>NC_047089.1:19858812-21058812 GCF_902459505.1 Geotrypetes seraphini
CAGGTGGGCCCTTTTTAAAAGAGGCAATCTGCCAACCCAGTCTATAGATAATTACTCCATTAGTATATGGAACCCTTTAACTATTGCATTGGAAAACTATACCTCAGCTGCAGTGCTGCTTTAAAATTATCCTGACACCTAGTCATTGTATTTTCACAATCCGATAAAAGTATTTATGTTTTGTCTTCAATGCATGGATGGTCCCTATTTCTTTTAACATTTAGCATGCAATGATAGCTTTATTGCAAAGTTTTACAGAGGGGTGAATATGTAATTGTGCAAGTCATCAGAACAAAGATTCTCAACCCAGTCCTCAACACACGCCTACTGGCCAATGCTCAGAACCTTAGGGATGTACATGATGTCTCAAAAAAAGCTGATAATACCAAATGTATGAATAATTCAAAAAAAATCTTAAATTAGTATAAATTCAATGTATTCATTGTTAAAAAATAGTAAACTTACATTCAGTTGCGATATAAAGCCAGATACAGTCATCAACATTCCTTAACCCAATATCCCAAGTCTTCCAAATCTGAGTAATCCCTCTCAGTACATAAAAATTAAAATTACAGATTAATCTGTTTTGTCCTTTCAATTCTTCTATGTTCAATAATTCTGGCGTTGATACATTTTAGTTTTGCCATATGTATAATAGTTTGCACAAATATTTGATAACATACACAACTTGAGAGGAATTGTAGCCAGAGGAATGTCTGGACTTGTATTCTTGCTTTGTAGTAGGGTATTTAAAGAGAAAAGTATCAATACAATGTTTACACACTGAGCAGGAACCACATGGGCATAGTAGGGCATATGGAACAAGTCTCTGCAGATTTCCCTGCACATCTGAGGGAACCATATGGGCTGTGAGGTGAGAAGCTGATATGCACAGATGGGAAGAGTGACCTTGGGTGATCATGCTTGATGATCTGAAAGGTGGTGAAACAGTGTGATAACGCGGTGTTTGTAGCTAGGTGGATGCTAGGCTATACAGAAAGAGGAGTAACAAAGCAGAATGGAGGTGTTGATGTCCCTGCATAAGTCTTTGATGAGGCCACATGAAGTATTGTGTTCAGTTTTGGCGGCCATAACTAGCGGAGGATATAAAAAGACATGAAGCGGTCCAGAGGAAGGCGACAAAAAATAGTATAGGGTTGGGCCAACTGGAAAACCTAAATATGTATACTCTGGAGGAAAGGAGGGACAGGGGAGACATGATACAAACATTTTAAATACAATGGTACCTTGGAATCCGAGCTTAATCCGTTCCAGAATCCCATTTGAGTTCCAAAACGTTCGAGTTTCAAGACAGTTTTTCCCATTGAAAAGAATAGAAACTGAATTAATCCATTCCTTGGTCCTACAAACTCTAAGATCGGGCCTACCAGGCAGAAACAGCAAGATCGGGACCCCCAGCAGCAGAGGCAGCAAGATCGCGACCTCCAGCAGCAGAGGCAGCAAGATCAGCAACGGCAGCTGCAAGTGGTGTTCAACCCAAAGCTTCCCTCCCAGGAGGAAACAGGAAGCTGTGTCAGAGGGGAAGCTTTGGGCTGAGCATTGCTTGCAGTTCGGATTCCAAATCGTTCGTGTTCTGGAGCATTCGGATTCCGAGGTACCATTGTATTTGAAATACAGTGGTACCTTGGTTTACGAGTACACCGGTTTGCGAGTGTTTTGCAAGACGAGCAAAACATTTGCAAAATCAGCGCCTTGGAAACCAAGTGTGCCTCGATTTACGAGCCCCCCTCCCCACGATCCGGCACCCTCCCTCCCGTGACCCGGCACCCCCCCCCCCCCCCCCCCGCTGCGATCCAGCATGCCCCAGGCACCCACCCACCCTATCATGTTCCTTATACCCACCGATTATGTTCCTTGGGCACTGGCACCAACGCACAGGACATGCCGGTGCCAAAGATCTGCCTTCTTCTTTGCGCTGGGCCTTGAGCATCTCCGCATGCTCAAGGCCTTCGGGTTCCCATTCTCTCCGGATGGGGGATGGTGGATCATGTGGGGGGGGACGAAACGAGCGGGGGGATGGCGGATCACGCGGGGGGGGGAGCAATGCCAGTTCTTGAGGGAGGGGGGTAGAGCAGCACCGCTGGCCTTGGGGGATGGGGTGGGAGGGAACGAATCAAGGGAGTTTCCCTTAGTTCCTATGGGGAAACTCGCTTTGATATACGAGTATTTTGGTTTACAAGAAAGCTCTTCCAGAGATGCAAAACGATGTCCACGCATAGGCTTGTTTCAACTTTGGAAAAAGGTCAAAGTCTGGTGGACTCATGTCTGGACTGTAGGGAGCATGAGGTAACACCTACCAGCCATATTGGTGTAGTTTTTCTATGATGAGTGGAGAGCTCCCCACAACCAAAAAATTTCAACGAGCTCAATCAAAAGTCAAAAAATGATGATTTTTGCTTATGATCATGAAGGCATCATCATCATAGACAAAGTTCCATGTGGAAGAAGTGTCACAGCAGTGTATTATCGTGATTTTTTTGCAAAAAATACACAGAAAAATGTACAAAACTCAACCTCAGTTGCTCTTGGCAACAATGCTCACCCGCACATAGAGAATGTCGTCATTGAAAAACTACACAAATACAGCTGGGAGGTGTTATCTCATGCTCCCTACAGTCCAGAATAAGACCACCAGACTTTGACCTTTTTCCAAAGTTGAAACAACCTATGCATGGACATTATTTTGCATCTCTGGAAGAGCTTTCTTCTGCCAGTACCCAAGCCAACTGAACAAAACAGTGTCTTGGATGGAATAATGAAGCTTCCCGGACGTTGAGACTTGGTCATTGCAAATCAGGGAGACTATATTGAAGGATTGTAAAGAAATACTTGAAAAAAATAAATAAATAAATAAAACATGTAAATTTAAAACATTAGTGTGCATTATTTATGAAATGACCCTCGTATTATGAAAACTCGAAGTGTAAGAATTCTTGTCAGTGAGTTTTCTGTAAAGCATAGTGGTAAAGCTAATGTGAATAATAAGCAGGATTTAAAGAGGAACCATATACTGTACATGCGAGACGCCTATAAGTGAAGAGGAGACGAATATAAATGAGATAGATGAACCTGAATTATAGTTAGGGGGCTTTAGTTAAAGCTATGGAAATAAACTTATATTAAGCCTCTTGCATCTGCTGTATCCTGTGACATGAGTTAATGAAAGTCCCCTTCCAGTAAAAGGGAAGTGGTGCAGGGTAGAAGAGAGAATTCAGCATTTTTAGAACAAGAAGCAGAATAATGCAAAAGTGAGAGAAGGCCTACACTGAGATCAGATGTCCAGATACATAGAAATAGATGTTAGATGTTCACTTCTATCAGCAATTTACAGGGTTGTATCTAGACTAAGTGCACGTGATTAACTAAAACCAGTACACAGTAGATTTGCTAATGTTTTGGAAAATCATTAATGAAGTAAGATTGACAAGAAATCATATGACCAATGGACCTAGTGGTAAAACAAGAGAGTATGCAATTTATGATTGGATTTTAACTGCAATACTATATACCATCTTGAACTGAAAAGGTATGACGGGATATAAATAAAGCTATTATTATCTAATATAATAAAATGGTGAGCCGCGCATGCGCACTTCCTAAGTGTGTGCCGGTTTTCCGTGAGCTGTAGCGACACATAGGAAGTGCGCATGCGCGGCTTACGACGCAGGCGGGGATCATGAGAGGAGGAGCCACCGCCGCGTCTTTCAACTTAAAAAAAAAACAAGGCGGATGTCGGCCCGATGGCCGGAGTTCACCACTGAGTCCGGTGAGGAGTGCTTCCCTCAACAGGAACCGTCAGGTCTAATTCAAATACTCCCAGCAGGTCGGGAGGGGGCGGAGCAGGCTCGCACGCCTGGCAGGGACCGGACAGGAACTAGACTCCCTGCAGGAGCCAGCCTGATGGCTGGAGATCACCGGACTGGACAGGGAGAGCAGGTAAGGGGGTGCTGCAGTAAAGGAGGAGCAGGGAAGAGGTGATTCTGGACAGGGGGGAGTTAACAGGAAGGGAGGCCTACTGCTGGATAGGGGAAGCAGGGAAGAAGTGCTGCTAGACGGGAGGGAGGGGGGGAGGTAAAAGGAAGGGAGAAGGGCTCCTGCAAAGGAGAAGAGCTACTGCTGGATATGGGGAGCTGGAAATGGGGTGATGCTGAACAGGGGGGAGATAAAAGGAGAAGGGCTACTGCTATATAGGGGGAGCAGGGAATGGGTGGGGGTGCTGCTGGACAGGGAGGAGGTAAAAGTAAGGGAGAAGGGCTGCTAGCACCCGTTAATGTAACGGGCTAAACAACTAGTTATTAATAAAAGACTATTTTGAGTCTATTTTTTTCGGGGGGGGTGTTACTTTACTATGCTGTTTGCCTTTTTTTCTTGCCTCTGGTTTTTGTTCCTTGAAGAAATGCGACACCCCGGTCCAGAGATGGCACAAACACCACAAGGAAGGAGGAGCCTCCTGGACCCATTTACTTTAGCCTCAGGCCCATCCCTCCTCCCCCGGTTTCTCCTACAATAAAGGCATTTGTCAACTGAACAGTTTCTGACTTTTAAACAAGAGAGTAAATGTTTATGGTTTAAGTTGATGAAATCACTTTTACCAAAGCATGGCAATATTAGACACTGCTTCCGAGTAAACAGTTTTTCTATTACTACGTCATTTATTTAAGAAACGAGTTATCCAACACCCATGTAAAAAAAAAAAGTAACTGTCCCTCAGTTACTCAATCCAGTTTACTTGATAATTGGAAACAGCCTGCCCTGTTGAATCTAAATTTCACTACTGAATTTCACCACGAGAACAAAGTAAGCACCACAAAGTTTCCACAAGAAATTTTGCCAAAGGAAATTCCAGAATAGAAAAAATAAAAAGTTGTTTAAATAGTCTGGAAAGGATTACAAAAGAGAGAGTGAATTTGTGGCCAAAAGTCAGTTGAAAACTAAGAGATGAAAAAGTCATTTCCCTTCCCCAAGAAGACAGTGGGTCCCCCACCCATCACCCAAAGGCCCTTACCAGGTTCATAGACAACAACGCGGAAGACAAAGGCGCGCGCCGACAACTGAGCGCAAGACGGAGGCACGCTCCGAAGAAAATTACTGTTTTTAGGGGCTCCGACAGGAGGTTTTGTTGGGGAGCACCCCCAGTTTACTTAATACAAATCGCGCTGGCGTTGTGGGGGGTTTGGGGGGTTGTAACCCCCCACATTTTACTGTAAACTTAACTTTTTCCCTAAAAACAGGTTTCAGTAGAATGTGAGGGGTTACAACCCCCCACAACGCCCCCCATCGGAGCCCTAAAAACAGTAATTTTCTTCAGCGCGCGCCTCTGCGCTGCGCTCAATTGTCTGCTCGCGCCTTTGTCCCGGCGCGTTTTTGACCTGACACCCCCTTACCAGGCCTACTTTTAGAGGTCTAACGGCCTCTTTGGGTCACAAGTCATTTCGAGTCATTTCTGCACATGCTGGGCTCTGCAGTCAAAATGACTACCAACATTGCCACAGGAGGTGATGGCTGACATTTTGGGCCAGATTGTGTATTGGATGCCCAGTCTCAGCAGTCACCTAAGCTAAACTAAACTAAACTAAACCTTAAGCTTGTATACTGCATCATCGCCACAATCGTAGAGCTCGGCACGATTTACAGGAAATGGTGTAGAGAAAGAACTCCAATGAGGGTAACAGGACAGTAAAAAGAAAGTTTAGAGGGACTTAGTATAGCAAAGAGGAAGACATATTACATTTTTGAGAATAGCTAGGTTTTCAGATGTTTTCGAAAAAGTTGGAGGGCACCCAGATTCCGAAATGGGATAGAAAGGTTGTTCCAGAGCTCAGTGATTCTGAAGGAGAGAGATGACCCTAGTTTTCCAGGATGGGATATGCCTTTTAATGAGGGGAATGATAGTTTGAATTGTTGGGTGGCTCTGGTGATGTTAGGATTCGAGGAATTCCAAGATAGAGGGATAAGGGGAGGAACGATGCCATGTAGGATCTTGAAAGTTAGGCAAGCGCATTTAAAGTGGACCCTAGAGACTACTGGAAGCCAGTGAAGTTTGGACAGGAGTGGGGAGACATGGTCAAATCTACTTTTTGTGAAGATTAGTTTAGTCGTGGTATTCTGAATCCGCTGAAGTCTTTGAAGGCTTTTCTTTGTTAGGCTTAAGTAGATGGAGTTACAATAGTCCAATCTGGAAAGAATGATGGATTGTATGAGGACAGCAAAGTGTTGATGATGGAAACAGGATCTTGCTTTAGATGATGGATTGTATGAGGACAGCAAAGTGTTGATGATGGAAACAGGATCTTGCTTTAGATGATGGATTGTATGAGGACAGCAAAGTGTTGATGATGGAAACAGGATATTGCTTTCCTCAACATGTGAAGGCTGAAAAAGCATTTTTTTTACCAAGGAGTTGAGGTGGTCATTAAGGATAGTATAGAGTCAATGATGATGCCCAGAACTTTGCTAGAGAACTCAAGCTGCAGTGTGGAGCCAGAGGACAGTGGGATGAGGGTGGGTAGCTGATCTAATTTTGGGCCGAGCCAAAGTAGTTTTGTTTGGGACTCGTTTAGTTTCATTTGTACGGTGAGGGCCCAGGATTAGAGGCTTGTTATATATGAGATTCGAGTTGGTCTCGAGGGGGGTCAAGGATGTCATCAGCATAAGTGTAAAGTGTTTCCAGGGGGGAAAGGTGGAGGAGTTTCAGGGAGGACATATAGACGTTGAAGAGAATGGGGGATAAAGGTGAGCCCTGCGGGACTCCACAAATCGGTTTCCAAGGAGAGGATGAGGTGCCATTCATATTAACAGTGTAAGAGCGGGAGCGTAAGAATTTCGAGAACCAGTCTAGGACTGTAGAGTTGGAAAATAAGAATATCGTGATGGACAACGTCAAATGCTGCAGAAAGGTCGAATTGTAGAACAGCAAACTTATTACGAAAATGAAGTTGTTGAACTTTTGAAATTAGTGAGGCCAATAGGGATTCGGTGCTGAAGTTGGGTCTAAAGCCATATTGGTAAGGAAGGTGAATGGAGAATCTCTCTAAATAGGATGAGAGTTGGGTAGATATGATGGACTCTAGCATCTTGGTCAGGAGGGGAATATTTGCTATTGGGCAGTAGTTGGAAGGTGCGGAGGGGTCTAGGTCAGCTTTTTTCAGTAGTGGGGACAGAGCAATATGTCCCATTTCTGCAGAAAATAGGCCTGAAAGTAGGGCAGAATTTATAAGTTTGGTAAGAGATGAGATGACCCGTGTGGGAATTTTCTCATATAGGTAGGAGGAAAATGGGTTCAATGTGCAGTTGCAGGCTTTCAGTTTGAGGCAGAGTTTAGAGACCTGGGATTCGGATACATGCTCAAAGGCAGTCCAGGATCTGTCAGGTGGGATAGGGTTGGAGACAGTTAGGGTAGGGTTGGAGTAGGAGGGTATCAGGGAGTTGTAAGAAACTGCTGGTGGGAAGGAGCATCTTAAGGTAGTGACCTTTTCGTTGAAGAACTTTGCTAGATCGTCAGCTGATGGAGAGGAGGGGGGCATGGAAAGAAAATTCCACTCTCATAGCCCCTATTACAATAAAAAACGTCCCTCTATAACCAGTCAACAGTATAAAAATTTTAGGGGTAACTTTTGATAACAAACTCACTTTTCATGATCATATCAGTACTATCGTTAAAACAACCTTCTATAGATTACGTAAGATTCGAGCAATCTCTAAATTTCTATGTCCGAAATCCCTAAACATTTTGATTCACTCTTTGGTGATTTCCAAACTAGATTACTGCAATGCACTTTTTAAAGGAATATCATTGAATGAAATTAAACGCCTTCAAATCATACAAAACGTTTCTATTAAGCTTATAACCAAAACCAGGAAATTTGATCACGTTACACCTCTTTTGAAAGAAGCACACTGGCTTCCAATCACACATCGAATAACATATAAACTTTGCTTGCTCACTTTTAAAACTCTTCTTAATAAAACGCCGGCATTTATATATAAACTACTAATCCCGTACTTTCCATGCAGAACCTTAAGATCCAACGAACAAAATTTACTGACTATTCCTTCGCTCAAGATTATTGGCACAAGACGGCAGTTTATTTTTTCTGTAACTGCTCCACAGATTTGGAATGCTTTACCAATTTATATATGAAATGAGCATGATTTGGAAAAATTTAAAAGTATTTTAAAAACATTTCTTTTTAAAGATGCTTTTGATGTTTAATCTATTACTCAGTGACTATTGATTGTGTTTTTTTGTTTCATTACTCATTTCCCTCATGTGTTTTCCCTTTTTTGTTCTGCTTTTCTATCACGAATTGTATTTCATTCCCCGTCATTACCTATTGTTATGCATATATTTGGCTATTTTAATTTAATGTTTTTATTTAAAGTTTGTAATGTTTGTTTCCCTTTGAATGTATTTTAAATTGTACATCGCTTAGAATCACGATTAAGCGATTTAATCAAATGAACTATTAAACTTGAAACTTAATGATGGAGTCATTTTTAGAGGTTAAGGAGCACCAGATGTTAAACAATGCACTGTAGAAGTTTTTCCTTGCTTTTTTAGTACTGTATTGTAGAACTTGATATTGACCCTCCAGGACTGTTTATCTGTAGGGGATTTAGATTTTTTCCATTTGCGCTCCAGTGCTCGACATTTCTGCTTCAGTTCTCTGTGATATGGAAGGTACCAAGGGGCCTTACGGGAGTAGGAGACAGTTTTAGTGGATAATGAGGCGAGGGAGTGGTAGGTGGTCTCGGAGAGGGGGACCCAGTTGTGCCAGTTGGTTTCTGGATTTGCAAGCATAGGAGTGGAGGAGAATTGATTGAGAAATTTGGTCTAGAACAGTTCGCTCACAATTTTTTTGCGGAAAGTAATGGAATATGCGGTACGGGGTGGAGACTCAAGGTGCAACATGAAAATGGGGAGACAAAAAGCCCCTAAGAAGTGGTCGGACCAAGGAACGTGTTCCCAGCGGGTGTCATCGACTGAAGTTTTGTAATCCGTAAGATCAAGGAAGCTGATGATATCTAGTGTGTGCCCCTTTTCATGGGTTGGAAAGGAGGCGGGGGGGAACCTAGAGAGGTGAGGAAGTTATTGAATTCAGTTGTATCCTTGTTGGTGATGTCATCTAGGTGGAGATTAATATCCCCAATGATCAGTAATCTTTGAAATTTAAGGAAGGCGTTTGATATGGTCTCTAGGACTAGCTCGGAGGATTTGTTCCAGAGGGTTGGTGGACAATATAGTAGCAGGATGCCCAGAGGGTGAAGGTGGGGTTCATCGTTGACTGAAGCTAGCATACATTCTAGTGAGGTGTGGCTACTCTTTTCGAGGAGCTTGATATCGAAGAATGATTTGTAGAGGAGTGCCAGGCCACCTCCTTTTCTGTTAGTTCTGGGAGAGAAGAGGCCTTTGATAATCGCACATGGGCATCCTATATAGAATCGTGTCTGTCCTGATGGACACCTAACCCTGCCTAACTACACCAATTCTCTAACCAGCGTCCATGACATCATCAGTGATACGGCAGAGGGAAGGCCTGTTCAGTGTTGCCAGGGCCGCCATCAGGGCAGTACTACCAGTCCTGCATTCAGGGGCCCGGAGGTGACAGGGGGCCCGGGCTCCCCCAGGGTCCTAGGCAGTGTTCCCTCTAAGGCAGCGGTCTCAAACACGCGGCCCGCGTGTGGCTCTCCAGGTTTTATTTGTGGTCTAGAGGCGATCTCTCTCTTCCTTTTGGAGCAGCAGCCGGCTCGTTCGTTCAAAGCCGCGGGTTGGCGGCTCCTTACGCTATCCACTCCTGCATCGGAAGCCTCTCTGATGTCACAACATCAGAGAGGCTTCAGACGCAGGCGGATCTCGCAAGGAGCTGCCACCCGCGACTTTGAATGGAATGAGCCGGCCAGACACGCTGCTGCTCCAGTGGCGTACTAAGGGGGGACGGTCCACTGTTCTCCCTAGAATGCGGCTCGTCTAGAGCAGTGGTGCCCAATCTGCTTCCCTTCCCTTCTCACTGCTGCCATCGGGGATCAGGCTGGCACTGTGTTCTTTGATCTCCCTGCTTCTCTTCCCTGCAGGGCCGACCAATTCTCGCGGCCGTCGAGAGGACGTTCTGGCTAGCCAATCGCTGCCTGGCTGCCCGGAATATCCTTTCCGACGTTAGAATTGACGTCGGGCGGCGAAAGTTGGTCGGCCCCGTACAGAAGAGAAGCAGGGAGATGGCTTGTTCCCAATAGCGGCAGCAGCAGAAGCCTATTCTGCGGCGGTGGTGGCATGGGGGAGGCAGGAAGGAAGAAAGAAAGAAGGTGTGTGTGGGGGGGGGACAGGGAGCCAGAAAAAAAAGCAAAAAATGGGGCACGGAGGAAGGAAAGAAGAAAGAAAGAAGGGGGGGACAGGGAACCAGAAACAAAACAAAAAAACGGGGCACAGAATCAGAGAAAGACAGACATAGAGAAAGAAAGAAAAAGTTGGGGGAGGGAATGAGGTCTGGAGGAGAGGAAGCATACAGGAGGCTGAAAGAAGGGAAGAAGTATTGGATGCACAGTCAGAAGAATAAAGTGCAACCAGAGATTGATGAAATTACCAAACAAAGGTAGGAAAATGATTTTATTTTCAATTTAGTGATCAAAATGTGTCTGAATTTATATATGCTGTCTATATTTTGCACTATGGCCCCCCTTTTACTAAATCGCAATAGTGTTTTTTAGTGCAGGGAGCCTATGAGCGTCGAGAGCAGCGCTGGGCATTTAGCGCAGTTCCCTGCGCTAAAAACTGATATTGTGGTTTAATAAAAAGGATGGGGAGTATATTTGTCTATTTTTGTATGGTTGTTACTGAGGTGACAATGCATAGAGTCATCTGCCTTGACCTCTTTGAAAAAAACCCAGAATAGGAATGATAATTAACATTTTCTCAGCATATAGGGTGCTTTGTGTTTTTTAATTTTATTTTTGGTAGATCATTTTGACTTGGTCATTTTAAAGTAGCTCGCAAGCCCAAAAAGTTTGGGCATCTCTGAGCTAGAGCGTTGAAACTGTGTATTTCTATTTTATCCCCCCTTTTACAAAACTGTGGAGCATTTTTTTTAGCAGCTCTGATGCTCAGAATTCTATGAGCGTCAGGGCTGTTACCACCGTGGCTAAAATCCACACTACAGTTTTGCAAAAGGGGGCGGGGTTCGTTTGTGATGACATATTCCATACTAGGCAAAGGTGTTTTCTGTATTCTGTGTGTTTGAAAGACATGGTTTTCTGTTAGGATTGATGGTGTAGGATTGATCTGTGCTGGTCTGGCTTGTTTAGTTTTACAATGGGTGTATTGATGTACTGCTCACTGCAATATATAAGATGCTGCCTTTTCCTAGGTACTCATGTGTGACGTGTGGTTTGTTACTAAAAATCATGTTTTTCTTACAGATGGGGGGGTGCCAAAAAATGATGGGCCCCAGGTGTTACATATGCTAGGTACGCCACTGTATATAAAGATACCAGAAAGCTGGCGTAGCAAAAACTTTAAGTAAATTGTTATTCTTCTAAGTTTTGAGTATTTAACCCTCCCACAATCTCACGGGCACTCGTTTCAAGTTTATTGAGATTTTGATTTAAACGCAATATCAAATATTTTCAATGCGTATAACAAAAATAAATTTGGGGAAATAAATAAAACCATTTGAACAATAAACATACAAACATATCCATAGATGATTAAAAATACATAAGGAGTACAAGGATAAACTACATTTGTTTAAAAATGCGTCCTCCGTGCCTGCTCATAAATTTGTGGAGTATGTAACTTGTCGCTCATGCATATTTTTTTTTGCACACACCTCATCAATCCTGGAAACATTGGTCCTAGGCCACCATAGCACAAATTCCTGTATTATGCTTCTGCTGTGCACAACAATAAACAATAAACACTGCTGTTATACTTTTTTTGTCCCCTGCCGATTTCCTGATAGCACCCCCCCCCGGACAAAAGTGGGGGGGAAGGGGTGCGTGGGGGGGCCCAATAGGATTGCTCAGTAAGGGGCCCAGAAATTTCTGATGGCGGCCCTGAGTGTTGCCACCGCTGCTGTATGGAACGGAGGTATGTTGGCCTCATGGTGGGAGGAGTGTCAGGATTCTGTTGCATGGGGGGATAGAATGGAAAGATGCTGCGCAGGGAGATGGGTTGGCGGGGTTCTGCTACATAGGGGGATGGGAGGGAGGGATAGAAATATGCTGCACAAGGGGATGGGTGAGAGATGATCATTGTACACAAAAAAAAAAAAAATAAGACATCCCCCGAAAATAAGCCCTGTGTTTTTTGGACCCCAAATTAATATGATAGTGTCTTATTTTGGGGGAAATGTGGTAGGAATCAAGTGCTTAATTGTCATTACAGAATTCATACTTATTACACACATTTTAGTCACCTAATTTAAGTAACCTGTACATAATTACCCCCAAACTGTTGGTGCACAGCTCTAATGCAAGCTTAGAAAACTGTGCATTAGGGCTCTGTGTTAAAGATCTGCTTCTTTATTAAATTCGCCTCCAGAATGAGCACATTATGTACTACACAAGCTGAGCTCTTCACCACCTACTGGAAGCAAATATACAACATGCTTGTAATCAAAAACACTTGCATATCAAAGTGAATTTCCCCATAGGAAACGACGATTCGTTCCACAACTCAAAATACGGTACTGTATAAAATACAGTGTGACAGATATGCGCACTTGTAGAGTGCACTTGAACTGTGGGTGAATTGGGCGTGATGCTTTTATTATATTCAGCTGCGCTCGGCGTGAGACGTGCGTATGTTGTGAACGCTTGAACGCGATCCCAGGAGGGGAACTCCCATGGTACACTTTACCATATTCGGTCAACAGTCACAAAACGTGTGAGACTGTCAAAAGGTATTGGCCTACGTTACAAGCACATCCCAATTTAAGGGGTTTACCCAAGTTTGCATTCAGCTGCGCTCAGCCATGCAATCAGCGACACAACGCACGTCTATTGTACCTTCTTGATGTGACGCGCGTATATGCAAGACAACACTCATTTATTGAGTTAAAATTTAATAAAATGTTTTGCTCGTCTTGCAAAACACACATACCAGCTATCCAAGGTTTGACTGTATTAGGATTCTCAGCCTATCAAATTAAATTAAATTTCTAAATTATGAAAAAAGGTACAATTACCATCTAGGAGCTGTCATTAATATTTATGCATATGTCTTTATAACTAAGTATTATAATTATGTATCTTATGTTACTTGATTAAAAGAAACAATAACAACCTTGCAGCATCTAGAAGAGGTGGTGGATATCTGTACTTTGCTATTAAACCAGTTTCTGAACAGGATTTTAAACTAGTTTCCTCCTCCCTTTATGGGATTTAAATAGAACTAGATATATTACAGTGCAGCAGAACATTAACTGGAATCTATGCAAAATTGTAAAAAAAGCCTCTCACTTCAGATTTGCGAAATTAAAATGAACTGATCTTTAGCCCCTCCACTGCAGATGCCAGCTTAGCAACAAGCGTGCTCGACAGGTCCATAGAGGAACCGAGTGCGCAAAATAGCCACAGCTCAAGTTCTCCGTGCTATCACAAACCGCGATCCCCATTTCCAACAAGCCGCAAATAAAATTTCTTGTCTAAATTAGATTGCAAGCTCTTCTTTGCAGGGACTGTCTATTGCAGCGGTTCCCAAACCTGTCCTGGGGGGACCCCCCAGCCAGTCAGGTTTTCAAGATATCCCTAATGAATCTGCATGAGAGAGATTTGCATACCTGTCACTTCCATTATATGCAAATCTTTCTCATGCATATTCATTAGGGATATTCTTGAAAACCTGACTGGTTGGGGGGTCCCCCCAGGACAGGTTTGGGAACCACTGGTCTATTGTATGTTAAAACGTCCAGCTATAGAAATAATAAATAGTGGTAAAGCAGTGGTCTCAAACTCGCGGCCCGCCAGGTACTATTTTGAGGCCCTCTGTATGTTTATCATCATCACAAAAGTAAAATAAAACAGTTTCTTTATCATGTGTCTCTTTAAGCTATAAATTACACAATATTATTATTATTATTATTATTGAGACTTAGGGGTCTTTTTACCAAGCCGCGCTAGCGGGGTTAGCGCATCAGACATTTCATCAGGGCTAACCCCCGCGGCCGGCTAAAAAACTTAACGCCTGCTCAATGCAGGCGTTAGGGGTTAGCGCGGCAGGCGTTAAACCCCCCAACCGCAACTTGATAAAAGGAGCCCTTAGCCAAAAGGAAAGATTTGTAAACTATAAAGAGTTTTTACCTCATGCAAAATTGTCATTTCTTTAATAAGACATTAACTTTTTTTTTTTTTTTCTGAGGCCCTCCAAGTACCTCCAAGTCCCAAATGTGGCCCTGCAAAGGGTTGGAGTCCACTGCTTTAGAGCCTCCATAGACCTTTTTTCCTTGAAAAGCTCGGAGGGGGGAGGGAGGGGAAACCCGGCTCTTACCTGCTGACTGAAGTAGCGAGTCTGGTAGACAGGAGCGGGAACGTTACCCTGGGCAACGGAAGGGTTGCTCTGCACAGACAGGCGGATAGACTTCTGGACACCAGCCGAAGCGGCAAATCCCCAAAGAGCGAGCCCAAGTAGCGCGGACAGCAGCCGCCGCCGCCACGGCCCCGCCATGTCTGCCCGCGACGCTCCTAAACCTCCAGACAGGGCGGAAGGCGGCTCTGGCAGCATAAGCCCCGCCTCCGGCGGCCGGAGAACCGGGCCATAAGTAAAGCCTTACAGAGGCGGGGCGATAGCAGATAGGAAATCCCCTCCCCCCCTCGAATGTACTCCGCCTCTAAGGGGCGGAGTAAGGAGTGAGCCCACAAAGGAAGCGCCTCCTTCAGAATGCGAAGCTGCGAGTCACGTCTCCGAAGGAGCTCTGGGGGGTGGAGCCAAGAACAATACCGCCCCTGCACCCTCGCCACACGCGCGCGCACACACACAAGGTTGGAGGAGCACTGTTGCCGGGGGCCTGTCAAGATTGTGACGTCGCAAAGAAGGTGGGAAGGGGAAAGAGGCGTTTCTCCCGCCCCCTAAGCTGGCCGGGAAGAGTAATTGGCTGATGCTTTATGAAGCCGCTTGTACCGCGAGCCTTTCCCCCTTGTTAGTGAATGACAGGCGGGCGCATTTTTCCCCGTCCCATTCCCGAAAGCTCTGCGTTAACCGCACAAGCCTCGAACACTTGAGATTTTATAGTGGCTGAAGCTCGTGCAGATGAGGACACAGCTTGCGGGAATGGGGCGGGATCGGGAAAATGAATTCCCGCGGGGACGGAGGAAAAATGATCCCCGTGTCATTCTCTCCCCCCCTTGTCAAACATTCAGCTCCCGGTCGCTCAAAAATCAGCTGATGGCGTAAAAGTCTGCTAGAATGCTGAGATAAACGTCACCTGATTGGTTAATGGCTTTCACTCTTTTATCTCATTGATCGATAGGAATTTGAGAATTGCCGCAGTCTACATTTCTTGAACCAGTTGTCTGGTCACGAGAGGCTCAAGCACGTGAGATATACACATGTGATTGCTATATGAACTGTGACCGATGCGAAAATAACAAGTATACGATCTAGTTTGAGATTCTTTGTGGTAAGGGCCAGTGCACTACAAAAAATTAGTACACACAACCTTCCTTTTGCTACTTTTGTGCCGTGCTTCTACCCCTCTCTTTTAGCTCCTTCCAAGACCTTTTTGTCCTTATCTCTTACTCCTAAGGACTCACTTTTCTCCTTTTCCTTTCTAACCACAGGTTTGATTTATATGTGATATTTTGTTTCATTTTTTTGTAGATTATGGAGGTTATTTAAGTATTTTATGCATGGGTTCTCTGAGGAAGCCTGGTCTGGCGAAATGCGTCAGAACCCGGAAGAGCTGGACACCCCAGATGAGTACTATCATCATCTAATATAATAAAATGGTAGACGCGCATGCGCACTAAAAAAATCGTGTTCCCTGAGCTGTCGCATTTTTTTTAGTGCGCATGCGCGGGTTGTACGTCACCAGTCAATCGCCTCCACAGGCCGGACCGTAGCCAAACGGACCGCGGGAAGGGAAAGGGGGAGGGGAGGAGGGCTTCGAGGGAGCCGGCTGTCGGAGGAGGGCAGACGCGGGCCCAGGATCAAGTCCAGCTGTACAATCCTGTCCCTTAAGCCGCGGCGGCGGCTTTGAAAACTGCTCCCTTAGTTCTTTGTTCGATTTTTTAAAAAAAGTTTAACACTGCCGCCATGGCTCCTCTCACGATCCCGGCCTGTGTTTGAGAAGGCTTCCGACGCAGGCGGGATCGTGAGAGGAGCCGCGTCGGCATCTTTAAACTAAAACAAAAACAAAAAACCAGCAAATAACTAAGGGAGCCGTTTTATCTGCATGCTGCTACGAAGGAACAGGTGAAGGGGAGGGAAATGCTGATGCTGATGCACAGGGAGCAGGCAGGCATGGCAGGCAAACAGGGGGAGAGGGAAAGGGGCTGTGCTGGGGACACACAGCAATCATGGGCAGGGGATCACAGAGCAGGCAGGTATGGCTCAACAAGGGGAGAGGGAAAGGGGGCTGCTTTGAGGTGAGGGGTTTGCTGAGCCAGCAGCAATCATAGGGGAGAAACAGAATGGGGCCACGGAGCAGGCAGGCATGGCACAAAAGGGGGCAGGGGCATTGGAAAACGGGGCTGTTTTGGGGGGAAGGGTGTGCTGGGGGCACACACCAAGAGATAGGCAGGCATGACGCAATGGAGAAATACAGGCAGGCAGGGCACAAGGCAGACACACAAACAGAAAGAATGACAGACAGACAGACAGCATCCAAGCACAGAGAGAGAAAGGGAAAAAAAACAGTCTATTCTAGCACCCGTTGGACAGGGGGAGAACGAAAGAGATGCTGATGGACAGGGGGGGTGAAGAAAAAGGAACGGAGGACTAATGTTGGACAGGGGGAGAAGGAAACAGGTGCTGCTGGACAGGGGGGAGGTAAAACAAAGGGAGAAGGGCTGCTGCTGCATAAGGAGAGCAGTGAAGGGGTGGTGGTGGACACAGGGGAGGTAAAAGGAAGGGAAAATGGACAGGGGGAGCAGGCAAGGGGTGATGATGGACAGCCAAGGAAAAAGAAAGGCAGAAATAAAAAAAGCGACTAAGGAGAGAGAGAAAGAAATAAAGACAGACACACACACATATGTTCTAGCACCCGTTAATGTAACGGGCTTAAAGACTAGTTTTTAAATATTCACAGTATACAGTGGTCAAAGCGCAGTGACTGAATACTAAAGGCACATCTGTTTGTGATCTTTATACCATTTAATTGGTTCTGAGCACTTCTGACACCTGTAAGCTGGTATTATATGTGCAATAGTGGTGGGTTTTTTTGTATTTGTATTCAAGATACTTAAGCCAGAGAGATGGAAGCCAGTCTTCAGGGGTCCCCAACTAGGGAATCTGATGTTGATATTTTTAACTTTCTACTGAAATCAATGAGAACTTAACATTTTACTTCTCCTCTGGTAGTAAAATTTCAGCACTATCAAGCAAACAATAAACTATAATGGACTTTGTTGTATCAGAAGCAATCCTGTATGCATCACATTATCACACATTTACATACTAAGGGCCCCTTTTACAAAGCCACGGTAGTGATTTTGCCACAGTAAATGCACCAAAGTCCATTCAATTTCTATGGGCTTTGGTGCATTTACCCCAGAAGCATCGCTACCACAACTTGGTAAAGGGGCCCTAATTGCATTAAGATTAACATAGCCCACAACAAGCAATGTGCCTTCAAGGCCCTTGTACTGGCACATAAAATCTTCCACAAGATGCTTTTCTGGTCTGGGTCATTTTCTCTCCCCCCCCCCCTCTCCCTCACACTTATGGGTCCAGCATCCATCCATCTCCCCTCCTCTGCCCTTTACCCTGCTAGATCTCCCTACACACACACTTCTAGTGCACCACCCCCTGGGTCTGCCCTCCCTCCACACAGGTCTGGCCTCCCTCTCACCTGAAGCAGTCCTGACCCACCAACCCCCCCCCTTCTTTCCCCGACACGGCAGCCGGTCAGCAGAGGCAGTGCTGTTGTAAAGACTTCTTGTGTCCAGCCCCAGCAGGGTCTTTCCTCTGCTGCATCATTTCTGACACAGCAGAGGAAAGGCCCTGCAGGGGCTGACCTTTAGAAACATATTTACAGCGCTGCCTCTACTGGCTGGCTGCCGCTGCTGCATTGAGAGAGAGACAGGGGTTGGCAGGTCAGGACTGCTGCCGCTTTGGGGCTGGAGGGCGGGGCAATTGGCAGGTCAGTACTGCTACTCCTGCTGCTGCTTCGGGTGAGGGAAAGAGGGGGTTGGCAGATCAGGACCACTGCTACTTCGAGGACTGGAAGGAAGGATGGAAGAGGGGGATTGTCCCGTCAGGACTAGAGAGTTGCACGGGGACAGAAATCCCATCCATCCCCACCCGTCCCCACAAGGATCCTCTCCGTTCCCACCCGTCCCCGTTAGGATCCTCTCCGTCCCCACCCATCCCCGCAAGGAATTACCTCCATCCCCGCCTGTCCCCATAAAAAGCAGCAATTACTTCTGACAGAATCATCAATTCCACAGTTTCTTTTGTGTTTGCGCTGCTGTTTTCCTTGTGGAATCTCTTTGGTGGAACCCTTTTTTTTTGTTTTCTGTTCAGGTAATTAACTTATAAACTCCCTCTTTTACTAAGGCTGATGTGTCCATTATATTATATGGATGAACCCTGCTTCCAAAGCCTTCCATCCCCGTGGGAGTCCCATTGGCTAGAGGGGGGTCCCCATGGGTTAGGGGGGGATTCCCGCGGGACCCCCACAGGACCCGCAGGAATCCCGCGATCCCCGTTCCCGTGCAGATCTCTAGTCAGGACCGCTGCTGCGTTGGGGTCTGGAAGGATGGAGGGGGGTTGTCCGGTCAGGACCGGCTGCTGCTGCTGCTTCAGTGGCTGGAGGGAGAACAAATGTTTTTGCCAGTTGCATAAGTACCAGATTATCAGAATTCTACTGTACTACTTGGGTTTCTGCTAGGAAGTGTGACTTGGATTGGCTATTGTTAGTCTGACTTAAAATGGCTGTTCTTATGTTGTTAAGTACTTACTAAGTTAAACAAGCACAGAAGTACTAGTCCATGTCAAAAACAGCATTCAGCGAAAACGAATGCAGCACATGCTTTCTTGAAAGTTTGTAAGGTAAATTGGCTCAAAGATTGTGATTGACAGCTTTTGCCCATCTTCTTCTTCATTATAGCCCCAATTCTGTAAATTTTTTAATTTTATAACTGAAATTGTTTAGCTCTTATCCCTTAACACATCCAATGCTTATAGCAAAGTAATTTGTTTATATTTCTAAAATTTTAAGTCTTTTTTTTTTCAGAGGAACTAGGCAGTGCTGCTAGTAAAGGGCAGGGTTACCAGATTTTCTGGAAATATAATCCAGATCCATAGCCCCACCCCCAGTTCCATCCCCTGCCCCACCCCCTCAACTTGTTCACTTGTTGGCAGGGCATCTGCGCATACGCTGGTGTGACGTGATGTCACATACAGGCACATGGCATCACTGCATTGGTGTCAGGTCAAAAGCGCGCCGGGACAAAGGCGTGCCCAGACAAATGAGCACAGCGTGCGCCGCTGCACCGCTCTAAATTACTGTTTTTAGCGCTCCGACGGGGGGGGTGTGGGGGGGAACCCCCCACTTTACTTAATACATATCGCACCGCGTTGTGGAGGGTGTGGGGGGATGTAACCCCCATTTTACTGAAAACTTCACTTTTTCCCTGTTTTTAGGGAAAAAGTTCAGTTTACAGTAAAATGTGGAGGGTTACAACCCCCCAAACCCCCCACAATGCCGGCACGATGTCTATTAAGTAAACTGGGGGGGTTCCCCAACAAAACCCCCCCGTCGGAGCCCCTAAAAACTGTAATTTAGAGTGGCGCGGCGACGTGCGCTGCGCTCAATTGTCGGCGTGCGCTTTTGTCTTTTGCGCCGTTGTCTATGAACCCACTGCATTGAATCCATGCATGCGCAGATGCCGTCCCAACTTCACTCCTAGCTGGAAGCTTTTCAAAACTGGGACAAAGTGCTGGGTTTTGAAAAGCTGTCCGGACATGTCCTCTAAAAGGACATGTCTGGGGAAATCCAGACAGCAAGAGCACATGTTTGAAGGACAAGGCATTTCTCAACAGACAAGAATGCATTTGGAATGGTCACAACCTCGGAAAATACTCCCCAATTAAGTCTGAAGGTGGGCTCTAGGAATATTTAGTGGCTCTCCTTCAACTCATTATAATCCAAAGTGGTCCCACTTAAAAATTAAGCGAAGATCACTGCTTTAGATAGTTGGACCTGCTTTTATCACCGATAGGGGCTTCTAAAAAGATTATAACCTGAAAATGTTTTGGAGAGAAAAAAAAATGAGCACATGGGTGCAATACTCGAGGATGAGGAATTTGTAGAACACGTTTGCGCCTGCGTCCTGAGATCCGCGCGGCAAGAGAAAAGACCCCCAGCAAAATGGTGCTTCATACAGCAGCAGCCCCAGTCCCCTCCCCCAGCGATGGAAGCGACTCCACCTACTCCAGACGTAAGTGAACGTCGCTGAGAGAACAATGGCCATCTCTGCCGAACACCTCGGAACCTTCTATGCTACGTCTATCCCGTCGTCCCTTTCCGTCACTTCGAGGGGGGCGGGGCGGAGACTCGCGCTGTGATTGGAGAGCTTTGCGCGTGCTCCTCTAGGCGCTGATTTTAAATGTAACCCGGAAATAGCAAGGTAGGTCGACCTTTAAGTATGGGTTGGGGGGGGGGGGGAGGATGTGGACGGAGCGAGACTGTGCTTTTCTGCTGCATCGCCTGAGTTTCAATACTTTTGCTTCATATGGCGTGTTTTAGGTAATAAGTGATTTAAATGTTCTTTCTTTTTAATTATTATTAGGTGACATTTAATAATGCGTTTGCACCGTAGTGTAGCACACTGTATGCATCTCAACATTCATTCCTACCAGAACACAGATAATCCATATGTAAATACAGGACCAAAAACTAAAACTAATCTAATCTAATCCTTAGGTTTGTATACCGCATCATCTCTACCTTCGTAGAGCTCCGCGCGGTTTACTGTGGAAAAAGTAGGAAGGAACTACAACAGAGGGTTAGAGGTAGAAGTGTGAAGAAAATTTAGAGGACTTGGGATGCCAAGATATGAGTTTCCTTGATTCCTAATATATACACACAAACCCTAAGATGCAAGACAGAGACTGTCTGAATTCAAATGGGCCTGGGATAGGCACGTGGGACCTCTCCGAGAGAGAACGAGATAATGGTTACTGCGGATGGGCAGACTAGATGGGCCATTTGACCTTTATTTCTATGTTTCATTTCTTCCTGAACAGTGCAAAATAGAGACAGCAGATGTAAATTCTCAAAACTGACACAATTCTGGCCTCCTCCCGCCTGGCCATTTTATGCCACCCCCGGTGTTATCTTCAGGCCGGCTTCCTCTTCCTCACTAATGCAGTGCACAAAGCTGTGGCCAGCGCCTCATCCGGAAGCCTTCCCTCTGAAGCGACATCAAAGAGAAGGCTTCTGGTTTAGGCGCAGGATGTGCGTAGGAGCTGCTGTCCGAGGCTTTGTGTACTGCGTCAGTGAGGAAGAGGGAGCCAGCTCAAAGATAACGCCGCATTAATCACATCGCGGACCGGCGGTTGAAGAATACTGTCTTGGGCACGATGAACATGCCAGCCCTGCAAACCGGCAGGAAATTTGTTGAACACTGGTGTAGAGAGTGGAAATGTTAAACTATCCCCCCCCTCCTTCATCTTAATCGAGTAAACTCACAATCTAAGCCATTCTGAGCCTGAACTGTTTATGAAAAGGCAGTGCTAAATATTGTTACTATGTTCAGGGTACACATGTGAAATGCCTCTTATCAATAGGAACCTGTTAAAGTTTCCAGGGGCCTGTTCCTGGCCAAATTCAAAGGCCTCTATTTAGTGGCATAGTAAGAGAGGGAGACGGCCCTGCCCCGGGTGCTATCTTGGTGGCGCTGGCACCTGTCCTCTCTGCCCCCTACTACCGCTCACGTGTGCCTCTTCCCTTCCCCCATACCTCTTTAATTTTTGCAGTGCAAGCATCGGCGCTTCCTCTGAAAGCACTTCCTGGACCTGTGCCTAGGAAGTGACGTTGGAGGAAGAGGCAGTGCTGGTATGAGCAGCAGCTTGGGGTTGCTGCTCATGCTGGGAACATTAAAGAGGTGTGGGGCAAGGTAAGAGGCATGCGAATGGGGGGGGGGAGCGGAGAAGAGGGCAGGGAGGGGCACCAGCGCTCCGGGTACCTCTCACCCTTGCTACACCACTACTTCTATTCTAACCTCAGCTTCTCGATCTATCTGCTGCTTTTGACACTGTAGACCGCCACCTTCTTCTTTATATGCTGTCCTTACTTGGATTTCAGGGCTCTGTTTTGTCTTGGTTCTCTTCTGTCACACATCCCCTCTACTGCTGCCCACTATCAGTCGGGGTACCCCAGGGCTCTATCCTGGGATCTTTTTTTTTTTTTTCTTTCATCTATACCAGGGGTCTCAAAGCCCCTCCTTGAGGGCCGCAATCCAGTCGGTTTTTCAGGATTTCCCCAATGAATATGCATGAGATCTGTGTGTATGCACTGCTTTCAATGCATATTCATTGGGGAAATCCTGAAAACCTGACTGGATTGCGGTCCTCAAGAAGGGACTTTGAGATCCCTGCTCTATACTAATTCCCTTGGTGCTCTAATTTCCTCCCATGGTTTTCAATATCACTGCTATGCTGATGACTCCCAGATCTGCCTCTCTACACCAGAAATCTCTACAGGAATCCAGGCCCGTGTTTCAGCTTGCCGGTCTGACATTGCTGCCTTAAAACTGAACATGGTCAAGATGGAACCATTTATTCTGTCTAAATCCACCTCTCATCTCCCCCCACATTCTGTCTCAGTGGATAACCCTCATTCTCCCTGTCGCATCAGCTCACAACTTTGGGGTCATTGACTTCTCTGTCTCTGTCTCTCTCTCAGATTCAACAGTAGAGAATGACAAGGGGACAGATTTGTCCCTGTCCCCATAGTTCTGTCCCAATGCCTGCGGATTCTGTCATCATCTGCACAAACATCGAACACTTACAAGTTTATATTTATCTCTTTATTAAAGTATAAAAATGAACAATATTCTGTACAACTATTTATAGATCACAAATAGAGCCTTCCATTTCTATCTGGTTTTGGTACAGCCTTCCCAAAGATTCAGTTACCTATGTTTTTATGTCATCTGGGAAGGTAATTGAATTGTCTTTTAAGCATGGG
Source organism: Geotrypetes seraphini (assembly GCF_902459505.1). NCBI lineage: Eukaryota > Metazoa > Chordata > Amphibia > Gymnophiona > Dermophiidae > Geotrypetes > Geotrypetes seraphini. The sequence goes on from NC_047089.1 coordinate 19,882,179, forward strand.
TGTAGAAGAAAGCCTAAACTGTGTAGTGGATGAACAGGAAAATAAATGTGTTTTTAAATGTTAGAAATGGATATTACAAGAACATTGCCCTTACAGAAGATAGAGGTTGTTTTTAATTAAATATTCGCAGATAAAATTGAGGTCTTAAAACATTAAATTCCAGTTTTAAAGTAAAAAAAAAAAAAAGAAATGTTCCTTGATGCCAGAAACAATGGATGAATTTGTTACAGTAACAGTAAGATGGAAGAAAGTTGTAGATGGCTGAGAAGACACAAATGATGTCATTTAACAGTAGTTCTTTCTCTATATCGCCAAAATCCGACCTTCTCTAAGCGCACTACCAAAACCCTTATCCACACCTTTATCACCTCTTTCCTAGACTACTGCAACTTGCTTTTTACAAGTCTTCCATGTAACCATCTCTCTCCCCTTCAATCCATTCAAAATTCTGCTGCATGGCTTATATTCCATCACAGTTGCTATGCTCACATCATCCCTCTCCTCAAATCACTTAATTAGCTCACTATCCATTTCCACATACAATTCAAACTCCTGATATTGACTTTACAAGTGCATTCATTTTGCAGCTTCTCGGTATTTCTCCCCCCACCTTATCTCTCCATATACTCCTCCCTGCGAACTCTGTTCATCGGGCAAGTCTCTCCTATAAAAACATACAAACATGATGGCAGATAAAGGCCAAATGGCCCACCCAGTCTGCCCATCTGCAGCATATATCTCCTTCCTTCCCTAAGAGATCCCATCTGCCTGTGCAGATGAGGACAGAGCTTGCCAGGATGGGACAGGGACAGAACTCATGGGGGACAGAGATTGATCCCGCGGGAATGGGGACAAATTTGTCTCCATGCCATTCTCTACAAACCCCTCCATTGCACTGCTGCTCTTCTACCAACAGGTGTCACCCCTGTAGCAATCATTGTCCTGTCTCATTTCCTTATACCTTCACAATGTACACAAGCCATGTCAGACAGGAGATTCAAGTCTCTCTCATGCTATAGTCCAACTGAATCATAGGAATGGCGCATGATTTTAGATTGTATAGTTTGCTTCACCAAGCAAGCAATATGCTGTCCTGATTTTCTTTTCTGATGTTGCTGGACTCATTGGATAGTTAGCTGTATAACAACTTAAACCAGCATAGAAATAACATGTAAGGATTTATTCTTCTCAGAGAACTTCCATGACCACATGAATGACAGGAGGCAATTTCTTGTGGCCTCGGTTCTTGCCGTCCAGGATTCCTGCTTTCTGTATCCTTCCTGTCAAAACTGCTGCTCTCGACTGACTCGGACTTCCAAGGGGTAAGATGAAATTGCTGTGTAGTTCTATAATTCTTATTTACTTAGCATGCAGTTGAAATTGTAAAAAAAAAAAAAAAAAGTGAAGACGTTATAAGGGATTAGGTAGCTTTATTGCAGGGAGAGTAAAGCAGTTTCTTCTCCAGTGCAAACCCTGTATAATCTGCTAGTAAAAAGGCAGTCTGGGCACTGAACACAGTAAGAAATAGGAGGCATATTATACCCTCATTTTATCTTTAATTTTATTTTTATTATCAAATTATACATTTATAGCAAGAAATTATTTTGATTATCAGTAAATAGGTTTACATCTTCAAGTAAATTCCAAAATAAATATTAGAGTTGAAAAACTTCTTGAAGTCCCCTAAATACCCTCATTTTAAATTTTAACTTCCCCCTTGCTTTTCCCTGTTGCTTTCTACTGTGCGCATCAAATCCCCTGCAGCACAGATAAGCCAAGCGATGTTGCGTGATCACCTGCAGCCAATTATGGACAAGCGGGGCGTATCATCACGAATCATAAGCGCTTCGGTCACGTTCAATCATCTATCAGTTAAATCACAAATTTTGATCAGGAATTGATTGATGTATATAAGGCGTTAGTTACAGATTGATAGATCAAGAAACCGAGTACACGATCAGTCTTGATCAAAATCACTGAATAACTGATAGATGATTGAACGTGACCGAAGCGCTATATGAGTTGGAGGTGTGTTTTGACCTCCGCCGAACCCGCAAGACTGACTCACCGAACCCAGGTTAAGAATCACTGATTTAGAGAATCTGGGCCCTAATCCTTTCTCCAACTGCCCACTTTAAGAAAAAAATATATATAAATTCCCACCACTGCACCCCCACACTTACATGATGCAGAGGGGTTGAAAGGAATTCCACAAGTCATGTTCCACATGCTTTCCCAACCTGTATTTCATTACTCAGAAATGTTAATTTGTTTTGTTTTGGGGTTTTTTGATAACTTCTGCTTTATCATTCCAGCTGATCTCCATTAGATACATGTAAATCTTAAATAAAACATGGAGAGATGGACCAAAGGAAAGAGGTTCTTTTAAAAGCAAGAGGCATTGCCATAAAAAGTGTCTTTCTTTGCATAGACTATAACAGGGGTGGGCAACGAGGGCTGCAATCCAGTCGGAGATTTTAGGATTTCCCCAGTGGAGGCAGTGCAGGCAAATAGATCTCGTGCATATTCATTGGTGAAATCCTAAAAACCCGACTGGATTGCGACCTTCGTTGCCCACTCCTGGACTAGAAGCATCAAAAAAATGATATTTGCATAAACATTGAAAAAAGATGCAGGCAAAAGACCCAAAGGAGAAACGGAGCAAACCTAGGCAGGCTGATATGTGGCGGCATCTAGCTAGGACACCTGGAGAAGAAACAAAGCTGACGTTTCCCTTTTCTCTCCCTCCCAGCTTTGACTGTCTGAGATGCGACTGCCGAAGTGAAGCCGAGAAGGTTAATTACAGGTATAAGCTGTCTGTGAGAGCTGCAGACAGAGGGGAGCTGTTCGTCATTACTGTATTTGGAAGCTGCTTAGATGCCTATTTTGGAGTCTCTGCAGGGGCTCTACAGAGGTACGATGTGCAGATCTGCTGAGGAGGAGGAGTATTTTATTTTTGATATACAGTACTGCCTTTATTAGAAACATAAAACATGACAGCAGAAAAGGGCCATGCCCATCTAGTCTGCCCACACTAATGGCCCACCCCCTAACTACCTCCATGAAGAGATCCCACATGCCAATTCCATCTTTTCTTAAAATCTTGCGTGCTGCTGGCCTCAATTACCTGTTGTGGAAGATTATTCCAGCGATCAACCACCCTTTCGGTGAAGAAATATTTTCTGGTGTCGCCATGAAATTTCCCACCCCTGATTTCCAACGGATGTCCTCTTGTTGCCGTGGGTCCTTTAAGGAAAAAGAGATCCTCTTCCACCTCGATAAGGCCTGTGACATATTTGAACGTCTCGATCATGTCTCCCCTCTCTCTGTGTTCCTCAAGTGAGTACAGCTGCAACTTACCCAGTCGTTCCTCATACGGGACATCCTTGAGACCATCCTGGTGGCCATTTGCTGAACCGACTCAACTCTCCGCACATCTTTTTGATAATGCGGCCTCCAGAATTGTACACAGTATTCCAGATGGGGTCTCACCATGGATCTGTACAACGGCATTATGACCTCGGGCTTACGGCTGACGAAACTTCTACGGATACAGCCCATGATTTGTCTAGCCCTGGATGAAGCTTTCTCCACTTGATTGGCAGTCTTCATATCTTCGCTAATGATCACCCCCAAGTCATATTCTGCAATAGTCCTTGCTAGGATCTCACCATTTAGGATGTAAGTCCTGCATGGATTTTTGCCGCCAAGGTGCATGACCTTGAATTTTTTGGCTTTGAAACTTAGTTGCCAAGTCTTTGACCAATGCTCCAGCAGGAGTAGGTCCTGCGTCATACTGTCGGGCATTGAGCTTTTGTCGGGCACTATGCCTTCATCTGTTGTGCGGTTGCCTACTATGTTGCATAGTTTGGCGTCATCGGCAAATAATGTAATTTTACCTCGAAGCCCCTCAGCCAAGTCTCTTACGAAGATGTTAAATAGGATCAGGCCCAAGACTGAGCCAAACATCTATACAGAAAAGGAACTACTATAGCGTGATACTTAGTTGCATAGCATGTTAAAATGCCTATGGGCAGGAGTTGCACACCTACATCTCCATTTTCTAGCAGTTGTTAAACATTACACTGTTCTATCAAGATTTTAGAAAATTAGAGTTCAGAGTTTAGGTAGGGCTTGAAGTGTTATTAACCAGCAACATTCATTCTCTCAAACATGATTTCATTGGGGAAACAAAGGGCTCCTTTTACAAAGCCGCGCTAGCACCGGATTAGTGCACGCCAGCCGAAAATCTACCGCCTGCTCAAAAGGGGGCGGTAGCGGCCAGCGTGTGTGGCAATTTAGCGTGCGCTATTCCGGGCGTTAAGGCCCTAGCGCGGCTTTGTAAAAGGAGCCCAAAGTGTATTCAGAAGCAGAATGTTAAAAATAATGCATAGAAAATAAATTGTTGAAAGGCTGAGGTGCCGTGAGTGGAGCAGGAATTTTGGCTAGGCATCCGCTATCGGGACGCCTAACCTAGGCATCATTTAAAGAATTCCCCCACCCCGAGTTTTTTTCTGAAAACAGGTTATTTTAACATTCTTTTTTAACAGTTTGTACTCTTCCCCCACCAAGATAAATGTAGAGGATTCAAGTTTCAAGTTTATTAATAAATTTGATAAATCGCCTATTAGAATCACTAAGCGATATACAAAATTAAAATGGAGTATAATAAAAAGAAACAAACATGAATTGGGAGGGAAAGGATAAAAGTTACAATTTTCAATTTAAAGTAATAAACATTTTTCATTAATTTTCATTGTATCATCCACTGTTTTTGTAATCCAAATTCCTAAATATTTTAAACCATCTTTCTTCCAAACGAAAGAAAATGCATCAAATAAACCTTTTGTACAGTGAATATTTAGTGAATATTAAGTAGTCTAACTCCTATTCCAATAAATAAATCAACAATCAAACGATTTGGCTAAACCCCAAGATCAAAATTGGCTGCCCTCTCCTGTCTCCCCTGCTAAAAACCGTATTTGCGGATTTTCAATATTCGCGGGGGTTATCAGGAGAGTACTGTATTGCAAAGTTGCAGAGGACAGGATGGCAGAGGAGACACTGAGAACACACCTGTTAAATAACAATTCTGACAACTGTGGTAATTCAAGCACTTGTTTCCAAGTTGGATTCTAAATCTGACAGATCATTAGGTCAGATCTCCAAATTGCAGCATATGATGGCTGGACTAACTGAATATAGTTGCAAACTGGAGCAGCAGGTCTCCAGCAGTGAGGATGACGTGCAAGGGTTCTTAAGAGATAAGGACTGCATTGTCTTCATCCCCCCTTGCTTGAGAACAAAAGCTCTGTACTGTCACCAATCCTTACAGGTCTGCTCTTAGGCTTTCCCTCTGCTCAAGTCCTTCCTTCTTATGTAACTTCCTGTTTTGCGAAATAGGAGGTTACATCAGAAGGAAGGACTCCGGAAGATGGAAAGCCTTAGAACAGGCCTGAATTGGTAAACCCAATTTAAAAAAAAAAAAAAAATTTGAATCAATTCAGCAAAACTGAATTGGTGAATCGATTCAAATTGGGCAGCACTAGTGTCCACCCTTCTCATATGCTCTAATACCTTTCTAGTATTTCAATGTCTATTTCATATCCCCTTCTCTTAGGTATACATATTATGGCTACTGTCCACTGGACTGCATCCAGCTATTTTGGCCTCTCAGTGTTATTGTTTACTATATTACTAACTATAGTTCAGCAAAAGAAATTTAAAAAAAAACCCCACATACTTATTATAGAGTTACTTTCTCACTTCATGTGCAGTCAGTTTGATTTCTTTAAGAAGTTGTGAAGCACAATATTAATTCCATTATGTTAATAAGTTTGCAACCAGCATCGGAAGACTCCATAAGAAACCATCCTGGTGTATTTTCTGAGAATCTTGTGATTGCCCTTAGCTTTTGGAATTGCTAAATGTTTCAGAGATAAGTACTTTAACTTTTGCTTATTTTCTTCTTTTTTTTATCCCCCCATACAAGGTATGTCCAGGATTTGTTCCAAGAGTCAGGAGAGCAGAAGTGCAGTACAATTCAGGGCTGCTTATTTCAAGCAGCAGAATACTGCTTCGTCGGACGAACCTTTGTATTTGGACTAAAGGTACTTTTTATACTATCACTGGAATGAATTCTATAATTCACTTCTGTTTTCTGGTAATATCCTGTTATTTTCATTCTCTTTTGGGATATGAAGAAGGGTGTATGAACTCCAAAAGGATGCTAGGTTGCATAGGGAAGTATGGCCAGTAGGAAAAAGGAGGTATTGATGCCTCTGTATAAGATTCTGGTGAGACCTTATTTAGAATATTGTGCACCATTCTGGAGACCGCACCTTCAAAAAGATATAAAAAGGATGGAGTCGGTCCAGAGGAAGGCTACTGAAATGGTGTGTGGTCTTCGTGATAAGGTGTATGGGGACAGACTTAAAGATCTCAATCTGTATACTTTGGAGGAAAGGCGGGAGAGGAGAGATATGCTAGACTCGTTTAAATACCTACGTAATATAAACTGCAATGAGAGGGCATAAGATGAAGTTGAGAGGTGATAGGCTCCATTGTAATCTGAGGAAATACTATTTTACAGAAAGGGTTGTAGATGCATGGAACAGTCTCCTGGAAGAGGTTTTGGAGACAGAGATTTTGTCTGAATTTAAGAGGGCCTGGGACAGGCACGTGGGATCTCTTAGAGAGAGAAAGAGATAATGATTACTGCAGATGGGCAGACTAGTTGAATCTTTTTATTAAAGTACTAGTGTTTAAGCCTGTTATATTAACAGGTGCTAGAATATATGCCTGTCTGTCTTTGTTTATTTATGTCTCTCTCCCTGCTCCTATCTCTCTCCCTCTTGCTATTTTTCTCTCTCTCTCTCCCTGGCACCCTTTGTCTGTCTGTCTCTCTGGTCCCCTGTATGTCTTTAGTTCTGTCTGTCCTCTCCCTGGCCTCCTTTGTCTGTCTGTATTTCTTTCTGTCTCTCTGTAGTCATTAAGCCTGTTATATTAACGGGTGCTAGAATATATATCTGTCTGTCTGTCTTTCTGTCTCTCTCCCTCCCGCTGTGTCTCTCTCTCTCCCTGGCCACCTTTCTCTGTCTGTCTTTTCTGTCCCTCTCCCTGCCCCTGTGTCTTTCTTTCTGTCTCCCTCCCTCCTGCTGTCTGTCATTATTTCCCTCCATTTCCCTGTGCAGCAGCAACAGCATATATAAGAATAACAAGACTAATTTAATGTCCCGTCATTTTCTCCTTTTATCTAGGGCTTAGCTCTTATCCTTTTCCAGTAATGTTGGAAATTTTACCGCCTCAGCTGGTGATAAAAAACGCTAACTCTGCTTCATAAAAGGGGGGGGGGGGTAAATTTTCTTGCGTAATTTATTTCTCTTCCTCTGTACCCTACTGGTGCCGAGTTCTGCTGCTGTCTACTTGCCTTTTCCCATCCTTGGTGATACTGATGCTGACCAGTGGTGTAGTAAGGTGGGTGGGGTGTGCTCCGTCCTCCCCTCCGCTCCTTCCCAAGCCCCCTGCTGTTCATGTGCACCCTAGCCCCTTCCCTCCTCTCGTATCTCTGAGCGTTAGCCTCCATCGGTGTTGGCTCTCTCTGACATCACTTCCGGGTCCCGCACCTAGGAAATGACATCCAAGGGAGTGCCGACATGACGCGGGCAGCATGTTTGTGATGCTGCTCACACCTGGAAAATTAAAGAGGTACGGGGGAAGGAAAGGAAGGGCACATGGCTTGGGGAGTCAGACAAGAGGGCAGGGGAGGGGTGCCACTCACCCTCACCACGCTACTGATGCTAACTGACTCCTCTCTCCCAGTATTAGGTGTGGTAACATCTTTCCAGCCTCCATGATACACTTTATAGCAGCGATGTCAAACTCAAACCCTTTGCAGGGCCACATTTGGGACTTGTAGGTACTTGGAGGGCCGTAGAAAAAATAGTTAATGTCTTATTAAAGAAATGACAACTTTGCATGAGGTTAAACTCTTTATAGTTTATAAATCTTCCCACCCCCACCCCCGAAGGCCTGCATGTTCCCCCCTTCTTTGCAGCATCCTCCAGTTTCCCCCTGGCCTCCTGGTCTTAGTTTCAGCTAATTCGCTCTGCCTGTAGAAAGGATTGCCGGTGCTGTAGCATTCTTTGCAGGCTGCCATCAGCCTCCGCAGCACGTTCCCTCTGTCGCGGTCCCGCCCCTCTTCTAACGTCGGGGACAGGATCACAGCAGAGGGAACATGCTACGGAGGACGATGGCAGCCTGCAAGGATCGCTTCAGCATTGACAATCCTCTCTGCAGGCTGCAGTAATTCTCTGAAGGTAAGAACAGGAGGCAGGGGAGAAGCCGGAGGACGCTGCAAAGAGCGGACAGCACTAGTACAGACCACGGACCGCAAAATAGTACCTGGCAAGGCCACATGTGTCCCCTGGGCCGTGAGTTCTTGACCACTGCTTTATGAGTGATGCTTTTCATGCTCTCTGCATTTGCAGTGCTAGAAAAAAAGAGGTGTTGACAGCTGTCATTGGGATGAAGGCAGGAGTCAGCAACACCAGCACCATGCTTGGGCTGGGCAGGTGAGGAGGAGAAGCATCGGCACCAGGAGAGTGGGGGAAAAAGGAAAGGAGGGAGGGATAAAGAAGCTTATTTAAGGATTCTGATGACTGTGAAGGCATTATCCATTGTAAACACATTTTCATACTTCTTTATCCTTTCGTACAAAAGCCTTGTTCCTTCCCACCTGGTTTCCTGCCAAGAAGCTGACGGGTACAGCACTGGTTCTCCAAATGGGGTCACATCAACAGATCTGCCCCTTCCCTCAGTCTCCACTGTGAGCTCTGGCCAATATTGGCAACATGGGGCCTGAAGATCACTGTGGGCTTCCTCTTAGAATAGAAAGCCAAAAACGAAAGGGCACATATACTCACGTGGGATCTTTAAGGGAGTAAATTCAGGGGAGGGGATACTTGGAATGGGCAGACTTGGTGGGCTATAGCCCTTTTCTGCTGCTTTTTTCTATGTTTCTATGTTTCTATATGACAAAATATATCAAAAACTTCACTCCCGTAATGTTAAAAAAAATTTTTTTAACTATTTCTTTTTTAATTTCCGTCTTTACATGCAAGTAAAAAGCTGCACACATGAAGGTCTTTTTATGCTAATTCATGCTTACCTCAGCTTAAATGAGCTTACCATAGGACACACTCAGGCATCCTGCAGTAAGTCCCAAATGTACATGCCCTAAGAAATAGTTTTTATTTTTTGGGTGATGGGGAGTCTCTGCAGTAATCAGTTGGTGCATCTACTTTACCGCTCACTAACTGATTAGTGCAGGATTGCCATGGGAGCCCTGACTACCTACAGAATAGGCAGTGGTAAGTGGTCGGACATTAATTGTTTTTAATGGCCACAAGCTAATGACAACATTAATGCGGGTCTAGGACGATTCGTCTCCACCATTTCAGCGCAGCCCTTTCATTGCGGGACTGTTCAGCACAGCCCTGGGGTCCAGAATGTTATGCATGTGGTGGGCAGCCCCCTCTAAATCCAGCATTGGATGAGAGGTGATACCCCCCATCAGCACTCATGGCACATGTGGTGGTGGGGGGCAATACCCCCCCAAAATGCGCCCTAATTTGAACATTCAAGGGTCTTATGGGACACTGCAAGGCCACCCAAACATCACACATACACCCACAGTCTGAAAAAAAGAGGACACAGAAAAAAAAAGTAGAGAAAAAGCCTCAGTTAAGCTAAAAAAAACTCCACTTATGTGCCTTCACTATATTAAAAACAGTGGTGAAAAAATGAGGCACAATAGCAGCCCCCCCAAAAACACTTCACATCCAGCACACCAAAATCTCACATACAAACATTGTGTGAAAAAAGACTGCAGTCCTGAGGCACAGTCAGAAATATTGCAATAGATCCAATAGATGCTGGCACTGTAATCTGGAACCTGGGACATTGGATCATCTACTTTATTTTTGTCCCTATATTAAGATATTTTGGAATTCAATATGGTCTCAAGTAAATACATTATTGGAAAATCATGTGGCACTCTCTTATGATACAGTGCTATTTGGCATGATGATGAGGAAAAAGAGTCAAATATCATCAGAGAACAACAAGCTTTTATTAGTTACTAGTATTTTAGCCCGTTACATTAACGGGTGCTAGAATATATGTCTGTCTGTCTGTCTGTCTTTATTTCCGTCTCTCTCTCTCTGTCCTTCTGTCTTTCTGTCTGTCTGTCTCTGTCCCTGGCCCCCTTTGTCTGTCTGTCTTTCTGTGTCTCTCGCTGTCCCTGTGTCTTTCTTCTTTTATTTCTGTCTCCCTTCCTCCTGCTGGCGGTAGAATATATGTCTGTGTTTCTTTCTGTTTCTCTCCATACTCTCATTCATCTTGTCATCTCCCTTTTGACCTCATACAAATGGCTCACCACTTTCAGAATACCCCTCCCTCTCTCCACTGGTCAGGCTATATCTCCCTGTCCCTTTCTCTTCATCCCCTAGCATCTTCTTATCCCAGCTCTCTGCCCTCCCATGGATTCTTCTTTCATCCGTTTTCTGTTGTTCTTCTTCCTTCCCCCCTTGATGCTGAACAATAAGACGGAGGGAAAAAAAGAGATGCTGCATCTCTCTCCCCTTTCCACCCCCAGACCTAACATTTCTCCCTCCCTTCCATCCCTAGGTCCAACTTCCCTCCCCCAGGTCCACCATCTCTCCCCAATAGTCCTCCCTTCAAGTATCTCTTTCCCCAGATCCAGCTTCTCTCCCTTCAGACCATTACCTACCATCTCTCTCTCTCCCCTCTGTTCCTGGCCCCATAAGCTGTCCCCCATGCCCAGTCTGGCACTTCTTTTAATACTCTCCCCCTTTGTACTTTATAAAAATTAAAAAAAAGTTAATCCAGGGAATTTCCTAGGCCCAACATGTTCTCCCTCTTCTCTCCATTCCATTCCTCGTGAGAGGAGCCGCTGCAGCGTCTGTGAAGTTGAAAAAAACTTCGGCCCATCTCCATGCTCGGCCGCGGCGAGCTACAGCTGCCGACATCCATTTTGACTTTTTTTTTTTAGTTGAAAGAAGTCCGACGCAGGCGGGGATCATGAGAGTAGCCACCGCCGCGTCTTTCAAAGAACCGTAAGCCGCGCATGCGCACTTCCTATGTGTCGCTACAGCTCACGGAAAACCGGCACACACATAGGAAGTGCGCATGCGCGGCTTATCATTTTATTATATTAGATGACAGGGGTTGCCATCCAACATATAACCAACAATTGGAAAAATCACAGAAACCTTAGTTATACATTTTGGTGGAATACATTATGCCATATATTTAAAATGGAATGTGCAATTGCAATACGAAGAGGGACATATACTAAATTTATAAAAATATGGGGGCCATTGGCAAAATATTGTAGTGAATAGTCAGCACTTCTTCTCTTCTCCTTTTTCGTTTTCTTTTTTTAGCACGCTAAAGGGGGGAGGGAGTTGGAAATAATGTTACATATTATGTTATACTATGATATATAATATGTGTATATTTTTTATTGAAAATATGATGAAGGGTGGGTGGTAGGGGGGTTATTGATTTTACTAGATCTTTATATGGCAGATATCAAAGTGCTATTCTGGAATAATTTGTTGTAATATACTCTTTTGTGCACTTGTTTAATTTGAAAACGAATAAAGAATTATAAAAAAAAGAAATATTGCAACTTGAGCCAGGAAGGATTTGCACGGAAGGTCGTGGTGGATTGCCTTTGATGCAGGAAGTTTTTCACCCCTGACGCAGCAAGAGCGAAACAGATTTCCCCATCGGGTGTACTGTTTACCCACAAGGCCTGGGTAGTGAAGCTTGGGCGTAAGCCTGATTGGAGACAGCTGGGACTTCGTGAACAGCTAAGTTTTTTGTTTTGTTTTTTTCTTTTTTCCTTGCTCAAGTTGCAATATTTCTGACTGTGCCTCTGGACTGGAACTCGAATGGGGTTCTGGAACGGATTAAGTTCAGATTCCAAGGTATCGCTGTATCTGTAATGGAACTCCACGATGATCCTTCGCATTCTCATTTATAGCACTCCAAAATGTGCCACAATCCTATAGGCAAGCAGATGATGTTGAGGCAGGGGAAGGGACTTGGTTTTGGGAAGAAGTAAGCAAGGAAGGGTGAGAGATGGTCATTGTCCTTAGGAGAAGCGTGAAGAAATGGAGAAACATTATTAGAGGAAGCAGAGAAAGGATTGCTACCCCCCCCCCCCCTCTTTTACAAAGCCGCACTGGCGACTGCCACATGGCAAAAGCCTTGTTGCCCTTTAAATCCCTCTGGGCTTCGAGGGAGGGGAATAAAAGGGGTATAAAGAAGGAAAAAGAAACCTCATGGTGGCAATGGAAGTAGCATTCTGGGTGAAACTGTCCCTGGAGGGAGGATGAGGAAGGGTTTGAGTAAAATATCAATGCGATAAGGGAGATCAGAAGTAGAGAGTTGCACGGGGACAGAAATCCCACCCATCCCCCACCCCTCCCTATCAGGATCCTCTCCGTCCCCACCTGTCCCCGTCAGGATCCTCTCCGTCCCCACCCATCCCCACAAGGAATTACCTCCATTCCTGCCTATCTCCATTAAAAGCAGCAATTACTTCTGACAGGATCATCAATTCCACAGTTTCTTTTGTGTTTGCGCTGCTGTTTTCCTTGTGGAATATCTTTGGAACCCTTTTTTGTTTTCTGTTCAGGTAATTAACTTATAAACCCCCTCATTTACTAAGAGTGACGTGTCCATTATATTATATGGACGAACCCTGCTTCCAAAGCCTTCCATCCCCATGGGAGTTCCGTTGGCCAGAGGGGGGTCCCTGTAGGAGTCCCGTGGGCCAGAGGGGGGTCCCGGTGGGAGTCCCGTGGGTTGGGGGGGGGGGGTGATTTCTGCGCGATCCCTGTTCCCGTGCAGACCTCTAATCAGAAAGTGGCTGTATTACTGAAGAAAAGCTGGGTAAGTTGAGGGGTATTGCTGGGGAAGAAGTTGAGGGTGAAGGGCATTGTAACAAAGCAGAAGCCATTGTGGCCAGAGGAGGGCATGAAAACGGAGCTCAGCAGCCTCACTGGCAAAGAATGAGAAGCAGTGTGGTGAAGCGACAGCTTTGATAGCAGGAGGAACGTTCAGCATCTTCTGTAGTGGACAGGAGGGAGGAAGAATGTCGCTGGTAAAGGGTAGGGCTGTCAGCATCACCAACGAGGAAGTGGCAGGGTTCTTAGTAGGGGGGGGAGGGCAGGAGAGATTGGTATTAAGGAACTCACAGAGGAGTGGAGGGAAGCAGTGGACAGACAGGCTCTATCATTTGGGAAGACCATGGCTCATGTGTATCGCCTGTTGGAGGGGTGGCACAGGATCATGGATGGATATGGCATCTCCTGGCTGTCAATATTTGTCTGCCAGCTTTTACCAAAATAGCTGCATTGCAGTACAACAAATGCTTAGCACTTGTTCAGATAGACGGAGCCAGGTACTTTGCTCCATTCCTGAAATGAATTACGGTATGTATACTGCCTGGGGAATGCTTTTCGCGATCTTTAATACAAGATATATTGATTGCTTTGCAGACTTCTCTAAACCACGATGGACGATCCTTGATGTCAAACAGCACACTGCAAAGTTCATACACCGGCAATGGGCGTATTAAATACCTTGTGGCCTGCCAGATTTCTCTGCCAAACCTTGGTTATGTTGATTGCACAGTTATTAGCTGCTACAAATGGCTCCTCGAAGCTGTTAACCTCAGCCATGTTTCTGGTGCCTCTCATCCCCCTGGGAATGCTTTAATTGCAACAGATCTGTCTAATGGTGAGCTCAGCAGCCTGTGTAGCTCCGGAAGCACACAGGAATCTGTTCTATCAAGTAGCAGAGACGACTTATCAAGTCCTTGGCAGCAGATATCATTTGAATTGATTTCTTTATCTGTGGAGAAGGCAACAACCAAAGAGCTATCTCCTTCAGAAGCAACCTATACCAGAGACATTCGCAGTCAGGCTTGGAATGAGGAGCACTTCTCTGAAAAACCTGGCACGTTCAGTATTAACAGCCAACTCACTCAAGATGAAAGCAGAAGTGAGGCGAAAGGGGAAGGGGAAACATCTTGTAAATTTGGTGTGGAGTCTGTTGTGTCGAATGTCGTCACTGACAGAGATGCTGGAAGCAAAGCTGCTGAGAAATTGAAAAATACTTCCCAGCTGGCCCTGGCCCAGCCTCTTGCCACACATGGCTTCAGGCCAGTAAAAAGCACATTGGACGTGGAAGATAAATATTCTGAAGCTGAAATCGCTTACACACCAACGTGTTTAGATAAATCTGGGAACCCAGTGGTCTGCATGCATCATACCAATTTATTATGTTCCCCTGAGTTATTGTGCAAGCAGAGCCGAGCATCTGGAATTTACCAGGACAACCACCCAGCTATTTGGGATGATTTGCCGCTTTCTGAAAGCTTGAGTGAATTTATAGCCAGAGTTGAAACTAACAAGAGCCCTGTGCCTCGGCCAGGCTTTGATGCTTTCCATTCTTCTGCCGGTGAAACAATTGACGCATTGGAGAATGCAGACAGTTTGCATCCATATTTCAGTTCACCTTTAGAAAGTGCAACTAGGAAAGCGGCAAAAACTCTTAATTTTTCCACAGGATGTATCTTCAGTTTGGAACCTGCAAAAAGAAGGGCAACAGAAAGCAGGAACCTACTTAATCATAGATCGATGCAGGCTGAAGAGGATTGGAACTGTTCTCCCACAGTCCCATCTGCATTTACCAAGGATTTGAGCAATTCACTTTCTACGTCAAGATCCCCACCTACTACCAACAATGCAAAGAACGGTAAATCTGCTACTGCTGTAGCCTTGGCCCTGAAGCATTCTGGATATCCCAATGCCGAAAGAAAAATTAAACCTGCTTATTTGTCTTTGGGAAATATTAAGAGACAAAAATTAAACTTTTCTTATCCTAATGCTGCAACCAGTTTTAGCACAAATGAAGACATTTGCAAGGATCTGGCAAGCCAGATAAAAAGTCGGAACCTAAAATTTGATTTAGAAATGCAGCAGAGGGATGAAAGCTTGGGTGAATATGAATCGGATTTAAAGACTGATGTGCGGGCGGTGACCTACCGATCATTGTTGCAGAATGACATCCAGAGCAGCGATGATGGGTTTGATGCGTCAGCTGAACTTTTTGACACTAGTGGAAAGGAACTGGAGATCGAAGCGGAAACGTTTCATCATTCACAAGTTACATTTCAGGAGCCACCTGGGACTAAAAACCATGCCTCACCTGAAAGAGTACTTAGTAGATTAAATGTTGGCTGTAATAATTCCCAAAGTCAACTGTTTTTATTGACCCCAAATAATTCTCCTTCAAAACGGAGTTCTCCTAGAATTAATTCCCAGCATTATATAGAACCAGATGAAGACTTTATTCCATTTTCACAGTCAACACCTGTAGCAAGAAAGTTTCCAAAGGTAGGGTCCCTTAAAGTAAATGAATCCATGACCAAGAAATTAAGCCACAATTGTAGGAGTTCCAGTACTTTTCTTAGAAATAATTTATTGAAGCGGCTAACTGGTCACTGCTTAGCAGTTAGCCAGAAGGAAGCAGGCCTGGTGAAGCAGCTTCACTTCTCTGTCAGTTCAGCTAATGACCTGTTTGAAAGTGATTCTGAGGAATGGGTTCCCCCTTCTGCCACAAAGTTGATACGGTCATTTATACTTTCTAAATCCACAGTGCCACATCCAGATATAAGAGGGCGATGGAAAGAGCATAACAACTGCAAAATGGTGGATGAAGATGTTTCGAAAAATAAAGACAACGGCAGGAAGCCATCAATTGATACATATTTCATAGGGAATGACTTAAAACCTAGGACGATACAGTTTGCTCCAGCTCTGATCCAGAATACTTCCATAAACACTGATAAAAATCCAGATGTTGGAGCTTGGTTTCTGGAAACTGTAGTCGATACTCACTTCTCAACAGAAGTTACAAAGTGGAGTCCTTCGTCAGCCGACAGACCATTTTATTCGGACGTGAACATGGATAACGTTATTGGAGAATGGTCTCCTGACTTGTTTGCAGAAAAGTACAAGGATTCCCAGGGCCGTGACTTTATTCAGAAGTAACTTCTCTAAAACTTGGATATTTTGGGTAACTTGGCCAATCTTCTTGTCTTACTTTTTGGATACAAAACTTACAAATACAGGACTTTTAATTGATGTGGACTATGTTTCTAATTGGCATTTGACATCTTCAATCAATGTTGTTATCTTTCCCAGTCAACTAAAATCTGACTCCTCATCTTCATCCTCTGTTGTGCAAAAGAGAAATTGGTTTAGGAGTCCCTAAGCAGCTTTCCCTTGGGTTTTGTATTATAATATGACAGTCTGATTATACCTTATTGCTTACCATTTCAAAAAGTAAATTTGAAATGATTAGGCCAGATTTAAAATGCAACAATGAGTCTTCAAGGCAAATTAATTAGCAGTTTAAATTGTGCTTTACATTATCCCTCTGCTGTCTGTTTTAAATGCAAACTCACACAAAATGGCCAAATGTCTCCTTAGAATGTCAATACACTGCTTATATATACTTATTCTAAGGTGCTGATTAATCTGTCCTTCAATTTCCCCCTTCTCAGTTTATTAAACAGTTTAAACAGTTTTTTGAGACCTCAGAACCACCACTCCTCCGTCCCACCAAGGTGTTTCAACGGGGAGATTCAAGTGGTGAAATCCTCACCGGTCTACTTAATTTAAATATTCATTTAGATATTGTGCATTTCTT
The DNA here is from genome assembly GCF_902459505.1 of Geotrypetes seraphini. NCBI lineage: Eukaryota > Metazoa > Chordata > Amphibia > Gymnophiona > Dermophiidae > Geotrypetes > Geotrypetes seraphini. The sequence goes on from NC_047089.1 coordinate 19,898,994, forward strand.
ATCATTCTTTTGGTTTATAATTACTTATTTCAGTAATGGCGAGTTACTCATTAACGTGGAATAGCGATTAGGACCCGACATGTTTCAACAAAGTTTCGTCAGGGATCCACACCAAACCGCTGCTATCCACCTCTTATCTGTTGCTACTTAGTGCTTGTAAGATCTTAAACAGTGCTACTTAGTGCTTGTAAGATCTTACAAGCACTAAGTAGCAACAGATAAGAGGTGGATGGCAGCGGTTTGGTGTGGATCCCTGACGAAACTTTGGTGAAACATGTCGGGTCCTAACCGCTATTCCACGTTAATGAGTAACTCGCCATTACTGAAATAAGTAATTATGAACCAAAAGAATGATAAGAAATGCACAATATCTAAATGAATATTTAAATTAAGTAGACCAGTTCCATTTGTTTTTGATTACACCGCTGCTGCCGGGGTGGGGGGGGAGTGGGTGGGAGGGGGGGGGGATTGGTTGGGTGGGTGGGGATTGGATTTCTGGTATGTTTTGAAAAACGTTTTGCTGTGCCTGTTATTCTGCAAATTCTGTTTAATAAAAATGATTTACACATAAGTAGACCAGTGAGGATTTCACCACTTGAATCTCCCCGTTGAAACACCTTGGTGGGACGGAGGAGTGGTGGTTCTGAGGTCTCAAAAAACTGTTTAATAAACTGAGAAGGGGGAAATTGAAGGACAGATCAATCAGCACCTTAGAATAAGCAGTATTTTAAATGCAAGGCATTTGATGAAACCATAAATTTTCAATTGTAAACACTGCTAGTATTTTCCATAGGGTTTTAATTTTTGATGTGAATTTTGAAAGATATTCAAATTTGAAATCATAATGGCCAAATGGAAGGAGGGGAATTATTTGTGCTCTATCACTGCAAATGTAAAAAATGTTAGCAAGACTCATGTGGACATGGGGTGTAAGAAATCACTGGATTGTTCTGGAAATTCACCCTTTATTCTCGTATGTTTATTTAAGATTTGATATACCGCTCCTCATATCATTCAGTTTTCATAGGTGAGGTTTTCTTTTTAAGACATTTGGACTCGTAACTTATGTCTGCTAGTTATCAAAGTCATGTCTGGTTAGCTTCAGTATTATAATAAACAATGCATCTTCTAAGTTATTTTTGGAATTAGAGGACCAGTGCTTCATGTAACACTATGGGCTCCTTTTACAAAAGCGTGGTAGCGGTTTTAGCACACGGTAGCTGCTACTGCCTCCTCTTGAGTTTTTCAGGTAGCGCGCACTAATTCGGTGCGTGCGCTAAAAATGCTAGCGCACCTTTGTAAAAGGACATATATTTCACTTTATTTGTAAAAATATTTTTGCCAAAATCATAAAACATGATTTGGATGATAGATTTGATTATTCATTGTTCAAGGTGTGTTTTCAATTCAGATATAATTTTAAAAAATTCCTTTTGCTGGAGGTAGTAATTCCGCTGCCCAACGAAGTTGGGTATCTTTTGACTGCAACCAGACCAAAATATTTTGCTTAATTCTGCCCTAAATATTCATTGGTAATATGGCTGAGTTAGTTTAGAGCAGGGGTGTCCAACCTGCAGCCCCGTGAAGTATTTTGTGCGACCCCGGTCGAGGGCGATGCAGTGTTTTCCTCTGCTGCCCCCGGGTGTTTACCATCTTGCCGGCTCCCTCCTCTGTCTTGCTGCAGTGTTTGCGCGGCCCCAGAAACATTTTTTTGACCCATGCGGCCCAGGGAAGCCAAAAGGTTGGACACTCAAGGTTTAGAGGGTCCCTATTATGATAAAAGACATGGGCTTTTCTTTTCCTCCTTTCTGAAACTGGGAAGGTATGTGACTTCCTTCCCCCTTTTAAAAAAAAGAGCTTTCAATAGAACCTGGCTTGATCAGTGATCCAGTAATATGGTGGACAAGTTAGAAGTGAGAAGGCTAGAGCTTAGGAGAGAAAGTCTGACTGGGAGTATTGAAAAATCATGATACGGATATAATAGAGGAAAGAGAGGGAAGCAGAAGGAAATGAGAGCTAGAAAAGAACATAAAACATAATGGGGCTGATTTTCAAAGCAGATGGACATCTTAAAATGCCTAAAAAAGGTCTGTCTCCTAAAAATGTCTAGAATACTGTATTATCGCTTGAAAATCTTGTAAAATAATACACTTTTGTAAAACTTGGGCCCCCTTTGATAATTTCTGTTATCGCTTTTGAGTTTTTTGCCTTTTTGTATGGTTTGCAGCTTGACTGCATATAAATAACTATTTATATAACATATAATGCTTGTAAATATGTTTATGTGCTTCTATTGTTAACTTTAAAAAATGCAATAAAATCTATTTTTTTTAAAAATGTCCAGAATACTGATTTTGGACATTTCGTACAACAGTTACTCCAAATAGCAAGTGTGTGCGTATTGTGAGCTTGCTATGGGTGGAACAAGAGAGGGCCCAAAAGGAGGGCATTCAACTGTGATTTTTGAATGGGAAGAAACATCCATGTCTAAAATGATGGACAGTTTTATCTACACCTGTTTCACTCATATCCAAGTTGCAAAAAAGATGCTGTAATTGAGCATCTGACCACTAGAGGGATTAAGACAGCATCTGACCACTAGAGCAGGGGTGCCCACACTTTTTGGGCTTGCGAGCTACTTTTAAAATGACCAAGTCAAAATGATCTACTAACAATAAAAAATTTTTTAAAAAACTACAAAGCATACTGAAAGGCAGAGAAAATGTTAATTATCATTCATATTCCAGGTTTTTTTCAAAGAGGTCAAGGCAGATGACTCTATGCAATGTCACCTCAATAATAACCATACAAAAATAGACAAATATAGCCCCTCCCTTTTTACTAAACCACATAGCAGTTCTTAGCGCAGGGAGTTGCGCTGAATGCCCCACGCTGCTCTCGACGCCCATAGGCTCCCTGCGCTAAAAAACGCTATTGCGGTTTAGTAAAAGGGAGCCATAGTGCAAAATATAGACAGCAGATATAAATTCTCAAAACAGACACATTTTGATCACTAAATTGAAAATAAAATCATTTTTCCTATTTTTGTTTGGTGATTTCATGAGTCTCTGGTTGCACTTTCTTCTTCTGACTTCTTCTCACTTCACTCTGGCTGCACTTCTTCTGACATCTTCTAACTTCAGCCCACTCCTGCATCCAATATTTCTTCCCTTCTTTCAGCCTCCTATATGCTTTCTCTCTTCCAGACCTCATTCTCTCCCCCAACTTTTTCTTTCTTTCTCCCTGCCTCCTGTTCTTTCTTTCTCTCTCTCTCCATGCCCACTTTCTTTCTGTCTCCCTATTCCCTTTTTCTTTCTGTATCCCTGCTTGCCCCTTTTATTTCTTTCTCCCTGCCCTCCCCCAAGCCACTAGGTTTGCCGTCGCCACCGGGGAACAGGCCTCCAAGCCACCGCCCCCCAAGCTCTCCATGCAGAAGCCTTGCACTGACCAGCATTCTGCTCCCCTTCAATTCTGATGTCGGAGAGGAAGTTCCGGGCCAGCCAGGCAGCGATTGGCTGGCCCAGAAATTCCTCTCTGATGTCAGAATTGACGTCGGGGAGAGGAATGCTGGTCAGCGTGAGGCTTCTACAGGCCCAAATCTCCGGATGCCCAGGGCCGAGGAAAAGAAAAAAAGCCAGTCTTCCATGAGAGCCGTTCCAGTCTCTTTTTAGCACAACACTTAGAAGAATGCATAGCCCCTCCCCTCCCCAATAGGAACCAGCTCAACTTCCCATTTTCAGGCTCAAGACGTCAGAGCAGCAGCAGCAGCTCAGGCATTTTGGGGCAGAGCACCTCCTGCTCCCGACTGCCTTTCTCCAGTCTGGTTTGTCAATTCCGCCAGGGGCAGCCGGCGCTCAGCTCTCCAGGGTCGTGACTTCCCTAGACCTCCCTCCCACCTTCTCCCAGTCGGAAGACGGGTTCTGCCAGTCGGGCAAGGAAGGGCATAGCGAGAATGAGTGTGCATGAAGTGATGACCAGTGGGGAACCTTGGGGAGAGGAAGGCTGATCGGCCGGTCGATTGGGACAGCAACACGAGTCTATCACGGAACCCGGGATGGGCTCCGCGATCGACTCGCCTTGCCTTCCCAATCGACCGGTCGATCGCGATCGACGTATTGGGCACCCCTGCACTAGAGACATGACTCTTCCATAATCCCCCTGTGGTTGCTGTTTCCCTCCCTCCCTGGCAGTGAAACTGGAAGGAAGCCCAGGCTGTGTGTCAGATGCAGGTGTTATAGCCATTCTGAACAAAGCAGCAAGCAGATCAAAGAAGTAACCACATGATTAGTGCAGTGGACAGTGAACCCAGGTTCAAGTCCCATTTCAACTTTTTTTTAAATTTTTTTTTAATGAATCTCAGCCTTCCAGAAACAGGAAAATACCTAAATATATGATATACCTGCAAATCTAGAGTATATTCAGGTACAATAGGTATTTTACAGGTCCTGATGAGGTCACATTTATAAAATGTTATAGTGGGGTTTGAAACCGACTTAAGCTCAGCCAGGTCTGTGGAAGAAGCAAAGTGACATATTGTCTTGGTGGCAGGGCACATTTAGTAAGGCCTGTTTTTAGAAACCTGGCACAGCTTAGTGATATGTATTATCAACTGCTGAGAACTTAAAAATATATAAAATACAAATCAAAGTGAATCATAACCTGTTTTAGGAAAGTTGAAGGGGTTATTTAATGAGGATTATGAAAGTGCAGCCTGCTGCTGGAATAGTCTCTTTTTTTTCATGCTAGCTTTGCTCCCTAAATTTAGTCTGGCAAGGAGATGTTTGGAAGATTTGCGGTAACAGGAACTCTACTGCAAAGCCAGCGATGAAAAATCAGCACGGCATTTTCAGAGTGTGGAAATTAGAGGTCTGCACGGGAACGGGGATCGCGGGAATCCCACGGGACTCCCTTGGGGACCCCCCTCTAGCCAACGGGACTCCCACGGGGATGGAAGGCTTTGGAAGCAGGGTTCGTCCATATAATATAATGGACATGTCAGCCTTAGTAAAAGAGGGGGGTTTATAAGTTAATTACCTGAACAGAAAACAAAAAAAGGGTTCCACCAAAGAGATTTCGCAAGGAAAACAGCAGTGCAAACACAAAAGAAACTGTGGAATTGATGATCCTGTCGGAAGTAATTGCTGCTTTTTATGGGGACGGGCGGGGATGGAAGTAATTTCTTGCGGGGACGGGTGGGGACGGAGAGGATCCTGGCGGGGACGGAGAGGATCCTGACGGGGACGGGTAGGGAAGGAGAGGATCCTGGCAAGGATGGGTGGGGACGGAGAGGATCCTGACGGGGATAGAGAGGATCCTGGTGGGGATGGGTGGGGACGGAGAGGATCCTGACGGGGATGGGTGGGGACGGAGAGGATCCTGGTGGGGACGGAGAGGATCCTGACGGGGACTGGTGGAGACGGAGAGGATCCTGGTGGGGACGGGTGGGAATGGAGAGGATCCTGACGGGGGCAGGTGGGGACGGAGAGGTACCTGGCGGGGACGGGTGGGGACAGAGAGGATCCTGACGGGGACTGGTGGGGACAGGTGGGGACGGAGAGGATCCTGGCAGGGACGGAGAGGATCCTGACGGGGACTGGTGGAGACGGAGATGATCCTGGTGGGGACGGGTGGGGATGGAGAGGATCCTGACGGGGGCAGGTGGGGACGGAGAGGTACCTGGTGGGGACGGGTGGGGACAGGTGGGGATGGAGAGGATCCTTGTGGGGATGGAGAGGATCCTGGTGGGGACGGAGAGGATCCTGGTGGGGACGGGTGGGATTTCTGTCCCTGCGCAACTCTTGTGCAGATTCATGCTGCTTTAAAATCACATCAGTAATTTGCTGCTCATTTCCTCTTGGCTAACATTCCTGTCCGTGCCTGAGCACCATTGGTCTAACTCACCCCCTGTTTTACTAAGGTGTGCAAGCTAATTAGCACACGCTAATGCTTCCATAGACTAACATGCATGTGTTAGCATTTAGCGTGCACTAATCGGTTAGCGCACCTTAGTAAAGCAGGGCTATTCTTAAGTTCTTATAGCGGGTACAAGTGGATCAATTTTTTTTTTTTTTTTTTACGCTGTCAAAAATTACAAAGACTAGGAGACACGCAATGAAGTTACAGGGAAATACCATATTTTTCGATCCATAAGACACACTTTTTCCCCCTCAAAAAAGTGGGTGGAAATAAGGGTGTGTCTTATGGAGCGAATACAGCCCCCCCTCCCCTCCCCCAGTACCTTTTTTTAATCCCAGCGGCTGCCTCCTGTCCTGATGTCTTGCGGCAGAGCGGCGCACAAGGCAGGAACAAGCTTGCTTGGTCCTGCGCCGCTCACTGAATGGCTGCCGTCAGATAGAGGCCTATAAAATACTGAGTGAAGAGACCTAGCCTCTTTAGCCTTTCCTCAGGAGAGGAGTTTATTTTTATTTATTTTAGGCATTTATATACTGCCCATCAAAGTTATCTAAGCAGTTTACAATCAGGTATTTGAGCATTTTCCTACGACTAACGCACCTGGTGCAATGGAGGACTGAGCGACTTGTCCAGGGTCACAAGCAGCAGTGTGGGGAGTTCCTTCCCCTTCATCATTTTGGTCGTTCTTCTTTGAACCTTCTCTAATTCTGCGGTACCTTTTTTGATAATATGGTAAGCAGAATTGAACTTAATTCTCAAGGTGCGGTCACACCATGGAGCAATACAGAGGCATTATAAAACTTGTATCCTTCTCCCTCTTTATTCGCTGTGATAGGGGGATTAACCGAACCGCAAATACCTTTTTCATACGTTATTCGCTGTTTTCTATTAAAAACCATTGTGAATATGGTGAAACCGTGAATAACATGGTGGGAGACCTGGCCTGTTCCTGAAGGCAAAACACAGTGAAGAAAGCGCTGGGTATCGGCGATTTTCTCTGCAAATGCTTGGAGTCGGCGATTGCTCTATGCAAGCTGATGTAATTTGGGGGGAGGAGCCAGCAAGATAAAAAACGTGAATAATTGAAACCACGAATACGGAGGGAGAATTGTATTCTCGGTCTCATTACCATTCCTTTCCTAATAGTTCCTAACAGCCTGTTTGCCTTTTTGGTCACTGCCACATACTGGGCAGAAGATTTTAGCATATCCTTATCAATGTCTAATTGAAATACAGTCCAAGTTCAGAAGGGCAAAAACATAACATATTGTATGCAATTGTTAATATTATCCAGATTTCACTGAACACCCAGCCTACATGAAGGTGATTCTATTTACCTGGACAGGTACAGCCTCTGCGTAGCCTTTGTCTTGGTTGTCTAAAAATTTCTGTTAGTCAAGTTTCTACTTAGCGCAAATGTTGCTATATTTAGACTACCTTTTTTGTAAAATATCAGTGCAAACCCCACGGAAATTGCAGCCAAAAATGCAGGTCGGGAGCAGATGTAATTGTGCAAGGCTGAAAGAACATGCAAATTCATAATCTCCATGATGCTGCCTGCAGTCCACCCAACCTCCTCCGCCGAATGTATGTACGCTGAGTTTTGCATTCAAGTATGTCTGTACTTGACACAGCCTGTACTTGTGTGGGTGGTGTCATTTTATGAAGTATCTTATGCGTGGATATACAGTACGCCTGAGAAAGCTTTTAAAAAGTTCGCCCCAGAATGGGGACTAATTGTGTTCTAAGCTCATACTGTGGCTGGGCCTACTCATAATGCAGCCCCTCTGGATTTTTGTTTCATTGTGGAAGGTGTCAGGAAATGACAACTCATGTTCCGTAAGCCCTATGGCGTTCTCTGCCTTTTGTGGGGCTCGCTCTGCTGTAGTTCTTCATATTCAAGATTCAAGGGTTAGCTTTTTTTTTTGGTCTCGCATTGTTAAAAGTAAAATGGGTAAAAATTACATGAATAGATCAGTAAACATTTATTTACAGTCAGATAGATGAATAAGCAGTTTTCCATTTAGGAAAAAAAAAAAGACAAAATGTGAGGTTTTATACATTCATTCATTCTTGTTACCCAAAATGCATTCTTTTCTTTTTTTTTTAAAGCAGTTTCACTTAACTAATACTCTTGGCAATACAAAAAGACGCATACAACGGAAAGGTAAATGCATATGAAACTTCCATATTTCACAATTGAAGAATTTGGAAATTTATTAGCAAGTATAGATCTCCTTTGCAAAGGGTAAGACAGCTCTCCGTTCTAAAGCATACCCCTAAAATATATTTCTGTCATAGAGTCAGCAGATGTTTATTACAAAACATAATTGTTGCTTGAGGTCTGATGCGGAAATGACAGCAAGCAGAGCAGCTGCCAGCAAAGACGAAAGGCTGCTCATTATTTATGAGACATTTTTAAAGTACTTGTGTAAGAATTACAGAGCTTTTAATTTTACTAAATTCCAGCCACTGTACCAAGACAGCTTGCTTGTACACCCACGAATCTCTCTGCACCACCAAGCTTGTTGTCCTGGAACTGGGAGATAGAGGCATAGAAATTTCTGGAGCTGATATCATCATAGAAACATGATGGCAGATGAAGGCCAAGTGGCCCATCCAGTCTGCCCATCCGCAGTAACCATTATCTCTTCCTCTCTAAGAGACCCCACGTGACTAGCCCAAGCTTTCTTGAATTCAGACACAGTCTGTCTCTACCACCTCTTCCAAGAGACTGTTCCACACATCTACCACCCTTTCTGTAAAAAAAAGTATTTCCTTAGATCACTCCTGAACCTATCGCCTCATTCCAGAGCTTCCTTTCAAATGAAAGACTCGACTCGTGCACATTTACACTATGTAGATATTTAAACGTCTCTATACAAAGTAATACTTTTAAAACCAATAGGAGGAAATATTTTTTTCACTCGGAGACTAGTTAAGCTCTGGAACGCGTTGCCAGAGGATGTGGTAAGAGCAGTTAATGTAGCTGGTTTTAAAAAAGGTTTGGACAAATTCCTGGAGGAAAAGTCCATAGTCTGCTGTTGAGGAGGACATGGGACGGTAGCATGGAATGCTACTACTATTTGGGTTTTTGCCAGGTACTTGTGACTTCGATTGTCCTCCACGAAGACGGGATACTGGGCTAGATGGACCATTGGGCTGACCCAGTAAGGTTATTCTTATATCTCCCCTCTCCTCCAAAGCAATACAGTATCTTTCATCCTATCAGGATCCTACGGTGTTTTACGCTTAGAGTGTTCCCAAAGACTGTGCTGGTGGTAGTTATTGGGAAACATATTTGCTACTTAATTACCTGCAGTTTTTGCCCCTTGATAATTCATGTTGGCCCAATAAGACGTATCTTTGAAAAAGGGTTATGTGCATGAGCCGTGGAAAACACCAACCTGCCCTTCTTTTAAGAATTCCTTAAGTATTAGGCATCTTCATTCATTCAATTCATTCTTTATTCATTCAGTTTTCTATACCGTTCTCCCAGAGCTCTCAGAACGGTTGACATGAATTTATGCAGGTACTCAAGCATTTTCCCTGTCTGTCCCAGTGGGCTCACAATCTCTCTAATGTACCTGGGGCAATGGGGGGATTAAGTGACTTGCCCGCGGTCACAAGGAGCAACGTGGGTTTGAACCCACAATCTCGATTCGATTCACCCTGTTGAATCAATTTTTTTGATTCGATTCACTGTTAATGACACAGCTTTTTAAGTTTAAACATTTTATTTAACCAAGGCAATATCATATCAAATATTCCCAGCTTCCATCCACAGCCCCCCAGACTCACCAGCCCCCCTGCCGATTCCCAGCTTCCATCCCCAGCCCCCCTGCCGATTTCAGCTTCCATCCCCCGCCCCCAAGACTCACCAGCCCCCCTGCTGATTCTCAGCTTCCATCCCCAGCCCCCCCTGCCGATTTCAGTTTCCATTCCCAGCCCCCCTGCCGATTTCAGCTTCTATCCCCAGGCCCCAAGACTCACCAGCCCCCCTGCCGATTTCAGCTTCCATCCCCAGCCCTCCTGCCGCTTTCAGCTTCTATCCTCAGCCCCCAAGACTCACCAGCCCCCCTGCCCATTTCAGCTTCCATCCCCAGCCCCCCTGCCCATTTCAGCTTCTATCCCCAGCCCCCATTCCGATTCATTTACTTACTGGACTGGATATTAAATCGCGGGAAAGAGAGAAGAAATGCGGGTAAAGAGCCAGCCAAAAATAGTATTTGCTGCTGCACAAGGTCCGCTCGCTCGCTGATTGATTCTCCTACTCCTTTCATTTCTTCAGATGTAACTTCCAGTTTCGCAAAACCGGAAGTTACATTAGATGGGTAGAGTCTGGCGGCCGGCGGCGTGAAATATCCCGAACTTGTCTTGCAGCTGAATCGGTAAGTCCGGTTTTTAATAAAAATGAACCGATTCGAATCGATTCACCTGATTTGAATCAGTGAACCGATTCGAATCGTGAATCAGGCAGCACTAGTCTGGACGATCAAATGCTTGGACGTACAGAAAGACGATTTTTTTTTCAAACCAACATATTTTGGACGTACTTTCAAGAATGGACATTTTGCCATTGGCGACTAGCACCCTACGTCCAAATTGCACTTAGACATTTCTTTTGATTATGGCCCTCAAGGGGATTTGAACAGAAAAAAAGACGCATGAACAAAAAAAAAAATAAGACCAAGTGAAAACTAAAAATGGAAACAGAGCCAAGTTGCAGGCAGGTTAATATTTTTAAGTAATCCTGCTGCTATGGCAATAGCAAGCATCAGGAATATACATCCCACCAGATGCACAAGTGATAATGGGATTTGATATACTGCCTTTCTGTGGTTACAATCAATGCAGTTTATATATTAAATGCAGGTACTGTACTAATTTATGCCTGGAAAAATGGAGGGTTAAGTGACTTGCCCAGAGTCACAAAGAGATGCAGTGTGGATACTCTGGGTCTTGGGCCATTGCACTACCATTAGGCTACTTCTCCATCCCATAATATCAAGCATGGAGGGCAAGTTTAGTCATTTTTGTGCCTATATGTCAATGTACACATCCCTGTATATAATATGTAAACCAGGGGTGCCCAAAAGGTCGATCGTGATCGACCAGTCAATCTCAAAGGCAAGACTTGCGTTGCCTTTGCGTTCTCTCCATTCCTTGATGCCACAACAGGCCAGCAGCGATTACAGAAGCGCCGGGCAAGTCAGCCTTCCCCCCTCCCCATTCTGACGTCATAGAGGAAGTTCCTGGCCAGCCAATCGCTGACTGGCTGGCCCGGAACTTCCTCTCCGACATCAGGGGGAAGGCTGCTGGCCTGTTGCAGCGTCGGGAAACAGGGAGAACTCGGCAGCAATGGAGGCGGTGGTTTGGGGGCCTGTTTCCAGACGACAGCCCCGGTGGTGGCTTGGGGAGAAAGAAAGGGGAGACAAAGACAGGGAGGCAGAACGGGGAGATAGAAAGAATGAAAGGAGGGGCATGGAGAGAGAAAGAAAGTAAGGAAGGGGGGCAGGGACACAGAGAGAAAAAGAAAGAAAGGGGGCAGGGAGACAGAAAGAAATAAAGGGGAGGGAGGCAGGAAGAGAGGAAGGAAAAGGGGGAGAGAATGGAGTGTGTCGGGTGGCAGGGGGCAGGCAAGGAGAGAGGAAGAAAAAGTTGGACTCATGGAAGGACAAAAATGTTGGTTGGGGAATGGAATGAGGTCTGGAGGAGACGAAGCATGAAGGAGGCAGAAAGGAGGGAAGAAATATTTCATGTACAGTCAGAAAAAAAGTGCAACCAGAGACTCATGAAATCAGACAACAAAGGTAGGAAAAATGATTTTATTTTCAATTTAATGATCAAAATGTGTCCATTGTGAGAATTTATATCTGCTGTCTATATTTTGCACTATGGTCCCCTTTTACTAAACCGCAGTAGTGGATTTTAGCGCAGGGAGCCTATGAGCGTCGAGAGCAGCGCGGGACATTCAGCGCAGCTCCCTGCGCTAAAAACTGCTATCGCAGTTTAGTAAAAAGGGAGGGGGTATATTTGTCTATTTTTGTCTAGTTGTTACTGAGGTGACATTGCCTAAAGTCATCTGCCTTTACTTCTGAAACCCCCCCCAAATACAAATGATGATTAACATTTTCTCTGTGTACAGTGTGCTTTGTGTTTTTTTTAATTTTATTGTTGGTAGATCATTTTGACTTGGTCATTTTAAAAGTAGCTCGCAAGCCAAAAAAGGGTGGGCACCCCTGATGCAAATCATTTTGATTGAATCATAGAAAGTATAACTGTTAACACAAATTTAATAAAATATGCATGTAAATTGTGACCCCCGCCCACACTTCTCTCCTGAATTGTACAAGTGTGCACTGGCTTATACAACATGCATTTTTAGGTAGGACCTAATTTTATGAGATCCCACGTATGTGCCTTAAAACAGCATTTTAGGAGAAAAATACTTTACAGAAATTATCCTCTGAATTCTGAAACTTATACATGTACTGGATTTTCTAAAATTGCACATATAGGTTTATATTTAAGATTTATATACTGCTCCTCACTTAAACATCATAGTACCGTATTTGCCGGCGTATAAGACGACTTTTCAGTACCTTAAAATCCTCCCCAAAGTCGGGGGTCGTCTTATACGCCGGGTACTGTTTACATGCCCTTACTTTACATTAGAGAGCTGCACGGGGACGCCCCTAGGGTCGCGGGGATCCCATGGGGACGCCTCCGAGGGTCGCGGGGCTCCTGCGGGGCTGGATGTACTCAGTCTTCTGGATGTACGCGGCTCTTCTTCTCCCTACCTTCTCTGCTTGCAGCACAGAGCCGAACGGAAGTCTTCCCGACGTCAGCGCTGACGTCGGAGGGGAGGGAGGGCTTAAACAAAGCTTAAACAAAGCCCTCCCTCCCTCCGACGTCAGCGCTGACGTCGGGAAGACTTCCGTTCGGCTCTGTGCTGCAGGCAGGGCAGATAAGGAGAAGGAGAGTAGCCTCGCGGTTCGAGTGGCTACCAAAGGAGAGGAGCGGCCCGCCCCGCCCCGGTTGCAGCACAGCCGGCCAGGTTCCCTTACTTTTGTGGCACTTCCCCGACCGACCGATAACAGCCCGGGTCCGACAATCCTCCCTGCCCTGTAGCCGCGAATCTAAATTACCTTCTTACAGCAGCTGTAAGAAGGTAATTTAGATTCGCGGTTAAGGGCAGGGAGGTTTGTCGGACCGGGGCTGTTGTCGGTCGGTCGGGGAAGTGCCACAAAAGTAAGGGGACCTGGCCGGCTGTGCTGCACCCGGGGCGGTAGAGAAGGAGGGAGGGAGAAGGACGCTGAAAGGCCATGGTGAAGACAGGAGGGGGGGGGAAGGACTCCGAAAGCACTTGAAGACAGAGGAGGGAGAAGGAGGCTGAAAGCACATGGGGGAATACAAAGGGGTGGAGAAGGACGCTGAAAGGCCATGGGAAGGGCGGGGGGGGGGGGGAAGGACTCTGAAAGCACATGGGGAAGACAAAGGGGTGGAGAAGGATGCTGAAAGGACATGGGGAAGATGGGGGGGAGAAGGACACAAAGGAAATGAGGAAGAGAGAGTAGGGAGAAGACGCTGGCAGGGAAGAAGACAGATGCCAGACTATGGGGGGAGCAGAGAGAAGAAGATGGGTGCCAGACCAATTTGGAAGGGGGAAGAAAGGGAGAGGCACAGTAACAGAGCAAATGGAAGATGCAGAAGGAAGAGAGATAGTGGATGGAAGGAATTGAATGAGAACATGAGGAAAGCAGAAACCAGGCAACAAAGGTAGGAAAAGAATTCTATTGCTTTAGTGAATTAATTAAAATTGTTGAAATAAATTCTGATGTTCTTTGAAGTTTTATTTGTTGTGCAGAAGGTGTGCGGAAGAAGGGGTATATAACAAACTCTATATTTTAACTGTAAAAGTTGGGGGGTCGTCTTATACGCCCAGTCGTCTTATACGCCGGCAAATACGGTAGTTTACAAAATACTGTTATAATACAGAAAATGAAAAGAACTCCAATTTGAAAAGATGAGATAATAGACAAAACATTTAGCAAAGACATTTAAAATAACACTAAACCTAATTCTATCACACTGAACACACAAAACACGGGGAAAGCCACTGCTTGCCCTGGGATCATTAGCTTGGAATGTTGCTTCTCTTTGGGGTTCTAGACCAGGGGGTGTCAAAGTCCCTCCTTGAGGGCCACAATCCAGATGGGTTTTCAGGATTTCCCCAATGAATATGCATGAGATCTATTTGCATGCACTGCTTTCATTGTATGCTAATAAATCTCGTGCATATTCATTCGGGAAATCCTGAAAACCCGACTGGATTGCGGCCCTCGAGGAGGGACCCCATCGGTCTGACTCAGTATGGCTATTCTTATGTTCTTAAAGTAAGCCAGTTGATGAGTGGAACTCCAAAATGTAAGCATTTAAAGGTGATTTTGAATACCTGACAGGCAAGTACAATTCCCGGTTCATAGACAACTCGGCGAAAGACAAAGGCGCGCGCCGACAACTGAGCGCAAGATGGAGGCGCGCGCCGAAGAAAATTACAGTTTTTAGGGGCTCCGACGGGGGGTTTTGTTGGGGAGCCCCCCCCAGTTTACTTAATAGAGATCGCGCCGGCGTTGGGGGGGGTTTGGGGGGTTGTAACCCTCCACATTTTACTGTAAACTTATCTTTTTCCCTAAAAACAGGGAAAAAGTGAAGTTTTCAGTAAAATGTGGGGGGTTACAATCCCCCACACCCCCCACAACGCGGCGTAATCTCTATTAAGTAAAGTGGGGGGGCTCCCCAACAAAGATCCCCAACAGAGATCGCGCCGGCATTATGGGGGGTTGTAACCCTCCACATTTTACTGTAAACTTAACTTTTTCCCTAAAAACAGGGAAAAAGTGAAATTTTCAGTAAAATGTGGGGGGTTACAACCCCCCACAACGCGGCGCGATCTCTTAAGTAAAGTGGGGGGGTTCCCCCCCACCCCCCGTCGGAGCCGTAAAAACAGTAATTTTCTGCGGGGCGCGCCTCTACGCTGCGCTCAATTGTCTGCTCGCGCCTTTGTCCCGGCGCACTTTTGACCTGACACCACAATTCCCTCTCATGCTTTCCTGCCAAGTGCAGACCTGAAGGAGATGTTTGCCTGTTATGGATGAGTACAAGCAGATATAAATACAGATTGGGATATTTGGACATACATGTGGTTCCACTGCAAACAGAGAAATCATATACAGTATACTTAATATCTGGTTAAATCATGCCCCCCTTCAGATCTGGACACGCAGTGGCGTATACATTCAAGTAGCAACTTTTCTAAAGTCACTACTTATATTCGATGATTTACCTATATCAGGGATCTCAAAGTCCCTCCTTGAGGGCCGCAATCCAGTCGGGTTTTCAGGATTTCCCCAATAAATATGCATTGAAAGCAGTGCATGCAAATAGATCTCATGCATATTCATTGGGGAAATCCTGAAAACCCGACTGGATTGCGGCCCTCAAGGAGGGGCTTTGAGACCCCTGACCTATATAGATCAGCTTTTTACAAATGAAAAAAGTGCTTAACCCTTGATTTTCTGAAACTGTCAGAAGTACCGAAAATTTAAGGATGGACATTTATGAATTTTATAGAGGAGAGAACTCCTTAAGGTCCATTGTTACAAAGCAATGCAAACTTTATTTATTTCATTTTCTATACCATTGTCCCAGTGGGCTCACAATCTATCTAATGTACCTGGGGCAAAGGGGGGATTAAGTGAATAAGGGTCACAAGGAGCAGCGTGGTTTAAATCCACAACCTCACGGGTGCTGAAGCTGTAGTTTTAATCTCTCTGCCACTCTAGAAATCAAAGTATAGAAAAGTGAGCAAAGTAAAGGGCAATCAAGCCATTGTGACACCATTGATGAGGTTGGCTCTTATTGGTGGAATGAGGCATTATGATGTCACAATATCAGCTTTGGTTATCAGAAGCTGAAACTTTTCACACTATTTATTTACTCAACTTTCTACACTGTTCTCCCAGGGGAGCTCAGACTAGTTTACATGAATCTATTCAGGTACTGAAGCATTTTCCCCTGTCTGTCCCAGTGGGCTCACAATTAGAGGTCTGCACGGGAACGGGGATCACGGGAATCCCCCCCCTAACCCACGGGACTCCCACAGGGACCCCCTCTAGCCAACGGCACTCCCACGGGGATGGAAGGCTTTGGAAGCAGGGTTCGTCCATATAATATAATGGACACGTCAGCCTTAGTAAAAGAGGGGGTTTATAAGTTAATTTCCTGAACAGAAAACAAAAAAAGGGTTCCACCAAAGAGATTCCACAAGGAAAACAGCAAAAGAAACTGTGGAATTGATGATCCTGTCAGAAGTAATTGCTGCTTTTTATGGGGACGGGCGGGGATGGAGGTAATTCCTTGCAGGGATGGGTGGGGACGGAGAGGATCCTGGCGGGGACGGGTGGGATTTCTGTCCCCGTGCAACTCTCTACTCACAATCTGTCTAATGTACCTGGGGCAATGGGGAGATTACATGACTTGCCCAGGGTCACAAGGAGCAGCATGGGTTTGAACCCACAACTTCAGGATGCTGAGGCTGTAGCTTTAACCACTGCGCCACAATCTCTCAGTTCTTGCAGCCACTAGCAATGCCAGAAGGCACACATTTCCTCTTCTGTCCTTGCACCCACCCCCGTCCTTGTTCCCATTCCAAATTTAAAGCACTAATCTTGACCCTTCCCCCCCCAAGGTGGTACATTATGACATCTCTATACCATGCCTTTCTCTTGAGTTCAGTGTGACTAACAAATTCCAGGAATTTAGAAAATCAACTATGGAAAACCAATTTAAAATGAATTATTATTTACATACTTCTTAAACAGGTGCATTTTCAACAGTTTCTGGAACATACTATAATTTGTCTGATACTTTATTGTACTAGGCAAATCATTTCATCTATTCACAGCCTGATATGAAAACATTGTTGAAAATATTTTCTTTTATACAGGCTTCCTGCGCTCTTCCGTCGATCTTGAATTTGTTTCTAGTAGATGGCATCAACAGCAAACATGTGATCGAGTCTCTCCTCAATTGTTTGGTTAGCTCAGGGGTATCAAAGTCCCTCTTCGAGGGCCGCAATCCAGACAGGTTTTCCCCAACGAATATGCACGAGATCTATTTGCATGCATTGCTTTCATTGTATGCTAATAGATCTCATGCATATTCATTGGGGAAATCCCGAAAACCCGACTGGATTGCGGCCCTCGAGGAGGGACTTTGACACCCCTGGGTTAGCTGCATGTTGTTCTCCCTTTTTCTTTACATTGGAGAAGCAACAAGGGGCTTTGCGTACTTATCCGCCAGTTCCAGCAACCTCAAAACATTTGGTATAAACCACACTACCTGGCCCGGAATCCTGACAAGGTGAAGCAGCGGTACCTATTTAAAGAGGAAGGCCGAATAAAAACTGTTAGACCATAGTGCAGACCAAGCTTTGCTTAGCCTATAACGGAGACTGGCTCCCCTTCAACCTGGAACCAATACAGCAGGGGTAGGGAACTCCAGTCCTCAAAAGCTGTATTCCAGTCGGGTTTTCAGGATTTCCCTAATGAATATGCATTGAAAGCAGTGCATGCAAATAGATCTCGTGCATATTCATTGGGGAAATCCTGAAAACCCGACTGGAATATGGCTCTCGAGGACTGCAGTTCCCTACCCTTGTAATACAGCATGGAGCTGGCTGAAGGACTGCTATCCCAGGTGGTGATTTGAGGCAGCACGAACTGCTTCTGCAGAGAGGTGACCTTTGGGGGAATGGCCTGCTGAAGTGGTGAGATTATTGTCCCTTGCCCTAGCAGGAGAGGCTGAAGCTTCTGGATGTAACATCTTTATAGTTGGGGGAGATATAGCAGAATTAGGAAAGGTACAGAGAAGGGTGACAAAAATGATAAAAGAGATGGGACAACTTCCTTATGAGGAAAGGTTAAAGTGGCTAGGGCTCTTGAGTCTGAGAAGAGACAGCTCAGGGAGATAAGAGAAGTGGAGAAGTCCATAAGCCATTATTAAGATGGCTTGAGGTAGGATTACCAGATTTGCAGATGGGAAAACCTGGATGCGTGGCCCCAGCCCCCAAGAAGCACATCCCTATATCTCCAGGCCGCATATGGAGGGCTTCCAGCATGCGCAGATGAGTGACATCACCCACGTGTGCTTGTTGGAAGCCCTCCCGATCCAGCCAGTGCTCAGGGCTTTCCAAAACCCAGACAAACTGCCAGGTTTTGGAAAGTCCATCTTGGAACATGTCCAGGTTTCCCCGGACGTCTAGTAACCCTAGCTTGGGGAAATCCACAGCTTTTTCCTAGGATAAGCAGCATAAAAATCTGTTTTTCTTCTTGGGATCTTGCCACGTACTTGTGACCTGAAGTTACTGGCCTTTTTAGAGAACTCCCTGGAAATTATAAAAGAACAGCTTTCCTTGGAACATTTGCATTGGAATATGATTGGGATTTTATTCTTCATTTTTATTTCAGGCATATTTATGAACAGATCCTAGGTTCTGTAATTCATATTTTTATTTCTTTCCCCCTCCCCCCCCAATATCTCTCAGTCATCACACAACGAGGAAGGATTTCTTGGCGCCACTTATAGAATTTCCGGCAAAGTAGTCTACTACTTATAGTAATAAAAATTGCTTATTTTCTGATCCGCACCAGCTAGAAGGTAAAATTATGTCTTGCCTGATCATTTTCTTTCCCCTTATTCACAGCAGATGAATGGGTTGTATCCATCCACCAGCAGGTGGAGATAGAGAACACTGAGCTGTGAAACATAGGATGGTATATAGAAGTGCTGTGATTCGAATCAGTTCACCGGGCCTCCCTTTTTGGTAACTGACCCTCCCCCCCCTAAAGCAGGAGTGGCAGCGCTGCCTCTTGCTGGCCGGCCGCTGCCATACCTGCTTTAGAGGGCGAGGGTTAGTGGGGAAGTGCTGATGTTCGGCTTCCCCTCTGGCCTCCCGCATCATTTACCTAATAGCAGCCTGCAAATATCACTGTTGCTAGCGATCTTTGCAAACTGCCATAGGTCATAGAAACATAGAAATAGACGGCAGATAAGGGCCACGGCCCATCTAGTCTGCCCACCCCAATGACCCTTCCCTACCTTTCTCTGTGAATAGATCCCACGTGTCTATCCCATTTGGCCTTAAAATCAGGCACGCTGCTGGCCTCAATAACCTGAAGTGGAAGACTATTCCAGCGATCAACCACCCTTTCAGTGAAAAAGAATTTCCTGGTGTCCCCGTGCAGTTTCCCGCCCCTAATTTTCCACAGATGCCCCCTTGTTGCCGCGGTCCCACCCCTCCTCTGACATCAGAGACAGGATCGCGGCAAAGGAAACAGCTCCAAAGACCGCTAGCAAAAGCGCTCTTCAAGATTTCAAGTTTTATTAGGATTTTATATACTGCCTATCAAGGTTATCTAAGCGGTTTTACAATCAGGTACTCAAGCATTTTCCCTATCTGTCCCGGTGGGCTCACAATCTATCTAATGTACCTGGGGCTATGGAGGATTAAGTGACTTGCCCAGGGTCACAAGGAGCAGCGCGGGGTTTGATATTAGGTAAATGGGAACATGCAGGCCTTCAGGGGGGTCAGGCAGGGCTTCGGGGAGGGGTGCAGACCTTCATGGGAGGGGGTCCCTGGTGTAGAAGTAAACAGAGGGAGGGAATAAATAATGGGTCTAAAAACAAAGGAGAGGGAAGGAACAGAAAGGGAGAGAAGTTGGACACAAGGGATGGTGTGGAGGGGAGGATAGAGATACTGGATAGGAGGGTAGTTGAGAAAAGAAAGGGAGATATGGTGGATCCTGGGGTGATGGGAGAGATGCTGGATGAAAGGTAGTTGAGAAAAGGTGGATCTGTGGATGGAGATGAAAAAAAGGAACGATGCCAGACCTCCTGGGGAGGGAAGGGGAGGACACAGAGAAAGAAGGAGACCCTGGCAAGCAAGTTATCAGAAGACAACCAGAGCATGGGATCAACAAGATCTGAATAAAAGATAGAAAAAATAATTTTTATTTTCTGTTTTGTGATTACAATGTGTCAGATTTGAAATGTGTATCCTGCCAGAGCTGGTGTTAGACCGCAAACATGAGCTAGGATTTAACAGAGGAAAAGTCTTTTTTGTTAGTTTACACCACAGCGCCAGTGTGGTTAGGAGAAGGCAAAGGGGGTGAAGAGACTATAAAAGGGGTGGAGGCTATAAAATAAACCCATCAGGATGTTTGAAAAAAAAAAAAAAAAACCCATCCAATTGGGCAGGAAAATTGAATCGAATCATCGATTCAATAGGCTGAATTGAAATTTTTTTTCCTGAATCGGGCAGCACTAGTATACAGCTACTTCCTGGCTGCGCAGTATTGATATCATTAGCAGCAGCATTATGCCGTCCTTACTACACAGGAGTTTGAATCTATCACTTAGGTGACGTCACATTCCTGCATTCTTATATTTATTTATTCAATTTTCTATACCGTTCTCCCGAGGGAGCTCAGAACGGTTTACATTAATTTATTTAGGTACTCAAGCATTTTTCCCTGTCTGTCCTGGCGGGCTCATTGTACCTGGGGCAATGGAGGGATTAAGTGACTTGCCCAGGATCACTAGGAGCAGCATGGGTTTGAACCCACAACCCCAGGGTGCTGAGGCCGTAGCTTTAACCACTGCGCCAGACCCTGGAGCAGCCTCTGGAAGGGCTGAAACATAGGCATGTCGGGCTACTGTCTACTTCAAGGGTGTCCAATGTCGGTCCTCGAGGGCCGCAGTCCAGTCGGATTTTCAGGATTTCCCCAATGAATATACATGAGGTCTATTTGCATGCACTGCTTTCATTGTATGCTAATAGATCTCATGCATATTCATTGGGGAAATCCTGAAAACCCGACTGGATTGCGGCCCTCGAGGACCGACATTGGACACCCCTGGTCTACTTTAAGTGTTGTTTCTTAATAGTGGTTGAAAGGACTTTTCCATCTGATTTGCTTCTTTGCTTCCAGCTACTCTGCCAAAAAAATGTGTTCTAGCTTTCCTCGCTCAAAATCTTTTGGTGTAGAGAACTAGAAGCTATGTACTTTTCCAGGGTTGCATTCAGCCCCAGGTGCTGAATTTGCAGCCTACAAAAGCAGCATCAGCTTTATCACCAAGTCAGACTCTGCGCCAATGCAGAAATAATAAAACTGCTTGAACTAACAAAAACTATGCCAATGCAGCAGTCTCATTCCATTTTGGTTTGGTTTTGTTTTTCACATAGCACAGTAGGGCTGTTTAGTTTGTGTCCAATGTCAGCAACTGTTCCAAGCCCCTTATTATTAATTATCCAGTGGTCGGTTAGCACGGCGAACAGCTAAACCAGGGGTAGGCAATTCCAGTCCTCGAGAGCCGGAGCCAGCTCAGGTTTTCAGAGTAGCCACAATAAATATGCATGAGATAGATTTGCATCTTAAGGAGGCAGTGCATGCAAATCCATCTCATACATATTTATTGTGGATATCAGCCTTGAGAAAACCCTTCGAGTGAAACATGTTGGCATTATAATCCCTGAAATTTAGACCATAACACAAGCTAAGTATCTTAACATCTCTTATAAAATTAAGCAGTGAAAGTTTAACATTTGATAATTAATAATAAGACCTGGTGAGGAAGTAGTAGGTAACGCCCGATACAATGAAACTTTTGAGTATTTAGGTGGTACGTCTGAGGGTCTTCAGAACAAATTTACATTTGGGAAGTTTGAGACTATGGAGGATGATTTATATTGATACACCTTTCAATTGACATGGACTAAAAAAAACCCCAAAATAAGAGATGAGCAAGATTTTCTGGGAGAATATACAAGGATTTTACAGTTTCCGCGGAGCTAAGACGTGTTTTTTCAACGGCCGTTGAAATTTTTTCTCTGCCTTCCCACTCTCGCGTTCTATGACTTTCTAGTCACTTTTTTCTTTTCTGTTATTCTTCATTTGTGTTAAAAAAAAAATTTAATTAGGAAATTTCTTTCATTTTTTTCCTTCACTCATGTTGGCGGGTCTTTGGCCTGGCGGGGCCTCTTCGTCCACCTTGGCCACCAGTTTCGATTTGGCCGAGGCGGTGTTCCAGTCAATGTCATGCTATTCAGCTATTTATAATCAGACAGTTTGTCTTATTCTTTAAATACCATTTTTATATTTACAATATGTATTGTTCTCTCTCTTGATGTGGGCTTGTAGGTTGATTATTCTGAATAGATGTATTATGTTTATTTGTAAAATCTATCCCCTTCCCCTTTTTTTTTTTTTTTTACAAAGCTGCAGTAGATGTTTCTACTATGATCTGAAGCGCTAAATGCGCCGACACTGCTCTAATGCTTATAGAATTCCTATGGGCAACAGAACAGCGTCAGAACATTTAGCGCCCTGGGGCCGTGGTAGAAACCTCTATTGCAGCTTAGTAAAAGATGGAATTATTTCTTGTTCTATGGAAATATATAGAATATTATTAAAATTAAATAAAAAGTTAACTTGGATTCTTTGTATTGAGGAATTTTTTTTATTGCTTTCTAATGTTTGCAACACCAGACTGTGAATTTTGCTGGTCCAGTAGACATCGTTTCCGACTGGCATCTTTCCAGTGGACACCTGGTCTGGATTTGCACACTTTACATGTGAATAAAGGCTCATATAAAATTGTGTAGCGAAAATACATGTGTATAAGTACATGCATTGCGCATAGGCATTCCTGGAAATGTAGTTGCCATGTACACACTTATTTCACAGAAACACAGTTACATGCATAGAGAACACACAAACTGACACCTTCTTTGGAGCAGATATAAATTTGTCAGAGAGAACCTGTGCGTTACTCAGGCAGGTTCTCGATGCCTATTCAACAGGAGATACATAAAGTGCCCAAGTTTGTAAGTAAATACTGTTAGTAGTAGACTTGTGATGCAGGTCTTTGGACCAAAATAGGATTTGCGTCAAGTCCTTCAGGACTGTCGATCATCAAATTTCAATAAAGGACTTTGTCCCGTTTTGTCACCTCCGCTTTTGGTGCCAGCATCGGTGCCTATGCACCAGCAGGTGTAAAGTATGCAGCTTCAATCTAGCCACAATTACTGTTGGTTTATTCCGAGTATTTTGTAAGCACCTATAGGGCTCATTTTCAAAGCACTTGGGTCTCTACATGCTTTGAAAATTAGCTCCTATGTCTTCTTATAAAAAGGCACTCAATGTGCACTGTTTTTTTTTCTTAATTAAATCCATATAGACATCATTAATGTATGAAATATGTTTATAAGCCGACACAGACATACAAACTCATTACCAAGGAGGACAGTTATCTTTTGGGAGAACAGACTTGAATTTTGATAGGGTAGTCAACTGGTTGATTCACCTGAAAATAACTCTTCTGGATGAAGTATCCTTCAAACCTTATCTCAAAAGTTTGTCCGAATTGAATTTCGCAAATCTTGGGAGTGAAGGCCTAAAGGAAACTGTCCTTCTACCAGCATTAAGGAAGAAAGAGCCATCTTTTATCCCGTAACAATGAGTAAACAAAATCAATGTAAGAGCAGCAAAGATGATCCAAGGAAGGAGGACAACTAAAGTTCTACCATAACGATTTTATTGAAGCTAGATCTGACTTGGCCAAGTTCTAGCATAAGCCTTTATCAAGGGTCATCAAATACTTCATTTATTTATTTAAAAATTTATTACTCACTCCATCCTCTAGTTCTGTGTGAGTTACATAATAACATTCATAATTAAAATACAGACAATAAAATGTTACACATACTATACAACAAATCTGCAAATCAACTGCTCGTTAATCATACTTATACCAGAGAAATCATGAAGAAAAATAATGTCTAAACTCTATCTTCAATAATTTCTTAAAATTTAGTAAGGTTGACACTTTAACTTCAAGAGGTAAAGTATTCCACAATACAGTACCTCTTACTGATATCACAGATCGACGACAAGTCCCTGATTTCACATGTCTCAAGGAAGGCATGTTCAAACAGAAGTGTTCCTCTACAAGGCCACAACAGGCACACAGTCTGCCGAAAGTGATAGCGTTCCCTGCCGAAAGCAATTTAATAAAGGCTTATTCCAAAACGTGCCCAAGTCGGGTCCAGCTTCAATAAAATCTTTATGGTTGCACCTTCAGATGTCCTCCTTGCTTGGACCACCTTTGCCGCTCTTACATCGTCTGATTTGCAAAGGCTAAATTCCTTCTTCGGATCTTGAGTAAATGAAACGAAAGGGAAAAGACAAAATCCTAAAATATAGGAATCTTTAACTAAAGTGCACTAAGTTCCGTGTTTTCCCCAAAATAAGACACTGCCATATTAATTTTGGGCTCAAAAAACGCACTAGGTCTTATTTTTGGGGTACAATGATCATCTCTCCCTTCCTCTCCTCCACCCCAATTCTTCCTCTTTCATTTCTCTACACACACCCCCTAAGTACAGCATCTTTCCTCCCCTCTCACCCATCCCCTTGTGCCTTCCCTCTGCAGCAACTAACAAGAAAACCCCCAGCACAAAACATCTCATTCAAAAACAAAAGCAAACAGATCCAGCAATGTTTACGTAAACCTCACAGCATAAATCGGGGATAAAGAGTGCTTGAAAGAAGCCAACTCGTAGTCACCTGCATCATTGATCTCCCATATATTTTCAACAAAACTTTTTCTCTTTTCAAAACTTCAAAAACCAGATCAATATTTCATTCAAAAACTTAAACTCTTAAGCTTGAACAATGGCTCCACCAGACCGCTGCTGACACGGCCAGTGTTTTGATTCCTGCATCAGGGTAGAGGTCCGCCGTTGCGCTTTCTCCCATGCCTGGTTCAGTTTAAGAATCTGGAACTCGGCTTCCCCAAACTGCGTCTCTCTCTTGTTCACCTCTCGCGAATATTTGCTGTTGCCGCCACCCCCCCAAGAGAAGTGAGCGACAAACAACCGAACAGTGCGAGCCCGAAAAGGGGCCGAGGCAACATAGCGGAGCAAAGTACAGCAGGAGATTCAAACGTGGGAAGGCCAGTGGGGGTGCGGCTGCACACAGGGCGGCGGCAGGCAGGGAAAGCGCTGTATCTACTAGGGCTTATTTTCGGTGGCTTAGCGAGTGAGGGGTGCCCGTTTCTCGCTCTCTTGTCTTCCCCCCGTACCTCTTTAAATTTCTCATCCCGAGCAGCATCACCAACTTGTCGCCTGCATCGGCTCTCCCTCTTCCTAGGTGTGGGACCCGGGTGTGATGTCAGAGGAGAGCCGATGCTGGCTCGAGCAGTGGGTTGGAGATGTAACGGGGGTGGGGGGGAGAAGTGAAGGTGTGTGCATGAGTGGAAGAGTGGGAAGGAGCAGAGAGGATGACTGCTGACGGCCCCCCCACCAAGCTGGTGCTTGGGGCGGACTACCCCCCCACTACACCACTGGGCACCCTGATGCTAATTCTATAATGACATCTGTGCATCCAGATTCAGTTCCAGGCCTGCAGAACTCCGGTCCTCGAGGGCTGAATCCAAGATTTCCCCAGTGAATTTGCATGAGATCTATTTGCCTGCACTGCTTCCATTGTATGCATATTGATCTCATGCATATTCATTTGGGAAATCCTGAAAACCGGGCCCGGCGAGGGCCGAAGTTGTGCAGGCCTGATTTATACAATACTAGTGTAAACTGGCATTGATGCAGCTAGATGTAGTTATGAACAGCTACGCCATCTCTATGGCAGGCACCATGGCACCTAGATA
Source organism: Geotrypetes seraphini (assembly GCF_902459505.1). Lineage (NCBI taxonomy): Eukaryota > Metazoa > Chordata > Amphibia > Gymnophiona > Dermophiidae > Geotrypetes > Geotrypetes seraphini. The sequence continues at coordinate 19,924,698 of NC_047089.1, forward strand.
TGGCATTTTAAGGTGCATAAAATACCAATACACTTCTCCCTCCATATTCGTGGTGCCAGCAAACGTGGTTTCGATTATTTGCGGTTTTTAGCTTGCTGGCCCCTCCCCCCCCAAATTACATCAGCTCGCATAGAGAAATCGCCGACTCCAAGCGTTTGCAGAGAAAATCGCCGATTCCCGGCGCTTTCTTTACCGTGTTTTGCCTCTCCTTCAGGAACAGGCCAGGTCTCCCACCATGTTATTCGCGGTTTCACCATATTCATGATGGTTTTTAATAGAAAACAGCGAATAACATATGAAAAAGTTATTTGCGGTTTTTCTGTATTTCCGGGTCTGTTAATCCCCTATCACAGCGAATACGGAGGGAGAAGTGTATTCTGTAAGTTACATGTGTCATTGGGAGACCTGCCCATGTGTACTACACCTCTTCACACATAATTTGCAATTTTCAACAAACTCTATAAATGGTGCTGAAAAATCAGTAAATAGTAACAAGTTTGTTAATAATGAATCGCAACAAGGGGTAGTCCGGGAAAATAATTCTTAACAAATAGAAAACCTCAAAACCAGGAAATGGGCTTCAAAGTAAACCATTGTTAGAGTTAAAAGCCTAGCTCATATCACTGGCTTGCTTTTAACCCTTTCAGGACCATAAGGATCGTAGGCCAATTTTTGTGGTTTTGATGACATTTTTATGGTAAAAAGGGCTTGCAGATGCCAAAAAATTGATTTTTTTTTGTGAAATATCATTATTTTTATTTAAAAAAATCACACTTCTGGCTTATGGACAGTGTGGCAAGTGAATCTTCTCGTCAATCTAGCAACGACGCTAATGAATGAATGTCGGAACCAGTTTGTTTACATAAAGGCAGTATCATATGGAATCCGTACATATCAAATTTAGAACTGTAGACTATCCCAATCAAAATTTATAGGATTTTAAAGTTATGGGACAAATATGTCCCTTGGTCCTGAAAGGGTTAACAGTCGGGAAATAGAAAACAGTAAAAAAAAAAAAAAAAACCCCAAAAAACTCCACAACACCGGAAATAAGCACGTCTCAACCTGGATGTCTCGGTTCCGACCTCTATAGTCAGTGTAAAATGGGGTTCCACGCAGCAGATTCTACGACACTTACAAATAGTAAGAATATGTCTTAAGATCTGGGTCAAAATTAATTAGAAGTGACTACCTTGCCCAGGGCCAATGTCGAAGCTTACTTTAATTACGATTTTCATTTCATTACTGTCTCATTCTCTCAGCAATATGATTTAGTATTACTGCATCAGTTAGGAACCCACCCCCCACCCCCCACCCGCCAGAATCTCTGTGCTGAGTAATACGTGAAGAATTAGAGCAAGTGCTTCTCAACCCTCTTCTGGAGGCACACCTTGCCAGTCAGGTTTTCAGAAATAGTTTTGCATGTAGCAGACACTCATATGCGAACTTGTTTCATACATATTCATTGTGGTAAACCTGACAACCCGACTGGCAAGGTGTGCCTCCAGGAGAGGATTGAGAAGTAGAGAATGACGCGGGGACAAATTTTTCCCCGTCCCCGCGGGAACTCATTTTCCCATCCCGGCCCCGCGAGTTCTTTTCCTGTCCCTGCCCTAGGAGAGTGTGGCACAGTGGTTAAAACTGCAGCCTCAGCACTGTGGAGTTGTGGGTTCAAACCCAAACTGCTTCTTGTGACCCTGGGCAAGTCACTTAATCCCCCCCCATTGCCCCAGGTACATTAGATAGATTGTGAGCCCACCGGGACAGAGAGAAAAATGCTTGAGTACCTGAATAAATTCATGTAAACCGTTTTGAGCTCTCTTGGGAGAATGGTATAGAAAAATGACATCTGCAGAAGCCTCAAACCCTTTAAAATCCTAAGTAGCAACATTCTAGAGCTCAGATTGTGATGTCATAATGCCTCACTCCACCAATGCCTAAGCTCCGTCCTCATCTGCACCAGCCTCAATCACTTCAAACTCATAAGTTGCAACATTCTAGAGCTCAGACTGTGATGTCATAATGCCTCATTCCACCAATGCCTAAGCTCCGTCCTCATCTTCACCAGCCTCCAACACTTTAAAATCATAAGTGTTTGAGGTTTGTGAGGTTAAGGCAGAGCTTACTGGAATGGGACAGGGGCAGCGACAGGGAAATTGAGTTCCTGCGGGGACGGTGACAAATTTGTCCCCGCGTCATTCTCTATTGAGAAGTACTGAATGAAAAGCATCCCGACATGTAAATGGGGTTCCATAAGCAATCCACATTTGTGTTGATCTATTCCCTAATAACCCAGTGCAGTCTTAGCACGTGACAAGAGATGCTTTTCCCTTACGAAGCCTTAGCAGGCAGACACACAACCAAGTCAATTAGAAGCAATAAAAGTCATTTATATTTTATGGCTGCTTGCCCGCACGTTCTGAGAGTTGAACAGTACCTGCAGTATTTCTTAAAATGGCTCTTGATAATGGTTCTCAAAAACAAAAACACAGCCGGGACACGGTTAAGACCTAAAGAAAAAAAATACATTTGCCTCTTGTTTCTTTTTTTTTCCTATAAAAGATCTACAGAAAAAAAACGAAAAACCCTGTAAAAGTAAAAGCATGGCACAAATTACCTACAATGGCAAGATTTCCCAGTTTAATATAACAGGCACAGCTTCCTACCGTGTTTCCCCGATGATAAGGCAGGGCCATCAAATAAGACAGCCCCCCCTTTTTAGAAAAAATTGTAAAATAAGGCACCCCCCCCCCCCCCGCAAATAAGCCACCCACCGATACCTGCGCTTACCCGAATCGGGTGGTACGGTGGGTGACTCCATGTGGTCCCTCCGTCTACCGCGGGGGTTGGCAACCCGCGGCTCCAGAGCCGCATGCGGCTCTTTTCCACCTTTGCCGTGGCTCCGGTAGTGTGTCACGCAGGCATGCAACTTACAAGTCCGGCGTCGCGGCGGGAAATAGCCATGCTGAGCAGTGAGCTCAGCACGTACACAGATGAAAGCCTTGCTTGCTGATTGGTCCGGCGGCCGTGCCGCCGGACCAATCAGCAAGCAAGGCTTTCATCTGTGTAGTGCTGAGCTCACTACTCAGCATGGCTATTTCCCGCCGCGACGCCGGACTTGTAAGATGCACGCCTGAAAAAGAAATCATCCTGGCCGGGGTCGGTGTCATGCTCCGGAGATCTACAGCCTTCCTATCTCCCTCTCCCTTCTACCTGCTTCCGGCCACATCCCCTGCTCCGCGGCTCTCTTCGGCAACTCAGCAGCAGCGATCGACACAAGCTTCTGACGTCGGGGCCTACCCTCTGCGAGTCCCGCTTGTTTCAACTTCCTTTTTCCACAAAGGCGGGACTCGTAGAGGGAAGGCCTCGATGTCGGTAGCTTGTCTTGATCACCGCTGCTGACAAGTTGCTGAAGAGAGCCGCGGAGCAGGGGGGTGTTGCCAGGTGCAGGTAGAAGGGAGAGGGCCAGATGCAGGACTCGTGGGTGAGGGAGCAGAAGAGAGAGAGAAAGAGAGAGGGGAGGGAAACAAAAGGAAATATTTCATACTGGGCTGGGCCGGAGTGGAGGGAGGGTGGAAAGATTCTAGCTACAGGGTGCAGTAACAAAGGAAAAGGGGGGGAAAGCTGAAAATGGAGATAGTGACACAAAGAAGAGAAAGGGTAAGCAGGACCTACTGAATAAGGATAGAGATATAGAGGGGACATGAAAGGGTAAATAAGGCATCCCCCCGAAAATAAGCCCTAGAGCATATTTTGGCCTTCCAAAAAAAATAAGACAGTGTCTTACCATCGGGGAAACACGGTATCACTGAGCTCTTGTTCAAATCCTTCATAAGGTTGGTATGAATGCACAGTGATTTGGTCACATCTGATGCAATGTTACTCTCCTTTAATTGTTTCCCAGACCAAGTAAATTATATTTACATTAACAATTTCACCTACTGAAGTGGTTTTTTTTCTTTTTTAATCTTCCTATGACTTAAGAAGGGAAAAAATGTCTAGTTAAATCACCACCAAAAAGGTGCTTTTCTTTCTATACGTTAAGTTCCAGAAAAAGAGGTAATGGAATTTCACGTTCATTAGTGTACATTTCGCTAGTTACGTACTAGAATTGGGTCTGAGCTATGGAATACGCAGTTGCTCCGTTAGCACCAAAGAAGCAATGGAGGGGACTATATCCACGTTGTCTTAAATGGCAGGACGTTCCTTACCCCAAGATCTCGATAGTGCCTATGGGGAGAAGACTTTAAAAAAAATAAAAAAAAATATTTAAATGCAAATCCTGCTCTAGAAATGATGGTCTGTCGTGACGGCATGCATTCTGCAAGGCAGATCCCAAGTTCTTCAACAGATCCAGAGAGGCTCTTCTGCTTATTTAAGAAGCAAGACAAATGGCCAACTCCATACTTCATTGAGCATTTAGTGCAATTTTCCCTAAACCAACGGCAGACCGTGAGAGACTGCACCGTATTATACTCTGCCTAGCTGACCTGCAGAAGAAGCATTCATCCAGCCATGCGTCAGCTCAGCAAACATTTGGGGAGCACAACTCAAGACTTCCAGCTGATGGATCGTCTCCCTTGAGAAAATCTCAGCAACCTTGGCCCACGTTGGGTGCTTCCAACACTTTGTTTCAGCTTTTAATTAAAATTGCAGCAGTTCAAATAGCCAATACTTTTTCCCTCTCCTGGTAAGGGTGATGCCGCACTGTTCGCCAGTGTATTCTGTCTTGCCTCGCTGATCAGGCGGCGTGCCAAGTCCAGGAAGAGTTTTTCCACATTATCCGATTCTTTGGCAGAGGTTTCCAGATAATACATGTTTTGGGTCTCTGCAAATTCTTCCGCTCTTTGCTGGGAGACTTCTCTTTTTTCAGCCAAGTCAATCTTATTGCCTGCAACAGCAGAAAAAATGTAAGTACTCTGGAATGATTTGGAACAACTGCTGCACTTTTTTTTTTTTTACACCACAAGGTTATTTATGTAAATATTTTTACTGAAAAACAGTTTTAACAATACAGTTTGACTCGAGCACATTTCACACTCTGTGATTTGCTGTTATATTAGGAGAGCACTTCTAACTGTGGGTGCTGAAACCATTAGCACAGACCACATTTAAATAAGATAATTTCATATATCCATAGCATGCTTAAAATTAAAAACATTTTTTAAAAAAAGCTGTCAGGTGTGTTTAGCACCAGAAAAAACACCACCAAGTCCAGGGAAGCATTAGACCTGAGCACCCTGCTCCAAACTGGCTTCCCCAAAAGTCCTAGTCTTGGTGGTCCAGTAGGACCCCTCAGGCAGGCTGGCCATACCCCAAGAAAACCCCTCCCGCTACAGGCAGATCAAATCTGACCTCAACACCCCCACCACCAAGCAGGCCCAGAGACCTCCCCACCCGGTAGCCTAGAGGCCCATTCCGCAGTCCCAATGTACCTTAACAAAACCAGGCATCCTTCCTTCCTCCTTCTGGGGCATCATCATCAAAACAATGGCACCCAGACCCAGCCATTGCATTCTGGGATGTACCAGGAAGGGCCTAACTCCCAAACAAGGGAGTTTTGTGTTGGGTGTCCAGCACTGGTCGCCGTACATGAAGGAGGACACGGTACTACTCGAAAGGGTCCAGAGAAGAGCGACTAAAATGGTTAAGGGGCTGGAGGAGTTGCCGTACAGTGAAAGATTAGAGAAGCTGGGCCTTTTCTCCCTTGAACAGAGGAGATTGAGAGGGGACATGATCGAAACATTCAAGATAATGAAGGGAATAGACTTAGTAGATAAAGACAGATTGTTCACCCTCTCCAAGGTAGAGAGAACGAGAGGGCACTCTCTAAAGTTGAAAGGGGTTGGATTCCGTACAAACGTAAGGAAGTTCTTCTTCACCCAGAGAGTGGTAGAAAACTGGAACGCTCTTCTGGAGGCTGTTATAGGCGAAAACACCCTCCATGGATTCAAGACAAAGTTAGACAAGTTCCTGCTGAACCAGAACGTACCCAGGTAAGGCTGGTTTCGGTTAGGGCACAGGTCTTTGACCTGGGGGCCGCCACGTGAGCGGACTGCTGGGTGCGATGGACCACTGGTCTGACCAGCAGCGGCAATTCTTATGTGTCTCTGGGCCTGCCTCGGGAGGGGGATCTCACTGGACCACTAGGGACATGATTTTGGTGCTTGGGGTCTACTGGACCATCAGGGACTTGTGTTTTTAAGGGTGGGAGTGAGTCACCCGATGGGTCTGCATTCTCAATTATTCTGAGCATGTTGCACTGATTTTTCAGTGCTGCATTTGTGGTAGAGTTTCCTCCACCGCAGATCTTTAGAGAATGAGCCCTTAATGCTGGAGCATGTTTAATGTATAGCGCTATAAAAGTGTACATCTAGCAGCGCTATAAAAATGATTAGTGGTAGAAAGGGGGATTGCTGGTCCATGATGGTGGGGGAGAGGGAAAGAAGTTGCTGGACTATGGGGAGAAGAGAGGGAATGGTGAGATGCTGGATTGTGGCAAGATTAAAAGGTTCACTTAAGGCATATAATATCCCAGCAACTCTTATGGTACAACTGCTGGTGGTACAATTTGTGATGTATGTCTATGTTTGGTAAGTTTCGTCATGGGAATTTGTACAGTTTTGGGGCAGGACCTGGGAGCATATTCCATAAAAATAGGCTTAATATACAGAGATGCCTTTTTGGAATTCTCACAAAGGCATCTTGTTATAAAATGACCTTCATAATGTCAAAGCCCAGCAGAAGCTGGTTCCGAGCTGGAAGCTCAAAGCAGCACAAGGTAACAGCCATGCTAAAAAAAAATGCTCTTACGCCAATTAAATGTGATGCCTTAAGACAGGGGTGCCCACACTTTTTTGGGCTTGCGAGCTACTTTTAAAATGACCAAGTCAAAATGATCTACCAACAATAAAATTTAAAAAAAAACCCAAAAAAACCCACAAAGCACACGGTATGTAGAGAAAATGTTAATTATCATTCCTATTCCGGGTTTTTTTTCAAAGAGGTCAAGGCAGATGACTCTTGCACTGTCACCTCAGTAACAACCATACAAAAATAGACAAATATACCCCCCTCCCTTTTTACTAAACCGCAATAGCGGTTTTTAGCACAGGGAGCTGCGCTAAATGCTCCGCGCTGCTCTCGACGCTCATAGGCTCCCTGCGCTAAAACCCGCTATTGCGGTTTTGTAAAAGGGGGCCATAGTGTAAAATATAGACAGCAGATATAAATTCTCAAAATGGACACATTTTGATCACTAAATTGAAAATAAAATATTTTTCCTACCTTTGTTTTCTGGTGATTTCATGAGTCTCTGGTTGCACTTTCTTCTTCTGACTGTGCATCCAATATTTCTTCCCTTCTTTCATCCTCCTGTATGCTTCCTCTCCTCCAGACCTCATTCCCTCCACAAACTTTTTCTTCCTCTCTCCCTGCTCCCTCCCCTTTCTTTCTGTCTCCCTGCCCCCCTTTCTTTCTGCCTTTCTCTCTCCATGCCCCCTTTCTTTCTGTCCGTCTCCCTGTCCCCCCTTTCTTTCTGTTTCCCTTCTTTCTTTCTTTCTGTCTCTCTGCCCCCTTCTTTTTGTCTCCCTGCCTGCCCCCTTTCTTTCTTTCTCCCTGCCCTCCCCCAAGCCATTGTCACCGCCATCGGGGAACAGGCCCCCAAACTACCGCCGCCCCAAGCTCTCCCTGCTTCCCAACGCAGAAGCGCTAGGCCGACCAGCCTTCACCCCCGACGTCAATTCTGATGTCGGAAAGGAAGTTCTGGGCCAGCCACGCAGTAATTGGCTGGCCCGGAACATCCTCTCCGACATCAGAATTCACGTCAGGTGGGGAAGGCTGGTCGGCTCGGCGCTTCTGCTTCGGGAAGCAGGTAGAATGCGATCGACCTCTTGGGCATCCCTGCCTTAAGATTTCAAATGAACCAAATTGGCTTGTTTTCCTATAGGCCATAGAAAGGGATCTTTAATGTAAGAGCATATGAAAGTATGAGTTGGGGGAAGGGGAGAAGTCACTAGTAACTGTACTACATGTATTAGGAATATGAATTGAATCACAAAAATACAAAACCAATAATCTTGCTCAACAAAAAATACAGCAAAAACAACTCTGAGCCAAGGTGCAAGAAACAGATTTATCTGTATCACATTATATGAGTAATGAACCTCAAACATCCAAACACCCGTATTTTTGCTGGTGTTTTTACTGAGTTATGAACATCGTCATAGGTTCACAATTTACTCATAAGAGATGGTTGACTCAAGATCTTCCTTCTTATCAGTTAATAATGAGACCTTTTCTGTTTTTTCAAATAAATGTGCTTATCTAAACCCGACAGGAACTCTGCCGTTTCACTTTTATAAGCTTCGTCAGGGGTTACGAGTTTAAGAAGTCTCCTAACATTTCCACTGCAGCCTCCGTGCAATAACGGACCGTGCATCTGCTTGCTGATTTTTTTCTTCTCAAGCGCACTCATCTTGATCAAGTCTCATTATTAATTGATAAGAAAAAAGATCTCACGTCAAGCATCTCTTACGAGTAAATTGTGAACCTATGACGATGTTCATACCCCCAGTAAAAACACCAGCAAAAATACGGGTGCTCTCGACGCTCATAGGCTCCCTGCGCTATTGCGGTTTAGTAAAAGGGGGCCAAAGTGTAAAATATAGACAGCAGATATAAATTCTCAAAACGGACACATTTTGATCACTAAATTGAAAATAAAATATTTTTCCTACCTTTGTTTTCTGGTGATTTCATGAGTCTCTGGTTGCACTTTCTTCTTCTGACTGTGCATCCAATATTTCTTCCCTTCTTTCATCCTCCTGTATGCTTCCTCTCCTCCAGACCTCATTCCCTCCACAAACTTTTTCTTCCTCTCTCCCTGCTCCCTCCCCTTTCTTTCTGTCTCCCTGCCCCCCTTTCTTTCTGTCTTTCTCTCTCCATGCCCCCTTTCTTTCTGTCTGTCTCCCTGTCCCCCCTTTCTTTCTGTTTCCCTTCTTTCTTTCTTTCTGTCTCTCTGCCCCCTTCTTTCTGTCTCCCTGCCTGCCCCCTTTGTTTGAGGTTCATTACGGGTGTTTGAGGTTCATAATGCTTCTTGCATCTTGGCTCAAAGTTGTGTTTGCTATAGGTAGGGTTCCAGACATCCGGATTTCCACAGACATGTCCTTCTTTTAAGGACATGTCCAGGCATCCGGATGGCTTTTCAAAATCCGGCACTTTGTCCGGGTTTTGAAAAGCTTGGAACAAATCACTGTTGGGCAGGAGCACATCCACACATGAGTGTGATGTCATCGCATCGCGGCTCCTGCCTGGCGAGAGCCGGCGGGAGGGCCAGGGCGTAAAGGGGCAGGGATGGGTGAAACTGGGTGGGCCTGGGGGCATGTCTAAGGGGGTACGAATTTTCCAAACGGAATATCTGGTAACCCTAGCTATAGGAATATGAATGAAACTGAATGAACGGTTCAAAATCAATTCGGGGAGGGGAGGGGGCAGACTCACAGATACAATAGAAAAGTAGTCAGAAAAATTAATTCCAACTTACCCACTAGCACAGTGATGACTTTGCTGTTGGCATACTGTTCTATTTCTCTCAGCCATTCAGGAAGACATCGGAACGATTCCTCACAGCTAATGTCATAGGTCAGAATTAACGCATTAGCACTGCGATAGTAGCTCTGGGTTATGGAACGGAATCTCTCCTGCCCTGCCGTGTCCCAGATCTGCAGCTTTTTGGCACAAGGGAAGGTAGAGAAATACAGGGAAAATAAAAACCATTAACATCTATTTATCCTGGAAACAGTAATCACCGAGATATGAATGCCTTCAAGCTAAAACAAACTCTGAAAGACACTTGGCTTCCTGTAGCTTTTCAATCAGTTTTTGTTTCTGTTTCTGCTTGCAAAAATTTAAATTCAAAGTACATGTTCCTTAAAACATTCCAGCTGGTTTCCCCTGGCAGCAGCTGCAGCAAGATTTCAAGTGGCAGAAGCCTAAAAAAATTAGACAAAAAGCCCGTAAGTCCATTTGCTTGCACAACTAAAAAACTGTGCATCGTTGACAGGAGGATTTCATTTCCTGTAGCCTCTGGAATGGGAAAGAAATCCACAGGGAAAAAGAAAAATCAGGCCAGCAAAGGTTTCTGCAAAAAAGGACATACCAGAATTTTTTTTCTTCATCCAATAGTTTTCTCCTTTTTCTTTGTACTTCCAACTTAATTGGTGCCAGGCATCATGAGCTTTCACTTGCAGGGATTATCACCCTATTTTATATTGATCCCACCCTGCTTCTCCACTACACCTAGTCTGGCTGTTGCAGCAGTGGTTCTTAGGCCCAGATTCACTGAAGATAGGGAATCAATTGCTTTTGGCTGATTTTCAAACAGTGATTGATTCACTTTCAAGCTTGCATGCAAATAATTCGCATGCAAACTCCCGACTCAAAAGCGATTGAGTCAGGGCAGAGCCCTGACAGTAGTGATAGGAGAAGTAACCTCCTATCACTGCTGTCGCCGTCTTTTTTTCTTCTTTTTATTTAATCGGGCAGATATTTTTCGTGTATTACACATGCAAAATAACTGCTCGATTAAAAAAAAAAAAAAAAAAAAAAAGCCCTCCCCCCAAAGTGCCCCCTCCCTCCCCGAACCCCTCAAAAATGCCCCCACACAAACACAGCCCTGCGGTTTCACCAAAAAAACCCCAAAACTAAACTTCCCCGACGCTGCCCACCCACCCCCCTCCCCGCGCATACAAATGAAATATGGCAAGAGAGATGCCAATTCCCTCCTGCCATCACAAACCCCCCACTGCCATCGGCCGGGCCCAGCCCACTCCCCTCCCCATACCTTTAAAAAGTTGGGAGCAGGAGGGGTGCTCAGTCCCTCCTGCTCCAGGCCTCCTCCTACGACGAACTGCGGCCTTAGGCCCCACCCCGGTGCATTATGTGATGCACGGGGAGGGGGGGGCCTTTGGTGCCTCAGCCAATCAGGGACTTACTTAGGGAGGAATCTAAGGAAGTCCCTGATTGGCCCTTTGCCAGACACATCTTGAAGAATAATTGACCAAAACAAACACTGTAAGTTACCCAGAATAAAAAATGATTGTAAAAGTCAAATTATAATTTGACTTTTTTTTTTTTTAAGTGGAAAGAACATTACTCTGGAGTCTCACTGAGAGAACGAACCCAGCTACTCCAACTGCTCAAACTACAGGGCAAATGCTCCCAGATGCCAATACACAATTTTCAGTTCTTGGGATGCACTTTTTCAAAGTACTACCGTATTTTCACGCATATAACGCGCGCGTTATACGCGTTTTTACCTACCGCGCATACCCCTCGCGCGTTATATGCGTGAGCGCGGTATACAAAAGTTTTAAAACATAGTTCCCACCCCGCCCGACGCCCGATTCACCCCCCCAGCAGGACCGCTCGCACCCCCACCCCGAACGACCGCTCGCACACGCTCCCACCCGCACCCGCATCCACGATCGGAGCAAGAGGGAGCCCAAGCCCTCTTGCCCGGCCGACTCCCCGACGTCCGATACATCCCCCCCCCCAGCAGGACCGCTCGCACCCCCACCCCGAACGACCGCTCGCACGCGCTCCCACCCGCACCCGCATCCACGATCGGAGCAAGAGGGAGCCCAAGCCCTCTTGCCCGGTCGACTCCCCGACGTCCGATACATCCCCCCCCCCCCAGCAGGACCGCCGACTTCCCGACAATATCGGGCCAGAAGGGAGCCCAAACCCTCCTGGCCACGGCGACCCCCTAACCCCACGCCGCACTACATTACGGGCAGGAGGGATCCCAGGCCCTCCTGCCCTCGGCGCAAACCCCCCCCCCCCCCAACGACCGCCCCCCCCCAAGAACCTCCGACCGCCCCCCAGCCGACCCGCGATCCCCCTGGCGACCCCCACGACCCCCCCACCCCCCTTCCCCGTACCTTTGGTAGTTGGCCGGACAGACGGGAGCCAAACCCGCCTGTCCGGCAGGCAGCCAACGAAGGAATGAGGCCGGATTGGCCCATCCATCCTAAAGCTCCGCCTACTGGTGGGGCCTAAGGCGCGTGGGCCAATCAGAATAGGCCCTGGAGCCTTAGGTCCCACCTGGGGGCGCGGCCTGAGGCACATGGTCAGGTTGGGCCCATGTGCCTCAGGCCGCGCCCCCAGGTGGGACCTAAGGCTCCAGGGCCTATTCTGATTGGCCCACGCGCCTTAGGCCCCACCAGTAGGCGGAGCTTTAGGATGGATGGGCCAATCCGGCCTCATTCCTTCGTTGGCTGCCTGCCGGACAGGCGGGTTTGGCTCCCGTCTGTCCGGCCAACTACCAAAGGTACGGGGAAGGGGGGTGGGGGGGTCGTGGGGGTCGCCAGGGGGGTCGCGGGTCGGTCGTTGGGGGGAGGGGGGTTTGCGTCGAGGGCAGGAGGGCCTGGGATCCCTCCTGCCCGTAATGTAGTGCGGGGTGGGGTTAGGGGGTTGCCGTGGCCAGGAGGATTTGGGCTCCCTCCTGGCCCGATATTGTTGGGGAGTCGGCGGTCCTTCGGGGGGAGGGATGTATCGGACGTCGGGGGGGGGGCATCAGGCTTTCAGGATGGGGACAGACCTTCAAGGGGGGACAGTGCACGGAAGTCAGGGGGGGGTGAACGGAGAGTCGGGACAGCGCACGGAAAGTCAGGGCGGGCGAAAGGAGCGTCGGGCAGCATGCGCGGTATACCCGTGAGCGCGGTATACCAAAGTTTTTGTACATATCATCGTGATTTCAGCGCGCTATACCCGTGTGCGCGTTTTATACGGGTGCGCGTTATTTGCGTGAAAATACGGTACTTCTACCGAACACTGCTGAATGCATACAATGAAGATGCCAAAACTGGAGAGCAAAATTCAAGAAACTATAAAAAAAATACGGTAACAAAAACAGAGGGAAGAAACTGTGACAAACACTAGACTACCTTTTCGAAACACAGACCCTGGTTTCGTTGGAGCCAGGGAAGCATATTTGCATTTTCAGTCATTGTTCATAGTGTTTTGCTGATGTGGCTTGTTTTTATGCACAAAAAAATAAAATTGAAACTAGAACCAAAGAGTTTCTGTGAGTTTCTTGATTTTTCAGGTGATGTTTGTTTAAATGCAGCGCTTTTCTTAAGACCTTCCTTAGCTGACCAGCATTGACTTTGGATTAATTTTTGCTTCTGGTAACATCGCAGGGTTTGTTTAATGCTGGCGGCTGCTCTCAAGAAGATTTCAGACAGAAAACGTGTTAACATTATTAGCTGATGGAGTTTAGATGGATTAGGACTTACACAAACACTTAAAGATGAATAATTTGCAAACCTACCTTCACCTTTTCACCTTTTATCTCAACTGTTTTAATCATAAAGTCAACACCGATTGTGGCTCCTTGACCTGGTGGAAAAAGGCCCTGTGAAGAGAGTACTTTATTAAGATAAGCAAATGTAGCAACGCAAAATTAAAGAAGTCAAGAGAAGGCCAAACAGCTTTAAATAGGGCATGTAGGGAGACAGAGGAGCAGGCCCTATGGACCCTTCTCAATACAATACCCTGATCTAATCTAATCTAATCCTTAGGTTTGTATTCCGCATCATCTCCACGTTCGTAGAGCTCGACGCGGTTTACAGTAGGAGAAATAGGAAGGAACTACAACAGAGGGTTAGAGGTAGAAGTGTGAAGAAAATTTAGAGGACTTGGGATGCCAAGATATAAGAGTTTCCTTGATTCCTAAGTTGGAGGGAGACTTACATTTTTTGAGAAAAGCCAGGTTTTCAGATGTTTGCGGAAAACTTGGAGAGAGCTCAAGTTCCGAAGAGGGGAATCTTGGGTTTTGGCCAGGTACTAGTGACCTGGATTGGCCACCGTGAAAATGGGCTACTGGGTTTGATGGACCATTGGGCTGACCCAGTAAGGCTATTCTTATGGCCTAAACTGATTTACACAAGTCAACTTGGAAGCTTTTTCTACAGTGTTTGGAAGTGCTTTCAATAATGATAGATTTTCATGCATTATGGGTCATCTGCAGAATTTTACGAGTGTTGACATATGCGGAAAGCTTTTCACATATGCACCCTCTTGGATATTTTAAAGTATGTGCTTTGTATGTCCCCGATGTAGCCTTACAACGAAACATGTCCATGTTGGACTTCTAATATCTGTTTTTATGTGCAATAAATTTATATCTGGCGGTTCATTTTTGTATTCCTACTGTAACACCAATTTAGACAGATGTAGGACAAACTGAAAATACTAGTTGTTTTCTTTTCACCAGTTTTTAGCTTCAAGTTAACTGTCTGTATTGACTTCAAATGCCGTCATGGGAGAAGCCACTGCTTGCCCTGGATCGGTGGCATGGAATGCTGCTTCTATTTGGGTTTTTGCTAGGTACTTGTGACTTGGATTGACCTCCGTGAAGATGGGATACTGGCCAAGATGGACCGTTGGTCTGACCCAGTAGGGCTATTCTTATGTTCTTATGTGAGCCAAGTATAGGACAGTCAAGCTATGGTGACATCACTGATGTGTCTGACTCTTAGGCATTGGTGGAATGAGACATTATGACATCACAATCTCAGCTCTGGAATGTTGCTACTCTTTGGGGTTCTGCCAGGTACTTGGGGACCTGGATTGGCCTCCTTGAAGATGAGATACTGGGCTTCCAGGGCAGGACCCACTGCCCCTCCCAATTGGTGCTTCATGCCCAACTGGACTGGTGAAAGAGGGGAGCATTGCCCCCCTCACTCTCCACAGGTGCTTCAGGCCCAATTGCTTCAAAGTTTGAAAGAGGGGTGGCAATGCCATTGGCTCCAGGTCAGGGCTGGGCAAAACTAGTATAGGCACGAGTGAGATGTCGCCTTGAACCCCGAGCTCAGTTCTAGAGGCCGTATCTACTTGAAAATGTTAAGATGGAAATGGTTCAAACTGGGCTAATAAAATGATACAAAGCCTGAAGCACAGACCCTACAAAAATCAGTATTGTCCTATCAAAAACATACATGCTAGAAGAAAAAAGGAAGGTAGGGATAAGATAGAAACACTCAAGAAATGGAAAGGTTCAATTTACAGGCATGAGATCATGCTATGAAGCTGTAGGGAAGATAATTCAGAGGAAAAAAAAAAATGCCTCTGCTGAAAGGACGGCAGAAGCTGCATTAAGCAGGGTTAGCAGCAAAGCCGGTGGAAACCAAAACATTTCTGTAAGGACAGTTGAGGGGCTTGCAAGGAGAAGAAATGAGTCATATGGAACTTGAGAGGGCCCACGAGGGCTGATTTTTGGCCTTGGAGCTGCGTCAGGCTTCGTAAAAGGCTGAGGTAACCTGCAAGGAAGGCCACGGTTACAATGCTGACAGCAGTGAGCACGGATGTTGCAGACGGCAGCCTCACCAGCTGTCTGAAACTGCTCTGTCGCTATGTATTTTTAGAATACTTTTTATTTACCTCTAAAAGCAGTGGATGAATTATACATTTTCATTTACAGTGGAACCTTGGTTTGTGAGCATAATTAGTTCCAGAAGCATGCTCGTAAACCAAAGTGCTTGTATATCAAAGTGAGTTTCCCCATACACAGTAAGGGAAACTCGCATGATTCGTTCCACATCCCAAAAGACCTCTCACCCACCCCCCGAGGCCACTGGCACACTTCTACCCCACCCCACCACATCCCAAAAAGACCTACCCCCAC
The DNA here is from genome assembly GCF_902459505.1 of Geotrypetes seraphini. Lineage (NCBI taxonomy): Eukaryota > Metazoa > Chordata > Amphibia > Gymnophiona > Dermophiidae > Geotrypetes > Geotrypetes seraphini. The sequence continues at coordinate 19,940,386 of NC_047089.1, forward strand.
CCCTGAGGCCACTGGCGCGCTTCCACCCCACAACTTCATCCCAAAAGACCTCCCACCCACCCCCGAGGCCACTGGCACGCTTCTACCCCACCCCACCACATCCCAAAAAGACCTACCCCCACCCCTGAGGCCACTGGTGCGCTTCCACCCCACAACTTCATCCCAAAAGACCTCCCACCCACCCCCGAGGCCACTGGCACGCTTCTACCCCACCCCACCACATCCCAAAAAGACCTACCCCCACCCCTGAGGCCACTGGCGCGCTTCCACCCCACACCTTAAGTCAGCTGTGTGCAGAAACGAACGGGACTCTCAAGCACTCACTACTCATCAGTGAAGAGAGAGATCCAGGAGTGGGCAGGATGGAGAGATTACAAAGTGGTGGTGGGGGAGGGGAAGAGTTTCTGTATCAGCCAAAAAAGCACTGGCACGTTCAGCCAAAATCCAAACCCGAATCTGAAATTCAGTCAGCCTCTAAACCATATATACGCAGACTTTAACGTTTAAGCAAGAGCGCCGATGCCAGCCATAGAGCTGGTGCAAGTGTTGGTGCTGAAGTACGGCAGATATCCAAGTAAACTTACATGCGCAAGCAGAAGCCCCACCCGAGCATATGCCCTCCCTTGCAAATATGCACCAAGTTAAGCAGGTGTTTGTAGAATAGCGCGCGTACGCTTATTTGCCAGCATGCCGCCTAAGTGTGCACAGTCATGGTACATACTAGTACTCTAAACATTTATCACACGTATGTAAATGTCAGCACTGAGTTTATAGAATTGTCCACAAAATGTTACAAAATATTTACTAATTTCCATATTAACCCAGCCCTCAGGGCCGGCTTTACCTATGGACCAGGTGAAGCCCTGGCCCAGGGCATCAGAGAGTGCCAAAATCCCAATCCAGTCTACCATCAAACTTCTAGAGAAGTGGTCTCAAACTCGCGGCCCGGGGGCCACATGCGGCCCGCCAGGTACTATTTTGAGGCCCTCGGTATGTTTATCATAATCACAAAAGTAAAATAAAACAGTTTCTTGATCATATGTCTCTTTAGCTATAAATGACAATATTATGAAGACTTAGCCAAAAGGAAAAATTTATAAATTAGAAAGAGTTTTACCTCAGGCAAAATTGTCATTTCTTTAATAAGACATTAACTATATTTTCTGAGGCCCTCCAAGTACCTCCAAATCCAAAATGTGGCCCTGCAAAGAGTTTGAGACCACTGTTCTAGAGGGATAAGTGCCAGACTGGTATTTTGGCACCCTTTATCATCAGTGACCTGAGACACTGCCTCATCTGATGCAGGAGGGGGGGGGGGGAGATCCCCAGATCATAGGTGGGGAGGGGGGGCAGGAAGGACAGAGATACCAGAGTAGGGCCGATGCAAAAGTTGGCTCAGGGCACCACAGCACTTTTGAGCCCGGCCCTGCTAACTCTACCCAAATCAACCCAATATACTTCCAGATTTAAAACACTTATGCCAAAGGATCCTTCTTACCTGAGTGAATCGTCGAACCAAGCAGGTCTTCCCTACGCCAGCGTTCCCAATTAAAACTATCTTAAACAGGAAATCATAATCTTCCATGCTCATTTAAAAAGCTGCAAGATAAAACAAGAGGGACCCAGGTTACTTTTGGAACAGGATCTTCCGAAGTCACTTAGTTCTGGCTCCTTTGCCAGCGAGATTCAACACTACAGCAATCTCCCCGTATTCTTGGGTAATAGAGAAAACAGCAGCTGATTTAACTTCTCTCTTTCGTTATGTCTGAACTTTGTTTGCATAGGTAACCAAAGCAAAGGTCAGTCTCTGCAAACTTTCGTTGTCGTGGCATGGATGGACAGCTCCGGGGGCTGCAATTGGTTGGGAGGCAATTACGGGAATGGCGTCATGGTTATTTTTCTTCTTTTGAGCTGTCATCAATTCTTTTTTCTTTGATGGGGGGGAATTTATTTATTTATTTAACCCTTTCAGGACCAAGGGACATATTTGTCCCATAACTTTAAAATCCTATAAATTTTGATTGGGATAGTCTACAGTTCTAAATTTGATATGTACGGATTCCATATGATACTGCCTTTATGTAAACAAACTGGTTCCGACATTCATTCATTAGCGTCGTTGCTAGATTGACGAGAAGATTCACTTGCCACACTGTCCATAAGCCAGAAGTGTGATTTTTTAAAATAAAAATAATGATATTTCACAAAAAAAATCAATTTTTTGGCATCTGCAAGCCCTTTTTACCATAAAAATGTCGTCAAAACCACAAAAATTGGCCTACGATCCTTATGGTCCTGAAAGGGTTAAGTGCAGTCATGACAGGGAACAGCTTTCCTGGCTGCCGTTAACATCATAGGTGTGGCTATCAGAAGCCACCCGACTGATCATCATTAGAGGCTTTCACTCGCCTTTTTTTTTATATCATTTTATCTAAATCAAAAATTCTGTTAAGATACTATCCGGGATAGCTGTAGTCTTGCTTTGATCTTTAAGAGAAGTGACACTTATATTCTACAGAACTAAAGTCTGCATCAGCTGAGAGGGCTCAGGAGACCGAAAGTTTCTCTAAGTTCACTTTAGAAACAAGACCACAAGTAACGGAAAATGTAAATTTTCTCAGCTTTCATAAAAAATTTTAAAAAAAAATGCAGAGCGACAGGCAAAAAAGTATTAAACAGGCTCTTTCAGTGATTTTGGGCCAGAACAGAGGCCAGAAATTTCCAGACTGCTTTCTGCTATTGCTATAACCTTTGAAAATTAAAGCCAAAGACTGAGCAGAGCTGATGGTATTCTATGAATTCTCTTCATACTTCTTGTCAAACGTCACCTCATAGAAACATAGAAATAGACGGCAGATAAGGGCCACGGCCCATCTAGTCTGCCCACCCTAATGTCCCTCCCCTACTTTGCCCTGTGAATAGATCCCATGTGCCGGTCCCATTTGGCCTTAAAATCAGGCACGCTGCTGGCCTCAATCACCTGTAGTGGAAGACTATTCCAGCGATCAACCACTCTTTCAGTGAAAAAGAATTTCCTGGTGTCACCTCGTAGTTTCCCATCCCCTCCACTCCTCCCACCCGCCTCTCCCCAAATGATTTTTAATCCAAATTGAGAAAACTGAAGTGGAAGACGCAGTAAAAAAAAAAAAGAATTTCTTCAAGATGCATGCAAAGTATTTCAAATTTTTTTATGTCTCTGGTCCACTAGTTTGCTCATGCTCCTTTGCAAGTCCGGCTTCCTGAGAGCGTGGGTTGGGATCCAATGCCAGGAACTGGCAATTTACCCGGGAGCTTCCCTTAGTTCATAACCCCCACTAGGCCCAGCAACTACAAGGACAGTCCTTGGAAGGACACATGAACCCTGCTCCATGGCTGGATCTCGTTATCTAGGGGGATCATCTCACGTTTGCTGCCACATTATCAACAAGAACTATATACAGAGATTCTGGTTTCAAATTTAAATCTTAGTGTTTCCTCCCCTGAAAAGATGCTGGTACTTACATCCAGGGTTATTTTTGAGTACCTTTCACCCTCAACAAAAGAGTCTGTGGAGAGTGATGTTCCGGATGTATACTTCCCCCTCCATATTCGCGGTTTCCGTATCTAGGGATTCGATTATTCGCGGTTTTAAAACAAAAAATGCTTTTCCATTTTTCGGGCTATTTTAAGCCCTGTAAGCCCTCCCCTTAAGCCTTACCTGGTGGTCTAGCGGGTTTTCAGGCAGGAGCGATCCCACACTCCTGCTCCGTGCAGATCGCTCACAGGAAATGGCTCGAGAGACGACGGGAGCTCAAGGCAGCCATTTCCTGTGAGCGATCTGCACGGGGCAGGAGCGTGGGAAGATCGCTCCTGCCCTGAAAATCCGTTAGACCACCAGGTAAGGCTTAAGGGGGGGGCTTACAGGGCTTAAAATAGCTGAGGGGAAGCGGGGGTTAGGGGCAGAACCGGCCTGAATATTATTTGCGTATTTTTTAACCACCGCGAATACGGAAGGGGAAGTGTAGACTTTATTAAGAGTTCAGTGTCATAATGCTCATAAAAATATCTAGGACCCAATCCACAGTGATCTTGGACCCAACACAGTCTGTGTTTCAACAGTATTGTATTCCTCAGGAGCCCCTGTGGTCCTAAAATAGAGGCTCGTGGATTATGAGCAAATCCTGCTGTGACTCCGCGTGAGTAAAAAGCTCGTAAGTAGAGATTGACACGGGGACAAATTTTTCCCTGTCTCCGCAGGAACTCATTTTTCCCATCCTATCCCCACAAATTATTTTCCTGCCGACTTCCTCATGGTGTTTAATTTGTTGGGGGTTATTATTGACTATATTGGTTTACTTTATGTTGGGTGGCGGGATTGAGATATACTTATGTTGGGGGTTTTCTTTTTTTTTTTTTATATGCTTTGTTGAATGATTGTAATATCACGGATTGGTTTACAAATGGTGACTGTATTGTTTATATTCATTATAAAATTCTAATAAAAATTGATTAAAACAAAAAAAAAATTATTTTCCTGCCCCTGCCCCATTCCTGCAAGCTCCGTCCTCATCTGCACAAGCCTCAAACACTTTAAAATCATAAGTGTTCAAGGCTTGTGCGGTTAAGGCAGAGTTTACAGGAAGGGGGCAGGGACAGCGACACAACTCACGGGGAAGGGACGGGGACACTGAGTAAGAAAAAACATCCGACAGTAACCTCCTGCCTGGCAATAGGCTGCAGAGCTGTCACAGTTTACATTCTCTTCCTCCCCTCCACCCCCCCTGTCAGCCTCAGCATTTTCGGTTGGCCTAACCAATGTCAGCAGAGGCCTATGGGACATTATATCAATCTGACTCTGGAATGTTGATATAGATAGACCCTAAATGCTCCTGCAAAGATTTCACATCCATTAAGCATCCAGCCAGACTAGATTGTTTATCAAGAAAATAGGCTACTTGAATGGGACAAAGAAGCCAGAGCCTAATCCCATCTACCATGCCTGCAAGTATCACACCTTTCTTATCAATTAAATTAGACATTGTTTCATACGGTTTACAAATTATAAACGGAAAGATACTGGGAAAATTCAATAGTTTCTATTTTAGAATAAGATTCCAACCTATAAAAGCCTCCTCTCTGCAACATCCCCTTCTCTCTCTCTCTGGAACATCACCCCCTCCCCGCTCTCTTTCCTCTGGACTCTGTAAGGCTAGTAAACTGTCTTTTCTCTCTCATTCACAACCTTCATCAAATAAATGCACTGGCTACCCATCCCATCACGAATAACATTCAAAATATCTTGCATCATTCACCGCAAAGCTTATGGAAACTCTGCGGCCTCACTCATCCAACTCTTCTCAATAGCATGGTCTACTTCCCGCAGAACCCTCAACCAAATGCTACTAAATCTCCCATCCACTAAAGATCTTCACTATAAACGAGTTTTCCACTCCATGCTTACCTTCCTAGGAGTCAAAACTTGGAATGGCCTTACAGAAAAGACCAGAACTGAACCTTGACACATCATCTTCCGAAGAAAACTGAAAACCCATCTGTTTGATACTTAATCTCCTTTACCCTCTCTTCTCTCCCTTTCCCTTCCTCCTCTTTTTCTCTCCCCTTCCTCTAACCTCTTACCTATCCACCTCCTCTTACCTCTCTTTACAGTCGCCTTGAGCCTGTATAGGTATGAGCGACTCACAAATAGATTAGATTAGATTCACAAGAACACAGAAGCAGTGTCTGTATTTGTAAAGCTTATTGCTATCTGTACAATTGTAATGCTCGATGTATCTTTATAAATCTTGCTTTTCTGTAATAATAAGCCTATTTCTACAATATATATTCTTTATGCAAGCACTCTTAGCTGTCTTTGTCAGTAATTTCACTTCCTAATGAGAATCTTCTATGAGGGCATTGAACCCGGGGCCTGGCGGATTGTAAGGCCGCTACATTATATCATTGGAGCTTATTTGCTTCAACATTACTCCTCCAAAACCTTACATTTTGGGGGCTAAACCTTACACCCCCCTCCCCACCTTCATATCCTCAAGAGGCATAAGAGAGAGCAGTAAATCTTACCTGCTGGATACTCTACCACGGTCATGACATGAAAAAAGTACTAGAGTTAAGAGGAATCGCTACTGCTTCTCTCTCTTTCTCATCCTTCTCCCTCACTGGAGTTTCATCAGCTTTCTGTGGGCTAGATTCACTAAAGTCAGCGATCGTCGCTAAACCTGTTTTCACGATTGCTGTTAACCTACCCGATTCACTAAAAGGCCCACCACATGGTTTCCCCCTCGATCGCCCATTTTCCAATCCGGCCATGCAAATTAGTAAAACCCCAGGCAAAATAGCCAAGCAAATGATTCACTTACATTGCTTGGCTATTTAGCATCGGGTATTACCGATCCTAAAACCCGATTGCTGTAGACCCGACGAAGACGCTTGCAATTTGCATGGGAGCCGTTTTGGAACTCATTGACTCCAGTTGCTCGGAGCTGACTGTTAAACCTGTAATCATCAGGATTAGCTGTTCCCCTGCTTATACAATGCCATAAGAGTTTCTGGTTTGTTGGAAAGGGAGGGGGAAGAAAATTAAAACTTCTGTTCATGAGATCTGTTGTATCCTGTACATGGCAGTGCTGTAAAATAGATTACATTGTGCCTGTATTGCATTGTTATGACACGTATTTAATAAAAAATGTTTTTAAAAATATCCTTTTGAATATTAGCCCTAATTTGCTGAAATCAGTCAGGTAAAACTGAAAGTATGGCATGTATCTACTAGCATTAATACAAAGTAGATTTCATTGCGACGTGGTAAGGAACATTCTCCAGGCATTTCATGGATGCAGAGTAGCTGCAGCATTGGTTTGAGACCCTTTAATAATAATAATAATAATTTATTCTTGTATACCGCCATACTGGGAAAGTTCAAGGCAGTTCACAAAAAGTAGAGTTAATACATACAATGCAGATAAAAATACATCAGGTTAAACTAAACTAAACTAAACTAAACCTTAAGTTTATATACCGCGTCATCTCCACAGAAGTGGAGCTCAACACGGTTTACAGGAATTAAAAACACAGAAAGGAGCTCCAATGGAAGGAAGGAGGGCTTGGTAAACAGGAGGGAGGGGGAAGTTACATTTTGGTGAAAAGCCAGGTTTTCAGATGTTTTCTGAAGTGTTGTAGGGAGGTCGAACTCCGAAGATGGGCAGTAAAGCTGTTCCACAGTTCGGTGATCCTGAAGAGGAGGGACGTTCCAAGTTTTCCTGTATGGGAAATGCCATTTAGAGAAGGGAAGGATAGTTTGAATTTCTGAGTGGATCTGGTGGAATGAGTACTCGAGAGCCAAGATAGAGGAAAGAGGGGAGGAAGGATGCCGTGAAGAGATTTGAAGGTAAGACAGGCGCATTTGTAGCGAACCCTGAGGAAGACTGGGAGCCAGTGAAGCTTAGACAGAAGAGGGGAGACACGGTCAAAAAGGTTAAAATAAGAAAAAAACTTGATAGAGTTAAAACGGGATGCATTAAGATACCAACCTATCAAATAGTTGTGTCTTTAACAGTTTTCTGAAATCAAAATAGGAAGAAATCTCTAACATAGTTTTTCCAAGCCATACGTTCAGTTTAGCGGCCTGAAATGAGAGAGTTCTCTCAAAAAACTTCTTGTAACGACAAGATTTTAGGGGGTGGATATGTAAACAGGTGCACTCCGCGTGTGTTCTTGTTAGAGTGATTCAAAGAAAAGTGAGGAACAAGATACCCAGGCGACATACCGAAAACCGATTTATAACAAGTACAAAAGAATTTAAACAAAATTCTAGACTCTATCGGTAGCCAATGAAGTTTCTGATAAAAAGGAGCGATATGCTCCCATTTTATTACACCAAAAATGAGGCAGTGCAGCATATAATTTCAGCTATGTAAACTGCAGCAAGAGCCATAAAATAACAGGATCAGGAAGAAAAACATGTAAAAAAAAAAAAAATCCATCCTAAATTAAAAAAAAACAAAAAACAACCTTACAAGAATTTAAAAAAAGAACACACACACAATCACCACAGAAACCGAAACAGCCCGACTCTGACAATTATGCTACTTGCATTCATTTTTATTAGCCAATTATAATTAGTACTCATTGTACCCGCCTTGGGAGCTGACCGAGGTAGGATTTGAGCTGGGAGCTCCCTGCACACATTAGGCGGATACTCTAGACACCAACTCTCTGGCTTAATTATATTTTATTGCTATGCTGAAGATTTGATTTAGCAGCTGTTCTAAAAAATCTCTGACTGCCATTTCCTGAGAGCTTAAAGTTCTTTCTGAGCAGAGAGATGGCAGAGCCCAAGATCATCTGCTACTTTGTCTAATAAAACCACCTCACTTTGTCTAATAAAACCAACGTATTATGGGCAATTTTGTCACTATAGCAGAATTAGAAAAGATAGAGAAGGACGATGAAAATAATAAATGGGATGGGACACTTCCCTATGAGGAATACTTGAGAGACTAGGGCTGTTTAGCTTGGAGAAGTTGGAGCCATTGGTTTTGAACGCGAGCAAACAAACAGAATAAAGCAACGCACAGCGACTCCGATAAAACAACAAAGCCGCGGTGCTGGAAGGCAATTTTCATGGAGAGAAAACAAGACAGGGCTTCTGGCTCCGCGGAAACTACAGAACTGAGGACCACGAGGTGGGGATGCGCCCTCTAGTGGAGCAGGAAGGCATGCACATGCGTGGTGCAGCACAGAAAGCTTGAAATTTCTTTCAAGTTTGCTTGAAAAGCTGTCCGCATCAGGGCTCCGTGGATGACGTCACCCACATGTGAGAATATGCTGCCTGCTTGTCCTGGGATAAGAGATGGACGAGGGGAGATCAAATAGAGGTCTATAAAATACTGAGTGGAGTAAATCACTTTGTTTAAAGAAGAGCAACTAACATGGTTAAGGGGCTGGAGGAGTTGCCATACAGTGAAAGAAAACCCCTCCCTCTCGCTACAAGCAGATCAAATCTGACCCCAAAACCCCCACCACCACCACCACCAAGCAGGCCCAGAGTCCTCCCCACCCAGTAGCCTAGAGGCCCATTCCGCAGTCCCAATGTACCTTAACAAAACCAGGCATCCTTCCTTCCTCCTTCTGGGGCATCATCATCAAAACAATGGCATCCAGACCCAGCCATTGCATTCTGGGATGTACCAGAAAGGGCCTAACTCCCAAACAAGGGAGTTTTGTGTTGGGTGTCCAGCACTGGTCGCCGTACATGAAGAAGGACACGGTACTACTCGAAAGGGTCCAGAGAAGAGCGACTAAAATGGTTAAGGGGCTGGAGGAGTTGCCGTACAGTGAAAGATTAGAGAAGCTGGGCCTTTTCTCCCTTGAACAGAGGAGATTGAGAGGGGACATGATCAAAACATTCAAGATAATGAAGGGAATAGACTTAGTAGATAAAGACAGATTGTTCACCTTCTCAAGGTAGAGAGAACGAAAGGGTACTCTCTAAAGTTGAAAGGGGATAGATTCTGTACAAACGTAAGGAAGTTCTTCTTCATCCAGAGAGTGGTAGAAAACTCGAACGCTCTTCTGGAGGCTGTTATAGGGGAAAACACCCTCCAGGGATTCAAGACAAAGTTAGACAAGTTCTTGCTGAACCAAAACGTACGCAGGTAGGGCTAGTCTCAGTTAGGGCGCTGGTCTTTGATCAAAGGGCTGCCGCGTGAGCGGACTGCTGGGCACGATGGACCACTGGTCTGACCCAACAGCGGCAATTCTTATGTTCTTATGTTTACTTTTTACAAAAATACAAGGACTAGGGGGCGATGTAACGAAACTACTAAGTAGTAAACTTAAAACAAACCAGAGAAAATATTTCTTCAGTCAACACATAATTAAACTCTGGAATTTTTCGTCAGAGAATGTGGTAAAGGCAGTTAGCTTAGCAGAGTTTAAGAAAAAGATTTAGACAAGTTCCTACAAGAAAAGTCCATAAGCCATTGCTAAGAATCCACCGCTTATTCCTGGGGTAGGTAGCATAAAATCTGTTTTACTCTCTTGGAATCTGCCACGTGCTTGGGACCTAGATTGGCCACTGCTGGAAACTGGATGCTGGGCTTGATGGACCTTCAATCTTGTCCCATTATGGCAATGCTTATGTTCTTATGTGATAGACACATTTAAATATCTCTGAGGCATAAATGCAGAAGACAGGCCTCGTTCAATTGAAAGATAATTCTGGAATGAAGGGGGGGGGGGGGGGGAAGGATAGACTTGGAGGAAATGCTTCTGTACAGAAAGGGTGGTGAATGTGTGGAACATCTTCCCAGTGAACATAGAAACAAGAACTGTTTGAATTCAATAAAGCTTGGTACAAGTAGAAAGAATATCTAACGGAGTTGAAAGGATAGTGGAGATTAGTAGTTAGCATGGATGAACAGACATATCATCATCCCACACAGAGCTCTAAATACCAAGTCCAAGATCTTAAAACTGAACTGTAACAGCATGGATAACCAATAGAAACCAATAAGAGTGCAGGCCTTGACATCTATTTTTATACAAATTATTCCGATGGCTGCATTTTGAATTATTTGTCTGCATTCCTATTTTAAAATATGTTGTGTTAAAAAGCTGAACAGAGGTTACCTCAACTCAAGTTCATGGAATGTTCCAGAGATAAACAGAGTTCAGGATAACGCCTAGAACTCTTCCCCTTCAATTTAGGGAGAAATTCAAAACGGACCTTAAAGTCTGGTGTGTAAATTGTACAGGCGTAACGTGCAGTCCTGCCCGTGTTAACTCGCAGAAGTTAATGGTGTTCCACAATTTATTTCTTCACATGAAAAAAACATATAATTCATCCCATTCCTGGAGACATTTGTCTGTGAGCAGGAAAGAGAAAGTGTTCCAGAGTGGAATATCAATGTTACAAATTAAAGAGCTGTCAAATATGTGAGGAATGGGTGTACCACAGATCAGTCATTACAATCAATTTTCAATTAAGTTCTCAGGGTAAATCTGGAATATGAAGGGGGGATAGGACTTGATATACCGTTTTTTTCTGTGTGGTTACAATCAAAGTGCTTTACATATTTTAGACAGGTACTTATTTTGCACCTGGGGCAATGAAGTAATTCATTTTGGAAAAATAGTGGTATAGATTTTCAGCAGACACTCAACAGATCTTGGGACGTTGTCATCAATAGCATTCTCTTGTCACATGTCAGACAGAGCAAAGAAAAGCTACAATCTATGTTCCAGTCAGTGCGTCGTACACAGGAAGATCAATTTTCAAAAATAACTAAAAAAAGGCATATTAGAACAGATTGACAAGCCTAGATTGCCCCCGAATACTGGCTTCATGTGCTAACTTCCATATCGGATAGGGCAGCGTTTCTCAATTTCTTCAAGCTAAGCAATCCCTAAGTCAAACAAATTGTAAACGAGTACCCCTGAGCTCAGGCAGTTTCCAAAATTGACATTTTTTTCACAAAATAAAATTATTTTTTCTACCATTGTTCTCTGATCACTTTTAATTTTCTAATCATGTTGGTCCTAGTAACTGGTTGCTCTTCTCTGGACCCTTTCGAATAGTACCGTGTTCTTCTTCATGTACAGCGACCAATGCTGGACGCAGTATTCCAGGTGAGGGCATACCATGGCCCGGAACAGCGGCATGATAACCTTTTCTGATCTGTTTGTAATCCCCTTCTTAACCATTCCTGCCACCATGCACTGCGCGGACGGCTTCAACAACTTGTCGACCAGTACTCCCAAGTCTCTTTCCTAGGAGGGGTCGCTCCAAGTACTGCACCGGACATCCTGTATTCATGTATAAGATTTTTGTTACCAACATGCATCACCTTACACTTATCCACGTTAAACCTCATTTGCCATGTCACGGCCCATTTCGTGAGCATGTTTATGTCACGTCTTCGCAATCCTCCTGCATCTTCACTACTCTGAATAACTTCATATCGTCTGCAAATTTAATCACCTCACTTGTCGTACCAATTTCCAGGTCGTTTATAAATATGTTCAAGAGCAGGGGTCCAAGCACCAAACCCTACGGCGCTCCACTCGTGACGCTTTTCCAGTCCGAGTATTGTCCATTTACTCCCCACTCTCTGTTTCCTATCTGCCAGCCAGTTTTTAATCCACGTGAGTATTTCACCCTCAATTCCATGGCTCGCAATTTTTCGATGTAGTCGTTCATGCAGAACCTTGTCGAACGCTTTCTGAAAATCCAGATATACAATGTCGACTGGATCACCTTTGTCTGTCTGCATGTTTACTCCTCCAATTTACGATAACTGGCAGAAGGGTCAAAGGGTCAGGTAGCAGGTGGTCCAGGCAGGCACATCAACAATGATGGGAGGGGGGAGAGGGTCAGCATACCATCCCTATCTATTAGAAAAGATATATCAAGGTAAGAACCTAATATCTTTTTCCAGTGCAATAGGGAACCAAGGGATATACCTAAGCAGTCCCTGAAACCCTGGGTGAGAGAGATAAGCCTACCCTCAACACTGAGGCCCAAAAATAGGAGTCCTGAGCTGCTACATTCACACTATAAAATTTGTTGAACGTGTGAAGGTACGACCAAGTCGCCACCCAACAAATCTCAACTGGTGGGATCGTCTTGGCAATTCCTCTCGTCGAATACACTCACAGAGAGAAGAGAGGCTGCTTGCCACAGACAATGTAGGACGACTAAATAGCTGACCTGATCCATCTTCAAATGGTAGCTTTGGAAGCCAGCCTCCCCCTCTTGCATTACTTTGAGGTTATGGATGATTTTTGTCTCTTGGACCACCTCTTAGGCGGATTCATCAACACAAAGAGGTGGTCCAAGAGACAAAAATCATTCATAACCTCAAAGTAATGCAAGATAGCCTTCCAGACATTCAAACACCTTCAAGACCTTGTCCTCCTTCTTAGATCTCGAAGGCTGGAAAGCTGAAAGTTGAACTTCCTGACTGATGTGAAATGCTGAAACCACCTTAGGCAAGAAAGAGGGCACAGTCCACAAAGAAACCCCTGCCTCCGTGATATGGAGGTAAGAGTCCCCGCAGGACAAGATTTGCAACTTGGAGACATGCCTCCTGGAAGTACTAGCAACCAGGAACACCATCTTGCCAGTCAGATCCATGAAAGAGACATCTTGCAAGGGCTCAAATGGAGGCCCCAAGGTCCTCTCCAGTGCAATGTTCAGGTTCTAGGACAGACAGGTCTGGTTAACTGGAGACCATAGCCTCAGAGCCCCCTTGAAGAATCTGACAATATCTGGGTGTGAAGAGAGAGAACATCTGGCACCCTGCAACCCAAAGCAGGAAACTAGCTATCTTAACCTTCAAGGAACAAACCGCCAGCCCCATATCCAGACCTTCTTGAAAAAAAGACAGGAAAGCTGACACTGAAGACATGGCAGGGTCCAACTGCTCCTTGTGACACCAAAGCTGGAATGTATCCCAAGCCTTGGTGTAAGCTGCAAACATGGCAGGAAGAGTGCACACCTCCAGATCCAGGTAGCCCTTCTTTCTCAAAGCTGAGCACTCAAGAGCCATGCCGTGAGACCAAAGTGCTCCGATCTTGCAGAACAATCAGACCTTGAGAGAGGAGTCCCTGGAAGAGCTGAAGTCTCAAGGAGGGGGGGAGCTGAAGACGCACAAGTCTGCATACCATAGGCGCCAGGGCCAGTCCGAAGCCACCAAGACCCGTCCCCAATGCTTGGCCACTTGCCTCAGGACTCTCCTCACTCAGGGAGGGAACACATGCAGGAGTTCATCCACTGGCCAAGACAGAACCAGGGCACTGCTTTCTTTTTTTCTCGCCATCACCATAAAGTCGAACATAGGTCTGCCCCAACGATCAACAATGATCTGAAACGCCCAAAGCGAGAGAGACCACTTCTCCCAGGTCCAGAGTCTGTCTGCTGAGAAGGTCTGCTTGCATGTTTTGCACTCTGGCAATGTGAGCGCAGTGATGGCCAGAAGATAAGTCTCCACCTCGGAGAAGAGAGATTTCGCTTCCTTCTGGAGGCCGATACTCCTGGTGCTTCCTTGTTTGTTGACAGAAGCCACTGCTGTCGCGTTGTCGGAAAATACTCTGACCACTTTGTTCGACAACAGGGGCTGAAACTGACCCATTACTCCAATTCTGCTTTTTGCATAATCTGATTATTTAGCCTCTCACTTTTCTTGCACTCCTTACCACCTAAGCCTGATATAATATATTACTATACTCACTGAGAGTGTGAAGCATTTGGAGACACATTTGCATGAAAGATGCTTCATAAAGTTTAATGTACTATATCATAGTGTATCCTGATTTTATATTTTTTAATTAAAACATGCTGACTGAAGTAATATCATGCTATCCTGCGAAGCTTCACATTTTGATTATACAATTTGAAAAAAATTGAGAAAAAAAAAAAGTTAGAAAATCTTTCCACTGTTTAACTGCAGGAACATTCCATGTGAAAATGGTTAATTCCTTTACATTCTTATATGGCTGAATAACCCTAGCAATAATAGTATTTCAAGACTACTGCTAGGGGTCATGGGTAGGGCTACCAGATTTCCTCATTAAAAAAAAAAAAAAAAAGATAATTGGCCCTATCCCGTTTTGCCTCAGTCATGCCCCATTCTACCCCTTAGCCCCGCCCCCACACAAACATCAACTCTGCTCGGGTCCATGTCTAGAAGGCCTCCGAGCATGCGACACGATGACATTGCATGCATGCGCTTGACCACATCATGTCGCATCCGTGCATGCTTGGAGGCCCTCCAGATGCGGCTCCGAGCTCAGGGCCTTCCTAAACCCAGACAAACTGCCGGGTTTTGGAAATCTGTTCTCTAAAAAGAAGACATGTTCGTGTTTGCATGGATATTTGGTACCCTAGTCATAGGTGCCATTTTGAACCAAGATGGACAGCAGAGCAGAGGACAGCCTCTATCCTTCCATGCTCCCAAAGAACCCCTGGCTGAGTCCTGAAAGGTGACGGGTCAAAAGCGCGTGACGACAAAGGCGCGATGACAACCCAGCGCAGACAACTGAGTGCAAGGCGGAAGCGCGCCGAAGAAAAACAGTATTTTAAAGGGCTCCAACAGGGGGTGTGGGGGGGAACCCCCCCACTTTACTTAACAGAGATCGCGCCGGGGTTGTGAGGGGTTTGGGGGGTTGTAACCCCCCCCCCCCATTATACTGAAAACTTCACTTTTTCCCTAAAAAAAGAGGGAAAAAAGTTAAGTTTCCAGTAAATGAGGGGGGTTACAACCCCCCAAACCCCCGCAACGCTGGCGCGATCTCTATTAAGTAAAGTGGGGGGGGGGGGTTCCCCACCAACACCCCCCTGTCGGAGCCCCTTAAAATACTGTTTTTCTTCGGCGCGCTTCCACCTTGCGCTCAGTTGTCTGCGCTGGGTTGTCGGCGCGCCTTTGCCGTCGCGCGCTTTTGTCTATGAACCGTCCTGAAAGGCGGGGACTGTTGCCTATCTGATAAGGGTATAAACCAAGCAAGGATTGTTCCATTGATTCCTGTTTCTGAGAGGTTGTGCTAGCATAATATTGCAGTCCAGTGTGTCAAAAGCTGCTGCGAAATCCAGCGGTAACTGAGGCACATCCCCCATCTCAGTTTCTGTGAAGATCATCTTAGTGGGGATTCAAGGATTGTTTCCAAATTGGATCTGAATCCAGATAGTCATGAACCTAGCCACTTACTCTCTTCTAGCCAATCTCATGTTCTTAAAAACATCCGTGGAGGGGGACATAATTTGAGGTTGAGGGGTGGTAGATTCAAGAGCAATGTTAGGAAATTCTACTTTACGGAGAGGGTGGTGGATGCCTGGAATGCGCTCCCGAGAGAGGTGGTGGATTGGAAAACGGTGACGGAGTTCAAAGAAGCGTGGGATGAACACAAAGGATCTAGAATCAGAAAATAATATTAAAAATTGAACTAAGGCCAGTACTGGGCAGACTTGCACGTCTGTGTCTGTATGGTTGAGGATGGACTGGGGAGGGCTTCAATGTCTGGGAGGGTGTAGATGGGCTGGAGTCGGTTTTGACGGAGATTTCTGCAGTTGGAATCCAAGCACAGTATCGGGTCGAGCTTTGGATTCTTGCCCAGAAATAGCTAAGAAGAAAAAATTTAAATTGAATCAGGTTGGGCAGACTGGATGGACCATTCGGGTCTTTATCTTATGCCGTCATCTACTATGTTACTATGGAACAGGCCAGATGATATTTCCTACCAAAAAGTAACTATTGTTTTTTTAAAGAGATCAGTTTTCAATCAAAGCCCTGAATTAATCAGTTAAGTGCTGCTTGTTTTTATTTTTGCATGCTCTGCCAAACAAGCCTAGTGCACTGCACGAGATGTGTGTTTCTTTGAGGCCTACGTGGCAGAATCTCAGTATTACAGCAACACTTCTTGGCCTTTTGCATGATTTGCAAACGATGACTCTTAAGTGCTGCCAAACCCATTTTTAACAAACTGACAAACGGACCTTTTCCTAAGGGATCACCTGAGCTTAAAACATTTTCCCTTACCATCCATCTCTTCAACCGAAGTTCTAAATCAACGATTCTTAATCTTTTTTGAGTCACGGGGGCCCCTTTAAGAATCTGATGAAAGCTATGAACCCCCTTCCTCAGAAATAGTCATGTAAACACAACTTTGCATGCAATGAATACAATGTACTTTATTTATTGAGATTTGATTGTCTCATACATACATGCATGACATACAAAAAAGTAAAAAACACCTCCTTTTTATGCAAAAGTAATGGCCACTCATTATACCGTATATACTCGAATATAAGTCGATCTGAATATAAGTTGAGACCCCCATTTTCTCCCCAAAAGGAGGAAAAATGGTTGGCTCGAATAGAAGTCGGGTGGCTTAATATTCAAGTGCCCTGCCCTGTCAGGCTCTGCACCCAGCCCCCTTCCCTCCCTCCCCTGCCAGGTTCTACACCCAACACCTGTCAGGCTCTGCACCGATCCCCCTCCTTTTCTTCCCTCCCCTGTCAGGCTCTGCACCCATCCCCCTCCCTTCTTTCCTTCCCTCCCCTGTCAGGATCTGCACCCATCCCCCTTCCTTTTTTCCTTCCCTCCCCTGTCAGGCTCTGCACCCATCCCCCTCCATTCCCTTCCTTCCCTGTCAGGCTCTGCACCCAGTCCCCCTCCCTCCCAGGCTCTGCACCCTGTCCTCCCTCCCTGCCCTGTCCTCATACCTCCTCTGCCGATCCCTGGTGGTCCAGAGGTGCAGCAGGCAGGAGCAAGTATTCTGCGCTCCTGTCCTGCTGCTAACCCAGTCAATGGTGGCTGTCACGAGATCTGGTTTCTTCAGCCACTGAAGCAGAAGTGCGCTTTGGCGCTGCTGCTCGACGCTGAACGGCTTCTTGACTGACTCCCGCTTTGGCGCTCCTGCTTGGTGCCGCTCAGCGGCTGAAGAAACCCAATCTTGCGGCAGCCACCACCGACCAGGTAGGAGCGCGGAATGCAAGATCCTGCCCGCTGCAGCTCTGGACCACCAGGGATCGGCAGAGGAGGTACGAGGACAGGGCAGGGAGGGGGGAAAGGTTGCAGAGCCTGGTGGCTGCCTGCAATAATTCTGGGAGGGGGGTGGGCGCTGCTCTGAATATAAACCGGGACCCCCAGTTTTGGGCAATTATGAAATACAATCCTCTTGTGCAATTTAAAGCAGATCTAGTACCACATTTTCTATCACCATTACTAGAAACATAGAAAGATGGCGGCAGAAAAGGGCTACAGCCCATCAAGTCTGCCCACTCTACTGACCCACCCCATTAAGTCTGAGTGCTAATGACCTAGTTCCTTAACTCGACCCTCATAGGGATCCCACGTGGATGTCCCATTTATTCTTAAAGTCGAGCACGCTGGTGGCCTTGATCACCTGCACCTACTCTCGTTATCTGTGAGAAAAATTAACAGTACTGGGCTGTATAGTGGAATATAAATGTTAATTTTTATCTGACCCTCACAGACCCCCTGAAACCCATCCATGGAGCCCCGGTTAAGAACTCCTGCTCTACGTGATCCAGGCACCAAAACAGTTCCTCTGGTCCTGTGCTTCAGATTCATGGGTTCCCTCAGCTTAAATTAATCACCGACTGCCTTGTGATATAAAGCACATGTCTAGTGTCACTGTGGCTTTCCAGAGAATGCTGCGACATTCCACTGATAACAGAGACTTTACATGTTAAGGGCACCATTTCAAGAAGCTGTGGCATGCAAAAGGTTACAAAGGACAAAGGGAAAGAAGGAAGCTGTGCTAATTAGTTTCAGGGTCAAGGTGAAGGCCGGACTGTCCGTTCAGTTCACAACATGGCTTTGAATGAGTCGCTCGTCTGCAGCTGGTTACCCTTAGCAATGAGGTTTCCAAGCCTTGAAGGGTCACGCCTCGGACAAGCAAGAATAATCCCAAAGTCTCTTATGCCAGGGCAATGGCTCCCTTTCGTGTTTTAGTTTCTGCTCCCCAATCCAACTCCCTCACAATAACGCAGAGTAAATGACGGCCTGCATGGTCCATCTAGTCTGCCCAACAAAGTGGTTAGAGCTGTGTCCACCACTATCCCCTGCTCCACCATGCTAGCTATATAGGCAGCCAAATATGTCGAGAATCATCTGTGCATTTTATGTTTTTTTTATTTTTTCTGTGTTTTTCCTTCGAATTTCTGTGTTTTTTCTTCAAATTTCTTTCATATTCTATTGAAAAACAAAGGGCCTCTTCTATCAAACTGCGCTAGCAGTTTTTAGCGCAGAGAGCTGCGCTGAATGGCCCGCGCTGCTCCCGACGCTCATAGAGTTCCTATGAGCACCGAGAGCAGCGCGGGCCATTCAGTGCGGCTCACCGAGCTACAAACTGCTAGCGCAGTCTGATAGAAGAGGCCTATAGCGGTTACAAAAAATTAATTAAGATAGACCTAACAAAAACAAGTGACGAGATGGATACATAAGGAATACAAAACCCAGCAAGATGATAAAAAACGTAAAACTTAAATGAAAACCTCACAAAATATATTACTAGCTTAAAAACTGATTAAACACAAAAGAAACATATACAACTAAAAATAATTAGCTAAGAGAATTAAATTAAGAAAACAAAAAAAGGCCATCAAGCAGCAGTTTGTAAGGACCTTTGCTGAGCCCTGTAGAACAGGCGGTGCCCCCGCAACCTGGAAGCAGTCTCGAAGCCGTTCAGATTCCAGTGGCGTCCCGGAACGGGTTAGTGATGGCTGGACATTCTGGGGGGACAGATGGCAGCGCTGGTGGTTCCCATGGTACTGGAAGATTCTCAGTTGCAGGCTGCTTCCAGGACCTTTTGTCAGTAGAATGTGTGGTGCAGTGGTTAGAGGTTGTGGGTTCAAATCCCGCAGTGCTCCTTAATGACCCTGGTCAAGTCACTTAATCCTCTAGTGCCCCAGGTACATTAGATAGAATGTGAGCCCGCAGGGACAGATAGTGAAAATGCTTGAGTACCTGAATAATTTGAATTCCGCATCGAAATTTAGGCTATGCAGGATATAAATACATAAAATTAGTAAAAACTAAAATAGAATGTAAGTAATCTTTCTAAAGTGGCGAATCAAGCTGTTTCAAGTTCTGTATGTGGGTAATTGAAAAACCTACTGTCGTGACATTAGAGTCACTTTATGATGCAATACAGGGCATGCATTCTTCCGTGCCAACTTTAACTAGAAAAAATTCTAAGGACACTGGATTACTGTCAGATGTGGTTCTGTCACAAACATAGGTTGTTGACCAACAATCCACTGATATTCAATCACTGAAGTTAAAAGCTAAGACTTTGGAAAGTTTGAGAACAATCTTGGTGAAAAATAAAAACTATACACATCAACGTCTGGAACATTCGGAGAACCAGATAAGGAGACGTAACAAGAACATAAGCAATGCCTCTGCTGGGTCAGACCTGAGGTCCATTTGTGCCCAGCAGTCCGTCCCTCTATTCCCTTTTCCAGCAGGAAATTGTCCAATCCTTTCTTGAACCCCAGTACCGTACTCTGCCCTATTACGCTCTCTGGAAGCGCATTGGCTACGGCTCTTAACATTTGCATCTCCTCTTCCTATAGGCTAAGGCTCTTTGCACCTGCATTGTGATGTCATAGAGCTTTATGGTTATAGAAACCTAGAAACATGATGGCAGATAAAGGCCAAATGGTCCATCCGCAGCATCCACTATCCCTTCCTCTCCCTATTGGCTAAGGCTCTTAACATTTGCATCTCCTCTTCCTATAGGCTAAGGCTCTTTGCACCTGCATTGTGATGTCATAGAGCTTTATGGTTATAGAAACCTAGAAACATGATGGCAGATAAAGGCCAAATGGTCCATCCGCAGCATCCACTATCTCCTCCTCTCCCATATGAATATAAGCAATGCCTCCGCTGAGTCAGACCTGAGGTCCATTGCGCCCAGCAGTCCGCTCACGCGGCGGCCCAATAGGTCCAGGACCTGTGCAGTAATCCTCTACCTGTACCCCTCTATCCCCTTTTCCAGCAGGAAATTGTCCAATCCTTTCTTGAACCCCAGTACCGTACTCTGCCCTATTACGCTCTCTGGAAGCGCATTGGCTACGGCTCTTAACATTTGCATCTCCTCTTCCTATAGGCTAAGGCTCTTTGCACCTGCATTGTGATGTCATAGAGCTTTATGGTTATAGAAACCTAGAAACATGATGGCAGATAAAGGCCAAATGGTCCATCCGCAGCATCCACTATCCCTTCCTCTCCCTATTGGTTAAGGCTCTTAACATTTGCATCTCCTCTTCCTATAGGCTAAGGCTCTTTGCACCTGCATTGTGATGTCATAGAGCTTTATGGTTATAGAAACCTAGAAACATGATGGCAGATAAAGGCCAAATGGTCCATCCGCAGCATCCACTATCCCTTCCTCTCCCTATTGGCTAAGGCTCTTAACATTTGCATCTCCTCTTCCTATAGGCTAAGGCTCTTTGCACCTGCATTGTGATGTCATAGAGCTTTATGGTTATAGAAACCTAGAAACATGATGGCAGATAAAGGCCAAATGGTCCATCCGCAGCATCCACTATCTCCTCCTCTCCCATATGAATATAAGCAATGCCTCCGCTGGGTCAGACCTGAGGTCCATTGCGCCCAGCAGTCCGCTCACGCGGCGGCCCAATAGGTCCAGGACCTGTGCAGTAATCCTCTACCTGTACCCCTCTATCCCCTTTTCCAGCAGGAAATTGTCCAATCCTTTCTTGAACCCCAGTACCGTACTCTGCCCTATTACGCTCTCTGGAAGCGCATTGGCTACGGCTCTTAACATTTGCATCTCCTCTTCCTATAGGCTAAGGCTCTTTGCACCTGCATTGTGATGTCATAGAGCTTTATGGTTATAGAAACCTAGAAACATGATGGCAGATAAAGGCCAAATGGTCCATCCGCAGCATCCACTATCCCTTCCTCTCCCTATTGGTTAAGGCTCTTAACATTTGCATCTCCTCTTCCTATAGGCTAAGGCTCTTTGCACCTGCATTGTGATGTCATAGAGCTTTATGGTTATAGAAACCTAGAAACATGATGGCAGATAAAGGCCAAATGGTCCATCCGCAGCATCCACTATCCCTTCCTCTCCCTATTGGCTAAGGCTCTTAACATTTGCATCTCCTCTTCCTATAGGCTAAGGCTCTTTGCACCTGCATTGTGATGTCATAGAGCTTTATGGTTATAGAAACCTAGAAACATGATGGCAGATAAAGGCCAAATGGTCCATCCGCAGCATCCACTATCTCCTCCTCTCCCATATGAATATAAGCAATGCCTCCGCTGGGTCAGACCTGAGGTCCATTGTGCCCAGCAGTCCGCTCACGCGGCGGCCTAATAGGTCCAGGACCTGTGCAGTAATCCTCTACCTGTACCCCTCTATCCCCTTTTCCAGCAGGAAATTGTCCAATCCTTTCTTGAACCCCAGTACCGTACTCTGCCCTATTACGCTCTCTGGAAGCGCATTCCAGGTGTCCACCACACGCTGGGTAAAGACTGTTGAACTTTCCTATATCTCTTCTTGTTTCTTCTTTGGATATATGTTTAAAAAATATTTGGTGGACGTTCTAAAGATGCCACAGGATTCCCTGCCTCCTATCCACAAAGCGCAATACATCCTGGTCTCTGGTGTTGGTGAGGGCACTGTGCAACAGGTCCCAAGAGGGGGTATTGAATTTGACGTCCTTTTTGGAATCTTTCTTATAAGTTGTTACACTAAGAGCGATGACGTTGGTAGCCCTTTGCTTTTGAGATCGACCGCAATACCGAATGGAGACTTTCCTTTAGGTTTGAGGATCATGCTGAAATTAATGAGCAACAATTTTTTAAAAATCTTAATTTATTAATGTAGGAAAACCAAGTACGTTCTTTTATTATGTTCAAATCTTTTTTTTTTATTATGGTATAAAGACAAAAGAGAAAACAAGCATAGTGCAGGCAAACCAGTAACCAACAATAAAACATTATAGGAAATACAGTACATCCCTCCCCTGCCTACCCAAACCCCACCACCCAGAACCCCAGAACCTCCCGCCCCCCAAGAAGAGAACAAAGCAGAAGGTGACCAAAATGTCTCAATCACTCCAGAGGCCTGTACTCTTGTGGCCCCTGGGCAACCGCAAACTCCCCCCCCCCCCCACACACACACAAATAAAAAAAAATACCGAAAATAATGACATCTGAGCATTCCCAGCAGCAAGCCCTTTCAAACTGGTTCTTAGCACAGCTTAGAAAAAAAGGACCCTTAAATATTCTACTAACTAAAAAGCTGCCTTTTATCTGCCCTTGTGTGCTCACTGGGGCAACTCATGAGCAGTGGAAGAAAGCAGCACCCTGGATGCAGTATCACAAGACAGGGACAATAGAATAAAAAATAAAAATGTTCAAATAGATGTATTTTATTTACTGAATTATTGTAGCAGTTCTGAACTGCTTTGGGTTGTTATTCTGATCGAGCAGAATGAAATATAAATATAGATTTACATTGTACTGCATTGTCCTTGTGTAATGAGCTATGTAAGATAAATAGCCTGCTTGCAGAATCCCTCATGGACAAATTCCTTCATTTCCTGACATTCTGCGCACATTGGCTTCTGACACAAAATTTGTCGCTTCCAGCAGGAGCCTGACCGAAGCAATTTGCTGCATTGAGCAAGAAGATCTACTCTCCCCTCCTCCACTCCACTCTTTTCTCTTTCTGTCCTTCCCTATCCTTAAAAAAACCCAATAAATAAAAAAAAAACCACAACAGAAGATTAGATTATTACCTCAATCTTTTTTCCAGTAGAAAAGCACGTGAGTCCTGAACCTGTGGGTAGTGTATCTTCACTTGCAAGGAATGCAGAAGGCATCATCTATATTTTCAACTCTACCTCCCTGCATCACTTGGCAGTGCCCTCTTTCCTCAGTTTGTACCAAAGCAGAGAACTCCTGAAAGAGGAGAAATAACAATGAGGGATACTGGAACTCCGAAGAACTAAGGCCTGTACTGGGCAGACTTGCACAGTCTGTATCTGTATATGGCCATTTGCTGAAGGATGGGCTGGGGAGGGCTTCAATGGCTGGGAGAGTGTAGATGGACTGGAGTGAGCTTTGATGGAGACTTCAGTAGTTGGAACCTAAGAACAGTACCAGGCAGAGCTTTGGATTCTTTCCCTGAAATAGCTAAGAAGAAGAAGAAGAAGAAAAAGAAAAACCCAACAAATTTTTAGATTGAATCAGATTGGGCAGACTGGATGGACCATTCAGGTCTTTATCTGCCGTCATCTACTATGTTACTTCGATCTGCTTTGCAAGAAAACACAACTCATTAACAAATGCAACATAGCATCAACAAGGTGGAACGAAAACAGCCACCTACCTAAGCGCAACCAGCACTAACACTTATTCGACTGTGACCTTGGCGACAGCAATCCTATAATGATACTTCTATATTTCTGAAGTTGTAGCTTTGTATTGCTTGAATGTCAGTAGACAAGACTCTGCAGTACTACACCTATCTCAGGCCAAAAGCAGGCTACATTGAAAACTGATAGGGCGGGGCTTCAGGACTCTTGTGCTTTTTTACTAGAAAGAAGATTATCGAGAGAAGAACCTAATCTTCCATGCCAGTGCAAAAAGCACATGAGTCCTGAACCTGTTGGTCATAGCAAAGCAATCCTTCGAGCCTAGGGTAGGATAGAAAAGGCTGCTGCTAGCTCTGCAGATCCAAAAGCAAAGTCCTTTTGTGCTGCTACATCCACTTTGTAAAACTTAGTAAATATATGTAGAGTGGGCCACGTAGCTGCCCTACAAATCTCATTGGGCGAAACTGTCCTGGACTCCGCGCATGAAGATGACACACTTCTGGTGGAATGCGCTTTCAAGGAAATTACTGGACATTTACCACATCCTATGTAGGTAAAGGAAATAGCCACCTAAATCCATCTGGAAATCGAAATCTTTGGGGTTGGTCTTCCTCTGCAGCCACAGCCTGTTAGGACGAAGAGATGATCTAACAACCGGAAATCACTTGTCACCTTCAGGTAACAGATGGAGAATCCTTCTGACATCTAGCCATGCTAGTATTTTGTCTTGGAATGCTGGCAATTGGACTTCCCAATTTACGTCATCACGATCTTTGAAAGAAAAAAGGGAACCGTACATAGACACACTTTTGCCTCCATAATTCTGAGCAATGGTTCCTTGTATGACAGGGCCTGGAGCTCCAAAACTCTTCTAGCTGAAAGGATGGCTACCAGGAAGACCGTCTTTACTGTGAGGTTCGTCAGCATGGCTTCCTGCAAGGGCTCATACAGGGCTTTATTTAGGGCTCTCAATACGAGGTTAAGGTTCCACAAAGGACAAGTTTGACGCACAGGTGGACGCAACTGTACTGCCCCCTTCAAAAATCTAGAAATATCAAAGCAGTCAAAGAACCTCTCTCCAAACAAGCTCATGAACATGAGAGATTGGCCAATGGAACCTTTAAGGAACTGACCGCCAAATGCTTTTCTAGCCCTTCTTGAAGGAGGGATAGTATCACAGCCATCGGAGCCCTAAGCAGCTCTGTTACTCCAAACACAAGTGTTGAAATAATTCCCAGGTTTTCACATAAGCTGCCACCAGCGCTGAACAATCCTGTTGAATGCTACATGGGCCAAGGACCTTTCCCTCAGTTCCAGCATCTTGTCAACTGAGAAAGCTGACCTGAACATTGTTCGCTCCTGCTAAGTACACTGCTGAGATGGCTAGCAGATGGCTCTCTGCCCAGTGAAATAACATCAGTGCCTCCAGTTTTAATGATGCATTTACCCAGTGAAATATGACCTAACCCTGGTAAAACCATGAAACCTTGCATCCTGTAATCTGCTGCAGGCAAGAACTTGCAGTGTTCTCTGTCATAGCAGTGGTTTTATTAATTTACTCACCTCAGAAGTCAGACTAACTGGCTTATATTTTCCTCTTACTTCCACTTCAGAGAACAGAGGAATCTGTTCAGTTGCAATTCCTAAACCTCTCCTACCGAACTCACAGCTATTTGGGTTTTCCAGGATATCCACAAGGAATATGGTTTCCAGTGTAGGTGGGGGTCTCCAGAATTGTACACAGTACTCTACACTGTCCAGTGTTACTTTTCTTATATGCTGTGAAAATCCTGAAAGCCCTACCTGCTATGTGGTCACCAGGACAAAATTTAGGAACCACTGGAGCAGAGAGAGTGTAGGGTGAAAGAGGGAAGGACAAGAAAGAAGGGTTTAAAAATCCAAATAAAGAAGCCAATACAACAGGAAAGGGAGCTTTTGCATCTCCATTAGCTCAAGAACTGGACTGCAAAGGTAAGTTACTGTGCATATTAGACATCTCTCTAATTATATTTTTACCACTCAAGATTATTTTTTTTCGGGGGGGGGGGGAGCAAATAAAGAAGGCGGTCTCTTCATATAGAACTTCCACTTTAAACATAAACAATGGTGTTGAAGTTCCTTTCTTTCCCTGTACATCCCTCATCTGCATGGCACACTTGAGTTAAAACTTACCCTCAGGGCTCCTCCTTTGGCCCACAAAGGACACCACCATGTGCGTAGCCAGTCCTTGGGGAGGGGGGCACAGAAAATTTGATCTGCTCTCTCACTCCCTCCCCCCACAACCCCCAAATACCTGAGTTGACATGGGTCCCTAAGCCCCACCAGCAGAAGCCCTCCTCCACCCAAAGCCTGGCAGTTGGCAGCACTTTCCCTGGGCTGCCACGGCACAAGGTCTTACCCCCGCCCATGCACGCTTGATTTTCACAAAACTGAACATACACAAAAGAGACCCACCCCTATGTATGGGCAAAGGGTGGGCCTTCTTCACACATGCTGTTTCACCACAACCAAGCATGAGCATGGAGGGGGCAGTATGGCAGCGGCCCAGGAAAGAGCTCTACCAACCGCCAGACTTTGGGTAGAGGACAGCTTCTGTTGGCAGGGCTTGGGGACCCCCCAGCAGCCAAAGCAGGGTACTGTGCCTCAATTTTGTGTGAGCCAGCCCCCTCCCCCCATGGATATAACACTGGACACCAGAGGAGCAGAAGTTCCCTTTACTCCTTCCATGGGACAGAAGATATTACCTCTCTGAAAGATGACTTCAGTGACCGCCCCCCCTCCTTGATGGTTTCTCCATGATCATCTTCTGCTACACAAGTCCCTGGGAACCTCTGAGCTGTAAATTACCCCAAGATTGCTATTGGATTATATTATTTTTATGTATTAGGTTTTATTTGCTGACATTTTAAAGAAGGTCAACCAAGGCAGCGTACAGCAAGAATAACCTACACGTGGGCAAACTTCCCCTCTACACCCCAAACAGAACGTTACGCTCCCAAGATGAAACACGCCCACATGCATCGTTAGCCTGGAAACCATCCTATTCCCATTTCTTACCAAACCTCTGGAACAGCCTACCTCCTCGTATCGGAGCCTTTAAAAGACTTTTTTTTTAAATAAATCTTTATTAATTTTCAAAGGCCTTCTCTGCATCCAAAGAAACAGAGAAGGCCGGATCATCCATTGTCTTTGCTAAATTTAGCATATGAAATGCCAATCTGGTATTATTTGAAGAATGTCTTTGAGCAAAGAAACCCGTTTGGTGCTTGCCGATCATATAAGGGAGAGCCTTGGCTAATCGTAGAGCCAATAACTTAGCCAGGAGTTTTCCATCCACATTAATTAAAGAAATAGGCCTGTAGTTTGAAACCAACATGGGATCTCTATTTGGCTTCGGCAAAACAATGGTTAACGATTCCGCCATAGTACCCGATATACAACCCTTAGTCAGTTGTGATTGATATAAATTTAAAAGATGAGGTAATAGTATGTTTTGAAAAGATTTGAAAAACTTCACTGTGAATCCATCACTACCCGGAGCGGATCCAACTCGGAGAGACCTCTTAACTTTAGAAAAGCTGTAAAAACTGACCTTTTTGCCTAGTCGCTCCCTCAACCAATTGAGACAAAAAGGGAAGGTTTGAGCATATTCATAAGAGAAGAAACCAGACTGCTCCCCTCCCTTCTCCAGCTTCTTCCTTGCTGTACCCTGCAAGCTGACTCGATTTTTTAGAGAGGTTTTTTGCCCCATTGTTGTTCATTTGACTAAAGGGAAGGGGCAGGAGAAGTAAACAGCATGATCCCCGAAGGATTATCTAGGTCAGACTTAAGAGGATTCTCTTGAGTCACTGCAAATCATTACACAAGTTCCAGCTTCAAAATATAGACACTGGGAGAAGCCAGCAAGAATCTTGTGATAACCGAGTGTATGTAGGGAATCCAGCTGGAATGCTGTGTGCCCTGCCAAGCTGGAGGCACAGCCCTGCCCACTCCACAACCAGTTTGTCGCACCAGGTTTCGGCCTACAGAGGGCAGGCATTGCTGTGGGCTCCAACCAAACTGGAAGGGGGAAAAAAACTGGCTATTGCTTTTAAGTTTGACCACTCTTTTTTTTCTGGGGGGGAGGGTTTCTACACACCAGAAACTAGGGCAACCTCCTGTGACTGAGTGGAATCAGCTCTTCTGAGACCACAATATGTGTGGCTAGGGTTACCAAATAGAGAATGACACAGTGACAAAATTCATCACCGTTCCCGTCCCCGCGGATAACCGCGGGAAACCATCTTCATGTCATTCTTTAAAGAGAGAGGGAAGAATCAGAGTATGAATGGCCACAACCACTGACCCACAAGCTTTGCTTTGAAGAATGCTGGTGTAGAAGGACTGAGGTTGAAACAGACACTACAGAATGACAGTCTCTGGTATCCAGATATTGTGATGTCATAATGCCTCATTCCACCAATGCCTAAGAACCATCACATCAGTGATGTCACAATGACTTCATTATCCTTGGCTCCCATAAGAATCAGAGTATGAATGGCCACAACCACTGACCCGCAAGCCTTGCTTTGAAGAATGCTGGTGTAGAAGGATTGAGATTGAAATAGACACTAGAAAATGACATAGTATTATTTCCCGCGGTTATCCACGGGGACGGGAACGGTGATGAATTTTGTCACAGTGTCATTCTCTATTACCAAACGTCCGGATTTCCCTGGACACACCCTCCTTTTGAGGACACGTCCGGGGGTCCGAACGGCTTTTCCAAAACCCGGCACTTTGTCCGGGTTTTGAAAAGCCTCCCCTAAACTGGGTCGGGCAGGAGGAAATCCGCGGTATGGTGAGCCATCCACAACATCTGGAAGCGCCTCTGCAGCACGAGACGAAAACCACGTGGTGGTCCAGGCGGCGAGGCTCTCCATCCAATCCAAAGCTCACTTTGTGATCAGAACGTCATGAACAGGCTAGAGCGGTGTATCGCAAACTGAGCTGCGGTGAAGTTCCAGCTGTACCGTGAGAGGCGCGGCAGCTGGCGCCGGCAACTCTTCTCGCCAGCACCTCTCCTGCTCTCCGCACCTCCCCACTGGCATAGTAATTTCGGGGTTAACAAGCTCAGGGCCCCGTCTGGAGGGCCTCCGAGTGTGTGCGAACATCGATGTGATGTCACACATGTCCGTGACATCACTGCATCGATGTCCGAGTATGCACGGAGATCCTCCAGCCGCAGCCCCGAGTTGAATGTGCCACGACTTGGAAAGATTTGAGAGGACACTGGGCTAGAGGAAGCTGAAAAATGGAGACTTCCACAATAAAATGTAGCCAGAGTGGTACCAACAGGTATACAAGTCGACAGATATCAACGTTCGCTACCAGCAGGTTAAATGGTGACCTGGCATGTTGACATAGTTATGCAGATGATATGAATCTACAATATTCTACACTTCTCCCTCGTTATTCGCGGGGGATACGGGCAGAGCCGGACCGCGAATGGCGAAAAACCGTGATTATCCGTCTCTGACCCACCCCAACCTCCCTGCCGCCTTCCCGGCCTTACCTGGTGGTCTAGAGGGCTTTCGGGGCAGGAGCGATCTTCCTACGCTCCTGCCCCGTGCAGATGGCCATGAGGAAATGGCCGCTGTGAGTTCCCGTAGTCTCTCGAGACTACGACGGGAACTCCCTATAGCCATTTCCTCATGGTGATCTGCAAGGGGCAGGAGCGTAGGAAGATCGCTCCTGCCCCGAAAGCCCTCTAGTCCACCAGGTAAGGCCGGGAAGGCGGCAGGGAGGTAAAAAAAATATGAGTTTTTAATTTTCCCCTTTCCAGAAAAAAATTGCGATTATGTGAAATCGCGAGTACAGAAACCGCGAATGGGGAGGGGGAAGTGTAGATATTATTATTATTATGTTCTTGTATACTGCCATACCCAAAGAGTTCTAGGCGGTTCACATCAATTAAATTAGGATCCGATCTGAACACAGAACATTTTGTCGGAATTACAAGCAACGAGGAAGGAGGTGTTGGAGTTTAGCAGAAATTTATCAGAGTTGTATTGGAAGAAAAGAGGGAGGGAGAAGAGAACCAAAGGAGGAGAGGGGGAGAGAAAGGAGGGGGTGGTTCTTATCCATGTGCATTATCTTGAGTGGGGCTATGCACGCCGATGCCCTATACAGTATTATGTGAATAATGCACTATGCACATGTTCAGTATAAAATTCAGAACCTAAAGACGTCCCTTGGTTCTGGGCATTGTTCATTTCATACGGACAAAAAAAAGCATTCAGGAAGAATGTAGCTCAGTTTGGCAATTGCTGGGAAATGAAGTTTTCAAGCCTGGAGGCTTTTACCGCTAAGAATTAAGCAGCAAAATTAAACTGGAAACATTCCACAGTGTTCAAACCGAGCCCTTTGTGTGATAAGCCAAGTTCTGGGAAGTTTGGGACAAGACTCCATTTAAATGTAATCCGTTTCATCTGAAGCGCAGCAAAAAAAAAAAATCCTGAAAGTTCAGCTCTGACAGGCCAACATGAATACATTGGAATGAGGCTATTTTCTTAACAAAACGAAGGTTTGGTTCTTATGCTCTCATCACCTCTCGCTTAGATTACCGCAACTTGCTTCCCTCGGGTCTTCAGTTCAGCCATCTCTCTCCCCTTCAATCAACCGGCACACAGTAACTGCTGCTGGATTGGGTTAAGCCGCCACTCGAAGCAAATCGTCATGTGCGCACGCGCCGAACGCATATGAGCCACACGCTTTACAATTTCTTTGCCAGCCACGGAACTACAGACGCACGGAGCCACGAAAATTGAAATGCGCATGCGCGCTAAGGGTATTATTATATAGGATAAATGTTTATCAAACACAGCTACAATACTACTTTATCCTAAAGCAAATAATATTTATATTTTTTTACCTTTATCGTCTCTGGTTTCTGCTTTCCTAATCTTCACTCTTTTCCTTCCATCCAGCATCTGCCCCTTTCATCTAATGTCTGCCTTCCCCTCCCCCCTTTCCAGATAGCATCCACCCTCCTTCTATGCCCCTTCCACTGATCTGACCCAGTATGGCCATTCTTAAGTTCAACCTATATCACAACCCGTTCCGCCCCAGCACCGCCTCCAGATGGCATCCACGCCTGCGCAGATGTGACACAATGATGTCACCACGTTGTGTCCGCGCATGTGCGGATGCCCCTTCCCGACGCAATTTTGACGGGAAGCTTTTCAAAATCCGGACAAATTGCCGGGTTTTGGAAAACAGTCTGGACCCCCGGACATGTCCTTGAAAAGGCGCACATGTCCGGGGAAACCTCGTACGTCCCTAAACTATATGGGCCAACGAACGGAGAACACAAACAGTTCCCCAATCATGTCACTCCAATTTAGCCTAAAAGCGTTTCTGCAGCTGCCTCTTTGCATTTCAAGGCTGGGAGCACAACTGCCTTCCTGCAAAACAGCAGCAATCTGGTTTCCTAATGTGGGACAACAAGAACAATGACCCTCTTCTGTAATCCTGGCATCTATGATTTAGAACGCCAACCACTCCAGTGCACAGAAAAGTTCCCATAGCAGCAATTGTGGCGACTTAAAAAAATGAACGTGACCCACAATATGCAACAGAAAAACAAAGCAGATCAAAGCACACAAAAAAAATCAAACAGGTTTGCTCCCATTTTAAGTTGTGCCTATAAGAACATTATATAGATACTAGTGTTTAAGCCCGTTACATTAACGGGTACTAGAATATATGCCTGTCTGTCTTTCTTTATTTATGTCTCTCTCCCTGCTCCTGTCTCTTTCTTCCTTTCTTTCTGTCTCTCTCCCTCCTGCTATTTTTCTCTCTCTCTCCCTGGCACTCTTTGTCTGTCTGTCTCTCTCCCTGGCCTCCTTTGTCTGTCTGTATTTCTTTCTGTCTCTCTTCCCCCCCCACTTTCCTTTGCAGAAGCAGCAGCAGTATTTCCCTTCCCCTCCAGGTCCCTGTGAAGTAGTAGCAGCATTTTCTCCCCCCCTACTCCCTTCTCCCCCCCACACACTTTCCTTTGCAGAAGCAGCAGCGGTATTTCCCTTCCCCTCCAGGTCCCTGTGAAGCAATTCCCTTCTCTTACCTGAGCTGTCCTGCTCCGTTCGGCCCCTCCCTGCGATCTGGCCTGCTCCGTTCGGCCCCTCCCCCTTCCCTTCCCGCGGGCCGGCCTGCTGCGGCCGAAGGTTTTTGTTTCAAGTTTTTAAAAGTGCCGCCGGCGGCTCCTCTCACGCTGCCGATCCTCCTGTAAAGAGGGAACGCGCTACCGAGTTGGACAGCGGCCTGCGAGGTTCGCTAAAGCCGGCCACCATCGCAGGCTGCTCTTTACAGGAGGATCGGCAGCAGTGGGCGGCGGCGAGTGAGGGCCGAGGTGTGTTCCCTGCCGAGGACGCGGGCAGGGAGAGAGCTTGCCTGGCTTCCAGGGTGAGTGAGGGCGGGAGGAGGGGAGTGGCCAGAATGTTCCCTGCCGCTGGGTTGGCTGCCACGGATCACACACCACAGCGGCAGGGAACACGAAATCCTAAGTGCGCATGTGCGCTTAGGGTTTTATTATATAGGATATACATACATAGAAACATAGAAGATGACGGCAGATAAGGGCCATAGCCCATCAGGTCTGCCCCATATGCACACACCACATACATTTACACACACATTTGTTTTCTGAATATTTGGGTGACTAATTTCTATGCCCATGGATATTGTATTTTAGTAATTTGTTTTGTTCAGCTTTACATTTTTATTCTCCTGGTTACATAATTCCTAATTCACTTACATGTATACATTCTCCAAAGCAACCTCATCTACTCTTTATCTCCTCTAGAAATTACCAGATAACTTCTCCTTGTAATACGTTTTTTGTAATTCTTTTGTCATCCGCCTTGAACCGCGAGGCAATTGTTTATTCAGATTTTTGATTAAACGCTTTTTCGAAACTACAAAGCGTTGAACAAGATTTAAAATAACATTTAAACAAAAATTTAACAATTAAAACATACATTTCTATAAAAAACTACAAGACTGACAGCAATTACATTCTAGGTAAATACGGACCGAAAGGCCCCTAAACACGAATAGGAAGAGGGGGAGAAATACAATTGATATAGAAAATGTGAGAAACATTTAAGGTAAACACAGAAGGGACTGGGAAAATAAATGAAAAAAAAAGACTAGGTTAATCTCTAAAATACAATTGATCAATTAAAAGCATCTTAAAAAAGAAAGCACTTTAAATTGCTTTTAAAATTTTTTACGTTTTTTTCCTTTTTTAAGTGTAAAGGAAGAGTATTCCAGATCATAGGGGCTGTCACAGAAAAAATTGAGGTGCGACGTGTACCGATTATTTTTAAAGATGGAATGTTAAGATTGTATTGAGAAATAGATCTTAAAGCTCTCGGAGGGTCAAAAGTCTGTCTATAAATGCAATGGCGGAATAGAAATCTCTAATGTAATGTATTCGCTGCGATAGGGGATTAACAGAACCGCAAATACAGGAAAAACAGCAAATAACTTTTTCATATGTTTATTCGCTGTTTTCTGTTAAAAAACATTGTGAATATGGTGAAACCGTGAATGACGTGGTGTGAGACCTGGCCTGTTCCTGAAGGAGAGGCAAAACACGGTGATGAAAGAGCTGGGAATCAGCTATTTTCTCTATAAATGCTTGGAATCGGTGATTTCTCTATGTAAAGTGATGTAATTTGGGGGGGAGGAGCTAGCAAGCTAAAAACCGTGATTGCTGAAACTGCGAATACGGAGGGAGAAGTGTGTAATCTTTTGTTAACCACACAGAACTTGACGGTCCTGCGATATACAAGCTGATTGTTATGTTATGTTATCACATCTCTCTGGGGCTCCTTCTTCCTTCTCGTCTTCTTTCTATATGAATGATATTCTTTTTCTCTTAGGTGAGCCCATTCGGGACAAAGGGTAAAGTTCAAAGTAGAGAATGACACGGTGACAAAATTCATCACCGTTCCCGTCCCCGCGGATAACCGCGGGAAATAAACCCATGTCATTTTCTAGTGTCTATTTCATCCTCTGTCCTTCTACACCAGCATTCTTCAAAGCAAAGCTTGAGGGTCAGTGGTTGTGGCCATTCATACTCTGATTCTTATGAGAGCCAAGGATAATGAAGCCATTGTGACATCACTGATGTGATTGGCTCTTAGGCACTGGTGGAATGAGGCATTATGACATCACAATATCTGCTCTGTATACCAGAGACTGTCATTCTGTAGTGTCTATTTCGACCTCGGTCCTTCTACACCAGCATTCTTCAAAGCAAAGCTTGAGGGTCAGTGGTTGTGGCCATTCATACTCTGATTCTTATGGGAGCCAAGGATAATGAAGCCATTGTGACATCACTGATGTGATTGGCTCTTAGGCACTGGTGGAATGAGGCATTATGACATCACAATATCTGCTCTGGATACCAGAGACTGTCATTCTGTAGTGACTATTTCGACCTCGGTCCTTCTACACCAGCATTCTTCAAAGCAAAGCTTGAGGGTCAGTGGTTGTGGCCATTCATACTCTGATTCTTATGGGAGCCAAGGATAATGAAGCCATTGTGACATCACTGATGTGATTGGTTCTTAGGCACTGGTGGAATGAGGCATTATGACATCACAATCTCAGCTCTGGAATGTT
Organism: Geotrypetes seraphini; assembly: GCF_902459505.1. Classification (NCBI taxonomy): domain Eukaryota; kingdom Metazoa; phylum Chordata; class Amphibia; order Gymnophiona; family Dermophiidae; genus Geotrypetes; species Geotrypetes seraphini. Next base: position 19,974,935 of record NC_047089.1, read on the forward strand.
GCTGCTCAATCTCAGCATTCTTCAGAGCAAAGCTTGCGGGTCAGTGGTTGTGGCCATTCATACTCTGATTCTTCCCTCTCTCCTTAAAGAATGACGTGAAGATGGTTTCCCGCGGTTATCCACGGGGACGGTGATGAATTTTGTCACCGTGTCATTCTCTAGTTCAAAGTGCCTAATGTATTTCGTTTTGTAAACCGCTTAATACTCATGTACAAGCGTTTATCCATTTTCTCAGTAACGGCACCACATCTTTGGAATTCCTTACCTATCCATATTAGAGAAGACACATTATTAGATCGTTTTAAGTCAAATTTGAAGACTTTCCTTTATAAAGATGCTTTTGATGTATAACTTGTACAATTCCAATTCTAAAAGAGATGGGCCCTCCTCCTATTGTTCAAACCTTATTATGTTCTCTCTGTTCTATCTAAAAATGGAGTTCATCCCCTTATTCCTACCTGTTCCTGTATGTTATAATGTGTCATTTGAGTACGTCTTTCCCCGGACTTTTTTTTTTTGGCAATAATTTTATTTTGAAGTCAAGATAAACAATACAACACACTGAAAACAAATATAACCATAAACCAAAACTCAGGATAAGAGAGTCTACCTCGTGGTTTCTTCGCGGAGACTAAGGGCTAAGCATTTTTAGCGCACGCAGGATTTTAGCGCGCGCTAAATCCCACGCTACGCGGCTAGAACTAACGCCAGCTCGATGCTGGTGTTTTAGGTCTAGCGCGGGTGGCAATTCAGCGCGCGCTAAAACCGCCATCGCAGTTTAGTAAAAGGAGCCCTAAATTTCCCCAGACTTTCTGCCTAGAAATTTGATAGGCGGAATAACAAATTTTAAAACAAACAAAAATTGGAAAAGGAGGAAATGGGGAGTATAGTCAATCTAAATACCGTTTACAAAATCTCCCAAAAAGAGAATTGAACACCCAGCAGCAAGCACATGAAAGCCAATGAAAGAAAAAGCCTCAGTTATACAGGAGGGGGGTAAAGAACACCCAACCATCCATCCATCATAGGCAGAAAAAACTTTCGTGGCTACTATATATATCTTCTGAGTAAAGATATTCATTGCTTTCTGTTACAGTGGTACTCGATGTTCTCAAAAACCATACAAAATTGTTGACAGCATCCTAGCATGGAAACAGACAGTATGTTCCAGACTACAAATCTTTCTATGTATTCTACTTTTACAACCAGGGGCGATTTTACAAGAAGACACCTATGTGAGAAGGCCAAGGTGCAGAGCGTTATTGCTTGAAACATGATGTCGGCAAGGAAAAGACAATGACTGTTTCCTAGAATTTTGGACACATCTAGGATAGGTATTTTTAAAAAGAAGATTGAATATGTTGACAAATTTATTGCTAAAAAGTTTATATGCACAAACATTGGTATTTCTCAAAAAAATAAGAATTGGATTTCTGATTAGAATTTTGGTGAAGCTTATGCATAAGATGAATTGTCTATGGCTTTTATTAATCCATGAAGTCCTCTAAATTTTTTTTTCTAGTCTTGCTGCTCTTTTGGACATGTTTATGGGAATAATTTTTGATTGATAAAGGCAACGCTGGCATCTACAGTCATGTGAAAAAATTAGGACGCCCCACAAAATATTCAGTTCTTTCTTAAGAAATGTTCATGTCCCAGCTCTGCAAGCGTCTACACTCTTTATTGGGTGATATTTGCTTTGTTGTGATCTCATGTTTTAAAATTAACTTTTGAACAGTAAAATAGAAGCAAATGCAATCAAAATGCTTAGGCATACACCTGGCCATACACTGTTTAGTGCCCGGGATGTTGCAAGTTGCACCAGGGCTGTTCAGAATGCAACAATTTTATATGAAGGAACAGCTCAAGTATTTTGGCAAATAATTTGATGCACATCTCCTTATGAGAAACATAGAGGGCTATGGGTGACTAAAATTACGCCAGGTGTACACCTGGCTGGGCCTCCGCGTGTGCGGATCGCCGGACTTGATGGACCGAAGGTCTGATCCGGAGATGGCGCTTCTTATGTAATTGTGCTTTATAGTGATAAGATGTAGCAAATAAATGATAAATAGCACTGGGTTAAATTTTCCTAGCCTGCCCAGAAATGCTTCATCTCTTTCACTGGGATAAATGCAGTAATTGACCGGTAGCTGAGCGCAGAAATTATTGAGACCTTCCCACCCAATGTAACAATTCCATTTGTCCTCATATTTTGGTGTCAGGTCAAAAGCGCGCCGAGACAAAGGCGCGCGCAGACAATTGAGCGCAGCGCGGAGGTGCGCGCTGCAGAAAATTACTGTTTTTATGGCTACGACGGGGGGGGGTGTGTGGGGGGAACCCCCCCACACTTTACTTAATAGAGATCGCGCCGCGTTGTGGGGGGTTGTGGGGGGTTGTAACCCCCCACATTTTACTGAAAACTTCACTTTTTCCCTGTTTTTAGGGAAAAAGTTAAGTTTACAGTAAAATGTGGAGGGTTACAACCCCCCAAACCCCCCACAACGCCGGCGCGATCTCTATTAAGTAAACTGGGGGGGCTCCCCAACAAAAACCCCCGTCGGAGCCCCTAAAAACTGTAATTTTCTTCGGCGCGCGCCTCCGTCTTGCGCTCCGTTGTCGGCGCGCGCCTTTGTCTTTCGCGGGGTTGTCTATGAACCCATATTTTTAGTTAGCAAACTGGCTGCCTTTGTGATCTACAGGGATTTGTTTGGCTGTTTGGCGCCAGCCCAGCCCGGAGTTTGAGGACTTCTACCCCGAAATCCCAGCGTCTCTAAATTTCCCCAGAGTTTCATGCCGGTGTCGCACAGTCCGTGCGCAGTGGGGAACGCAGCTACAGCAAGGCAGGGGGTACCCTGTCAGCCCCAACTCCTGCGGCACCAACGCACACCGAGATCGGCACCGGGCGGCTTTTCCACAGAAGAGGAACTGTGGCAATCACCACAGGCCTCATCTAGGGCAGTCTCCTTGGAGCAGCCGTTCAGGATAGCGGCTGAAGCACGGGCAATGTGACATGGGGAGGATTGCATGGAGGAGACCATCGCAGGGGAGGAGACGTGGGCATCCTGGATCTATCAACCAAGCCTCATCCCTAAAGAAGCCCTTTCTTTGGGAACGTCATCATTCCTCCAAAACTTACTTGCTCCACTTCATCACCGAAGCTGAAACAGTGGATTGAAAATAATGTTTTATTTTTTTCCAGTTTATTAATTATTTCTAATCTTATTCATTGTTTTGCCACTTGTTTTTGTTTTGTTCTATTTCTATCATTTAAATTTCTCCAGAATTCTTTTGTTCAATGGTTCCTCCTTCTGCTTCTATTCCTTTCTCTCCTCTCTTCTACCTTCCAAAGTACTTAGTTCAATACAGTCTTGTTAGAATGTTTATTTTCTTATTTTTCCTCTATCTCTACTTTTCACTTCTTTATTACTCTCTAGGTACTTTAGTTAGATTGTGAGCCTTCGGGACAGTAAGGGAATTTCTAAGTACCTTTCTTTCTTATAATTTTAATGTATATTTTCTGTAAACCGCTTAGAACTTAACGGATGTAGCGGTATATAAGAAATAAATTACAAATTACATTTTCTTTTTTCATTTATGATGTGATATATATAGATCGTCAATGCTCATTAATGTTAAGTGAAATAAAAATGAAAAAGCAATACAGATTGAAACACCAAAGGTTATAATAAACTTGCAACACGAATAAGGCCAGAGGATAAACCCGGGCTTGAAAGTCACAAGATCAATGGCCGTCTCTCTCTTTCCTAGTTTCTTGCAGTGATTGTCTAAATAGTTGTGCAAGATCCCATCACATGAGGCATCACGCTCTGTAGCCACATTGACATTCCTTTTACATTGCCTAAGCATTTTGATTGCATTGGTTTACATTTTACGGTCAGGGTTCAAATGTTAAATTTAAAATAAAAACCAGACGAATACTAGATTTTTCCAAAAGCCAGTTTGGGCAGGGAAGTAACTACGAACTCGAATATATGAATGCTTTGGAAAAGGCAAATACACTCCCTCCATATTCGCAGGGATTAGGTACAAAGCTGGCCCGCGAATAAGAAAAATTTTTGAATAACTTTAGGGCTGACTCTAACCCACCCCCACTCCCAGACCGCTCCACTTACTTTTTAAAGTTCACGTTCGACGTGAGAGTTAACGTTCGAAGTGAACTCTCAGGCCTTGAGCAAACCGGTGCACTCGTATATGAAAAATGAATGGAAAAAAAATTGCATTACAATTAGTAAAGGGGATGGGATCTGGGGCAGAGCTTGGGTGGGCCTAGGGAGGTCTGTGGTTGGGGTACTCAGTTGATATTTGTTAGACTTAGGGGGTACTTAGCTTGAAGTAGTTGAGAAACACTGCTGTAGGCAATCAGCTGGCACCAGTGCCTCTCCTTTTCTCCAGCCCTCTTCCCTGCAGGCACCCCCTACTGGCGTCTCAGGGCCCATCTGGAGGGCCTCTGCACGTGCACGGACGTTGATGTGATGATGTCATGCATATGCGTGATGTCATCACGGCGACGTCCACACACTACTGGGTGCCTCAAGCCGTGGCCACTACCTTTAGTGTGCCCCGGCTCGAGAAAGTTTGAGAGACACTGATTTAGACCAACAAGCTACAGAAATGTGGGAAGACAGGGAAACCAAGGAACGGTCCAAGCAGCAACAGTCGATGCAAAATATCAAATTAAATCCTACGCTGCTCTCACAAGTGAGGTGACCTCTGCCCTGAAAAGCAGTGCTGAATTAGGGATAGGCATGCTTTACTGCAAATCTTGGATAATAAAAAAAAAAAAAAGTTCCACGTGTGTTCAGTATGGAATCAATTAAGTCTCCAGCACAAAGCCTTTGGACAGGAAGCAGCCTGTCAGGAAGGATTCAGTCAAGCAATAAAGAACATTTATGCCAAACATAAGCTCGTAATAAGATTTAACATTTAGTTTTCAAGACGCAGCACTGGCATCAGTAGCCACGATTTTACCAGTCTAATTCTTCTGACGTTAAGAGTCGTCTGACGACACCATTTATGAATCCTTACAAGGAAACTGCCTGCGTCACCTGTAACTTTTGAAACACAAAAAAGTACACACTGTGGAATCTCAGGTAAGCCGTGGTGCCAGAGAATGTCAGGATTGCTGGCAGAAAGAAGAGAGGGTGGACCACAGCTGCTGTGGCATGTAGCCGGGGGCTTCCACACTTTCCTCCCCTCACTTGCAGCAGGAGGAAGTCGGCCAACGGCACCTTGTAACCATTCTTGGTCCCTTTCTTTCCAAAAACAGAAATCATGAAGGGCCAATGAGACTACAGAACCCCCCGAGTTCTGACCCGATAGGGAAGTCTGTAGACGAGGAAGACTGCTGCCCTCCCACGCCCCCCTGGATAAAGCGATATGCACTCACAGCGCGACACTTTGGGAAAGATTCTCAAAATGTTAGCGTGGTCGCTAAACCGGTTCCAGCCAGTTAAGCGTTCATGTATTTTACCAGCGCATTATCCAAAAACGGCTTACCGTGCTCTTTTCTGAGCTTCCTAGCAGTCTCGGACTTGGCCAGGCGGATGTATTAAGCACTCCGGGTGATTCCCCAACCTTGCGAGCAAAATTTTCTGGCAGGTCTGAGCTGTCCTAGCCTTACTTTCTGGTCAGTGCCTCAGAGCTGATTGACTCAGGCACTGACCGAAAAGTAAGGCTTGAAAGGTCAGACCTGGCAGAAAGTTTTGCCACTGTCAAGCAACCCCCTTCCCCCAGCAGCAGGAGAGATGCCCACTCACTCCCGCTGCTGCCATTAAGCAACCTCCCGGAATCCCCCCCAGCAGCAGGAGGGATGCCTACTCCCTCCTGCCGCATCCCCAACCCCTCATACCTGTTTACAAAGGATGGCCGGAAGGATGCCTACTCCCTCCAGCCAGCAGGCCCGCCTCTTCCTCTCCCCGGCGCATCCTGGGATGTGCCAGGAAAGGGCCTAAGGCTCTAACTGGCCTTGGATGCTTAAGGCCCCTCCGTAAGCAACCTGGGCCAGTCAGAGCCTTAGGCCCCTCCCTGTTGCATCCCAGGGGCTTAAACAGCAGTAAAAATATTCAAATTACAATACAATATCAACACAATATGCAAATAAAACATTTTAATAGACAGCATAGGGTATAAGCAAATATGGAACATATAGATAGGATAGAGGTAAGCCATTAAATCGTGCCCTGATGAATGAAATTATTTACTGTGGCTTATTCCTGTGCCAAAACTCACTAAGTCCATGAGTTTTGGCACAAGAATAAGCTACAGTAAAATGAATCTTGCCTCGATGAATGAAATTAATCGTGCCGCCCAAAACAGAGAAAAAAATAGACAGAGTGAACTTTGGAACGTGCTCTTCAATTACGTAATCAAATTTCTACAGCACTTATTTCGGAGCAGTACTTTGTACTCATCAACAACAATTTATTATTTCTACAGCACTACCAGGTATACGTAACGCTGGTCCCCTGCTCAGAAGAGCTTACAATCTAATTATGACAGACACACAGGACAAAAGAGGGATTCAGAACATAGTGCTCATGTGGGAATTAAGAGGGGGCTGAGGAGGTGGTAGGGGGACTATTGAGGAAATGACAGACAGGCTCAAAATGCCCCCTGGTCATGCCCTACAACTACAAACCGCCAAACGATGTTCCTACTCCCATACCGAGCTACTGGAATTGACTGCCCTTGAAGAATGCCTTAACTTTATGAAAGCAATAAAAACATCTCTCTTCACACAAGCCCCTGCCCTTGACCAATGGACTACAAAGAAAACGTACAGAGGGGGCAAGAGCGGATAGCGTAGCTGGTTTTACGAAAGGTTTGGACAAGTTTCTGGAGGAAAAGTCCATAGTCTTTTATTGAGAAAGACATGGGGGGAGGCCACTGCTTGCCCTGGATCAGTAGCATGGAATGCTGCTACTCCCTGGGTTTTGGCCAGGTACTAGGGCCTGGATTGGCCACCATGAGAATGGGCTACTGGGCTTGATGGACCATTGGTCTGACCCAGTAAGGCTATTCTTATGTTCTAACCTGGTATGTGTCACGTAAGGAAAGCTTATAAAGGTAAAATCTTGTATTATAACTATGGCAAATCCAACCTATAAACTGTCTGTGTGTCAACTAGGATAAAACTTGCACTGTAAGAATAACCAGGGTAAATTGTAACCGGCAAAGTGTATATTATCTCTTATAATAAAACGCTAAGCGCGCATGCGCACTCTCACCGCCGTGTTGCCTGATCTGTAGTTCCGTGGCTGGCAGAGCGCGCATGCGGGCTTGCCGGCTCCGGCCAGACCAAGTTCATTTTTTAGTTCAAAGCCGCCACCGTGGCTCCTCTGTCGAACCTCACCAGAGTCGGAGAAGACTTCCGACTCTGGCGGGGATCAAGAGAGGAGATGCAGCGTCGGCTCTGAACTAAAAATTGAACTTTGTCTAGCCGGGCAACTGGGGTCTGCAATGTGATGGTGCGGGCGCACGGAAGGCAGACATTGTGTGAGCGGGGCAGGACAACCGACTCCCGAAATAGGCAGCTGCACACTGGCCACTTCAACGCTTCCTCCTTGGCTGCTCAACGAAACGCGACAAAATAATCAACAAGCAAACAGACCCACTCGGAGGGAGGATAGACCTGTGAGGATGGTGGACCAGGTGTGAGTGTGTGGAGGGTCCATCAGGGTCAAGGGCTGGGGACGGGCAGCCTGCCCAAAGATTCAGTGCAGTGGCCAGGGAGGGGGGTTGGGTTTGAATTGGTGCAGGCTCTGGTGTTGAGGTGTTTTTGGCAGAGCAGGGAAGAGGGACAGGGGGAGCAGGGAAGAGGTGCTACTGGGCCGGTGGAGTAATGAAGAGGGACAGGGGGAGCAGGGAAGAGGTGCTGCTGGATGGGAAAGTGGAGTGGGGAGGAAAATGCTGCTGGTGAGAAAAGGGGGCTCGGGCTGAAAGGGAATAGATGGGAGAAGGGGGCTGGGGGGATAAAAATGGGTTTGGAGCTGGGGCTGAAAATAGGGGACATGTGAGGGAAGGAGGCTTTACTAGCACCCCTTAATATAATGTGCTAAAACACTAGTATATATATATATACAGTATTTGTATTAGACCCTTAATATGTGCTAAGCTAGGAAAAAACTTGTACCTAAATTATGGCAAATCTAGTGTAAACTGTAACCTGTTAACTATATACTATATATGTTTAATCTGTAACCCATTTTGAGCTCTTTGGGGACAATGGGATAGAAATCGAAATAAATAAGTTGGTAAGGTTAGGATTTAAACGCACTTCAAATAAGTGGGTTTTCAGTCTGGATTTTAATACCGCCAGAGACAGAGCCTGACGCAACGATCCACGCAGGTTGCAATGGCTTATTTCTGGTTTTATCACACAGCCGTCTCAACACGGCTGCTGCTGGAAACCATAATACAGGTCTTGAACCAGTGGCGTAGCCATGGGTCCCCAAAACTGTGCCACCCTTTTTACAACTTCGTTTCCACCCAAAACAGGGATAAACTACTTCTATGAAACGTCAGTGAAAAGAAACCGACTGTAATACACACCAATTTCAAGAGAGTGCATCTACTTTGAAGTACACTCAGAGAAGTGAAACTCTGAAGAGAGAGTGTGACCCCCCCCACTCTTGGGACAAGAGTTTACCCTCCAGTCATTGCATATTTTATTTAAATAGGTCACTCTGTAAGAAATGGTGAGCACTGCTCTTATTTTTATTTTTCAAAATTTTCTTATGATTCCAATATCAACGTTTCTTCTTATACTGCAACTTAGTTTCAATATATGTCACTGGAACATTGATACGATGCACTTATCTCGTAAGGATAGTCCTATAGGGACCTATAGGGACCCTATAGGACTATCCTTACAAGATAAGTGCATCGTATCTTGAAATTGGTGTGTATTACAGTCAGTTTCTTTTCACTATAATGAACCATTTTTACAACTGGCAGGAATCCCAAAGCCCCACCAGCCGAAGAGGACCTCTTCCAGAAGGTGTCAGGTCAAAAGCGCGCCGGGACAAAGGCGCACCCAGACAATTGAGCGCAGCGCCGCTCTAAATTTTACTGAAAACTTCACTTTTTCCCTGTTTTTAGGGAAAAAGTTAAGTTTTCAGTAAAATGTGGGGGGTTACAATCCCCCAAACCCCCCATAACGCCGGCGCGATGCTATTAAGTAAAGTGGGGGGGTTCCCCCCAAGCCCCCCCCCCGTCGGAGCCCTAAAAACAGTAATTTAGAGCGGCGCGCACCTCCGCGCTGCGCTCAATTGTCCGGGCGCGCCTTTGTCTTTCGCGCCGTTGTCTATGAACCTTTCCAGAAGCTTGAACAATCCTGTATTCTGCAGACCATGATCGGAACACTCATTATGTGCCACTGCACCAGCCCCTCCCCCCCCACCTTAGGTGTATACTCGGTTTATGCGCATGCGCAGGGGTGGGGAGTTTGCACAGTGGCAGTGGCACAGAGAAAAGTATGAGAGTGTTCGAGTTGTGGCCAGCTACAGAAAGAGGTTCTCTTCAGCGGGCGGGGCTTGGGACTCCATGCCAGTTCAGGCATTTATTGAGTTGAGTTGGGAGGTGCAGGAAAAATTGTGCGTCCACCCAACTTGGGACCAGGCCCACCAAAAATACCATGTTTGGCTATGCCTCGGTCTTGAACTAGCCCAAATGATCTGGATTAATCTAATGTAATGTAATGTAATCTTCATTTTATATACCGAATCTACTCCCTAAGGAGCTCGACTTGGTTTACAGTTCGTTAAAAAATGAAACATAACAAGTAAAAACTGTGGGATAAAACCAGAAATTGGTTAGATTAGATGGAAGGAAAAAGTTAGAAAAAAAAAGTACAGTGGTACCTCGGTTTACGAGTGCACTGGTTTGCGAGTGTTTTGCAAGACGAGCAAAACATTCACAAAATTGGCGCCTTGGAAACCAAGCATGCCTCGATTTACGAGCCCCCCCCCCGTGATCCGCACCCCCCCCACTTGCTTCGCACCCCCCCCCGATCACATTCCTTACCCCCATTTGGCACCGGCACCAACGCATCTCGGAGAGAACGGGAACTCGAAGGCCTTGAGCATGCGCAGAAGAAGGCAGATCTTCGGGCACCAGCACCAGCATGTACTGTGCGTTGGTGCCGGTGCCAAATGGAGGTAAGGAATGTGATTGGGTGGGTGCCTGGGGCACGCCGGATCGCGGCGGGGTGGGGGGGTGCAACGCAAGCGGGGGGGGCTGCTGGATCACAGGGGGGGGCGCCACGAGCAGGGGAATGGTGGATCGCGTGGGGTGGCAAAACGAGCGGAGGGGATGGCGGATCACGCGGGGGGGGGGGCCTTCATGAGCAGGGGGAGCAATGCCAGTTCTTGAGGGGGGGATAGAGCAGCACCGCTGGCCTCGGTGGGGGAGGGGGGGTAGAGCAGCGCCGCTGGCCTCGGGGGATGGGAGTGGGTGGGAACGAATCAAGCAAGTTTCCCTTAGTTCCTATGGGGAAACTCGCTTTGATATACGAGTATTTTGGTTTACGAGCATGCTTCTGGAACAAATTATGCTCATAAACCAAGGTTCCACTGTATGTTGAAATGCTTAAAATGACTATTCGACAGATAAAATCAAATTAACTATTGTGAAAACAACTATGTTTTTTAAATTTTTCGAAATTGATATAATTGATATACCAGTCTTAGAGAATCTGGAAGTCCATTCCAAATTCTCACCAATGTAAAAGATTTACTAAGCTTCCCATTGCATTTAATACCTTTCAGAGAAGGAACTGCTAATTTGTCTGTCAGAGCCCAGCAAAAGCTCAGGCTGAAAATGCTAGAAGCTCAGTGGATATAAGGTTGCATGTGCTACGATGTCTGCTCCAGACCACTGGGTCATGTGCCTTCACTGGCAGAGTTACTGCTCCCATTTTTTGCTTAATATCCATGCCCTTTTCTCACAATCAAAGTTCCCATTTGTATCAAAAGGCAAAAGCCCACCGACAACCACAAGTATGTGTACAAAAGCGTTACATAAGAAACGGGGCAAACTATTCTCAGAGAAAGAGAGTTAAAACAAAAAGTCCCTTTAATTACTTTTCCATTCCAGCATGAACATTTCCTCAAATCTAGTCATAAGTTTTTAAATCTTATTTAGATAGCTCCAACCTAAACTGTGCCAATATGAAGGTTAAAAGATGTAGTGCAGCAGTCTTGAACTCCAACCTTTTGCAGGGCCACCTTTTGGATTTGTAGGTACTTGGAGGGCCTCAGACAAAAATAGTCAATGTCTTATTAAAGAAATGACAATTTTACATTAGGTAAAATTCTTTATAGTTTATAAATCTTTCCTTTTGGCTAAGTAATATAGAAACATAGTAACATGATGGCAGATAAAGGCCAAATGGCCCATCCGCAGCATCCACTATCTCCTCCTCTCCCTATTGGCTAAGGCTCTTAACATTTGCATCTCCTCTTCCTATAGGCTAAGGCTCTTTACACCTGCATTGTGATGTCATAGAACTTTATGGTTATAGAAACATAGTAACATGATGGCAGATAAAAGATCCTCTCCAACAAACCTAGATGACTACTTCGCCAACAAAATTCACAACTTAAAAACCTCTCTCGCAACCACAAACACCATCCCATCAACCCTTCTGCTCACCCCAATGAAGGTATTACCGCCAACATGACCTGGAATTGCTTCGAGAACCCAGACTGGAACCTATTCCTACAGCTATATACTAAATACTAGTCTTATAGCCCGTTACATTAACGGGTGCTAGAATATATGTGTGTGTTGTTTTTTTTTCTCTCTCTCTCTCCTTAGCCGCTTTCTGTATTTCTGTCTGTCTTTTTTTTTTTTTTTTTTTCCTTGGCTGTCCACTACCACCCCTTGCCTGCTCCCCCTGTCCATTCTCCCTTCCTTTTACCTCCCCTGTGTCCTCCACCACCCCATCACTGCTCACCTTATCCAGCAGAAGCCCTTTTCCCTTTGTTTTACCTCCCCCTGTCCATCACCACCTCCTTCCTGCTCCCCCTGTCCAGCAGTAGGCCTGTCTTCTTTTTTCTGCCCCCTCCCTGTTCATCAGCACCTCTTCCCCTGTCCATCAACCCCTTTTCTGCCCCTCCATTTCCCTCCCACCCCACTTCCCTGTGCAATATTTTCCTCCCCCCCATACCTTCCTCCTGAACTGCATGCCCTACTACAACCGCCGCGGCCGACATCCGCCTCGGGGGGGGGGGAGGAAGAGAGAGAGAGAGCTTCGGGCGGCCAGCAACCGCCAAGACATTGAGCATTTCTGTCAAGGAAACATCCCTGGTATCTGTTCATTTGAAGAGGAAACATGGTGTTGTGGGAGTAATGGAAAGCCATAGCAAAGATTGGCTGCCGTGGCCTGCAGCCGCCGACAGCCGCAGCGGCCGACATCCGACTCGGGCTGCCGCGGTCAACATCCACCTCGGGGGGGGAGGAGGAAGAGAGAGAGCGAGCTTCGGGCCGCCAACAGCCGCTGCGGCCGACATCCACCTCGGGGGGAGGGAGAGAGAGAGAGCTTCGCGCACATGCGCACTCCTATCTGCGGTGCCCTACAGCTCACAGAAAATGGACGCACGCTTAGGAAGTGCGCATGCGCAGCCTAGCATTTTATTATATTAGATGCCAAATCAAACTGCCTTCTAGACAATTGCCCTCCCTCCATCATGAAAATAGCCCCCCCCCCTTTCAAAGTGGAGCTCTTCAACTGGATTACCCTCTGCCTGTCCACTGGCTACTTCCCACTGGAACTTGGCCACATCCTCATATCTCCAACCATCAAAAACCCCAAAGAACCACTCTCCACAACCACCAACTACAGACCCATCGCCAACATACCCTTCTTCCTCAAGATTATGAAAGGCCTTGTAAACCAGGACCTCATGTCCTACCTCGATAAATTTAACATCCTTCATGACTCCCAGTCTGGATTCCGCACAAACTACAGCACGGAAACCGTCCTAGCATCTCTAACTGACTACCTCCTCCAACTATTCTCACAGGGAAACAGTGCCCTAATACTCCAGTTTGACCTCAGTAGTGCCTTTGACCTGGTAGACCATGACATTCTACTCAACTACCTCGATTCCATAGGCATTTCGGGACAGGTACTAACCTGGCTCACAGGCTTCTTAAAAAACCGCACCTACCAAGTACACAACGAGGGAACCTACTCCCACACCTGGTCCAACCCCTGTGGAGTTCCACAAGGCTACCCCCTATCACCTTACCTATTCAATATCTACATGACTTCACTGGGACACATATTATCTGACCGAAAGTTGAAATCCTACATCTACGCAGATGACATCACAATTGTCATCCCCATCTACTCATTCTCGCAAGAAACAGAGCAACACATCTCATCAGTACTTACTATGGTCGAACACTGGACCACTCAGTCCAAACTGAAACTAAATCCAGAAAAGACCAAACTCTTCCTAGCAAGTCCCAACCACAAATTAACGAACACCACCTTACAACTCAACGGCCTAACTTATCCTATTAACCCCACCATCAAAATCCTTGGAGTCATCCTAGACCGCTGCCTGACCTTCAAAGACCACACCAACGCCCAGGTCAAAAAATGCTTTTATACCCTCTGGAAACTCCGTACCATCAAACATTACTTCGACTTCCCCTCCTTCAGACTGCTGGTCCAATCCCTAATCCTAAACACACTGGATTACTGTAATATAATTTATATGGGCTCCTACAAGAAAACCATCAAACGACTGAAACTTATCCAAAACACCGCGGTCCGCCTAATCTTTGGCCTCAAAAAATCAGACCACATCACCCCTTACTATAGAAAACTGCACTGGTTGCCAATAGAAGTGAGAGTCATCTTCAAATTCGCCTGCCTCTGCTTCAAAACCTTAACTGGCTTATCCCCGATTTATCTGTCTCACCACTTCGTGTTCCCTGGAACCACTCGCACGCGTAATGCCAACCTGTTTACCTACCCTTCCCCAAAGGGATGCACCTACAAAAGATTCTTCAATAGAACTCTCTCATACCAAGCTGGCAGATGGACAAACTGCCTGACCACCCTCATCTCATCTGCCCCATCTTACTCATCCTTCAGGAAATCTCTCAAATCTTTCCTCTATGACAAATTTCTGGAACCTCCCCCATCACCAAATAATCAAATACTTCCATCCTATAACTGATACTGGTAGTCTTCTTGACATTCACCACCCTGCATTGGTTTTTGTACACTGCTTTGTTCTTTATAATGCCTCTCGCACTGCCTCTCCACTATATACATATCTCTGCTGTATATGTACAGTCTCCTGCATGGTAAACCTACAATGTTCTTTGCTGTATTAACACCTTTACTGAATATGTACAGTTCGCATTGTATCTTCGCTGTAAATGTACAGTCTCTTACACTGTAAACCGCTTTGAACTGTTTGTGGTACTGCGGTATATAAAAATAAAGTTATTATTATTATTATTATTATTATTATTAAATGGCCCTTCACAGCATCCACTATCTCCTCCTCTCCCTATTGGCTAAGGCTCTTAACATTTGCATCTCCTCTTCCTATAGGCTAAGGCTCTTTACACCTGCATTGTGATGTCATAAAACTTTATGGTTATAGAAACATAGTAACATGATGGCAGATAAAAGGCTAAATGGCCCATCCACAGCATCCACTATCTCCTCCTCTCCCTATTGGCTAAGGCTCTTAACATTTGCATCTCCTCTTCCAGTGGTCTCCAACTCCAACCCTTTGCAGGGCCACCTTTTGGATTTGTAGGTACTTGGAGGGCCTCAGACAAAAATAGTCAATGTCTTATTAAAGAAATGACAATATTGCATGAGGTAAAAATTCTTTATAGTTTGTAAATCTTTCCTTTGGGCTAAGTCCTAATAATAATATTGTCATTTATAGCTAAAGAGACATAGGATCAAGAAACGGTTTTATTTTACACGGGGGCTGCAAATATATACAGGCTCTCTAGAAGAAGGCTAGAAAATTCCATCACGCTATATCGGGGGACTCTCAGTAGCATCACACTCCCTCCCCCCCCCCCCCCCCCACCATACTAGGTACACGGCCATCACCAGAGAAAAAGAGGGCCGATAATCCCCTCAAATCTGTCTCAAGGTTCAGGGAGGCGCACTCAGACCTGTACCAGTTCCCTTGGACTGAGCACTAAGGCCCAAATTCTGTAACCAGTGCCTAAAGTTAGGCGCCTATCTAAACTGAATAACAAGCTCAATTAAGCTTTTTAATCAGCACTAATTGAAACGTAGGCACCTATCCAGAAAGTGCAATTCTGTAACAAGGTGCCTCTAAAAATTGAGGCAGCCTTCACAAAAATAGGCGCTATGCGTGTTAGGCGTGGGCGTGGCTACGTGTTAGGAGCCTTCTTACAGAATCACTGCTCTTAAGTGTGCTTAAGCGCTCGCAGGGGCGCCTAACTTTTAACTGTGCCTAGAGCGGGCCTATTTAATGGGTGCCACCAGTACCACCTAGTGGTGGTACTAGCCCCACTAGGAAACAGCGATCACAACACGATCCAGTACAGGCTAGAAATTGGATCATCAAAGGTGAAAAGAACTACAACAACAGCACTGAACTTCAGAAAAGGGAATTATGATGCCATGAGGAAAATGGTGGGAAAGAAACTCAACGACAACGCAAGGAAGATGGAGTCCATAGAAAAAGCCTGGACCTTACTCAAGGGCACGGTGCACAAAGCACAAAACCTGTGCGGTCCCCAAGTTCAGGAAAGGGGGCAAAAAAAATAGAACAAAAAACCCAGTGTGGATAACAAATGCAGTGAAAAGGGCGATAAGAGACAAGAAGGCATCATTCAAAAAATGGAAAAAGGACAAATCAGAGGACAAAAGGAGCACAAAAAACACCAAAAGGAGTGTCACCGAGTGGTTAGGAAAGCAAAAAGAGAATATGAAGAGAGACTGGCAGGGGAAGCAACAAACTTCAAATCATTCTTCAGGTACGTCAAGGGGAAGCAACCGGCAAGGGAGGAAGTGGGACCCTTGGATGATGGAGACAGAAAGGGAGTGGTAAAAGAGGAAAAGGAGATAGCTGATAGGCTAAATGAGTTCTTCACTTCAGTCTTCACGAGGGAAGACACAACCAACATTCCGAAACCCGAGGAGATCGTAAAAGGAGATCAGGATGAAAATCTGGTCCAACTAGAGGTAAGCAAAGTGGATGTCCTCAGGCAGATAGACAGGCTAAAGAGCGACAAATCACCAGGTCCAGACGGCATTCACCCAAGGGTACTCAAGGAACTAAGGAACGAAATAGCTGAGCCACTTAGACAAATATGCAACCTATCCTTAAAAACTGGAGAGATTCCGGAAGACTGGAAAATAGCAAATGTCACACCCATCTTCAAGAAAGGCTCAAGGGGAGACCCAGGAAAAGGCCGGTGAGTTTGACCTCGGTCCCGGGAAAGATGATGGAAGCGCTGATTAAAGACTGCATCTGGGAACACATTGAAAACACTGGGCAGCTAAAGCCGAGCCAGCATGGCTTCTGCAAGGGCAGGTCATGCCTCACTAACTTATTATACTTCTTTGAGGGGGTAAACAGCCAGGTGGATAAAGGGGAATCTATAGACATCATTTACCTTGACTTCCAAAAAGCCTTCGACAAGGTACCACACGAAAGACTGCTAAGGAAGCTATGGAACCACGGGGTGCAAGGAGAGGTCCACCAATGGATCAAAAACTGGCTGGCGGACAGGAAACAGAGGGTTGGTATAAAGGGCCATTACTCAGACTGGCAATGGGTCACGAGCGGAGTTCCGCAGGGGTCGGTGCTGGGACCGCTCCTGTTCAATATATTTATTAACGACCTGGAAGCAGGAACAAAATGTGAGGTTATTAAATTTGCGGATGACACCAAATTATACAGCAGGGTTGAAAGCAAGGAGGACTGCAAAAATCTCCAAAAAGATCTGACAGCGCTGGAAGAGTGGGCCAAAAAGTGGCAAATGAGCTTCAACATAGGGAAATGCAAGGTCATGCATGTAGGGAAAAAGAACCCGATGTTCACTTACAAAATGGGGGGGATCACCGCTAGGGGTGAGTAACCTTGAAAGAGACCTGGGAGTGATGGTAGACACATCATTGAAGGCGTCGGCGCAGTGCGCCACAGCCTCAAGGAAGGCAAACAGAATGTTGGGCATCATTAAGAAGGGTATCATGGCCAGGACAAAGGAAGTCATCCTGCCACTGTATCGTGCAATGGTGCGCCCGCACCTGGAGTACTGTGTCCAGTACTGGTCGCCTTACCTCAAGAAGGACATGGCGGTACTTGAGAGAGTCCAGAGAAGAGCAACTAAGCTAATAAAGGGTATGGAAGACCTCTCATATACTGACAGACTGAAGAAGTTGGGGCTTTTCTCCCTGGAAAAGCGGAGACTTAGAGGAGACATGATAGAAACCTTCAAGATCATGAAGAGCATAGAAAGAGTAGACAAGGACAGATTTTTCAAATTACGGGGAACCACAAGTACGAGGGGGCACTCAGAGAAATTGAAAGGGGAGAGGTTTAGAACAAACGCCAGGAAGTTCTTTTTCACTCAGAGGGTGGTGGATACATGGAACGCGCTACCGGAGGATGTGATAAGCAGGAGCACGCTACAGGGCTTCAAAGAAGATTTGGATAGGTACCTGGAAGACAAAGGGATTGAGGGGTACAGATAGGAGTAGAGGTAGGTTATAGGGATAGGATTAGAGGCAGTTACAAAATTAGTCAGGGACACTGTTCAGGCAATTAGGCCTGATAGGCCGCCGCGGGAGCGGACCGCTGGGCAGGATGGACCTCTGGTCTGACTCAGCGGAGGCAACTTCTTATGTTCTTATGTAAAATAGGCGCCACTCAGCGTGATTCACTAAACAGCACCCAATTTTACTTGAATTGCGCTGAACAGTGCCTATATCGGCGCCTAACTTTTGGGCGCTTCTTATACAATTTGTCCCTAAGTGCCCCAGCATCACACAGCAAACCCAAAGGAACCAGTCATAGCGTTCACTGCTCCTGCTGCACCAGAGCCCATTGTCCTCAAAGCCCAAATCCTCCTTAATCCACTGCTCACATAGCTTCCCAGGGTGCCAAGGAAGCTGCTCTGCAGCCTAGCCTGGCACCAGTGGCTTAGGCTGCATCCTCTCGGCCCTCCCACCCCCATCCCTTGTACCTCTTTAACATTTGTGGCGCGAGCAACAACCCCAACCTGCTGCTGGCACCAGCGTCGGCTCTTCCTCCGATGTCACTTCCTGTTCCCGCGCCAAGGAAGCGATGTCAGAGGAAACGCCGACGCTGCTCGCGCCGTGAACGGTAAAGGGGTATGGGGGAAGGGAAGGAGCACACAGGAGGAGGCGGACAGGAGGCGCGACAGGAGGAGGCGGGTGAAGGAGCAGATGGGGATGGAGCCACCGTCCCGGGCACCTCTCACCCTCGCCACGCCTCTGCCTGGTACCGACTCCTCTGGAGCAGACGCTAGGACGTCAATTGCCGCTATCTATTTGCCCTTTTATTTCTTCTCCTTCTTGATTTACCTAAACTGTATGCAGGTTCCCCAGAGGAGAAAACCCCGACTTGGACCAGGACCAGTGTAACCAGCTTGTAAGTTAGTGATCCAGGAGCCTTACCCTTCCTCGGGACTAAGTCTAGGAGCTAGAGACCGGGCTCAGAGGACCACAGCTTTGCACTGGGCCTCCAGAAATCTCTTTTCAAATCATACCGTACTAGTTCAGATTGTGTCATCACCCGCTAAAGAATGACACGGGGACAAATTTGTCCCTGTGGATCTCAATAGCCCCGTCCGTTCCTTTCCCTAGTCCTGCAAGTTCTGCCAAGCGCACAAGCCTCAAACCCTTATGATTTTAAAGAGTTTGAGGCTTGGGAAAATTGGGGGCAGAGCTTGCAGGAATGGGGCAGGGACAGAGCGGGGGGATAGGGTGCTGAGGCTGTAGCTTTAACCACCGCGCCACACTCTCGCACTGAGCCTCTTTTTCTGACCATCCTCACCTTGGACAAATCACTTAACCTAACTAGTGGTTAGAACTCATTTTCGTTTGGAAAGGACTGAACATGTCACTGAATACTATGTGACGCTATACTGGCTGAAATTAGAAGATCTTGTGATGGTATATCTGTGTTTGAATGGGTTTGCTCCTGCAAGTTTGATGGGTACTGTTCATGCTTATGTCCCAGTGAAAAAATTGCGTTCTGTTCATCATGGCGATTTGTCTGTGCCGTCCATAAGGGACCCGAGATTGAACTCCTCACGTGCGGCTATGTCCTCTTGTAGAGGACCCCAGGAATGGAATCTCCTACCGAGTTTCCCCGAAAACAAGACACTGTCTTATATTATTTTAGGGCCCCCAAAAAGCACTAGGTCTTATTTTCGGGGAAACTGCTCAATCACAAACCCACAGCATCTTTCTATCCCCCCCCCCGCTACACAGCCGAACCACCACGACCCTTTCATCTCTCCCTCCCACGCTGACCGCGAGACTGACATATCATTACCTACTTCCAAAAGGCAGCGTCGTGGCAGCCATCTAAACAGGATGCGTCGGGCCTTCTCACGTCAGGCCGTTCCTCTGCCGCATCTCTGATGATGTAATCAGCAACGCGGCAGTGGAAGGTCCTGACGTGAGAAGGCCCGAAGCAGCCCGTTTAGATTGCTGCCACGACGCTGCCTTTTGGAAGTAGGTATCGCGGTCGGCATGGGGAGGGAGAGATGGAAGGGTCTGCTGCAGCATTTAGGACGATCCCGGTACCAGCAGTGGATTTTTATTTTGCTTTCCCCTACCCCAAATATAAGCACTTCAACGAGGGCTTATTTTTGGGGTAGGGCTTATATTTAAGACCTACCCCGAAAATCTGGCTAGGGCTTATTTTCGGGGAAACACAGTACCTTTGTACATCAGAAAGCAATGTAATCTTGCTGGGTTTTAGAAGCATTTTAGAGGCATTTATTTTGTCATATGACGTATGGGCATTAAGATAGCTGTTTCGGTGTAAGTGCTGGACGTTTATTTGTCTGTTCCCCCATAAGTTGTTTTTAAATTGTACATCGCTTAGAATGTTTTATATAGGCGATTCATCAAATAAACTTGAACTTGAACTTGTGTGATTGTTTTTATATGTATTTTATGTTGGGGGGTTTTTTAATGTATTTTTTTATTATGTATGTTTACACTTGCGAGCCCTTTATCCCTCTTTCTTGGAATTCCTCAAACCCTAATACCACCAGATCCTCCCACAAATTAAAACTATCCTTCCCCTCGCTAAAAGGCATTTCCCACACAGGAAAGCTAGGGACCTCCCTCCACTTCAAAATCACTGAGCTTTGGAACAACCTTACCTCCCTTCTTCGGAACTTGAGCTCTCTCCAAGTTTTCCGCAAACATCTGAAAACCTGGCTTTTCTCAAAAAATGTAAGTCTCCCTCCAACTTAGGAATCAAGGAAACTCTTATATCTTGGCATCCCAAGTCCTCTAAATTTTCTTCACACTTCTACCTCTAACCCTCTGTTGTAGTTCCTTCCTATTTCTCCTACTGTAAACCGCGTCGAGCTCTACGAACGTGGAGATGATGTGGTATACAAACCTAAGGATTAGATTAGATAAATAAAATAAACCCAAAACAAATCTTTCATTGCCTCAGGTACAAACTGGATTATAAGTCCTCTGGGTACTGCAAAACATCCAGTGTACCTGAATAAGAGCTAAATCCAAAATCCCTTGAATGTGACTGCTCCAGCAACCTTATCTTGAACCTCTTTTTTTCAGGTAATTATCTTCTCTAAATAAATGCTTCAGATTTTATAGCACAAATACTTTCCTGCTCAAGCGAAAATTAAAAACTTGCTCTGAGCAAGACAGTTATCCCTATTCTGGTAATGGAAAAATCCGCAGGGAGCCGAGGAAATGAAGCCCATTTCCTTCCTCTTGTAAGTCGTCTTGCTATTTCCTGAAGCAGTGCATAAGACACCGCTCAGCTTAGGCAGGATTGCTTTCTAAAGCAAGGTACGCTCGCCAGAGCGACAGCACTACAAAATCGTGCACATTGCTGCTCATGAATGCCACAGATGGTGACATTTAGTCATACCTGTAAAATTTCTTATCCTATAGTCCAGCTGCATCAAGCTGATTGATGGGTTATCATCCCTGTCTACCAGCAAGGAGGCAGAGAAACTGACATTTCCAGCGACATCGTCAGGGGGGGAGGGGCTGATGCCGAATGGAAAACTCAGTCCAATGTGCCTCTGCCGAAACAGCAAAAGGTCCCTTCAAACCAAACCCATGCCCCAACAACCACTGCAGCGATGAACAGATTCAAAATCAACAACTTTATTTAAAAAATAAACACAAATCTGAACAGAAAGAGATCCCCTCGAGTCCCATCAACCGAAGTCTTCTGAAGAAGGGTCTCAGGATAATATGACCAAACTATAGGAAAGGAAATTCTGGGCACCTGACTGGTGGGATGTAGTCAAGCAGAACAGGCTCTGGCTTCATGAAAGAATGGTCATCAATCCAAGCTGCCATCTGGCAGATACCCACTGGAAAGACCGGCTACAAAAAAGGATGCCGTAATCGCATCTACAGAGATGCCTAACGGCGCCTAGGATCAAAGTAGGCGTGGTTTACACCAGAAATGATCTTTGGCACTGCTAGGTGCCTCTAAAGACACAATTCTTGTCAAACATAGGTGCCAGGAATGTAGGTCTTCAAAACCCTGGCCTACGTTACCAGGGCCTATGTTTGACGGTAGACGCAATTCTGCAAATGGAACCACAGCATGATTGACGCACGATAAGTAGCTTTTTCTAGGCGGCTGCCGATGTAGGTGCAGTTTGCAGAATCTGGCCGATAGCGTCTGAGAAATTCTGTGGTTGAACAATTGGCACAATTTCTTGATTTTTTTTTTTTTTTTTTTTAAATCTAAAGTGAAAGTGAAATCTTTCCTGCAAGATACGACTCGTTTATTGCGTTTAATTCAATATATTGCTTTCAGGAGGATGTTATTTTAGTATACAGTGGTGCCTCACACAACGAACGCCTCGCACAGCGAACGCTGCACACAACGAACTTCATGTCTTGATTCATACAACGAACTTCGTTTCACACAACGAAGTCGCCCGAGCTGCCGATGTATTGCATCCTTCCACGCAGGCACTGCACTTAACTGCCCTCTCTCACTGTATACAGTCGTCCATTTAAGATAAACTCAATATTTTTTATATATCATGGCTTCTAAAAAAAGCAGGAAGGTGATTTCTGTTGAAATGAAACGGGAAATAATTAGAAGGAGTGAATGTGGGGTAAAACAGTGTGACCTCGTCAAAGAGTTTGGCCTCAGCAAGACCACCATTTTGACAAATTTATCTTTTTTTATGTCATCTTAGCATATTTTATGCTGCAGAACAAATTATTTTTTTTAACATGTATTGTTATGGGAAAACGCGTTTCACATAACGAACTTTTCGCATAACAAACTTGCTCCTGGAACGAATTAAGTTCGTTGTGTGAGGCACCACTGTATTAGATATTGCTTCCTTACATACTATGAATCCTCAAGATGTTGCTACACAAATTATGGAAAAAACATTATCTGCAAAAAAATTTCTACTCAGTTTTTGATGGATTTACCGTAACTAGGGTTATCAGATGTCCAGGAAAATCCGGACATGTCCTCTTTTAAGAGGATTGTCCGGGCTCCCGGACGGACTTTCCAAACCTGGCATTTGTCTGGGTTTTGGTAAACTCCAGTCAGTTCCGGCCACATCAGGAGGGTCTCTGAGCATGCACGGATGACATTACACACATCTGCGCATGCTCCAGGCCCTCCAGACACAGCTGGAGCTAGTTGTAGAAGAGAGGAATGCTTGCCGGGGCGGGACTGGAGGCAGAATGGGGTTTTCTTTTTCAAATGTAACCACTAAAGTTATTCAAAATAATTTTTTTTTTCCCCAAAAAAGATTTTACGGGCAGAGGCAAGGAGTAGCTATGGGTGTTTCTTCAGCTCCATCAGTTGCTACCTTCTTTATGGCCAAGTTTGAAGAGACTGATTTATTACAAACTCATTCTATTTTGGAAAAGATTTTTAGATGACATCTCTTTTATTTGCATCGACATGGAAGACAGCTTATGTCAATTTTTCGAGTGGTTGAATTCCTTAAATAGTGATATACAATTTACTATTACAGTACATATAATAAAAATTGGATTGATTTTCTTGATGTGCATTTGTTTTGCAATCGTGATAAGCTGATGTCTACGTTATCCCAGAAATTGGTGGCATGTAATTTTTACCTTCATTATGAAAGCTTTCATCCAATTAACTTGAAGCAAAATGTGTAACAATTAGCCAATTTTTACAGATCAGAGTTGTTCAATTATAGAAGATTTTAAATATCATACTAAATCAATGTATAAAAAATTTCTGGAATGAGGATACCCTGACAACATAATTAAAAATGTCTATTTGCGAGCCAAATTTGCCAATCGTGATTTGCTATTTCAACATCAAAATAAATCACAAGAGGATAGACTAGTGGCGGTATTTCCTTTTTCCTTATATACTTCTAATTTGAGGCCTATTATTTTGAAACATTGGTCTATTTTATCTGTTCATATAGAACTGAAAGCTCCCCCTACCTTTGTGTATAGAAGAGGGGAAGATGATTGGAGAGATGGTGACATATAAAAGATTAGATCATGTTTCAGCAGAATCCCTATTGGTAGGGCATATTAAATGTAGGGCTCGTCAATGGGGTGATTATACTACCAAAGGATTAACTTGGGATCTTCCTGCCAGTGGCATAGCAAGGGAGAATGGTACCTGAGGCAGAGGCACCCAGTATCGCCACACTGTGCGCCCCACCCCACTCTTCCCCCACCCCACTTGAGCACCCCTCCTCCCCCCTCACCGATAGGAGAAGCATCTTCCCCCTGCTGCTTGTGCCAGCCTCGGCTCCCTTCTGACGTCACGTCCTGGTCCTGCGACCGCCAGCCTCGGCTCCCTTCTGACGTCCTGGTCCTGCGTCCGCCAGCCTCGGCTCCCTTCCGACGTCACGTCCTGGTCCTGCGACCGCCAGCCTCGGCTCCCTTCTGACGTCCTGGTCCTGCGTCCGCCAGCCTCGGCTCCCTTCTGACGTCACGTCCTGGTCCTGCGACCTCCAGCCTCGGCTTCCTTCTGACATCACGTCCTAGTCCTGTGTCCGCCAGCCTCGGCTCCCTTCTGACGTCACGTCCTGGTCCTGCGACCTCCAGCCTCGGCTTCCTTCTGACATCACGTCCTAGTCCTGTGTCCGCCAGCCTCGGCTCCCTTCTGACGTCACGTCCTGGTCCTGCGACCGCCAGCCTCGGCTCCCTTCTGACGTCACGTCCTGGTCCTGCGACCGCCAGCCTCGGCTCCCTTCTGACGTCACGTCCTGGTCCTGCGGCCAGAGAGTGATGTTAGAAGAGAGCCGAGGCCGGCGCAAGCAACAAGCGGAAGAAGCTGCTTGTGGTGGAGAACATTTCAAGAAGTACATGGGGGGAGGGGGGCTGAGAGAAGGAGAGGTGCTAGTGCCCCACCTGGGGCAGTCTGACCCCCACTCCCTTCCTTATTAAGCCATCGCTTCCTGCAATCAAATGTACAATTTTTTCAAGAGCTACACTGTCAAAATGTGTTCTTTATGCTATAGTATATCCTTGTAACAAACTATAGATTGGTAGATCTATGCGACCCATAAGAATAAAATTAACTGAACACAAATCAAGATTGAACAGTACCACTGTGACATTTCTAGTATCTTCCTGGGGAAAAAATAGTCATGTTGTACTTGTCTTTAAATGGCGTATTTTAGAATAAATTATTGTAGGGTGGTGACATGGAAACATTGCTTAATTATAAAGAACAAATATGGATATTTGAACTTACAAACTTTAGAACCGAAGGGGCTAAAGGTAAAATTTGATTGGATGTCCTTAATATAGCAAGACCTGTCAGGTGGTGATGTCAGGATGTGGAAGGGGATTTAGCGGTGGCTGGGAACGCCATGTTGCAGAGCTAGTGAATTTAGGTATTTTTGAAGCGATTAATACGGTATGTGAAATTTCTTTGTTTTATGGAGCTCTTAAGCTGCAGTTGCAGCAAAAACAGCTCTTTCCTGTATTAGGGAATATAACTTATCAGGTTTCAAGAAAATATAAAACCCGGGGTTGCAACCCCAGGCAATGTCTTAGGGGACCAAATCCAAAGTGTGAACTGGAGGCTGCGGAGCTGTAAGCCTAGGAGTGGCCCTTAGGCTCAACTATGCTGCGCAGTCATGATCAGCAAAGCGGGGAGCTAGGCCAGGGAAAGGAGGACACCAAAAACAAGATACAGCCTGCTGAAGGTAGAGAAAAATACTGTTATCTTCCAGGGGGCACCACAGCTTATCCATTGATGTCACTAGTAGAACTGGGGTTTTCTCTACCTGCACCAGCTGGGGTTCTTTTTTTGTTTTTTTTGGAGGAGGGGAGAAGGATCCAGACACTAAATACGACATTACACTTTCAGGAGCACGTTTATTAAAGCTTTAACATTAGCTAAAAGATATTAGTGTGCGCTGAGTGCCCACAGGTGAAAAATGGGAGCCCGAGACCACGGCGTCGATGGGTGAAATGTAACACGGGGCTGGTTGGCCCTCGCATCGCCCATCGGCCAGGGTTTGTTAGGTTAGTTAGGCGGGGGGGGGGGGGGAGGAAATAAGCGAGGATTTGGTGGTGGGCCCGTCAGTGTAGGCAGCTTTTAAATTGATTGGTGGGAGGCAGGGAAACGCGCGGGGGCGAGGTTTTATAGCTGGGACCCTGGAGGACTCGGCTCCTTCCGGGGTCCTCCAGGGCGACTTTTTCCCACCTGCCCGCCCGAGCTACTGGGTCATGGGCTCATCAGGTGATGAGCGGTGGGGCCGGCGGGGAGCTGTGCCTGGTGGGTCAGGTGACCCAGACAAAAGGGGCATGAGGGACATGCCACCCCTCTGACCCCTGCTGAGGTGGCGGGGTCGAGGGCACTGAACTATGAATTTTTGGTAGCTCGGGAGGAGCTCTTTGGGTTATGATGTTAATTGCAGTTACGACATGTTAATGTGTTATGGATTAATAAGCTGAGCTGTGGCTAATTTTTACCATCAAAAGACTGTAGTGCGTTTGTGGTAAAAGAGGGGTGAGGGAAGGTCATGAGGGTAAAGGGGGTGGGGGGGTGAGTATATAGGCGGACAGCAGGGCCTATCCAGATCCCGCTGTTAACAGAACTTAACACAGCATTTAGCGCGCACTGAGGTTTCGTTAAAGGGCCCCTTAGTTAGGAATTCTCAGCTCAATTTACTTGGAGAACTTTAGAAATAATTTTCTCAAAATAGTTTCCTCTAGATGTGGACTACTCTGTCTCGAAGACACATTTTCCTTGGTTTCCTCATTTTGGCCCCCTTTTATCAAGCCGCTTTAGGGTTTTTATCACCGGATGCTGTGGCAAAAGCTCCGACGCGCCACAGCCAGTGATAAAAAAAAAAAACCTAATGTGGCATGATAAAAGGGGGCCTTTGTTTGGAACTGTATTTTTTACATTTTTTATTAAAAATACCCAAAACACCCCCCAAACTAATCACGCTCTTTTTGCAAAAGAACCCCCCTCTCTCCTACACAAAGTTCCTCAGGCAAGAACAGACTCATGTACTGTACACAAGAAGGAAACCAAAAGACCGATGAGAAAACGCAACAAAATTTAAAAAAAAAAAAAATTTAAAATTTCCAAGTTATTTTTCCTCCTCACCAGTGTTTACACCAGTGGTCTCAAACTCGCGGCCCAGGGGCCACATGCGGCCCGCCAGATACTATTTTGTGGCCCGCGGTCTGTACTAGTGCTGCCCGCTCTTTGCAGCGTCCTCCGGCTTCCCCCTGGCCTCCTGCTCTTACCTTCAGATAATTACCACAGCCTGCAGAGAAGATTGCCAGTGCTGTAGCGATTCTTGCAGGCTGCTGTCGTCCTCAGCAGCACGTTCCCTCTGCCGTGATCCTGCCCCTGACATCAGAAGATGGGCGGGACCGCAGCAGAGAGAATATGCTGTGGAGGCCGATGGCAGCCTGCAAGGAATGCTACAGCACCTGCGATCCTCTCTGCAGGCTGCGGTAATTAGCTGAAACTAAGACCGGGAGGCCAGAGGGGAAGCTGGAGGACGCTGCAAAGAAGGGGGGGGAACATGCAAGCCTTGGGGGGGGGGAGGCTTATAAACTATAAAGAGTTTTACCTCGTGCAAAATTACCGTATTTTCTCGCATATAACGCGCGCGTTATATGTGGTTTTTACGTACCGCGCATACCCTTGCACGTTATACGCGTGAGCGCGTTGTACAAAATTTTTTTAACATAGTTCCCCCCCCCCGACGTCCGATTCACCCCCCCCCGCAGGACCACTCGCACGCACCCGCACCCCCACCCCGAAGGACCGCTCGCACGCACTCCCACCCGCAGCCGCACCCCCACTCTGAAGGACCGCTCGCACCCCCACAGCCTCCCGACCCCCCCATCATGTAGAAGCTCCTACCGGTGTCCTGCTGCTTCCTCTTGGCGGTCCCGACACCCGACACGATCGGGGCAAGAGGGAGCTCAAGCCCTCTTGCCCCAGCCAACAGCGGCACCCCCGACACGATCGGGGCAAGAGGGAGCTCAAACCCTCTTGCCCCAACCAACCGCGGCACCCCCAACACGATCGGGGCAAGAGGGAGCTCAAGCCTTCTTGCCCCCCCCGACTCCCCGACACGATCGGGGCAAAAGGGAGCCCAAGCCCTCTTGCCCCGCCGACTCCCCAACAATATCGGGCCAGGAGGGAGCCCAAGTCCTCCTGGCCCTGGCGACCCCCCCCCTAGTTGTTCGGGCCAGGAGGGAGCCCAAACCCTCCTGGCCACGGCGACCCCCTACCCCCACCCCCCACTACATTACGGGCAGGAGGGATCCCAGGCCCTCCTGTCCTCGACGCAAACCCCCCTCCCCCCAACGACCGCCCCCACCAAGAACTTCCGACCGCCCCCCCAGCCGACCCGCGACCCCCCCCTGGCCGACCCCCACCACCCTTCCCCGTACCTTTGTGTAGTTGGCCGGACAGACGGGAGTCAAACTCGCCTGTCCGGCAGGCAGCCAACAACGGAATGAGGCCGGATTGGCCCATCCGTCCCAAAGCTCCGCCTACTGGTGGGGCCTAAGGCGCCTGGGCCAATGAGAATAGGCCCGGGAGACTTAGGTCCAACCTGGGGGCGGGGCCTGAGGCACATGGGCCCAACCCGACCATGTGCCCAAGGCCCCGCCCCCAGGAGGGACCTAAGGCTCCCGGGCATATTCTGATTGGCCCAGGCGCCTTAGGCCCCACCAGTAGGCGGAGCTTTGGGACGGATGAGCCAATCCGGCCTCATTCCGTCGTTGGCTGCCTGCCGGACAGGCGGGTTTGGCTCCCGTCTGTCCGGCCAACTACACAAAGGTACGGGGAAGAGGGGTGGGGGTGTCGTGGGGGTCGGCCAGGGGGGGCGCGGGTCGGCTGGGGGTGCGGTCGGAGGTTCTTGGGGGGGGCGGGTCGTTGGGGGAGGGGGGTTTGCGTCGAGGGCAGGAGGGCCTGGGATCCCTCCTGCCCGTAATGTAGTGCGGGGTGGGGGTAGGGGGGTCGCCGTGGCCAGGAGGGTTTTGAGCTCCCTCCTGGCCCGAACAACTAGCGGGGGGGGGGGTCGCCAGGGCCAGGAGGACTTGGACTCCCTCCTGGCCCGATATTGTCGGGGAGTTGGGGAGTCGGCGGGGCAAGAGGGCTTGAGCTCCCTCTTGCCCCGATCGTGTCGGGGGTGCCGCGGTTGGCTGGAGCAAGAGGGCTTGAGCTCCCTCTTGCCCCGATTGTGTCGGGGGTGCCGCGGTTGGCTGGGGCAAGAGGGCTTGAGCTCCCTCTTGCCCCGATTGTGTCGGGGAGTCGGGACCGCCAAGAGGAAGCAGCAGGACATCGGTAGGAGCTTCTACATGATGGGGGGGTCGGGAAGCTGTGGGGGTGCGAGCGGTCCTTCAGGGTGGGGGTGCGGGTGCGGTTGGGAGTGCGTGCGAGCGGTCCTTCGTGGTGGGGGTGCGGGTGCGTGCGAGCGGTCCTTCGGGGTGGGGGTGCGAGCGGTCCTGCGGGAGGTGAATCGGACGTGGGGGGGGGCATCAGGCTTTCAGGGTAGGGACAGGACTTCAAGGGGGAGAGGAGAGTCGGGGCGGGCGAAAGGAGAGTCGGGGTGGCCAGAGGAGAGTCGGGCAGCATTCGCGGTATACGGGTGTGCGCGGTATATAAAAATTTCTGTACATAAATTTGTGTTTTTCGCGTGCTATACCCGTGTGCGCGTTTTACACGGGTGCGCGTTATCTACGTGAAAATACGGTATCATTTCTTTAATAAGACATTAACTTTTTTTTCTGCAGCCCTCCAAGTACCTACAAATCCAAAATGTGGCCCTGCAAAGGGTTTGAGTTTGAGACCACTGGTTTACACCAAGAGCAAGAGAACATCATTCATTCTTGTAAGAGCACCATGAAACTAATGTGTCATTGTTGCATCGTTCTTTTATTTTCAAAGACATAGCAGCGTCCTATTATTCTCCTCCACCCATGGAAGGCATCTTTTTAGGAGGAACAAACGCCAAAGAATATATTGTGCTCGAAACACAACAGACAGCGAGGACAGAGCAGTAACCACACAGCAGGATAGTCAGCTCAATTCTTTCACATGCACATCTAACATTATTTAAACTTTATTCCGTCCTAGGCCATATACTTAACAAAAAAAACAAAAAACAACTCTGTACATTCCAAAAAATGGCAGTTTTATTCCCTACTAACTGTGGTTCCAGAACATTTCTTTCCTTTACCAAAAATACATTTGTTTTTAATGAGGTCCTAGAGACAATCCGAGAACGAGATTTAGGATGTTGGCTCTTTTGTTTAAACTTCAAACACCCTCTAGGGTTGCCCTGTCCTTTAAAGCCGCGACTGTTAGATAGGAACTTACCCTGCAACACTGAAGTTTTGCTGAAGCTTTTGATAGGCTATAACAAGAAATCAAGTTGCCTCAATCGTGGGATGAATGCGCTACCCTCTGCTTTAAGGGTGAAAGACTTGACAACATTTTAGAAAGGAGATTATCATGTTTCAGGAGGCTTATAATATTTAAATAGAAAGTCATGGGTCAGATTGCATGGATGCGCATTTCCAATATTTAAAAAACACTAATAGATATTGTATAGCTAGTTGAAGACATATTATTATGTTGATGTTTGCATAATTTGTTATTTCTATGTATACTGTGAACTACTCCAAATATGTCGATTCGCAGTATAAAATATTTTAATAACTAAATTGTGAACTCATGTCCCAGGACTTCTCCTGGTCTAACCACTAACCACTCTAGCAAAAGCAGGAAATACCAGGGGAATTTCTTGAAAACTGGAGAGAAAAGGTATTTGCTGCTGGAAGCATTGGGGGGGGGGGGGCAGGCAGGGATGTAGTTTTATTTTTTAGGCTGGTAGGAAAATGAGAAGATAAAAGGGGAGAAAGCTTTGTGTAACACAAAACACAGTCAGAGATGCTATCCCAAAGCCAAAGCATCCCTAAGCAGGAGCAGCCCAACCAGGAGGGCAGCAACGATCAGCTGCTATTAAAGCAAAGCAATAGGTCCCAAGAGCCTCACAAGGAATCGGTGCATACTTTAATCTGTAGGTTGGGGGGGAGTAATTTTCAAAATATGGCAGGGGTGTCAAAGTTCCTCCTCGAGGGCTGCAATCCAGTCGGGTTTTCAGGATTTCCCCAATGAATATGCATGAGATCTATTAGCATACAATGAAAGCAGTGCATGCAAATAGATCTCACGCACAGTCACTGGGGAAATCCTGAAAACCCGACTGGATTGCAGCCTTCGAGGAGGGACTTTGACACCCCTGACATAGGGAAAATGCTTGAGTACCTGATTGTAAACCACTTAGATAATCTTGATAGGCGGTATATAAAATGCCTAAATAAATAAAAATAGAATTTGCGCTCAGCGTGCTTCATCCCAGTGCTTAAATTTTGGCATCATTTATAGAATTTACCGCTTAGAGCAGGGGTGTCAAAATCGGTTCTCAAAGGCTGCAATCCAGTCGGTTTTCAGGATTTCCCCAATGAATATGCATGAGATCTATTAGCATACAATGAAAGCAGTACATGCAAACAGATCTCGCGCATATTCATTGGGGAAATCCTGAAAACCCGACTGGATTGCGGCCTTCGAGGAGGGACTGACACCCCTGGTCTACGGTATTTAACTGAGTAGCATGAAGCTGCAAATAGTTAAGACTGTTAAGGCATGTTTTAACCCAGTGTTCCCCAAACCTGTCCTGGAGGACCACCAGGCCAGTCGGGTTTTTGGGATAGCCCTAATGAATATGCACGAGGCAGATTTGCATGCCTGTCACCTCCATTATATGCAAATATCTCTCATGCATATTCATTAGGGCTATCCTGAAAACCCGATTGGCCTGGTGGTCCTCCAGGACAGGGTTGGGAACCACTGTTTTAAACAACTTCATATGCTTTGTCATTTGAAATTGACGATTTTGCCTTCTGATTTTTGGACTGTCTAGGTTAGATTATTTTAATGCTCTCTACCTTGGAATTTCAAAAACAAGAGGGAGAGCATTACGACGGGTACAAAATGCCACAGCTAGGTTAGCAATAGGAGTTGACAGGATGGCACATATTACGCCAATTCTGCAGCAATTGCCAGTTGTATTTTGGGTGCAAAATAAGCTATTTCTATGGTCCACCAAACACTATGGTACTTTCGTCAAATTGTGGCACTCTGTAAGCCTAATACACTTCTCCCTCTGGATTCGCAGGGGATAGGGGCAGAGCCGGACCGTGAACGGTGAAATACCGTGAATATCTTCTGGTCCGGCTCTGACCCACCCCCGCCTCCCTCCTGCCTTCCCCCCGGCTTTACCTGGTGGTCTAGCGGACTTTCGGGGCAGGAGCGATCTTCCTACGCTCCTGCCCCGTGCAGTTCGCCAATAGGAAATAGCTGCCGTGAGTTCCCATGGTCTCTCGATGCTACGACGGGAGCTCACGGCAGCCATTTCCTATTGGCGATCTACACGAGGAAGGAGTGTAGGAAGATCGCTCCTGCCCCGAAAGCCCGCTAGACCACCAGGTAAGGCTGGGACGCCGGGGGAAAGGCTAAACTGTGGGGGGGGGGGTCTTTTTTTTTCCCCCTCCCCAAAAAATCACGAATATGTGAAATCGCGATTGCCGAAACCGCGAATGGGGAGGGGGAAGTGTAGATCTTTACGATCCCAGACATCTAAATTCCAATTTGGATGACCTTTTGAAAATGCCGTTCCACGTGTATCATGCCTTCACTGACTCTTTGGGCTTTTTCGTTATTCATTCTATTTATGCTGTACATGTTGAAATAATTAAAATAGATAAATATTCATTACTTATTAGAACAAACATTTAAATGAATTTCCCCTTTGCTGGTGGTGCTCGTATAAAGATCCAAGAAATATTTTGATTTCAGTGACAAAAATAACACACCCAGTATGGACTGATTTATAAGCAATATTTGAAGTGAAATATTTTAAAGTTATGCAACACAGTCCACATAAGAATAGCCTTATTGGGCCAGACCAATGGTCCATCAAGCCCAGTAGCCAATCCAGTTCACTAGTACCTGGCCAAAAACCAAGAAGTAGCAACATTCCAGCATCTCAAAGAATAGCAAGATTCCGGAACCTCAATGAGAGCAACATTCCAGAGCTGAGATTGTCCTATACTTGGCACACGTAAGAACATAAGAACAGCCATACTGGGTCACGCCAATGGTCCATCAAGCCCAGTAGCCAATCCAGTTCACTAGTACCTGGCCAAAACCCAAGAAGTAGCAACATTCCAGCATCTCAAAGAATAGCAAGATTCCGGGGGTCACGTGATGCTCGCGCGCTGATCAGACGCCGGTGAGCCGAGCTCCGCTTTACCCCACAGAAATACCCCCGAACAAACTTACAGTCGGCGCAGTCCGCCCTTAATTTTGCTTCCTCCGGCGTCGGGTTCTCTCCTGCTTCTCTGGGACGTCTCGGAAGAGTGCAGATTTGCTGGGGACGGCCGGTATGCCGATTCGGACCCCGAGGCCTGGCAAAGTGAAGTCTGCGAAGTCTGTTCAGCCCCTAAAAATGGCGGCTCCCAGCCCGATCCATGCAGGTACGGCCCAGCACGATGCAGACATGCAGGTTTCGGTCTGCCACCTCTCAAAACTATTGGATGAAAAACTATCCAAATTACACGCAGTTCTGGAGGAGGTGAAGGACAGCATTGCGGGACACGCTGCGCGCCTCCAGCAGGCAGAGGAAAGGATCTCAGCACAGGAGGACAGGGCAGAAACAGCGGACGGACGTCTGGCGGCCTTAGAAACAAAAATTCAGCAGCTGGACGATCGGGCTGAGGAGGCAGAGAACCGCAGCCGCCGAAACAACTTGCGGCTAATAGGGGTACCGGAGTCAGTCCGTGATGCTGAGCTGGGAGATTTGGTGGCCACGTGGCTGCCTCAAACCCTCGGACTTCCATCTTCAATAGGCCCAGTGCATGTGGAAAGGGTACATAGGATAGGGGCACCACGCGCTGAAGGAAACCGGCCACGTCCAGTTATAGCTCGCTTCCTCAATTATGCTGTTAAGGCTCGCATTCTGGAGGCGTACCGGCGAGCCCGCTCCCTGGATTACAATGGTTCTAAGATCTTGCTTTTTCAGGATTTCTCCATCAGGCTCTCGGAGAAGAGAAGGGCTTTGGCGCCCTACTGGACACAGCTTCATGCCAGAGGGATTAAATTCACTCTCCAATATCCTGCTAAGGTGCGCATCCAAACCAACACCGGTGTAGTCCTGATGGACACTCCAGCAGCGCTCCGTTCTTATTTGGAGGGACTGCCAGCCCTTGAGGAGAATGGGGCGTTGTAGGCCTGATTGATCTGTCGCCTCGAACCTGTGGGAGACTGCGGGCTCTATACCTGCTGCTGGGACAGAGAGAGATGGGACTCCTTTGAGTTGAGCTTGCGGAGTGCTGGCTGATGGAGGTTTCTCTTTGCTCCTTGCTCCGGGCTTATGGACAGAACCACACCAGCGGCTATCTTCCAGTTGCCTGTACATGGGGAGTCCTCTAAGTGGGCTCCGGATTTGTTCCCACATTGCAAGGGGTCTGACTCTCTTGCTCTGCAGCTTGCTGGGGAGTCCTTGCTAGGTTTTATGTTTGCCCTATACCTGCTGGAGCGTTTTTGTTTACATTTATTATTCTTGTGCTGACTGTACGGACATCATGCTGCACTTTGTTTTCTGGGGGGGGGGGGAGGGGGTAAGGGGTTCTGGTTACACCATGGTTTTCTGGTTGGGTTGGGTAATGGAAGGTTGGAGTATTTTGAGGGAGGGTGGTCGGGAAGAAGGGGGGTGGGGGGGAGTGTGTCGGGAGGGGTATGTAAGGGGAAGTATGAATGGAGTTTCGAGAGCACCAGTTTTTTCTAATTTGCCGGTACATACCATCTTTGGTGGTTTACTGAGAGAGGGCCTTGCTGGGGGGCTCTTCCTCTTTTCTTATTTGACTGACATTTCTGCTCCAATTGTTCCTTGGTGGGTGGACCATGGTTAATTTAAAACGTTCCTCCCTTAGTGTGGATGGGATCCATTCCCCGGTCAAACGGACAAAAATACTCTCCTGGTTTCGCAGGGAACATATTGACATTGCCTTCCTACAAGAGACCCATCTCACATCTATAGAACATGAGAAACTTAGGAGGGACTGGGTGGGGGAGGTATACTATTCTTCCTATAACACTCGTCAAAGGGGGGGTAGCAGTTCTGGTCCATAAGCAACTCCCGTTTCAATTGCATAAGGTTATACAGGACAAAGAGGGCCGATATGTCATAGTGCTGGGAGAGCTTTGGGGACGGCTTTATCTACTTTGTAATGTTTACGCCCCTAACATCTATAATCACAGCTATTTTTCGGGGTTGATGTCGCGGCTGGCGCAGTACCCGGGATCCCACGTCCTTATGGGGGGCGACTTTAACATCACAGCGGATCCTTCTCAAGACTGTGCCCCCGCCAAGCGCTTCCCTAAGGATCACATGGGTAAAGGAGTTAACTTTCTGACCACGCAGCTGGGGCTCCTAGATATTTGGCGCCTATTCCATCCCACGGAACGCACTTATACGTTTTACTCCAATCCCCATAATCTCTATACACATCTTGACTACATATTGCTCTCTCCCGCGCTGCTCCCCATGGTTAGTGCTGTAGAGATAATGGAAGTTCCTCTTTTTGATCATTCCCCTGTGACATTATCCCTTCAAATTACCGCTGACTCTTCGACTCGGACGTGGCGCTTTCCGGGATACCTATTTAAAGATCTTGCCTTCCGTAGATACCTTAGGGAAAAGTGGCTGGATTATTGTAGCACCAATTCTACTCCCGACCTTGATCCGGGGCTATTCTGGGAGGCATCCAAGGCAGTACTACGGGGATTTGTTATCGCTTATGTCGTAGGGAAGAAAAAGAAACTGGAAGCGGAATTGATGCTGCTGTCGGGCGAGTTCCAACAGCTGCGAAGGCGCCATCAGGGGACCTTGCAGGAGGCCGATCGTATACGCTTACGTACACTCCGACTGCAGATAGATGCGATTCTAACACAACGAGCGGAAAGGGATTTGTATTTTCGTCGCTATAATCTCCATAGGTGGGGGGGGGGGGGAGAGCTGGACGGTTGTTGGCCCGTTTGGTCCGCCCTCATCGTAAGCGACTGCTATTACTGATACACAGGGTCGCACTCATACGACAGAAACACACATTCACCAACAATTCGTGACGTATTATAAGGATCTGTATGCTGAGCGGCCCTCGACGGATACAGATAGGGACAGCTTTTTCCGAGATATTATCCTTCCAAAACTCCTCCCGACCCAGATCCAAGCGCTAAATGCTCCCATTACTAATCTTGAAGTGGAAATGGGTATAAAAGAGCTTAAATTGACTAAATCACCTGGGCCAGATGGTTATGGGCCAGAATACTACAAAATTTTGTCTGACGTTATATCTCACCCTCTGGAGGAGGCCTTTAATTCTTTACACTCCCAAAAAGGTGTGGACCGCTATAATTTGGCACATGTTGTTCTGTTGCCCAAGCCGGGCAAAGACCCATCTCAGGTGGGCTCTTACAGGCCCATATCACTTCTTAACCAAGATGCAAAATTACTCGCAGCTTTACTTGCCAAACGTCTGAATGTATACCTTCATCTCCTTATCCATGAAGATCAGGTGGGGTTCGTGCCTGGCAGATATGCCTCCATGAATCGTACGAGAGCTTTGATGGCTATTTACTCTCGCAGAGGGGGGGGATAGCCATGCAGCTATTGTAGGCCTAGATATGGAGAAGGCGTTTGATAGCATCTCTTGGTCTTACCTTTTTTGGGTCATGGGGCAATATGGGTTGGAGGGCATGTTTTTGGACTGGGTGCGTGGTCTTTGTTTTTTGCCTCAGGCTAAGCTTCTTATTAATGGACAACTTACTTCACCCTTCCCGCTTGAACGAGGTACTCGCCAGGGGTGCCCCCTGTCCCCGCTACTATTTCTTCTGGCTATTGAACCGCTGGCGATTAAAGTTCGATCTCATCCGTTCATTCTTGGTATTAAAGTCGGAGCTAAGGAAAGCCGCATTAATCTCTTCGCAGACGATATTCTGTTATATTTGGACCACGCGCCTTTACACTTACCGGAGGCTCTCTCGTTGGTTCAAGACTTTGGCACAGTCTCCGGCCTTCGGGTTAATTGCGCCAAATCAGAACTCCTGCCTCTGGCTTCTCATAGACATGAGCCATGGCATGATACATTACTGATTCCACCGGTTCGGAAACCTAAGCGCTACCTGGGGGTTTATTTGAGCACCCAATCTCATCTCCTTTATCAGTACAATGTTCTCCATCATATTGAGACTATTCGTAAACTCTGCGAGAAATGGAAGGAATTGCCCCTTTCCCTTTGGGGCTGCGCGGCGTTATTCAAAATGGTGCTTCTCCCAAAACTTTTATATCCGCTTCAAACGAATCCACTGTGGATTCTGAATAGAGATGTCCATGTCTTTCGGTCTATTCTTATTTATTTTTTATGGCAAAATAAGCGGGCTCGAATCAGTTGTGATACCTTGTCCCTGGATACTAGACAGGGAGGCTTGAATCTCCCCGATATTCGCAGGTACAACGTTGCTTCCCTGATGCGCTTTATTCATGAGGGCATCTCTGGCCATTTTAGGTTTTCTCCTTCGGGTTGGATCCGCGAGTGGTGCGCTCCTCATTCATTTGTTTCTTTATTGCATTTGTCCCCCCGGTCTTTTCCTGGGGTGGATCCTCGATACCTCTTTCTGAGACCACTACGTCAGGCCTGGCGGTGGTGGCAGAAAGCGCAGGGGCGAGCCCCACAGGCATCTCCTTTCTTGCCCCTGGTGGGTAATATAGATTTCCTCCCGGGGATGGGTACCTCGGGGTTTCAACTGTGGAATTCGTGGGGCTGTGTCAGCCTGCGACATCTCTCTGATGAGGGCACGGGGACTTTCCCCACCTTTTCACAACTTCAGAATCGTTGGGTCCTCCCGAACACGCATTTTTGGGCTTATTTGCAAGCCAGACATTACTATTTTTCCCTGACTAGAAGGTGGGGAGAGCATTGGACAATGGGGAAATTGGACTCTTACTTGGCCCTCTTACCTTCTCAGACAAATACATTGTCCACATGGTATAGGCTCCTTAAAACTGCTCTCTCTCCCTCCTATCTGCCTGGGCTTGCGGCCCGGTGGTCTCGAGATTTGGCTATTGACATAACCGAGACCCAATTTTTGGACCTTTTTACTAACCTTACTCAATTTACGGGATCAATGGACCTTAGGGAAATGCAATATAAAATCTTGCATCGGACTTACATCTCTAGGGCTCGGGGATGTGCCATGGATTTATGGGATGATGACACCTGCTCTCATTGTCAGAGAGCGAAGGGCACACTACTGCACATGTTTTTGGAGTGCCCCCATGCGGCTTTATGGCTCCGGGTTCTCCCGTTTCTTGAGGGCCTTCTTGGCCAGACCATTCCCCGGTCTTATGGCCTCTTACTGTTGGGTAACATGGGGGCGGTATCCGCTGCAGGTTTCACCGCACCATATCAGAAGTTTTTGTACACTGCACTCTTAGTGGTGAAAAAGCTGTTACTTTTCCATTGGGTGGAGCCTGAGCCCGCCTCCTTCACTCACTGGCTCCATAACATGCGGGAGCTAGCTGCTTTTGAAATTCAAACCCATGCGGCATCTACTGGACGCGACAGGGTAGTGTACGTTTCCCTGTGGAGAAAATTTCAAGCTGAGGCCGACTCCGCGGCCCCCACAGCCCAGCTTTAACTGGGTCCCATTAAGGGTATGGACGGCCCCCTGGTGAGGCTTCCACCGTGTAAACGAACAGGCGACACTCGAACTCAGTTGATTGTGGTATGTCTGTGGAGTGCTAGGTGGGTGGCTGTTGTGGATTGTGTGGATTGTTTGTGCGGGATAGTTTTGTATGCTGGATGAGAGGATGATTGTAGGGGGTGGGGTTTCTTGTACAGACAAAATTGTTCTTGCAGTCTTTCTTATCTTGAGGAGGGTGCGTTTGGGGCATCTTTTGAGACTCGTTTTTGGCAAGCCTTTTCTTTTATTGTTCATCTCATCGAGCGTGTGTGCTTACATGTCGGCTGTTACGACAGCACCTCCTCTGCTCTGAGGCATTTGTATTTCTATCTGTTTTGCATTGTTATTATACCTGTTCTGTGGTCGTCTGCTGGACCACTGTTGTGTGTATTTGACTGCATTTTCAATAAAAATTATATTAAAAAAAAAAAAAGAATAGCAAGATTCCGGAACCTCAATGAGAGCAACATTCCAGAGCTGAGATTGTGATGTCATAATGCCTCAGAGCCAACCTCACCAGTGATGTTACAATGACTTGATTGTCCTATACTTGGCACACGTAAGAACATAAGAGCAGCCATACTGGATCACACCAATGGTCCAACTAGCCCAGTAGCCCGTCCTGATGGTGGCTAATCTAGGTCACTAGTACCTGGCCAAAACCCAAAGAGTAGCAACATTCCATGCTACCAATCCAGGGCAAGCAGTGACGTCCCCTCAATAACAGACTATGGACTTTTCCTCCAGGAAACTGTCCAAATGGTGTAAAGCTGCCCTTCTCAAGGCTCAATCGCCCTTAACTTTTCAGTATTGCTATTGATTGCACTATGGAATGGCCTTCCCATTCAGATACGACTATGTATTTCTTTTCAGGTTTTCCGTAAAATTGTAAAAACTGCGATGTTTCAATGGTTTTTTCAGAATGTAATTCCTATCTATCTTAAAATCAACATATCTTTGTAAACATATTTTTATTGTAAACCAAATCGAGCCCTATATCTTTAGGGATGATCTGGTATAATAAATGTAAGATTTAGATTGGATTAGATCTCATTAAGGCTACACATCCCATTATTTATCCATTGTTCTCTACAGCGCATTATTCAGAGCTGAAACTACTTTTTGAACCAACAGGATGTAACAGGATACAGAAAAGCACAAGTTTGTGCATGTGGTATTCATTTAATGACAGCGTTCAAAAAAAAAATTTACAATGAAATATAATCCCCTTCAATATTTTATACTGGAATTTAACCCCCTTCAGCATTTAGGTCTACTAGATTCAGGAGCTCTGGGCACCTAGGAACAGCATTAACCCTTTCTTTTACTAAGGCGTGCTAGCCAATTTACCGCGCAATAAATGCTAACACATCCATAGAATATAATGGACGTTTGCAATTAGCACGCGCTAAATTGGCTGGCGTGCCTTAGTAAAAGGACCCCTAAGTGAACCACGTTACACAGATTTGATCTCCCACATTGCAGTAAATGCAGGGTGGGCCACGGAAAAAAGTAGCCCGCCTCTAATACCGGTGCCAGAAAGACGGCGTTCTCCCCGGAACAGCGGATGGTGATTGTGGAGGGCTATGCGCGAAGCGGATCGATTAAGAAAACGCAAGAGGCCTTCGCCGACAGGTCCCAGGAACAAAACCACCAGCTGAACTCAAAGGAAAACATCACGATCACTATCGCCAGCATCACTGTTGAAGAGGCGCAAGCAGTATCGGCCAACATGATCCGACGTGCCCAAAGGTGCGTAGACGTGAACGGGGGGCCACTTTCACCATCTGTTGTAACTTGTGGGTAATCCACTTGCTCGTTCATCTAGTCATACTATCGCCAGAGGCGGGCTACTTTTTCGTGGCCCACCCTGTACAATAAATATATATTAGAGACCATTGAAAAATCAAAAATGGACATCGACTCTAGATTCACTCATTCAATCATAATACTTATTTAAATTAATTTAATTATTTAAATATTATTAATAATTTTATTTATTTATTTAAATATTATTAATTTAAATTTTGCGGGGACAAGCCTCAAACTTAGGAGTACATCTTCCCATACTGGGACTCCTTTTGTTGTTTTGCCACCCTGTACAATCTTATTTCAGTTTATTATGACTGTAAAAACTAGAACTAGAGAGTTGCGTAGGGACAGAAATCCCACCCATCCCCGCCCGTCCCCGCCAGGATCCTCTCCATCCCCACCCGTCCCTGCCAGGATCCTCTTGGTCCCCACCCGTCCCCGCAAGGAATTACCTCCATCCCTGCCCGTCCCCGTCAGGATCCTCTCCCTCTCCACCCGTCCTCGCAAGGAATTAACTCCATCCCCGCCCGTCCCCATAAAAAGCAGCAATTACTTCTCACAGGATCATCAATTCCCCAGTTTCTTTTGTGTTTGCACTGCTGTTTTCCTTGTGGAATCTCTTTGGTGGAACCCTTTTTTGTTTTCTGTTCAGGTAATTAACTTATAAAGCCCCTCTTTTACTAAGGCTGACGTGTCCATTATATTATATGGACGAACCCTGCTTCCAAAGCCTTCCATCCCCGTGAGAGTCCCATAGCCTAGAGGGGGGGTCCCCGTGGGAGTCCCTTGGGCCAGAGGGGGGTCCCCGTGGGAGTCCCATGGGATAGGGGGGATTCCCACGGGAACCACGCGGGACCTGTGGGATTCCCGCGATCCCCATTCCCGTGCAGACCTCTACTAGGAACCCATGTTTTAAAAAATGAAAAGTTTTAAAAAAAAAAAAAGCCCCACCAATCTGACAGAATCATACATACTACTCATCAGCTCATTACCCTTACCACCCTCAAGCTATGACCAATTAAAGCCAAACAGTTTTTATGTCACTACGCCATTACAGCCTGATGGTTTCTCAGCTGCAGCTAATAAGAAAACAAATCTGTCAATATATTTCCTATAAACTGCACTAAGGAGTCCTGTTTCTAAGCTGCGGTAAAAGTGGCCTTACTGTGCCTTTATGTGGGTTCCCCCCTCCCCCACACACACGCTGTTCCTTGTGACCCTGGGCAAGTCACTTAGGGCTCCTTTTACAAAGGTGCGCTAGTGTTTTTAGCGCACGCACCAGATTAGAGCACTCTATAGCGCGCGCTAGCCCAAAAATTACCACCTGCTTAAAAGGAGGCGGTAGAGGCTATCGCACGCTAAAACCGCTAGCGCACCTTTATAAAAGGAGCCCTTAATCCTCCCATTGGCCCAGGTACATTAGA
This sequence comes from Geotrypetes seraphini, assembly GCF_902459505.1. NCBI lineage: Eukaryota > Metazoa > Chordata > Amphibia > Gymnophiona > Dermophiidae > Geotrypetes > Geotrypetes seraphini. The sequence goes on from NC_047089.1 coordinate 20,016,750, forward strand.
TAGATTGTGAGCCCACTAGGACAGAGAGGGAAAAGTGCTTGAGTACCTGAATAAACTCATGTAAACCGTTCTGAGCTCCCCTGGGAGAACGGTATAGAAAATTGAATAAATGAATAGTGTGAAAAGTTTCAGCCTCTGATAACCAGAGCTGGTATTGTGATGTCATAATGCCTCATTCCACCAATGCCTCATCAGTGATGTCACAATGGCTTCACTGTACTATAATCAACTCACTTTTGCTACATTTTGATTTCTAGAGTGGTGCAGTGGTTAAAGCTACCCTGAGGTTGTGGGTTCAAACCCACGCTGCTCCTTGTGACCCTGGGCAAGTCACTTAATCCTCCCATTGCCCCAGGCACATTAGATAGATTGTGAGCCCACCGGGACAGATAGGAAAAAATGCTTCAGTACCTGAATAAACTCATGTACACTTCTCCCTCCATATTTAGCAGAACTGCAAATACTGAAAAACTGCGAATAACTTTTTTTATATGTTATTTGCTGTTTTCTGTTAAAAACCATCATGAATCCGCAAATAACATGGTAGGAGACCTGGCCTGTTTCTGAAGGAGAGGCAAAACACGGTGAACAAAGTGCTGGGAATCAGCGATTTTCTCTGTAAACGCTTGGAATCAGTAATTTCTCTATGCAAGCTGATGTAATTTGGAGGGGAGGAGCCAGCAAGCTAAAAACCGTGAATAATCGAAACCGCAAATGCTGAAACCGCGAATACGGAGGGAGAAGTGTAAACCGTTCTGAGCTCTCCTGGGAGAACGGTATAAAAAATTGGGAAAAAAATTTTTTTTACTACCGCCAGAAAATGGCCAATTTTCTATTTTTTCCATAACGGCCATCCGCTAGTGTTGCTATTAGCACGCAGCCATTAAAAATAATTACTGCACAGGCGTTTATGAACACCTACCATATAGTGTATACTCAAATAGAAACCTTTTCTCGCTCCTGCCCAGCGCTGAGCCGCTTGCTGAATGGCTGCCCCGAGTTCTCGCGGGATTCATGAGAACTCGCGGCAGCCATTCAGCGAGCGGCTCAGCGCCAGGCAGGAGCGAGGAAAGGTTGCTCTCATTTCTGGTACACCGCTGGGCCATGAGAACTCAAGGTGGCCATTCAGGGAGGGGCTCAGCGTGGGGCAGGAGCATGGAAAGTTCACTCCTGCCCAGTACACCGCTGGACCAGCAGGGATTCAAAAAGGTACGCGGAGGGAGGCGGGAGGGAGATTTTAAAAAAATTGGCAGTCGGCCGGGACAGGAGGGATCCCTCCTGTTCCGGCCCACAACATACAGCAGGATCAGTAGAGGCCTGCAGGACATTGGGAGAGAGGGGGGACAGTGTACAGGGCAGGGAGGGAGACAGGGTGCAGAGCCTGGCAGGGAGGGAGGGGGGTAAAAACAGAAAACTGTGAAAAATGATGTTCTAAAAGATGATTTATTAATCACTTCTTCCAAAAAATAAACACAAATATATCAGTCCACATATGAAATCCTACCAGACCCTACAAGGTCCGTGTTTAGGCAAACACACCTTCCTCGGGGGTCCAGTTGGGTACACAGATTTCAGAAAACAAATGTAGACTAAAAACGGAATGATTGTCTTTAAAAGACTCTCCAAATAAAGCGTGATTCGAAACAAAATGGCGCAAAACACAGGAGGGAGGGGAACAGGTGGAAATCCTGGCAGGGAGAGAGGGGGGCAGGGCACAGATCCTGGCAAGCCACATGAATATTACCCTCCCACCCCACCCTCACCTTATATTCGACTCACTTTTTACCTCCTTTTTTTTGGGGGGGGGAAGGGTACCTCGTCTTACACTCAGCTCGATTTATATTTGAGTATATATGGTATTTTATAGGCAGTAAGGGGGGGTCACACAAGTTATGCTGCATTAACTGATAAGCACAGGTACACCTACTCCAACAAAAATTTTAAATAAACTTTTTTAGCACATGTTTAGCACACCAATTTCAAACTTACTACAAGATATCTTAGCACATCCCACAGGAAGCCATTTTAAGCTGCTGTAGCACTTTTACCACAACTTAGTAAAAGGCCCCCTAAGACCAGTGGCATAGTAAAAGGGGTGCGGGGGTGGGATGGTCCACCACGGGCGTGATGTTTGTAAAAGGCACAGGCACCTGTCCTCCTCTCCACCCCTGCTCCTACCCACCCCCCTCCCTACCACGTGCGTTCACCCCTTCCCTCGTACCTCTTTGATTTTTCCTGTGCGAGTAGCATTACGAACTTGCTGCCCGCATCGGTGCTGCCTCTCTCTTATGTCAATTCCAGGTCTTGTTCACAGGAAGTGACTTCAGACGGATAGTAGGGGAAGGGGGTGAGCGCAAGGTGGGGGGGGGTCAGGAAGGAACAGGGGAGGCCAGAGAAGAGGGCAGGGAGGGGCTGCCCATGACCACTAAGAAAGCTACGTCCTTTTGGAAAAACGCTACCAGATTGTAAGGAAGCTGTTTTAAAGATTACAAGTAGTTTAACATGCATGTAGCATACCACAGTGTCAGATATACAGACCATAATTTTCCTTTGATAAGAGAAACAATACAAGTAACACAAACCCCTGTCGTCACCCAAAACACAAGTGGCTATCGGTTGTAACAAACAAGGCCACCTAATTTTGGGTTACGGACTTGCAGTATTTCACACCACAGAACATGAACCACCAGAGATTTTGCCAAACAGAGATATAATGTATATATATATATATATATACACATTTATATAATATATTCATATATTTATAAATATTTATTTATTTATTTCATTTATTTTCTATACTGTTCTCCCATATACATAATGTATTAAATTTAGGGAATATGTAAAAGCAATAAAAGTGTTCAAATAAAATTAAAACTGCACATGCCCCTTCCACAAACTTCATTTCATGGAGAGGTAATCTGTGTCGATGCACAGTTTCACAGCTTTTAAAAGGCAAATCCATCAAGTGCAGCAGTCTCTTCCCAGTATCCTAGACAACCATTGTTGATTTTGATCTTTATAGATCCCTGTACCCCTTTGTATTAGCAACGGCTATTAATATTCAATTTCTTTTTAAACACCTCTCTAAGATCATTCGATCTTTCAAAACTGTCAAATAAAAAAAAGGAGTACTTGCAGGCGATGTACCAGACCCTGGAACTGTTAAATCTAAGTTTCGCATCTATTCCTACACAGCGCCTCTCCCATCTCTCTCACTTTCTCAGCCCCAAATAAAAAGATTTAACTGCAAATATCTAAACGAGCAACCTAATCATTAACAAAAGAAAGCCTTCGACTCACCTATCTGGGGAATTTTCCCTGCATAAACAGAAACGGTTTTCTCAGCAGATCACCGGAACATTGAGATGGCTCCAGCTTTTTGGGAAGAGTCATCAACGCCTTTGCCGTTTAGCGGATTTAATGCAAGCACAAAGCATGCAAGCCAGGCTCTCAGCGCTTTCTTGCAATGACATCATTCCTCTCGAGAAGGAGCCAATAGCTGGGCTGGGGGGCGGGGTCGCGGCGCGCTCTTCCGGGAGTTGTAGTTTCTTCTAAGTCCACGAGTCCGTTCGCTGCCGCGTGGTCCGAAGGCTATGCAAGACCACAAATCCCAGAGTTCTCTGCGGCCCAATGGACAAGCCTGCAGAATGAGGCGCTTTGCGGGAATGCCATAAGCTTGATGGTTGGGAAATTGGAAAGCTCGTGTCCGGGAGGGGGAACCTTGTACTGAGTTTTCTTTCGGTGCGGTTTCTTTATTGTAGCTGGCTCGTGTTTAAACATGTCGGGTCTTATATACACAGAGATTCCAAGTTAACCAGTTCCAGACTGGAGATTTTGGAACAGTCTTGGATTTCTGACCATCTCGTATTGCATTATGGGGCTTGCGTCAATGATGTTAGTGGCCAGGTCACAGGATCCAGCAGTACCAATCCCACACTGCTTTGGGAAGTAATTCAGAACTAGGACTGGCCAAAAAGCCAGAATTGTTTCTGATTGTCATGCCCTTATCCAGACCATAGGTTTCACTATGGAGTGGGAAGTTCTACCTCCCCAAAAAAACAGCTTGCCATCCTAGTTCCACTGGGCTCATTTTTGCATTGAACCCCTTTTCTTCCTATGCTGGCTGCCTCTGAGGTCAGGCTCTCATCAGTAATGAAACAGTGCAAGACCTGGCACATCGCCAGCACTAATTTCATTATGTGGAAATGCCTTCAAGCCCATTCGCTTGTGGATGATCTATTCTTGGTACCGTCCCTCTGGCCAGGGTTAACATATGGCTTCAGAAAAAGGACGGTTTGAGACATCCATGTTTTACTTCTGCTGAAAACAATGGAAGTAAGGAGGACAGATGCATCTGAGCTTTACTTCTATTGAAACCAATGGAAGTTAAACCCGGATGTCTCAATCCGTCCTCCTTTTTCTGGAGCCATATGGTAACCCTACCCCTGACACATATGTGTCAGAGGGGGCAGAACCAACAGGACTTTCCCAAGTGTGTGGACTTATAGGCTCCTCAGTGCTAATGTTAATGCTGATGCCGACCAGGCCTTGTACTGTTTCATTATTGTCAGGTGCCCAGACGCAGGCAGTGCAGGAGGGAGGAAGGTTCGGGAAGGAATGCTGGACTTAGGAGGACCTAGTGTTTAGAGCTGCTGCCTCAGTACCCTGAGATTGTGAGTTCAATTCTCATTGCAGCTCTTTGTATGTCTGGGCAAGTCACTTAACATTTCATTGCCCCGGGTATAAAATAAGTACAGTACCTGTCTAAAATATGTAAACCACTTTGATTGTAACCACACAGAAAGGTGGTATATCATAGAAACATGATGGTAGATAAAGGCCAAATGGTCCATCTAAACTAAACTAAACCTTAGTTTTATAGACTGAGTCATCAACCATGAGGAGCTCGACTCAGTTTACAATAATGTAAAACATAATACATAAATTTGACAAGAAAAAGTATACTGAAATAGTTAATTTCCAAAATGTTTAGCAAACAAAAGAGTTTTCAGAATTTTCCAGAATAAAGCAAAAGAACTTAAACTTCTTAATGTAAGCGATAAAAGCATTCCAGAATTCGGTTAATTTAAAAGCAAAAGAATAACTAAATCTCTTAAAGGTTCTGTTTTAACCACTAAGAGAGGGAAATGTAAGTTTTTAATTTTTGAGAACTTCTGGCAAGATGAGATCTATGAACATTCCAGTCTAAAGGAATCAAAGTGACAAAAATGCCAACTACGATCTTAAATGCAATACAAATGCACACCGCTTTGAACTGTTCGTGGTACTGCGGTATAAAAAAATAAAGTTATTATTATTATTAAATTGAATTCTGAGATACACTGGAAGCCAATGTAATTCCTTGAGCAGAGGGGTTACATGATCAAATTTACTCTTACTGAAGACAAGTTTAGCTGCAGTGTTCTGTATAAATTGAAGTCTCTGCAGACTGACCTTTGAAAGACCCAAATACACTGAATTGCAGTAATCCAGCCTAGTCTGCCCATCTGCATTAACCATTATCTTTTTGTCTCTCTAAGAGATCACATGTGCCTATTCCACGCCTACTTGAATTCAGACACAGTCTTTGTCACCACCACGTCTTCCGGGAGACTGTTCCATGCATCTACCACCCTTTCTATAAATAAGAATTTCCTTAGATTACTCCTGAGCCTGTCACCTGTTAATTTCATCCTATGCCCTCTCATTCCAGAGGTTCCATTCAAATTAAAGAGACTCGACTCAATGCACATTTATGCCACATAGGTATTTAAACATCTCTATCTCCCCTCTTCTGCCTTTCTTCCAAAGTATATATATTGAGATCTTTATGTCTGTCCCCATACACTTTAAGATGAAGACCACACACCATTTTTGTAGCCTTCCTTTGGACCGATTCCATCCTTTTAAAATATTTTTGAAGGTGCGGCCTCCAGAATTGTACACAATATTCTAAATGAGGTATCACCAGAGTCTTATACAGGGGCATCAATTCCTCCTTTTTCCTACTGGCCATACCGCTCCCTATGCACCCTAGCATCTTTATAGCTTTCGCCATCACCTTTTCAACCTGTTTAGCCACTTTCAGATCATCCCATACAATCACACCCAAGTCCCCCTCTTCTGTCATGCAAATAAGTTCTTCACCCCCTAAACTATACCGTTCCCTCTGGTTTTTGCAGCCTAAATGCATGACCTTGCATTTCTTAGCATTAAATTCTAACTGTCAAATTTCAGACCATTCTTCAAGCTTCACTAGATCTTTCTTCATGTTATTCATACCATTCAGAGTGTTTACTTTATTGCAGATTTTGGTATCATCTGCAAAGAGGCAACTCTTACCTGACAGCCCTTCAGCAATATGGCTTATAAAAATGTTAAAAAGAACAGAACCTTGAGACACACCACTGGTAACATCCCTTTCCTCAGAGCGATCTCCTTTGACCACTACCCTCTGCCGCCTTCCACTTAACTAGTTCCTGCCTAGCCAGTCACTTTGGGGCCCATCCCAAGACACTCTGTTTATTTATTAGACGTCTGTGTGTCAAAGGCTTTGCTGAAATTTAAATATACCACATCTAAACCACTCATTCTACCCAATTATCTGGTCACCCAGTCAAAGAAAATTATCAGATTTGTCTGATAAGACCTAACTCTTTTGAATCTATGTTGCCTCTGGTCCTGTAATCCACCAGATTCCAGAAACTTCAGCATTCTCCGTTTTAAAAGCATTTTAATTAATTTGCTTACCACAGAAGTCAGACTTATTGGCCTGTAATTCTCTACTTCTTCCTTACTTCCACCTTTGTGGAGAGGGACCACAGCCGCCCTTCTCCAATCCTCTGGTACCCCTCCCAACTTTAGAGAAGCATTGAAAAGGTTAGTCAGTGGAGCCACCAGAACTTCCCTAAGTTCCTTCAGCACCCTCGAATGTATACCATCCGGCCCCATTGCTTTGTCTACCTTTACTGGAACACTCTTCCGGAGTCTGTGGTAGGGGAAAACACCCTCCAGGGATTCAAGACAAAGTTGGACAAGTTCCTGCTCAACTGGAAAGTACGCAGGTGAGGCTGGACTCATTTAGAGCACTGGTCTTTGACCTAAGGGCCGCCGCGTGACCCTATGGACCACTGGTCCACTGGGACCTATGGACCTATGGACCACTGGGACCTATGGACCACTGGTCCACTGGGACCTATGGGACCTATGGACCACTGGTCTGACCCAGCAGCAGCAATTCTTATGTTCAATTTAGCTAGCTCATTACATTACATTACATTAGTGATTTCTATTCTGCCATTACCTTGCAGTTCAAGGCGGATTACACAAGAGTTGTCAGGAGGTTACAAGAATTGTAACATTACATAAGAATTGTCATAAGAATTACATAAGAATTGTCGAGAAGTTAAGGAGATACATGTTGGGTAATTAGAAACATTTTAGATTAGATATGGGTGGAGTATGTGGTAGGTGGAGTTTGGAAAGGAAATGGTCGTGTTAGATAGGTTTTATGTATTTTTGAAGAGTAGGGTTTTGGTTTCTTTTTTGAAGGTTTTGTAGTCTGTGGTCGAAGACAGCAGATTGGTGATTTGTCTGTCTAGTTTAGCTGCTTTGGTGGCCATTAGGTTGTCATATAGTTTTCCTCGTTTAACATTTTTGGTTGGTGGGTGTGTGAATAGAGAGTGGGTTCTCCTGTGCCTGGTTGAGTTGTTCCAGTATGTTGGGCTTTCTCCATTAATAGCTTTGAATAGTAGGCTGTAGAATTTGAAGTGTGGTCTTACTTGTATTGGGAGCCAGTGTGAGTCGTGGTATGCTGCTGTGATGTGGTCATATTTTTTCAATGAGTAGATGAGTCTTAGGGCTATATTTTGTATTGTTTGTAATTGCTTTATCATGGTCATTGGGCAGGGGAGGTATAGTATGTTGCAGTAGTCTATTAGTCCAAGGATAAGAGATTGTACCAAAAGTTGGAATTGTTTCCTGTTGAAGAATTTTCGGATTTGTCTTAGGTTTCTCATAGTCACGAATGATGCTTTTATTACTTTGTTGATTTGTGGTTGCATGGTACAGCCTCTGTCAATCAGTACTCCAAGAAGTTTTAGTGTGGGTTGAATGGGGTATGAGATCAAGTTTATTACTAGGTTTGTTAAGATTGGAGTTTTGCTGTTTTCTAGGAGGATGAATTTTGTTTTGTCAGAGTTAAGCTTTAGTTTGTGTTCTATCATCTATGTTGCTACTGTTTCGAGTGTTCTGTGTATTGTGCCTGTCATGGTGGATTCTGGATGGTCGAAGGGGAGGAGAATGGTGATGTCATCTGCATAGCTATATGAGGTTATGCCATGTTAGTCTAGATATGAGCTGAGGGAGGCTATGTATAAATTGAATAGTGTGGGAGAAAGAGGTGATCCCTGGGGAACTCCGCAGGGGTTGGACCATGGTTATTATTTTTCTTTATTTGTTTTAACCCTGTAGGTTCTGGATTGTAGGAAGCCTTTAAACCATGAGAGTACCTTGCCTGAGATTCCTATGGAGTCTAGTGTTTGTAGGAGGATGTCATGGTCTACCAGGTCGAAGGCTGGTAGACCATGATATCGAAGGCTCCTCACGAACACAACCCTCTGAAAATTGATCAGGGTCTACCTCTCCACCATCCCTTTTCACATTTGTCTTCTGTGGTCCCGCTACCAGATCTTCAGCCATGAACACAGAACAGAAATATTTGTTAAACAATTCAGCCTTTTCTTTATCAGCTTCTACATATTCCTCTTTTGAGTCTCACAATGCCACTTTTGAGTCTCACAATGCCACTTTTGCACTTCTTCCTATCACTATATATCTTAAAAAAATGTCTTGTCTCCCCATTTTACCATGTCAACTATTTTTTTCTTCCATTTGTATCTTTGCTTTCCTGACTACTTGACCAGCCTCTCTTAATATTTTTGCCTGTCATCCTCTTTCTGTGATCTTTTGTAGTTTATGAAAGCTAACCTCTTATTACTTACCTTCTCAGCTACTACTTTTGAGAACCAAAGCGGCCTTCTTTTTCTCTTACTTTTACTTACTTGCCTCACAAAAAGATTTGTTGCCCTTAAATTTTGTCTACAGCATTTCTATTCCTTCCAGATGTTCCCATCCAGATATTTCTCATTCCTCCCTTTACCCCTTTGGACCAGTGTTTCTGAAATTTCCTGATTATTTCTCATAACCAAGGTCTGAGGTCTGAACAGTCCAGCGATTTGAACAGATGTGAGAAATACAGCGCGCCAAATGTAAATTGCCCTGTAGCAGCAGAGGGATAAAGTGATCTACGAAATGCTGCGTTAGTTTAGTTTTCAGCGATAGCTATCTGTCTCTACTTTAAAGTCCTATACTTGGAAACAGGCGTAAAGAAGAATTTGCTGCAAGCAAGAAGTTCAAGTGGAATGACCGGAGCCATAATGAATAAGATAAGATACTTTGTTGCAAGTGCAAAGTGAACGATTACATAGACTCTTAGCTTTGAGAAATAATCAGGAAATTTCAGAAACAGTTTCAAATTAATGAGATAAAAAGTATTATAAAGAATACAAAATTAAAAATTAATATAAGAAAGAAACAAAAGGGTTTTTTGCCAATGACTGTTTGTATGAGCCAAAATCAGCAGTTTTACTGAACCACGTGACACTGATCAACTGTGCAAGAGGCTCTTAATTCTGAGGCTTTTTTTCCCCTTAGATCAGATTAAAGTTAATAAAGCTGAATTTGAACTAAATTTCTGATATAATATACTGTAATATTGTGAAATCAATAAGGACTGGCACTGCTCACTAGTGGAGTTATATAATTGGATTATAGATTACTAGTTCCATTTATGTCAGAGGAGATAGGACCAGTACAGGACACAGTAGCCATGGTGTGCACAAAGCCGTGGTCCGGTGCTATTTTCTTGGTTGTTCATTAGACTGAACCTAGGGAGGTGCAATGGAAGTGAGCAGTATAGAGGTGGATGGGATGGGCGACAAACAGGGCAAGACTGTACGAATTAAAGGAAGATAGATGAGTGGAAAGGAAAACAGAAACAACGCAAGACTTAAGACTGGAGGGAAGGGGTGGAAAAAAACCAAAACAGAATGGGGCAATGCTAGATTAGGAGAGAGACAGGGCAATCATGAATAAGAAGGTGGGGCGAGAGACAGGCAATGCTGAATGAGTTGGAGAGAGAGGGAAAAATACTGCTTAGGAAAGATAGGCACTACTGTGGGAAGAGAGATAGGCAGGGGTAATGCTGAATGGTGCAGTAGAAGGTGGAAAGAGAGACAGGCAATGGTGGATGATGAAAAGGACAGGAGGTGAGTCAGAGAAGATATTGGATGGCAAGTTGGGGGGGCAATACTAAATAGGGGAACACAGGAAGGGGGGGGGGGACACGGGAGAAAAAGAGCACAAGTGTATTCATGCATGTGTCTTGACCCTCCAAATGTTATGAAATGTTAAATGTGTTTCCTGATAATAAAAAAAGGTGTTTAAAAAAAAAAATTTTTTTTTCACTAGGTGCTTTGAATGAAAGGAAAGTCCTTTCAATTGCTGGTTCAGTCACTAATGTTAAGCACTTTAGACTACTGTAATATCATATACTTGGGATCCTTTAAGAAAACCATCAAATGTCTGAGAATCATACAGAATACTGCTGTCCGCCTCATTTATGGTCTCAAAAAGTCAGACTATGTAAGCCCGTTCTACAGAAAACTTCACTGTTTGCCAATGGAGGCAAGGGTCATCTTCATATTTGCCTGCCTTTGTTTCAAAACCATAACAGGTTCATCCCCAATCTACCTGTCATACCATTTCGTATTTCCAGGCACCTCCCGCACACATAACACCTACCTGTTTGCCTTCCTCTCCTTGAAGGGCTGTATCTACAAGAGATTCCTCGATAGAACACTGTCATTCCAAGCTGGCAAATGGAATAAATGTCTAACCACCCTCATTTCTAACACACTCTCCTACTAAGCCTTCAGGAAATCAATCAAAACCTATCTCTTTGACAAATTTCTCTGATTCCTCCCTGCCTTGTTGTATCTCTGACACACCTATTGCATTTCCGACTCTCTTCCAATGTAACTGACAATATTCTCTGTAACATCGCTGTCTGTGTACAGTCTCTTCCTATGTAAACCGCTCTGAACTGCTTCTGGTATACAAAATAAAGTTATTATTATTATATTTATTATATGATAATAATAATAACAACAACTTTATTTTTGTATACCGCAATACCACAAACAGTTCAGAGCGGTTTGCAATGTAAGAGACTGTACATATACAGTGAAGAAACAATGTAAGGGAATATACTATGCAGTTGAGAGCAGTTATATATATGTGTTATGATATATTGAAGAGTTGGGAGGGAATGGGATAAAATATATTGAGTATGATTAATTATAGAATTTCAAGTGATATATTTAAGTTAAAATGATGTTAGTTTTTGTTACACTTGATGTACCTTATAAAAATGAATAAAGAATAATTTAAAAAAAAGGTTGGACCTGGTCTAGAGACACCACTGCTCCCCCTGTAGGGTTCCCATATGGCTCCAAAAAAAGGAGGACGGATCAAGACATTCGGGTTTTACTTGTGTTGAAAGCAATGGAAGTAGAGTAAAACCCGGATGTCTCAATTCGTCCTCCTTCTTCTGGAGCCATCTGGGCACCTTATGAGGAATGTTAAGTAGTTAATTCTAGGTGCTTCCTAATGGAGGGGGAGGCAGTCGTAAGAAGCCCGGGCTTCTCGAAAAGCTTTAGGAGTTAAAGGTGCAAGTAATGAAAATAATCTATGGTTTGGAAACACTCTAATGAAAGGGTTCGCCCAAATAACCCGCTTTCGTTACAGTTCCAGGCACGCCATTCACGCGCAAGCGCACCAGCCGGGAGCATGATACGCCAGGAAGGCCGGGATTTTGCAGGGCCTGAACCTGCGACACGGAATGCTGGGAGTCGTCGTTTTTACTCCGTTGTGGTCCACCCACAGCCATCCAGATGAAACTATGATTCCCAAAAGCCTTTGCGGCTCCCGCGAGGAACCTGCGGGAAGGGTTGCGGAAGCGAGTTGGGGTTGAGGGTTCGTTCCCGACGCCTCGCTTGTGGGGGATACGGAAGTGGAGGCTGGGCCTGTGAAAGACATCGGCAGGAAAGCAGAACAGAGGGGTCGGCTGCTGGCATTTAACTCTTTCTGCTTTATTTTTAGAGCTGCTGTGCGAGACGGAGGGTCGTCAGTCAGTGGCCTGAAAGAGCTTGGTTCACTTTGCCAGCTTTGAAAACTCTTGAGGGTGACATTTGGAGGCAAGAGTTGTTCTGTCCGAATGCAAGAGTTTCCTTAAAAAAAAAAAAGGGGATGGGGGACGACGACATTGCAATGTTTGGGGGAGGGTCGTTTTAACAATTTTAATGTATTTTTAACATTTTAAAACAGGGGTTGATTTACAACGCTCCTTCATCGTCCCTTTTCCATGGAGGGAGGGGAGCATCTTAGTTAATTGGGCCATAAGTTTTTGCTTAGTGAAATTTGACTAGATTACTTTTATTTTGGGTTGGGTGTTTGTTTGTTTTTTAATTTCAGGGTTGAACTAAACAAAAATGTTTCTGTTGCCTAGGCAGTTTCAAGTCTACCAGTATCAGTGTGCTCTAATTTTTGTTGGCAAATGTGCTCAAAATGTTTTTCATGTGCACAAGTTTTCAGCATCGAATTTGTGTGTAGAATAGCTATGTTCATAATAAGGAAAGCCAGCAAAAGTATTGTGTGCACTTACTTCCTTAATAAACCATGTATGCTTGCACATCTTAGAGCAAACACGGGTTAAAACCATATCAGGAAAGGAAAAGTACACCGTACTTTGTTGAGTCAAAGTTATTGAAATTGTTTGTTTTGACCCGAAACAATTTGGGAGCAGAGGACCTCTGACTGGAAAAAATGCAGAGCAGCAGAGGGCCTCTGAATGGAAAAAAATGCAGAGCAGATGCAAAGTTAATAGGTGCCCTAGGTGAATCTTTCACCCTTCTCAAATAACTTTAATGCCCCTAGCCTGCAACCCCCAAATTTTTGATAAACTCAAGAATCATGAGCATCACTCACATCTATAAAACTGCAGGTATGCATTGATGGTTGTTTTTTTTTTAAGTTTGTGTTTTGCCAGAACGTACTGTTCTGCTTTGACTGCAGCTGCCACCTAGTTGTGGCTTATGTTTGAGCTGGCCCTGGGAAAATTAGATACCTTGGGGTTGATTGAGCACCTCTGGGGTTCATTACTCCTGGGGTGAAATTCCCTCACCCCACAGATTGCACACAATTCTGCAATTATTGTGCTCAGTGCTAGCATCAGGTCTCTCTCTTCCCTCCCCTGGAGAGTTTATGTGGCAGGAAGAGGAGATGTGAACTGCTGCACATTGGGTCACTTCTTCCTCTTCAGCTGGCTTAGAGCAGAGGAGGAGGAAGTGACCCAATGTGCAGCAGTTCACTTCCTCCTACTATATGATCTCTGAGGCGGGGAGGAAGAGAACCATCTCCAGGAGCACAGTAAAGGAGATGGGGAGCAGACAAAGGTGAGTGTGCATTGGTGGGGAAGGCTATAGCTTAAAGAGGGAATTAGGAGAAAATTTCAGACTTAAGAACATACTAGGTCAGACCAACAGTCCATCAACCCCAGCAGTCCATTCTCATGGTGGCCAATTCACCTTTGGGTGGGGAAATTCTGTGCAAAACCTTTGTAAATAAACACAGAATTCTCCCAGGAATAGTAAATATAATCAATCAGCTGCAAGTCTTGTTAGAGATGTGCACTGGCTGAAAACTTAGACCTTAAAAAGAAAGAGAATCAAATAGTATTGATAGGTACTATGGTTCCAGAACCAATCTTTTTTTTTTTTTCTGAGTGAAACCTTTGCAGGAGTAAGGAATATAATATATTTCAGCTTTATTTCTTGTAATTATCTGCATTTGTTTCTGCATTTCAGGAGGGTTGGCCTTTAATAAACATGTGACTTTCACCTATTGATAAAGAGGAAATGTAGGGTTGACAGCTGGTTCCAGGTAGCCCAACAGTTTTGATCCAGTTCTGGATTTACAGTGTTATATGAAGGAAGTTGTAGAGTGCTGGTCTTGGAATGAACGTGGGAAATTAAAACAAATTTGGTAAACCTTGGACAGGATCAACCCCTTTTTTGAGCTAGTTAAGCAACTGTAACCTTGGAGGGAAGAAGTATTTAATGGCCATTCATTCATTCAATGACATCTGAGATGTAAATAATGGAAAAATATTTTTTATTAATGGAATAACATTTCTAAAACAAGTAAGCTCAAAAGAGGATAATATTAAGAGTAACACTTCAGAGATGGTAGTAACTGCTGAACAGTAACTTAATTCAGTTGTGCCTGAGATAGGCACCGTGGATCCTTAGATCAGCATCTTGAGATCAGCTAGATTCTTTATTACCACAGGAAGAAAATTGGTCAGAACGTTTTCTCTGTGTATGGTTTAGATATGTTTGCTTAATGGAAGGACATCTGGTGGCCATAAAGAGGTTGATATTAACAGTGGCAGTCTTCAGGAGAGTTTGCAAAATGAAGGCAGGATAAAATAAACCTCAAACTTCTGGAATTGGAAGTAGCTTAAAACCTGTCACTAATTTTAGTACTAGTTGTGTGTTCCTTTTTCTCTTTTTTTTTAAGTTTAATCTTTGTTAGTTATTTTTAAAGACATATCTAATTACAGCCTATTCCAGCCAAAAAACATTATTTACTCAACATGTAATTTAACAGTGGAACTCATTACCAGAGAGTGAGGTTAAAGCAATTAGCTTAGCAGAGTTTAAAAAGGTTTGGATAATTTCCTAAAAGAAAAGTCCATAAGCCATTATTAAGATGGATTTTGGGAAATCCACTGTTTATTTCTAGAATAAACAGCATAAAATCTCTTTTCCAGTGCAATAGGTGAGACTAAAGGGAAATAACCCTATCTAGTGGAAAAGAGCTTACCAGGGTAAGTACATAATCTCTTTTTACTCTTTGGGGATGTTGCCAGGTACTAGTGATCTGAATTGGCAACTGCTGGAAACTTGATACAGGGCTTGATGAATCCTTGATCTGTCCTAGTATGGCAACTCTTATGTTGTTACACAGTCTTCAGAACAGAACATAATACTGAAGTGGGGCCTCGTCAACAATTTGTGCAGGGGCGTTAATACCACCTTTTTTTCTTCTAGTTATACCCTTCTCTATGCATCCTAGCGTCCTTCTGGTGGCCTTGGTCACTGCCTAGTTACATTGTTAGTCACCTTGCAATTCTCGGACACTATCACCTCAAGGTCTGTCTTCTGAGCTGTGCTCATTAATCTCTTGCCTCCTATCGTACATCTCCTTTGGATTTCTGCACTTTACATTAAATTTTAACTGGCACCTTTGACCGTTCTCATTTTTGGATATCTCTTCATGTGGTTTGTACTTCCTCTGGGGTAGCCACTCTGTTGGCAATCTTCATGTCAATCTGCAAAAAAGACAAACTTTTCCAGATGATTCCTCATTCCTCTCACAAATATATTAAACGGTATTGACGCTAGTACTCCCGAGTCATTCCACTACTCACCTTCTTTTCCTCTAATTGAATTCCATTTACCACCATCCTCTGTCACTTGTTGGTCAACCAGTTTCCAATCTAGTACATTGCTTTTAGTCCTAAGTTCAGCCCTCTCAGCTTATTCGTCTTTGAGAACCATATCAAAGGCTTTGCTGAAATCCAAGTAAATTCCATCTAGCATATGTCCTTTATTCAGTTCTTTGGTCATCCTGTCAAAGAATTCAATCAGATTTGTTTGGCAGGATTTTAGATTGGTAAAACTATGTGGTCTTGGATCCTGCAATCCATTGGATTCTAGAAAGTTAACTGTCTTTTCCTTCAGTATTTACTCCGTTCCCAGATGTACCCTCAGCAACCGACTGCAATCATCTGGGATTTTCCTCCTTGAACACCAAAGAAAAGTATTTGTTTAGCATATTCACTTTATCCTTATCACTTTCCATATAGTTGTTCTTGGCATCTTTCATTCTTACGATTCCATTCCTAGTCATCTTTCAGTCTTACAAGTTCCATTACTAGAATACTATTTCAATCTTCCAGTCTTTCCACACTTCAGTTCCTCCTTGTAAATGGGTGAAAACAAGCAATAGCTGACATCTGTTGCTGCTAAAGAAGGGAATCTCTGAAATTTTGAGATGTGTGTATATATAGGTTTTTTTTTGTTGTTTTGTTTTTTTCCCATAGAACAGTGTGTCTCAGACTTTCTTGAGCCGGGGCACACTAAAGGTAGTGGCCACGGCTTGAGGCACCCAGAAGTGCGTGGACGTTGCCGTGATGACATCACGCATATGCATGACATCATCACATCGATGTCCATGCATGTACAGAGGCCCTCCAGATGGGCCCTGAGACGCCAGTAGGGGGTGCCAGCAGGGAAGAGGGCCAGAGAGAAGGAGAGGCACTGGCGCCAGCTGATTGCCTACAGCAGTGTTTCTCAACTAAGTCATGCTAAGTACACCCTAAGTCTAACAAATATCAACTGAGTACCCCAACCACAGACCTCCCTAGGCCCACCCAAGCTCTGCCCAAGATCCCATCCCCTTTACTAATTATAATGCAATTTTTTCCATTCATTTTTCATATATACACAATATACACAGCAGATATAAATTCTCAAAACTGATACATTTCAATCATTATATTGAAAATAAAATCATTTTACCTACCGGCGATCCTCTGCAGGCTGCTGTAATTAGCTTTAGAGGTGAGACCGGGAGGCCAGAGGATGCTAGAGAGAAGGGGAAATATGCAGGCTTTCGGTGAATCGGGTAGTGCAGGTGCTGTACCACGTAGGGAAGTCAGCTGGCAGGTGCCTCTCTTCCTCCTCAGTGTGCCGCAGCACACTAGTGTGCCTTGGCACACAGTTTGAGATACACTGCCATAGAGATTTGTACCAGGACATCAGAGTACTACAGAACTGTAGCATATCTGTAAGAACATTGGACTGATTTGTGAGAGAAACGTGAAAGCAGCTTCTCAGGATAGAACTGGACTGATAGGGCCTTGAGGCTCCTTATCTGCTGTCATGTTCTAAGTTTCCATGTGGCAATAATTTAACAAGTCATAATTTCTGACCAAATGATAATGTAGTAACCACGTTAACTTTGCTTAAATCTATTATGTATGTTAAGTGGATTAATCTATCGACTGTATTCATTCAAGACAGGAGATACCATGTGCAGCTAGACGAGCAAACGTTCTGCAATGCAAACCAGATGGAGTGCAACCACCTACAAAAAGCTACAGGATTAAAACAGTTTTGTACTGCATCTGAAAATGTTTCAAAATGAAGTATTCCTTCACCTAGCAGGGAGAAACTGTCAGTTTGTGTATTACTGGAGCAATCTTTGGATCCGATTCCATGTCATTTGAACAAACTGACCCTACTTTGCATTCCATGGATTAATAATCCTTATTTCTGCAGGTAGAAGCTATACTGTTAACGTTTTTTACATGGTTCTTTTGTTGTTGTTTTTTTTTTTTTTTTTTTTGCAGATATAAATTCAGGTACAGCTGGTATTTCCTTACTTAGAAGGCTTACAATCCAAGTGGTACCTGAAGCATTAATGTGAAAAATGGGATTTGAACCTTGCTGTTTTAATCAGTAGGTAGCTCTCTAGGGTAAGGGGCCTGGTTTTAATATGACTCTCCTATCTCAGCTTTTTTGTGACCTGAAATAGTAAAAAAAAAAAGTTTACTACAAGGGCAGGTGCTATTTCAGCTTCCTAATGTGTATCATCTGCATTTGGCCCATCTTCCCTTATTAGCAGAGCAAACGTTGTGACCTAGAATATGAAATCTAAGAAATCTGAACCAGCAAGAAAATCATCTATTCTCCCCTCTACTTGCATGCAAAAAGCAAGTAATAATGCAGTTAAGCTTGAACTATGATTAGCTGGATTACTTTGAAATTACACACTGCCAGATCTGTTCTGCATGTAGAAAGAATGCTTAAGAACCATTTGAAAACTGAATAGATGATTGCAAGAGTAGGAATAATATAATGAATTGTGAGAGCTATTGATTATGGACTGTGTGAAGGTAGGGAGGTGATGTATGGTTAAAACCACAAGCAGTCCCCGAGTTACTGATGCCCCACTTAAGTACGACTCGTACTTAAGAACGTGGTTGTGTAAGCACCTCTTATTGTACACCGTCTTGAACTGAAAAGGTATGACGGGATATAAATAAAGCTATTATTATTATTATTCATTTGATTTCACTGAGCAGTATTTCCAGTGGCATAGACTCCTACGCTTCTCCTGTAGCAGATTCAGGAATGTCGCATGGCCACATTAAGAATAAATTCATGTAAACCATTCTGAGCTCTTCTGGGAGAATGGTATAGATAATAGAACAGTGTGTGGTTGTGCATGCTGTACCTTAGAGGGAACACTGGGACAGTTGGCCCTTTTGTCAGCTGGGATCAGAGTTAAGCAGCAAGAATCTTAAAATCTACAAGTTCTAAGTTACATACAAATCTGATTTTAAGAACAGCTTTAGAAACTTAACTCGTTCTTAATCCGGGGACTACCTGTATCATTGAATGAAAGGCAAGAGATTATGTAGTGTGATGGCCAAGGCTGAGAGAAAAGAGATGGACAGCATCAGAGTGGTCTAATAGTGTAAAAGTACAGAGAAGAAGCTGGAAGAAGGGAATAGATATTAACATATTAATATTTTGGATGAGGCAGAGAAACTATAAAGTCCTGATCATTAAGGAACATATAATTTATAGTTAAAAGAGTAATGGTATGGTGACTCAGCAGCTACAGTTGTGGAGGTGGGGGGGAGGGTCAGATCCAAGTGTTCCTCAAAATATTTTTTTTGGGTGGGTGTGCAATGCTATTGGGCATGTTTTTTGTCTGGGAGCTGTGGAGGGGTGGATTCGTCTCTACTGCAACTCTTCCCCCCTCCCTCCTCCCAAACCTAACATGTTTCATAGTAATATTTATGGAAAGTAAGTACCATATATATTCCTGTTGCACACACAAGTTTGCAAGTGTAAATAAGGGCCCATCATTTGCTATTTCTGCTCCCCCCCCCTCAGTGTGCTGTGTTGTAGCACTGCCACTATGCATCTAAGCTGTGTCTCTGTTTCATATCAGATGATATAGCCTAATCTATGCATTGATAACTGTCAAGAGGGGAATTTTTTTCTTGATGCTGCTTTACGCCTAAGATTACCAATTATCCAAGACAGCAAGTGCCCCTTTCATGCTAATACATGCACAAATTGAGCAAGAAGACTGAAACACATGTTAAACCTTCTTGATGGTTACTGCTTAAGAGTTTGTGTTAAATGCCTATGTATTCTGCATGTGTCATGTTCTGGAGATACATTGTGGACTCTGTGCCAAGTGCTGCCCAGAAAACTACAGTGTCTTAATTAACTTAGGTCCTAGGCATTTAACGTGAAGACCTATTTAATGCATAGTTTTGTATCTTGGAACCTGCGCTCATTTGTAATGTTTCACAACTCTGATTGTCTATGTGACTCAGAATTGCTAGTACTAACCTGCCTCCACTACAATCGACTAGTTTATCTAGAGGCAATGATTTCACTTTTTTCTCCTCAACCCAGACCCCAATGAGCTATCTGATCCAGACTTAAAGGCTGCTGCCATCTGCTGACAATTCAAAAGAAATCAGTGCTGCTTTATGTAGCACTGACTGTTCAAATTATTTTAATCACTTTCTCAGTTTATCCAAATGCATTTTAGGAAAGAAGTGAATAGCTGGAACACTTGGGTTTTGCCAGACAGCAACTGTCATAGAATTTCAATTTGTCTTATGATTTTTTTTAAATACATCTGATAAAGATAATTCAAACCACAATGCATAACTGTGAGAGGGGGAATTCAGTTGAGTGATCATCACGTTATTACTTTTGACATTAAATTCCATCCACAAAGGGGGTGAGCTTTTATGTTCCCTCTAAATCAGTGGTCTCAAACCCGGGGGCC
This sequence comes from Geotrypetes seraphini, assembly GCF_902459505.1. NCBI lineage: Eukaryota > Metazoa > Chordata > Amphibia > Gymnophiona > Dermophiidae > Geotrypetes > Geotrypetes seraphini. The sequence goes on from NC_047089.1 coordinate 20,036,823, forward strand.
ACATGTAGCCCGCCAGGTACTATTTTGAGGCCCTCGGTATGTTTATCATAATCACAAAAGTAAAATAAAACAGTTTCTTGATCATATGTCTTTGTAGTTATAAATTACAATATTATTATTAAGACAGCCAAAAGGAAAAATTTATAAACTATAAAGAGTTTTACCTCATGCAAAATTGTCATTTCTTTAATAAGACATTAACTATTTTTTCTGAGGCCCTCCAAGTACCTACAAATTTAAAATGTGGCCCTGCAAAGGGGTTGAGTTTGAGACCACTGCTCTAAATATATACTGCCTTTTCAGCAGCTGGAGGAGTGAAGGAGTAGTCTAATGGTTAGAGTAGCAGGCTAAGAACCAGGGAGCTGGGTTCAAATCCTATTATCATTTCTTGTGATTTTGGGCAGGTCCTGGTACAAACAGATTTTAAGCCTTCTGAGGACAGGAAAAATGAGGATACTTGTTTAATAAGGGTTTTTTGTGGATAGATAGCCAGGGGTGGGGCTGGTCCCACCCACTTTAGGCTCAGATCCACCCAGAATTCTTTTACCTTTGTTATGGCTGGTGGGGATCCTTAAGCACCACCAACTGCAAGGGTCCTCTGGCAGCACGAAGTCCTCCTCCCTCTTGTCCTAGCCTGCAGCACTGTCCAAGTACTGGCTCCCCTTGCCACACACATGGTTTCACGCAGGCAGAGCAGTCTCATGCACATGGCTACGGTTTTGAGGAGGGGGGATGTGGAGACCACATGTGCTCACCACATTTGCCTAGTGGTCCAATCAAAATTTGAGGTCTGATTATGCCTCTCGTGTCAGCTGTGTGTAGGTGATGTTGTCCAATGGCACCTAGTGGTAAATAATTACTCTCCATAGCTTGGAGAGACTTGAATTGGGGTGCCTTTGAGCATGCATATGCAGTTGCACTAAAGTGAGCACCCACTTCCTGCCTCTTAAGTTCCAGGCTTCAGGAGATGCCTGCGAGATGATTACAATACTGTTATCCTGCTGTATCAAAACCCCCTGTTGTGCAGGTAAGTAACCTTGCTTTCTCTATGGATAAGCAGAACTTGTTGGGCACATGTAAGTGATTAACTGTTGGTGGCAAGGGTATCCCTGATCCCCTGGAGAGACCTGTGATAAGATGCCAGCTGCCAAGAAAAAAAGGGAGCTGGTGTGGCATAAACTTTTGAAACAAAATTAAGTTTAACCAAGACAAGGTCCATACTTGATGCTAAAACAGGTAATAACTTTTGAACAAATACAACAGGTGAAAGATAACTTTCTCATGGAGGTATTAGAATTTATACAGATACGACTATCCAACAATTCCAGTGCAATAAATATGGTATCCTGAAACATAGTTACATTACATTAGGGACTTCTATTCCGCCTATACATTGCAGTTCAAGGTGGATTACCTATTTGTGCTCACAAGCAAACTGCAGATGATGTCAATCACAGCTTTTCAACCCCTCCTCTACAGTCTCTGCTGCCCCCTTCAGTGCTTCCTTCTGCAAGCAAACATGAAGGTGTCTTTGATCTCTGTTTATTTTTTTGTTTTTCAGTATGTTTTTTTGTGGCTTGTTCACGGATTTCTTTTTCCTGTGGTACTGGAGATCCCAGCTCAGAGAGGAGCAGATGTTTGTAGCTGGCAAGTGTATCCTTGAGACCTGTACAGCTAGCCTGCTGAAGATTTCTGGAACTCAGGGTTCTAGGCCCTCAGCACTTGCTTCCTTGATTGGGTGAGGAGCTTGAGTGCAGGCTGTTAGATATCAATAGCAGTCCTTTGGGGCACTCGCCTACCTCCCTTTCCTCACTGTGCATTGGGAGTTCTAGGGGCTAGAGGATCAGTCTGACTAAGACCTAACTGGCAGCCTTAAGATCTCGATGTGAAGCTGACAGGTGGTTTGAGGCAAAGAGCCTCTTCTGATCCAGCTATACTTTGAAGGAGCTGAAGCAGTCTGCAGCACCTTCACCTTTCCACAGCACCATGGTTTCTGTGTACAGGCTGTGACAGCCTATGGGGGAAAATTGGGGGGGGGGGGGGGGAAGGTGTGTCTTAAAGTGTGTTTTGACTGTTTTTCCAGTTAGATCTGTGGTCTCCCTCCTCTAAAATTCTTTTTCCCCCCCATTTTTTAGTTAGCCTTGAAGTGTTTTAAAACTAATTTTTTGGGGTGACTATGCTGCTGTGGCCATCTTGGATTTCCCAATGTTTGTTGTTTCCCCCCAGTTCTCCAAAAACCTTTGTTGTGCCTCAAAACTGCCAGGGAAGGAGTCCTCATACCTCCATCTTGCCTCATTTGTTACGGATGGGCAGCTGAAGAGTGCCCTTGCAGCATAAGATGGAGGGGTGTGAATCTTGGGCTTAGTCCCTTCACAGTCTTCTAGAGTTGGAGAAAAGCAGATGATCCTTTTAGCAGAAGGACCTTCTGGAGCTCCAGGACAGCTTCCCTGTGCACAGTAAGGGCATAGAGGATTCACAGCCTAAGGAAAGGCATTTGCTCTACCCTATGAGGGAGTTGCCCACTCAGGCTTTTACCCTGGAGTTAATTAATCTCCTTTGGCAGGGTTAGGCAGAACTCCGCCTGGTAGGTCTGCTGGCCCCTCTGGATGTTTAAAAATCCTCTAAGCACGTGGGATCTCTTAGAGCAGGGGTGTCCAATGTCGGTCCTCGAGGGCCGCAGTCCAGTCGGGTTTTCAGGATTTCCCCAATGAATATGCATTGAAAGCAGTGCATGCAAATAGATCTCATGCACATTCATTGGGGAAATCCTGAAAACCCGACTGGACTACGGCCCTCGAGGACCAACATTGGACACCCCTGTCTTAGAGAGAGGAACAACCCTTCTGTTGTCAGATACCTATACCCACTATAACCTCCCCAACTCTGAAATGTCCTGCCTAAATTAGATTGTAAGCTCTTCTGCGCTCCAAAATCAGAACTTGGCAAAGACAGCCCCCTCTATAGCTTGTGTTAGCTAGCTGGAGTGGACTATATAGCAGATTCACTCTATGATATAATCAAAGTCATGAGGAAATCTCAGCATATTTGATCTCTGCCTGTCATAAGCTTTGGATCAGACTGGGTCGGTGATTCAACCTCCCCTATATCAAGGCTGGCCCTCGAAATCTACTGGCAGGCCAGATTTTCAGGATATCCACAATGAATATGCATGAGAGGAATTTGCATACCAAGAAGGCAGTGCAGGCAAATCTCTCTCATGCATATTCATTGTGGATATCCTGAAAACCTGGCCTGTCAGTAGATCTTGAGGACCGGACTTGGGCAGCCCTGGCCTAGATGATCGTATGGCCAGTGTACAAGATCGCTATTCAAGATCTTTACCAGACAGTAGACCCCCGAGCAGCCAGAGGCCAGAGCTGAGGGTCCTTTTGTGATTCACAGTGCTCTCGCTAGTACTCCACAGGAGTCTCTAACTCAAAGTCTTTTCAAGGTTCCAAAAATAAATTCTATGGTAACTGGAGGAGTCAAGGTTCCAATTCTTTCTCTACAGTGCCAGCCAAAAAGCCACAATGATGTCAGCCTTCCAGCTAATCCTCTAAAGATTGGAGGTCAGCTCAGGGATTGTGTGGAGGCCTGGAACAAATAATGACTGACTGCTGGGTCCTGGAGATTATCAGAGAGGGTTACAAGATAGTTTGCGTGCCCTCAGTTTGGTTCATTGATTAATTGGCGGGCTGGCCAGAAAAAGCAAAAAAAAAGTCCAGGTAACATTAAAAAGGTTGCTAGATATTCATAGAACTAGTTACTTCAGAAGACTCAAGCTCTGGCAGATACTTTGTCATACCCAAGAGAGGCTCAGTGGAAACACATCAACACAGCCCTGAGAGTTCCAAATAGAAACAGATTGGCTCATCATAGCAGCGGTTGAACCAGAATTTCTGGCCTCCCTGGATTTGACGAAAACTTACCTTCACATTTTAAATTTTCCAGAACACAGAAAGTACTCTAGATTCCATGTGTTGGAGAATCACTACCAATTCGCAAGTGTTTCCCTTCGGGCTGGAACAGCATCCTGAACTTTCACCAAAGTAGTGACCATCTCTGCAGCATGGGTTGGCAAGTGCATCTGTACTTGGAGGATTGATTCATCAGAGCCCCGTCCCGAACAGAAGGAGAAAAGGCAGTTGTGGAGACATTGCAGAGTCTGGGCTGGATTGTGAACTTTTGAAAGAACCTAGTTCCAGTATAGTCCCTGGAATATCTGGGGCTCTTATTCAACACAGCAGAAGCCAAGTTTTTTCTTTGAGAAGCACACAAACAAGCTGCATAGTCAAATTACAGCAGGGATCTCTAAGTCCCTCTTTGAGGGCCTCAATCCAGTCAGGATTTCCCCAATGAATATGCATTGAAAGCAGTGCATGCACATATCTCATGCATATTCATTGGGGAAATCCTGAAAACCCAACTGGATTGTGGCCCTCAAGAAGGGACTTTGAGACCCTTAAATTACAGACCTGTTGACCCAAGCCAGTGCCTACTCCATGGCATTATGTTCAGGTCCTTGGGTTGATGCCAGCTACAATAGAGGTTGTTCCATAGGTGAAAGTGCATATGCACCCCTTCCAGGATGTGTTGTCTCAATGATCGCCTAAGAGAGACTCCCAGGTTCCACTCCTTTGCACAGCAGCAGCTCGAACCATGAGCTCTTGGCTCCACCCATAGTTTCTTGCAAAGGGACTCCCACTCTAGATCGATTCCTGGATCACCCTAATAACGGATGCCAGCTTGTTCAGCTGGGGGGGCTCATTGCAATGGAAAAATTATGTTCTTACCTGTTAATTTTCTTTCCCTTAGACGCAGCAGATGAATCCAGAGACCAATGGGATAGCTCACATCTACCAGCAGGCGGAGACAGAGAAACTGATTAACATGTGGTCCTATTGGCTGGCACTCCTCCTGTATCTCCAGTATAGCTCCTTGCCCAAGCATCCGTAACCATCAATAGACATAGCATGGAAAAAACTTCTTTCCCATAACAAATCTCAAAAGACAATAATACAGAATGCAACCCTCAACAATAACAAACTTTGAAAAAACCGACAGACAATATCCAGAAAGGGTGGGGCTCTGGATTCATCTGCTGCGTCTAAGGAAAAGAAAATTAACAGGTAAGAACATAATTTTTCCTTTCCTAGCAGCAGATGAATCCAGAGACCAATGGGATATAGCAAAGCAATCCTCAATCTGGGTGGGAAGCAAACGCCGCCTCCGCAACAACTGAAGCACTAAACGCATCTACCACATGCGCCCCCACAGCCAACCAGTAATGCTGAGAGAAGGCACTCTCGGAAGACCAAGTAGCTACGAGACAAAACTCCAAGGAAAAAACCTCTGGACCGAGTCCAAGAAGTAGCCATCACTCCTGTGGAATGGTCATGAAGTTCTTTCGCCAACCGCTTCCCTGCCATCAAGCAAGCGTAAAGAATGTCCTCCTGGACCCATCGAGCGATGGAGGCTTTGGACGCCGCCATATGTTTGAGGCATCCCTTGAAGAATACAAAAAGATGATCTAAACCAGTGGTTCCCAACCCTGTCCTGGAGGAACACCAGGCCAATTGGGTTTTCAGGCTAGCCCTAATGAATATGCATGAAGCAAATTTGCATGCCTATCACTTCCATCATATGCAAATCTCTCTCATGCATATTCATTAGGGCTAGCCTGAAAACCCGATTGGCCTGGTGTTCCTCCAGGACAGGGTTGGGAATCACTGATCTAAACAACTAAAAATCAGACTGGATGGACCATTCGGGTCTTTATCTGCCGTCATCTACTATGTTACTATTAGAAGCCTTGCTTGCAGAGAACGCCACGCACTTTAAAAAAAAAAAAAAAAAAAGCAGTGCATAAAAGCACGTCTCCCCATTTCTCCTCCCAGGAAGAAGGAAGGAAAAGTGAGCGTGTCATAAAAGAAAGGATGACACCTCCATAGAAAGAATTGTGGTACCGTCTGAACTGATACCCCAGATTTTGGAAATCAGAAACAGGAATCCCCGCTGAACAAGACCTGCAACTCGGAAAACTGCAGCCGAAGCCATGGCCACAAGAAACCCCTTGTTCAACGGTACAGTGTTCACCTGTTTGCCTATCCCTCTCCAAAAAGGATGCATCTACAAAAGATTCTTGGACAAAACCCTCTCTTTCCAAGCTGGCAAATGGAATGACTGTTTGACCACCCTCATCTCTCTTGCCCCAACCTACCTATCTTTCAGGAAATCTCTCAAATCATACCTCTTTGATAAATTCCTCTAACTCCCGCCCTCCCAACCAAACTACTAATCTCAACCTCGCCTCCCTCCCTACCATTCCCCCCCCCCTCTTCCACGGTTATTGTTCGCACCCCCCGTGCAACAATTATCTGATCATTTTGTAATGGCCACTGGTTTATACCATACACTTGATAACTAATTCTCTGTACCTTCATTGCATAAATACAGTTCTTATCTCCTGTAAACTACTCTGAACTGTTTTCTGATACTCTGTAACTTCGTTGTATATGTACAGTCTCTTCTCCTGTAAACCGCTCTGAACTGTTTTGTGGTATTGCGGTATACAAAAATAAAGTTGTTATTATTATTATTATTATTACAAGGAGGAAATGAAGCCTTCGGTAAACTGCGAAGAAGTACCTGAAGATTGTACTCCGGACAGGGTTTACTAAGAGGTGTACGAATATACCGTACTCCGTTTAGGAACTGAACTACATGAAGCTGAGAAGTAAGCGAAGAGCAATATGCCTCGTCCTTGTAACAAGCTAAGAATGGTGCTTGAAGCTAAGCCCTCAGCAATACCCTGTGCCAAAAAGAAACTCCGGAAGGGTGCAAATGTTGAGAAGTATCCAAAAAGGAAAAAACCTCCAAAAAGGAAGCAGCAGCCACAGGAGAAGACGTCTATAGCGCCTGGACAAGAGAAAAAACAACCTGCTTCGCATAATCCTTACATGGCAGTCATGACTTCTCAAAAGCTAGGTCGTAATACCCAAGTAGTACGAATATCCATGTTGATCGGACCCTAGGGGAGCAAATCCGGAGATACCAGGACACATAGTCCGGCTCTCAAAAGACTCATCAGATCCGCATAGCAAGGATGGTGCAGCCAAGCTAGAGATTCTACAAAGACTGCCCGGAAAGCGAGCTCGAGATGACAAATCCAAGCCATCATCAGCCAGGGGAAAACACTGAAAAAGAGAAACCAGAGGCGAGAAAGAAGCCACACTGCTACCCCCTCTAACTCCCACTCCCTGTGCCTGCCGAAGAAGCTAGGAATCAGAGAATTGTGAGACGAGGCCATGAGGTCTAGTTCCAGGAGATCTCACGTCCACCAAAAAAGCTGGAACACCTGAACCAAAATTCCCAATATCCAGGAGGTAGAAGATTTCAATATTACAAACGTGTACACTTTCTAGAGCGTACACAGCGCTGTACACCGGAACATGCAATAAATGGGCTATGCTCAGATTTCGCAGAAAGAAAGTCCATCCAACTCTTCCTGACCCTGAAATGATCTGCCAACAGAAGAGGAAGATGAGGGTCCACCCATTGAAGAAGAACAACAACTTTACCTGACAACTGAGTACATCACCTACTGCCCAAGCTGTAGAGAAATACCCCCATCAAAATACTGACTGAAAGGACCCTCAGCTGTATTCCGGAAGAATTGTTCGAAGCTCCAGAAAGGCAGCCTGACCATGCTCAAGAGTAGAAGAATGAACAAGAACTGAGTCGCCGCCTAAGACCAGACTCCGGAAGCTGAGGATGGAAGGCACCGAGCCCCCCAACCCGACAGCCCGGGATGTTTGGTGGCCACGAGCTAGTCCAGCAAGGACTGAGGCAAGCTTTTGAAAAGAGAAATCTCGCTGAGTCACCAAATCATACAGAGCGATGCATGAGGAGCCTACCAAATAATTGGAGCCCTGAGGTACCGGGAACCACCGGAACAAAAGCGACTGCTGTAGCGTTATAATGGGAAAGCAAGCCGAAGTTCCCAGTGGAGTCAGCAACAGGGATCCTGTAACCTGTACAGAATCCCATACTCTTGGTCATGGTGACTGAAGAAGAAAGCAAACCTGAGACTGTGACCCATCGCCCTAGTCTCTGGAAGAAACACATTCTCTCCTATATGAATAAAAACATCTCCCCGATATACCTATAAACAGCACAGGAGAAAAGAGCGCTGTGCAAACTCAAAGAGCCACGTCCAAAGAACTGAGGAAAGGAAACCACCCTTTTCGTGTCAGTCAAATGGCCCGACTGGAAGCCGTCTGAATCAAGCAGTCAGTCAAGAAGAAATTAGGTGAACCACCTGGTAGCGCCAAAACGGTACCCCTGCCCACATTTTCCAAAATGTCCTTGAAGTCTTGGGTAGGTGAAATGGCATGTGCCAAAACCGAAAGCGCAGCTCAAAGAGAGGCAAGCAAATCTAGTGCCGATTCGGCATCCATAGGGACAATGTAAATATTCTCCCAGTTGTTCTGCAGAAATGTATAACCCAAAGAAAATAATTCAGCAGAATAGGATCCAGCCTGCCCAAAGCCCCTGGCTTGGGCACCATGCAGTATGTGGAACCACGTCCCTTAGTTCCCGAAGAACTGCCCTGAGGACCAGTAACACTGAAAAGGGAAACACAAAACAGAGACCCCAAAAACAAACTGGAAACCTGAGGAGGATGCAAAGTTGCAAGCATCCAGAAAAATCATCACAGCCCCCTGACCTGACATTATAGCGTCATCTCCCTCAGGAGAAAGCCTGAAGAGTCATTGGACGAAGTCAAGATCCCCTCAGAATGAAGTGCAGAAGGTCAGGAAACGGCAGTATGAGAACTGTAGGATCTGTAAGAAGATTCTTCTAGGAAAATCAAGTTTCACCATGGATAGAGGAATATACCGGAACCATGAAAACAGTATTAACTTCATGCAACATGAGCGACATACGTATGTCCTTTAAAGTGAATACTTACTAGACGCAATCCAGACGCTGCATCTACCGCCCTGTGGAAAACAACAGCATACTAACAGGTATCAGTCAAAGCTCACATCGCTAATGATAGAATAACGATAGAATAGGTAACTGGCTCCTGGTAAAAAGGAGCTGTACAGCCCTTCCTGTCTGGTCGGGGGGCCCATCTAGCCTGTGCCGTGAGAAAATGGCGACAGGAGAAACCAGCGTGATAAAGCATGGAAATCTGAAGTCCAGGCCCCCTCAGATAGGAGAAAGATGCGGTCTTCCAAGAAGTAGGCTCAGGGAAAAAAATCTCAGACTTCCCCCTCCCAGGTCCCCCAACGGGTGCCCCGGGCCACAAGCAGCTGCACCACACACGCTGCCACCTCATTGGGTCGTCTAATAAAAGGGATTAGAAGCAGTCGGAAACCGGGAGAAACTGCCAATCCGAAAATAGAGGAAACCAGTCCTGCCATATGAATAGAAGATCCAACCGGCCACCCGGCGTCTCTCCTAGACCCATCTGCAACTCATCCAGAGAACCAGAGAAGAAAACACCCACGCAGGCAAAGCCTCCTAGATATACAGACCTCAAGAGAGACAAAAAGAAACCTGCATAATGTACCTTGAAGCGTGTACTGCCCGCTGCTGCGATGCGTGGTGTGCTAACCCAGTGCAGAAGGCCACCACACTGGGCTGGCAACCACCAAGGTCAATTAACTCTGCAACCCCCTGACATAGCTAACGAGCTGGGCGCATACCACCAGCATGCACCTGAAACAGCAAGCAAAGTGCAAGGAAACACTCCCCGAGCACACAAACCGCGCCATATGGAGTGTTTTCACTGTACAGTTGCTCCTTTTTTTTTTTTTTTTTTAAAGCAGAAAAAGTGTACCGTATCCATGTCCAACAACCCAGATTCCTCGTCCCGCCGAAAATGAGCCCTGGAAAATACTGCGGCTCTTCCGACAGTGAAGCAGAACTGTCCGCCAAAAACAACTGCCTCGTGAAAAGCCGCGGCTCCCCCGACAGCGAAGGAGGTCGGCCCACAGAAAAGCAGAACCTCAGGAAACGCTGCAGTTTGCCGACAGCGAAGGGGCTTGGTCCGGCTGAAATGTACAGCTGCAGGAAATGCTGTGGCACTGCCGACAGCACAAGAGCACCGTCCCACTGAAAAATACAGCCTGCCGTTCGCAGCAAAGATGAAGCGCATACCGTCTTCACGCGGGAAAAATGATGGCCAAACAGTTTGCCAATGACCAAACCGGAGCCCTCCAAAGACAAACACACACATGCACCCCCGAATGACCAAACTTCAGGTCTGCCCAACCGAAACCCCAGAGTCCAGAACACAAAATAACAGCGGCTATACTCACGTGATGTTGAGCCCGCATTGCATACAGCAACCGCCAAAAGATCCACAAGGTGAATGAAAGTGCCGGTGAATGCCGGTCGTTCATCATAAACAGGGCAGAAACCCATTGCACAGAGCCAGGAGATGCTGGGAAACGCCGGATGCTCAGCACTAGCAGGGCAAAAATGTAGCTGCAGGGAATCCCTTTTTTTTTTGTAAGGGAAAGAAGAAAAAATAGGGACTAAGGCAGACCCTCTATCATCGGAGGGAGGGTGAGGCAGGGACAAGGGAGGGCCCAAGTGTAGCCTCTAAAGCCGGCACCATTCAGCCGGACACCCCTGTCTCACTGAAGAGAAGATCTCAACAGGAGAAATAAAATCAGCCAGCTCACTGAAGAGAAAGTCTCAACAGGAGAAATAAAATCAGCCAGCTCACTGAAGAGAAAGTCTCAACAGGAGAAATAAAATCAGCCAGCTCACTGAAGAGAAAGTCTCAACAGGAAAAAATAAAGGCCTAGCCACAGCCAGATTCCAGGAGCTAGTTGAATAGCGACTATCACCTGCTGGGAGATAGATACAGGAGGAGTGCCAGCCAATAGGACCACCTGTTAATCAGTTTCTCTATCTCCACCTACTGGTAGATGTGAGCTATCTCATTGGTCTCTGGATTCATCTGCTGCTGTTGCTAGGGAAGGTCACTTAGTTCAAGGACAATGGATTCTTTCAGCGGAATTAGTCTATCAAAAGGCTAGAATGGAGAGCAATTTGTCTGGTGCTACACAGTGGTGAACCTACCATCATTTTTTGACACCCCCCATCTGTATGAAAAAACATGATTTTTTGTAACAATCCACACGTCACCCAAGAGTGTACCTAGGAAAAGGCAGCATCTTACATACTGCAGAGAGTACATCAATACACCCAGCCAGACTAGTACAGATCAATACTAAACAAGCCAGACTAGTACAGATCAATCCTTACAGAAAACCATGTCTTTTCGAACACACAGAACATACCTTTGCCTAGTATGTAATCACAAACTAACCCCTCCCCCTGTTACAAAACTAGTGTGGTTTATAGCCACGGTGGTAACAGCTCAGATGCCAATGCTAAAAAACGCTCTACAGTTTTGTAAATGGGGAGATAGAACAAAAAATACATAGACAAATGTTAAACTGAAGCACAAATAAGCTGGATTCTGCATACAATGCAACACCACAGAAACAGCGAATCATCTTCCCTAAAGCAAAAAAAATAGATATAATTTTTTTTCTACCTTGTCTTCTCCGGTTTCTGCTTTCCTCATCTTCTTGTCACTCTCTTCCTTTCATCCACTGTCTACCTTCTCTCTGCCCCTTCTCTTCTGGCATTTTCTCTCCTATTCCCCTTCCAGAAACTTTATGCCTCCCCCTTCCATCTCTCCCTTCATCCCCATTGGTCTGGCATCCATCTTCTTCCCTTCTCTAATGGTCTGGCATCTCTCTCCTCTCCCCCACATTTCCATCAGCATCTGCCCCCTTTCTCGCCCTCCACCATGCTTCCATACCACCCTGACCCCCTTTCTTACCCTCACCCCCTTTTTCTCCTTCCACCACCTTGCTATGCTCCTTTCTCTCTCCATCCAAATCAGCAAGGTCCCACGATGACTACTTCTACTGCCTCTGCTCCGGAAGAGGTAAGTGACGTCTGAGCGGTGTGGGCCGGCAGACCCAGGGAGTTGCGGCAAGGTCCTGCGATGACTGCGGCTTTGACGTCACTTACCTCTTCCAGAGCAGATGCGGTAGATGCAGCCATCATGGGACCTTCCTGCACTTCAGCGTGGCTGCTGACTGTGCTCTGGAATAAGTATAGCAGCCGCACTGAGGAGCCATTTAGAGCAGTGCGGGAGGTTCCAGACCTGGCTGGCTGTGCACCCCCTTGGAGCATTTACCTGGGGCAGCCCACTCCCGCCTTGGTACGCCACTGGTGCTACGACAACTGCAGTCTTTGCTGGATGGCAAAGCAGACAGTCTTTTCTAACAATGCCACTGCACCAAGAATGCTCCGCTCCAGCAAGAGGCGATAGCACTTTTATTAGGTAGAAGCTCACCTGCAGGTGATCCCTGCTGTACATGTGGCAGGGGTAGACAATGTTCAAGTGGATTATAGACATTAGTCCCAGGAGAGTAGTTGCTGTCCTTGAAAGCAGTGAAGGCCATTGTGAGACAATGGGGTCATCTGATATTTGACCTCATGGTGACTGCAAAGAACAAAAACGTGATTTGGTTCTTCAGGCGAAGATGCAAACTTGGAAGTGCAGGGCTAGATGCTCTGGTTCAACTATGGCCAAGTGATCTGCCGAATAGCAAATCACCTGGCAATGGTAGTCCCAGATTGGCCCAGGTGCCTGTGGATCTTGTACTAGGTTCTTACCTTGATGATATATTTTCAGTAGATAGGGATGGTATGCTGAACCCACCCACTCATTTAAATTATATATATGCCTACTCTGACTCAAGCTTCATGGTCAGCTCCATAGCTAAGATTGCACAGATTACTAGTTCTCAGTTTGCCTAACAGGTGAAAAAGTACATTTGTTATTTTTTTAAATTAAAATAGTAAATACAAGACAAATAGGCTCATTCTGGTACATTGAATTTACTTAAGCTCCCTTTTATCACGCTGAGCAGTGCACCACAGATGTCCAATGAACCTGTACTAATTCAGAAGCAAATGTGATTTAAGTTTGTTACATCTTCAGAGTAATTGCTGATCACTTTGTGTCACAAAGGCTCTAAAGCTAACGTGACCATTTTTTTCCCCTCAAAACGGGACAGGAACCCCCCCCCCAATTCAATATAGTGCAAAATATAGACAGCAGATAAAATTCTCAATACTGACACATTTTGATCACTAAATTGAAAATCAAATAATTTTTCTTACCTTTGTTGTCTGGTGATTTCATGAGTCTCTGGTTGCACTTCCTTCCGACTACCCTCCCTTTCTTTCATTCTCCCAGCTCCCTATTTCTCCAAGCCTCCGCTGCACTAACAGATCATCTTTGGGCAGTGACTACACAAACCTTCCCTCCCAATGTCAATTCTGACATTGGAGAAGAAGTTTTATCGCTGCACAAAGATGATCTTTTAGTGCAGCGGTGGCTTGGAGAAATAGGTAGCGGCTTGGGCACAGCTTCGGGACACTTTCTGAAAACAGGACATCTTGGCATCCCAAAGCTGTGCATGGGGACAATGGGACAGGCAAGCTAAAAATGGGACATATGTCACATTACTCTAAAGCACTTGTTCAGTGGTCTTCACTAATTTTTAAGTCTGGGCCACTTTGGCCCCAAATGAGCTGAAGGAGAGCCGCCAAGTATCTTTCCCTGCGAGGCTGACCAGTGTGTCAATGAAATCTGCTCCCTAGTTTGCCTTCAAACTTTTTATTGAGGGTGTCCTCAAGAAGGTAGTTATTTTAAAATGCATTTTCTTATCTATTAAGAAATGCCTTGCGCTTCAAGCAGGCTGCTTTTTCTCCCATGAGATTGAGAAGAGGGACAAAGAGTATCTGGAAAAAAAGTCAGGATGATAAGTGCTGCCATTAGCCCCAGGGTCTGAAGCACTGCACTAATTAATTTGCCAGTTACACAATATTTTTGGACTGCACTAGGTCCTGCTCGCTTCTCCACATTTCCCTTCCCCTGGAGACAACCCCCCTCCCCTGCCTTTTCCCTACTTCCTTGGGGCACTAGTTCAATCATAGAGGAGTAAAACCTTGAACTTTACCTTGTTTTATGTTTGTGAGGGCTTTTCTACTTAGTTAATTGTAAAGGACCGGAGGTCAGGGCAGGAAATCACAAAGCTAAGACGTGTAAGCTTTAAACTAAAAAATATAATTATGTATATGTAAAAATGTATTTGGGTCCCTACTTACCGTATATACTCGAATATAAGTTGATCCAACTATAAGTCGAGACCCCCCCTTTTTCCCCCCAAAAAAGGAGGAAAAATGGTTGACTCAAATATGTCAGGCGGCTTAATATTCAAGTGCCCTGCCCTTTCAGGCACTGCACCCAGCACCCTTCCTTCCTTCCTTCCCTCCCCAACTCTACACCCGGCACCCTTCCTTCCATCTCTCCCTTCTTCCCTGTCAAACTTTGCACCCAGTTCCCTTCCCTCCCCTATCAGAATCTACACCCTCTCTCCCAGGCTCTGCCCCCCTCCCTGCCCTAGCCTCATACATCTATGGCTGATCCCCAGTGGAGGTGCAGTGGGAAGGAGCGAACTTTCTAAGTTCCTGCCCCGCTGTTAACAGGCTTCTGTAAGTGTCTTCAGCCACGCTGAGAAGCACGAGCAGGCGTGTAATTTGGCGCTGCTGCTCAGTGTTGAGCGGCTTCCTTAATGGCTCCCGTGAATAAGCCATTAAGGAAGCCGCTCGGCCCTGAGCAGCAGCACCTGCTCATGCTTCTCAGCACGGCCGAAGACACAGAAGCCTGTTAACAGCGGGGCAGGAACTTGGAACGTTCGCCCCTGCCCACTGCACCTCCACTGGGGTTCGGCAGTATAGGTATGAGGTTAGGACAGGGAGGGTGGCAGGGCCTTGCAGTGAGTGCAATAATTTTGGAAGGGGGTCTATTGGCTTGAATATAAACCAGGACCCCCATTTTGGGGCCCCAAAATTCCTGGTTTATATTCAAGTGTATACAGTACTTAAAATACATTTAATTCTTATACTGTGGAGGAGTATCCTAGTGGTTAGTGCAGTGGCCTGGGAACTGGGTTTAATTCTCCCTGCAGCCACTTGCTATTATAGGCAAGTCACTTAAAACTCCAGTGCCCTGGGTACAAAATAAGTACCTTATACAGTATAATATGTAAACTACTTTGATTTTAAGCACAGAAGGCAGTGAAAAAATTAGGACACCCCATGAAATATTCAGTTCTTTCTTAAGAAATATTCATATATCGATGTCAAATCTTTTTTATCTCTGGAAAAGAAAGTGATGTAATTGCAGGTAAACAAATCTTGATTTACTCATGAAACAAAAGATATCCACAAAATGTGTATTCTGAGGAATAAGTTGGAACACCCCCACATCAAGTGGCACAAATCACACACAGGTGTATCACATCAGGTGCACATAATTAGAACATCCTTACTCAGCATTTTGAAGTAGGTTTGCCCTACTTAAACCTCAGACATTTAGTTTGGTGTGCTCATGACTGCTGTAGTGAGTGAACACCATCGTTAAATCAAAAGAGCTGTCTAAGGCCTTCAGAAAGAAGATGGTAGCAGCTTTAAGTCTGGTAAGGGATTTAAAAAGATCTCAAAAGAATTTGACGTAAGCTATTCCACAGTCCAGAAAATAGTGTACAAGTGGAGAACTTTCCAAGCAACTGCCAACATGCCCAGGTCTGGCCATCCAAGCAAGCTGCCCCCCCCCCGCCCCCCCCTCCCCAGAGCAGACTGCAAGTTGCTAAAAGAAGTCTCCAAAAACCTTAAAATGCCATCACAGGACCTACAGCAGGTTCTTGCTACTGTTGATGTGAAAGAGCATGCCTCTACAATCAGAAAGAGACTGCACAAATTTAACTTGCATGGGAGGTGTGCAAGGAGGGAACCATTGCTCTCTAAGAGAAACATCAAGGCCAGACTGAAGTTTGCCAGAGAGAACGTAGACAAACACCAGAACTTCTGCAATAGTGATCTATGAATCTAAAATTTTATTATTTGGACACCAGAAAAGAGGACATGTTTGGCATACACCAAGCAGAGCATTCCAAGTAAAGAACCTCATACCAACTGTGAAGCATGGAGGGGGATGTGTTATGATTTTGGGATGCTTTGCTGCAGTAGGACCTGGCCAGCTCACCATCTTAGAATCCACCATGAATTCTACCATGTATCAGGGAGTGCTTGAGGAACATGTGAGACCATCTATAAGAAAATTAAAGCTGAAGCAGAAATGCACCCTGCAACATGACAAAATATACCAGTAAATCCACTAGGGACTGGCTGAAAACTAAGAAATGGAGAGTCCTGGAGTGGCCAAGTCTGATCTTAATCCAATTGAGAAGTTGTGGGGCGATTTGAAACGGGGCTGTGCATGCAAGAAACCCCCTCAAACATCTCACAGCTGAAAGAATTCTGTATTGGAGTGAGCCAAACTTTCCTCAGACCGATGCCAGAGACTGGTAGATGGCTACAAGCATCTCACTGCAGTTATTTGAACCAAAGGTGATAACACTGGCTATTAGGGTGTTCTAATTTATTCCTGTTAGAATACACATTTTTGTGGATATCTTGTTTCATGAGTAAATCAAGGACAATTTTTGTTGTTTAGCTGCAATTACATCACTTTCTTTTCCAGAGATACATTTTTAAAATAATTTGACATTGATATGCGAACATTTTTTAAGACAGAACTGAATATTTCATGGGGTGTCCTAATTTTTTTCACATGACTGTATAAGTCCCATCTCCTTTCCCTTCCTTTAGTTCTTTAGTATGGTTTTCAGTAGTCTTTTGATTTTTTATACAGTATCTAGTGTTATTTTCTTTAAATTATGTTTCATCACAGGATGAAGAGGGCAACTAGGGAGATTCTCTCTCTCTCACCCCCCCACCCATTATAGCAGAAGTGGCTAGCACCATGTTTCAAAGAGCTATACAAAGACACAATAGTACCTGTTATAGCAGATAGCATCACCAGGAACCATGCAAATTAGTTTTTAATAACATTCTTACTCTCGTGGATTGTTTATAAATGATCTGATCAGACAGGCAAGTTTTTCTCACCGTGGGTGTACAAAGAACATGGATTCAACAGAGCAAGCAAGCCAAGAAAAAACAGGCCTTAAATTCCACTTTTCCTATTAACATAACTGAACCCAGTGGTTCAGGAATCTGCCTAGACTAGAGCCAACATATCAGACAACTACTACTGTGTTTCCCCCAAAATAAGCCCTACGCCGAAAATAAGCCCTAGTCGCCAGCAGCAGTGCTTCCCCCTTCCCATCCGAACCGCGAGACTGAAATAAATACGGTGCTCCCCTGTGAATTCACGGTCCCAGTCATTCGCAATATTTTCTGACCGTGAATGACCGGGCAGGAGGGCAGCCGGAGTGCTGGCAAGTGAAGGAAATCACTCACGGTATGCTCAGACCGGCTCTTCCTGTACTAAAGTCGAGCCTCACCAATCAGGAGCTGCGTGTCAAAGCACGTCCTAATTGGTGAGGCCCGACTTTAGTACAGGAAGAGGTGGTTGGAGCATAACGCGAGTGATTTCCTTCATTTACCAGCGTTCTGGCTGTTCTCTCCTATCTCCCCTGCTAAAAACCATAGTCACGGTTTTTCAACATTCGCGGATGGGAGGGGGGGGGGGGGAGTACTGTACCTTATAACAAACTGGCAGCAATCTAGACAGGTTGCTTCGCGGCCTTCTATCTTCCGGGTGTTCCTCTGCCACATTGCTGATATCATCAGCAACACGGCAGAGGAACGCCCGGGCGATAGAAGGCCACAAAGCAGCCTGTCTAGATTGCTGCAGATGCTGCCAGTTTGTTATAAGGTATTTTATTTTGTTTTTGTGGTTCAGATGAGAGGAAGAGATGGTGGGGTGCACTCACAGTGGGGGGGGGGATAGAAAAATGCTACATGGGAAGAAGGGAGGGATAGAAGCTGTGATATAACGGCTAAAGTGGAGAGCGGCCGCACGATACTTAAAGTCCTAGATTTCAAACGTACGGACTTTAATGCAATGGGAAAGTACCTGAAGAAAGAGCTGTTAGGATGGGAGGACATAAGAGAAGTGGAAAGACAGTGGTCTAAGCTGAAAGGAGCGATAAAAATGGCTACGGACCTTTATGTGAATAAAATCAATAAAAACAAGAGAAAAAGGAAGCCGATATGGTTCTCCAACCTAGTGGCTGAGAAAATAAAGGCGAAAGAGTTGGCGTTCATGAAATATAAAAAACCCCAAGAAGAGGAGAGCAGAAAGGACTACAGGGTGAAACTGAAAGAAGCCAAGAGAGAGATACGTTTGGCGAAGGCACAGGCGGAAGAACAAATGGCTAAAAATGTAAAAAAGGGAGATAAAATTTTTTTCAGATATATTAGTGAAAGGAGGAAGATAAAAAATGGAATTGCTAGGCTAAAAGATGCTGGGAACAAATATGTAGAGAGTGATGAGGAGAAAGCAAATGTGCTAAACAAATACTTCTGTTCTGTGTTCACAGAAGAAAATCCTGGAGAAGGACCGAGATTGTCTGGCAAAGTTACACGAGAAAATGGAGTAGATTCTGCGCCGTTCACGGAGGAGGGTGTTTATGAGCAACTTGAAAAACTGAAGGTGGACAAAGCGATAGGACCAGACGGGATCCATCCCAGGATACTAAGGGAGCTCAGAGAGGTTCTGGCGAGTCCTATTAAAGACTTGTTCAACAAATCTCTGGAGACGGGAGTGATTCCTGGGGATTGGAGGAGAGCGGATGTGGTCCCTATTCATAAAAGTGGTCACAGGGATGAAGCAGGAAACTACAGGCCTCACTTCAGTTGTTGGAAAAATAATGGAAGTGTTGTTGAAAGAAAGGATAGTGTATTTCCTTGAATCTAATGGGTTACAGGATCCGAGGCAACATGGCTTTACAAAAGGTAAATCGTGCCAAACGAACCTGATTGAATTTTTTGATTGGGTGACCAGAGAGCTGGATCGAGGACATATGCTAGATGTAATTTACTTGGATTTCAGCAAAGCCTTTGATACAGTTCCTCATAGGAGGCTGTTGAACAAACTTGAAGGGCTGAAGTTAGGACCCAAAGTGGTGAACTGGGTCAGAAACTGGCTGTCGGACAGACGCCAGAGGGTGGTGGTTAATGGAAGTCGCTCGAAGGAAGGAAAGGTGACTAGTGGAGTCCCTCAGGGTTCGGTGCTGGGGCCAATCCTGTTCAATATGTATGCAAGTGACATTGCTGAAGGGTTAGAAGGAAAAGTGTGCCTTTTTGCAGATGATACCAAGATTTGTAACAGAGTAGACACCGAAGAGGGAGTGGAGAATATGAAAAAGGATCTGCAAAAGTTAGAGGAATGGTCTAATGCCTGGCAACTAAAATTCAATGCAAAGAAATGCAGAGTAATGCATTTGGGGATTAATAATAGAAAGGAACCGTATATGCTGGGAGGAGAGAAGCTGATATGCACGGACGGGGAGAGGTACCTTGGGGTGATAGTGTCCGAAGATCTAAAGGCGAAAAAACAGTGTGACAAGGCAGTGGCTGCTGCCAGAAGGATTCTGGGCTGTATAAAGAGAGGCGTAGTCAGTAGAAGGAAGAAGGTGTTGATGCCCCTGTACAGGTCATTGGTGAGGCCCCACTTGGAGTATTGTGTTCAGTTTTGGAGACCGTATCTGGCAAAAGACGTAAGAAGACTTGAGGCGGTCCAGAGGAGGGCGACGAAAATGATAGGAGGCTTGCGCCAGAAGACGTATGAGGAGAGACTGGAAGCCCTGAATATGTATACCCTAGAGGAAAGGAGAGACAGGGGAGATATGATTCAGACGTTCAAATACTTAAAGGGTATTAACGTAGAACAAAATCTTTTCCAGAGAAAGGAAAATGGTAAAACCAGAGGACATAATTTGAGGTTGAGGGGTGGTAGATTCAGGGGCAATGTTAGGAAATTCTACTTTACGGAGAGGGTGGTGGATGCCTGGAATGCGCTCCCGAGAGAGGTGGTGGAGAGTAAAACTGTGACTGAGTTCAAAGAAGCGTGGGATGAACACAGAAGATTTAAAATCAGAAAATAATATTAAAGATTGAACTAGGCCAGTTACTGGGCAGACTTGTACGGTCTGCGTCTGTGTATGGCCGTTTGGAGGAGGATGGGCAGGGGAGGGCTTCAATGGCTGGGAGGTTGTAGATGGGCTGAAGTAAGTCTTAACAGAGATTTCGGCAGTTGGAACCCAAGCATAGTACCGGGTAAAGCTTTGGATTCTCGCCCAGAAATAGCTAAAAAGAAAAAAAAAATAAAATAAAAATTTAAATTGAATCAGGTTGGGCAGACTGGATGGACCATTCGGGTCTTTATCTGCTGTCATCTACTATGTTACTATGCTGTACAAGGGATAAGAGGGAGGGATAGAAAGATACTGCACAAGAGGATAGGTGAGGGAGGAGGAAAGATGCACAGGTGGGAGAGAGAAAGGAAATAGGAAGAATTGGGGTGGAAGACAGAAAGGGAGAGATGATCATTGTACATGGAAAAAAAATATAAGCCAATCCCAAAAATAAGATCTAGTGCCTTTTTGGGGCACAAAATTAATATAAGATAGTGTCTTATTTTCGGGGAAACACAGTATCATTACACTTAATATACAGGTAGCATTTCAAGAAGTAGTTGTTATTCGATGCGTAATAAGCCAGACTGGTTATCCTAGATATCTTTGTGGTTTCTTGCCCCTCCCAAAGTAGCAGTTACCATGTTCCAAGAGACGTCTTTAAACCCTAAACGCCACATAAACACAGATTCTTAAAACCGCCACCAAAACCTTGCCTCCAAAGTCCAGTTAAGAAGTTTAAGCACCACTAAAACCATATTAGTCTCTGCACGGGGGAACGGAAGAGAACAGAAAACTCAACATTGCGCCAAAGAGAGACCGGTACTACTGACTCGAGACCAGCAGCATCACGCACGACCAGCGTAAACTAGACGCTGTTACAAGCCACAGCAATAACTGGGCAGTTAACAGCCCGAGTAACCGTTCCGACCAATCACGCTCCCCCTCCCCCCCCCTTTCCCCTCTTTAAAAGGCCAAGTTGCTAGGCGACCCAACTTGGGGGAGCCGTGTGCAAAAGCAGGAAGGGAGGCCAATTGGCAGCCACGACTGAGCCGAAAAGAGGGCGAGGCGGGGCCAAAGCCGTCGGAGAAAACAGCCCCGACCGTTGCGTTCTCTATTAGCCAATGACAACAAAGGGAGGAACAAAGGGGCGTTACGTCTCGCGCGAGCCAATGACAACAAAAGAGAGAAACAAAGAGGCGTTACGAGGCCACGCCCCCTTTAAATAATTCTCACTTGACGCAATTGGGGACAGGACCTTTTTTTTTTTTTTTTTTTTTGGTGGCCGCCATTTCCTGCGTGTGGAGAGAAGTAGTCGAGAGACGGCGAAGAAGAACCTCCAACCCCCCACCCCCCCCCAAACCGCGAAAACGGCCTCGAAGAATATTTTAAATGGAATAAAAAGTAGTAAGAGACTGAAAACTCGAGAAGCGGAGGAGCTTCTTGCGGCGGGACGCCCGAGCAGGGAGCGGGCGGGGGCCGGGCCTTCAAGATGTCGGAGGAGGAAGCGAGGGAAGACGCGTGCCGGGATTACCAGTCGTCTCTGGATGATCTGACTTTCAACAGCAAACCGCACATCAACATGCTGACCATCCTGGCCGAGGAGAACGTGCAGTTCGCCAAGGATATCGTCGTTCTTATCGAAGCGCAAATCGCCAAGGTTTTTATAAAACAAAGAATTTTTATTTTACGTTTATACCTCCTCCCCCACCCCACCCCTTTCCGAATCAAATTAAAAAAAAAAAAAAAAAAGAGAAGGAAATCCTCTCTCCCTCGTTCCCCGTCCTAGATGACAAATTGGAATGAGAGCGATTAATAATAGGAAAATACAGTAGTTTAAATGGAGGAAAAAAAAAAAAAAGCCAATATGGCTGCCTGAGCTGACGGCGCACCTCGCCCAGATCTGGCAGTTCGTCGGTTGTCTCAATTGGTAGCGCTAAAATCGGGAATTTGAACACCATGAAAGAGAGTGGGGGGTATTTAAGAATTGATTGAAATGCTAACGTTTTCCAGGACTGGATGGTTAAAAGAAATCAGTTATGAGTTAGACGGGAGAAGGGGGGGGAGGGAAACATTTTTTTTAAAGTTATGGTTACACCTGGCTGACAACTAATTTGATCTAAGACGTATATTTTTTTAGTGGTGTCTTTCTTTTAAGCGTTCAATCTGCCCTTTATTTGCTCCCCTTTGGAATAGTTCAAACATCCCACCCACCCCCTCTCAGTGAAGCCTCCCAACATAGCGCTGGGAAGGCAAATGATGGCCCCGCTGGTGACATCCTGGGAAGGGCCTGTGCTCGGTCACTAAAGAAAAAGCAAGCTCTGCCCCCCCCCCCATTTTTTTGTGGTAGTGCCAGACGCATGCTGTACCCCATTGGGCCGCCTCCTCCCCCCCCGATCCCTAAATGACACGGCAGTGTGCTGGAGTGTGGAGAGAAGAGCTGCTCGCCAAGATGCCATTTAAGTGACGGGTCTACTGTATCTCCCCCCCCCCCCGACACCCAGGAAGTCATTCAGCTCCGGCTCTGCCTATTTCTCAGCTTGATGGCCTTCGGGCCCGAAACGTTATTTCCACTAATCATTCACGTTTACACGTTATTATATAGCATTTCTTTAAAGTCTCATGGCCTGATGAAAGGCAGCCTTTTCGGATGGAATCTCTGGAGTCTTGGTTCAGAAGGGGAGAGAGGTGGTGGGAGTGCTCTGAGCCAGGCTTGCAGTTTGCACATCTCACGTGGGCTGGAAAATGCTGCAGTTGCTTTTTTTTTTTTTTTTTTTTACTAGCTTTCATCATTTTTATCTTTTAAATCTGTATGACCTTTTAAAGTTTAGTCGTGTAGTAAATTTAATTCTTGCAAATCTAAAACCATTTATAACCACCACAGGCTCCTGTTAAAGGCTGCTCCTTTTCCTTTTGACTGCAGATTTCTGTTTGTTTGGTTTGTTTTTTTAAATTATCATTCTCTTTTCCCTTTTTAGTGTAACACTGAGTGGTATACATTAATAAATGGTTTATGAAATGTGTGACTGGTATTATATAATCTGTAAATAAAACATATTCACTATGTATTTGTCTTTTTATTTACCATTGTATAAACATGGTATGCTAATTGCGGTGTTTTAATTATATGGACTGACTTGTTAACAGAATGAATTTACTTGATTAAGGGGTTTCAACTGGTCTCTCAGTTGAAGACTGAAATACTTCAGATAAACATTGGAAGTTCCTCCCACCCCTTTTATTGTTTTTATCAATTTTGTGCCTTAGAAAATGACATTGAAAAGATCAAAGCATATTTGTCCTTCAAATGTTCACTACATTGGTTTAGCACTGTCCAGTGTTTTAATAAAGAGATGACTTCAGGAATGAGGTAACTCAACTGTATGAGGGTATAGATGAAGTAAAAAAATGGAAGAGTAAAATTATGAAGTATTCCAAAAGAATAGATTAAAAAAATAATTACACAAGCATACTGTGGTTGGTCGGAAATTCAGATTGTCCTCTTCAGAATATGCAATTGACAATTTTGGAACAAGCCAACATACACAACCACCGCCCCTTGATTTCCATTTTTTCTCACAGTTGCCCAGTTCTAAATACTAAAAGTATTTCAAAATTGTGTTAGCCATTTCCAATTATCATATAGTTGGTTAATGCTAAGGATACAATGAGTCCTACTGCAAGTTATTTGTATACCAAATGCAGTGATGAAATGAGCAGAGCACATTCTGTATCAGTAACTCTTGGCAAGGGTACTACTGAGACAGCTGTGAATATTGCAACTGCTTTGGTTATTTGGACACTTGCATGAAAATTACAAAGTCCTGCAGTTATCAGGAGATTAAATATGCAAGGTTTTAAAATTTTTTGCTAACTTTTTTTTCAACAGCATCTTTAAACTTTGAGGTACCTCAATATGTGTTGGGAAAAACTTTTAAACGTCATCCTCTCAAGTAGCTCAGTGATAATTTATTCACATTTTAGGATTTTAAAGCTTAGACATCTTTACACTGTTGTTCCTCTGATACATTACAGTAGTTATATTTAAGAGGAAGTTTGTGTCTGTCAAATTATTTTTCCACACTGAACAGTTAATTTAAAACTATTAAAAATAGCAAACAGAAAAATCTAAACTTTTTTTTGTAGTACAACGCTCTTGGAGACAAACTGCAACTGCCTTTAATTTTGAACAGCAAAAAAACAGAAAATTATAAAATACATTATATTTTAGATTTTAACCACTTCTTTTGTGATGACATGCTTATTCACATAAAAAAAAGTCTAAAAGATGCAAATCAATTTAATGCTTTGGGAGACATTTTTTTTTCTTAAAATCGTAGCCAGGTGTATTCATATTAAAAACTTGAGCAAATGCATTTTCACCTGCTGTTCAGCTACAGGAATGATTTTGTGAAATGAAGAAGCATTCATGCATCAACAATTGAGGATTGACCAACAAGGTGTTGCTGACCTGTATGTCAAATGGAGAAAAATACTGGCTTTGACCATGAGCTTTTGCTGTGAAGCAGATCATGGAATCCTGATTTGTCCTGTGATGGTTCTCCACAAGTATGGGTCTGCTGCCTTTTATCCGAGGGCTGCAGAGAGTTCAGACTCATTAAAATCACTAAAAGCTATATTTATAAAGTTTTTAGACTCTAGATGGGTTAAAACATGTTCCAAGCACCAAGACATAGTACTAGTTCTTGGATTGCTGCTTTTGTGGCTTTTTTTTCCCAGTCCAATTTTACTTGGCTCTGTGAATTAAATGTTTTGCATCCAGGTTGAAAATCTTACATTGACCAAAGGAAGATTCAAAGGGTAGATGATGATTGTCATCACTGTTCCTTTTGAACCTAGTCATCCAGATGTAAATGTAATCAGCCTATCCAAACAAGAATTCACTTGTTTTGGACTCTTTATTTTTTCTTTTTCTTTTTTTTTTTTTTTTTTTTTAGTATGAATTCTGGATAAGCAGCTTAATTTGGGTTCCAGTCAGAAAGTCTTTGGAATTGCAGGAGCTAATGCTGTCCTTTTTCTATTTTAGTGATTTTCACTTGCCTTGAATGGAAGGTAATTCACACTCTTAGAAATGGAGTCCAGACCAAGTTGGAATATCAACACAGTAAAAACGTTCCATACCAAATCCCAGCCTGAATTGCATCTTTTTACCCAAATCATTTGACACAAATTTAATTAGGTTTGAATTCAGAGAGACTAGTTCTTTAAAATTGGTTTTTGAGTGTCTTTATACTAAATTTTTCAGTTTCTTTTGTTATCTAGGCTCCCTCTACAGAGAAGCTTCCTGTTATGTACCTTATGGATTCCATTGTCAAGAATGTTGGAAGAGAATATCTTGCTGCATTTTCTAAAAACCTAGTTTCTACATTTGTAAATATGTTTGAAAAGGTATATGAACTTTAAAAAATGTATCATTCTGTATAAATAAATATTTGGTTTTCAATGTTATTTTCATTTTACTTGACTAAAATATAAATGGTGAAGATAGTGGAGATCTCTGTGCTGTACAGTAAGGGGGGAGTTCATGAAAGGTTTTTAAGCACATTAGTGCATGCTAACTGCTAAAAGGCCCATGGGAATATAATGGGCATCTTTAGCAGTTTTTAACGGCCTTTCATGAATGCCCTCCTAAGTGGTATTGTGTTTCTCCTGTTGTGCTGCTAATGTTTTTCTCAGTTACTCAGATCTCTTTGAATAAAAAAAAAATCAGTGTTCATAGGGTTCCCCCCAAATCATGATTTCCATGCTGAAGATGCTTTAAATCTGTTTCCTTCTTAAGCAAGTATACATCATACATGTTGTGGAAATTTTTAAAACTAGATTGGGATGTGGCTCTTGGACTGGATTTGGGAATGGTTGAAACTGGCTTTAGTAAGCATAATCAACAAATCTTAGTAATAGTTTTAATAAATATTTCAAACACTTGTTTAATAGCATATGAAAGAAAGTATTTTCGATGTTGCTTCTGGTAAAACTGGATGATTATACAAATAATCCATGGTACTGAATTCTTATCAGCAGACAGTTGCTCATTAGCTGGTTTAGGAGAGAGGCCCATATTGCTGTTGGATGGTCCACATGCTTTGAGAAAATTACATTACTGAAAAATGTAAAATCTAGTTGGCCAAGGCATTTTCCCATGTTATCTAAATAGTTGATATTTGGAAGATGTAGAAAATCTGGTAATTTGTGCTGAACTCTTTCTAACCCCCCCCCAAAAAAAAAACCAAAAAACACCCCAAACAACCCAACAAAAAACCTTGTTCTTGATAGCATCTCTTTGAGTTGAACAAAAAGATTCATATTGAATGTGTGATAACTTATTCTTTGTTGTATTGTTAGCTCTTCATAAGGCTCCCATTCTTTCTGTCAGTTTTGAATAGTTTGGATGAGATCGACTGAGAAGCTGAAGAACATTGCAATTCATTTGGTTTTACTTTATAAAGTATGTAAAATCAATATTAGATGGCAAACTTATTTCCAAACCGTTTGTATTGGTATGTTTTCCAGTGTAGAATTAGGTTTATGGTCTTTATATAATGAAACACTTTTAATCCCCCCTCCCATTTTATTATTGAGGGTTTTTTTTATTGCCAACCACTGGTAAACGACACCCATAGGAATTCCTGTGAGCATCGGAGCTTTTACCACAGTGGCTGGAGATAAAAAAAACCCTAACACGATTTAATAAGGGGGGGGGAGGGAGGTTAGTATTAGGCCTTGGTGAGTACTTTGAAAGAGTAGAAAAATGGTTATTGTTTGTGTAGTTTGCACAATTGTCTAAAATTAGTTGCTTTAAAATGGGTTTTGTTAGAAATATAACAAAATAGCTAAAGTAAAAACAAAAACGTTTCAGTAGAAATACTTGTGAACAGTCTTGATCCAGCATCGTGTGACAAAAAGTTGTTCAAAAACATAGATACAATAACAGTTGAATTGTGTTGGAAAGCACTTTAGCAGGTTGTTTTTTTACAATTTCAGCATTTTCTGTTTATTAACTAGCTATAAGGGGCCACTTCAGAAATTTTTGTTTAGATGTAGGAGTTGGTACCTTTTTAAAAATTTGATTTTAATACAGCTAAAAGTAATTAAATCAAACTAGCCTATTGAGGAATTGTAGGTGTTTCACTGGATCATTGGTATTACAAATATGTTCATCTTTCTCAGTGTAAATGTCCATATCTGTTACAGGTACTGCTTTAAACTAGTCTAAATTTTGTTCTCCATATAAGAATAGCCTTACTGGGTCAGACCAATAGTCCATCAAGCTCAGTATCCCGTTCGCACGGTGCCCAATCCAGGTCCCTAGTACCTGTCCAAAACCCAAGGAGTAGCAACATTCTATGCTACTGATCCAGTGCAAGCAGTAGCTTCCCCCATGTCTTTTTCAAGGGGGGAAGCCACTGCTTACCCTGAATTGGTAACATGGAATGTTGCTACTCCTTGGGTTTTGGCCAGGTACTAGGGACCTGGATTGGCCACCGTGAGAACAGGTTACTGGACTTGATGGACCATTGGTCTGACCCAGTAAAGCTATTCTTATGTTCTTCCTTGGTACTGTGATGAAATGACAACAAATGGCAGATGCCTTTTTTATTTTTTAAATTAAGGAACATACCTCTCGTTACCTACCATAATCCTTGGATCCTTGTCCCAGAAATAAGGCTCTTGTTTGCACAGCACACAGATACTTCAGAATGGATATATTATTTTATGGAAGCTCTCCATTATAAATATGTGTTTTGTAACAGCACAGACAATTTACACACTCCACATTTCCACTCGGAAAGTCACTGAATAATGCAAAATGCAACTGCATTCTTAAAATTATTAACTTACCGCTCATCTTAGAATCAGTTTGCTCATTTTTAAATAGAATACATGGTCCTTGAAATGACAATTTTATTTTCAAATGTATTCACATTTATTTTTAACAAGCAGTAGAATTGTTTTGTTGTTTTTAGGTGGATGAAAATACTAGAAAAAGTTTATTTAAATTGCGCTCTACTTGGGATGAAATTTTCCCATCGAAGAAGCTTTATGCCCTCGATGTCAGAGTCAACTCTTTAGATCCTGCTTGGCCAATTAAACCTCTTCCCCCAAATGTGAATACCTCTAGCATCCATGTGAATCCTAAATTTTTAAATAAATCGGTAAGTTATTCTTGAATTGTATGAGAAGCAAGTATTGTACAGAACATGTATTTAGTGTGGTACATAAGTTCCCTTTTCTATAAAATGTTTTACATTTGAGCGTTCGCTTCAGTTTATGTAGCTAGCATGACAGCACAATTTAAGGTCTTCGTAAGTCTGCAAATCTTAAGTCCCTGTTTAAAAAGATTTGTTTAACATATCTATACATTTTTTCTTGTGTTCCTAAACACATGTAATGAAGATGTATTTTTTAAATTTATAGAGCAAATCTCATAGAATTATTGCAAGCTGTTTAAGCGTGGAACTTGTTTGTCCAGCTAGCTGAGGATGTCTGTCATTTAACAGACTTTTTAGGTTTGCCTCAAACTTTTAACACAATACTACAATAAAGAATAAATTTATGCTCCAGTGTAAAGCCTGCATAAATGTTCATTGATAAATTGTAATGATGAGATGCTGACTACAGGAATGACCAATAGGATTTAATATTTTTAAGCTATGAATGCTCTTCCATAGCCCCTTCATAAACAATGTAATTTTTTAAAAAACATTTTCCTTTATAGCCTGAGGAACCTATTGCACCTAGTACCGGTACACCAGCCAGTACCCTTGGTATCCCAGCTACTCCAAATGTTCCTGAAATACAAAAGAATTTGACACAAGAACAATTAATAAGACAACAGCTTCTAGCAAAGCAAAAACAGTTGTTAGAATTGCAACAGAAGAAATTAGAACTGGAATTAGAACAGACAAAGGCCCAGCTGGTAAGTGGATATGAACTTCTACAGTTCCTGAATGCATTTTAATATAATGGGAACCAAACGCTAATTTTCACTGAACAACGGTTTAAAATTTTATCAGCAAATACATGAGGTAATTCTGTAAACAGTTTTTATGAATTTAGAGGAATCCCATGTAAGTGTGTTGCTAAGAAAATACATACTTTTATGTGATCCGTGTGTAGATGTGTTCTAGGGTAACATGCAGGCAGTAGTCAGTTTCTGCATGTGTTTTATAAATATGCATAAGCACATTGCTTCCATGTAAATGTCCATGGCTTCAACCTAACAGATTTCTTCCACTTTATAGTTAACTTTTATAAAGGATATAGATC
Organism: Geotrypetes seraphini; assembly: GCF_902459505.1. Classification (NCBI taxonomy): domain Eukaryota; kingdom Metazoa; phylum Chordata; class Amphibia; order Gymnophiona; family Dermophiidae; genus Geotrypetes; species Geotrypetes seraphini. The sequence continues at coordinate 20,066,231 of NC_047089.1, forward strand.
AATGTTTCTTTATTAAATAAGCTAGAAATGGAGGCCTTCTTGCCCTCTGAACTTAGGCAATCTTTATACAATTAACCTCACTTTCTTGTACAATCCCACTATATTCCTGGACAAGTGGGTTATGCATCCCATGTCGTGAGATCTCTTGTAGGAAGCTTCATTTACATATTTTTTAATCCGCCCCTCTTACCTCAGGTTTTCCCTCTGCGCTTCCAGTTGTCTTCCTACAAGCGAGTATTTTCCATTCATATTAATTTTTTCTATAACTTCAGCATTTTCACAGATTAGTGTTTTCATGCTTCAGAAATTCCCCTCAGGACAGCTCTGGCTGTGGGAGATCGCAGTCTTGCAAAGTCTGTTTCCAGGGGTTTGGCTGCTGTACAGTGCACTCACCCGGACAGCCTGCTTTCACAGATAGGGGCTCAGAGACCATTCCCTTGGGAGGATTGCTTACCCCAGGTTTGTCTGTTAGTGGGTTGAAGCACAGGCTCTGTGGTGGTGTGTCCCGGATTGGAGCCGACTGCATTCTTTTATCCCTTCACATGCACGGCATTTCCATGTAAGGTGGAGGACTCTGGCTGAGGCGTTAGGCCCAAGAGGCAGTCAGAAAACCAACAGTTCAAATTTCAAGGTTTCTTGAGGCAGATGATCTTCCTGTAAGCTGTTTAAGTTTCCATCATGCACCTCCCAGCACACAACATGGCACAGTGAGTATCATGCTTGACAGCCTGTGAGATCAGTTTTGGGGGAGGGGGGATTTCTTCAGAACTTGGTTTTAAGAGGTTTGGGAGTTAGCCCCCTGGCCCCACTCCCCAGAAATCCTAAAATTGCTGTGTTATATTCATTGATGTGTGTTTCCCAGGTTGTTTTAGTTTCAAAATTGCACCTGTGGCGGCCATCTTGGGTTTTCCTGATTTGAATTACGTTTTTATCTGCCTCAAAACACTTCATTTTTTTAAAATAACAGGTCAGATGGACTGCTTAGGGCAGGATACTTTGGATTCATGCTCTATTTGCAGTGGTGGATTACTGTCGGTAGCCCCCACCATGAGGTGGGTTTTAGGTGCAAAATTACAGATGTTTCACTGGGACGCACTTGCACTGCTCTCTGACCCAATTCTGGACTTCTTGGATGGTCCTTGGATGAACTATCAGAGGACCATCCAAAAAGTCCAGAATTGGGTCAGGGAGCAGTGCAAATGCGTCCCTGGTGAAACATCTGTAATTATGCATCTAAAACCCACAAGAGTTCTAACGGGTTCTGAGAAAGCAACTTCCCCTCAAGGTCAAGTTTTTCCCCTGGAATTTATTAATATGTTTTTCAGGCTTATCTAGCCAAATAAAGAAAAAATATTCACCAAGGTTGCCTACTATGGCATATCTGTTGGCGTCGGGGGGAGGGGGGGTGCTTCTTTCAGGAACGCAGGCTTCCAGCAGCAGGGCCATGTGCAGTTGAGATCAGTCTGCCTGCGGATGACTCATGCTTTTACTTTCTTAGACAGGCACTTAGACAGGGAGGGATTTGGCTACAGTCGCGCATCTCCAGGATCCAGATCTGGGTGAGGCTCTGGATCTTGGGAGGATCTCGATGTGCAGAGACTATTCAGACCTTCCACATTAATAGGGATTATTTCAGAATCCCTTCAGGAATTGAAATTGGAAACTTGCCAGTCTTTGACATCGCAGCACTCTCGAGTAGCATGAAGCTGCAGTCTTCCTCTTTTCCTGATCATCTGGACATTGTAAAGATGCTCTCAGACCACTGGGAAGTATTGGAGGGTCCTCTGAGTGTGGCCAAGGCCATGTCCAAGCTATATCTAATAGCAGAGACCTTTAATCAGTGTTTTGTTTATTCAATGGTGGACTCCCTGATAGCGCAGGTCCCTAAACACACCTCTCTTCATTGAAGGCAGAGTGGTATTGAAGGATGCACAAAGACCACAAGTTAGATTTTGTGCTGAAACTGCCTTTTGATTCCGCAGCTATCACTAGAGCCTGACACCATCTTGTTATGGATCTTCCATTTTTGATTTCTGGAGTGGCTGATGCCCTATAAGAGTAGTGAACAAGTTGTTGATTTACTCTCTTTCTGCTCGCCGGATGTTGTGGATCAGACAGTGGTCCAGTGATTCTTTGTCCAAGGTGATCCTCTATAAACAGCCCTTTAAGGGACAATATTATGGCTAGTGTTCACAACCATAAGCCTAAGTCCTTGCTAATGCTGCCCGATTCGCTGATTTGCTTTCTAAAAAAATTGGACTCGCCAATTCAGTGAGTCCTGACATACCTCCAGGTCTCCTAAAGCAATGGTGGCAATGGCCGATGAGAGGCAGCACTCGGAACGGGCTTCTCTTGGTCTGCCCTGCCAGGACCTTCCCTTGGCCGCATCACTGATGACACGGCAGAGGGAAGCCCTGGTGTGGCAGGCCAGAAGCAGCCTATTCAGAGCTCTGTCTTCCCATCAGCCACCTCAGCTGTTGCTTTGGGAAGGCCCATATGTCAGATCTCACGGTGGAGGGCGTTGGTTGGGAGGTGCTGCACAGGGCATAGAATGAAGGGAAAGCTGATGCACAGGGGAATAGGAGGGAGGGAAAGCTAAGCATGGGGGAGAGGAAGAATTGTTGGACATAGGTGGAGAGAGAAGAGAGAGATGCAACAAAGAGGTAAAAAGGAGTGAGGGAGAAATCCTGCATATGGTGAAGGGGAGGGAGACATGCATGGAGAAGAGAGAGGGAGAAATGTTTGGACATATAGTGGAGGGCAAGGAGAGATGGTGCATGGGGAAAGAAATGTTGCACATGATAATGGAGGGGAGGAAGAGAGATGCTGCATAGAAACACGAGGGCAGATAAAGGCTAAATGATCCATTTAGTCTGCTCATTCAAAACATCCACTATCTCCTTTCCCTAAGAGATCCTACATGTCTGTCCCATGCTATCTTGCATGGAGGGGAATAGAGAGGTTTGACCCAGGGCACAAGGCAGGGAGAGAGAGAGAGATGGTAAACAGTGTGAAAGAAACAGAAATATTGAATATGACAGTGGAAAGGGAAGGTATAGAGAAGGAAGAGCACGGAGAAAGATGAAAATGTTAAATGGGTAAGAGACCCTGGCGAGCGAGCTAACAAAAGACAAACAGAAACCAGAGCCTGGTACCAACATGATTTGAGTAATAAAATGTCCAGACAACAAAGGGTAGGAAAAATAATTTTATTTTTTATTTTGTGATTACAATATGTGAGATTGAAATATGTATCCTTACAGAGGTGATGGTAAGCGAGCATGAGCTAGGACCTAAAAGAGAGAGGAAAAAGTCTTTTTGGTTGTTTTGTTTACACCACAGAGCTTGAGTGGGGTGGGTGAAGAGGCTACAAAATAAACCCGCCAAGATGTTTGAAAAAGTGCCTGATTGGGCAGGAAAAGTGAGCCAAATCAAAAAATCAATTCAGTGAGCCAAATTGAATTGAAACATTTTTCCCTGAATCGGTCAGCACTAGTCCTTGCTGGACAACAGGCCTCAAGCTTCTGTGGGACAAGGGTGTTCTAGTTTTTGTCCTTCCAGGCGATTTTGTCAGTTCTTCGGCGGTCCCTCAGACCAGAGATCATGATGCAGCTAGTCGACTGCAGGCTTCGGGAGCCCACTCTCCTTCCATTCCAAAGAAACAGTTATGACGTTAGGTCCACAGCCAACCCTCCATGGATGAGAACATAAGAAATGCCTTCACCGGATCAGACTGAAGTCCATCTTGTCCGGCGATCCGCGCACGCGGTGGCCCATTTAAGTACACCTTTTGGGAGACCCGGATTTCCCGTATCCCTCAATATGGTTTTCAAGAAGATGTGCATCCAACTTGCGCTTGAAACCCAGAACAGTAGTCTCCGCCACAACCTCCTCCAGGAGAGCATTCCAAGCTCCAACCACTCGCTGTGAGAAACAGAACTTCCTGTCCGTGTGACTTCCGAAAATGTTAACAATGCTTCTTCCTGGTCTATTTTATCAAATCCTTTTAATATTTTAAAATTCTCTATCAAATCCCCTCGCAGTCTTCTCTTCTCTAGGGCGAATAGACCCAGTTTTCTGAGATGTTCCTCGTAGCTCAAATTCTCCATACCTTTGACTAGTTTCGTGGCTCGTCTCTGCACCCTCTCCAGCAGAGTTATATCCTTCTTAAGGTATGGAGACCAGTGTTGGACACAGTATTCCAAGTGAGGTCTGACCATTGCTCTGTAAAGTGGCATTATGACCTCTTCCGATCTACTTGTGATCCTCTTCTTAATCATGGCCAACATCCTGTTTGCTTTCTTCGCCGCGGCAGCGCATTGAGCTGAAGGCTTTAGGGTTCTGTCTATCAGTACCCCCAAATCCCTTTCTTGTTCGCATTTGGCTAATGTCACCCCCAACATCTTATACTCATGTTCTTTGTTTTTCTTTCCTAGATGCATCACCTTGCATTTGTCTATGTTAAAACTCATCTGCCACTTTTTCGCTCAAGTTTCCAGCTGGTTTAGATCCTTCTGGAGATCCTCGCAGTCCCCTAGAGAGCCAACCACCCGACATAGTTTTGTATCATCTGCAAACTTCGTTATATTGCATGTTGTTTCCTCTTCAAGGTCATTTATAAAAATATTAAACAAAATAGGCCCAAGAACCGAACCCTGGGGCACGCCACTAGTCACTCTCTCCCAGTCCGAGAATTGCCCATTTATGCTCACCCTTTGCCTTCTGTTCTCTAGCCATTTGCCAATCCATCTGTGCACTTCTCCTCCTATTCCATGGCTCAGTAGTTTTCTCATAAGCCTTTCATGCGGAACCTTGTCGAACGCTTTCTGGAAATCCAAGTAAACTATGTCCACTGGATCTCCACTATCCAATTGTTTGTTCACCTTCTCGAAGAATTGAAGCAAATTTGTCAGATTAGGTTCTTACTTTTGATAATTTTTCTTGTAAATCCACACTATTCGTGGAACCCACCCTGAGAGTTGCTGATTTACCAATTGGCTGCCTCATTAAGTACTGGTAAGTCGGACTCCTGATTCTTTGACCAGCCTTTCCAAGATTAACATCCGTCATTACCCTGGGGATCTTTCTCTATTGTGCCCCACACTGATAGTGCAGGCTGCATCTGCTTGTTCTGATTTTATGGTTTATAATGTTTAAGAAACCTGTTTGATTGGTCATGATTGTTATCTAGTTTTATAATATGAGCAGGTTAGACTTGTTTCTTGGGGAGTATCCTCGTATCCGTTCCCTTTCTGTGTTCTATACAGGTATTACTATCCGCTTTTGTACCAACTGGAAGTTAGAGGGCAGTCCTGAGGTAAGAGGGGAGGATCAAAAAATATGTACATGAAACTTCCTACAAGAGATCTCGCAATAAGGGATGCATAACCCACTTGTCCAGGAATAGAGTGTGGATTTACAAGAAAGAAGATTAGCAAAGGTAAGAACCTAATTCCTTCATCGATATATTGTCATTACATTGAGCTTACTCCTCTAAGTGTTACTAGCCTTTTAGACTTGTATTCTGTGGAGTAGTTTCTTGTGTTGTAGTCTGGGTTCTGATTCTAATTATTTTTTACTCCAATTTTATGGGGTTTGCCACCAGGTGTTGTTATTTTTAGAGCTCATTTGGACAGCATTCACAGTATCTGTATGGCATTCTGGGATTCATAAGTCTTGATGCTGTACAAAACATGGGCAACATCATAAATGAATTGTGAAACCATTGAAGAAGACTTTGAAAATACTGGACCTTATCTATAACTCTCTGTTTCCAAAGAAAATGTAAATATACATTAGGAAAATAAAAGCAATCTAGAAATTAGAAGTAGCTGGAACAATCAATGATCATTAGTCTGCCTTTTATCCAGTTATTTGTGTGTACTTGTATTTTAAAAAGGTTACTTACAGATGAATGCTTAAGTTAAGATATGAGGTAAAGCATTTCTGTTTGTTTTGTTAATTCCTGCTAGGAATGAGGCCATATGGAGAAAACATATGTTGATTAATAGCTTGAAGATTTTTAGCTGTTGCTTATTCAGTTATTTTACACATACATTAGCAAGTAGTCTCCTATAGCATTGTGAATGCTGAGGTACGAGGTTAGCTTAAAATCCAATACAAGGCTGCTCTAACAGAATCAAAATACTGCCCCCAAGAAACTTTTTGATTAAAAAATAATTTTCAAGTTCCTGATAAGTTGCCTATATATAAATATATATTTATTACATTTTATGAACTCCAGAAGGAAGCTTTTTGCTAATAGTACATAAGAACATAAGAGTTGCCCTACTGGGACAGACCGAAGGTCCATCAAGCCCAGTATCCTGTTTCCAACAGTGGCAACCCAGGTCACAAGTATCTGGCAAGATCCCATGAAGTAAAATTGATTTCTTTTGCGTCACTCCAGACCGGCACAGACAGATGAGTTTACACTCCTCTACCTGCAAGTGAAAACTGAGAACTCATTGAATTTTATCAGCAGTACAAGTGGGCTATGCAGTGAAGGTGGTAAGGCAGTACAATTCTGTTCCTTTTTTGTCTTTAGGGTGTGTTGGAAAGGATAAGCGGTAGCTTTCTGGCCCTTTCTTGTCCAGACAGAGCTTGGGTCCCATGGGGGGGGCAGCCGAGTCCCTCCCCCTATTTCCCTCACCTCCCCAAGTTTTATTTAGATGTGCCTCAGCTGTATACTTTGCCTGAAGGCATGACTACAACTTGGAGAGCAAGTGAAGTATGCTCCAAGAATTATAGTAAAAAAAAAAAAAATCCTGAGGCAGAGCCATTTTTTTGTTAGTGTCAGTCTGAAGGGAAGCCTGTTCATTCATAATCTTTCTCCCATCTAGCTGATTTGAGTCCGCCTCGTAGTTCACAATGAGCAATTCTCAGCCTAAGAAGTGCTCAGTGTACTCCCACTGAAGTCTCAATGAAGCCGGCGTCTGTCATTTTTGCTTGTGGCTGTACGAAGGGGAACCCTCGTCGGCTTTGTGTGCCATCAAGAGGGGTTCCCTGGCAGGGAGGCCCAGTTCCCTGACTGCTGAAGGCGCTGGGATTCCCCAGTCATCGCTGCTGGTGCTGGGGAGGCCCGGGATTCCTTTGCCACCGCAGGCACTGGGAATCATCAGAATTTTCTGGGGATTCCCTTACTGCAGCTTTCTTTTCAGGCCTCTTCAGTGAATTTGACCTCAGGGGAACCTTTAGCGGCAGGTTTTTCTTCTTTGGCGGGTAACTCCTCCGTTTTGACTGAGTCTCTTGCTGAGCTATCTAGATTAGAAAGGCAGGAACAGGTCATGCAGGCCTCTTCCTCAGCAGTTGAGCACGATTTAGTTTTGCCTGTAGGGTTTTCCCCAGACTTTGTGATGGCTCTGTACAAAGTGTGCTGCCTACATGCGGTTTGCGGTCCTGTGGTCTCCTGGTGGTTTCGGCTTCATCCGGGGGTCTTTTCTTTGGCACCAGTCCTCCCTCTCCATCTCCCCTTCTGCCTAAGTGGCAGCATCTCTCGTGGGAGGATGTGGCTTTTCTGGATGATGATGTGTTGTCTGATAAGGATCTGGGTCTCTCCAAGGATCTGCAGGACCCTCTGGGGAGTGGGGATGCGGCAGATGACGCGGGTATCTGAGCCGCTCACAGTGGAGACACTTTGTGCATATTTTTCATCAGGAGGAGCTGCAGGAGCTCATGCTTCAGGTGTCCTCTGTTTTGTGTTTTGAGGATGAGTCCAAAGAGGCCCCTCAGGTGGTAGATTCTCTTCTTCAAGGGATTCAGACAGCCTCGTGTTCTTTTCCCATGCATCAGGATATATGGGATATCGTGCACATTCTTTTCAGCTGGCATGGTCTCTATACGGTCTTTACCCTATTCCTGATTCTGATAGGGTCTCTTACATCCACCGATTGTTGATGTGGTGGTTTCTGCCATTCTCAAAAGGCAATACGGTCCAGGGGAGGGGGGTTTTTGGCCTTGAGGGATCCCCAGGACCAGAAAATGAAATCTCTTCTTAAGCAGAGTTTTGATGTTGCTGCCTTGGCGGTCCAGGTGGCGATTTGTGATGGTCTGGTGTCCAGGTCCTTCTTCCATTGGGCCTTGCATGTGTTGGATAGGGAGTCCAATAACTGGTCTCTGGTGGATCAAGAGGTCACTAAGATTGAGCTCGGCTCTTCTTATCTTTCGTATGCTATGTATGATTTGTTGCGAGCTTCAGCTAAGTCTATGGTCCGTATTTGTTCGGTGAACTCTGCATGCAAATCCAAACTCAGTAAATTTCCCTTTAAGAGTTATTTTTTCTTTGGAGAGGATTTAGACAAGCTGGTTCAGAGTTTAGATCAGGGGTGTCCAAACTTTTGGCTTCACTGGGCTGCATTGGTAGAAAAAAATGTTTCTGGAGCTGCACAAACGTGCAAACTCTGCAGCAAGACAGAGGAGGGAGCCGGCAAGACGGTAAACACCCGGGAGCAGCAAAGGAAAACACTGCATCGTCCTTGACCGGGGCCGCACAAAATACTTCACTGGATCGCATGCGGCCCTTGGGCCTCAGGTTGGACACTCCTGGTTTAGATGATTCCAAGGTGCATCGGTTACCAGAGGACAAGCTTTTGCAGAGGAGGTTTGGACCATGATCATCTTTGTGAGTTTTGTCAGTATCAGTTTGGTAGAGTATCTGCTGCAGTTTCTTCCTCCAGGGGATGGTTCTTCCAGCGTCTGTAATCTTTAGGGGGCATGACTTGTCCAGTCTCTCTTCCTCTAGATGGTTTTCGGGTCCTTTCCCCGGTTCTGGTGGAAGCCCGGATCTGGGAATTTTACAACTGGTGGACTGAAATAACGACAGATCAATGGGTCCTGGAGGTGATTCAAGATGGGTATGCTCTCAAATTCGACCAGCCTTTGCCAGATTTTTTTCTCTCTTCCCCTTGTCAGTCCCCAAGAGGCAGGCTTTTCGTCAGACTCTCCAGAGGTTGTTGGAGCTCAAGACAGTGGTTCCTATGGTGCCTCAAGAGGTTTGTATTGAGAGGTACTCCATTTACTTTGTGGTGCCCAATAAGGAGGGGTCCTTTCATCCCATCTTGGATCTAAAGTGTGTGCACTGGGTATTCCAGTCCCTTCTTTTCGTATGGAGAACCTAAATTCTGTGATCCTAGCAATTCAGCCTGCGGAATTCATGACTTTTCTTGACCTGATGATGCCTACCTTCATCCCGATTTGGGACTCTCATCAGTGGTTCCTTCGCTTTGCGATTTTGGGAAAGCATTATCAGTTTTGTCACTTCTGCTTGGTCTGGCCACGGCTCCACGTACCTTCTCCAAAATTGTTTGGTCTGGCTACGGCTCCAAGTACCTTCTCCAAAATTATGGTAGTAGTGGCACTAGCCTTGCACAAAGAGGGAATTTGGTTCATCCTTATTTGGATGACTGGTTAATTCAAGCAAAGTCCTTCCAGGAGAGTCCGAAGTCATGGCCTGTGTTGTTAATTGCTACAGTCGTTGAAATGGGTAATCAACCTTTCCAAGAGTCGGTTGACTCTGTCTCAACGTTTAGTTTATCTTGGAGTTCTTTTCAGCACCGGTCTAGGGAGGATGTTCTTCCCGAGGCCCGGGTGCAGAAGTTGCAGTCACAGATTTGCTTCCTTATGGGCTCTTGTTGCCCTCAGGCTTAGAAACTTTTTCAGGTCCTGGGGTTGATGGCGGCTTCATTAGAGGTGGTTCAGTGGTTGTGCACTCACATGCGCCCCCTTCAGTATGCGTTTTTTCAGAGGTGATTCATGCAGGTTCACGATCTGAACACTCTGGTTCCTCTTTGTGGGCTAGTTCGCAGTCTGTGCTGGTGGCTTCAGTCCCCCAATCTGGTCCAGGGAGTGAGTCGGGATTAGCCCCAGTGGATGGTTCTTCTAATGGATGCCAGTCTTCTCAGCTGGAGAGTGCAGTGTCTTGGTCATTCAGCTCAGGGCAGTTTGTTGCTGGAGGAGGCCTCGCGGTCGATCAGTGTTCTGGAGACGAGAACCATTCATTTAGCGCTGACAGCCTTCCAGTCCCTCTTGACAGACAAAGCAGTTCAGGTGCTCTCTCACAATGCCATGGCGGTGGCCTACGTCAATTATCAGGGTGGAACCAAGAGTCGTCTAGTTGCAGGAGGTAATGCTTCTCATGGAATGGGCGGACCCTCAACTCCTGGCTATCTCGGCTTCCCTTTTAGCGGAAGTGGACAAAGTCCAGGTGGATTTTTTCAGTCATATGCTGGATCTTGGAGAGTGGTGCCTTTGAATGATGGTACAGTTTGATAGTTTGGTCTTGGGGTTGTCCGATGATGGATCTCATGGCCTTGCGTTTCATTTCCAAGACACAGAGGTTCTTCAGTCAGCGCAGAGATTGTCAGGCTAAGGGGCTCGATGCTGTCATGCAGATTTGGCTGGTGGATGGCCTGTTGTATGTCTTTCCTCTGTGGCCACTGGTGGGCATAGTTCTTTTTCGCATTGTGTGTCAAATAGGTTGCATGATCCTGGTAGCTCTCTGGATTGGCTCAGGCACACATGATACTGGGTCCTAGTTCAACTTCTTGTGGCAGATCTTCCTCCTCTGCCTCTCTCGAACGGCCTTCTGACTCGGGGTCCCATTCCCATGTTTGATCAGAGTCCATTTTGTCTTAAGGCTTGGCTTGTGAAAGGGAGTGCCTAAGCAAGAAAGGATATTCAGATAAAGCGATCTCTAGGGGTCTTGGAGGTTTTTCGATTTCTCAGGCTTATGTGTGCATCTGATGCCTCTTTGAGGATTGGTGTTCCCTGTGTGCTTCTTTGTCACACATCTTGGAGTTTTTGCAGGCTGGCTTGGAGCAGGGCCTTGCCTGGTCCTCTTTCTGGGTTCAGGTGGCAGCATGATCTGTTTATTGAGAGTGGCAAAGTTGTTACAGTCTCCGGTTCGCCCTTCGGTTCTAGCCTGGGATCTCAATCTGGTCCTGTCAGTGCTGGTTCATCCGCATTTTTGAGCCTCTCAAGTTCCTTCACGTTGAAAGACCTTACCTTGAAGGCGTTATTTCTTGTGGCCATTACTTCAGTGATACCTGTTAGAGTTGTGGGCCTTCTCTTGTCGGATTCCCTTCTTGGAGTTTTCTAGGGAGCATGTTGTTCTACGACCTGTTCCATCCTTTCTCCCGAAAGTCATTTTCCCTTTTCATGTGAATCAGATGGTTTCCATTCTGGTCTTGGGTGACTGGAATGGTGTGTGGTTGTGTGTGTGTGTGTGTGTGTGTGGGGGGGTTTCAAGCAAAAGCAGTTGCAGAAATTGGATGTTCACAGAGTTCTCCAAGCCTATCTGTAAAGAACTCAAGAGTTTCGGAAGTCGGATTGTCTTTTTATCCTATTAATACGCAGTCGTAAAGGAGAAGGTGCTTCTAAAGCTTCCATTGCTCACTGGATTAAGTAATCTATCACTTCAAGGTATCTTCTTCAGAGGTCAGTTCTTTATTTTCTTATTCTATGAGAGGTCAGGTGGCATTCTGGACGGAGAGCTCTCTTGTACCCCCAGTGGATATTTCAGGGCGTACATCTGGCCTTTTTCAATCCTTTGTGCGTCACTACTAGGTTGACATCCAGGCACGTCGGGATGGGATGCTGTTTTTGGCAAGCGAGTTCTTGTGGCGGCCTTTTGGGATTCCCATCCATGATGGGTACTGCTTTGGTACGTCAAATCCGTCTGCAGGTCTGGAGGGATGCTAAATACGGAGAAATTGGGTCCTACCTGCTAATTTTCTTTCCTTTAGTCCCTCCAGGCCAGCACACAATCCACCCAATGTTTTTTCTTGCGGATATGAAGAATTATTTTTTTTCCATGGGATTGTTGAATATCGACTTTTTGTCGTTTTACTTTTTTTACTTTTACTTTTTTTGTCGTTTTACTTTTTTTACTTTTCACGTGGGTGTCTTAAGTATTTACTGTGGAACAGTGGCATTTGGTTCATCTAGTTAGCTAGCAAACTGTAGGGACAGTGTTGGTTGCATGTTCCAGTCTTTTTTCCTGTTCTTACAGTTGATCAGTTAATAGAGTTCCTGCTTGGCTATTCATCAGACTGATTCTAAGAGGGACTTCACAGTCCAGTTGTACTGCTGATAGAATTCAGTTTGTTCTCAGTCTCCACCTGCTGGGAGAGGATTGTAAACCCCATCTGTCTTTGACGGTCTGGAGGGACTAAAAGAAAGAAAATTAGCAGATAGGACCTAATATCTCCTTCCTTATCATCCATACCACATCAGTCCAGACAGGTGAGTTATATTCCCATGCTAGCAGTTGGAGATGAAGAAAAAAAAGTCTCAAATCTAATCTCACTCAGTCCATTTTCTTGGGTGGAGTAGGATCCAAATCAGCTCCCAGTGTGACAGTCTGAAGGCAAGATTCTCAGCTCCTGGTATAACAGGATTTTTTTTCTGGTTGAGCAGGCTTCTAGGGCAACAGTCTGAGGTCTGTTGGTTGAACAGAATTGCAGTCCATTTTCTAGTAGTGTATGCTGTCATATGGAATTATTTACTCCTTTGTGGAATGGATGACTTAAATAAAGTTTATTTTATCCCTGATTTGACAAATAGAATACGCCAAGAAGCCTAGTTAATTTTCTAATATCTGGAATTATCCCCTTAATTAGAGCCAGTACCTTCTATTAACTTATTTTTAGTAATGGATATACAGTGCATTGTGGCTTCTACTTTAATATGATATACTTAGTACTATTTCACTCTTTTGGGATCTTGCTAGATACTTGTGATCTGCATAGGCCACTGTTAGAAACAGGATACTGGGCTTGCTGGATCTTTGGTCTGTCCCGCTATGGCAACTCTTGGTTGTGTGTGCTGTATTGTGACTTAATTTACTGTTTCTTATAGGACAAGGGTTCTGTTACATACACATCTATCTCATGCACATTAATTGTTGGTATCCTAAAACTTGACTGTCTGGATGTGTCCTGAGGACAGGGTTGTTGGATCCCTGTTCTAGAGAGAAAATTTAATTGGTATCTCGTATGGTTTTCACTGTTGGTTTATGTCTAGGATTCTGAAAAAAATGTTGCTGGAATTCTTTACTTCTGAAGGATTTACAATTAAGATTAATATTCTAAAGCTTTGTGTTTGCATTTCAGGCGGTCTCTCTTGGTGCTCAGCATGGGATAGCTAATGTGGGATCTATTTCAGGACCTTCCAAACTACATGCTTCCCAGATGACCCCACATGTACCAATTAGAACTATGCATCAAATTTCTACTCATCCAGAAAAAACTCGCCCACTGCCCTCTTCCCAGTTTCAAGACATCAAAGCGCCAACTAGAGATCCTCGTCTTAATAGAATAAGCCAGCATTCATTTCATAGTAAAGATCAAAGCCAGAAAAAAGAATTTCCAATAAGTACAATTAACTTGTCTGAAAACAAAGTAACTAAAAGTGTGCCAATGGAAAAACAAAACTTGTCAAAACAAGAAAGACCAAAATTAATTGAAAAAATTCCAAGAAGAGAAGTTGACCCTCATGAAGGGAAATCTAAATCAAAATCGCCGTCGCCTTTGAAAAATAAATTACCCTACTCAAAAGATGTTAAAATCATAGAAAGTGAGAACACAAAAGAGCCAGAGAATAGCAAGAAAGATCCACGACTAAGAAAACATCTTCAAGATAAACCAGATGAAAAAGATGATGAAACTAAAGATAAGAGAAAAGGTGTGGAAAAAAAAGAGAAAGATGAGCATAATAAATCTGAACATAGGACAGGGGGAAGTAGAAATAAAATTGTGAATGGTGTTGTTCAAAAACAAGATGCTCATATGGAGGAGACTGAGAAACAAGAAAAAGCAAAATCGGGAAGATCAAGTAATAGAAAAAGATCACGATCCCGCTCACCAAAGTCTCGATCACCAGGTTTACACTCTCCCAAAAGAAGAGAAAGGCGATCACCTAAAAGACGACAAAGAAGTATCTCCCCATCTCTTAAAATGGGAAAAGGGCGGCAGTCAAGTCTTAAGCAGTCTCATGCAGAAGATACACAGATTCTCAGAGAAGAAAGAAATGCAAATAAAAGGAGCCTCAAACCAGATACTAGAGATATCAGGAGGCCAAAAAAAGCTCAGGAGGAGAGACAACCAGATATAGCAAGCCAACATTCAGTTAAATCTTCATCAGAGCCTAAAGAGAATCTGGAAAACTGGCATAGTTCCAAGTCTAACAAAAGATGGAAGTCTGGTTGGGAAGAAAATAAAAAGTAAGTGTTCTAAATGTTTGAAACAGTAGCATTTAACAGACTTATGCTATGATTGTGTTTTTTTTTTTGCCAATTGCTGATAATCCAGGTTAGTTGATTTAAGCATTCTCTTTTCTAAAATTGGATTTGTGTACATTTTGTCAGTGTGATTATTCCATCTGAGGCCTGTCAAACAATACTCTTGCCAGGTTTCATATATGGTAAGCAGATTATAACAGCCGTTTCAGTTTGTAATTGCCACAATATTTCAACATTGATGCAATGGCAATTTTTCTAAGAAGTTTGTCCATTGAGTAATACTCCATTTTTATTATATGGGATAATTTGTGTGCATTAGAATACTCCTTTGAGTTATGCTGTGACTTTTAACTAATGTTGCCAATAGTAGGAAATGTTATTTGACAGCACAGTAACTAACTAACCATAAAGATAATTCAGTTAAAAACTTGCTTAAAATATTGAAAATTGTGCTCAGTGAAACAAACATCATATGATGCTGCAGGAGGGCAAAGATAAAGATGTTCAGTATTTACATCATAGCACAATTTCTCCCTCCCCCTCAAGAAAATATTCAAAGCAGTAAAAGATGATACAAAAGATGGTAAAAAGGCAGTAAAGAGGCGGTTACTTATCTTTAGGTGTTTTTCATTAGACTCCCGGAGATGTTTTTCATTAGACTCCCGGGAAGGAGGTGAAATGAAATGAAAAACATCTAAAGATAAATAACTGCCTTATTACCATCTTTGTGGCTATATGTTTTATATCATCTTTTATTGCTTTGAATTTTTTTCTTGAGGGGGAGGGAGGATTTGTGCTATGATGTAAATACTGAACATCTTTATCTTTGCCCTCCTGCGGCATCATATGATGTTTGTTTCACTGAGCACAATTTTCAATATTTTAAGCAATTTTTCAACTGAATTCTCTTTTTGGTTAGCTAGTTATTGTGCTGTCATAACATTTCCTACTATTGGCAACATTATTTAAAAGTCACAGCACAACTCAAAGGAGTGTTCTAACGCACACAAATTATCCCATCTAATAAAAATGGAGTATTACTCAATGGACAAACTTTTTAGAAAAATTGCCATTGCATCAATGTTGAAATATTGTTGTGGCAATTACAAACTGAAACGGCTGATATAATCTGCTTACCATATATGAAACCTGGCAAGAGCATTGTTTGACAGGCTTCAGATGGAATAATCACACTGACAAAATGTACACAAATCCAATCTTAGAAAAGAGGATGCTTAAGTCAACTAACCTGGATTATCGGCAATTAGTTCTCAATTTTGTGAGTTTTTGGATTAGCACAGTAACTAGGCCATGTTCTATCAAATTCTATTTTTTTTTTTTTTTTTTTATAATGAATACCATATACGATGTCTGTTCAAAAGGTTCCAAGACTGATTTTATAAAAATATATTAAACAATCTTACAACTTATTCGATTGGGTCCCTTTCAAAATACTCCCCTTCCCTATGTATACACTTTTCTCAACATCATTTCCACTTCTGGAAACAGTTCTTAAATGCATCTTCATGAATCGCCAAAAGTTGTGTCAAATTTTCCTTTTTGTCTTCAATGGTGTTGAATCGCTTTCCTTTCAGCGTGGATTTAAGTTTAGGAAACAAGAAAGTCAGCAGAGGCCAGTGACATTGCTGAAGGGTTAGAAGGAAAAGTGTGCCTTTTTGCAGATGATACCAAGATTTGTAACAGAGTAGACACCAAAGAGGGAGTGGAAAATATGAAAAAGGATCTGCAAAAGTTAGAGGAATGGTCTAATGCCTGGCAACTAAAATTCAATGCAAAGAAATGCAGAATAATGCATTTGGGGATTAATAATCGGAAGGAACCATATATGCTAGGAGGAGAGAAGCTGATATGCATGGACGGGGAGAGGGACTTTGGGGTGATAGTGTCCGAAGATCTAAAGGCGAAAAAACAGTGTGACAAGGCAGTAGCTGCTGCCAGAAGGATGCTCGGCTGTATAAAGAGAGGCGTAGCCAGTAGAAGGAAGGTGTTGATGCCCCTGTACAGCTCATTGGTAAGGCCCCACTTGGAGTATTGTGTTCAATTTTGGAAACCGTATCTGGCGAAGGACGTAAGAAGACTTGAAGCGGTCCAGAGGAGGGCGACAAAAATGATAGGAGGCTTGTGCCAGAAGACGTATGAGGAGAGACTGGAAGCCCTGAATATGTATACCCTAGAGGAAAGGAGAGACAGGGGAGATATGATTCAGAAGTTCAAGTACTTGAAGGGTATTAACGTAGAACATAATCTTTTCCAGAGAAAGGAAAATGGTAAAACCAGAGGACATAATTTGAGGTTGAGGGGTGGTAGATTCAAAGGCAATGTTAGGAAATTCTACTTTATGGAGAGGGTGGTGGATGCCTGGAATGCGCTCTCGAGAGAGGAGGTGGAGAGTAAAACTGTGACTGAGTTCAAAGAAGCGTGGGATGAACACAGAGGATTTAGAATCAGAAAATAATATTAAAAATTGAACTAAGGCCAGTACTGGGCAGACTTGCACGGTCTGTGTCTGTATATTGCCGTTTGGTGGAGGATGGGCTGGGGAGTGCTTCAATGGCTGGGAGGGTGTAGATGGGCTGGAGTAGGTTTTAATGGAGATTTTGGCAGTAGGAACCCAAGCACAGTACCAGGTAGAGCTTTGGATTCTTGCCCAGAAATAGCTAAGAAGAAAAAATTAAAAAATTTAAATTGAATCAGGTTGGGCAGACTGGATGGACCATTCGGGTTTTTATCTGCCGTCATCTACTATGTTACTATGTTAAGTCAAGAGGGTAAGGTAGCTGGAGAACCATCGACGTGTTTTTTTTTTTTGTGCAAAATTCAGGAATTTTGACACATTCACAGAACACCTTCCACAACTCATGACATGTTCCCCATAAACCACTTCAACATTTCATAAGTTTCTGTAATGGTCTTACCCAATTTAAAACAGAACTTCATACTTTAGTGCTGCTCATTGAGGTTAAAATAAAAACATAAGAATAGCCTTACGGGAGATCCAAGATGGCCGATGGTCCCGGACGCTGAGTAGCACGCCGGAGAAGTCTGATTTGAAAAAATTTTCTTTTTGGAGCGATTACCTACTTGAGATGCCGAAGAGGAGAGGCCGCAGCGCCGCTGGAGCCTCGCGGCGTTCAGCGGTCCCCTCTTTCGGCAATATTGAAGAGCTCCTGCGTCGGATGCAGGATATCCCGGCAGCGTCGGCACCCCCCCCGCTGGAGACGCCTCAGAGAGGCGGAAATGAGGTGATCTCCTTGGGGCTAGAGACTACGCTCAGCCCCAACGCTAGGGCACCTCCCCCACCTCCTCAGGTTACCAGCTCCCCACGAGTGGAGGAGCTCCCGGAAGGAAGCAAGCACCTACCCTCGGAGGCCAGGAAGAACAGAGAGGGGAGCGTGGAGATGGACTCCCTGAGTTTCCAGGTGAGTCCAAGAAGTACAGAGGATTTGGAAACATCAGGGATCATTTCAGCCCAGCAGAAGGATTGCCAGAATCAACTGATAACCGGTGAGACTATTCAAATTCCCAATCTTTCATATGTTATTGAAAAACCCAGAGAAGTAACACTGGACTCAATCTGGGATTTAGTTGCTGACCTAGCCAAGTCTGTTAAGCCCCAGCTTTTGCAGCTGGAAAATAAAATTACTCTTCAAGAAAATGATATAAAAAATATAAAAGTTGAAGTTGATGAATCCAAGAACTCAATTCTGAATATACAACAGGAGTTAAAAGCATCAAAACAGCTTAATGAAGCAATGGTAAAAGATAACACAAGTTTGCGCAGAAAATTGGAAAATTTGGAGAACTTTTCTCGTAATAATAATCTCCGCTTGATTAATTTTCCTAAGATAGCCTCTGTGACACCTAGAGATATGATGAAACGTTATATGGTAGAGATTTTGGGTATTCCAGAGGATACATTACCACCACTTACTCAAGTATATTACTTACCAATGAAAACTACTAAATTACCACTTAAACAACAGGAGGATAATCAACCACTAAATGTTTCAGCAATCTTGGAACTTTCGGACAGAGAGCTAGCATCTCCGGCAACATTGCTTCTTACGGTGGCCCTTGCACCAGATAAAAACTGGTTGCTTAGAATGTACTTTAGGAATAAAATGAAAGAATTTCTTGGACATAAAATATTAATGTTCCCAGATTTGGCACGGGAAACCCAGAGAAGAAGGCGAGAGTTACTTTTGATGAAGCCAGGTGTTATATCTCTTGGAGGGACCTTTTTCCTACGACACCCTTGCAAATGTGTAATACAGTACCATATGAAGAAATATGTATTCTTTGAGCCATTCCAGTTGACAGTTTTTCTGGCAGGAACTCGACTGGATGAAGGGAAATCAAGCGAGGTCCAATTGAATAAATGATATCCTTCCTCAGCTAAGGGACTTTGTTTTCCTAATACTTGATTTGATATTTGTCAGCATCTGTTAATATGTCCGCCTCATCCATCTTGGATCTAATTTAGAGGACTTGAGCTGAATTTAAGCTAAACATTTATTTTTATTTAGTTGATTAGTATGTATTTTACCTATGAGTATTATTTTTCTGCTTTTCTTCAACTTTCTGTACAAGTGGATACTTGATTTATAAAATGTAAAATTTGATAAATATAAAATTAAAAAAAAAAAAGAATAGCTTTACTGGGTCTGACCAATGGTCCATCAAGCCCAGTAGCCCGTTCTCACGGTGGCCCATCGAGGGCTATTACCCCTTCTTTGAGGGGGTAAACAGCCAGTTGGACAAAGGGGAACCCGTGGACATCATTTACCTCGACTTCCAAAAGGCCTTTGACAAGGTCCCCCATGAGCGGCTACTTAGGAAGCTGTGGAGCCATGGGATAGAAAGGGACGTACACAGAGGTGTCAAATACTGGTTGGCAGGCAGAAGGCAGAGGGTTGGAGTGAAGGGTCACTACTCGGGCTGGAGGAGGGTCTCGAGCGGAGTTCCGCAGGGGTCGGTACTCGGACTGCTGCTGTTTAATGTATTTATTAATGACCTGGAAACGGGGACGAAGTGTGAAGTTATAAAATTTGCGGATGACACTAAACTCTGTAGAAGAGTTTGAACTGCGGAAGAGTGTGAGGACCTACAAAGGGACCTGAGCAAACTGGAGGAGTGGGCGAATAAATGGCAGATGAACTTCAATGTAGGGAAATGCAAGGTCATGCATATAAGGAGAAAGAACCCGATGTTCAGCTACCAAATGGGGGGGATTAGTATTAGAGGGAAGAACCTTGAAAGAGATTTGGGTGTATTGGTGGACACAACAATGAAGTCAACGGCACAATGCGCAGCAGCTACAAAGAAGGCAAACAGAATGTTGGGTATTATTAAGAAGGTATTACGACCAGAACGAAAGAAGTCAACCTGCCGTTGTATCGGGCAATGGTACGCCTGCACCTGGAGTACTGTGTTCAGTATTGATCACCGTACCTTAAGAAGGATATGACAATACTTGAGAGGGTCCAGAGGAGAGTGACACGAATGATTAAGGGCATGGAAAACCTTTCATACACTGAAAGATTGGAGAGACTGGGGCTCTTCTCCCTGGAAAAGCGGAGACTCAGAGGAGACATGATAGAGACCTACAAGATCATGAAGGGCATAGAGAGAGTAGAGAGGGACAGATTCTTCAAACTTTCAAAACATAAAAGAACAAGAGGGCATTCGGAAAAGTTGGAAGGGGACAGATTCAAAACGAATGCTAGGAAGTTTTTCTTTACTCAGCGTGTGGTGGACACCTGGAATGCGCTTCTAGAGGGCATTATAGGACAGAGTACGGTACTGGAGTTCAAGAAAGGATTGGACAATTTCCTGCTGGAAAAAGGGATAGAGGGGTATAGATAGAGGGCTACTGCACAGGTCCTGGACCTGTTGGGCCGCCGCGTGAGCGGACTGCTGGGCATGATGGACCTCAGGTCTGACCCAGTGGAGGCATTGCTTATGTTCTTAATACCTGGCTAAAACCCAAGGAGTAGCAACATTCCATGCTACTGATTCAGGGCAAGCAGTGGCTTCCCCCATGTCTTTCTCAATAACAGACTATAGACTTTTTCTCCAGGAACTTGTCCAAACCTTTTTTAAAACCAGCCCTGTAACTTCGAGTGTCCCCTAGTCTTTGTAATTTTTGAAGGAGTGAAAAATCAATCCACTTGTACCCGTTCTACTCCACTCAAGATTTTGTAGTGAAGAGCCCTAACCTCATGAGTCTTTCCTCATACGAGAGGAGTTCCATCCCCTTTATCATCTTGGTTGCTCTTCTTGGAACCTTTTCTAGCACCACTATATCTATCTTGAGATAAGTAGACTAGAATTGAATGCAGTACTCCAGATGAGGTTGCACCATGGAGCGATGCAGTGGCATTATAACATTCTTAGTCTTGTTAACCATCCCTTTTTTAATAATTCTTAACATCCTTTTTGCTTTTTTGACCGCCGCCAAACATTGGGCAGAAAGTTTCATTGTATTGTCTACGATGATACTTTTTTGGGGCACTAATCCCCAAGGTGGACCCTAGCATCTGGTAACTGAAATTCAGATTATTTTTCCCAATGTGCATCACTTTGCATTTGTCCACATTAAATTTCATCTGCCATTTGGACGCCCAGTCTTTCAATTTCCTAAGGTCCACCTTCAATTTTTCACAATCCGCATGCGTTTTAACAACTTTGAACAGTTTAGTGTCATCTGCAAATTTAATCACCTCACTTGTTGTTCCAATTTCCAGATAATTTATAAATAAGTTAAATAGCACTAGTCCCAGTACAGACCCCTGCGGCTCTCCACTGTTTACTCTCTTCCATTGAGAAAAATGACCATTTAATCCTACCCTCTGTTTTCTATCAGATAACCAATTCCTAATCCACAACTGAACTTTGCCACCTATCCCATGACACTTTAATTTTCTCAGGTGCCACTCGTGAGGAACTTTATCAAAAGCTTTCTCAAAATCTAGATACACTATATCAGCCAGCTCACCTTTATCCACATGTTTAGTCACACCTTCAAAGATCATGAAAACACATTTTCACAAAAACTGCTGCAGTTCGAAGACAAAAACAGATATCAACAAACAGAAAAAAGGAGGTTACTCATGAGGTTTCAAGCTACTCAATGCCGTAGGCACACAATTGAAATTGTCCTGGAACTTTTTGAACAGATCTCGTAGAGTTGAAAAGGCGACAGTTGAATAAAACTGTACAAAACAAATAAGAATTAGGTGATTGAATAGTTGGAGGAAAATATACCAGCATGCATGGGGGTCAAATATTTTATGCAGCAAGGCTACTTTATTGAACTAGGGATAAGTCAAGTATCATAAGTGTTTTTGAACAAACTACTGAACCAAGCAGGGAGATTATTCTATAGTTCTTACTGAGTGAGCACAGTTAAGAGACTACTTTTAAAATGCAAGTGCTTTATTGCTTGATTTCATTTTAGGTAGTGCTCTCATCATACAGACCATTATTGGCTGTTTTTTCTTTGAGGTCATGATTGAGAAATTGTTTGCTTTCTTGCTAGCAATATCTTCATGACATTATATTATTTTGGTTTTCCAACTCTGATCCAATATGGTTTGCATTCTATTGAGAAATGCAGTATTGACATATAATGATTTGTTTTAATCCAGGTATTTTATTTTATTTTATTTTTTTTGTTTTCAAACCAGTTTGCTACAGTGCAATAACCATTTTTGCAGTCATCATATATTGGTTGAAAAAATTAATGCCTGGTAACTGTTTGGGTGTCCCCATCACTTTCCCATGCTGGTACTACACAATGCAGATTTTTACTGCACCCTAAGTTAATTGCCGAAAGTATGGTTGCATCCATGCTATCAGCAGTGCACTAAAGGGGGCCCTTTTACTAAACCATGTTTAGGAAATAGCCAGTTTTAACACAGGGCTTTCCTGTGCTACGCCTATTTCTAACATGACAACATTTAAGGCATTTTTCAGTTATTGTGTGTGGATTGTTTTCCAGGTTGCATGCTAATGTTCACGTTAACAAGCATTACCTGAAAAAAAGTTAATGTGTGAGCACTTACCACCTTCTGTATGCTCCCATGTTAACCAGTTAACATGAACTTTTGCGAGTGTGCTTTCTGATTGTTTCCATGCCCATTCTCTACCCAATATGTATGTCCAAAAATGTGTCCAGATTGTGTTGATTTTTAACCTGACGCCTCAGCCCCACCACTCCACCGCAATGTTAAGTTCAAAAAGCGGGAGATTTACTGTGGGAGCCTCATCATTGGCTGTCGGGTTTTTATCATTAATTTATTTATTTTGTATTTTTAATAAGTTTTTAGTGTATTTTTTTAGTATATTTTTCAGTCGTTAGACTTAGACTTAAAGAAGTTTTAAGAAATAAGTATTGTATTTCTGAGTATCATAATTTAAAAGTACTTGATACTTATCTCAGCGTTAAACCCAGGGAGTCAGACCCGACATGTTTCACACGTGAAACATGTCGGGTCTGACTCCCTGGGTTTAACGCTGAGATAAGTATCAAGTACTTTTAAATTATGATACTCAGAAATACAATACTTATTTCTTAAAACTTCTTTAAGTCTAAGTCTAACGACTGAAAAATATACTAAAAAAATACACTAAAAACTTATTAAAAATACAAAATAAATAAATTAATGATAAAAACCCGACAGCCAATGATGAGGCTCCCACAGTAAATCTCCCGCTTTTTGAACTTAACATTGCGGTGGAGTGGTGGGGCTGAGGCGTCAGGTTAAAAATCAACACAATCTGGACACATTTTTGGACATACATATTGATTAACATCGGTCTAGATTATACCAACCTAATTTTTTGTGGCCATAGGTTTAATGAGCATTCTCTACCCAAGGCATGCCTTCTAGAAAAATATTAAAATACCTGATTTGCGAGTTAGCACTTGCTAACAGAAGCTGCCACAAAATGCTTTAGCATGTTTGTCAGTGGCCTGTTTTGACATGCAAACTGTGCATCAGGGCTTAATGCCCTTTAGTAGAAAGGCCACTAAAGGGGCTGCTGTAGCTTAAAAAAAAATCCCTCTGATATAAACTGAAAGAGCCTCCCTTTGGATTCCTGGCTGTTGAGGGGTGCAGGCAGGAATAATTCCCAGATATTCCTACTGCATTGGCATCTAAGTTCAAAGTAGTGTCTAAGGGGGGGACAAGTTCAGGACTAATACCAGGAAGTTCTGCTTCACTCAGAGAGTGGTTGACACCTGGAATGCTCTCCCAGAGGAGATTATTGCGGAATCAACCGTCCTAGGATTCAAAAGCAAACTAGATGCACATCTCCTTACGAGAGGTATAGAAGGATATGGGTGACTAAAAATTACGCCAGGTGTACACCTGACAGGGCCTCCGCGTGTGCGTATCACTGGACTTGATGGACCGAAGGTCTGATCCGGGGATGGCGCTTCATATGTTCTAAAACTACTACTAGGGATCAAGTTACCAAATGAGGCAGCTATGCTGAGAGATTACAGCTAGGGGTCAAAAGTGCCCTTTTGAACTTGGGCACCACCAGGGAATTAGCATCCAGAGATTATTCCTGCCCCCCCCCCCTCCACTAGCTTCCATTGAAAACTAGGTGGAGTTGTCAGGAGGAGGAAGTGAAGGTTCATGGGGGGGGACTGAGGGGCCATTGGGATGTGAGGAATTATTTTTTGCTTCACTGGTTAGCGATACTATGTGCTTAACTGGAAGGTGCTGTCCATGCCTGCAATCTACCCTTTTTGTATCTACTGTTTTTCACACCCCTTTCTACTATATGACTTGTTGCATGCTATTGTGGTCTTGCGATTGTATAATTTGTCAGATTGTGTGCTTACCACATTTTGGTAAAGAGGTGGGCATCTTAGTGCATCTTAGTGTGGTGTTAGGCTGTTGTAGTTTAAACCAAATTAATTTCAGAGCTAAAACTGGTTTATCTGGAAGATATTGTATATTTCTGAACCATTGAAGAAGTAAACTGGAAAAACCATTGTGAATTGAAGTGATTTCAAATGCATTTTTTTCTTTTTACATGAAAATGAAATATTTGATAGTACAATTTAAAATTATTATTTTTTATTAGCTCACAACAGAGTGAAGACCAAGGACTGAACAAACCACCTCATCCAAGGCATAGGGATAGCTGGCAGAGTAATAAAGGAATTTTATCACCTCGAACTCCTAAGCAGCAGCATCGCTTAAGTGTAGATGCTAACCTACAGATTCCTAAAGAGTTAACATCTGCAGGCAAGGCAAATTTACTTAAGAAGGTAACATATTTATTGTGATCTCAAAATAAGTTTTGGTTATATTGTAGTTCCTTTTTTTGAATATTGAAGGCCTTTTCCATTTTATCAAGGAAGTTCAAATTAGAAAAATGTATGATTTTTAACTAAAATCTAGATCCAAGTTGCTAGTTTTCCAAATGTAAAACAGATGTATGTGCTTGTATTAATTTAAGATCTAAAGTGCTTTTTCAGAAGATCTTTAGTAGTTTAGAGTTCTGTTTTTTTCTGATCACATCTTTAATTCAATTAACTCTCCTTTTAAAATCATTTTCAAGATAACCTCACCTCACGTGTCTGAAATGATTTCAGGTGTCTGGTTGTCAACCTAATTTTGTTAAAAAAAAAATTTAAATCAGTCGAGCTTTTCTCAGTCAGTTTAAAGGTTTAAATATATATCTATATAATGTTATCAGTATAAAAAGGGCAAGTAGAATTCACAATCAATAGCAGTTAAGAAAGCAGATCACTAGATATGTTTCTTCTATTTATAATCTGAGTCCTTAAATGATAATTTTATAAATGTTCATTATTTAAAGAGTCTTTCATATTTTTGAATATGTTATTCTTTTATAATTTTTTATAGATAAAATTGAAACACTGTATAAAACATAATCTCCTGATGCAACCCCTGGGATGGGCAAAATGTGCCTATGTCAGTCTTTTAATAAAACCACTTATAAGTGTTCAGAAAGGAATAAGAAGTTAATATATGAAGGGATGCAATAAGAAATATGTATCTTTGCTTTATCATATTTTAATTGTGTAGTATAAATTTTTCTTAAAATCATAGTTAGAAACACTAAATAGACCTGACATAAAACATAATGCTACTTTGGATGGAAAATGCATAGGTGTAGTAGGAAGTGGATAATGTCTGATAAATTGCATTCTTTTTTTTTTGTTTCATTATAGGCAAATGAACGTTTGACATCTGGTGAAATAACACAGGATGAGTTTCTTGTTGTGGCCCATCAGATTCGCCAGCTGTTCCAGTATCAGGAAGAAAAAAACAGATATGCATGGGATAGCCCCACAGAAGAAAGTAAAAGTGGATTAAAGAAGAAGCCTCTTCTGTCAAATGCAGAGTTAACTTACTATGAACATAAAGCTACATTGAAAAGAACACAGGTGCAACATGCTTTTCTAAGATCTGAGCATTCAGATAGTGATGACTTTTTTGATTTTGATAGGGAGAATATTGGGCTGTCTGGAAGAGAAAGTCTGTCTGGAAGAGAAAGTCTGTCTGGAAGAGAAAGTCTGTCTGGAAGAGAAAGTCTGTCTGGAAGAGAAAGTGATCTTGGCAAAAATAAACATAGTGGTAGAACTGATGGAGGTCAGTTTGATAGAAAAGAACCATGGAATGAAAGATCAAGACGACATTCTCCATTGACAGGAAACAGACCCTATGTAGATAATCTTCCACATGCAAATCGTAGAAGACTTGATCAAAGAGACTCTGCTAAAGGGACAAGAACCAATAAAACCTATGATCAAAGAGGACTTTATGAGACTTGGGTAGATAAAAATGATGACTTCAGAAACTCACCCAGACATCCAGGAAGAAGTGCACCAGAGTTTCAGGCAGCTGACCGAGAAGGGGATGGGTTTTGTGACTATGATGATAATGAAGAAAAAGAGACGCTTGGACAAGGTAATGTTTCCTGCTTTTTTAACAATTTAAATTTTTAAAATAGTTTGAAGAATGCAGATAATAAAGTTTTCTGGGTTTTTTTGTTTTGTTTTATTTTAAGGTGCAAGAGAGGAACAAAGACCTCCATTCAATGAACGGTTTGTGCACAAGAGACCACGATATGAAGACACTGACAAGGCTGCATATTTGGAAAGTCCAGGATCTAAGTTTGGATCCCAAGATGGAAACCAGAAATTAGGTGTACTGATTGACGAAGTCAGGCCATTATTGGATGGCCCTCAGAGACAACTTGGTAAAAGAGAAGGGCAGACCAATAAAGCTGTTGAAGGAACTTCTACTCTTAGCTCAACAAGTGATGACCCTGCTGTGCAAACTTGTATGAGGTTTGAGGGAGTACCAGGACAGCCAGTTGGAATGCAGCGTTTTGAAGGGACAGTGGGGCCACAGCGCTTTGAAGGGAAACCAGGACAGCCAGTGGGAGCACAGCGCTTTGAAGGGAAACCAGGACAGCCAGTGGGGCCACAGCGCTTTGAAGGAACACCAGGGCCAAAGCGTTTTGAAGGAGTGCCAGGGCAAATGGTGGGACCACCACGTTTTGAAGGGGCTCCAGTACAGCCAGTGGGGCCACAGCGTTTTGAAGGGGCTCCAGGACAGCCAGTGGGGCCACAGCGTTTTGAAGGGGCTCCAGGACAGCCAATGGGGCCACAGCGTTTTGAAGGGGCTCCAGGACAGCCAGGGGGGGTGCAGCGCTTCGAAGGGGGACCAAGCCAACCAGGGGGACCACAGCGCTTTGAAGGAGCACTGGCACAGTCAGCGGGGCCGCAGTGCTTTGAAGGGGCATCAGGCCAGTCTGCGGGGCCGCAGCGCTTTGAAGGGGTGCCGGGTCAGTCAGGGGGGCCGCAGCGCTTTGAAGGGGTGCCGGGGGTGCCGCAGCGCTTTGAAGGTGCCCCAGGCCAACCAGTAGGGCCACAGCGCTTTGAAGGGGCTCCGGGCCAGGCAATGGGGCTTCAGCGCTTTGAAGGGGCCCTGGGCCAACCAGTGGGGCCTCAGCGCTTTGAAGGGCCGCCGGGACAACCAGTGGGACCACAACGCTTTGGAGGGCTGCCAGGACATCCAGTGGGGCCGCAGCGTTTTGAGGGTCCGCCAGGCCAGCCAGTGCGCTTTGAGGGTCCGCCGGGCCAGCCAGTGCGCTTTGAGGGTCCGCCGGGCCAGCCAGTGCGCTTTGAGGGTCCGCCGGGCCAGCCAGTGCGCTTTGAGGGTCCGCCGGGCCAGCCAGTGCGCTTTGAGGGGCCACCGGGACAGCCAGTGCGCTTTGAGGGGCCGCCGGGACAGCCAATGGGCCCACAGCGTTTTGAGGGGCCCCTGGGACAACCAGTGGGTGTGCAGCGCTTTGAAGGGGGCCCAGTACAGCCAGTGGGTGTGCAGCGCTTTGAAGGGGGCCCAGTACAGCCAGTGGGGCCACATCGCTTTGAAGGAGCACCAGTTCAGCCATTAGGGCCTCAGCGCTTTGAGGGTGCTCCAGGGCAGCCAGTGGGACTACAAAGGTTTGAAGGTATGCCAGGGTTGCCAGTTGCACCTCAGAGGTTTGAGGGGCCTCCTGGTCAGCCTGTTGGTCCATTAAGGTTTGAAGGACCCCTTGGCCCAAGATTTGAAATTCACCAAGGTCTTCGATTTGAAAGTGGACCTGGCACGCAAACAGTTCAAAGGTTTGAGGGCCCTGTGGGCCAGACTGGTCCACGATTTGAAAGCACTCATGTTAACAGATTTGATGCTCAACCTGCTCAGTCATCTCACTTGCCAAGGTTTGATGGATTGCATGGACAACCCTGCCAAAGATTCGATAGACCACTTGGCCAGCAGACTCCTCCAAGATTTGATGGGTCAGTGATTCAGCCAGTTCAACCAAGGTTTGATACACTTGTTCCACAACGATTTGATGCTCCATCACACCAGCAAACCAATAGATTTGATATTTCTGTTGGGCTTCAAGGCCCACGATTTGAAACTGTAGTTGTGCATCCTGCCACAAGACTTGATACACCACCATATGGTCAGACCGGTCCATATAGTGAACCACCAAATAATATCTTTAATGGACCCTCTCAAAGTATGCAGTTTCAAGGATCAAACTTCAATGGGCCACCTGTCTCTGGAGTTCAGAATTTTCATAATACACTCAACAGACCATCTGGACATTATTTTGATGACAAGAATCTTCATGGTCCTCCATTTGGAAACTTCAGTAGTCTGCCAGCTTCTGTGCCAGTTGGAAATGTTCAACCCCCTCAGCAGGTAGGAAACCTTTTTCTCGTTATACTTGTAAGTGAAACCCTTTAAAATAGCAATGCCTCAATTGATCTCATTACTGCCAGGATTTGTTTTCTCTTAGAGGATCTCATTAGTGGTTCTTGGCTTAGTAGAGAGTAAAAAGCTCTCACATTTTTTTTGCTATTGTTTATTAAACTTGATATACTGCCTTAGTTGCAATATACAGTCAAACCTCGGTTTGCGAGTGTTTTGCAAGACGAGCAAAACACTCAGCAAACTTTTGACTGGCAAACCGAGTGTTGACTTGATTTGCGAGCCCCCCCCCCGTTAACTGGCATCGCTCCCCCCGCTCGCAAAGGCCCCCTCGCTCCAACCGCCCCCCCCCCCCCCCCGCGCGAACTGGCCCCCACGCCCGAACAACTTAAACTTACCCCCCCCCCCCTCGGTCTAGCGCAGGCACAGATTGTGTGCCTAGAAGATCTTCCGGCTTCTGCTTCTGCTTGCCTGCCTTGAGCATGCATCTGCGCATGCTCAAGGACTTCTAATTCTCCCTCTCGCCGAGGATTCTAAATGTAATAAATTCCATAACAGTGGAGCAATTGCAAAAAATGTGGTATTTCTAGTTCTTTCTCATTTTGCTTTGTCGCTACTATGAAAGGGGTATATGAAAATCAATAAACCATAATTCATATGTCTAATGAGCTTGGGTTGGGCTCCATGGGAAGGCTGCTTGCAGATAAATGTGTAGGTGGCTTTTGATCTTGGTATGGTTTAACTTACACTGCAGTTTAGTTTCTTCTTTGTAATTTTACCTATTGTTAAATGTTTTGCCTGAAACAGAAATATTCTGGGTTGCTAATATTAGACACAGCAATTCATTTTGAGACTTTAAGATTAATAGGAGTTTTAAATTATATACGGATTGTCAGAGAATATAAAGCACTGGGCTAGATGGACCACTGGTCTGACCCAGTATATGATGATCTTAAGGTGGCCAAACAGGTTGAAAAGGTGATGGCAAAAGCTAGAAGGATGCTAGATTGCATAGGGAGAGGTATGGCCAGTAGGAAAAAGGAGGTATTGATGGTCCTGTATAAGATTTTGGTGAGACCTCATTTAAAATATTGTGTACCATTCTGGAGGCCGCACCTTCAAAAAGATATAAAAGGGAGGTAGTCGGTCTAAAGGACGGCTACTAAAATGGTGCGTGGTCTTTGTCATAAGGCGTATGGAGACAGACTTAAAATCTCAATCTGTATACTTTGGAAGAAAGGCAGGAGAGGGGAGATAAAATAGAGACGTTTAAATACCTACGTAATATAAATGTGCATGAGTTTGAGTCTCTTTCATTTGAAAGGAAGCTCTGCAATGAAAGGGCATAGGATGAAGTTAAGAGGTGATAGGCTCCGGAGTAATATGAGGAAATACTTTTTTATGGAAAGGGTGGTAGATGCGTGGAACAGTCTCCCAGAAGAGGTGGTGGAGACAGAGACTGTGTCTGAATTCAAGAGGGCCTGGGATAGGCACGTGGGATCTCTCAGAAAGAGAAAGAGTTAATAGTTACTGTGGATGGGCAGACTAGATGGGCCATTGGGCCTTTATCTGCCATCATGTTTCTAAGATTTCAGTGTATTGTCTACAATGATACCTAGATCTTTTTCTTGGGTGCTGACTCTTAAAGTGGACCCTAGCATCTGGTAACTATGATTTGGATTATTCTTCCCAATGTGCATCGCTTTGCATTTGTCAACATTAAATTTCATCTGCCATTTGGATGCCAAATCTTCCAATTTCCTAAGGTCTGCCTACAATTTTTCACAATCCGCATGCGCTTAAACAATTTTGAACAGGTTAGTGTCATCTGCACATTTAATCACCTCACTCATCCCAATTTCCAGCTCATTTATAAATAGCAAGAACATGACAAAAAAATTAGACACATTACCTGCATTTATTCAAAACATTAAAGTTTACATTACATTACATTACATTACATTAGTGATTTATATTCCGCTTGTGCCTTGCGGTTCTAAGCGGATTACAATTTATAAGACTGGACATTTCCAGTAGCGGTGCAGTACATAAATTCAAGAATGTGTCAAGATACAATTGTTAATCTGGGTTTTTCGGAAGAACTTGAAAGCTAATAGTAGATTATGATAAGTAGTTGTGATGAGTAGATATAGTAAAGTCAGGATTCTGGTAGGTTGTTGTGATGAATAGAATTAATAAGAGTCAGGG
Source organism: Geotrypetes seraphini (assembly GCF_902459505.1). Lineage (NCBI taxonomy): Eukaryota > Metazoa > Chordata > Amphibia > Gymnophiona > Dermophiidae > Geotrypetes > Geotrypetes seraphini. Next base: position 20,096,954 of record NC_047089.1, read on the forward strand.
TTCTGATGTATTGCTATGGTGGTGATGGTGGTGGTCATGGGAGTATTTTCTATTGTTGTTGAGGGGTTATGATGATGGAAAGTGTTTTTTGAAGAGATGAGTTTTGATTTCTTTTCGGAATATTTTGATGTCTGTTGAATTTATCAGTAGGTTGTTGATGGTGGGATCAATCTTTGCTGCTTGTGTCGCTAAAAGGCTGTCGTATATTTTCTTTCGTCTTGTTCCGTTGAGAGGGGGGTGAATGAATAGGCTCCGAGTTCTCCTTAATCTATGAGATAGGTTACGGTGTAGTCTGTTATTTAGGTATATGGGTGCTGTTCCGTGTGTTACTTTGTATAGTAGACAGTAGAATTTGAACTGGGATCTTGCTTTTATTGGTAGCCAGTGTGAGTCTAGGTATGCGTTGGTGATGTGGTCATATTTGCCAAGGGAGTAGATGAGTCTGAGGGCCGTGTTCTGAACCGACTGCAGTTGTCTTAACATATAGTTTGGGCAAGACAAGTAGAGGCTGTTGCAATAATCTAACATACTTAGTACCAGGGATTGTACCAATAACTTGTATTGATCTTTGTTGAAGTATTTTCTTATTTTTCTCAGATTACGCATAGTGAAGAATGCTCTTTGGATGATTTTGTGGATATGAGTCTGCATTGTGCAGTTTCTGTCAAGTTGTATTCCCAGGATTTTGAGTGTGTTTTGCATTGGGTACTTGATTGTATTTAATTCTAGTTCAGTGAAAGATGGTTTTTTTTCCTTCTCTAGAAGGAGGAATTTGGTTTTTTCCGTGTTCAGTTTTAGTTTATGACTTGACATCCATTTTTCTACCGTTTCCATTATTATTTTCAAATGGTTTGTGGGTAAGGGGTCTTGACTGTTAAATGGGAGGATGATAGTTATGTCATCCGCGTAGCTGAATGATACTGTGTTTAGGGCGTCTAGGGTTATGCCGAGGGATGCTATGAAGAGGTTGAATAATATTGGTGATAATGGTGATCCTTGTGGTACTCCGCATGGGTTTGACCATGGGTCGGATATGTGCTCCTTTGACTTGACTCTGTATGTTCGAGTTTTTAGGAAGCTTTGGAACCAGTTGTGAACGTTACCTGAGATCCCTATTGCGTCTAATATCTGGAGTAGTATGTGGTGGTCAACTAGGTCAAATGCCGCTGAGAGATCAAGTTGAATGAGAAGCAGTTTGTTACCTATGCTGAGGTGTTGTCGGACAGTGTCTAATAGTGATACCAGTAGAGTTTCTGTGCTATGGTTAGATCTGAATCCTGATTGTGAGGGGTGTAGTATGTGATGGTCTTCAAGGTAGTTGGAGAGGTGTTGTGCGACAAGGCCTTCTGTTAGTTTGATGTATAATGGGATTGAAGCGATTGGTCTGTAGTTTGCAGGATTGTCTGTAGGACCTTTGGGATCTTTCAGGATAGGTGTAATTATGATTTCTCCTAATTCCGGTGGGAAATGGCCTTCACTTAGTGTAGTTTGGAGCCATAATGTGAGGCTAGCTTTGAATTTGGTGGAAGCTGTAGCTAATAAGTATGAGGGGCAATTATTCAAGTCACATGAGGATTTGCTGTATTTTTTGTAAAGTCTATTCAAGTCTGACCATTGTATCTTTGGGAAATTTGTCCAGGTCCTGTCTGCTGGGATTGCTTCGTCTTTTGTGTGATTGATTTGTATTTCTTCTATGTTGGTTCTTGAATTGTTGAATGTGGATCTGGTTGTGAGGATTTTGAGTTTGAAATAGTCCGCTAATTGAGTGGCTGTGGGAGTTTGGTTTCCTTGGGTGGCGAGATATGGTTTAGTATCTGTGAGGTTTTTTATGATGTCAAAAAGTTTTCTTGTGTCTGGTTTTTCGGTGCCGATTAGTTTAGAGTAGAAGTTTTTCCGTTTTTCCTTCAATTTGGTATTGTATTGTTTTATTTGGATTTTCCATTCTTCTTTGGTATGATTGTGTTTCTGTTTTTTCCATGTTCTTTCTAATTGTCTGCATTTCCTTTTTAGGTGTAAGAGTTCGTCGTCAAACCATTTGTTAGATGGTCTGTCTATTTTGTTTTTATTTTTTATTGGAGCTAGTTCGTTTAGTGTAGATTCACTTAGGGTCCGCCAGCTGTTTATGAATTCTTTGGGGTTGTTGGGTTCGATTTTGGGTTCGACAGTGTTCCAGAATGTGTTAGGTTCGATTTTCGGTCTGATCATGATGTGTGATTTCTTTGGGATGGGTTTGTTGTTGTTTTGAGCCCAATTGATAGTGAATGAGTATTTGAAGTGGTCTGACCAGAGGGTGGGGTGCCATAACCCGTTTGAGATGTGAATATTTTGTGTGTTTTGGTTTGGAGATGAATAAGCTGCTATATCTAGTTGATGACCTTTTTCGTGAGTGGGTTCTGGGTTGAGAATTTGGTAAGATAGTGAGTTGAGGTATGACAGTATATCTGTTGCTTGTTTGGATGATTGATCTTCTAAATGGAGGTTTAAGTCTCCTAGAATCAAGTTATGTGTGGAGGAGAGAGAATTCTGGAAGATGAATTCTTCGATTTCTTGTTTTGCTGAGTTCCATTTTCCTGGTGTAATGTAGCAGAGAAGACAGTTCATGTTTCCAATGAGTGATTTGTCTGATATTTGGCAGGCTAATAGATCTAGGTAAGGGGTGGAGTGCTTGCTTAGGACGTCTATGTTGAAATTGTTTTTTGTTATGATTGCTATACCTCCTCCTCTCCTGTTTTCTCGACATACTAGTTCTAGTTTATATCCTTTGGGGCAGAATTCTGTGATGCTTGGATCTGAATCGGAGGTGAGCCATGTTTCCGTTAAAAAGAGGCAGCTTAGATTGTCTTTGATCAGCCAGTCTTTGATTAATTCTGCTTTTGGGTTGATGGATCTAATGTTCATGTATGCGCAAGATATTGCGGAGATTTTTGTGTTGGGGTTATAGGTTGTGTTTGTGATAGTTCTTAGTGAAGTTTGGTGTTTTTGTGTGCTTGAGTTAGGCGTTGTTGGGGGTCTTTTTCCTCCGATAGTGGAGTTGCTGGCTTGGTTGGATATTGGACATGGAATTAGCGTTCTAGTGGTATGCAGTTTTCTGGTTTGTAGAACAGGTCTGTGTGTTGTTGTTAGGATAGGGATGGTATGAGTTTGATATCCGGTAGTTTTCCATTTTGCTATAAATGTGGCAATTAGTATGAGGATAAGGATGAGGTTGGGTGTACGCATTGCCATTTTTTTTTTTTTTTTTTATTGTTTGTGAGGACTGCGGTTTAGTAAGCTATGATGTATAGGTTGAGATTAAAGTTCTGGCTGCTTCCAGTTCAAGGTGGTATATGCTGGTGGTATCTGCTGGGTCCGCCGCTGGTCGGGGAGAGGGGCGGAGCAGGGCTCCCACGCGACCTCTCCTCTGATCCTGCTGGTGCTGGAGGGGGCCCGAAAGTGGTCTTGCGCCGTTGGCGCTGGTAGTGTGTCCTGGGTCCGCCGCTGGTCGGGGAGAGGGGCGGAGCAGGGCTCCCACGCGACCTCTCCTCTGATCCTGTTGGTGCTGGAAGGGGCCCGAAAGTGATCTTGCGCCGTTGGCGCTGGTAATGTGTGCTGGGTCCGCCGCTGGTCGGGGAGAGGGGCGGAGCAGGGCTCCCACGCGACCTCTCCTCTGATCCTGCTGGTGCTGGAGGGGGCCCGAAAGTAGTCTTGCGCCGTTGGCGCTGATAGTGTGTCCTGGGTCCGCCGCTGGTCGGGGAGAGGGGCGGAGCAGGGCTCCCACGCGACCTCTCCTCTGATCCTGCTGGTGCTGGAGGGGGCCCGAAAGTGGTCTTGCGCCGTTGGCGCTGATAGTGTGTCCTGGGTCCGCCGCTGGTCGGGGAGAGGGGCGGAGCAGGGCTCCCACGCGACCTCTCCTCTGATCCTGCTGGTGCTGGAGGGGGCCCGAAAGTGGTCTTGCGCCGTTGGCGCTGGTAGTGTGTCCTCAGTATTTTTTTTTTTTTGTGATAGTATACAAACAAGCAAAAAAAATCCGAAATGGCTTACGGTAATAAAGCGATGCATTTGCATTTCAAATACAGATAGTAAGGACCAATAACAGTATACAGCATACAGTATACAGCATTTAATAAAAAGTGTAGCCATTAAAAATTCAGTCTAAAGCCTGCCAAAAACCCCTAGAATTTGTATATATAAAGTCTAAATTGACTGCTTTAAAGCATAATAGGCTTGGTTCCTTTTTGAATACTTGAGCTCTTTATAGAGCTTGGAAGAAGACAGATTCCTACGGTGATCCCTCTTTGCCTTTAGAGTTTTGTATGTTTTTGTTTGTTTTGGGTTTTTTGGTTGGATGGGGGAGATCAGTAGGGGAACTGAATAAGTCATTGGTTTACAAAAAAACAAACAAACTCCACAATGAAAACAGAAGAGATGCCACATGGAACAACAAAGGTAATGTGATGTAGTACGAAGCACTAGGCAGACAAGTGGGATATACAAACAAACTCTTTATTGTGCCAGTGCCGACAGGGGGGTTAATGTGAGTTTTGAAGGAATAATAGGACCACATTTCTTGACTCTATACTCAATCTCTCTGCATTTTACATTTAACCTAATAAAGGTAAATTTAAAAGAAGCCTACCAAAAATGAACACTTAATTTTTTTTCTAAATATGAAAAAACTAGCCTCACATTTCAACTTCTCCAAAAGAGAATGCCATAGGGATGGGGAAGCCACAGCTAAAGAACAGATTTCACTGAGCAGATCCTACCATATTGGGGTAACACATAGGTTTTCAAAACTGTACCAGCATATAAATCATACATTCCTTGTCTATACCAGATCAGTCCAGAACAAATGGGTTTTGTCCATCCACCAGCAGAAGGAGACAGAAACAAAATAGTTCTGTGAATTGCCCCTTCAAGGAATAGTGCAGCCTTAGAATATTCAATATGTTCTCTGTCTGAGTGTCAGTGGAGGAGGGTTATTATCTGAAGGATTATGCTCCTTTTAAATAGAAAATAAAACATTATTTTTTTGGAACTGGGTAATACTCAGTGGTACCAAGCCTCTCCCAGCTCCTCCTATGTTTGGTGGTTTGAGAAAGAGCAAGAGGCTAAAGGCCTAGGGCTTCTTTTACAAAGCTGTGCTAGAAATTCCTGTGTGGCAAATCTGATGAAACACATAGGAATTGAATGGACCTCATTGCATTTGCCACATGGGAATCAATAGTGTGGCTTTATAAAAGGAGTCTGATTTTTTTGTGTGAAACCTTGGAGGCAGTGCTTTGAGTTTACTTCAGGTAAGTTCTTTCTACCTTTGGACTTGTGTTTTCCTTGGCATGGTAAGTTCTGTTACCCTTTTTTCTGTGCCTCGTTGAGTGAAGTATCTTTGCACCCATTGACTCCACTGGTCATGAGTTGTGTACCTTCCTAGCTTCTTCCTTATAGTCTTCTGGCTGTTATTAATTGTGTTAGCACTTTCTCTTTACTGCTGTTTTTAATCTTCAGCCATTTTTGCTCTCTTGTGACAGTATTTTCTTCCTGGTGGCGGCATGAAAGAGGATGGCTTTTGCTATCTTGCAAACCATTTTCTCATAACTGCTCCTTACTTGTAATATAATAACATAGAAAAGACAGCAGATAAGGACCTGCCTATTAGTTATATGCCTTATAAATTCATGATTAAAATAAATTCTTTTCTTTGATATTTCTGGGCCATAGACCATAAAGTCCACCCAGTTACTGACTTAGGTTCCAGCTACTGAAGTTGCCATTGATGCTCACTTTAGCCTTTCCAGCCACCTCATCGTGTACAGGATACATACCATAAAGTCTGCCCAGAATTGTCCTCATGTCCCAAGTTACTGGAGTTCCCATCAATGCCCTTTCTAACCCATTCTATTCTGAATTGCCATATACAGGACATAGTCTGTATAGGTCTGCCCAGTACCAGCCTCAGTTCTGCCTGCTGAAAATTTGTGGCACTCTGGGTCCATTCCCCTGGTTTTTGCTCGCTGGAGCAGTCTGTTTAGGTGCTAATAGCATTCCTCCAGGGCGAACACTGGGCCGGCTGTGTTTAGTTCCCCCCCCCCCCTCCTAGTTTTCATGAGGTCCGGAGATGGTTTGGTCTGTGGAGGTCTGATTGGCAGCCTGAAGTTCCCGGCGAAGTGGTTAAGTGACGGGAAGCAGAGGGCCTCTCCTAGAACAGCTACACCTGAGCAGAACTGAAGCAGGCATCAGCAGCAGCACCATTTCCCTAGCACATGATCTGTGAGTAAAGCTGTTGACAGTCTGTGAGAAAAATTGGGGTGGGGGATGTATTTTCAAAACTATTTCTACAGCTAGGATCTTGGTCCTGCTCCCCCTAAATCCTATTTTCCTATTTTTTGAAGTTTTTGGTCAGCCCTGAGGTGATTTTACTCTCTTTTTAATGCAAAAATCCATCTGCAGCAGCGATCTTGGATTTTCCCAAATTTTTTCCCCCCTATGTTTTCAAACTTATCCAAAACACCTCATTTTGCTTCCAAAGTCCCAGGGATGAAGTCATCTGATACCCCTATATCATGCCTTGTTTGTGAAGGATGCACACTTGAAGAGCGCCCTTGCGCCACCTGCTACATTAAATGAAGTGGGGAGGCGGGACCTTTGAAGTTATCTCCCACATGGCCTCCAGGGCAAAGGGCATGGCTATTGAGCCTGTTTGGGGAGCGAAAAGTCCCCCATGAGCTCCGGAACAGTGACATGGTGTGCTGAATTGGCGCAGAGGCCCTACAGTTCAAGAAGAGATGTCTCCTCCCTTCTAAAGGGGAAGGAGAGTTACCCACTAAGGCATTTAACCCAGAGTTCATTAATATGCCATGGCAGGCTTATGCCTTTCAGGTCAGCTGACGAGTGACCTTCTGCACACTCTTCTTGAGATCTCAGAGTACTTCTTCCATAAGAGCGGAGCTTCTTCCTGACTCAGATTGCTAGTCAGACAGAGATTCAGGGGATGACCATTCAGTTTTGATCCCCTTATTGTCACAAAGTGAGGCCTCCCTGAAGGGAGATTTAGCCTCCTATGTAGAGGATCAGAATGAGGTCCCGACCATAAGAACATAAGAATTGCCGCTGCTGGGTCAGACCAATAGTCCATCGTGCCCAGCAGTCCGCTCACACGGTGACCCCCAAGTCAAAGACCAATGCTCTAAATGAGTCCAGCCTCACCTGCGTACGTTCCAGTTTAGCAGGAACTTGTCCAACTTTGTCTTGAATCCCTGGAGGGTGTTTTTCCCTATAACAGACTCTGGAAGAGCGTTCCAGTTTTCTACCACTCTCTGGGTGAAGAAGAATGTTTTTACAGAATCTATCCCCTTTCAACTTTAGAGAGTGCCCTCTCATTCTCCCTACCTTGGAGAGGGTGAACAATCTGTCTTTATCTGCAAGTCTATTCCCTTCAGAATTTTGAATGTTTCAATCATGTCCCCTCTCAGTCTCCTCTTTTCAAGGGAGAAGAGGCCCAGTTTCTCCAATCTCTCACTGTACGGCAACTCCTCCGACCCCTTAACCATTTTAGTCGCTCTTCTCTGGACCCTTTCGAGTAATACCTTATCCTTCTTCATGTATGGCAACCAGTGCTGGATGCAGTACTCCAGGTGAGGGTGCACCATGGCCCGATACAGTGGCATGATAACCTTCTCCGATCTGTTCGTGATCACCTTCTTTATCATTCCTAACATTCTTTTCGCCACCGCACATTGCGCAGATGGCTTCATCGACTTGTCGATCAGAACTCCCAAGTCTCTTTTCTGGGAGGTCTCTCCATGTACCATCCCAGACATCCTGTATTCGTGCATGAGATTTTTGTTACCGACATGCATCACTTTACACTTATCCACGTTGAACCTCATTTGCCATGTCGATGCCCATTTCTTGAGCTTGATTATGTCATGTTGCAGATCTTCCCAATCCCCTTGTGTCTTCACTACTCTGAATAACTTTGTATCGTCTGCAAATTTAATCACCTCACTCGTCATACCAATGTCCAGATCGTTTATAAAGATGTTGAAGAGCACGGGTCCAAGCATCGAGCCCTGTGGCACCCCACTGGTGACGCTCTTCCAGTCCCAGTATTGTCCATTTACCCCCACTCCGTTTCCTATGCTCCAACCAGTTTTTAATCCACGTGAGTATTTCACCCTCAATTCCATGGCTCGCAATTTTCCAAAGTAGTCATTCATGTGGAATCTTGTTGAACGCCTTCTAAAAATCCAGATATACAGTGTCGACCGGGTTGCCCTTGTCTATCTGCCTGTTTACTTCCTCAAAGAAGTGCAGCAAGTTCGTCAAACAAGATCTGCCTTTGCTGAAACCGTGCTGGCTGGTCCTCATCAGACCGTATCCATCAAGATGATCGATGATACAGTCCTTTATCAGTGCCTCTACCATCTTTCCCGGTACCGAGGTCAGACTCACCGATCTGTAGTTTACCGGATCTCCCCTCAAACCTTTTTTTGAAGATCGGCATAACATTCACCACCTTCCAGTCTTCTGGAATCTTTTCCGATTTGATCCCTTGATAAGGTGGCTGTTCAAATCTTCGGCTCCAGTGGACATTATTACTCAGTCTCTTCACGAGTTCAACATTGATCTGTCTCAGCCCCAGTGTTCTCTTCTGAGTGGGGTCCGGTCTCAACCCACATCGTTCTATGGCACCCAGACATGAAAATCCTGGTTAGAGAACCCTGGGAGGTCCCTGAAGGCTTCCTCAAAGGAGTAAAAGCTATGACTAGGCCAGGGGTCTACAACCTTTAAGACATAAAGAGCCACTTGGACCCGTTTTCGAAAATAAAAAAAAACTTGGAGCCGCAAAACCATTATAAAACAAATCTAACACTGCATATATTGTTTCTTATCTTAATGCTATATACAGGATCACTAAATTGAAAATAAAATCATTTTTCCTACCTTTGCTGTTTGGTGATTTCATGAGTCTCTGGTTGCACTTTCTTCTTCTGACTGTGCATCCAATCTTTCTTCCTTTCTTTCAGCCTCCTGTATGTTTCCTCTCCTCCAGACCTCATTCTCTCCCCCAACTTTTTCTTTCTGTCTCCCCGTTCCCCCTTCTTTCTGTCTCTGTCTGCCCCCTTTCTTTCTTTCTCCGTGCCCACCCCCAAGCCACTCGGTTTGCTGCCACCGCCATCGGGGAATAGCCTCCAAGCCACCGCCGTCCCAAGCTTTCCCTGCAGAAGCGTCGCGCTGACCAGCATTCCGCTCCCTGACGTCAATTCTGACGTAGGAGAGGAAGTTCTGGGCCAACAAGGCATTTCTCCTCATTCCATCCAGCCTGAGCCCCATCTCTCCTTGATCCAGCATTTCCCTTCTGTGTTTGTCAGAATTACCATTCCACCTATTTTCCAGCATCACCCTTCTTTGTGTCCATCTCACTATATCTTCCTTTCTTTCAGCCTCCTGTATGTTTCCTCTCCTCCAGACCTCATTCTCTCCCCCAACTTTTTCTTTCTGTCTCCCTGTTCCCCCTGGCCCACGGGACTCCCACGGGGATGCCCCCCTGACCCACGGGACTCCCAAGGGGATGCCCCCTGGCCCACGGGACTCCCACGGGAATGAAAACAGCCTACCTAAATTCTGGCGATGCAGGCATGCAGCTTACAAGTCCGGCGTCGCGGCGGGAAATAGCCATGCTGAGCAGTGAGCTCAGCACGTACACAGATGAAAGCCTTGCTTGCTGATTGGTCCGGCGGCACGGACTTGTAAACTGCATGCCTGCATGACACACTACCGGAGCCGCAGCAAAGGTGGAAAAGAGCCGCATGCGGCTCTGGAGCCGCGGGTTGCCGACCCCCGGACTAGGCTGTATCCTATGGATCAGGAGTTTCAGCAAATGTTTGCTATGCCAAAAGTAGATTTCTTGGTGTCCAGGTGACTAAATGCACTTCCCAGCCCAGGAATTGTGCTGAAGGAGGCAGTTTGAGACCCTGGCCCTAGGAGTTAAGGCTGTAAGAACTTCCTTTTTAGCAAGTGCATGCCATTCTTGGCTGCAAACCCTGAATGGGACAGCTGCTCACCTGTTACCTCAGCTTGTGCTGGCAGGGGTAAACTACATTGCCGATGTAATCAGAGCCATGGCAGGAGTCTCCACATATTTCACCTCTACCCAACGCATGCTGTGGATCAACTTGGCAGGCTCTCCTTTAAAGGACAGATGTTTTTTGGCAAAGGTCTGAATGACCTTATGGCCAGTGTGCAAGATCGTCGTCCCAAGTCCTTATTGGACAGCAGACCTCAAATAGATAGGAGCCAGATTCGGAGCTCCTTTCGGGAATCACAACATTATGGCCAGTATGCCTCAGGAAGCTCATCACAGAGAACCTATCGAAGTTCCAGACAGAGAGATTCCAGAAGCTGGAATATCCAGAATACAGGTTCCCAGGCTACAACAGCAACCAAAAAACCCACAATGATGCCAGTTCCCCAGCCGCCTCACAGAAAGTTGGAGGTTGGCTTTCAGACTTTCTGGAGGCCTGGGAAAACATAACGACAGATCTTTAGGTCTTGGATATTATCAGAAAGAGTTACAAGATAGTTTACATACCCTCTGACTAGTTCTGTGAATTCTCCATCAGGCTGATTGGACCAGGTGGCCCAATGCTAAACAGGTTGCCGGACATTCAAGCCATAGAACCAGTTCCAGAAGAACACTCGGGCTTGGGCAGATACTCCCTATACTTTCTCATGCCCAAGAAAGGCTCTAACAACTGGAGGCCCATCCTTGATCTCAAATACGTCAATGTGTCCCTGAGGGTTCTGCAGTTCCAGATAGACATGGTCATTGCAGCAGTCCAGCTGGGATTTTCTGGCTGCCTTGGATTTGATGGAAGCTTATCTCCACATTCCAATTTTCCTGGCACACAGAAAGTTCCTAAGAATTCATCTCTTAGTGAATCACGACCAGTTCTCAGCACTGCCTTTTGGACCAAGGTGGTGGTGGTAGCATTTTATCTCTGCAGAGCAGACTGGCTGGTGCATCCTTATTTAGACAACGGGCTCATCAGAGCCCCCTCCCAAGAAGAGGGAGAAAGAGCAGTGGCATTAGTTGTGAACACTTTGCAAAGTTTGGACTGGATTGTAAACTTTTGGAAAAGCCAGTTAGTCCTGACTCTGTCTTTGGAGTTCTGTTCAACAGAGGCACTCAGATAGAAGCTTTGGGGGCAAATCACAAACCTCCTGTCAAAGCCTACACCATGGCACTGCCTCCAGGTGCTGGGGTTGATTGCAGCTGCCATAAAAGTAGTGCCCCGGACGAGGGCGCCTATGCGTTTACTCCAGGATGCGCTGTTGTCTCGTTGGTCTCCTCAAAGGGACTCCCTACCAGCTTCACTGCACTGGACGGAGGCAGCCTGATACAGCATGCACTGGTGGCTCCAACCACAGTCTCTAGCGAAGGGAAGTCCACTTCAGGCCTATTCCTGGGTTACGCTGATAACGGGTGCCAGCCTGCTTTCCTACACCCATTTGTTCTGGACTGGTCTGGACAACAAGGAAGGTTAAATTGTCTTACTTGATGATAAATGTTTTTCCTTTAGTTCTACCAGAGCAGTCCATTGTGGCATTTATCTTTGACAGTTTTCCTGCTAGGTTTTCTGGCTTTTATCTTCAGGGTTGTATAATTTTCTCATTCTCACATAGCTCTTGACTTGGTGAAATACGTGTATGTCAGCTGAGTATTTACCTTGCTGGCTGCTACAAGCAACGATGAACTATTTAAATTTCTTTATGGTTGTATTACAGTATGCATTATAGTGACATGCCTGGCTATTCAACATATTTAACATTTTAGGGCTGCTCTATTCCCTTAAGAGGCAATTCACTTGTTTTCTGTCTCCTTCTGCTGGTGAATGGACATAACCCATTTCTTCTGGACTGGTAGGAAAGAAAATGATCAGGAAAGACAATATTTCCTAGCCACTTAAAGCCTTATAAATTAGCATTAAAATGTTAAATTTTATTCATCATTGTACAGCATATAGTATAAGAGCATAGCTTATGTTCAAAGTTCTTGGGGCCTCTAGTTTCTTTCATCTATAGTGTAATCCTAGCTAATCTTTTGTAAACTGCATAGAACTTAAAGGTAATGCAGTCTAGAAATGGATTTTTATGTTTATGATAAAATGCTGTGCTCCAGTCATCTATCCATCAGTCAGCAGCATTTTATGCCATTTGAATTGGATGCAAAGCTTTGGCAGACAATTCAAATTACAATAGTCAAAGTTCTGATAGAAACAGTGCATGCAGAACTATGGAATGTTATGAGGAAAAAAAGGTTACAGCCTGTACTTATAGGTTACAATCAAAGCTTATAAAACACATTCTTAACCACAGCTTTAACCTTCTAAAGCTGTTACTGAATAAGACCCAATGAGCATCTTACCATCTTCTGGAGATTGATGAATACTGAAAGACTAATGGCTGCACCAGCTCACATTAAAAGGCAGGATATTCTGAACCTTTTCTGTGTCTAGCTGTCTGCAGAGGGACATACCCACTAGGCCAGGGGTGGGCAACTCCGGTCCTTGAGGGCTGGAATCCAGTCGGGTTTCCCCCAATGAATATGCATTGAAAGCAGTGCTTGCAAATAGATCTCATGCATATTCATTGGGGAAATTCTGAAAACCCGACTGGACTCTGGTCCTCGAGGACCGGAGTTGCACACCCCTGCACTAGGCTGAACTGGTCTGGCATGGAGTATAAGGGATGTGCTTAAAATATAAAACCATATAAAGTTCTAGCTGTATATGTGAATTTAACATTGCGGGTGCATATTTGGCAAATACTATTTTTAAGTATATGGAATCTGATTATTTTTGGAAAGCAAATTATGGAAAACTATTCCTGTAAAAAGATATGCATTATGCTATAATGCTTTATTGTTTAATCCTGGTTTTCTTGTGGTGGTGGTAGGTTTTGGTTTTTTTAGTACAGTAATGAAAATATTGAACAATCTTGATAGAAACTAGAATAATTTGGAATAATTTTCTAAATAGATTTGTAGGTGCATCCTATGGGAGGCACATTTTCCCAATCTAGTATGTTCTTTGAAAGCTATTAAATGTTTTATTTATTTGTATGTGTGGCTGTAAGTTATGCACTACAGTTATGCATAGCGATTTGTTTAAAACAGCTGTAGAAAAAGGAAATTAAACTGATAGAAATTTTTACTTTTTCCAGGTACCTGTTCTTCATGGTATTAATCAATCTGGGCCTTTCAATCAAGTCCAGCCATTCTTACCAACCCCAGTACAAAATCCAGGAGCCTTTGTTCAGAATCAAACAGGTAGGGCCAGTAAAGTCCTTCAGCAATTTGTGTGTGTATTTGTACTGTCATTTTGAGGAGATAGTTAATCTCCTTGTCTCACTGTATTGCCATATGCCTGGAAAGGGCTGCCTGAATCATTATGTCATGTTCCGTCTCTAGCAATATTCAAATCCAAGCTAAAAGCTCACTTTTTAAAAACTGCTTTCAACTCTTAACTCCCCCTCACTGCTCTCAGATATCTGTACCCATTGTATCATTTCTTCTACCAGAACCTCCCCAACCCTGAGATGTCCTGTCTGCCTGTCCAGATTAGATTTGTAAGCTCTTCTGAGCAGAGACCGTCTATTGTATGTTAAATGTACAGCGCTGCATATGCTTTTCAGTGCTATAGAAATGATAAATAGTAGAGCAGTAGAAGAGCTTGACTGAGTGGTGCAGGCAGTAATTTGCTGCTGAGGTCCAAAAAGTATTAGTTTTCCATCAATGGGCTGGACTGAGTCTGGCACACAAGTGGGTGATGTCATCTTCATTGCCAGAAAATTCAAGGGCTGATTGAAAAATAATGAGACTGTTGGGTTTTTTAAAAATTATTATTATTCAAAGTCAGATAACTAAAACAGCTATACTCTGTTATAAAAGATACATGGTGAAAAGCATTGGACCTTGATATTGCCATACATCACTCATAAAGCCACTCTTTGGATCAGTGGAGTTTACTTTCCAGGCAATAGTTAATTCTCTTTGAAGAACAAGTGAACAAAGCCTTAGTTACTTGTGAGCCATGTGCTCTTCCTAAGTTTCTACCAAAGGTAATCCGGCCTTTCCATGAAATTGAGGGAAATGCTTTGCCCAGAATCTCATAGAAGTCTCTCCACACTCTGGATTGTAAAAGGGATTCCTCTTACTACCTCACAGAACAGTATCCATCAGAAAGTCTGTGCACCTTTGATCCCAATAGAGTTGTTGTCAGTAGTCAAGCAAACTGGTAAATTGACTAGCATTGTGTAATTTGTTAAGAACTTTAACCAGCAAAGTGAATTATCAGGTCAGAGCCACTGTAGCTTCTTTGACTCTCCTGAAATATAAACCGAGGTAATCTTTTTCCCCCCAGTACAGAACAGAAGGGACCTCTCCTCCCTTCTCTGGTGTTCTCTCTGCTGGCTCTGCAGCCAAAAAGTCAGCCAATCTGCCCCCCTTCCGGTCGCGTCCCCCTTCCCAGACCCACTCCGGGCCTACAGTACTGCCCTGGTGGCCCAGTGGAGTGGGGAACCGGAGCTACCTTCAATCCCTTCCTCCCAGTTTTTCCTTCCACCCACTTCGCCCTTTCTTTCATTAACTTAGGCAGAGAGTATCAGACAAAAAAGTTAGAATGATGATGAGAGCTGCCACAGAGGCTTCCTAGGGCCTCCCCTGGGCCTTGTGTTGAAGAACACTGTTCTAAGCTGAATGGGAATAATCTGCCTGTCCTTAAGGATTGAAAACCCAGTATTGAAGCACTGCTCCCTACTGGCAGCAATGCAGTTGGCGGGCTCTCGCTCAGCTTAAGGGAATCATTGTTCACTGTTTGTGCTAGGTATTTGTTAGCTGCCTTTACTTGAAGGCAGGTTATAAATGATTAAACATTTATTCCCTTCTCTTTCCTCTGGCTCAAAACATAGTAGCTCTTCTGTCCTGAGAGCTGTGAGTTTCTAAACTCTGGTACACCAGCATGGCCAGTGACTCCTCAAACATGATCTCAGGCAGCCATTTCAGGTGTTAAGGTCTTTGAAAAGTTGCTGGGATTGTAATTGTCATGTCCTTTCTCTCAGTCCTTGCCAGGATTCAAACTAGCAGGTTGGGTGATTGCTAGACTGTTCAATAAGCCCTGTGTCCTATATGATTATAATTGAAGCTTTTCTATTTAAGGTGGTCCTCCATTTCCATACTCTGAGAATCATCTTGGTCAGCTTGATGTAAATGAGTTGTTCTCAAAACTCATTTCAACAGGAATTCTTAAATCATCACAGGCTGACTCTTCTTCAACTCGTAAGTATATATATATATTTTTTTTAAAAAAAATTTATTTTATTTTTAAGATGTAGACGCCTCACATAATTTACTTTATTTAACAGTCAAATTACAATAGTGTCTTGTATACAACCTTTTTCTTCCTTGAGAACTAAGGGCTTGATGCTTAACTACAATAGTTCACATACCACATGGGAATGAGTAAATGATGCATTTAGAGAAAATTGATATATGTAGTATGTAAATTATAGCAAGCAATTTTTTTTATACTCTTTGCCCTTGATTTGATTTTTCATGTCCTGTTGAAAGTAGAGCTGTATAGGGGGTATAATGTTTTATTAAATGAATTGCAGCAGTTGTAGTAATTGGGCAGAATTATTTTATATGCTATATTTGGGACACTGAATTAAGGAAATGGTTTTAAAACTATTGTAACTAGTGTGAAAATCTATAATCCGTATTAAAATATTTTTCTCTTTTAAGAACCAAGTGACGTTTCTACTCAGCCTGTCCCTGAGGAGGAAGAGGAGGAAGAAGAAGATGATCAGAATGATGATCAGAATATACCAGATCTCACTAATTTTACAATTGAAGAGCTAAAACAGTACGTAAATTAAGAATGTAGCATTGCTTGAGGAGATGAATGCACTACACTAAAATAGATTAGTCATTCCATGTCAAGTGGTCTAGAGCTCCCCATGGATTTTGATTTAATTTTGTGTGCTGAATCTTAACATGACCCAACTGAACTCCGGTAGAGTTTAAGATCTACCAGTGGAATGAGTATTTGAGGAGATATAACTCTTTGTTTGATACCATACCACAGCCATTTACAGTATCCCTGCAAAATTTTCACAACTTTGAGTCAAAATATTTCATTGGTATTATATAAGCAAAACAAATGAAACTTGGCAACATTATACAACTTTTTACGATCTATTCAGTTGAATTAATGTGGGATTTTCATTTTTTGAAGCTGCCATATGTAAAAAGTCTCAAAAGTGGGCCGGAAAAATGAAGCTATCTCCGTAAAATTTTGTCTATTATTTTGTAACATAACTTTGTTCTTAAATATATGATTTAAACTTACACGCTAATTTGTTACTTTACAATTTGACTTAAAATTTTGTGATTAAAAAAAAAACAAACATCAAAAATGGGGCATTCTTTGTCACCTTTCCAGCCCAATAAAGACTTCACTGATGGGTAATAGCTCATCATGTCCAGCATGTGGAGACTGAGACCAAACGTTTGGTTATAGTACTTAATAGCTGTCCCTCCTTCTATCTACCAGTCTTCTCTCAGTCTCCAGCAGGTGTTGGTCTTGGTGAGCTGTACCCATCTCCCCTTGTTAGCACTGTTGGGAATTTGTTTAGGATTCCCTGTCCCCGTTCTGGTGCCTGACTTAGCTAGGAAGGACCCTGTTTAGGGGTCCTTCTGACCTTGGTGGTGTCAAACCCGGTGGATCTCATTCTGGGTCCCTTCCCCCTTCCCTCCACCTCCCCAAAATTTTGTAGAGGTGCCTCAGCTCTAAACCTTGCCACCACTACAGGCAAGGTTTTGAGAGCCAGTGGAGTCTGATCTGTAAAAACAAAAAAACCTGAGGCACTGCTGGTCTGAAGAGGTTCTTCAGTGCTGAGTAATTGTTTTTTATATTAACTGGCACTTTTGTTTTGCAGCTAAGTCCCGTCTTGTGCAATGAGCACTTTCACCGGAAGAAAGTGCTCACTGTGCTCCAGACACGAGGCAGGCCGCTGTGAAGGGGAAACCGCATTGGCTGCCGGCGTTCAGGCTTCCCCTTCGCGAGTGCTTCACGAGCTGGCAGCTGACAGTGGGGAACCTTGGGCTTCCCTCGCTGTCCATGCAGGGATTTCCCGAGCTGCCGATGGTCAGGGTAAAAAGGATTCCCTTATCACCGAAGCTGCTGGCGACTCCCTTACCGCTGCTGCTGCTGGCTTGCCAGCTTCAGCGGCTGGGACAGCTTAGGCTTCCCAGACGCTACAGGCCTCGGAGGGGTCGTTTTCGGCAGGAACCTCTCCATTTTTGGTGGAAAGCACCTCCATTTTGTCTGCAGCCTCAGGTGACCTTCTCCCTGTGTTGGAAAGACAGGAACAGGTTTCTGGTGGGTCCTCTGCTTTGACAGTGAGTCCCATTGGGCCGCCAAGGGGTTTTTCCTCCTGATATTCTTTTTGCCTTATGCAAGGCTTACTTTCAAGCAGCCAGAGGTCCTGCTTCCGCCCGGGGGGGGGGGGGTCCCTTCTCGTCCACTCCGGTTCAGACCCTTTCCGCCAGTCGCAGGTAGCTTGGGACGAAGATTTTGTTTCTGAGGAACAGTTTTCAGTGGGTGAGGACCTGGACCTTCTGGGAGACTTCCAGGATCCTCTTGGGGGGATGGATGCTGGTAGTAGGGCTTTTGTAGTTCTGTCTACTGGAGGACAAAGGGATTGAGGGGTACAGATAAGAGTAGAGGTAAGGTTATAGGGATAGGATTAGAGGTAAATGGTAAAATTAGTCAGAGACCACTGTTCAGGCAGTGGGCCTGATGGGCCGCCGTGGAAGCGGACCGCTGGGCAAGATGGACCTCTGGTCTGCCTCAGCGGAGGCAACTTCTTATGTTCTTACTCTTAGCAGGTCCTCAAAAGGGGGATGGCGGTTCTAAGGCTACCATTGCGCGCTGGATCAAGGAGACTATTGCTTCTGCTTACCTTGCTTATGCTGCCTGTTCTGGAATTCTTCAAGGCTCATTCCACTCAGAGTTAGGCAGGTTCTTGGGTTGAGCTTTCGCTTGTGCTTCCAGTGGATATTTGTAAAGCTGCAGTTTGGTCTTATCCCAGGACAAGCAGGCAGGTATTCTCACTAGTGGGTTATGTCATCTGACAGAGCCCGGATACGGACATCTTGCAAGCATGTCTTGCTTGAAGAAACTCAGAAGTTTCGAGATGCCCGCACCGCGCATGCGCCAGTGCCTTCCCGCCCGATGCTCCGGGCGTGTCTCCTCAGTTCTTTTTCTTCCGCGGAGCTGAGAAGTCTATCTTCAATTTGCGCCCATTGAATCTCGTTTTTGCCGCGGGTTGAGTTCTTTTGGCTCTCCTGTGCATTTATTTCTTTCTTTGATTTCATTTTTCCAAAAAAAAAAAAAAAAAAAAATTTTCCTTCCAATACCGGGTCGGCCGCATGGCTGGGGCCCCGCGCCTTCGACCTTGCGGCGGAGCTTTTCCGGCCTATGTCCCGGCCGATTACCGGTTTTAAAAAGTGTAGCAAATGCCAGCGCGCGATTTCGCTCACGGACCCTCATCGACGCTGCTTACAGTGTCTGGGACCGGATCACTTCCCGAAATCGTGCCGGCCTTGCTCCACTCTGACGGCGAGAGCGTTTAAGCGTCGCTGTCTGCTGTGGGAGTCCATGTTCAAGATGGAAGCTTCATCGGATCCTGCAGCTTCGACATCGACATCGACGGGTGCTTCGACTCCTTTGGCGAAGCCCTCTGCCTCCCCGGCTGCTTCGGGCCTCCTGAAGCCGGCATCGTTCACACCGGTTTCGGCCCCGACTTCGGCGCCTTCATCCGTCTCCTCGGAGCAGGTATCGACCCCGACTGTTCCACCAGTGGTGCTAAAGGTGCCGAAAACTGGCAAGCAGAAGCACGCAGCACCCAAGGAGCGCGGAGACCGTGCGGAAGGGCCCCCTTTTGGTGCGGATCCTTCCATATCGGCTTCGTTGCGGTCCATCCTGGAGGCTCAGTTCGTGGAGCTCATGCAGACCATGGGGCCTCGGCTGATTGCCACCATCCAGGGTGACCAGCTTCGGCTTCGAGGGGCGGACCGCCCCCTCCTCCTCCTCCTCGCCGCACGACCTCGTTGCTCGGCGAGGAGGAGCGGCGAGCGGTGTCCGGGTCCTCGAGGAGGTCCTCTGTTAGCGCTGTACCTCCTTTTGAACCGATTCCCTCGAGGAGGGCCTCCCTTAGTGATATGCCTCCCTTGGAGCCCATCCCCTCGAGGAAAGCCTCGTTTAGTGACCTGCCTCCCTTGGAACCGATTACTCCGCCCCATGACTCAGTATGGCGTCCACCTTCGGGGCCACCCAGTCCTGGGCATAGCAGGAAGCAGGACGAGTTCTTCCGAACCCCCTATCAAACCAGGGCGGCATCGGGGGAGGCGCCGACTTTGCCGCCTCTGCGATCGACGGCATCGAGTCCAATCTGCTCCTTGGAGGCGTCTGACCCAGTTTCTCACAGACGGGCTCGATCCCCTTCCAGGCATCGGGAGGGGCATCGATCCAGACATTCTTCGAAGCATTCATCTCGACACTCGACCGTTTCGCCTCAGAAGAAATTGCCTCGGTTGGGGTATGCGGCTTCGACTGGGTCTCCTCCTCCGGGCCCGGAGTTCGAGGACACCGAGGTTTTCTACTTGTCCTGTTGCTCGCAGGCCTCTCTGGAGCCTGAAGCCTCTTCTTCTTCTAGTCCGTCTCGCAGACCGGCGACGGCGGACCAACTGTCCTTTTCATCGTTCCTCAGGCAGATGGCGGATGACATGGACATTACTCTCGATGCTGGGTTTCGATATTCCAAGGAGTACCTCGATACCATGCACTTGCCTCGTCCTCCAGCAAAGTCCTTGCGGCTTCCCCTGCACAAGCTCCTCGACCAGACCTTCATGCGATGCTTCGAGTCTCCTTACTCTATCCCTGCGGTCCCTGGCAAATTGGATGTGCGGTACCGCACGGTGCATCATAAAGGCTTCGAGGGTCCTCAGCTTTCTCACCAGTCCCTCCTGGTCGAATCCTCGCTCAAGCGGTCTCATCCTGGCCAGGTCTATGCTTCAGTGCCTCCGGGCCGCGAGGGCAGAACCATGGATAAGTTTGGTCGACGCATCTATCAGAATTTGATGATGGCGTCTCGAGTCCTGAATTACAATTTCCACTTTGCAGCCTACTTGGAATTTTTTCTACCTGTGCTTCGGAAGTTCACACCATACATCGAATCCCAGGCTAGGTTTGAGTTTGAAGAAGTGGTTGCTTCGCTGTCCCAACTTCGGCTTCAGTTAATGCAATCTGCCTATGATGCGTTCGAGCTCTCCGCCCGAGCGGCGGCCTGCTCGGTGGCGATGCGCCGGTTGGCCTGGTTGCGGACCATTGATATGGACCCGAATCTTCAGGACCGCCTGGCGAACGTCCCGTGTGCTGGGGCGGATCTTTTTGACGAATCCATCGAGACTGTCACGAAGAAGTTGTCTGACCACGAAAAGTCTTTCCAATCCATCCTTCGGCCGAAGCCTAAGCCTCAGCAGTCTCGACCTTCTCGTCCGCCGTTGATTTATCAGAGGCGTTATCAGCCGAGGCAAACTCCACCTGCGAGGCAACCGGCGAAGCGTCAGCCTCCCCAGAAGGGTCAGCCTAAGTCTCAGTCGCCTGCTGTCCCTAAGACCACTCAGCCTTTTTGACTGTCTCGTCGAGGGCATAACCAACCTCGTTCTGCCTCCCCCTGTTTTTCCCATCGGAGGGCGCCTCCATCATTTTTATCATCGCTGGGAGGCCATTACAACCGACCTCTGGGTCCTTAGTATCATCAAAGAAGGATACTCTCTTCATTTCCATCGGGTCCCTCCGGACCACCCTCCAAGAGAGTATCCTTCTAACTTGACTCAGACCGCCCTTCTTCTTCAGGAAGCTCAGGCTTTGCTCCGGCTTCGTGCCGTGGAGCCGGTTCCGACGGACCAACTGAACCAGGGGTTTTACTCCCTGTACTTCCTTGTTCCGAAGAAGACGGGCGACCTGCGACCCATTTTGGACCTCAGGGTCCTCAACAAATTCCTAGTCAAAGAGAGATTTCGCATGCTGACACTTGCTTCTCTCTACCCCCTCCTCGAGCAGAACGACTGGTTATGCTCTCTGGATCTCAAGGAGGCCTACACTCATATTCCCATTCATCCGGCCTCTCGCAAGTTCCTCAGATTTCGGGTGGGACATCTCCATCTGCAGTATCGAGTGCTTCCATTCGGCCTGTCTTCGTCCCTTAGAGTCTTCACCAAATGTCTGGTGGTGGTGGCCACGGCCCTCCGGAACCAAGGTCTTCAGGTATTCCCCTACCTCGACGACTGGCTGATCAAGGCTCCCTCGGCCTCGGGGGTCCTCTCTGCGACCCTGTCAACGATTCTGTTCCTGCAGAGTTTGGGATTCGAGATCAACTTTCCCAAGTCTCATCTACAGCCGACCCAGTCTCTTCCCTTCATCGGGGCTGTTCTGGATACCGTACGTCTCAGAGCATTCCTTCCTTCTCAGCGCATGGATGCTCTTCTTCATCTCTGCCAGTCTGTGTCTTCTCGCCAGACCATCTCAGCGAGACACATGATAGTCCTCCTGGGCCACATGGCCTCTACAGTTCATGTGACGCCGTTTGCCAGACTCCACCTCAGAATTCCTCAGTGGACCCTGGCATCTCAGTGGACTCAGGTGTCGGATCCGTTGACTCGACACATCATAGTCACTCCTGCTCTTCGGCTGTCTCTGCTCTGGTGGATGACCTCTTCGAATCTATCCAGAGGTTTGCTGTTTCATTCTCCTCCCCACCAGAAGGTTCTCATGACCGATTCCTCGACCTATGCATGGGGAGCGCATCTGGATGGGCTTCGCACTCAGGGATTCTGGACCTGTGCGGACCGACTCCATCAAATGAATCTTCTGGAGCTCAGAGCCATCTTCAATGCTCTTCAAGCTTTTCAACATCTGCTTCACGACATGGTGGTCCTCATTTGCACCGACAATCAGGTCGCCATGTATTATGTCAACAAGCAAGGGGGCACGGGCTCGGCCTCCCTCTGCCAGGAAGCTCTCAGAGTCTGGGATTGGGCGGTTCGCCACAACACCTTCCTCAAAGCTGTCTTCATTCAGGGGAGGGACAATGTCTTGGCGGACAAACTGAGTCGTCTTCTCCAGCCTCACGAATGGACACTCCACTCCAAGCCCCTTCATCAGATCTTTGCTCAGTGGGGAACGCCTCAGATAGACCTCTTTGCGGCTCCCCACAATTTCAAGCTGCCTCAGTTTTGCTCCAGGATCTACGCTCCTCATCGCCTCGAGGCAGATGCTTTTCTGCTAGATTGGGGGAATCGCTTTCTGTATGCGTTTCCGCCATTCCCTCTCATTCAAAAGACTCTAGTCATTCAAAAGACTGAAGTCCGAACATGCTACCATGATTCTGATAGCTCCTCGGTGGCCCAGGCAACCTTGGTTCTCCCTTCTTCTTCAACTCAGCAGCAGGGAACCGTACCTACTTCCAGTGTTTCCTTCACTGCTTACTCAGCATCAGGGGTCTCTGCTTCATCCCAACCTGCAGTCTCTCCACCTGACAGCTTGGTTCCTCTCAACGTAACACCGCACCAGTTTTCCCAGGCGGTGAGGGATGTCTTAGAGGCTTCCAGGAAGCCTGCTACTCGTCAATGCTACTCCCAAAAATGGACTAGATTTTCTTCATGGTGTATTTCCAATTCTAAGGAGCCTCAGCGAGCCTCCCTATCCTCTGTTTTGGACTATCTTTTACATCTGTCTCAGTCTGGCCTCAAGTCGACATCTATACGAGTCCACCTGAGTGCTATTGCGGCTTTCCATCAGCCTCTACAAGGGAAACCTCTCTCTTCTCATCCTGTGGTTTCCAGATTTATGAAAGGACTTTTTCATGTCAATCCTCCTCTCAAACTGCCTCCAGTGGTTTGGGATCTAAATGTTGTCCTTTCTCAGCTTATGAAACCTCCTTTTGAGCCTCTGAGCAAGGCTCCACTAAAGTTTCTCACTTGGAAAGTGGTTTTTCTGGTGGCCCTCACATCTGCTCGCAGGGTCAGTGAGCTTCAGGCCTTGGTGGCGGACCCACCTTTCACAGTGTTCCATCATGACAAGGTGGTCCTCCGCACTCACCCGAAATTCCTGCCTAAAGTGGTCTCTGAATTTCACCTCAACCAATCCATTGTGCTTCCAGTGTTCTTTCCAAAGCCTCATTCTCATCCTGGAGAATCAGCTCTTCACACTCTGGACTGTAAACGTGCTTTGGCTTTCTACTTGGATCGCACCAAACCACACAGAACGGCTCCTCAACTTTTCGTCTCCTTTGATCCAAACAAGTTGGGACGACCTGTTTCGAAGCGCACCATCTCCAACTGGATGGCGGCTTGTATCTCTTTCTGCTATGCCCAGGCTGGATTACCCCTTCCCTGTAAGGTCACAGCACATAGGGTCAGAGCAATGGCAGCCTCTGTAGCCTTCCTCAGATCGACACCGATTGATGAGATTTGTAAGGCTGCCACTTGGTCCTCGGTTCATACGTTCACCTCTCATTATTGTCTGGATACTTTCTCCAGACGGGATGGGCAGTTTGGCCAAACTGTGTTACAAAATTTGTTCTCCTAAGTTGCCAACTCTCCCTCCATCCCATTGAGGTTAGCTTGGAGGTCACCCACTAGTGAGAATACCTGCCTGCTTGTCCTGGGATAAAGCAATGTTACTTACCGTAACAGTTGTTATCCAGGGACAGCAGGCAGCTATTCTCACGTCCCACCCACCTCCCCTGGGTTGGCTTCTCTGCTAGCTACCTGAACTGAGGAGACACGCCCGGAGCATCGGGCGGGAAGGCACTGGCGCATGCGCGGTGCGGGCATCTCGAAACTTCTGAGTTTCTTCAAGCAAGACATGCTTGCAAGATGTCCGTATCGGGGCTCTGTCGGATGACATAACCCACTAGTGAGAATAGCTGCCTGCTGTCCCTGGATAACAACTGTTACGGTAAGTAACATTGCTTTCTTTGCATTCCTTTGTGCGACACTACCGTGTGGACGTTCAGGTGCGTCGGGACGTGGTGTTCGGTGAGCGTGTTCTGGTGTTGACCTTTTGGGGGTCCCACCCGTGATAGGTACTACTTTGGTTCGTCCCATCAGTGAAATCTGTACCAGTCTGGAAAGGTGATAAAGAAGGAGAAATTAGGTTCATACCTGCTAATTTTCTTTCTTTTAGACTTTCCAGACCGGTACAGCATCCCACCCTGTCTGTTGCCATGTGTTCTGGGGGTTTTGTTTTGCATGAAGATTTTACTTTTTCTGCGGGTTCTAATATTTTTCTAGGGACGGGGAGATCAAAGAACAGCAGTTGTGTAGTTGGTGAGCTATGGGGACATTTTTGCTGCAGGGGCCTAAACTATGCATTTTCCAACAGCATTCCTGTTTGGAGTAGTGTTACTGTTTAAGGTTAGTTTTTCTTAGTTCTGCTTGACTATTCGGCAGACTGGTAGATAGAGGGAGGGACAGCTATTAAGTACTATAATCAAAAGTTTAGTCTCAGTCTCTACCTGCTGGTTATGATGAGCATCAGTGAAGTCTGTACGGGTCTGGAAAGTCTAAAAGAAAGAAAATTAGCAGGTAAGAATGTAATTTCTCCTTTTCAACCAGCTTTTGCAAAAAAAAAAAAAAAAAAAGTCATCTAGAAACATTTTTGATCCAGCTCTATTAGAAACATCATGTTTCAAACCCCCTGAAAAAGTTGGTTTTGTTTTTCAGTGTGAGCAAATGGTGCCTGAAAATAAGGATTAAAGGTCATAGAAATTTCTGTGGTAATGGCATACATTAACATCCTAATATGACAGCTCTTCACGTTGTACTTGTTATATGACTGTTCTTTTGAACCAGCAACCTCATCGCCGTAAAAAGTTGTATTAAGATCGCCAAGTTTCATTTGTTTTGCTTATATAATCAAGGAAATATTTTGACTCAAAACTGCAAAAGTTTTGCAGGGATATAATATGCATGGTTGCAGTATGGTATCAAACAAAGAGCTATATCTGCACAAGTATTCTACTGGAGAATCTTAAGATGTAAGATTCAGCACACAAAGTTTCATCAAAATCCGTGATGGTATGGTGAGGCACTTTTCTAAAATTAGACCACTTAACATGGAATGATCTAGACTATTGTAATTATGATTGTATTACAAAAATTTAATGCTTGCTACCAAGAATCAGCAATACGTTGAATGTTTCTGTTCAGTAATGTCATTTCCAATCTTTCCTCAAACAGGCGTTATGATACTGTTATAAATCGTTTGTACACTGGCATTCAGTGTTATTCCTGTGGAATGAGGTTTACAGCATCACAGACAGATGTTTATGCAGACCATCTGGACTGGCATTACCGGCAAAATAGAACTGAAAAGGATGTTAGCAGAAAAATAACACACAGAAGATGGTACTATGGTTTGACGGTAAGTTGCATTATTGACTAAATGTTGACAGAGCAGGAATTTAGCAAATTGGCTTTGGTTGCATTAGACCTTGTTAGATTGGGAAGATGGTTAAAACTAGCTAGTTAGAGAGAAAGGAAGTGTCTGACTTGATGAGAGGAGACATGGTAGTTGTCTGGGATGGGGATTAAACTAAACTAAACTAATTCTTGGGTTTATATACCGCGCCATCTCTACATTTGTGGAGCTCGGCACGGTTTACAAGAATTGTAATGAGAAAGGAACTCCAAGGGAGGGAAGGGTGAGGATCAAAGGGAAGGGATATCAGAGGAGGAGGGAGTGTTAGGTTTTTGAGAAAAGCCAGGTTTTCAGATGTTTACGGAAGGGTTCGAGGGCGCTCAGGTTCCGGAGGGGGGAGGCAAGGCTATTAGATGAATACTGTATATCTATTTCTGTTTGATATGCAACAAGTGCTAAAATTGGCTTCTGTACAGTTAACAAAGAGAAAAAGAAGGAATAGAAGTGGGCTAGGGAGAGAAGGGAAATTAAAAAGCGAGAAAGGGGCTAGGATAAGAGAGAGCTGAGCAGATATGTTTGGTGGGGTTTGAAAAGGAGAGAGGATAATGAGGACAGAAAACAGAAAGAGGGAGCCTTGTGGGGATTTTCTTACCTGTCATGATACTGGTATGCTCGTGATAGCATACTTACCCGGGGGGGAGGGGGAGGAAGATGGCTGATTTACTAAGCTGCTTTTCCCCCTATAGACAGGATGAAAATCTCAGTAAATCATAGGCCCTAAACTTTAGGGCCTAAAGGAAAGGTGGCTGACCTCATAGGGGAAAATTAAATGCCTACACCAATTGCTCTTTGAATGAGGTTGGTGAACGGGTTGAAAGAGTTCTCAAGTGCTAACTCTGAAATTCTTTGGCTGTTTCCTAGATCCCCCCCAAATTTTTCAAGACTTTATTTAAACTAGATTCATGCCCCTCTCCTCCACTAGGCCACCCCCCCCATGGGTCTTCTAGGCCACTTGTCAACCCCTGTTCATTCTAAACCCCCCCATGGGTCTTCTAGGCCACTTGTCATCTCCTGTTCATTCTACTGCTTTTTGTGTTTAGTTTAGTCAAACATTTACTAAATCGCTCTTCACAAGAGGGATGTAATAGAGTGGTGTGTAATAATCATAATTCTAGTGCGACAAGACACTTTATTCTTGAACCTGTGGGCTGTCAACCTCATGAGAATTCTTGTAGAGATCCTCATTAGCATTCTTTTGCTCTGCCTTCCATCCCTCTGGGCTATTCTCCAATTAATTATTCAGTTGTTTCTCTACAAGTGAGATGGTAGGAGCCTGCCTTTCTGCTTGTATTTATTTTCAATTAAATTTGGGTTTTGCTTGCATTTGTGAGGCTTTACAGTGCTTCAGAGAATCCCAATCTTAGGGCATCTCTGGCTGAAGGAGAGCACTCTTCCTTGCTCCTCAAATTAAACAAACTAGGGGTACAAGACATGGTGCTACAATGGTTTTCACAGTTCTTAAGAAATGGAACATATGAAGTCTGGAAGGAAGGCAAGAGATTCCAATCATGGAAGACCAATTGTGGTGTTCCGTAATGCTCACCAATTTTACCTGCGCTATTTAACATCTAAGTGCACTAGGAAATTACCTACCCTCAACCCAGGCTCAAATATTCTCCTATGCAGATGATTTCTTCTTTCTCTATATAGTCAAAGAGTTATTCGATAAGGCTCTAAATTACCTGAAAACCACTATTAATGACCTAAGTACATGTATGAAGAATAACTTCCTCAAACAAAATAAATTCAAAACAAAAATATTATGGTTCGGAGATTATAGTTCACTACCAAGCACAGAACTAGAGATATCCAAGGTGAAAGGCTAAAGATAGAAAATTCCTCCAAAGTACTGGGAGTTACTAAATTAAAACTTAGTTTTATACACCAGATCATCAACCAATTTGGAGCACAGCTTGGTTAACATTAAGAATAGAGAAGAGAACAAAAGAAATCGAATTTTGAAAAAGTAGAATAATTTCCAAAATGTTTGACAAACAAGACCGTCTTTAGAGCTTTCCTGAAAGATAAGAAGGGGCCTAAGCTTCTTAGCAAAAGTGGCAAGTTATTCCAAAGCTCAGTTAGTTTGTAGACGAAAGAATGGCTAAGTTTTCTGATAGATTTGATTTTGCCCTTAACCCTTTCAGGACCAAGGGACATATTTGTCCCATAACTTTAAAATCCTATAAATTTTGATTGGGATAGTCTACAGTTCTAAATTTGATATGTACGGATTCCATATGATACTGCCTTTATGTAAACAAACTGGTTCCGACATTCATTCATTAGCGTCGTTGCCAGATTGACGAGAAGATTCACTTGCCACACTGTCCATAAGCCAGAAGTGTGATTAAAAAAAAAAAAATGATATTTCACAAAAAAAATCAATTTTTTGGCATCTGCAAGCCCTTTTTACCATAAAAATGTCATCAAAACCACAAAAATTGGCCTACGATCCTTATGGTCCTGAAAGGGTTAAGGAAAAGAAAGTTTTAATCTCAGAGCTCCTAGCCAGATGAGATCTGCACACATTCCAATCCAAAGGGACAAGAGCAATACAGAGGCCAAATAAGATCTTGAATGCAATACAAATGCATTTAAATTGAATTCTCAAATGGACTGGAAGCCAATGTAGTTTTCTAAGGAGAGGGGACACATGGTCAAACTTGCGCTTATCAAAAATGAGTCTGGCAATTGTATTCTGTATTAGTTGGAGTCTCTGAAGGCTAACCTTAGATAGCCCATGAACAGGGAATTGTAATAGTCCAAATGTGCCAGAATGATTGGTTGGACCAAGACAGAAAAAAAAATGGTCTAACTTTCTTCAAAACACAAAGACTAAAAGAACACTTTTTTTGCAAGAGAGTTAATTTGATCCTTAAATGTGAGTGAAGAATCGATAAGAACACCTAATACTAATGCAGTGTTCTCCCCAGAAATTTTTTCCAGCCGGGTGGCATGAAAAAGTAGCCGGATGGGGAAATTTGGTGGTGGGGAAAATTAACCCCCTCTTTTACTAAGGTGCACTAGCATTTTTAGCGCGCGCAAACCCCTGCGCTATGTGGGAAAACTAACGCCAGCTCAATGCTGGCATTAGCATCTAGCGCGCGTGGCAATTCCTCCGCGCACTAAGCGCACGCTAAAACCACTATCGTAACTTAGTAAAAGGAGCCCTAAATGTGTACTATTTTTATTAGTTAATTATTATTATTATTTTCCAATGCTCAATATGACTTCCTTTTTTAAGGTTTGACACTTGTGCCAGAATATTTTTACTAAATTTAAGAAGTATTTGCCCTCTTTCAAATGGTATAGAGGTTAAAAAAGGGAAAGGCGTTAATGAAGTCATTAGGTTCAATCTAGCCATTTATTTCTGCATGAATTTAAACAACTAAAAAAAAAGATAAATATAGCCCAGTCATACAAGAAATGGCTCTACAGCAGGGGTGCCCACACTTTTGGGGCTTGCGAGCTACTTTTAAAATGACCAAGTCAAAATGATCTACCAACAATAAAATTTTTAAAAAAACACAAAACACACTGTACGCAGAGAAAATGTTAATTATCATTTATATTCTGCGAGTTTTCAAAGAGGTCAAGGCAGATGACTTTATGCAATGTCACCTCAGGAACAACTATACAAAAATAGACAAATATACCCCCTCCCTTTTTACTAAATCACAATAGCGGTTTTTAGAGTAGGGAGATGCACTGAATGCCCTGCGCTACTCTCGATGCTCATAGGCTCCCTGCGCTAAAAACCGCTATTGCGGTTTAGTATAAGGGGGCCAAAGTGCAAAATATAGACAGCAGATATAAATTCTCAAAACAGACACATTTTGATCACTAAACTGAAAATAAAATCATTTTTCCTACCTTTTTGTCTGGTGATTTCATGAGTCTCTGTTTGCACTTCCTTCTGACTATAAATTCAATATTTTTTTTCTTTCTGCCCCTCCCCTTTTCTTTCTGTCTCTCCCCCCCTTCCCCCCCAAGCCATCGCGCCAATTTCTCCACTTCCCCGATTCTTTCCCTACCCCCTAAGCCACCATGCCGATTTCTCCCTGCTTCCACGAGCCAGGCTAGGAATGTACAAGTGCCGGACTCACAAGACTTCACCTCTGATGTCAATTCTAACGTCAGAGAGGAAGTTCCAGGCCAGCCAGGCAGCGATTGGCTTGCCCAGAATTTCCTCTCTGACGTCAGAATTGACGTCGGAGGTGAAGTCTTGTGAGTCCGGCGCTTGTACGCGACTGGCCCGGCTCAGGGAGGCAGGAAGAAAAAGATTGCCAAGGCAATGCGATCGACTCACATTGCCTTTGCGATCTACTGGTCGATCGCGCTCGACCATTTGGGCACCCTGCTGTTATGGTATCCTGTTCTGACCTGAGGAAAGGGGTTTAGTCCCCAAAAAACTGCCTTATTTCCATTTCCTATTTATAAACTTTAATCAATAGATACAATACTACTTGATTCTACATAAAGCAACAAAAAAATTTTTTTCTACCTTTTGTCGTTTCTGCTTTAATCATTTTGTCTTCACTCTTCTTTCTAGCCAGCATCTGTCCGCTCTGTCTTCCATGCAGCATCAGCCCCTTCCATCCACTGTCTGCCCTCTCCCCGTTCCATATGGCATCTTCCCTCTTTTTATGCTCCTTCAATAAACTGTCTATCCTGTGCCCCTTCTCTTCTCCTTTGTACATGATTGATTTCTGCTCTGCCACCTCTCCATTTTTCTCTCTCTGTCACCACCCCGTCCCCTATGCTCTGGCATCTCTCTCTTCTCCTTTCTTTCCTTCGCACCCCACAGTCTGGTATCTTCCCTGATTCTCTGGCATCTCACTCCTTTCCTTTTCTTCCATCTCTCCCTACCCCTCCATGCTCTGACATCTCCTCCTTCCTTTCCTCTTGGTCTGGCATACTTTCCTTCTTATCCCAGGACAAGCAGGCAGGTATTCTCACTAGTGGGTGATGTCATCTGACAGAGCCCCGATACGGACGTCTCACAAGCATGTCTTGCTTGAAGAAACTCAGAAGTTTCGAGATGCCCGCACCACGCATGCGCCAGTGCCTTCCCGCCCGATGGTCCGGGCGTGTCTCCTCAGTTCTTTTTCTTCCGCGGAGCTGAGAAGTTTACTTCAATTCTGCGCCCATTGAATCTGTTTTTTTGCCTTCTGCATCGCCGCGGGTTGAGTTCTTTTTACTCTTTCCGTGCGTTTATTCTTTTTTTCTTTGATTTCTTTAAAAAAAAAAAAATAATAAATTTTTTTCTTCCGACACCGGGTCGGCCACGTGGCTTGGGCCTCGCGCCTTCGACCTTGCGGCGGAGCTTTTCCGGCCTATGTCCCGGCCGATCACCGGTTTTAAAAAGTGTAGCAAATGCCAGCGCGCGATTTCGCTCACGGACCCGCATCGACGCTGCCTTCAGTGTCTGGGTCCGGATCACTTTCCGAAATCGTGCCGGCCTTGCTCCACTCTGACAGCGCGAGCGTTTAAGCGCCGCTGTCTTCTCTGGGAGTCCATGTTCAAGATGGAAGCTGCGTTGGATCCTTCAGCTTCGACGTCGACTGGTGCTTCGACTCCGTCTGCGAAGCCCTCTGCCTCCCCAGCTGCTTCGGGCCTTCTGAAACCGGCATCGTTCACGCCGGTTTCGGCCTCGACCTCGGCGCCGATGCCTTCCTCAGTGTCCTCGGAACAGGTACCAACCCCTATAGTTCCTCCGGTGGTGCCCAAAGTGCCGAAGGCTGGTAAGCAAAAGCACTCGGCACTGAAGGAGCGCGGAGACTGTGCGGAAGAGCCCCCTTTTGGTGCGGATCCCTCCATATAGGCTTCGTTGCGGTCCATCCTGGAGGCTCAGTTTGTGGAACTCATGAACACCATGGGGCCCCGGCTGATAGCCTCGATCCAGGGTGACCTCCCAGTTCCGATTCCGAGGGGCGGGCCACCCCCTCCTCCTCCGCCGCGCCGCACGACCTCGTTGCTCGGCGAGGAGGAGCGGCGGTCGGCGTCCGGTTCCTCGAGGAAGGCCTCTGGTAGTACCATGCCCCCCTTGGAGCCTATTTCCTCGAGGAAGGCCTCCCTTAGTGACATGCCTCCCTTGGAGCCTATTCCCTCGAGGAAGGCTTCCCTTAGTGACTTGCCTCCCTTGGAGCCTATTATCCCTCCCCATGACACAGTGTGGCGTCCACCTTCGAGGCCTCCCAGTCCTGGGCATAGCAGGAAACAGGACAAGTTCTTCCGAACCCCCTATCAAGCCTGGGCGGCGTCTGGGGAGGCGCCGAATCTTCCGCCTCTACGTTCTACGGCCTCGAGTCCTATCTGCTCTTTGGAGGCTTCTGGGGATCAGTATTCTCACAGGCGGGCTCGATCCCCATCCAGACATCGAGAGCGGCATCGATCCAGGCACTCTTCGAGGCATTCCTCTCGGCACTCGACCGTCTCTCCTCAGAAGAAATTGCCTCGTATGGGGTACTGTGCTTCGGCTGGGTCTCCTCCTCCGGGACCGGAGTTCGAGGACCCCGAAGTCTTTTACTCGCCCTGTTATTCGCAGGCCTCGGTAGAGCCCGAGGCCTCGACTTCTTCTAGTCCTTCTCGAAGACCGGTGCTGGCGGACCAACTGTCTTTTTCCTCATTTCTAAGACAGATGGCGGATGACCTGGACATTACTCTCGATTCTGGTTCTCGATACTCCAAGGAGTACCTCGATACCATGCACTTGCCTCGTCCCCCAGCTGAGTCCTTACGCCTGCCGCTGCACAAGCTCCTCGACCAGATCTTCATGAGGTGTTTTGAGTCTCCTTACTCTATTCCGGCGGTCCCTGGAAAATTGGATGCTCTGTACCGCACGGTGCATCATAAGGGCTTCGAGGGACCTCAGCTTTCACATCAGTCCCTCCTGGTCGAATCCTCGCTCAAGCGGTCTCATCCGGCCCAGGTGTATGCTTCAGTGCCTCCGGGCCGCGAGGGCAGAACCATGGATAAGTTTAGACGACGCATCTATCAGAATTCTATGATGGCGTCCCGAGTTCTAAATTATAATTTCCACTTTGCCACCTATTTGGAATTTTTTCTTCCTGTGCTTCGGAAGTTCACGCCCTACATCGAGTCCCAGGCTCGTTTTGAGTTTGAGGAGGTGGTTGCTTCGCTGTCCCAGCTTCGTCTTCAGTTGATGCAATCTTCCTATGATGCCTTCGAGCTCTCGGCCCGGGCAGCAGCCTGCTCTGTGGCGATGCGCCATTTGGCCTGGTTGCGGACCATTGACATGGATCCGAATCTTCAGGACCGCCTGGCGAACGTCCAGTGTGCTGGGGCGGATCTTTTTGACGAATCCATCGAGACGGTCACGAAGAAATTGTCTGATCATGAAAAATCCTTTCAGTCCATTCTTCGGCCGAAGCCTAAGCCTCAGCAGTCTCGACCCTCTCGACCACCATTAATCTATCAGCGGTGTTATCAGCCGAGGCAAGCTCCGCCTGCGAGGCAACCTGCGAAGCGGCAGCCTCCTCAGAAAGCTCAGCAAAAGCCTCAGCCGTCTACTGTCCCCAAGGCTCCTCAGCCTTTTTGACTGTCTCTTCGAGGGCATAACCAGCCTCGTTCTGCCTCCCCCTGTTTTTCCCATCGGGGGGCGCCTCCATCTTTTTTATCATCGCTGGGAGGCGATAACCACCGACCTCTGGGTCCTTACTATCATCAGGGAGGGGTCCTCTCTTCAATTCCATCGGGTTCCTCCGGACTACTCTCCAAGAGAGTATCCTTCCAACTTGACTTAGACCACCCTTCTTCTTCGGGAAGCTCATGCGTTGCTCCGGCTTCGGGCTGTCGAGCCGGTCCCGGGGGACCAACTTAACCG
This sequence comes from Geotrypetes seraphini, assembly GCF_902459505.1. Lineage (NCBI taxonomy): Eukaryota > Metazoa > Chordata > Amphibia > Gymnophiona > Dermophiidae > Geotrypetes > Geotrypetes seraphini. The sequence goes on from NC_047089.1 coordinate 20,130,389, forward strand.
AGGGTTTTACTCCCAGTACTTCCTTGTTCCGAAGAAGACGGGCGACCTGCGACCCATTCTGGATCTCAGGGTCCTCAACAAATTCCTTGTCAAAGAGAGATTTCGCATGCTAACCCTTGCTTCTCTCTACCCTCTTATCGAGCAGAACGACTGGTTATGCTCTCTGGATCTCAAGGAGGCCTACACTCACATTCCCATTCATCCGGCCTCTCGCAAATTCCTCAGATTTCGGGTGGGACATCTGCATCTGCAGTATCGAGTGCTTCCATTTGGCCTGTCCTCGTCTCCCAGAGTCTTCACAAAGTGTCTGGTAGTGGTGGCTGCTGCACTCCGGAACCAGAGTCTTCAGGTTTTTCCATACCTCGACGACTGGCTCATCAAGGCCCCCTCGGCCTCAGGGGTCATCTCAGCGACCCTGTCCACGATTCTGTTCCTGCAAAGTTTGGGCTTCGAGATCAACTTTCCCAAATCTCATTTACAGCCTACCCAGTCGCTCCCCTTCATCGGGGCGGTCCTGGATACCATTCGTCTCAGAGCATTCCTTCCTCCTCAGCGCATGGATGCTCTTCTTCATCTCTGCCAGTCTGTGTCTTCTCGCCAGTCCATCTCAACGAGACACATGATGGTCTATCCAGAGGTTTGCTGTTTCACACTCCTCCCCACCAGAAGGTTCTCACAACAGATTCCTCGACCTATGCCTGGGGAGCGCATCTGGATGGTCTTCGCACTCAGGGATTCTGGACCAGTGCGGACCGACTCCATCAAATCAATCTTCTGGAGCTCAGAGCCATCTTCAATGCTCTTCAAGCTTTTCAACATCTGCTTTGCAACATGGTGGTTCTCATTCGCACAGACAATCAGGTCGCCATGTATTATGTCAACAAGCAGGGGGGCACCGGCTCGGCCTCCCTCTGCCAGGAAGCTCTCAGAGTCTGGGATTGGGCGGTTCGCTACAACACCTTCCTCAAAGCTGTCTACATTCAGGGGAAGGACAATGTCCTGGCGGACAACTTGAGTCGTCTATTCCAGCCTCACGAATGGAACTCCATTCTATTTGCTCAGTGGGGAACGCCTCAGATAGACCTCTTTGCGGCTCTCCACAACTTCAAGCTGCCTCAATTTTGCTCCAGGATCTACACTCCTCATCGCCTCGAGGTGGATGCATTTCTGCTGGATTGGGGTAATCGCTTTCTGTATGCGTTTCCTCCATTTCCTCTCATTCAAAAGACTCTGGTCAAGCTGAGGTCCGACCATGCCACCATGATTCTGATAGCTCCTCGGTGGCCCCGACAGCCTTGGTTCTCCCTTTTACTTCAACTCAGCAGCAGGGAGCCGTTCCTTCTTCCAGTATTTCCTTCACTGCTTACTCAGCATCAGGGGTCTCTGCTTCATCCCAACCTGCAGTCTCTCCACCTGACAGCTTAGTTCCTCTCAATGTAGCGCCTCACCAGTTTTCCCAGGCGGTGAGGGATGTCTTGGAGGCTTCCAGGAAGCCTGCTACACGTCAATGCTACTCCCAAAAATGGACTAGATTTTCTTCATGGTGTATTTCCAATTCTAAGGAGCCTCAGCGAGCCTCCCTATCGTCTGTGTTGGACTATCTTCTACACCTGTCTCAGTCTGGTCTCAAGTCGACATCTATAGGAGTCCACCTGTGTGCTATTGCGGCTTTCCTTCAGCCTCTCCAAGGGAAACCTCTCTCTGCTCATCCTGTGATTTCCAGATTTATGAAGGGACTTTTTCATGTCAATCCTCCTCTCAAACCGCTTCCGGTGGTTTGGGATCTCAATGTTGTTTTTTCTCAGCTTATGAAACCTCCTTTTGAACCTCTGAGAAAGGCTCCACTAAAGTTTCTCACTTGGAAAGTGGTTTTTCTGGTGGCCCTCACATCTGCTCGCAGGGTCAATGAGCTTCAGGCCTTGGTGGCGGACCCACCTTTCACAGTATTCCATCATGACAAGGTGGTCCTCCGCACTCATCCAAAATTCCTACCTAAAGTGGTCTCTGAATTTCATCTCAACCAATCCATTGTACTTCCAGTGTTTTTTCCGAAGCCTCATTCTCATCCTGGAGAATCTGCTCTTCACACATAAGCACATATAAGCACATAAGCAATGCCTCTGCCGGGTCAGACCTGAGGTCCATCGTGCCCAGCAGTCCGCTCACGCGGCGGCCCAACAGGTCCAGAACCTGCATAATAATCCTCTATCTATATCCCTCTATCCCCTTTTCCAACAGGAAATTGTCCAATCCTTTCTTAAACCCCAGTACCGTACTCTGCCCTATTACATCCTCTGGAAGCGCATTCCAGGTGTCCACCACCCGCTGAGTAAAGAAAAACTTCCTAGCATTTGTTTTGAATCTATCCCCTTCCAATTTTTCCGAGTGCCCTCTTGTTCTTTTATGTTTTGAAAGTTTGAAGAATCTGGACTGTAAACGTGCCTTGGCTTTCTACTTGGATCGTACCAAACCACACAGAACTGCTCCTCAACTATTCGTCTCCTTTGATCCGAACAAGTTGGGACGACCTGTATCAAAGCGCAACATCTCCAACTGGATGGCAGCTTGTATCTCTTTATGCTATGCCCAGGCTGGATTACCCCTTCCCTGTAAGGTCACAGCCCATAGGATCAGAGCAATGGCAGCCTCTGTAGCCTTCCTCAGATCGACACCGATTGAGGAGATTTGTAAGGCTGCCACTTGGTCCTCGGTTCATACGTTCACCTCTCATTATTGTCTGGATACTTTCTCCAGAAGGGATGGACAGTTTGGCCAAACAGTATTACAAAATTTATTCTCCTAAGTTGCCAACTCTCCCACCATCCCATTGAGGTTAGCTTGGAGGTCACCCACTAGTGAGAATACCTGCCTGCTTGTCCTGGGATAAAGCAATGTACTTACCGTAACAGTTGTTATCCAGGGACAGCAGGCAGCTATTCTCACATCCCACCCACCTCCTCTGGGTTGGCTTCTCTGCTAGCTACCTGAACTGAGGAGACACGCCCGGACCATCGGGCGGGAAGGCACTGGCGCATGCGCGGTGCGGGCATCTCGAAACTTCTGAGTTTCTTCAAGCAAGACATGCTTGTGAGACGTCCGTATCGGGGCTCTGTCGGATGACATCACCCACTAGTGAGAATAGCTGCCTGCTGTCCCTGGATAACAACTGTTACGGTAAGTAACATTGCTTTTCCACGGAGCCGGGAAGTCCGTCTTCGACTCTCTGTGTGAAGATTTTTCACTTGTGCCTTCTAAAGTCTGCGGTTTTGGGTTATTTTTCTCTTAATCACTGATTTTCGTCATTCATTCTTGTTTAAAAAAAAAAAAAAAATTTCTTCCATCCGTCCGACTGGGCAGGCCACATGGCCGCAGCCCCGCGGCTTTGATCTTGCGGCGGAGCTTTTCCGGCCTATGTCCTGGCCTATCACCGATTTTAAAAAGTGTGCCAAGTGCCAGCGCGTGATTTCGCTAACGGACCCTCATCGACGCTGTGTTCGGTGTCTCGGGCCTGAACACCTTACGAAATTGTGCCGGCCTTGCTCCACACTCACCGCACATGCTTTCAAGCGCCATTGCGTCTTGTGGGAGTCGCTGTTCAGCATGGAGTCCTCGACGGAGCAGTCTTCATCGAAAGGCCCCTCACCGTTCCTCCCTAAGCCATCTCCCACTCCAGTAATATAACTTCAAAATCTTGATCTAATTCTTATTGTAAACAGCATAGATTCCCTGTAGAGAATTGCAGTATATAAGACTGTTTTGTATTGTATTTTTCTGACCGGTGAAATTCTGGACTTCATTCGGTCTGGATACAAGTTTGAGTTTTCTTAAAAAAAAAAAAAAAAATTGGGGGGGGGGGGGGGGGCAAAAGAATAGAAAAACTATATACAAATGTAGATATCCAGGTTGTAGGGGATCTGGCTGTGGTACCAAAACATGGCTTGGATATTGACTGCACAGGGTCTTATATTGTCACATTGAAGCAAATAGTTTTCAGTCTTCATTTGCTAGTTGGAGTACATAAACCCAAGTCTGGCCTTGAGGGAATAAATGAAAGAAATTAGCAGTTAAGATCTAATTTTGTCACATCATAGTTGGGAGGCATGTGGAGTGTGTTTCGAAACCAGAGTTACAGGTTTTATATTGAGATTCTCTCTAATCTTGTATAGAATGCAAACTTTGTCCCCCATATGGAATAATTAGTTGATGAGGCTATCGGTTATATAACCTAACCCCTCTTTTACTAAGGTGCATTGCCGCGCACGCTAACCCCGCGCCAAGAACTAACGCCAGCTCAGTGCTGGCGTTAGCGTCTAGTGTGCGCGCTAAAACAGCGCAGCTTAGTAAAAGGAGCCCATAGTTTTACTGGATGACTGAATCTGGCTGGGGAATTTCTTTAGAAGGCCCTTGGGACTTTCTTGCATTATCTTTTTATAGCTAATTTAAAGGCATCGGGGAGAAGTGGTGGTGTGGTAGAAATGTTAGTTTTGCAAGTGAGGGGATGGAGAAGTTAATGTGTAATTCTGAATATGTGCCCTAGGTGCAGAAAAATGGTCCTGGCTCTGGTTTTTGCAAGTTCTTTCTGTTGCGTTAAATAGTTTTATAGTATTGTTACTTTTGTGCACATAACAAATATGACCCATCCTTTAAAGATATTTAAGTTATTCTAACTTGGTGTTTCTGAACTCGGTTCTGGAGTACCCCCTTGCCAGTCAGGTTTTCAAGATATCCACAGTGAATATGCATAAACTTGATTTGCATACACTACCTCCATTATAAGCAAATTTCTTTCATGCATATTTATTGTGGATATCCTGAAAACCTGATTGGCAAGGGGGTACTCCAGGACCGAGTTGAGAAATACTTTTTTAACCTAACAAGATAGTTCTCAAGAAGGTTTTGTGCTGCTTCTGTAGAATAAGACAATAAAATGAAGATGCTATGAGATCCTGAATACCTTGAATTAAAATTAAATTCCTTTACCAAAGCTTATGCAAACCGCTCTGATTTGGAATAGAAGCTTCCAATAAACAATAAACTTCCCAAACAAAAGTTCATTTTCAAGATAACCTAATGTTCCTGAGATCAGTTTGCATACATTGGAGCCCTCTTTATATGAAAATTAACTAACAGTGTTCATATTCGTTGTGGCTATGGCATCACTATGACAGGTTTGGGAAGACCTATCTTATATAAAAGCGTTCTTGGTTCACTAAAAACACAACAGTATTCAAGCTGCATACTATGAAATCAACATGTTTACCGTTGGGAAGATCAAAAACATTTTCTTTTAGCAAACAATTTTTAATGTTTTCTTTAGGACTGGATTGAGTTTGAAGAAATAGCTGATCTAGAAGAGCGTGCTAAAAGCCAGTTCTTTGAAAAAGTGCATGAAGAAGTGATTCTGAAGACTCAAGAAGCAGCCAAAGAGAAAGAATTCCAGAGTGTGCCTGCTGGGCCTGCTGGAGCAGATGAAGTAAGTTTTGAGTATTAGAATCTGGGTCAGTACTAGTTGCATCATAGCTTGCTTTTCCCTTTGTATATTTGTTTTGGAGGCTTTGTGTACTTTAATAGTTTTTCTAACACGTATTAGTTTTGGATGAGTATTAAAGATAGATGACTAGCATAGTGTTGACAGTAAAGGACCACATGGTATGACTATTTGTGTCTATTTACTGCTCTTTCTACAGGCTTTACTCAAAATGTTTGACAAACATTTTTCACACTCCCCCACCCCCTTGCAGGATATCAGCTTTCTACAGTAAACTGGGAAAACGATTGGTTTATTTATTTATTCAATTTTCTATACTGTTCTCCCAGGGGAGCTCAGAACAGTTTACATGAATTTATTCAGGTACTTAAGCATTTTTCTCTGTCCTGGCGAGTTCACAATCTGATATACTTGGGGGATTAAGTGACTTGCCCAGGGTCACAGTGAGCAGCATGGGTTTGAACCCACAACCTCAGGGTGATGAGGCTGTAGCTTTAACCACTGCGCCACACTCATGAAGTAATCTTTTACAGTAGGGGAGTGTAGGAAATAAAACCAACTTTTCTGCCCTATCCAGGGATGCACAGGGAGGGGGGCCTAAGGCCCTTTCTAGAAAGCTTATAGGAGAATGAACCTTTCAATCTGAATTAAAAATTATCTCAAAATTATCATTAGGTCCTTGACAGATAATTTGGCTCTTTATTTTATAAATTCTTTTTGATAATAATTGCAAGGATGATGCTCTTGGGAGAAGAGAAGCTCAGTTAAGATTCACAATATTTATAGTTCATATATAAATATACTTAACTAATAAATATTTTCCTCCTTTTAGAGTTGTGATATTTGTCAAGAGCAATTTGAACAGTATTGGGATGAGGAGGAAGAGGAGTGGCATCTAAAAAATGCAATTCGTGTAGAAGAAAAGGTAATGTGCATTCTGCTGAGTTGTATTGCTTTTGCAGGTGTTAATCTTAATTTGTAGAATACATTGTACTGGTAGTTCACTTGATACTTGGAGATATATAACAAAGCCATACATCATTCTATATCAATTCAATAAGATAATGTCTGCAAGGGGCCACTGAAACGTTCTTGGCCCAACCAGGAAGAGAATGATCTGGAGCTATGGAACTTACAAGTTATTTCACACTTTTCATTTCAGTAATATGAATGAAATGAAACGAAAAGTGTCAAGAAAAGTATGTTTCATGGCTCCACATCATTCTCTTCTTGGTTGGGCTGAAAGTTTTTCAGTAGCCCCCTCATACCATATATGAAAAGATTCTGTGTAATGAAGAAAAATTTTTTTTTAACACCAAATTATTTAAAGATAGACTCAATTTTAAAACCTATATTATAAAAAATCAAAAACTGTGAAACTGATGTCATTCTTAAAAGTTGAACTTTCTGGCACATTGTCTTCCTGAAAACATACCTGCTTTTACATTTAGGATCACTTTTCAAAACTACATTGACCTGATAAGTTTGAGCTTCTGTATGTCTGCAGTATATTTTGGGATTTACAGTATATGAGTTGAAGGGAACTGATTACCTATAGTAATTTTAAACTTTAAAACAACAAATCTGCATTTTTAGAAATGTACTTGCTATAAAAGTCATTTTGCAAAAAAATGTCTACCTTATCCATATCCATGTTACACCTGTACAGATGACGAAGACAGAAAATGCTCAAAGCTAGCTTCACTTCCTTTGTGGAATTGGCCACTGTTGGAAACGAGATACTGGGCTTGATAGACTTTTGGTCTGTCCCAGTATGGCAACTTTTATGTTATGTTCTTATGTCTAATGTTGCTTTTCACTCCCCAATATATCTCCAAATGATGCAGTAGCAAGTCATTTTGAAATATTTTTCTAGCTTATAATTATTTGATGCTAGAGATTTTCCACTCACCTATGGTTAAAATATAGAGAACTGGAACTGCTGTTATGTATATTTTAGCTGTTAAGCAGAATTCCTACTTGGAAGCCAGTCTTGTTTATCAAGAACTTCTCTACCTATCAGAATCTTCATGATACTGAAGATGTGTATGAAACTATAATTACTATGCCTTTTTTTCCCTAGATTTATCATCCATCGTGTTATGAAGATTATCAAAATGTGAGTTATGTTTTTTTTTTTATACTGTCCACTGACTTAGTTTTGTGTTATTTGTTTTTTTTCTCTTCACTATAATGGCTTGTTTAAAACTATAGAGGTAGCGTTAGTTTCACAGGATGAAAGCAAGATGGATGCAAAAATTAGGGCAGGAAACAGGTTACTGGTGGGGAATTGTCATTTTCAATCACTTGTATTTTGAAGCTTGTATTTTTATGAGCTTAATGTTTTCATTTTACAGACATCATCATTTTTAGACTGTACACCCTCTCCTAGCAAAACCCCTATGGAAAATCCATTAAATAATCTGCTGAACATTGTCAAACAGGAGTTGCAAGAACCTGAAATTAAAGAAGAACCAGCTGAGGATACCCGTACTGCCTGTACAGATGAAGACAAATCTTTGGAAATGGAGGTTAAAACAGAGCCCGAAGTTGCTGAATCTGTTTGAATTACACTACCAACCCTTTTTTTAAGGAAGAAAAGCTGCTGTGTCAAAAGAACTAAATCCTGCAAGACTAAGGAAACTTTTATATAAAAAGTTTAACTGAGGCAGGGCCCTCAGCTATAGTTTAGTTAATAAATACATTTTTGTATTTGAATTTCTACTTCCTGCACAGTTTCATGTGTTCGTTGTGTGAGAATTCTGTAGATGTGTGCAGATAAAACAAAAAATGAAATTGTAAGTGTAAGTGTAAAAAGAACTGTACAGATTTCACTTATGGAGCTGTAATTTATAAATAAAAGATATTTTTGCTATATATGGTGTGTAATGTTTATGCACACCATAACAAAAGAAGTGTTTATTTTCCTTTCTTTAGTTTAAAAACTGCAATAAAACATGACATTTTTTTCTTGTAGACACACTTAAGACAAGATGAATGAACGTGAGCTTTAAGTTATAGAAAGGATTACAAAGACAATAAAGGGTCAGGATCTTTCCCAAACAGAATACCTAGTTATTTTTGTTGTCATTGCAATATATAGGGTGATATTTTCTCAAATAGTTACTAAAAATAATATAAACCCAAAACAAAACTAATAATGCAGCAAACTGAGGGTTATAAAATGCAGATGCAGTACCTGCAACCATCATAAAACATCTGGGCAGTTGATAAACATCTGCTGAAGGAGAGGAATTTTTGTTTGCATAGTACATGATATTTATTTCAAAAGTTTCACACAGAAAAAGCCTCTCCCATACATTTTATTTCTAGTTATGAATAAACGTGATTGGAAGAAAATTCTTTGCAACATTTACATTTTTTTCCTTTGTTGGTTACAATTGGATTGGATGGTGAATCTGAAACACTGGGATGTTAATATTTGCATTCTTCTAATAAACAATTAGAGCATATTTAAGTTTTGGTCTCTTTCATGAGTATGTAGTGTTGTGTAATGAATGTGTTTGACTGGCAAATTGACTTTAACCAAGAGTTAGTAAAAGGAATATGTGTAGTAACTTACATAGCTTTGTGTGGTCTGGTTTTACACCAGTGCATGCAGGTGAACACAAACTTACATCTCCACACATGATATGCTAAATCCAGGACTAGCTTATTTTGACTTCCTCTCCAAACATGAAGCCTTACCCTAAATAGGACTGATGCTTGTTTCCAACTGTTATGCATCAGAAAAAAATACAGAAATCAAATTCCATCTTTTTGACTTAACAGTCTTGCTGCTGAGACTGAATGGAACATTTTAATAAATCTTTATTATTAAAGCAGAGGACTAAATAGAATTTTTCTTCAGTAGCATATGTCCTGAAGCTAAATTTTAATATACTGTTTTTACCATGATTAAATCATTTTTGCAGCCATATCCAACAATAACTTCAGCCCTACAAGAAAGCACTAAAAATAATACATTCCAAAAAATGAAGATCAACATAATTAAAAATGTTCCTACCTCAGCTAAAGCATAGCTAAACTTGAGGTACTGAGAAAAAAAAATGCTTTTGTGTGTTTTCCCACTTCTTATCTCTACCCTTGTGGTCTGCTAAATTGAAAAATCAGAAGTTGTGTGATATAACTTCAAATAACATTATTTCCAGTTAAATAGGTGTGTCATTCTGGACAAGCGGGTTATCTCCCCATGGCTGTGAGCCATATTCAGAAGGAATCTACTCTGGATTTTTTTCTGTGATCCTCCTACTTCACTGGGAGCTCTCCTGCCACCTGCAGTTTTTCCTTTCTGCAAGTGAGCCGGAAGAAGTGTTTGAGAAACAGTCCCCTGTTTCTGTTAAGGTGCATTCGACCAGAAGTCTAGCTTAGTCTGTCCAGCAGAGATTTGTACAGCTGCAATTTGGTCCACTCTAACACATTTTTGCAGTTTTACAGGGTGGATGTTGCAGCAAGAGAGGACTCTGTGTTACGGGCCGGCGCAGTCAGCCCCCCCTAGATTTCTGGGACTGATTTTGTACATCCCACTTGTTCAAAATGACACAACTATTGCACTGGAAAAAGATTATGTCCTTACTTTAATAATCTCTTTTCCAGTAGATAGATGTTTTATTCTGGACCTCCGCCCTGTACTTCCTGCGTCTGCCTGTTGTCTCATTCTGTTTATTCTTCTCCAAGTATGTATCTTGGATGCCAGTCAGCCCTTTGGACCCTTAAGAATTTTGTACTGCCTGAGCTCCTTTGATGCTTTTGTTGGCTTTTACTTGTTCATTGAGTGTTCAAGTGTTATGTTTGAGCAGAACAGTTGATTTGTTTGGGAGTTCCCATTTTTGTCTTTCACATAATATCGATGGAGCTCTTGCTAGCTTGTGTACTAACTGCAGGTGGCAGCAGAGCTCCCAGTGAAGTAGGAGCATCACAGAAAAAATCTGGAGTGCATCCATTCTACATATGGCTCACAGCTATGGGAAGATAACCCACTTGTCCAGAATGACACACCTATTTACTGGAAAAGATATAATCTTTTAGAATTTGAGCCTTTCATGACATACATTACAAACCAATATATTTAAAATCATGCTACTTCCTCTCAGATGTTAAATATCCCTTATTTTTCATCCAAATGTTAATATTTAAAAAAAAAAAAAATAGTAAAGTTTACCTCTACAGCATTAATACAAGATATTTTACACCATCTTTAAGGCATACACTGACTATGGCACTTAAAGAAGGGGTTGTAGGCATAATGGTTAGACTACTTGTGGATTTTGTGGTCAATAAGATGGAATCTACTCATAGATAGTTCTGAAGAGTTGCTTACCTGTAATTGAGGTTCTCTGTAGACAGAAGGGGAATACAGCTGCATTTTATGGTGAAATTTTCTGATGCTTCTATATACTGGAGCGCTCTAACTAAAAAGTGAGCCTTTTGGCTGTGCAGGAGTTCCCTGCTGTGGACTGTTCCTCCTTTCGTTGTGGTCCAAGCTTAGAGTATAAAGTGTGGGGATGGTGGATGAGTAAGTATGATTGCTGTTCTTGGTGAGCATGTGTTTGGAGACCTTCCACCCCCATTTACAGGTAAGCAACTTTGCTTTATCTGGAGACAAGCAGAGGAGATGCTTGATGAGTTCCTTAGTTGATGGATATGCTGTTCTTTCTCCTTTTGCTACTTTATTTTAGGAGATAAAGAAGTGCCGTAGGATGGATAGGCCAAATATAATTTTGTCTGAAGTGGAGAAGTTCAAACAGTAGTGTTTGGGCGAGGACCATTTGCCAGCTTTGCAGATATCCTGCAGAAGTGTAATCCTGATGTGGGCTGTTGAGGAATCAGTGACCCTGTGACTGTGAGATTTCTTGTGGCCTGCAAGAGCTTTGTCAGATTTGCTGTAACAAAAGGCAATATAGTCAGAGACCCATGTAGATAATTGTCTGCCTGGAGGCTGGTGGGCCTGGATTGTTGGAATTGAATGTGACAAAAAGCTGAGATTAACAGATGTATTTCCACTCTAGTCTGGCCTAGGTGGACTCCCTTGCCTAGGGTTGATGAATTGGTTGTTATTAGCTGAGGCAGAGGACTGCCCTCCCCAAGAGATGGGGAATAGCACATGAGAATAAATTGTTTAAGCGCTCTGGGAAACTGGTACAAGCTTAGTTGAAGAGTTGCATTTTCAATTCCAATGAAACTTGAGGTGCCACTGAAGTGGACACGTGTAGTATGGCATAAGATACAAGGAAGATTCTGGCCACCAGTTGAAGTATATTGTGAGCAGATGTTCTTTGTTCTGCACAAAGATGGTTGTACAACTTGGTGATGATGTCCTCCTACCCTCACCCCTCCCCAGTAGGTAAGCCTTTACTGAAGGAAAGCCCTTATAAAGACGAGGGACTACGTAGGAGATAGGTTGGATTTGCTGTAATTGGTTGACCCCTTGAATCTGTAGAACGGCCTGAATTGTCTCTTATCGTGCTATCTCTGGAATGTGCAGATAGTAACCAAATCATCTAGATCAGGGGTGTCCAACCTGCGGCCTCGGTCGAGGGCAATGCAGTGTTTTCCTCTGCTGCCCCTGGGTGTTTACTGTCTTGCCGGCTCCCTCCTCTGTCTTGCAGCGTTTGCACATTTGTGCGGCCACAGAACCATTTTTTTCAGCCGATGCGGCCCAGGGAAGCCAAAAGGTTGAACACCCCTGATCTAGATAGAAGTAAGCAAAATGTCCTTGTCTAAAGATGTGTGGTTACTACTACAAGATATTTGAATACTCTTCAGCCCAGACAAAGCCAAATAGGAGTGCATTGTATTGGTAGGGTTGGTTGAGGAATGTGAAACAAAGAACCTTCTAGTAACCTAGGTGTATGGGAATGCGAGTTTAGGCATCTTTCAGGTTGAGGGAGGCTAGCCAGTCCTTGGCATCTAAAAGCTGTCCCTTAGGCATGGGCATGTCTGCGAGGTAGTCATGTGGATCCTCTCTAAAGCTGAATGCTTCTAGCCATGCTATTCTGCAATTGCCACTGTGCTGGATGTCATTAGGCATCACAGGTGGATTCTTGCAGTGTAACTTGCAATTGGGACACCACATCCGTGTAGTCTAATGCTTGTGGGTTCATCACTTCTAGTTGTTGCACTAGTGTGTCAACAGTGCTATATCTGTAACCAATGAGCTACAATTTTCAAGGCATGCATTGCTCCTTGATAGACTTTCCTACCCACAGAAACCAGAAGTCTGGATTCCTTACTAGACAGGACATTGTATTGGGCCTTTGATGATTTATTGATCATAGATTCAGAGACTACTGAATAACAAGAATTGTGGGAGGTCATGGCCAAGGGTTGTCTTATTGCTTGTCCTTTTAAATCAAGCTGCCTGGATGTTAGCTATGATAGAATGTGGGATCTGTGGTGAGTTGCAGGTCCTGCAAGGTATGGTGTACTGAAAGAGCAATGACCTCCCTTGTGGGAGACTTACAAGATTGCAGGATAGCTTGGAAGTCATGCCAGTCTCCTCGTTCATTATGCTTAGGTTTAACATTTTAGAGATAAGAATATACTGTAAGAATTGCCATAGGTTCAAGTCCATCCAACAGTGGCTAACCCAGGTCCCAACTACCTAGCTAGATCCCAAGTAGTAGTTCTGCAGGAACTGGAGATTGGAATACCCTTCTTCCTGGTCGTGTGGTGGTTGGTCAGCAGGGGTGCTACTGGACACTTATATATGTTTTATCATCTGGGTTGAACCAAGCATTCAGAGTTGAGTGACGCTGATAGCTGGGCATGGAGTAGGATGAGAATGGAGCCCATGCAATTTCTGTGCAGCGGAAAGTCTTGTCTTCTACAGACTTGAATGGTTCCAGAATTAGTTGGAATATTGTGAGGCTGGATACATCAGAATCTACTGATAGTAGCCAGGGGCTACCTGAAGTGCCTTGGGTATTAGCAGATCCTGGGATTTCAAGAGGGGACTGTTAGGTGAGCTTGTATAAATCTGCAATAGCTGCAGAAATGTGCTGGTTTGAGCTTGCAGTGGAAGCAATGCTGGAGTAACAAGGAGCACGAGTGGACTGTATGGATGGCAGGGTCTGCTTTCTCCTGGAGGACTGAGGAGAAAGAGCGGCGAAGACTCTGTGTTTTCTGGGCACTTACCTTTCATGTCCAGCAGTGAGGGAAGGTCAATAGAATTATTGTTTCTGTTGTTCCAAATCAGCTCTGACTGTGGTGTTGGAGCTGGGACCTGAGGGGAGGCAATGAATGATTGGTCTGATCAGCCATACAGTTGAGGAAGCACGAGCCTTCAGGTGTTGAGACTGAACGCTTCTACCCCCTTTTGCTTTTTTAGTTGGAGTGGATTCCTGTGTAAACCTTTGAACTACAAGTTTTAGAGAACTGTTGCTCTTTCATTTTGAGTCTTGAGGTGGAGAGAAGAGCTTTGAGGCATTGCAGAAGGAAACACTGAAGGGAAAAGGGGCAACCTACAGTACAGGAAGGTTTGAATATGCTTAGGAAGCCAAAAGATTTACTTTAGAGCTCTGGCAGAGGTCACTATGAAGTATGCCTGTATCTTCCATATTAATTTATTAATATTGGCAAATTTGTTAAAAAAAAAAAAAAAGATTAGGAACATACACATTTATTTTTACTTGTAAAAGTTAAGTTTTCCTAATGAACTAGCAGCAGAATAAAAATCACCAATTGGTATAATTCATGCTTTGTAACCAAGCAGCTTTGCTATATCTGCCCTCTTACCTATAGGATAATAAACCACCATCCCCACTTCATTATGGCTTGTAAACTCCTGTAGTCATCTGCTCCAAATTTTCTGATGATTGCTTTTTCTCTCTTAGGAAAGGGTATAAAGTGTCACAGTTATTGCCTCAAGGCAACAAGATGAGCAAGGCTGGCATTTTAATTAAAGCCTTTGTTGTCAGTTTGCAGTGCTTCTCTTGGTATTCTCTGGATGTGCAGTAACAATTGAGTATGATAAAATTCTAAGCACTAGAAATGGCTTATCTGATTGGATGAGCCAGGTACACTGATTCTGGCAGGGCCAATCAGACATTTGCTATAATATGGCAAATGGATTGACCACAGTCTAGGACTGAGACATCACAAGCCAGGCAGGTATATAATATCAGACCAGCTACAAGGGGAATGCAGCATTTTTACACTTCAAGGTCTTCCACAACAGATACCAATCAACAAAGGCTGTATTCATTCTTCACACTCGGCAAGTTTGTTAGCTGTAGTCACAGCCCTGAGTGCATTACAGCATGAATCCATGACAGTATGGTTCATAGTGACTTGAGTCAGGCCTTATATATATATATATATATATATATATATATATACACACAAAAAGTATGAACAGATGGCATTCCTACAGGATCTTATTTGTCTTCCAGATGGTGTCACATTTGAGTATCTTCAAACTACCTGAAACAGCTGACTTTCAAAACCACTTTTATTTTGGAAACTGCAATCTGGTGAAGCATTTATTCAAGAGGTGCTGCTTCATGTTTTTTTGTCCCCTCTTATAATGATCACATAAAGGAAAATGCACTGCAAGTTTACTTAAAACGTATTAGCTAGAATCAAACTAGAATTACAATGGGACGTGTAGAAAACATACTTGTGCTGTTCTTGTGGGGAATCAGCTTTCATTTGCATGCTCGGAAGTACAACAAAATTAGAAATTACTGCTATTCAGTAATATGATAGAAACATAGAAACAGAAAGATGACGGCAGAAAAGGGCCACAGCCCATCAAGTCTGCCCACTCTATTGACCCACCCCATTAAGTCTGAATGCTAATGACCTAGTTCCTTTACTCGACCCTCGTAGGGATCCCACGTGGATATCCCATTTATTCTTGAAGTCGAGCACGCTGGTGGCCTTGATCACCTGCACCGGAAGTCTGTTCCAGTGATCTACCACCCTTTCTGTGAAGAAATACTTCCTAGTGTCACCACTAAATTTTCCTCCTCTGAGTTTGAGCGGGTGCCCCCTTGTGACCGAGGGTCCCTTGGGAAAGAATATATCGTTTTCCACCTCGACACGACCCGTGACGTACTTAAATGTCTCAATCATGTCACCCCTTTCCCTGCGCTCCTCTAGGGTATAGAGCTGCAGTTTGCCCAGTCTTTCTTCGTATGAGAGACCCTTGAGCCCCGAGACCATCCTAGTGGCCATCCTCTGGACCGACTCAGCTCGAAGCACATCTTTCCGGTAATGTGGCCTCCAGAATGTGTGGTGGTAGCGCTGTAATGCAGCAGTTCAGTTCTAAGGGTATGTTGAAATAGTGATTACAACTTATTGAAGTATATTAACTGAAGAATCTTGGACGGTGACTACCAAGGACAGAGTAAGGCCTTATGACAGTGGTAAAAGTTAGCTTTTGTTGAAAAAATACAACTTGACAATTACAGAGAGCCTATTTTTTTTTTTTTTTTAAGATAAAAGTAACTTTTAGGATGCTATTCCAACACAGGACACTGTCCCAGAATAGCAAATGTTCTTAAGGCTCTCAATAGGTGGACTTGGTATCTTGTTTCATAGTTTAGGGCTAGATTCACTAACCTGATTCTCCATGCCTGATCAGTGCAAGCCCGACCAATTCACAAAACAAAAAAATGAAAATGAGGGCGATCGGATGAACGCCCCCTCCGACTGCATGTGTTTGGTGTGTTTTCTGGGTTGTTGTGTTTTTGTTTTTTTACTGGCCACGACTCTCCTGCTTTCCCAGGGAAGGGCAATCCCTGGCGGCAGCAGCTTCTTCCCCTTCACCAAAACAAGTTCACTACCCCGGCAAGTCCCTGCTGTGAAGAGCCACAGCTAGCAGGATACTTTTAAAAGCAGGCAATTATTGACTCCTGTTCCCTGCTGCCCTTCCCCGCTGTGCAGCCCTGCTTTAAAACCATGGGCTCGCATTGTGAGGAAGGGTGGCAGAGATGGGCTGGGATTGCAGGCCGAGGATAGTCAGAAAGGATATTTGTGACTGGTCCCCCAGCAGTTGCTTCTTGTGTTGATCAGCCAGTTTCCAAGATTTCTTTAGCGAATTATGTTCCTGACTACTTTGCATGCCATTAACCTCATTTGCATGCATGGATCAGTACAGAGGTAAGAATCGGGCTGAAGTAAAATCGTGTGGCAACCCAATCGGTACGCTTAGTGAATCTAGCCCTTAATGTTTATAGTTTACCATTTGTAATTTATTGTGGGATTGCAGATGTTGTACTCTTAGACTGAGGAAAATAAACTTTCTTTTAGTGAGGATATGGTATAATAAAAAAACATTGCAACTATCTATAACAATTAAGAGATTACAAATTAAGAAGCTAGCCATATGCTAGGAATGAAATAGTAAACATTTCTAATCCCATAATAAACCAGAAAATGTATTATGGTTAAACAAAAAGCAGTTACTTACCTGTTACAGGTGTTATCTGAAGACAACAGGCAGATATTCTCACATGTAGGTGATGTCATCCATGAAGCCTGGTTTGGACAGTGCAAAAGTGTATGGTCACATTAAAAAACTAAAAAGTGTTCAGATCGCCCACGCCTTCCCACCTGTAAGAAGCCAACTAGGAGAGATGGGAGGATTGTGAGAATATCTGCATACTGTCTTCAGATAACACCTGTTATAGGTAAAGTATGCGTTATCCTAGGACAAGCACACAGCATATTCTCACTCAAGGGACTCCCTAGCTGCCAGGATCATGTATCTGATCCTGGTGAAACCAAAAGGGTTAGAGGGAAGTTTGCATCTAAATGGAGAATAAATTTTATATAACTGCTTGGCCAAATCGACTATCCACTCTGGAATGATTCTCCAAACAGTAGTGGGATGTGAAGGTATGAATTGAGGATCAGGTAGCTGTTTTAGATGTCCTCAATGGGAGTGGAATATAGATGAGCTAATGAAGTCACCATTACTCTAACTATACATGCAATGACACCATCTCCAAAAGCAGCCCAGTCTGAACATAGCAAAAGGAGATACAGTCTGCTAGCCATGTCAAGATGGTTCTCGTGGTGACAGGAGCTCCAAGCCTGTTAGGACTGAATGATAAGAACAGTTGAGTGAAGTTCTGTGAGGTTTATTTCAGTCCAAATAATAAGCAAGAACACACTTACAGTTCAATGTGTGAAGTACTGCTTCACCAGGGTGAGAATGTGATCTTGGAAAGAAAACGGGAAGAACTATAGACTGGTTCTGATGAAATCCTGAAATGACTTTTGGGAGGAATTTTGAGAACTACCCTATCATGGTAAAATGTTTTATAATGTGGATCTGACCCAAGTGGTTGAAGTTCATTGACTCAGCATGCAGATGTGATGCAGATTAAGAATACTACTTTCCAAATGAGATGTTTGAGATATGAAGGAACAAATGAGTCAAAGGGAGGCATCATTAGAGTGGGAAGTATAACATTTAAGACCCCAAGCTACTGCAGGAGACTTTAGTACGGACTGAAGATGGTTTGGTATGGACAAGGTCTTTCATGACTATGGAAATCAAAGGATGTACAGATAATGTTTTGTCAAGAGATGCATGAAAAGCAATGATAACACTAAGATGAACTATGACTGAAGTAGTTTTAAGACCAGAGTTAGAGAGATGCAAAAGATTAGTCCAGGATCAATGGGATAGGACAAGTGATTAGATCTAGTGAATTAAGATTGCACCATATTGTTGTAGCAAGTCCACCTGAAACAACAGCAGCACTGTGTAGGTTTTCAAGAAGTTTCTGATAATGATAATGTAAAAGTACTCAATGGGAGAGTGATACTATGCTATAAGAACTAATAAACGTAGATTGGGATGGAAGAGAGCCTTTGTTCTGTGTCACCAATGTCTGGAAGACTTTGAGTGTGATCGGATCTCATACATTGAATTGTAGAAGAGAAAACCATGGTTGATGTGGTTATCGACGTGCTATGAGAATCATAGTAGCCTGTTCTTTGTGAAGTTTGAATAGAATCTTTCCAAATAGAGGTATTGGAGGGAAAGCATACAAAGAGAAAGGCATCCATATCTAGGCAATTGGGAGTGTAGATTCTAGAAGACTGGAGAGTCTGTGGTTGTGGGGGAACGCAAAGAGATCTACATCTGGAGTCCCCCAATCCTTGAAAATCTGACGAGTTGAGTGACCACTTGTGAGGTTATAGGAGTCTGTTCAACTTGTTGGCTAGGACATTGTTTGCCAGGACCAAATTTTGATTGCTTCTTGGCACAGTGGGCAAAGACCCTGTGCCTTCTGATTGTGCAAAGGAGGAGGCAAACTTGGATTATGCATAAAGCATTACAGATTGCTCAAAGTTCTAGATCAGTGGTGGGCAACTCCGGTCCTCGAGGGACGGAATCCAGTTGGGTTTTCAGGATTTTCCCAATGAATATGCATGATATTCAGGGCAGGATTAAACAATAGGCCAAGTAGGCACTTGCCTAGGGCCCAAAATGGTCAGGGGGGGCCCGATGAAGGAGGGCATCAACATTGTTTTTTCCAAACGGCGATGGGCCCCTCCATCATCGATCGGCAATGCAGCCCCCCCCATGATGGAAAGTAAGACAAGCAAGCAACACGGGTAAGAAAGGCAACTGTTTTCAGTGCATATTCATTGGGGAAATCCTGAAAACCTGACTGGATTCCAGCCGTCGAGGACCGAAAATACCCATCCCTGCTCTAGACTGATGTGGAAAGTTCTCTCATGAGAACTCCAACTGGAGGCCATCGAGGTGGGATCTCCAGCTGAGTATAGAAACATCCATTGTATTTTTTGATGGGCATGTGCAGTAATTCCCTCCTTCACTGGCTCCTCCCCTCACCCGTTCAGTTGTCTCTAGCTGAAAAAGATATATTATAGTGGAGATGGCGGAAAGGTAGGTGTGGCTGTATTCCCCTGCTGTCTATGGAGAACCACCATTACAGGTAAGCAATTTCACTTTATCTAGAGACAATCAGGGGAGATGCAGACACACTTGTTGGCAAGTCCCTAGGTACAAGTTGTATCAGGGTAGTGGTGATAGATCAAGGAGCAAACAGGTTTTGTAGGACCGACTGTCCAGAACTAATGTCTTGTGCTGTGCCATGGTCCAAACAGTAATGATTAGTAAAAGTGTGAAACGAAGACCAGGTTGTAGCTTTGCAGATATCCTGATTGGGATTGATTAGAAGCTTGCCACTGAAGAAGCTGTAGTTCATAATCTGTGTGCATTAATCCCACCAAGATGCAGTTGACATACTTTAGTGTAGCCATGTGTGTATAGAGCAAGGTGACCAGATGCAAAGCAGCTCACTTTTCTTGCCATGTGATCTTGGGTAAGGGGAGAGAGGCTAAGGAGAAAGCTGAGATTGTGCTGGGGGGAGGGGGGCAGAACAAGCTCTGTGGACTACTGGTTTGCTTCAAGTGAGCTATGGGAGTGTAGGGGAGAGTTAAAATGGAGGAATTAGATCCTTACGTTTGGCTACAGTAGAACTGGGCTGTGCAGTACCTATTACAATCAATTAGTCTTTACGAATAGCCAAGAAGAAATCAACTAGGCTGAACAAAAACATACAACACACTCATATAGAGAAGACAAAGGAATGGTCCAAAATCAGACAAGAGAACACTGTTGGATACTGATTAGAACAAAAACCTTTCAGAACGCCCCCACAGTTCGTCAGCTAAACCAGCCAAACCAAATGCCGCTCTTTAAACTTCCTAAACAACCAAATCCTGCAGAAAAACACATACTCTTTATGAAAATACTGAACAAAATGACAGGGTGGGGTCTGTGCCAGTCTGGAGGGACTAAAAGAAAGAAAATTAGCAGGTAAGGACCTAATTTCTTCTTCTTTAGCATCCCTCCAGACTGGAACAGAAGCAGATGGGATGTATCAAAGCAGTACCCATCATGGGTGGGACTGCTGAAGGGCCACCACAAGAACATGTTCACTGAACACTGTGGCCCGATGCACCTGAAAATCTACATGGTAGAGTCGAACAAAGGAATGGAGAAAAGACCAAACTGGATCATTACAGATATCCACCGGAGCTACAAGAGAAGATGCAGCCCAAGGAGCTGCTCGACCTCAAATGGAACAAGCTTTGAGAAAATTCCGGAACAGGCTTCTTTTGGAGAACGTACGCCGAAGCGATAGCCTCCTTGATCTAGTCTTGTAAGCACCATCCCTCTTACAAGGACCCACTAAGAGGACAAAAAGATTGTCCGACTTACGGAACTCTTGGGTCTACTGAGCATAAGAGCGTAGGACCCTACAGACATTCAACTTGTGCAACTGACTCCAAAATGGGCCAAACGAGGGGGGTCCTTAGCTTCTCTTTCAAAGTGTAAAACTGAAGACACCTGAAGAATAAGCTTCCGAAACTCTTCCCGATGAAAAAATGCGAACAGACGTGTCATCACCAACCGATGCCTCAGAAAAAGGTTCCATCCAAAACATCAAACCCCTTAACAGATCTGGAAAATCCTCTCCAAGATCCAAGTCTTCACCTGGAGAAAATGGATCAGCTAGAAAAGAATCCTCAGCCCAAGACACCCACAACCACTTGGACAATAGCTGAGGGAGCTGGATAGAGGCAACCATAGCAGGAGACTGAAAGGGGATAAGACCTCCCAGATGGCCCAGAGACCCCTGGAATCAAAGCAGGACCCCCCCCCCCCCAGCTGCCTGTAAATAAGCCTTGTACATGGCTAACATAAAATCAGGGCTCAACAATCCCAGCAGCAATCCAGACATCCATAGCAGGAGCAGAAGACACATTTAAGACCTGTTACTGTCTCTCCAAGACAGGAGGAAGGTCGCCTGAGGCAGTGGGAAAAATGAACACACTTCCCGCCAAAACTGAGGGTAGGGCCATTGCTAAACTGTGAGCTGAATACACGGCACCGAGCCAAACTCGACCCACCACTACAGAAACACCGCTCACAGCCCCAGCCGAGGTAAGGGTATCCCCAGCCTCCCCGGTGGTCCTCAACCCCAAATCTGCAAGACTGCTGGCAGATGAAACCCCAGCATGGGCAGCAGTAGAGGCCCATGTCACCACTGCCTCCCGCCGAGAGGTGCACGCGTGAAGGGGAGCCGGACATGCCGACACCCGAAGCTGGGTCCCCTTCGAAGCAGCCGGAACATTTTGTGCACCTGCCAGTCGCATTAATCCCTCGGCGCTCACATAAAATGCACTTGTGCTGCTTTTTTGAAGTGCTTATACTGAATGTGCCAAAAACCCATGTACAACGCTGTACAAAAACATCAGCCTCAGGACTACTTTATGCTCCTTTTATTTCTTGTGTTTCTTATTTTTTATTTTAACTTCTCACAGCTAACTGTCTCAAGGGAGCAGACCCCACAGGCACTCTAAACTGTAGTCTGTGCCAAACAGGTGGCCAGGCGTACAGTTGAGGCTCCTTTAAATTCAGAAAACCTGGGGAGATGTACTCAACCCTTCCGAGTATGGCACCCCTGAGCTCGGTATGACCCCCGAGAGGGTCCCCTAAGCTCTCTCCATACAGCAAAAAGGACAAGAAAGAGTCCCTAAATCAGATCTAACAGGCTCAAAACAAACCTCACCTAGTTCTGGCCAATATTCAGAACTGGCACGTGGGTAATGCTAGAAAAGTTTTTTGTATGGCTGTCCTATCTGCCCACTTAGCTATATGTGTGCTCACATCAAATATGTCCAGTGCTTGTATAACAGTCCATTCCTCCCCAATTTTGCCTTCAGAGCATCCCACCACTAACCAGACAGTGCTATGTCAGTCAGAGCTGATACTCAGCAATCGTTTCTTGTTAAATGACATTGAATATTGGCAGCTGGCCTGTTCAGTAGTTTAAATAGACAGGAGATTCTCCTTCCTGCTAAAACCATGCTGAATATTGACCCCCCCCCCCCCCCACACACACACATTTTCTGGTATTCGCAAAGTCAAGTAACCAGCTGCCATTGACTAAAGTGTGGAGAAAATACAGTGATATTGTAAAATATGGTTTGGTATGTCACAAAAGATCATCCCAATCTGAAAGTATGCTTTGAAATAAGAGGCTGAGAAGCAGATATAAATATGCATACAATCTGACTTCTGTAAACATGATACTAAGCACCAGCTCCTTAGCTCTAGACAAGATTGTTAGACTAACTGTAACTAGTTAATATTTCAATCTTGGATCCAGCGCAGTGTTATATAATTTAAGAAAGCTGTCATAAATCCATTTATTAGGATTTAGCTCATGAGTTTTCTGTAGTACTTCAAGTGAGTTAAGTTCAGGCATTTCCTTACCCCCAAAGGTGCTAATGTAGTAAAAGAAGAATTAGAGCCATGTGGTGAATCATGCATATATAAAAATAACATCTTAGGCTCAAAGCAATAACCAAATTACAGTAATATACTCATATGCGAGTAATTTGCATATGAAAAACAGCAAAAAGGAGAGAAGGATGATCACCAGAGAAACGTGCTGAATTCCATGCACATATCTGTGTACAATTATTATTGTGTGATATTTTAAAATGTCTGCAGTCAAGTGTTTTATTTTTTCATATCACAGCCATAGCACCTTCCCTTTGGTGAAGTGATCACCTCAGCCTTTTATCTCATGTTTTTTTCCCTCTAACCCATTCTTTTCCTCAAAACAAGAAAATAATTGGTTCTTCATGCAAAATAGAACAAGCATGTATTCCCTACTAATGCTAGCCCCAGCAGAATGAGATTTTTACTCTGCCTTAGACCACATGTTAAAGATCTACCATTAGAAAACAGTGCACTGTCTTCTGCACACTTCTTTATAGCTGGATTTAACAACTTATATCTTCATTAGCACTTGATTTCACTGTGCAGTGCACATAAATGCTGCCTCTATTACATTCCCAGCCTTTAGCAACTAATGAACAGGTTGGATATGGAAAATAAACCCAATACAGATAAAAACCACCTGTTAATTAAATTCAAACTGAAAACGGGAAAGTGAAAGGGATTGGGACTTGTATACTGTCTTTTTTTGTAGTTATAAAACCACACTCAAAGCAGTTTACATACAGGTACTTGAAGCATTTTTCCCTATCTGTCCCGTGGGCTCACAATCTTATCTAATGTATAAAGCAGACTTCTTTCCCTGTACATCAGTGGGAAAGCTGGCAATATTCTTTGTGTGTCTGAGTTCTGTACTACCTTCTGTTCCTGTTTGTGGCCAGGCATGGGACTATGTCTCTCCTGTGTTATTTGTCAAGAGTAGGCAGCTGTTTTGACCAGTGTGCTCAAACTTCTCCCTACACTGCCTTGGCTGATTTCTGCTAAATCTTGCTGCCACAGCACCCTCTAGTGGTTTCTGTTCCTATATTTACATTTATTTTTTTTTATATACAGTAGTGCACATCCAGTAAAGCTGCTGCTTAGCTCTCCCACTGCCAGCACTGATCTTTTCCCATCACATAGTTCTCTACTGCCTGCTACTTTAGGCTTTCACCATAATAGCTCGGAGAGTTGCAGCACAGGACAGCCAAATAGACACAATTAGGGGACAAAATATTTTCCCTGTAGAAAGCAAGCTTAATCTCAGCAAATTGCGAAAACAACTGTTTTGTTCCAATTATGCTATGGAACTCAATTTAAAAGAGGCACTAAACTTGTCAATCTCTGTTCTGCCCACTAAGCCACTAGTATGTCCTTAGGAGATGCTAAGGTATGGGATCCTATACTTTCAAACCATTCCCTGAATCTACTTTCTAGGCTGATGCAATCAACAACACAATAGGGCCAGGCAACTGCTACTCCCTTCACAACACTCAACTCTCTTCCCCAAATAGGTACTTTTCAAACGCAAAAGAGTAACAAAAACAGATTTTTTTTCACAGAAAAGCAGATATATGGAATAGTCTCCCAGAAAAGGCCGAAAAGGTAAGAATTAAGAAAAAAAAAAAAAAAGATAGTATAAACAGAGCATCAGCTTAAGATAAGAGACAAATGCTCTACAAAACTGCAAGCGCCTCTTCCCTCTGGTTCTACAGTCCACGCCTCCTTCCATCTGAAGCCCCGCCCCGTTTCTTCCGACCCCCCCCCCTCTCCCCCTCCTCCTCCTTACAGGGACATGAAAGCAGTCCTTTTACCTTTTTTTAAAGTTAGGCCCTGCCTACCTTACCTGTTGTATTAGATGATTTAAAACGCACATACTAGAATAGCCGGGCCCCGCTCTACAAAGCCGATAACGAGACAAGGCTAAAACCCTAAAAACGGGCCTCCTGCCGCTTCCGCTCCATCTACTGCCGGGCTACCCGTATTCTCAACGCGCGAAGCTCCTCTACCGCTTCAAAACTTTTTTTTTTTCCTTTTCACACTCGTTCTCCGCTTCCTACTAACCCCCTCCCAGACATAACAGAAACCATTAATACCGGACTACGCCGGCCACCGCCCTACCACTGTGGCTAGGGGGGAAAAAATGGCGCGCTCCGCCGCCGCCGTCTCAGAGAAAAGGCTGCCACTAGCGGAAATGACGTAAGAGAGGAAGTTGTTTCGTTTCCATAGCGACCGCTGGTGGGCCCGGCGACCGGTTTTGGGTTCTGCGTCTTGGCTCTTTCTTTTTTGCTTCGAAGACATAAAATGCCTGCTGCTGATGTACCCCCTGCGGGTAAGTAACCAGGACCAGAGATACCAGCTTGCTTAGTGCCAGGCTAGAGACTTTTTTTCGGGGGGTCAGTCCTGATTCCAAATCAGTATGAGATGGTCTAGTGCAGTGGTTCCCAACCCTGGCCTGGAGGACCACCAGGGCAGTCAGGTTTTCAGGCTAGCCCTAATAAATATGCATGAGAGAGATTTGCATATAATGGAAGTGACAGGCGTGCAAATCTGCTACATGCATATTCATTAGGGCTAGCCTGAAAACCCGATTGGCCAGGTGGTCCTCCAGGACAGGGTTGGGAACCACTGGTCTAGTGCAGGGGTAAGGAACTCCGGTCCTCGAGAGCCGTATTCCAGTCGGGTTTTCAGGATTTCTCCAATGAATATGCATTGAAAGCTGTGCATGCAAATAGTTCTCATGCATATTCATTGGGGAAATCCTGAAAACCCGACTGGAATAGGGCTCTCGAGGACTGGAGTTCCCTACCCCTGGTCTAGTGCAGTGGTTCCCAACTCTGTCCTGGAGGACCACTAGCTATTCAGGTTTTTGGGATAATCCTAATGAATATGCATGAGAGAGATTTGCATATAATGGAGGTGACAGGCATGCAAATCTGCTCCATGCATATTCATTAGGGCTATCCTGAAAACCTGATTGGCTGGTAGTCCTCTAGGACAGGGTTGGGAACCACTGGTCTAGTGCAGGGGTCTCCAGAGTCCCTTGGTTTTTCAGGATTTCCCACAATGAATATGCATGAGATCTGCTTTCAATGCATATTTTGGGGAAATCCTGAAAACCTGACTGGATTCGGCCCTCAAGGAGGGACTTTGGAGACCCCTGGTCTAGTGCCAGATTTTGCCCAATAAAATCAGTGCTGCAAGGCCCATCATGTGCCAGATGGTCAGAAATCCAGGAAGTGAATTACCTGTGGGCGAAGAGTGAGGGGGGGTTCTCCAAGTAAGCTGCTGGCGAAGCACGTCATCTTTATTTCAAGCTAAGTTTTTCAAAACAATTTGCACTTTAACGTATTGGACATAACATAACATATATTTGGCATGTTACCGGGTTATCTTACTCTTCATTTTACTTTGAGTTATACTAAGAGTTCTCGAAGAATACACTTGTTTGCATATCCCTCAATAAAATTATGTCATTATAAAAGGTTCCTTGAGAGAACCTTTTCTTTCCAGGCGGCCAAATTGAATTTATGGCAGGCCAAAACTGTGTTAGAAGCTTCTTCTTATCCTGATTTTAGAAAACAGTTAAAAACTCAATTATTTAACGGGCTGGGTTTTTAATATATCTTATTCTTTTAACTTTTCACTTCATTTTAATATTGTTGTATCATTCATATATTGTATGTATTTCTTTTTATATTGTATGCACTTAATTTGTAGAATCTCAAATGATTTGCATTGTTTGTACTATGCGTAACTGTTATGAACCGCCTAGAACTCATGGCTATGGTGGTATATAAAAAATTATTATTATTATACTTATAGACCGCAATACCAAAAAGTTCTATGCGGTTTACAAAATATTATAAACATTAAACATAATCGTATATTTGAATGAGTCAACTAGTCGCTGTTTTCTAAAATATCTGTAAGAAACACCTGGGAGCAACAATGATTGAAATTTTTTTTCATGAGAAGCTGCCTGAGATGCTAAAGAGTGATTTAGGAATTTCTTGCTTTTACAACCTTTTACAGAAAGGAAATTGAACAGAGCATGAGTTTTTCTACTGCATTTGTGTGTAGCTATGGAAAAACTATTAGCCAGATAAGTAGGGGCTGCACCATATAAAACCTTGTAACAAAAGCAGCCCAACTTGAACAAGAAAGCTACTGGTGAAATGCGTCAGGACCCGCTAGAGAGACAACTTCCTAACTACCTTACCTTTATTTCAAGCTAAGTTTTTCAAAACAATTTGCACTTTAACTCATTGGAGTCTGCTGGTTTATAAAGAAATGGACACTTTAAAACAAATATTTATTTAGACACAGTTTAAACCTTTCTACCGATTGAAGATGGTGCAGTGATAGACTACTGAAAACCCCGGTTTTGTGATTTATCCCAGGACAAGCGGGCAGCATATTCCCACACATGGATGACGTCACCGACGGAGCCCCACAGCGGACAGCCTCGAAAGCAAACTTGCTTGAAGATCTCAAACTTTCGAGCACTGCACCGCGCCTGCGCGCGTGCCTTCCCGCCCGAACTAGGGGGCGCATCTCCTGAGAGGATCCTCAGTTCGTTTATTTCCGCGGAGACAAGAAGACACGTTTTCTATCTCTGCAGCATTGCCTTCTCATCACCGCGGCTGTTTCTTTTTCTAAGTTCGGTCGCTGTGTTTATCTTCTTCGTTTTTCTTTCTATATAAAAATAAATAAATAAATAAAACAATTTGTTTTAGGTTTCTTTTCTTTTTGTCCGGCCGTCGAGCTTTGGGCCTAGGCCCATTAGCTCCTTCGTTCGACACGGACTTTATTTTTTCCATGTCCCGGCCTCTTACCGGGTTTAAACGTTGTCGACAGTGTAATCGGGTGATTTCGGTCACCGATCCCCACTGCCGTTGTTTACAGTGCCTGGGTTCTACTCATTCCCCAGAAGATTGTCATCGCTGCTTCACCCTTACTCCACGGGCTTTTCGACGACGTTGTGCTCAATTTTTTCAACTTTTTGGCATGGAGCAATCTTCGGATCCTGCCTCGACCTTGGCGGCTGCCCCGGTCTCGAAGGCTTCGACTCCGACGACGTCGACACCTGTGGTCTCGAAGGCCTCGACCCAGACTCCGGCTGGAGCTTCGGTCTCGAAGGCCTCGACCTATTCGGCTTCGGTTACCTCGAAGACGACACCATCCACGAAGTCTTCTACGGGGGGTAAGTCTCCGAGTTCCCTTTCAGGTGCCGTACCCAAGAAGCCACCAGAGTCCTCGGCATGTCCATCTTCGAAGCGTACCTCCAAGATAAGGGAATACTCACCTTCGAGGTCGCCCTCTTCGGAGCGTACTGCTGCACCTACGAGGTCAGAATTTTCTGTCTCGGTGCCGATGCTGGAGGACATGTTGAAATCTATACTTACCACTCAGATTTCCTCCTTAGTGGCTCAACTGGTCCCGTCCTCGACCTTGCCTCGGACTGATCAGCCTGTCACTCAACCAGAGCTTCAAGTGTTCCGAGGCCGATCCCGGACACCGAAGAACATTTCTTCGTCGGATTCTTCTCCGGGCTCGCCTCCTCCGAAGCACCGGTCGAAGCATTCAAGACCTGTTGCTTCCAAGCTTCGGAGGGAGTCTTCGACCTTAGATACCGAGACTTCTTTGCCTCGCTCTTCGAAGACAAAGCATGGCTCCCGACATCACTGAGCCTCGACTCGAAGCCCTTCTCGATCGAGAACACCGTCGAAACCAGTCCGTCGAGACAGTTCTCCTCACACCTCGACTCATTTTGTACCACGTACACCTGGTACTTCCCCATCCAGGAGCTTGAAAAGAAAGCATTCTCTTACTCCACCTCACAGTGCAGCTTCTTCTGTTACTCTACGTCTGGACTCAGAACTTTCACCATACTCTAGAGAGGCTTCTCCATCCTACTCAGCTCTGCCTAAATCTCGCAGTGGCTCTCCTGAGGAAACATCTGATCCTAAATCAATTTCTTTTGCCAAATTTATTTTTGACATGGGTCAAGCTCTCAAGCTAGACCTTCATTCAGACTTCAAATATACTCCTGAATACTTAGCGGATATGGAACTTCCTCATCCACCGAAAGAGTCCCTCAGATTACCTATGACTCCTGTTCTGAAGCAGACCTTCACTCGCAATATGGAAACACCTTATTCCATCACTGCTATCCCATCTAAGTTAGAATCCCGTTATCGAACGGTCCCATGTAAAGGTTATGAAAAGTCTCAACTCTCTCATCAATCTCTGGTAGTGGAATCATCATTGAAGAAAGCACATCCTTCAAAAATTTATGCTTCAGTTCCTCCTGGTAGAGAAGGCCGTACCATGGATAAATTTGGTCGACGTTTATACCAGAATTCTATGATGGCAAATAGAGTTCTTAATTATAACTACATATTTACGTCCTACTTCAACCATTTTCTAAAGATTTTACCTTCTTTTTACCCGGACATCTCTACCAATCGTCTATCGGAATTTAAACTTATTCTTAAGACTCTTTCTCAGTTGAGACTATTCATATTACAAGCTTCCTATGATGCCTTTGAACTCTCGTCTAGAGTATCTGCATTTGCTGTAGCCATGCGTCGTTTAGCATGGTTACGTATAGTGGACATGGATCCTAACCTTCAGGATAGATTGGCTAATCTTCCTTGTCAAGGAAATGAGTTATTTGATGACTCTATTGAGGCGGCTACCAAGCGTCTTTCAGAACATGAGTGCTCTTTTGCTTCCCTCATTCGTCCAAAACCTAAACCTGCACCAACTAGAGGTTTCAAACAGACTCCACGTCGCTATCCGCAGAAAACAACTCCTGCTTTTTCCAGACCTCCTTCTCATCGGCCTCCTCCACAACAGCGACAACAGAAGTCTCAGACCCCTGCTGCCACCAAGCCTGCTCAGTCTTTTTGACAATCTCGACCTGAGCATTCAAATTTCTCGGTTTCCAAATTCTCCCCTCCCCATAGGGGGTCGCCTGTCCACATTTTATCATCAATGGGAGCTCATTACATCAGATCTCTGGGTACTTACCATCATACGAGAGGGATACTCTCTTCGACTCCTTCAGGTACCTCCAGATCGCCATCCAAGAGAGTGTCTTTCAAATCAGTTGCATCTTCCCCTTCTTCTTCAAGAAGCTCGAGCTCTTCTTCTCCTGCGAGCAGTGGAGGAAGTTCCTCTCTCCCAAAGGAACTTGGGATTCTACTCCCGTTATTTTCTAGTTCCCAGAAAGACGGGGGATTTGCGACCGATTTTGGATCTCAGAGCTCTCAACAAATATCTAGTCAAAGAGAAATTTCGAATGCTCACTCTGCCAACTCTATATTCCTTGATGGATCAAGGGGATTGGATGTGCTCCCTCGATCTCAAAGAGGCCTATACTCATATCCCTGTTCATCCAGCGTTTCGCAAGTATCTCAGATTCCAAGTAGGAAATCTTCATCTTCAGTACCGAGTTCTCCCCTTCGGATTGGCTTCTTCCCCCAGGGTTTTCACGAAATGCCTAGTGGTTGTGGCTGCAGCTCTTCGCAACCAGAGTCTCCAAGTATTTCCATACCTAGATGACTGGCTCATCAAAGCCTCTTCTTTTTCAGAGGTTATTGCAGCGACTCAACAGACTATTCTTTTTCTACAAAATTTGGGATTTCACATCAACTTCCCCAAATCTCAATTGACTCCTTCCCAGTCTCTCCAGTTCATAGGAGCTACTCTGGACACTACCGCTCTGAGAGCATACCTTCCACAACCATGTCAGGACGCACTGCTTCAAATTTCTCAACAATTCTTCCAACTTTCCACTGTTCCAGCAAGGAAGATGATGGTTCTGCTCGGTCACATGGCTTCTACAGTTCATGTGGTTCCTTTTGCCAGACTTCACCTTCGCATTCCTCAATGGACACTGGCATCTCAATGGCAGCAATCAGTGGATCTACCAACTCGACTAATTTCCATCACTCCTTCATTGAAGAAGTCTCTCCGTTGGTGGATGCTCTCTTTGAATCTTTTAAGAGGTTTACTGTTTTACCCTCTTCCTCATCAGAAGGTCCTCACAACCGACTCGTCAATGTAAGCATGGGGAGCTCATGTGGACGGTCTTCGCACTCAAGGGCTCTGGACCCAAGCAGACCATCGGTGTCATATAAATCTGTTGGAACTCAGAGCGATATTCTATGCTCTCAAAGCTTTTCAGCATCTACTTCACGACATGTGATTCTTGTACGTACCGACAACCAAGTAGCCATGTATTATGTCAACAAACAGGGAGGGACGGGATCTCACTCCCTCTGTCAAGAAGCTCTGAAATTGTGGCATTGGGCGATTCTTCACAACATCTTCCTCAGAGCTGTTTATATTCAGGGTCAACACAATTGTTTGGCGGACAAATTGAGTCGTCTTCTACAACCTCACGAATGGACACTCAATTCTCCTACTCTTCGCCAAATTTTTGCTCGTTGGGGGACTCCGCAGATAGATCTGTTTGCGTCACCTCTCAACTTCAAACTGCCTCAATTTTGCTCCCGCATCTATACTCCTCAACGTCTCGAAGCGGATGCGTTTCTACTGGACTGGAGGAACCAGTTCCTTTATGCTTTTCCTCCGTTTCCTCTGATTCTCAAAACTCTAGTCAAGTTGAAATCAGACCATGCCACCATGATTCTGATAGCTCCTCGGTGGCCCAGGCAACCTTGGTTCTCCCTTCTACTTCAACTCAGCACCAGGGAGCCTCTTCTTCTTCCAATATTTCCTTCTCTACTCACGCAGAATCACGGATCTTTACTTCATCCCAATCTGCAGTCTCTACATTTGACAGCTTGGTACCTTTCTGTATAACAGACTTTTCTCAATTCTCTCCGTCTGTTCAAGATATCTTACTTGCTTCCAGAAAACCATCAACTAGACAATGTTATGGTCAGAAGTGGACTAGATTCTCTGCTTGGTGTTCTACACGTAACTTACCACCCAGATCTGCTTCCTTGACATCAGTTCTGGACTATTTACTTCATTTGTCACAATCTGGACTTCAGACTACATCTATACGGGTCCACCTTAGTGCTATAGCTGCTTTTCATCAGCCCTTGGATGGAAAACCCCTTTCTGCACATCCTATGATTTCTCGCTTTATGAAAGGACTTATTAATCTCCATCCACCTCTTAAACCACCTCCTGTGGTTTGGGATCTCAATGTTGTTTTAGCTCAACTTATGAAATCTCCTTTTGAACCACTTGACAAAGCTCATCTCAAGTATCTCACTTGGAAAGCTGTTTTCCTGATCGCCCTCACTTCTGCTCGACGAGTCAGTGAGTTACAAGCGCTGGTTGCAGATCCACCTTTCACAGTTTTTAACCATGACAAGGTTGATCTCCGTACTCATCTTAAATTCTTGCCTAAAGTTGTTTCAGAATTTCATATCAATCAGTCTATTGTTCTGCCTGTATTTTTTCCAAAGCCTCATTCTCATCCAGGAGAGGCGGCTCTTCATACCTTGGACTGTAAACGTGCTTTGGCTTTCTACCTCCAACGCACTCAACTTCATAGAACATCTCCTCAACTTTTCATATCATTTGATCCGAACAGGTTGGGACGTCCTATATCAAAACGCACAATCTCCAACTGGATGGCTGCTTGCATTTCATTCTGTTACGCTCAGGCTGATCTTCCCTTGCAAGGTCGAGTGACGGGCCACAAAGTTAGAGCTATGGCGGCGTCTGTAGCTTTCCTCCGATCAACTCCTATTGAGGAAATCTGTAAGGCTGCCACTTGGTCCTCGGTTCATACTTTCACTTCTCATTATTGTCTGGATACATTATCCAGGAGGGATGGCCTTAGCTTACTTAGCTTGGAGGTCACCCATGTGTGGGAATATGCTGCCTGCTTGTCCTGGGATAAAGCACAGTTACTTACCGTAACAGTTGTTATCCAGGGACAGCAGGCAGATATTCCCACAACCCTCCCACCTCCCCTGGTTGGCTTCTTGGCTAGGTATCTGAACTGAGGATCCTCTCAGGAGATGCGCCCCTTAGTTCGGGCGGGAAGGCATGCGCGCAGGCGCGGTGCAGTGCTCGAAAGTTCGAGATCTTCAAGCAAGTTTGCTTTCGAGGCTGTCCGCTGTGGGGCTCCGTCGGTGACGTCACCCATGTGTGGGAATATCTGCCTGCTGTCCCTGGATAACAACTGTTACGGTAAGTAACTGTGCTTTTTCTTACCATCCATTGGTTCTGAGCACCTTCTCGGTTTAAAGGATTTACATTTACTCACAGTCCCTTTTCCTTGATTGCTGATTTGTTCAGAAATCCAGAGCGCCAGCCTGGAACTGGGTACCTTGGCAACTTTGCAGGGCCAAATCAAATGTTATTTTTACCACCTTAAATTGATTCAAAATATGCTCATTCCTAACAAAACTACTGTTGTCCTCCAGCAGGTAAGTACACAGTAATACTAAGGCAGAATAATTAAATCCAGTTCCAAGCTGCTGATCTTTTGGCCGAAATGGCCTGCTCTATGGCTCTCTAAACAGTATTCATCTCAGCGAGCCCGAAAACTATGGATTAGACACTAATATCTATCATTTTCGATAATATTTACATGTCACCCCCTTCCTACCCCCACAGTGTTTTTTTTCCCAGATAGTAAGTATACCAAGTTTGGTTGAAATCTCTCCATGTGTTTTAGAGTTATGCTGCGAAAAGTATGGATTAGACAATAATATCTGTCGTTTTTGAAAATTTTTACATGTCACCCCCTTTCCCACACCCACAGTATTTTTCCCCAGATATTAAGTGATATGTATACCAAGTTTGGTTGAAATCTGTCCATGCATTTCAGAGTTATACTGGAACATACATACATACACACACACACACAGAGATACATCCAATTTTATATATATATAGATAGATTAAGTCCTGAACTCACATCCCAAACCAGTGTAGGATTCGTAGTTCCTGATCCTGCCTATTGGAATTGGTACTAAAGAAGTCCCTTAAGAATCATGGTGAGGTGGGCAGAAATCCAGGACTGTCAAAATCTCCAGCCTGGACAGGGTAATTAGCTTCTGGCACAGGCAATCATAATATTTCCTCTCCTTTTAGGGCTGTTAAATTACATACATTCAGGATGGAGATTTTGAGCCAATTTGGATTTCTTACAGGTGTTTAATAAACTATAAGTCTATTTTAATACTTTATGGGATCTGCAATATTGATTTCAGTGAGTAGAATCAGGAACTACCAACATGCAAGTCAAAAGCCAGGACTGGCTAGATGTCTCCCTCCCAGAACAGGGTATCTTGGTAACTCTGTCCTTTCTGAAGAATTAGGAATAAGTTTAGATTAGTAATGAGTTTATTTTGCATGAACTATCCAAGTAGAATAGCAAGGCTCTGGCAACCAGACTACCATATATACTCGAATATAAACTGGGATTTTTGGGCTAAAAATTGGCCCAAAAATGGGGGTCCTGGTTTATATTCGGGTCATCCCCCACTGACCACCCAAAATCCTCCCAGACTTTCAGGCCTGCCTTAGGCCAGGACAGGAGGGATCCCTCCCGTCTCCTGCCCTGGCCAATACTAATAATTACCACCCTCCCTCCTTCCCTTCCTCGCGTGCTTCTTCCCTGGTGGTCCAACGTATATGCGCTGAAATCCTTTGTAAAGGTAGTAGTCAGTGGCGCACCCGGACCAGTATGCAGGAGCGAGCTTTTCGTGCTCCTGGCTGGCCCTGTACCGCTCCTTGATAGGCTACCGTGAGAACCGCGAATCCTGTGAGAACTTGTGGCAGCCTATCAAGGAGCGGTTCAGGGCTGGCCGTGAGCACGAAAAGCTCGCTCCTGTGTGCCGGCCAGGGTGCGCCGCTGACTACTACGTTTACAAAGGAGGATTTCAGCGCATACACGCTGGACCACCAGGGAAGAGGTATGTGAGAGAGGGTGGTAATTATTAGTGTTGACCTTGGCAGGAGACGGGAGGGATCCCTCCTGTTCCGGCCTAACACTAGGTGGTTTAAGTTAAGGGGAATGGTTACCATAATCTGCTGGCTGGGTTAGAGGGCAGAGGGGAGTATGGGACAATCAAGCCATTGTGACATCACTGATGAGGTTGGCTCTTTTTAGGGGGAAGAGGGTACAGCGAAGGAAGGTGGGACAGTGTTCAGAGCCTGGCAGGGAGGGGGGCTTGGTTCACAGTCTGGTAGGGAATGAGATTGAGTGTAGGGCAGGGAGGAAAGGGGGCTGGGTGCAGAACTTGGCAGGGAAAGGGGCTGAGTGCAGAACCTGGCAGAGCAGGACACTTGAATATTAAGCCGCCCGACATATTCAAGTCAACCATTTTTTCTACTTTTTGGGGGAAAATGGGGGTCTTGGCTTATATTCGGATTGACTTATATTCAAGTATATACAGTAAGTTAATATTTAAGATAAATTAAATTAAAATGCCTTATTCATGTAACCCCAGGGTCCATTCTATTCACCCTGCAAAAGGCTGGCCCTGTACACCGTCTGGTTTATGGAATTTATTTTATGAGACTGAGCCCTAAAAATACTGAGAATCGAGGTTCTGGAACTTGTACAAGCTTTAATGGCATATACTACTAAGGATAAGGGTGAAACAAGTAGATATGAGACCTTTCTATGGATCAACTTAATGTACGTTTGACAAGTTTTCAAGAGTTAGCTTTTCTCCATCCTGTCAATGAAGAAACAATTGACCCACTACTTGTATTTAAACTCTGCAGTTGGCGTTTGTCTTAAATGCTGGTTGTAGTATTTAAATGGTTTGCAGTTATTCAGTGCCATTATCCAGGTAGAAAGTAGTGCTGAATATCCATACAGAGTAGGCAAGGAGGCTCAGACTCTAGATGCTAACGCCAGTATTGAGCTGGCGTTAGTTTTTGGCACGTAGCGCAGGGTTAGCGCGCGGGGCAATGCAGTGCACGCTAAAAACGCTAGCGCACCTTAGTAAAAGGGGCCCTAAGTGATCCTATATGAGATGGGTAACCAATGTTTGGAATGAAGTAATGGTGTGGCATGGTTGAATTTCCTTGAGTTGAAAAGGAGCTTCACCATGAGTTTTTGAATGAGCTGCAGTCATTTGATGTCAGCAAGATGAGTCCATTTAAGAAGTGCATTACAGTAGTACAAGTTGCTAAGGATTAAGGAATGAAGTAAGACCTTTAAAGCAAAGCTAGTAAGATAGGCCCTAATAGAAATAAAAAAGATCCACAGTTTATAAAAAGACACTGAACAATATGTCACGCTGGAAATCCAGGTATTGATCAAAAATTACACCTAATATTTTCACTGAATCATAGAAGGGTACTGGAGAAGCTGCAATAGTAATAGATTTGTCTGAATTAAGCCTTAATTTATGATCCTGCAGCCAGCCTACAATCCTATCTGACTTCTAATAAAGGACCTAATTGCATGTGTTCTGGCATGATCCAGAACCCCCATAATCTCTGCCATCTGCATAAATGTACAGAACTC
Organism: Geotrypetes seraphini; assembly: GCF_902459505.1. NCBI lineage: Eukaryota > Metazoa > Chordata > Amphibia > Gymnophiona > Dermophiidae > Geotrypetes > Geotrypetes seraphini. The sequence goes on from NC_047089.1 coordinate 20,166,671, forward strand.
AAACATTGCATCCCATATATATAGTCCTGATATTTTAAATCTTAAAATAAGAGAGTGTTTCAAAAAGTAGCAGCAAATTGATAGTATTTCATGAAATGAACACCCCTGGCATTTCAAACTCCTGCGCAGGGGAAGATACATTCTTAGAGGAAGTGTTGACATTACCCAATAGATGACATGATGTGCTTAATCGGTAACGCCTCATATACAAAATGGCAGCACCCTTAGCTGTTTGCACGGTAGAGGAACAGCAAGCAGTCATCCGATTTTTGTGGTCGGAGGGTATGAAATCTCGAGAAATTCATAGAAGAATGCTGCAGCAGCATGGAGATGCCTGCATTGCAAGAGAAGTGTATGAGTGGGAAGATGTGTTTAAAAATGGGCGAACATCAATCCCTGATGAGGAACACTCCGGTCATCCCAACACAGACATCACTGATAAGAAGGTGGGTCTTTTTTATTTTTTTTAATCTTTATTCATTTTTACATCTTGCAACAAGTGTATCAATAAATAACAATTGAAATTGAATACATCACTTGAATCTCTATCACATTCAACATTCACTAAAATTTAACCCCCTCCCTCCCATCCCTCCCATAAGCTATGTAATCACAAATATCATATACAATTTCCTTTACTATTAATCTAAACAATTAATAAAATTCTAAAATCCCTCCCTCCCACCCCCTCATTTGCATTGTACTTATAATGGAAAATAGTATCTATTCATTACAATAACTTGTCAATGGCCCCCAGATCTCTTTAAATTTATTATAATTCCCTCTTTGTATAGCAATTGCTCTTTCCATTTTATAGATGTGACACAATGAGTTCCACCAGAAACAATAATTGAGTCTATTCCAATTCTTCCAATTAAATATGATTTGTTGTATGGCGACTCCTGTCATGATCAATAAAAGCTTATTATTGTTTGATGAAATTTGACTTTGCGTCTTCATTGACATTCCAAATAGAATTGTATCATAAGATAATGCCACATGGATCTCCAATAAACAATTTATTTGGCTCCAAATAGATTTCCAAAAGGCCAAGATAAAGGGACAATAGAATAATAAATGATCTAGAGTCCCTACTTCGAGATTACAATGCCAGCATCTATTAGACTTAGAGCTATTCAATTTTTGTAATCTAAATGGGGTCCAAAAAGCTCTATGTAACAGAAAAAACAAAGTTTGTCTCATAGATGCGGACACTACATCTCATTCTCCAAGACCAAATTCGTGGCCATTGAGACGCAGTAATTTGATGCTTAATCTCAGTGTTACAAATATCCTTAAGAACAGTTGTAGGCTTCTTTTTAACTAATCCGGTTATCAATTTATACCACTGTGCAGCCTTGTGACCCAGAAAATCCACCTGAAAGTATAAGAACTCTAAGCTATATTGATTATTAAGATTTTTCCATTCAGGGACCCCGCCTGAATGGCCTGCTTCAGTTGCAACCATCTAAAATTTTGTGATTTATTAAGACCATATTTATGTTGCAAATGTGAAAAATCTTGGAGTTTAACCATATAGTCTGATTTGTTGATTTATGTATTGGAACAGGTGTTAAGTTACTAACATATCATAATGTTTTACAAGTATCCATTAATATTCTATTTTCTTTATATAATCTAGGCATTTTAATACTGAGAACATGACATAAACGCAGAAGAAACATGAGTCGCCATTCCAACCACAACCAATCTGGTGTATTATCAATGGTGGGTCTTGCTGACGCCTGTATTCATAAAAAGCAGATGCATTTCTTTAGAAGTTCTGGCCAGGGAACTGGAGGTCAGCAGAAGATGTATGGAGTAGTGAAATTCAACCACTCTCCACATAACTTCAGTGCATAAGTTAGGCTGGCAAAACAGCAGAATATACAGATAAAATAAAGTGTCCCAGCCATCACTTTCCTTTACACTGTACTTATACGGCAGCAGAAGCCATGGAAAATAGGCCAGATGAGAGCACTTATTGAAAGCATGTCTGTTTTTCACTAGTTGTCAAGAGAAAGAAAAATTTTGGGACCGTACATGAGGCGGTGAAAGCAGGTGATATAGAACAGCTAGCAGCTATGGTCAAAAGTGGAGCCAGTATTAATGAGGTTGATCCAGTTCATAAATTCACACTATTACACTGGGCTGCACATTCCGGAAGCCTTGAGGTAAGAAAAAACCTCCTCTTATTTCTCAGACATAACATTTTTCTATGGTGTTATTTAAATAGACTTCCAGAAGAAGACAATGGAGTGTCAATATTGGAAAGCACTTATGAGATTTGCAGCAACATTGATTGTGAAAGTGCTTTAAAAAATTAACAATGGCACTGGAATTTAGACAGTGCCACTGAAAATACATATTGGTTTAAATGTATAACTTGTACAGCTGTTACGCAACTTACATTTTATTTACAAAATTTCTTACTAACTCTGGGCCCATTTTTGGTATCTCTCTCCCCCTTTCACCTTTTCTGAGGCCTGACAAGCAGTTGATATGGACTACAGGCTCTTTGACAGGAACAGTCAAGCTGCTTGCTCCAGACATATATCACACTATAAATTATGAATAAAATGCTCATTTATAATTTACTAGTCTTTAAGCCCGTTACATTAACGGGTGCTAGAATAGATGTGTCTGTCTGTCTGTCTGTGTTTCTTTCTCTCTCTCTCTCCTTGGCTGCTGTCTGTATTCTTCTGTCTCCCCCCTCCCCCGAGCAAAGCTGTCTGCCCCCAGGACACACCTCCCCCCCAAAGCAGGCCCCTTTCCCTCTCCCTAAATGTCTCTCCATGGCCCTCTTCTGTCTCCCCCCCCCCGAGCAAAGCTGTCTGTCCCCAGAACACCTCCCCCCAAAGCAGCCCCCTTTCCCTCTCCCTATCCATAGCCCCTTCTGTCTCCCCCCAGCACACCCCTCCCCCCAAAGCAGCCCCCTTTCCCTTTCCCCCTGGCTCCCGGTATTGATTCCCTTCTTACCCTCCCAACATCCAGGCGTCTTCTGGCTTGCTCCTCTTCACCAAAGCAGCCTGTGATCGTGGTGGCCGGCTTTAGCGAACCTCGCAGGCTGCTCTCCAACTCGGTAGCACGTTCCCTCTGACGCGATCCTGTGTGTCAGAGGGAGCGTGCTACTGAAGCTGGAGAGCGGCCTGCGAGGTTCTTTAAAGCCGGCCACGATCGCAGGCTGCTCTGAAGAGGAGGATCAGCAGCGGCGAGTGAGGGCGGGAAGTGACACGGCGACTCCTTCTTCTGCACGGAGGTGGAGAGCGGCTTGCGAGGTTCGCTACAGCGGCTGGTGAACCTCAGCAGGCCGCTTTGAAGAGGAGCGGGAGGGAGGAGTCGCTGGTGTCTTCTGCACAGTCACGCGCAGGCGCCGTGAGGACTGGCACAGAAGCACACCTCACGGCGCCACCGCTCACGAATTTTCAAGAGCGCATGCGCCTCTAGCATTTTATTATTATTGATGTTCACATTAGAATGTCAGGTAAGATATGCAAAATGGGAGAAACTTTTTTTAAAAAATTTAATTCTAATGGTAGAGGGGGTGCTGAAAAGTTCTTAGCCCAACCAAGAAGGGAATGACGTGGAGCCATGAAACTTACAAGTTATTCCACACATTCACCCTTAAGTTCAACACATTTGGCACATCATGTCTGAAGTTTCAACCCTTCCAAAAAATACTTTGATGTCTGGTCACTGAAATAGTGCACCATTGCTGCGATCACCCCCAAATCACTTGAAAATTGTCACCCTTTCAAACTTTTTAAGTCTAAAAACAGAAAATAGTCAAATGGAGCAAGATCTGGTGAGTAGGGTGGATGAAACCCCCAACTGCGCCAAAACATCCATCGTTTTGCCAGCCATGTGAGCAGGTGCAGGTACATAGTCTTGCAAAAAGAGAACTTCTTTCTGTAGCTTCTTTCTCCTTTTTTTCTTTCAATGCCTCCTTTACTGACACAGCAAGTTACAGTTGTATTGCCCCCTTGGAAGTTACAGTAGTTTGGCCCCTTGGAAGATAGTCAGTCATTATCCTGATCCCAAAACACTGTGGCCATAACCTTCCCTGCCGACTTTTGGGTTTTGAATTTCCTTGGCCTTGGAGAACCTGAGTGCCACCATTGTATGGACTGTTGTTTTGTCTCAGGATCATAGTGGTGTAACTGCAAATTCTGCTTGGAAGTGTCCACTCAACGTCGTTTCTCATCAGCATTCAAACATTTGGGCACTCACTTGGCTGACAGTTTCTGCATACCCAACTGCTCATGGATTGTACCACCCAACACATTTCTCTGGATATTTGTAGTGTCTCAGCAGTTGTTTTAACCGATATTCGCTAATCTGCTAAAATAAAGTCATGGACATGGTCAACAATTTCAGGAATTGATACCATTTGAGGCTTCCCAGACCTTGCTGTGTCTTCAGTCTTGAAATCTCCACACTGTAAGTTTGCACATCACTTCTTCACGGTGGAGTATGATGGCCATTTGTCACTGAATGTTTGCATTATACATTCATGGACTTCCTTTGGAGTTTTCTTTTGCAGGAATAGGAACTTCATGACAGCTCTGAGTACCACACTTGAACATTCCACACTCTTTGTTGATATGGTTCAATCAATGATCTGAAACAATGTCAAAACATAGCACTTTGCAAAATAAAATAGCACTCTTTTTAGCTACAGCAGCAAAATAATGCTCAGAATTTAGGAAGATGGTTGGGCTATGAACTTTTCAGCACCCCCTTGTATCAGATTGCAATCATTATGTACCCCAAACTGGTCTTTCCTTAGCAACAGCAGCAGATGAATCCAGAGACTAGTGGGATAACACACATCTACCAGCAGGTGAAGATAGAGAAACTGATTAACAGGTGGTCCTATTGGCTGGCACGCTCCCTGTATCTTGAGTATTCTCTATCTCGCAGCAGATGATGGTCGCTTTTCAACTAGCTCTTGAATTCTGGCTGTGACTGGAAAATTATTTTCTCCTGTTGAGGTTTCTCTTCAGTGAGACAGGGGTGTCCGGCTGAACGGTGCTGGCTTTAGGGATTACACCTGGGCCCCCCCCCCAGGTCCCTGCCTCACCCTCCCTCCAGTGATAGAGGGTCTGACTTGGTCTCAATTTTCTTCTTTCCCTTATTGTGTACAAAAAAATAATAATAATAATTTTTCCTTTTTAAATATATATTCCTGATGAATATGCATAAGAGATATTTGCATTTGATTGTGCAAGTAAATGTAAACATACCTCATGTTTCAGGTTTTTGGGTTTTTTTTGCAAAACTATAAAAACCAGATAAATTTGTAGTTTGACATATCTGATGTAGCTAATTAGTTTACTGGAGCATTGTAACCTGAGTGATTTCAAGATCTGTGCTGAAGTAATTGTTAAATAGCATGTGATTAATACTTTTGTTTTCTCCTTGGACAAGCAAAATGGCAGATCCTTGCAAGTAGGTGACATCATCCAATGGAGCCTAAGCAGGAAAGTGCTTCTCTTAGCTTAGACAATTTCTAGAAGTTTGCTTGATACTCCAGGGTGCCTCCTGAAACTGTCATTTTCTTTGTAGATGTGGGCCTCCTTTTCCCTTACAGGCCCTAGTTAAGGTTTTTCCCAATGTTCTTAGTTTTTCCATGTTCTCCTTCTCTGAGCTTTCTTGTTTGGTGCTTGGCTTTTTGTAAAATTTTATGTTAAGATTTTATACAGGTCCAAAAGAAACAATCTCTCTCTTTTTTTTAAAATTTTTTATTCATTTTGCCTCTTACAACAAGTGTATAAGTAATTGACACATTGAAATGTATACATCACTTGAATTTCTTATCATTTTAACCTTAATACATAAGAATTGAATTGATCTCGTCCCTCCTTCCCCTTCCACATTATATCAAACCAAATATATCCAAGAAGAAATCTTAACCAAAAACCCAAAAATTTACCCAAAATTCAGAACCCCCTCCCCCACCCTTCATCTGCATTTATACTTGTATTGGAAAAAATGGTATTTACTCATTACAAAATTTTGTCAGTGGCCCCCAGATCTCTTTGAATTTATTAGAATTTTCTTTTTGTAACGCAATTGCTCTTTCTATTTTATAGACGTGACATAACGAGTTCCACCAGAAACAGTAATTGAGTCTACTCCAATTCTTCCAATTAGATACGATATGTTGTATGGCGATCCCTGTCATAATCAATAAAAGCTGATTATTTTTTGATGAAATTTGGCTCTGTGTTCTCATTGACATACCAAATAGAATTGTATCATAAGATAGAGCCACAGGATTCGCCAATAAACAGTTTATTTGGCCCCAAACTGACTTCCAAAAGGCTAAAATGAAGGGACAGTAGAATAATAAATGATCTAGAGCAGTGTTCTTCAACCTTTTGACACCTATGGACCGGCGGAAATAAAATAATTATTTTGTGGACAGGCACCAGTCTGCGGACCAGCGGTTGAAGAACACTGGGCTAAATCATGGGCTAAACCCCGGCCATCTCCGCCCCAGACCCCTCCCCCATAATAGTGCTAAAATTGTAACACCATTTTTTCCATTCATTTTCCATATATATATATATACATACACATATATATATATATATATATATATATATATATACACACACACACACATAATCAATACATAAGGTTAACCACAAAATTAAACTATGCAAAGCATACTGTATGTTTCTCAATATTCATTCCTACCAGAACACCTGGCCTTAGTCACACATGCAGAACACAGATAACCCCTATGCAAATACGGGACCAAAAACTAAAAGTACTAATATATACAAACAAACCTTAAGATGCAAGACTCTGCATGCAGTACAGTCCCCAGAGAAATATAAACAAATGCATTTCTTCCTGAACAGTGCAAAATATAGACAGCAGATGAAAATTCTCAAAATTGACACAATTCAATCTGTAAATTCAAAAATCATTCCCCCTACCTTTGCTGTCTCCCTCCCTCCATGCTGTGCCTTACCTTCCGGCCTGCTCCTGCCTGGCTGTTTTATGCCGCTCCCGGGGTTATCTTTGAGCCTGCTCCCTCTTCCTCACTGATGCAGTGCACAAAGGCACAGGCAGCGGCTCCTCACGCATCCTGTGCCTCATCCAGAAGCCTTCTCTCTGATGTTGCGACGTTGGAGAGAAGGCTTCCGGTTCAGGCACAGGATGTGCATAGGAGCCGCTGTCCGCGGCTTTGTGCACTGCGGTAGTGAGGAAGAGGGAGCCGGGCCGAAGATAATGCCACATCAATCACACCACGGACCGGCAGCTGAAGAACACTGTCTTGGGCCTGATGCATGTGCTGGCTCTGTGGACCGGCAGGAAATTTCTGCGGACCGGCACTAGTCCACGGACCGGTGGTTGAAGAACACTGATCTAGAGTCCCTACTTCGAGATTACAATGCCAGCATCTATTAGACTTAGAACTATTCAACTTTTGCAATCTAACTGGGGTCCAAAAAGCTCTATGTAAGAGAAAAAACCAAGATTGTTTCATAGATGCGGACACTGTAGATCTCATCCTCCAAGACCAAATTCGTGGTCATTGAGACGCAGTAATTTGATGCTTGATCTCAATGCTCCAAATATCTCTAAAAATATCTCTAAAAAGACATTAGAAATAAAAATGCAACATGTTTTCCAAAACCAAGGGTTCCTTTTATCAAGCCACGCTAGCGGTTTAACGCGTGTAATAGTGCATGTTAAACCGCCAGCCGCACTAACCGCTAACGCCTCCCTTAAGTAGGTGGTAGTTTTTAGGCCAGCGCAGGGGTTAATGCGTGATGAAAAGTTGCGCACGTTAACCCCGCTAGCGAGGCTTGATAAAAGGAACACCAAGTGATCTAATAAAAATATAGACCATATCTTGGAAGAACTACCTATATGTCAGAGACTTGAAGCTAAATTATATTACAAAGATCAAATCTTCACCTAACTAATAAAGAAAACAAGAAATGGGAAAAAGAAAAAGGAAGATCTACTGACTGGCTAGGGCTATATTTATGCAAATGAGAGAAGGATTGATATTTAAATATTTGAGAAATACTCATAAAACATTTACATGGCAAACATAAGAAAAACGTTGCACCAATAACCAATACATGGTTCTTTAAGAGCAAAAATGGCCTTTTTCTCATTGGAGACATTGGGGAAATTGTTTCTTCTGTCCACAAACAAACAAACTTTTCAACACAGAAGATTTATCCACTTCACTGTCAAAGGTTAATTCCAGTGTAGCTCTGCTGGGAATAAAATTACATTACATTAGTGATTTCTTTTCCGCCATTACCTTGCGGTTCAAGGCGGATTACATTCAAACTAAAAACAAGAATTACATTCAAAATTTGAAAGAATAGAATAAGCGATGATATAAAATTTTTAAGGTAATAAAAAAAACAAAAAAAAAACGTTGGGTAAAATCCTGTGTAGACTCCAGGAAATAAGTTAAATTAGCAGTTGGAGCTCAACAGGAGGAAGATCCTACATCTACATCAGGGGTAGGGATCTCCGGTCCTTGAGAACCGTAATCCAGTCGGGTTTTCAGGATTTCCCCAATGAATATGCATTGAAACCAGTGCATGCAAATAGATCTCATGCATATTCATTGGGGAAATCCTGAAAACCCGACTGGAATACGGCTCTCGAGGACCGGAGTTCCCTACCCCTGATCTACATGGATCACTTCAGATTTTGAAACAGGTACATAATATAACAGATACATTTATTTTAGATTTCAACAGTATCATGGGAGAAAGAAAGGAGATGAATTTCGGAAAAGTTCAGAACCTGAAATTGCTAGCTCTAGATTTATTTGCCAAATTTTCTACTTCCTTATGCAACTCGATTGTATCCTTTATCTGAGCAGCCCTGGCAGCTTGCATTCCCTGAATTTGAGGTTCCATTTGCCCAAGCTTCCTTTTACCTGCAAAATCATAGTATGTAGTTCCTGTGTTTTAAGGCACATATCATGGTTTGTGATCATATTGACTTCCTGCAGGACTTGGGCGTTAACTAAAGATGTGCGCTATTATAGAATGCAAGGTATCGGTTGCTAAATTATTTGGGAAGATTTGCACCAAATAAAACCTAGTGTAAAACCTTACGCCTAAATGTTTGGTGCTGATCCCGGCACTACATGCTATCCTAATGGTTTCATCTATTAATGCAAAATGGGCAGCCTGGGGTTCATCTGCTAATGCAAAATATGCAACCTGGGTGCTGTAGCCTAATGATTAGCACACCTGCCTTAAAAAGCTATAGACCTGAGTTTAAGTCCCACTGCAGCAGCTGGCTGCCCTAGACAACCATTGCTGGGGTAACCATTGGACTTGATGAGACTCTGGACCCAGCCCCAGACCTCACTTGGCCTATAGGTTATAGATTTTCTCCCCCCCCCCTCCCCTTCTCCACTGCTCCCTTTCCTCTCTCACTCCCTTGCAGAGCTATAAAGTTTGTCAGGCAGCAGCAGCATGACAGGCTGCCTTCAGACAGCTCCTGGATCTCCCCTCTGCAGCATTCCATCTACAGGAAATTGCATCAGAGGAGTAAGAATATGGCAGAGGGAAGACATAAGGACTGTTCAAAGGCAGCATGTCATGCTTCTGATGGTGACTGACGTACAGCACCGTGGGAGAATAAGAGGTAAGAGAGCAGTGCTGCACCTATTGGGGGGGGGGAAGGAGGATAGAGGGGGCAATGGAAGTAATGTGATGGAGGAGCTGTTCTGTAAGAGATGGTATCCACTTATTGAAAAAGAGTAAAGATCTTCTAGAACAGACTGGCTAGCCTACTAAGGAGGGCTTTAAAGTAGGACTGTCAAATGAGTGAACAAAGCTCTCGGGTAAGTACAACATTAAACACAGCTTTCAAAATTTTGCCCAATTTCAATCTATCTACAGTGCCTATATATAATGCTTATACAGTGGTACCTCGGTTTGCGAGTGCACCGGTTTGCAAGTGTTTTGCAAGACGAGCAAAACATTCACAAAATTGGTGCCTCAGAAACCGAGCGTGCCTCGATTTACGAGCGCCCCCCCGTGATCAGCACCCTCCATTCACGTCGCACACCCTCCCCGCCGCGATCCGGCATCCCCCATGAATCCACCCACCCACCCGATCACATTTCTTACCCCCGTTTGGCACTGGCACCAATGCACAGGACATGCCGGTGCCGGTGCCTGAAGATCTGCCTCCTTCGCGCTGGGTCATGAGCATCTGCGCATGCTCAAGGTCTTCGGGTTCCTGTTCTCTCTGAGGCTGATCTTGGTTGCTTGTGTTTCCAGCTTTGGAATGTTTCACCCATCTCCTAATACTGCTAGCGCCCATGCACACATCTTCATATACACGCATAAGAACATAAGCAATGCCTCTGCTGGGTCAGACCTGAGGTCCATCATGCCCTGCAGTCTGCTCATGCGGCAGCCCAACAGGTCCAGGACCTGTGCAGTAATCCTCTATCTATACCCCTCTATCCCCTTTTCCAGCAGGAAATTGTCCAATCTTAAACCCCAGTATCGTACTTTGCCCTATTACGTCCTCTGGAAGCGCATTTCAGGTGTCCACCATACGTTGGGTAAAGAAGAACTTCCTAGTATTCATTTTGAATTTGTCCTCTTTCAACTATTCTGAATGCCTTCTTGTTCTTTTATTTTTTTAAAGTTTGAAGAATCTGTCCCTCTCTACTCTCTCTATGCCCTTCATGATCTTGTAAGTCTCTATCATATCCCCTCTAAGTCTCCTCTTCTCCAGGGAAAAGAGACCCAGTTTCTCCAATCTCTCAGTGTACGAAAGGTTTTCCATCCCTTTTATCAGACGTGTTGCTCTCCTCTGAACCCTCCCGAGTAACGCCATATCCTTCTTAAGGTACGGCGACCAATATTGGATGCAGTACTCCAGATGCGGACGCACTATCGCCTGTTACAACGGCAGGATAACTTCTTTCGTTCTGGTTGTAATACCCTTCTTGATTATACCTAGCATTCTATTCGCTCTCTTAGCGGCCGCTGCGCACTGTGCCGTCGGCTTCATTGTCATGTCCACCATTACCCCCCAAGTCCCTTTCTTGGGTACTCTCATTCAATATCCCTCCCATCGTATAGTTATACCTCGGGTTTCTGCTTCCCACATGTAATACTTTACATTTCTCAACGCTGAAGTCTTTTGAGAATTTCTGCAGTGGGTATTTCCTCTTTTAACAAGGCACTCAATGACATCACGTTGACAAAATGAAACATCAGTGTTGGTCATTTTGTTTCTACTGCCTGTGGTCACGTGATAGAAGCTAATAATTTCACAATACCTCAACGACTTGTAGTGTAAAGTCTGTACATTAAGATGATGTACTTGTTTTTCCTACATTGATAAATTCTGATTTGTAAAAAATTGTTGCTCATTAATGTCTGTCTATCTGTCAAGAACTTGAAGATTTAACAAAGTAAAGAGGAATCAATGTGGTTTAATGTGGAAAGAAGGAATGGAAGATCTCTTTATATCCTATATAATAAAACCCTAGCCGCGCATGTGCACTCTTACCTGCGTGTTCTGTGATCTCTGATCTGTGATCAGTAGGTCTGTGGCGGCAGGAGTGCGCATGCGTGCATATATCGCGGGGCCGCCAGGACTGGCCTGCAGCGCTGGATTCCCTACTCTCCACCTCCTCAAGGAAAAATTAAAAGCTGCGGTATCGGCTCCTGTCATGAGCCACACCGGTGTCGGAGAAGGCTTCCGACGCTGGCGGGGATCGTGAGAGGAGCCGCGGCGGCACTTTTAAACTTAAAAAAAAACCTTCGGCCGCAGCAGGCCAGCCTGCGGGAAGGGAAGGGGTAGCTGACAAAGAAGAGGACTAGCCTGCTGTGGCCGAAGGTTTTTTTTTTAAAGTTTAAAAGTGCCACAGCGGCCCCTTTCCCCTCTCAGGGAGGGGCCGAACGGAGCAGGTCAGATCGCGGTAAGAAAAGGGAAGGGAGGGTGGGGGAAAATGCTGCTACTGCTGCACAGGGACCTGGAGGGGAAGGGAAATACTGCTGCTGCTTCAGCACAGGAAAGTGGAGGGGAGGAGGAGGGAAATGCTGTTGCTGCTGCACAGGGAAGTGGGGTGGAAATGCTGCTGCACAGGGAAAAGGAGGGAAAGAATGACAGACAGAAGGTGGGAGGGAGGGAGACAGAAAGAAAGGAAGAAAGACACAGGGGCAGGGAGAGGGACAGAAAGACAGACAGAGAAAGGGGGCCAGGGAGGGAGAGAGACAGAAAGACAGACAATTTTCTAGCACCCGTTAATGTAACGGGCTTAATGACTAGTTCGTGTGATATTCAGTTTTAATTTACAGTCAGAAGAAATAGATGGAAATTTAACAGAAGCCATTCATAAAATTGCTATGAAAGAAGAGATGCTGTTGCTAGGTGAAATCCTGACTGCGCTGCCACTTGTGAGGACTTGCCATCCTGCTTTTCCTCCAAGAAAGCCAAGTTTCTTGCCTGTGAACAGCAGGATGCAAGCCCTTATGTATCCTCTCACCAGTCCTAGGAATTGTCTTCTAAAATAATCTAAGAACTGGGGTGACTCGGTGTGGGAAGTGATGCATTTGTGCATTGTTTATCATTTATTGAATGTACTATGCCCCTTTTCTATATCAGATCAAGGCAGTGTACATTAAAAGAAATAAAAAATCTTACTAGATATAAAAGGTGACCTCAATGATCAAATAGGATAGACTCATTCTTCTAAAACACAAATAATACACACATTCATTCAAAGGTGAGCTCTTTAACAGAGAAAAATTTCTTAAAAAGCTACTTTGAAAAAATAAGTCTTGAATGCTACTCAAAACACAGTGTGAGAATCCTCTAACTGGAGATACGGCGGAAAAGAATTCCAGAGGGCTGATTTCTTTGGAGGGCACAGCTTCTGGGAATCTTCTAAGCTGAAAGAAGCTTTTTCTTGCATGGATCTTGTTGGCTGATGGTACCCAATTTTGAGTACTTGTATCTTGCTTTCTACAGAGATGCATTCTGCTGGTCAGTAACATGTTATTTGTATTGAAATTAAGTTCTGATGCTGCACTGGGGCTTTGATACTTATGTATTTACTTTTGCCTTTCCATTAGTATGTTACACATGCTGAAGAGCTGTAGTGCCTCTTTGTCTAGCGCAGTTCTGAATGTCATTTCTGTCTAGTGTCTTCATTGGCTGTTGTGGCATGGAGCTGATTTAACTGATGTAACTACAAAAGACTGGACAGCTGCTCATCTCGCTGCTATTCGGGGGCAAGATGCTTGTATGCAGGTAAATAGCAAAGCTCTCCTTTCACAGAACTGCAATAAATGAAATGGTTTTAGGCTATATTAGGACTAGGGGGCATGCAATGAAGCTATTAAGTAGTAGATTTAAGGCAAAATGGAAAGAATATTTCTTCACTACATGTGTAATTTAAACTCTGGAATTCATTGCTGGAGTTAGCTTAGCAGGGTTTAAAAAAGGTTTGACTATGTGAGGAGAGTGTGGCCTAATGCAAGTTCAATTCCAGCCTACTCCTTGTGACCTAATTTGCCTTTGTCCCAGGTACCATAGTTAGATTGTGAGCCTGCCGGGATAGATAGGGAAAATACCTAAGAGTACTTGATTACTATTCAATGTATTGTAAACCACTTTGGATGAATCTTTTCATGAAAAGGGCAGTTAATAAATCCCAATCAATGAATAAAATTTCCTAAAATAAAAGTCCATAAGCCATTATCAAGATGGATTTGGGGAAATCCACTGCTTATTCCTAGGATAAGCAGCATATAATATGTTTTACTCTTTGGAATCTTGCCAGGTACTTGTGACCTAGGTTGGCCACTGTTGGAAACAGGATACTGAGCTTGATGGACCTTATGTTCTTAAGTTCTAACTGCAGTTTTCTAGTTCTCCAACAGCGAGAGATTAGAGAAAATGGGCCTCTTCTCCCTTGAAAAGAGGAGACTGCGAGGGGACATGATTGAAACATTCAAAATACTGAAGGGAATAGACTTAGTAGAGAAAGACAGACTGTTCACCCTCTCCAAGGTAGGGAGAACGAGAGGGCACTCTCTAAAGTTGAAAGGGGATAGATTCCGTACAAACGTAAGGAAGTTCTTCTTCACCCAGAGAGTGGTGGAAAACTGGAACGCTCTTCCGGAGTCTGTTATAGGGGAAAACACCCTCGAGGGATTCAAGACAAAGTTGGATACGTTCCTTCTAAACTGGTGAGACTGGACTCATTTGGAGCACTGGTCTTGACCTTGGGGCCGCCACGTGAGCGGACTGCTGGGCAGGATGGACCACTGGTCTGACCCAGCAGCGGCAATTCTTATGTTCTTATGTTCCAGTTAGGTTTAGAAATTGATTTTGTTGGCTTAGTATTTAGTTTGCTGCATTATTACAGCCACACTCTCTTAAGTGTAATGGAGCTGTAAAAACATTATAAATGCAGAATATGGTATCGTGGACCCACGGCCATACACAAGGGTTGCAAGTAAAATCGCCTTATTAAAATTCAAATTAAGGATTCTTCGAGTCTGTTCTCTCTTAATCCTTTATTGTCCATGTATACAAGTCCCATCCCCTTTTTTTCCCTTTCCACAGGCTTGATATGTTAGCCAAGCTTGAAACTTTACTAGAGTTCCTTTGAGCCCTGTCCCTGACAGTCTCCCAAATTCAGTGAATGCTACTTTTCTTTTTTTACTCCAAGGTCCTTCAGCCTGTCCCTGACATAGCTTCACCGGTTCAATACGCAGTCATTTCTTTTTAACTTCAAGGTCCCTTTAGCATTTCCCTGACATGGCTCCACATGTTCAGTAAACACTTGTCCTACCTCAATTAAGCCTCTGCTTCTTTCTGGCAAACATAAAGGGCTCCTTTTATCAAGCCACGCTAGTGGGGTTAACACATGCGACTTTTCATCACGCGTTAACTCCTGCGCTGGCCAGAAACTACCGCCTGCTCAAGAGGAGGTGGTAGCAGCTAGCACGGCCGGCAGTTTAGCGCGGCTTGTTAAAAGGAGCCCAAAGTAGCCAAATCAAAAATATCACAACTTTTTTTTTGTAGGACATCAGAAATAACACTTGTTGGACCAGAATAGCTATAATGCTATACCACAGTGTCTTATCAGTAGTCCCGTTTTTAAAAAAAAAATTTTTAATTTATATTAAATAGTAGTGCTTAAAACTGCTTCATATCTTCAATAAATATCATTAAATGCTTTGTCTTCAAAATTGTATTGTATTTCAAAATTTTAATAGTCAGCAAACTTAGCTTTGTGGTCGCGTCGGGGAGGGAATGAACAAGCCGACACGATCATGTTTTGCCACCAGGACTGTTTCAAGGCTCTCTTTCCCCCTTTTTCCTTTCTAATGCAGAGTCAGCACTTGGCTAGTTAAGTGCAGATATTCTGCATTAACTGACCAAGTTAACTGCATAAAGAGAATTGCACAAAAGTCGCTCCTTTCTCTGTGGCTCACCATTTCTGGTTAGATACTGAATATCGTATCACACTTGACCAGGTATGTTTTCGCCACTCCCTCATACTTGGAAATTCAGTGCTGAGCCAAGACATGGCCAGGCATTGAATTTCCAAGGATACACTAGCGGCAGTCAACAAAACACTGCTGCTGGCTGAATATCAAGCCCAAAGGTGTTAAGCAGCATTCACCAAGGGCATAGGTCAGTTGAAGCTCACTGAGGGGAAAGCTTGAAAGTAAAACTAGCACTGAAGGTAAAAAAAGGTGTAATATGGTTAGTGTGCTTTATTACATCGAGCTCCTGGTCAATACTTGCTGTGAAGTAGCAGGAAAGGTGGAACTTTTGCAAAATGTTGTAAATGAAAAATTGGTTAACATAACCCAGGGGTCCCCAAAGTGCCTCCTTGAGGGCCGAATCCAGTCGGTTTTTCAGGATTTCCCCAATGAATATGCATTGAAAGCAGTGCTTGCACATAGATCTCATGCATATTCATTGGGGAAATCCTGAAAACCCGACTGGATTAGGCCCTCAAGGGGAGGGACTTTGGAGACCCCTGGCATAACCTATTGTTGTCTGTAACTGGTTGTCCCGGGATCCCCCTTCTTATACTCAATGGAGATCCTTGATGATTATACATGCTACGTTGGAGCGGAGATTGGTAGGAGACCTGGACCGTGGTCCGGGCCATCGATTCTCTCAGACCTGGGAACGTTTTTGGCTGGACCTTACACCTCATGCCCGTAGTAGATTATTGAATCTGTGAGAATGACCTTATGCTTCTCGACATGGCACTGGACTCCTAGGGGTTGGGGATGGGGGATGGGGGTGGGGGGTGGGGATGGAATTTCTGTTTTCGTGGATGACTCTGCTGATTGTTTTGACTGTTGACATGTTTTGTAGTTGAAATTAATAAAACACATTTGAACATAACCTATTGTTGTCTGAATGAAAATAACACTGTCAAATGGCATCTACCGTTCAATTTTGTTTTAAATTTCTTGCATTATATTTCTTAATGTTTTCCAAGGCCCTTATAGCTAATGGAGCAAATGTAATTGCAAGAGACCATCGAGAATGTACTCCGTCACACCTTGCAGCAGCCCATGGACATTCATTTACTTTAAAAACCATACTTCGTAGTGGCGCGGTAAGGACTTTTATCCTATGAATCAATATTTTTTTCTTTGTGGTATATTAGTGCACATTTACTAGAATGTCTTATTTTATACTGTCAGAATCAGCATGTGTATAAAAGGTACATTGTCAAAAGCGTGGAGGACTGTGGTGCGCCGACATTTGAGCGCAGTACAAATGCATGCTGCTTTTGAGGCCTTCTGTTTTACGCTATTATTCTCCCCTTACCTATTGTTGTTTTTCTCTTAGATGTTTCCTTTACTATCTTTTAAACTTGTATTTCTTTTCCTAGTCTCTTCCTTTTGTGTCATTCGTTTGTCTTATGAGTCATATTTAAATTGTCAATTTCCCTTAAATTATTGTAATTTTAATATTTTAATATTTTGTACATCGCTTAGAATGTGGTATAAGCGATCAATCAAATACTTAATAAACTTGGAAACTTGGTGTGTGTGTGTGGGGGGGGGGGAACCCCTTGACTACACTTTGGGCTCCTTTTATCAAGCTGTGCTAGCGGTTTAACGCGCGTAATAGCGTGCATTAAACCGCCGGCCACGCTAGCCGCTACCGCCTCCTCTTGAGCAGGCAGTAGTTTTTAGCCAGCGTGGGGGTTGGCGCGTGATGAAAAGTCGCGTGTGTTAACCCTGCTAGCGCGGCATGATAAAAGGAGCTCTTAGAATTGCTCGTGCTTCCGTTGGGGGGGAGGTCGAGGGAGGGACCCCCCAGTATACTGAAAACTCCCATTCTTTTTGCTGTTTGGGAGTTTTCAGTGTAGTGGGGGGTTCTGCCCCCACATCCCCCCTCCCAATGAGAGCGCGAGGACTTCTAAGTGTAGTGTGGTTTCCCTCCCACACACCCTCTTAGAGCGCAAAAGGGAAGGCCTCAAAGCGGCGGAAGCTACGGTGCACATTTGTCTTGAGCGCAAATGTCAGCGCACCACTGTCCTCTGCCGTTTTGACGGGTCACCGTATAAAAGACAGCTGAGTTTGTGATTGTCATGTCTGCTGTAGGGTTAGCAGCAGAGATGTCAAGTTTTCCAATTCTAACCTGGAGATTTTGAACGTACATCCCAAAGCAGTGTAGGATTTGTAGCGCCTCATCCTGCCCATTGGCATCAGTGCTGCAGCTCCCATAATGCACCAGCTTGGCATGGGCAAAAATCCAGCTCTGCAGCTCATGAAACTGTTCCAGCACAAGAGTGCACACTGATAGTGCAGAGCTAACACAGGCCTTGTCTTGCTCTCTAATTGATCAACAGCTGCTGTTACAAGTAGAAGCCAATGGAACCTGAGCTGTTGATCAATTAGAGAGCAAGACAAGGCCTGTGTTAGCTCTGCACTATCAGTGTGCACTCTTGTGCTGGAACAGTTTCATGAGCTGCAGAGCTGGATTTTTGCCCATGCCAAGCTGGTGCATTATGGGAGCTGCAGCACTGATGCCAATGGGCAGGATGAGGCGCTCTTTGTTTTGCTCTCTGGAGCAGCTATATTTATTCCTACAGAAATGTTCAATGAACTTGTCAAGGGCTGCTGTGAAAATTTGTCATTAGTTCCATATCAACAGACAGATATAACACTATCTCAATCTACCGGCATTACTCCTGTGCAGATAAATACTTATTCATTTCATGATCAGAGGGTGGCCAACACTGGGGATTTTGGTTTTGGCTGTCTTGACTAAACTGTAAGCTTTTTTGAGCAGAAACTGTCTCTTCTATGCACTGTAGAAATGATAAGTAGTAGTAATAAACTGAATCTGCAAGCCCAAATCCATTGCATAGTTTGGGCCAAAATTGAAACTGGACAGCACAGCTCCCCCACTGAGCAAAAGTGAGCTGCTTGGCTCTCAACCCTGGCCCCCAAAAGAAAGCTGCCTTCCCCAAGCCTGCCTTAGAAGTCAGATGGTCTAGTGGCGTCTTTGGAATAAGAACCAATCCCCTATATTTCTGCCCATTCTAACTCTGCATTCAAAATGGCTGCAGGGGTCTTCTATGGCAGTCTCACGGCAGCCATTTTGAAGTTGGAATTACTGTGGACAGGAGTGATCTTCAGTCGCTGCTGTTCATGCCAGCTCTAATCTCAAAGTGGGTACTGTGACCTCCTGTGTAGAGAATGACACAGTTAGTGGCAGTTACCCGGAGGTTAGTGGCAATGTTCTTTGCGAGTATCAGCTGTTGTCGGCTGAATTTGGCGGTTCCTAATGAAGGGGCTTATTGCCTCGAAACCGATCCCGGTTGGACCAGTCTAGCAACTTTGCAATTTCTGCTTGAGAATTTGGGACAATATTTGGCTGGAGTGTCGATTATTCCTGGATTCCTCAATTGATTCAGCTAAGTACTTCATCTAGCGATTCTCCAATGGATTTTTCCTTTTGAGACTGCCGCTGTTTGTCTTTCTATCGGGTTTACAGGTGGGGGTAGAAATTTCCTTTTGATATATTGATATTATTATTACAATATTAGTTTGATTGACTATATCACAAAGTTTTTACACTGCAGAGCACACAAGCAGGGCTCTCCCATGTGTGCAGGCTGAAAACATCGGGTTACAGCCTTTATGTTTAAGCCTCTGGGCGGGATATTAACTCGCTTGACAAAGCTTATTACCTCACACTGAGGGCCCTGCATTCACCATTTAAATTTTATTTATATAAATTTAGTTGTGCAGTTAATAGTGTATTATCAGGAAATTTTTGCCTCTATCCTGTGTTCCCTCATAGCTATATTGTGTGACATAGCCGGTCACCACTGGTTTTCATTGGCTTTCCGACTAAGGTATGAGGCCAGATAGACCTGCCTGAAAAGCAGATCTATCTTTGTCTATTAGCCTAAGCCAGCCAACTGATGAAAATCAGCTTGGTCAGCTAAGTGTGAGCTGCCAAACTTTGACCCGGATATTCAGTGCCAGTGACTGGACATGACACCAGCATTGAATATCCAGAATTGCCACTGACCAAGTGAAGTAGCCAGGTTTCAATATCAGCCCTTTGACTTCTAGCATTTATAGGGTTACCAGATGTCCAGGAAAACCCAGACATGTCCTCTTTTTAGAGCCTGAAGGGATTTTAAACCCAGCAGTTTGACCAGGTTTTGGAAGTCCCCGAGCTCGGGGGCCATGTCTGGAGGCCCTCTGCACATGTGCAGATGTTGACGTGATGACATCATAGGTGTGCGCATGCTTGTGACGTCATCATGTCAACGTCTGCACTTGCACAGAGGCCTTCCAGACTTTGGGGAAGGAGACGAGAGGTTTGGCTGGGGCTGGGCTGTGGGCATAACAGGGCAGGGCCAGGTGTCCTCTTTTTAAAGAAGAAATCTGGCAACCTTAATCAATTACCCATTTAGAAAACTTCCTTTTACAACCGAGTGTAGAACACCATGAAATCTTCCCCTTAAGTTTTAGCGGATGTCCTCTTGTTACCAGGGGACCCTTAAGAAAAAAGATTTCTTCCTCCACTTCAATGCGGCCCGTGATGCATTTGAATGTTTCCATCATGTCCCCCCTATCTCTGCGCTCCTCGAGAGAATATAAGCGCAGTTTGCTCAGACGTTCCTCATATGGGAGATCTTTAAGTCCTGAGATCATCCTGATGGCCATTCTCTGGATGGTCTCAGGACTTAAAGATCTCCCATATGAGGAACGTCTGAGCAAACTGCGCTTATATTCTCATATTTTCAGATAGAAACATTCAAATACATCACGGGCCGCATTGAAGTGGAGGAAGAAATCTTTTTTCTTAAGGGTCCCAGGGCAACAAGAGGACATCTGCTAAAACTTAAGGGGGGAAGATTTCATGGTGACACCAGGAAATACTTCTTCACCTAAAGGATGATTGATCGATGGAATAGTCTTCCACGTCAGGTGGTCGAGGCCAGTAGCGTGCTCGACTTCAAGAGACGATGGGACATACAGGTGGCGTTGCTACAGTGTTATGCTTAAACGATAGATTCTCAAGGGAGGGAGGATTCTTGAGTGGGCAGACTTGGTGGGCCGCCGGCCCTTTTCTGCTGTCATATTCTATGTTTCTATATACAGAGTGTTTATATTCAATACTATTTCAGGAGATACATTATGCACAGTAGAGGGCAACTGAAACAGGTTGTTTGGGGTTTTTATTTAGTACAGCATGCTTCTCCCCACACCAAACAAAAGTGGGGTCAACTCCTGACTCCCTTGAACAAAATGGGACTCTACTCTTAGGCCTCCCCCGAGCCTTTTTTACAAACCCTGGTGGTCTAATGGTCTAATCAGGGCAGGAACGATTTCCAGTTTGTTCCTGCCAGTGCTGATTTTGGGCTTGCAAGTTATATAAAAGAAATTGAAATAAATACTGTAAAAAGAGCAGTAATGCGTGCAAATGATACTTTTCCTGTGCATTTACAAGAACAAAAGTCGCATAACCACACCTTCCTGTTATACAGTAGATTTACCCCTTAAACGTGTAAATTATACATCTAGGTATAATCTGAAACCTAGCTGGAGCAGTTTGTTATACAAGTGTGTTCACTACTGCCATCTAAATACATAGCATCACTGAGTGTAGCTATAATTTAAAAATGTCTAAATTAGATGTTCACGATGTGGCTGAATATTAATTTTGTTCAATTGAAGTGTGGCATCAACACAGTAACATGTCACCGTATTTGTGAGCTTCCCTTCATAATATTAATAGACTGGTACGTTACCTTGATTTTAGGAAGTTAATGTTCCAGATAAGAGTGGCTGGAGACCTATACACTATGCCACTTTCCATGGAAGACTTGGCTGCTTACAGCTTCTTGTTAGATGGGGAGCAAGTATTGATGATGTGGATCATGATGGAAACATTCCAGGTACTTCAGGAAAAGCAGATCTACAGGATTAGTTCTTCAAAATGTGCAGTTTTATTCCAGTTATCCTCTCTGACTGGAATGTGTTTATTTTCACAGGTTCAAATGCAGTCCATTTGTGTGTGTATTTCAATGCAAATACTTTGTGAATTTGCTCATCGATTGCATTCAGATGCAGATTAGTTAACTCAATCTGGAGGGCTGTGAATTATGACAGTGAAAACAGTATAGGAGTAATGATTCAAATTCTGTGAAGCCCTGTTAGAGGGTAATTTTATACCTCAGCATGGTTTTTAGCACTGCCCACGGCGGTAACAGCTCCGACGCTCTGAGCAGGATGCGAGCAGTTGTCTATTTCTCTTTCTTGTCTGTTTAGATTGTAAGCTCTATCGAGCAGGGACTGTGACTCTGTACAACCTTATGTCTGGTAGTGCTCTAGAAATAACTATTATTATTATTAGTAGTGTCCCTGGAGAGCTGATCCTACTAGCAGCAGACTTCCGCTGTGTGAGTCTGCGTCTTCTCCCAGGCAGATGTCCCATCAAGTGAGAATCTCCGGGCACTGAGCCTCCAAAGAACACTGAGCAAAATATACCAGAAAATAATAAAACCACAGAGGAGATCAAAAACACTTCTGAGCAACTTTCTTGCAGAAAACAAACAGATGGAGTAGGAGCAGCTCCCTGGGAAGGAGGCGGAGTTGGAAAATATGATTGACAGTTTTCTGCAAGCAACTTGCTAGTTCAGATACAAGATCCTGGTGTTCAGGACTAGTGTTCAGGACCACTAGACACATTTACAAGAAAGAAGATTACCGAGGTAAGAACATAATCCTTCTTAATTTTATAGTGATCACAGCTAGAGAATGACACGGTGACAAAATTCATCACCGTTCCCGTCCCCACGGATAACCATGGGAAACCATCTTCATGTTATTCTTTAAGGAGAGAGGGAAGAATCAGAGTATGAATGGCCACAACCAATGATCCTCAAGCTTTGCTTTGAAGAATGCTGGAGTAGAACAACCTGAGGTTGAAATAGACACTAGAAAATGAGATGAGATTATTTCCCGCGGTTATCCGCAGAGACGGGGACAGTGATGAATTTTGTCACCGTGTCATTCTCTAATCACAGCAAGCTTATCAGGAGGTAGGAGAGGTCATGAAAGGAGTCTTAATATAATTAAACTACTTTGATTATCACTTTCAGAAACTACTCCTAGATTCTTACTCATTGATCACACTTGGTGCTAATCAAATCTACTATGTGAAAACTTTATGTATTTTGTATGGTTATTCTAGAATAGGCAGACTACTCTTATCTTTCATAGTAATATAGGGCTAGATTCACAAAGCAAACCGATTGCATACCGATCGGTTTGCGACCCTTTTACGATAAAATTTCCCTCCGGCCCCATTCACTAACCGCTCCAGCGATGCGCTTCGAATCCGTGCATGCAAATGAGGACAAACGCATTGGACAGCGACGCAATTCATCAGCCAAAAATTTAAAATCGACTGGGCTGGCCGATCAACTTAAGAAGCAACTGCTGGGCACCAGTCGCAAACCTTCTAATCTAATCTAATCTAATCTAATCTAATCCTTAGGTTTGTATACCGCATCATCTCCACGTTCGTAGAGCTCGGCGCGGTTTACAGTAGATGAAATAGGAAGGAACTACAACAGAAGGTTAGAGGTAGAAGTGTGAAGAATATTAGAGGACTTGGGATGCCAGATATAAGAGTTTTCTTGATTCCTAAGTTGGAGAGAGGCTTACATTTTTTGAGGTTTTCAGATGTTTGTGGAAAACTTGGAGAGAGCTCAAGTTCCGAAGAGGGGAGGTAAGGTTGTTCCAGAGCTCAGTGATTTTGAAGGGGAGGGAGGTCCCTAGCTTTCCTGTGCGGGAAATGCCTTTTAGCGAGGGGAAGGATAGTTTTAATTTGTGGGAGGATCTGGTGGTATTAGGGTTTGAGGAATTCCAAGAAAGAGGGATAAGGGGAGGGAGGATACCGTGTAGGATTTTGAAAGCTAAACAGGCGCATTTATAGTGGACCCTGGCGATTATCGGAAGCCAGTGAAGCTTGGCCAGGAGCGGGGAGACATGGTCAAATTTACTTTTAGCAAAGATGAGCTTGGCCGCTGCATTCTGAATCCGCTGGAGTCTGTGGAGGTTTTTCTTAGTTAGGCTTAAGTAGATAGAGTTGCAATAGTCCAATCTGGAAAGGATGATGGATTGGACAAGGAGGATGATGGATTGGACAAGGAGGATGATGGATTGTCCAGCCAGGGGGAGAGCAATGAAGCAACTTAAGCAACTTTATATTAGCTCTTCTCGCCGCCCTTCTTTTTCCACTGTCCAGCTGGGGGGAGAGCAGTGCCTGTTGGCTCCCTGAAAAATGAAGCAACTTTTTAAAGCAACTTTCATTCTCTCGCTGCCCAGACTGATCTCTGCTGCCTTCCCTGCAGTGTGAGCCCACAGGTTTAAAGCGGGGCTACACGCTGCAGTGCAGCCCCACTTTAAACCCGCGGGCTGGCACTGCAGGGAAGGCGCAGAGAGCAGGGCATGACCAGCTGAGTGCCGCAGGGAATAACAGGGGCAGGAGAGTCGGGGCCCGAAAACAACAGTAAAAAAAAACCAAAAACAAACCACGGAGACAAAACGCATGCGCAGACCATCTGCAGGGAAAGCAGATGGTCTGTGCATGTGTGGGGATCGCACACCAGCAATCTAGGCAGGCAGATGGGGGTGTTCCTCCGATCGCCCCTATCTGCATATTTTAGTTTGAAAAATTAATCGGACCTGCCCGGATCGGACCCGATCGGGCAAGTTCGTGAATCCAGCCCATAGTAAATGACAGCAGATAAAGACCTTAACAGTCCATCCAGTCTGCCCAGCATTCACACTAATTATACATTCATCGTTGCTAAACCTTCTATTGTGTATGTAAACTTGTAACCTGTTCTGGGCTCTTCTGTGAGGACAGGCTAGAAATTGCACTATATAAATAAATAATACATTAAATTGTCTTTTCTTTAATATTCCTGGGCAATAGACCATAGAAGTCCATCCGGTATCGTCATTAGGTTCCCACTACTGGAACTGCTGTCGAAACTCACTCCAGCCTATCCTAACCAACCTATCACTGGAGTTTCCATCAAAACCCTCCCCAGCTCATCTTAAACCAAATCACCAGGACACAGACTGTGCAAGACCTCCCAGTATTGGCCTTAAGTTTGTTTTATACCAGAGGATGTGGTAAGAGCGGAGAGCGCAGCTGGTTTTAAGAAAGGTTTGGACAAGTTTCTGGTGGAAAAGTCTGTAGTCTGTTATTGAGAAACACTTGGGCTTGCCCTGTATCGGTACCATGGAATATTGCTACTCCTTGGGTTTTGGCTAGGTACTAGCGACCTGGATTGGCCACTGTGAGAATGGGCTACTGGGCTATTCTTATATTCTTAATTAGAGATCCTCTATGTTCCTCCTCTAAACATTATCTCCTTCTTTGTAGATATATCTAAGATTAACTGAATCAGTATATATTAAGCAACCTTTCTAGGGCTGAATCTATAGTGTTTAATAATTGTTTTGCAATATAATTTAAAGGGTATATGATTACATTTAATAAATGATTGCTTAGTTGACAAGATCAATGTATTCCAAGGTTCTTTATTAACATCTGGCTCTGTCTTCATTTCTAGCTCATTTAGCTGCAATGGAAGGCCATCTACATTGCCTGAAGTTTCTGGTTAATAAAGGGGTCAGCATGACTCATACTCTGAGGGCCAGGAATGACCATGGAGAAACACCAAAAGATTTAGCCCAGAGGTTCTATAAGAATAATGTTGTGCAGTATATAGATGATGTGGAATATGAAAGAGATCACCCAAAAGAACAGGAGAGTAAGTACTCAGAAAAACATCTAGACTGGTGCTTCATGACCTCATTTTATAATAATAATAATAACTTTATTTTTGTATACCGCCATACCCCGAAGAGTTCTAGGCGGTTCACATTAGTTAGACAGAGATTACAAGTGGTTACATATCAAATTGATCATAGAGTTGCAAACAGCAAGGAGAGAGTAGTTACAAGTGGTTACATATCAAATTGATCATAGAGTTGCGAACATGACCCCCAGAGGATGATGAAACATCGCTTCTCCCACCTTCCTACTTATCCAGAGCATTCAGCAGAACTAGTCCTGTGCTCACAGACCCCAGTACTCTGCACGGTAAGCCAGAGGAGGGGGGCAGGATCTATGAATATTCGCTGACTCTCCGCCCACTGCTGAACCACTACAGCTGTGAACCTGTCTGCAAATCACTCCTCAAAACTCACCTGTTTATAGAATCCTTTGGGCCAACTGTTGTATGAATTTTTCTATGCCCCCCCCCCCCCCACTTCTATCCTATTCTGTTTTTATTGTAGACCGTATAGTTGCCGCTGTAAATCACTTGCGGTATATCAAGTCTCTGTAAATAAATAAATTTTGGGACTAGATCCACAGCTTTGGAATTGCTGATCTAGACTGCTAGGCGCTACTGTAAAATATGAGTGGGATATGGCTAGAAGACACTCAATGAAGTTATATCGTAATCCTTTTTTATGGTTAATATATTTTGTTGAGCATAGCAAATACAAGCAATGA
The DNA here is from genome assembly GCF_902459505.1 of Geotrypetes seraphini. NCBI lineage: Eukaryota > Metazoa > Chordata > Amphibia > Gymnophiona > Dermophiidae > Geotrypetes > Geotrypetes seraphini. The sequence goes on from NC_047089.1 coordinate 20,192,762, forward strand.
CGAACAGTTGAATCAACCCTATGAAATGTTCACTTATTTTACAAACTAATAATAACTGTCAACTTTCCCACCTCCTCCCGCCCTTCCTATTGATACTCATCAACCATTTAGTAACCGACTTCTAGCCATCGGGGTTAGGGTGTCCCAAAATGGTTCCCAAGAAGATTGAAAGGCAATACCTTGAGCTGAGCTCAGGTCTGTTATCTTGTGGAATTCCAGTGACAAAATACTTATCATCTGAACACACCACTTTTCTGTTGAGGGAGCATCAGAAGAAAGCCAACAGGACATTATCACTTTCAACAAGATTAAAACAGACCATCTATATCCAAATGGGTCTAGGCTTAAACCCCAAAGAGCAGCTTGGGAGTAAAAATGAGTTTCCCTGATCAGAACCTTTCTATAAAACCTAAAACTTGTTTCCAAAATTGTTCAACATTGGGGCACATCCAGAGCATATGACCTAATGAAACTGCAGGATGCACTTTGCAATCAAAGATCTGTAGATGTTATCTTCAACAAGCATGTCTTCCTGGATGAAATATAGAGGCGCATAGTAATTTTATATTGCATTTCCCAAAATGAAATGTTATCAATGTGGGCCAGAATCCCCGAGACCTAACATAAATCAGTCCTCCTCAAGCGAGACCCCCAGGTTGGTAGTCTAAACAGTTCAACATCTCTTATAGTCCACTGTGGACAAATTTGAGGCACATGTAACTCTGAATTTAAAAGTGCTGTACAAGCTTTAGATAATCGTTCATTGTAATACTTTTAAAACAAATAAGAGGAAATAGTTTTTCACTCAATGAATAGTTAAGCTCTGGAACTCATTGCTGAAGGATATGGTAAAAGCAGTTGGGGTATCTGGTTTTAAAAAAAAGTTTGTACAAGTTCCTGGAGAAAAAGTCTGCTATTGAGATAAACATGGGGAAAGCCATCTCTAGTCCCTGGTATTGGTAGCATGGAATTTTACTACTATTTGGGATTCTGCCAGGTGTATTAATTGTCCAATCATATTACTTTACTTAGGGTTACTATATTTTTCTCTGGGAAACCCCAGCCACATGACCCTGCCCTGTTCCGCCTCCAGCCCCACCCCCACAAAACCTCCTCTCTTCTTCCGGACAAGCTCTAGCTGTGTCTGGAGGGCCTGGAGCATGTGCGGATGTATGCAACGTCATCTGCGCATGCTCAGAGGCCCTCCAGATGCGGCTGGGGCTCGTCGGGGATTTCCTAAATCTGGACAAATGCCGGGTTTTGGAAAGTCCGTTTGGAAGCCCAGACAGTCCTCTAAAAAGGTGCCATGTCCGGGTTTTCCTGGAAGTCTGATAACCCTAACTTTACGTCACCTTTGTCTTATCTTTTCATTTCAAGTCACGTCATCTCCTAAACACTGCTGCTCAACAGAAGCCTTTGTTTTCCAGAAAAAAGGACCAAGTATTTTTTACATTTCTGCAGTGTCAGTCAAGGCAAGATATAAGAACACCCATATTCAACAAAGACAGAAGACCTCGGAGCACACACCCATTCAAGAAGACACAGAAAAGAACACAGCTCTTCCTAGAAGAGGGGAGGCTCAAGCACAACACTCTATGGCAGGGGTGCCCACACTTTTTTGACTCGTGAGCTACTTTTAAAATGACCAAGTCAAAATGATCTACCAACAATAAAATTAAAAAAAAAAACACACTGTACGCATAGAATTGTTAATTATCATTCCTATTCCGGGTTTTTTTCAAAGAGGTCAAAGCAGATGACTTTATGCACTGTCACCTCACTAACAACCATACAAAAATAGACAAATACCCACCCCCTCCCTTTTTACTAAACCACAATAGCAGTTTTTAGCGTAGGGAGCTGCGCTGAATGCCCAGCGCTGCTCTCGACGCTCATAGGCTCCCTGCGCTAAAAAACACTATTGCGGTTTAGTAAAAGGGGACCATATTGTAAAATATAGACAGCTGATATAAATTCAGACACATTTTGATCACTAAATTTAAAATAAAATCATTTTTCCTACCTTGTCTGGTGATTTCATGAGTCTCTGGTTGCACTTTCTTCTTCTGACTGTGCATCCATTCTTTCTTTCAGCCTGTATGCTTCCTCTCCTCCACACCTCATTCCCTCCCCCAACTTTTTCTTCCTCTCTCCCTGACCTTTCTTTCTTTCTCTCTTCATGCCCCCTTTCTTTTTTTATGTTTCTCTTCTTTCCTTCTGTCTCCCTGCCTGCCCCCTTTCTTTCTTTCTTCCTGCCTTTCCCCAAGCCACTGCCACTGCCGCTGCCATCGGGGAACAGGACCCAAATGCCACCAATGGATAACAGGCCCCAAAGTCGACGCTGCCGACGCCCCATGCTCTCTCTGCTTTGGGCCGATCAATCTTCTTCTCCCCGACGTCAATTCTGCCGTCGGAGAGGAAGTTCCGCCGAGCCAGGCAGCGATTGACTGGCCCGAACTTCCTCTCCGACGGCAGAATTGACGTCGGGGAGAGGAAGATTGATCGGCCCGATAGATCGCCAAGGCAAAGTGAGTCCTGGGTGATCGACTCACTTTGCCTTGGCGAGCTACCCGTCGATCACGATCGACCTATTGGGCACCCCTGCTCTATGGTGTCTCAAAAGGACATAAATTGCCTAGGCAGTCAGATCAAGGTCTATTGAGCTTAGCATTCTGTTTTGGTCAGTAGTCAGTTTGAACCACAAGTCCAAAAAGTAAATCCAGGGATATGAGATGGCTTTCCCAAGTCTCTTGTACTAATATTACTTGGCCAGACCTTTTTTGAACCCTTCTACGTTAGTCTACTTGACCATATTCTCTGGCAATAGATTCCACAGTTTAATTGTTCCCTACATGCAAACTACTTTCAGTGATTTATTTTCAGTTTTCCGGTGGGTAGTTTTATGGCATATCTTTTAGTTTTAGCGTTTGAAAGGTTAACTAGCTGTTCCCTATTTAATCATTTTATTCCATTCATGAGTTTATAAACGCCTATCATATCTCTTCTGTCATCACTTTCTAAGCTGAATAGCCTAACCCTTTTAACCTTTGTTTTCATGTTACTCTTCCCTGAAACTTTTCAATTTGGGCCGTGTGCTGTCTAAGATGAGATGACAAAACCTGCAAGCACTACTGAAAATAAGGATACACTAGCTCAGTGATTCCCAACCCTGTCTTGGAGGACCACTAAGACAGTCAGGTTTTCAGGATAGCCCTATTAAAATGCATGGAGCAGATTTGCATGCCTGGCACCTCCATTATATGCTAATATCTCTCATGCATATTCATTAGGGCTATCTTGAAAACCTGACTGGCCTGATGGTCCTCCAGGACAGGGTTGGGAACTAGCTAGCAGTTTCTAGCTTCAGTAACAACTAAGAGCTCACATGATTGAATTACTACAACTGTTATTAAGGAATAAGAACAAGATAAAGAGATTGCATGGCTAGCAAGTTTTCTGCTTGAAAGATGTATGTTTTGTTTTTTAGACTTGGCGTTTCCTGCTCATGCTGCTGCATTTAGAGGCGACTTATTAACACTTAGAAAATTAGTAGAAAATGGAATAATCAATATTAATGAACGTGATGACAAAGGAGCCACGCCCATGCACAAAGGTCAGTAATTTAGAATCCAATTTATTTGCCACTTGTTTATATATAGAAGTATTCCTGCATTTAGAAACATAGAAACATGATGGCAGATAAAGGCCAAATGGCCCATCTGTACCATTATCTCCTCCTCTCCCTATTGGCTAAGGCTCTTAACATTTGCATCTCCTCTTCCTACAGGCCAGCGATAGCGAACCTATGGCACGCGTGCCAGCTGTGGCACGCGAAGGCCTTGCAGCTGGCACGTGGGAAGGTCCGCAATAGAGAGCTGCAAGGGACGCCCCCTAGGGTCGCGGGGATCCCGTGGGGACGCCTCCGAGGGTTGCGGGGTTCCTGCGGGGCTGGATGTACTAAGTCACGCGGCTTTTCTCCCTACCTGCTCTGCTTGCAGCACAGAGCCGAACGGAAGATTTCCCGACGTCAGCGCTAACGTCTGAGGGAGGGAGGGCTGACGTCGGGAAGACTTCCGTTCGGCTCTGTACTGCAGGCAGGGTAGGTAAGGAGAAGTAGCCTCGCGGCTCGAGTGGCTACCAAGGGAGGGGGGCGGTCCGGCCCGCCCCGCCCCACCCCGTGTGCAGCACAGCCGGCCAGGTCCCCTTACTTTTGTGGCGCTAACCCGACCGACCGACAACAGCCCTGGTCTGACAAACCTCCCTGCCCTTAACCGCGAATCTAAATTACCTTCTTACAGCAGTTGTAAGAAGGAAATTTAGATTCGCGGTTAAGGGCAGGGAGGTTTGTCAGACCGGGGCTGTTGTTGGTCTGTCGGTCGGGGAAGCACCACAAAAGTAAGGGGACCTGGCCGGCTGTGCTGCACTCGGGGTGGGAGAGAAGGAGGGGGGAGAAGGACGCTGAAAGCACTGGGGAAGACAAAGGGGTGGAGAAGGACGCTGAAAGGCCATGGGGAAGACGGGGTGGGGGTGGAAGGACACTGAAAGCATTTGTGGAAGACAGAAGGGGGAGAAGGACGCTGACAGGACATGGGGAAGACGGGGGGGAGAAGGACGTTGAAAGCACATGGGGAAGACAAAGGGGTGGAGAAGGACGCTGAAAGGACATGGGGAAGATGGGGGGGTGGAGAAGGACGCTGATAGGCCATGGGGAAGACAGAGGGGGGAGAAGGACGCTGACAGGACATGGGGAAAATGGGGGGAGAAGGACGCTGAAAGGAAATGGGGAAGAGAGAGTGGGGAGAAGACGCTGGCAGGGAAGAAGACAGAGATGCCAGACTATTGGGGGAGCGGAGGGAAGAAGATGGGTGCCAGACCAATTTGGAAGGGGGGAGAAAGGGAGAGGCACAGTAACAGAGCAAATGGAAGACGTAGAAGGAAGAGAGACAGTGAATGGAAGGAACTGAATGAGAACATGAGGAAAGCAGAAACCAGGCAACAAAGGTAGGAAAAGAATTCTATTTCTTTTTTTCTTTTTTTTTGCTTCAGGATAAAGTAGTATATTAGTTGTGTTGATAAAAATTTATAAACAAAAGAGGCTCTGGTAGAAACCCGTTTACAAAGTGTGTATTCTTCCCAATTAATATTTCCAAATTAATAAAGTCTTTTTGCTTATTTGTAAATGGGTTTCTACCAGAGCCTTTAATTCAGTAGCATAATTAAATGAAATAACTATTTCTGAAGTTTATAGGGACGGGCGGGGACAGAGGGGATTCCTCACGGGGACGGGCAGGGACGGAGGATATTCCTCGCGGGGACGGGTGGGGACGGAGGGATTCCTCACGGGGATGGTTGGGATTCCTCACGGGGACGGGTGGGGACGGGTGAGACTTTGGCGGGGACGGGTGGGGACGGGTGGGATTTCTGTCCCCGTGTAATTCTCTAGTCCGCAATTAAGATATGCGGCGCGGCGGGAGGCGAGTGTGCCGGTGTCTGCTTTGCAGCTCACCTGGCAACATAGAAACATAGAAATAGACGGCAGATAAGGACCCACGGCCCATCTAGTCTGCCCACCTTAATGTCCCTCCCCTACCTTTGCCCTGTGAAGAGATCCCATGTGCCGATCCATAGAAACATAGAAATAGGGCCGGACTGGCCATTGGGAAGACCGGGCATTGTCCCGGTGGGCCGCGGCCCATCCTCCTGTGCTGGCTGCAGTCCTGTGAGTGGATGTTTAGCTTGCCTGTCTTCCCCTTAGTATCCTATGAGCCAGGCAGTGTGTGAGGGGGAAGTGGGGGGAGGAAGAGAAGCTTCACACTGAGTCTGTCACAGGAACTCAGTGAGGCTGTAGTGTGACTCCACATGTGACATCTGTAATCAGGAACAGTTCCTAGTGCTCCCATGCTAGAGAGGTGAGGATATGGGGGGATGTTAATGTGTCTAATAATGTGCTCCTCTGTAAAAACCTCTGTATCTTCCATGGGGGACATGCTAAATTCGAGGAAATAAAAAAGCTGCTTATGATGATTGCATAGAGAAGTTCAGTAAGCTGAGAGGAGGACTGGGCTCTCTGTGAACAACCAACACACTAATCCTCTGCGCTGTACCTTATGGAAAACTCAATATAGCAAAAAACAGTAAAGTGTATATGTGGCCCTTCACAGTGCTTTTGTAAACATCATAATAAAATAACAAAGGCTCCAATAATGAAAAATAAAAGTCCTTTTCCCATACACTCAGGTTGCACAAGTCCGGTTTTCACCCGGACAGTATATTTTTTGACCAAAACGGATGTCTACAATTAGTAAAATTCCCCAATCACATATTTTTTTATGGGGACGGATTTGTATACAGCATTTCATTAGATTTTTTTTATTATACTAATTTTATCTTTTTGTAGACTTGAAGTCTTGAACAAAGAAAATGAGTACAGCAAAAAAAGCAAAAACAGATAGTGGAAGACCATTTCAAGAGGCCTGGACAGAGACATATGGAGTGATTGAACGCAGTGGGAAAGCATTGTGTATTATGTGTAATGAAAGTGTTGTGTCTCGCACATCAAGTGTCAAACGTCACTTTGAGACCAACCATAACAGTGTTGCTGAACTTGGTTTAGCTCAAAGAAAAGAGTTCCTTGTAGGAAAATTAAAGAAATATCACTCCCAGTCTCTTAGTTTTAGCAACTATCTTTCAAAAACTAATCATCTTACAGTTGCCAGCTTTCAAATTTCACTGTGCATGGCAAAACATGGTAAGCCCCTCTCTGATGGAGATTTTATCAAAAAGGCAATTTTGGCTGGGAGTAATTCACTCTTCCATGATTTCCAAAACAAGGATAAAATTGTGCAGCGCATCTCTGAGATGCCGCTAAGCAGAAATACTGCAAAAGATAGGGTTCTGCGAATGGCTGCTGATGTTGGTCAACAGCTTACTTGCGACTTACAAAAAGCACCCTTCTACTCCATGTGCTTGGATGAAAGTACAGATATTACTAACCATGCAAGACTAGCGCTCATTTTGTGTTATGCTACTGGTGACATCATGAGAGAAGAGCTGGTAAAACTGCTGTCTTTGCCTGGAAGAACACAAGGGATAGATATCCACAATGCTGTGATGGAGGCTTTTTCATCACTAGACATAAGTCCAGAAAAAGTGGTTTCAGTTACTAGCGATGGAGCACCTAGCATGGTGGGGACAACATCAGGATTCATTCATTTCTTTGCTAAGGAAGCAAAACATCCACTGATTCAATTTCACTGCATAATACATCAAGAGGCTCTCTGCGCCAAAGAAAGCAGCAAAAAACTTGACGATGTCCTCAAAGATGTAACAAAAATGGTGAACTTCATCATGGCACGTGCTCTTAATTTTCGACAATTTCAAGCCCTTCTTGATGAGGTTCAGGCACAATATAACACTTTACTGATGTACAATAATGTCCGGTGGCTGAGCAGAGGACGAGTGTTAGAGAGATTTGTGGCCTGCTTGGAAGAAGTTAGGCTATTTATGAACGAAAAGGGGGAAGACTATCCTCAACTCACCAACATGGCCTGGCTTACCAACCTCATGTTCTTTACAGATTTTACTAACCACTTTAATGTACTAAACAAAAAATTACAAGGCATGGGAAAAACAGCAGAAAGCATGTTTAGTGACATCAAAGCTTTTGAGAGAAAATTGCATGTTTTTGAAAAAGACCTTGAGAGTGGACAGCTAAAATATTTTCCCAACCTAAAAATACATTTGGATAATTCTACAACATTTGTGGACAGTCATAAAAAAACACCAGGAAATCCACAAAGCATATTCCACCATTGTAGCCGAAGCAAAGGAGAATTTTAGTAAAAGATTTTCTCAGTTCCGTAAGATGGAGACAACCCTTTCATTTATAACTTCCCCAGAAAAGTCCACATTTGAAGATCTTGATCTTTCCTGCTTACAGTGGTTGGATATTCAAAATTTGGAAATGGAGCTACTGGAATTTCAAGAAAGCTCTATCTGGAAAAATAAATTCAATGACCTACGTGCGGCTCTTGAACGTATTGAGTGTGAAAGGGTGACAAATGAAATCACTGCTAGCAGTTCTGAAAATGAAATCCTAAAAGCGTGGAATTCTCTGCCAGACAATTTTAAGTCCATGAAAGCACTTGGGATTGCTCTTCTTACTTTGTTTGGGTCATCCTATGCTTGTGAGCAGCTGTTTTCGGCTTTGAATCATATAAAATCTGATGCTAGAAACAGATTAACGGATGACATGAGTGCTGCATGTGTTGCTCTGAAATTAACGCACTATGAGCCAAGGATTGACAAGTTATCAGCATGCATGCAACAACAAAAATCACATTAATTTTTTTCAGAGCATGTCCAATGCATATGTTTACATGAAGCAGTGTTTTCAGTTTGCAGTTAAGACACTTTCTAAGTTATTTAAATATTATTTAAAGATGTTATTTAAAAAAGGGACTTTACATGGCCCTGTTGTATTCCAATCTGGAATTTCCAATAAAAACGGTTGGTTTAATTGAAAGCTCTTTTGTTTTCTTTACATCATATTATTAGAAATGTAATGATTTAACTATTTTCTAATTTGATTGTAAATTTTACAAAAAAACATGTATAGACTCTTTGGGAATACACACCGAGTCTTGACATAGTTAACAGTTTTAAGAAGTTTATCTTTTTTTTTACTCAGGATACATTTGACATGTTATGTGAATAATACATTTAAAATATATTATGTAACTGAATCAAATTCTTCCTAAATTCATTAAATTGAATGAAATCATTAAAACATTATAAATTGCCAATAAATTGAAATGAAAACCAAAGGATTGTGATTCAAATTGATTCTCTGACAATACAAAGATTCCAACCTCTAAAAATGATGTTACATAGTTCAGGCAACTTTATAAAGCGTTTTTAGATACTAAAATCTTGTTATTAAGGTTTAATTGACGTGCTGGCACTTTGAGGAAATTCTTTGGTTTTGTGCGGCAGTTTGGGCACTCGGGCTCAAAAAGGTTAGCCATCACTGCTATAGGCTAAGGCTCTGTGCACCTGCATTGTGAGGTCAGAGAGCTTTATGATTATAGAAACATTGTAACAAATGGACCCATCCAGTCTCCCATCTGCAGCATCCACTGTTTCCTTCTCTCCCTATTGGCTAAGGCTCTTAACATTTGTATCTCCTCCACAGGGCTCCGTCCTAGGCCCGATCTTGTTCAACATCTATATAAGAGACCTGACAGAAGGGCTTCGAGGTAAAATAACATTGTTTGCCGATGATGCCAAACTGTGCAATGTAGTGAGCAAAAGCACAACAGACAAAAAAGCAATGACAGACGATATGGTGCATGACTTACTTCTGCTGGAGCACTGGTCTAGGTCCTGGCAACTCAGTTTCAATGCCAAAAAATGCAAAGTCATGCACCTGGGAAGCCAGAATCCATGCAAGATCTACACCCTAAATGGCGAGATCCTGACAAGAACTGTAGCAGAAAGAGACTTGGGAGTGATTGTCAGGGAAGACATGAAGTCGGCAAACCAAGTGGAGCAAGCTTCATCCAAAGCAAGGCAAATCATAGGTTGCATACGCAGGAGTTTCATCAGCCGTAAACCTGAAGTCATTATGCCACTATATAGATCCATGGTGAGACCGCACCTGGAGTACTGTGTGCAATTCTGGAGGCCGCATTACCGCAAGGATGTGCTGAGACTGGAGTCGGTCCAGAGAATGGCCACCAGGATGGTCTCGGGACTCAGGGAGCTCCCGTACGAGGAGCGGTTGGGGAATTTGCAGCTCTACTCACTCGAGGAGCGTCGAGAGAGGGGAGACATGATCGAGACATTCAAATATCTCACGGGCCGCATCAAGGTGGAAGAAGACATCTTCTTCTTCAAGGGTCCCGCGGCAACAAGGGGGCATTCGTGGAAAATCAGGGGCGGGAAACTGCACAGTGACACTAGGAAGTTCTTCTTCACTGAAAGGGTGGTTGATCGCTGGAATAGTCTTCCACTTCGGGTTATTGAGGCCACCAGTGTGGCGGATTTTAAGGCCAGATGGGATAGACATGTGGGATCTATCCGCAAAGATAGATAGTGAGGATCACTGGGGTGGGCAGACTTGATGGGCCTTGGCCCTTATCTGCCGTCTATTTCTATGTTTCTATGTTTCCTATAGGCTAAGGCTCTGTGCACCTGCATTGTGAGGTCATAGAGCTGCCCATCCGCAGTAACCATTATCTCTTTCTCTCTCCGAGCGATCCCGCGTGCCTATTCCAGGCCCTTTTGAATTCAGACACAATCTCTGCCTCCACCACCTCTTCTGGGAGACTATTCCATGCATCTTTCTGTAAAAAAGTATTTCCTTAGATTACTCCTGAGCCTATCACCTCTTAACTTCATCCGATGCCCTTTCATTGCAGAGTTTCCTTTCAAATGAAAGAGACTCGACTCATGTGCATTTACATTACATAAGTATTTAAACATCTCTATCATATCTCCCCTCTCCCGCCTTTCCTCCAAAGTATACAGATTGAGATCTTTAAGTCTGTCCCCATATGCCTTATAATGAAGACCACATACCATTTTAGTAGCCTTCCTCTGGACCGACACCATCCTTTTAAATCCACTTTATAAAATATAGCGTCTCATTGTGTGCATCAAATTAAGGGCATGAGTCTTTACGGCTTTTCTGCCACTCTGTGTATGGAGAAATGATCTGAATGAATCGCAATCTAAATGAAATTTTAAGTTTGTGCATTTAAACAAATATCATATTCTCATGCTGAAGCCAAGGGCTTTTAAAATAACAGATGTGGAAGACAGAATTGAAACGTCCAGCTCAGTACACCCTCAATTCTAATGGTGTTTTAGAAAAGGATCTGCCAGCACAGAACCTCTTCTAAAACACCTGCAGGAGTGCATGTGTGTTTGCTGACACTTGCAGAGCATTCATTTTTGAAACATACATGTGGATAAAATGAATGGTGCTATCCCAACAGTTTCCACTTGGAAGCATTGGCAAGTTTGCAACTTCCAAGTGCGGAAGCTGTCTGATTTTATAAACTTACAAATGTAGGTGCTGCCAATTAAGGCTGCAGTTTGGGGGGTTTTTTTAGGTTTTTGAGCAGGTTTTTGAAAGAAGATTGGTTGTTTTTTGTTTTAAAATTTTTCATTTATTAGCATTTTATACATAGGGCTCCTTTTACGAAGGCACGTTAGGGCCCTAATGCGCGGAATAGCGTGCGCTAAATTGCTGTGCATGCTAGCCGCTACCGTCTCCTTTTGAGTAGGCGGTAGATTTTCAGCTAGCGCGCACTAATCCGGTGCGTGTGCTAAAACGCTTAGCGCACCTTCGTAAAAGGAGCCCATAGAAAGAGTAACAGTGGTCTGCTGAGAGTCATAAAATAATGCAGATTTCTAACTGCTGAACACATTTCCCCCAGTCCCAAAAGGCTGTAATTTTAATTTGATCTTTAAGCAATGGAAATTAAGAATGACTCCTTTAATCCTTCATGTAAAACCCTAGTCAGAATGAGGTTGGATAGGCTGGGGCTCTTCTCTCTGGAGAAAAGGAGGCTCAGGGGAGATAAGATAGAGACCTTCAAGATCATGAGGGGCATAGAGAGGGTGGATAGGGACAGATTCTTCAGACTGAAGGGGACAACAGGTACAAGGGGGCATTCGGAGAAACTGAAGGGAGATAGGTTCAAAACAAATGCAAGGAAGTTTTTTTTTACCCAAAGGGTCGTAGACACTTGGAATGCGCTACCGGAGGAAGTGGTCAGGCAGAGTACGGTACAGGGATTCAAACAGGGATTGGACGGATTCCTGAGGGATAGGGGGATCGTGGGATATTGAGAGAGGTGCTGGGATGTAACACAAGTATAGAAAGCTAACCAGGTAATAAGTATAGAAACCCAACCAGGTCGTGCATGTGCAAGACCGTAGGGTTAGGACTTTGATGGGAAGATAGGACTTCAATGAGAAACCAAGGTGGCAAGGGGGCCCCTTCTGGTGATTCAGACAGGTCGTGACCTGTTTGGGCTGCCGCGGGAGCGGACTGCTGGGCAGGATGGACCTATGGTCTGACCCGGCAGAGGCACTTCTTATGTTCTAAAACCCTGTGTGCCTCTGAACTGGTGTAAAACCCAGCAGGGTAATTTTTCCCCGTACCCATAAAACGGGGAATATACCTGTAGATTTTTGTCCCATCCAAACCACACCCTGCAATGCCCCCTAAAATAACTGTGTGGTGTGGATCTCCACGCTATGTGCTTGCTTTCATATAACTGGTACTCTGAATTAGACACTGGGAAGAATCAGTGCTATTCAGTAAAGGGCACATGGCCTCAATAGCATAGCATTTAAGCTTACTTTGGGTGCCAGACTTGCACCTGTTAACAAACATAGGACAAGAACACTCTATTATATATTATCGTCAAATTTGAACAGCACTTGCACAGCTGATAGTGAATCAAAAAGTGCTCAGAGATATGGAGGTGATAACACGCTGTGAAGAGGCAGTCCCATTAAGAGCTGACATTTTTGAATGCTGTTTGTTTGATTGAAATGTGTTAGATACGCGAGTTTCACCTCGCCTGCACAGTTTAAGTAGCCCTGCAAATTCTCCTTTGGTTCCCTGAGGCAGGAGCGAAACGTGTCTGTGTCACTTCGGAACCCGCAAGCGCTAGATAAGTTTGCTGTTTCAGACCATTGATATTTGACTATCTTTTACCAAATCAGTAGCTTAGTGCACCCGAAGCAATTATGCATAACAAACTACTTTTGACAGCTGGTGCTTTGAATTAAGCGATGATTGGGCGGTGAGGTGGTAGTGTCGGGTTTTGCCCTGTTATCACCTCCATATCTCTGAGCACTTTTTGATTCACTATCAGCTGTACAAGTGCTGTTCAAATTTGACGATAATATATAATAGAGTGTTCTTGTCCTATGTTTGCTATCGCTATTTGATCACTCTACTCTCTCGTTTTTGAGAGAATTTGGCCCCTATTTTTGTTTATTAGACTTACACCTGTTGGAATCTGGTGTAAATGCTGGCGCCCGAGTTAGGTGCTGTGACCCAGTATTCTATAACTATGCGTGCAAATTTTCGGAACCTCCCATTCACATCCATGTTTCTTCTGTGGCCACACCCCCTTCAAGGTACATGCTATGGAGGTTAGGCATGCCATGATACACCCACAGATCCTAAGTGGTACCAATTAACATCAATAATTGATGGTTGGCTGTTAATTTGCTGGTTAACCAGTTTGAATCTGGGATTCTGTATGGACATTTTGCCTGCTGTCAAAAAGGCCTCATGTCCATGCCTTCAATGTGGGCATTATTGCTCCTGGATTTGGGCTGTATACTTTATGAAACAGGGCTGAAACAGGTGCCTTCTTGCCTGCTAAACCTTGGTTCTCTGTCATAAAACTACCCTCATTATGTAAAAGAAATGATGTTGGCCAAAATTACACCAGTGATTCAACAATAAATTAATCAGCTACAAAATTAAGAAAAATTTAACAATTACAATGAGCAATTCTTCAGTATTCAGTACACTTTTTAATGTTTTTCAGCTGCTGGACAGGGTCAAATTGAATGCTTACAATGGTTAATTGAAATAGGAGCCGATTATGATATCACAAATGAAGCAGGAGAAACACCCAAGGATGTCGCTAAGAGGTAATTGCTATTGTACTTGGTCATGTTGATATTATTTGCAACTAACATATCCTTTCTGTAAAAAACAATATAAAGATGAATGTTTTTGATTTATGCAGCATCTTTCATCTCTGCATAGGACAGCGTTATGGAGCCAATTCTGCTAACAATCGAAGAGCTTTTCACACCTAAAGTTACAGTGGTACCTCGGTTTGCGAGTGCATCAGTTTGCGAATGTTTTGTAAGACGAGCAAAACATTCGCAAACTTGGTGCCTCGTAAACCGAGCTTGCCTCGCTGTACGAGCGCCCCCCCCCCCCCCGCTATCCGGCATCCCCCCCAGTGATCCGGCATCCCCCCCCCGCTCGCATTGCCCCCTTCCACCGCGATCCTACTTCCCCCCCCCCCCTCCGAGCAGTCAATGACACCCTTTACCTGACTTGGCACCAGTGCCGGTGCCTGAAGATCCTCCCTCTTCTGGCTGGGCTGGACTGGCTTTGAGCATTTGCGCATGCTCAAAGCCTTCTGGTCTCGCTCTCAATCTCGGAGAGAGCGAGACCAGAAGGCTTTGAGCATGCGTAAATGCTCAAAGCCAGTCCAGCCCAGCCCAGCCCAGACCAGAAGGAGGATCTCCAACGCACCGCCCAGCCGCGCCAGAAGAGGGAGGATCTTCGGGCACCGGCACTGGTGCCAAGTCGGGTAAAGGGTGTCATTGACTGCTTGGGAGGGGGTAAAGTAGGATCGCGGTGGAGGGGGGGCAATGCGAACGGGGGGGGATGCCGGGGGATGCCAGTTCGCAGGGGGGAGAAGCTGGATCGCAGGGAGGGGATTTGGAACAGCTTCAGATTCCTCAAGGGGGGGGGAGAATGGAGCAGCGCCGGTAGCCTCGTGGGGGGGGGGAGGAGATGGAACCAATCAAAGCAGTTTCCCTTATTCCTATGGGGAAACTTGCTTTGATATACGAGCAATTTGGTTTACGAGCATGCTTCTGGAACGAATTATGCTCGTAAACCAAGGTTCCACTGTATAATTCTCTGTTCAGTTAGACCTGGGAATATCTACTTAGAGATTCTGTGACCGACTAAGGGGTCCTTTTATTAAGGCGCTCTAACCGATTTAGCGTGCGCTAAAGATTAGCGCGTGCTAAATGCTAAGGCATCCATTATAATCTATGGGCGTCTTAGCATGCTAAATCGGTTAGCGCTCCTTAAGAAAAGGTCCCCTTAATTTGTCAAGATCTAGGCCCTTTAAGTTATAAAGAAAACAAAATAAACCCAAATGTTTTGGGCAAATCTTTGGTCGTTTGTCCTGTCCCTTCAATATGTTTTAAATTGTGAAATTCCAAACTTTCTTTTTCTTTTTTTTTTATATTATTTTTTATTTTCAAGTTTTACATAAAGTGTACAAAATATTAAAATACAATTGATGAATACACAATATCACTTTTATATCTAATACATCATATTCTAAATATATTTTTATCCCCTCTCCCTCCCCCCACCCTTCTATTACTTTTCAATCAAACATTACATATTGTATATTATATTATATCATATTATGTAAAAATTATTTTCACTACCCCCCCTCTATGTGTGTCACAAAGAAGATATTGAAAAGAAGAAAAGAAGAAGAAAAATCCTACTATTTATTCATTGCAATATTTTGTCAATGGCCCCCATATTTTTATAAATTTAGTATATGTCCCTCTTTGTATTGCTATTGCTCTTTCCATTTTGAATATATGACATATTGTATTCCACCAAAATGTATAATTTAGGTTACTATAATTCTTCCAATTGTTGGTTATATGTTGAATGGCAACCCCTGTCATGACTAATAAAAGCTTGTTATTTTCTGGTGAAATTTGACTTTTTTTTCTCATCATCATTCCAAATAACACTGTATCATATGATATTGCTATATGATTTTCCATCAATTTATTAATTTGTGGCCAAATTGCATTCCAAAAACTTTTAATGTAGGGACAATGATACAGTAAGTGATCTAACGTCCCTGGTTCCAGATTACAGTGCCAGCATTTATTGGACTTAGAACTATCTAATTTTTGTAAACGTGTAGGGGTCCAAAAAGCTCTATGTAATAAAAAGAACCAAGTTTGTCTCATAGATGCTGACACTGTACATCTCATTCTCCAAGACCAAATTAGTGGCCATTGAGATGCATTAATTTGATGCTTAATCTCAATGCTCCAAATATCTCTTAGACCATTTTTTGGTTTTTTATTCAAATATCCAGATATTAATTTATACCACAATGCGGCTTGATGTCCTAGGAAGTCTGCTTGAAAACATAAGAACTTTAAACTATATTGATTATTCAATGTTTTCCATTCAGGGAACCCAACCTGAATGGCCTGCTTCAATTGCAACCATTTAAAACTTTGTGTTTTACTAAGACCAAATCTATGTTGCAATTGTGAAAATTCCAGCAGTTCATATGGAAAGAAGAAGGATTTAAATATCTTGGCATTCAAGTTAAAAATACAATTGAAGATACCGTAAAAGATAATGAAAAAATTATATTAAAAAAAGTTACGGAGTTGTGTGAGCAATGGAACCCTTTACATATTTCTTGGTGGGGGAGAGTTCAAACTATTAAAATGATGATGTTGCCTTTAGTTTGTTACCAAATGAGTATGATACCTGTTTATTAGAAATTCCAAACTTTCAAAGCTGATCCCAGTTCCCATATATTACAAAATCAAATTGGGCAGTGTGAAGCCATGAAGAGTACCAGCTGCCCTATATTAACAGTTGTTCATGTTCTGCAGGTTCGCACAGCTGGCAGCCGTAAAGCTCTTGGGTGGCTCTGAAGAAGATGAGTCAGATGAAGAATTAGGTGATGACGATCCAAAGTTCTTTGAAAGACATGGTGTGGAAGGGAGCACAGATAACAAAGATGATTTACATTTGAGTGCTCTGGAAAAAAAGGAGGCTCGGAGTAGGTATTATTTTCACCCTTTTTATCTTTATTTTAGTATAATTTAGGTCTTCACTTACTACTACTACTATTACTTATCACTTATATAGTGCTGAAAGGCGTACACAGCACTGTACATTTTGACATTTATAGACAGTTCCTGCTTGGAAGAGCTTACAGTGTAACTTGGACAGACAGACATGACATATAAAGTTGGGAATGCAGAGCCCAAGGTGAGAGGAGTTAGGAGTCTTAAAAAATAAATTTTCTCTAGCACACAGGGCAATACAGACTCTGGTTAAAAAGTGGAGAGCAAACATTGCCAATACTAAATTTTGTTGGCATTACAATCAAAATGATGGCACTTTAGCACATAAAGAACTTGAGTATGCACAGATGCTCAAGGCCTAGTCCGGGAAGAGGCAGGATCTTCGGGCACTGGCACCTCATGTGGGTTGGTGGTGTGTGCCGGTGCCACATTGGGGGTAAGTCTTCAGTTTGGGCAGGCGGGGGGTTCACGCAGGGGGGTGAGCGTTCGTGAGGGGAGCGATGCCGGTTCACTGGGGGTGGCGTTTGCAGGCGGGGGGACTTGCAAATCAAGTCAATGCTCGGTTTGTGAGTCACGATTTGCGAAAATGTTTTGCTCGTCTTGCAAAACACTCGCAAACTGCGGTACTCATAAACCGAGGTTTGACTGTACTTTAAATTGGGTTAAGTGGTATATAAGTGGGTGACCTTGGTATAGTTTTTCTGAATTATTCAGGACTTTGGATTCACCCTAAGTCCAGTGATTGTCCCCAGTCTATTGTTTGGGTATCCTGTTTTGACCACACGTTTTCAAATGGCAACACTGGTTTTGTAGTGCTGGTACTCTGGTGGGAATGCTGATCATTAAGGGCCTTACCCATAGCTGCTGTACAAAATAATGAAGATCCTGAGACGCCTACTATTATGTCTGGTGTGCTTTGGCATTGTGCTACAGTATTACTTCTGTCTTGTTATAACAACAATCTGTTTTACAGTAAGGGCATATAAAAAGATTGGAGATCTTACAAGACTTCTGGAAATTGCCAAAAGCAATTATGGACAGCTAGGAGGGATAATGGAAGAAGATATCAAGAAGAAGAAGGAAGAAAAAGATTCTGAAAGGTAACTTTTGTAAAGCATATTTTCTTCTTTGAACTTAACCTATCTATTTTAATCATCTGCAAATATGTGGCCAAAAGGCTGTTACAATATGGCTTAAGTCATTATAAATGGAAACTGCATTGCTATATTATGCTTATTTTTTTTAAACGGTCTTTTAACATCATAGAGGTGCTTTTTTGATATAGAGTAGGGGAGCGGCCTAGTGGTTGGAGCAGCTTGAGGTTGCGAGTTTGATTCCCACTGCAGCTCCTTGTGACTCTGGGCAAATCACGTAACGCTTCATTGCCCCAGGTCCAAAATAAGTACCTGTCTAAAATATATAAACCACTTTGATTATAACCACACAGAAAAAGCGGTATATAAGTCCCATCCCCTTTAAATCCAAATTGAGACTTTTGTTGGTAGGTGGCAAGGGCTCATTCACTAATGACCACACACTAATCAGCAAGAGGCAATGTAGCTCTGCTAACCAGTTAGCACAGAGCATGCCCATTCTCTGTTCTCAGACCCACCCCCAGCATTAAAATTGAAATGTTATTTTTTTAGTGGATGGGTAGCATATGCCGATCTCAAACTTAGGCTCTGTGCCCTGCAGTAATGAATTTTTAACTGTGGCAAATATGTGTTTGTGCTTACCAATTCTTAGTAAAAGGACCCCTAATTATTTTGATTTATTCTATGTAGTGTTGATTATGTAATTTTTTAAAAATCTTTATTCATTTTTAAATCTAACAAGTGCACAAAAATATATCATACAAGTAATTCCAATATAGCACTATCATATCTAACACATAAGATCTAATAGTGTAAAAAACAAAAAAAAAAACACCCACTTACCCACCCACCCTTCATCACATTTTCAACTAAAATAGTGTACTATATTATATAACATATGATAACATATCTTATTAACTTACACTCCATATCCACTCTCCCCCTTGAGTGTGCTAAATAGATCTAAAAAAGAAAAGAAAAGAATTGATGTGTATTCATCACAATACTTTGTCAATGGCCCCCATATCTTTACAAAGTTATTATGTGTCCCTTTTTGTATCGCTATTGCTCTTTCCATCTTAAAAATATGGCATAACGAATTCCACCAGAATGTGTAATTAAGATTCTTGTAATTTCTCCAATTATTGGTAATATGTTGAATGGCAACCCCTGTCATAATTAATAAAAGTTTGTTGTTGTGTGATGATATTTGACTCTTTTTTTCTCAAAACCATTCCAAATAAAACAGTATCATAGGAAAGTGCAACATGGTTTTCCAATAACGAGTTTACTTGAATTCAGGCCAGACTGAATTCCAAAATAACTTATTATTGGGACAATAACAAAGTAGATGATCTAATGTCCCTGGTTCCAGATTACAGTGCCAGCATTTATTGGACTTAGAGCTATCTAATTTTTGTAAACAAACAGGGGTCCAAAACGTTCTATGCAACAAAAAGAACCAAGTTTGCCTCATAGATGCTGACACTGTAGATTTCATCCTCCAAGACCAAATTTGTGGCCTTTGAGATGCAGAAATCTGATGTGGTTGATTATGTAATTTAAAAAATATGTATGTGTTAGGGTGGTCCAAAAAAAAAAACCGAGTTCATGCGACATGACCTCCACATGTCTATTTTTGTTCTTTGTCTGGCCACTGTTAATTGTGCCAAATGATAAGCCTTTTGGTGAACATTAAGGGCCTGTTTTACAAAACCGCGCGGCAACAGGTCTGAAGCCCTTTAAATTTCTATGGGCTTCGGGGTCGGTACCGTGCTGCAGCCACTAGCGCGGCTTTGTAAAACAGGCCCTTAGAGGTCGCTCAATGATTTTTAATTTAATAAATAAAATAGAAGTACAGAATTTATATTAAGGGCCTCTTCTATCAAACTGTGCCAGCAATTTTTAGCACAGAGCCGTGCTGAATGGCCCGCGCTGCTCCCGACGCTTGTAGGAAGAGGCCTTAAATTTCCATCTAAACCTGAATTGTGAGCAAATGCACATAGAAAGAAGTTAAAACACCTACTGTGTTATTACAGCTGAAAATAGGTTTCTTGGCCTAATGATTTGTTATGTATTCTTCAATGTTCAGTGATGACTGGTAACTAATGTCATTATTCCACAATAAATATAAAATGTCTATTATGTACAAATGCTGAATGGTAGTCCTACATTCGGTCAGTATTCATCAATATGGCTTTGGGGCAAGTTGGATAGGTCTTTCTGTGTTGAGCAACAAAGTGAAGGAGTTGCTGCTTCTGTACCAGCGACAAATGTGACATCCCTGTCTGGCAAATTAACATGATCTAAAGCTCCGGCAACTTCAGGATGTGCAAGGATGTTCACCTTTGGCCGTTTTGCCCGAGAACAAGAATAGGGGGTTCTGCTAACTTCAAAATCAGCATCTAACTTTGAAGAGCTGTCAGAGTCAACTTCAGCAATATTCTTGGAATCATCCACAAGTCAGAGTGAGAGACGTAGTAGTTGGCTGTGTAGAACTACTGACAATGTCATTTTTTGCCTGTATTTTGGCTGCAAATTTACTAAATTTTTCTTCATGTGCTCTTTTTATCCTTCTTCTTTGCAAGTACAGTATCAATGTTGCATGATAAAACATCTTGCCTCTGCATGATTAGAAATTGTCTGTCTTCTTCGATTTTCATTGTGACTAATGCATCACTGGTAGCAACATCAAAAAGATGGATGAGACATTCTTTGAAGGCTTCTTTAATCACCCGATCATGTTCGTTGCATCTGGGCTGGTTCTTTTTTAGCTTCTCATATTCATCATAAAGCTTCATCAATATGCGAATCCCTGATGAGCTGCCTCTTTCAAAGCAGCCTTTTTGACAGTGTGTAATAACATCATCAATCGAAGAACATCCCCATTGGTTGGAAGATGTGAACTGGACAGTTCATCACTACCCTTCCCTAGCAGCCATACTTCAGCACTGCTTCTAGTCTTTGACATTCTTACGTCTTAGTTTTTATGCTAAAATGTGACATCAACTCAGTTTTCAACTACCCGTTTATCACTAAACTAACTTTCTGCACTAATAGTACTAAGTTGTCAATAACAGCTTCAAAGAATAGCTATTTAGTATCCAACTGATATTAAATAAGTAACAGTTTCTGTCCACATTGTTATGAATACAGGCAGTTCCAGAATTAAGAAAGTTTGACTTACGTTGGACTTGTACTTACGAACGGCAGTCAGGGAGGCCAAACTTCGAGTAGAAGAAAATTTAGCGAAGAACCTCAAAAAGGGAGACAAATCCTTCTTCAGGTACATTAGCGACAGGAAAAGAAACACAGACGGGATAGTACGCCTAAAAAAACAGATGGGAAGTACGTGGAATCAGATTCCGAAAAAGCTGAACTTCTGAATGAATACTTCTGCTCAGTCTTCACCAGCGAGGCACCAGGTCATGGTCCACACTTACAGACAAAGCAAAGAGTGGAAGACCCGTTTTGGAATTTCAAGTTCACACCCGGAGACATCTACTGCGAACTGACAACACTCAAGGTGAATAAAGCCATGGGACCGGACAATCTACACCCCAGAGGACTCATGGAGTTGTGTGATGTCCTGGCGGAACCGCTATCCGTACTCTTCAATCTCTCCCTCAGTACGGGGAGAGTACCCATGGACTGGAAAACGGCTAACGTCGTTCCACTACACAAAAAAGGTTGCAGAGAGGAGGCTGCGAATTACACACCAGTGAGTCTAACATCAATAGTGTGTAAACTCATGGAAACACTAATCAAAAGAAAAATAGACACGATCCTGGATGAGGAGAATCTACGGGATCCCAGTCAACATGGATTCACCAAGGGTAGGTCCTGCCAATCCAATCTCATCAGCTTCTTTGACTGGGTAACAAGGAAGCTGGACTTGGAAGAATCCCTAGACGTAGTGTACCTAGACTTCAGTAAAGCATTCGATAGCGTCCCTCACCGTAGGCTGTTGAGCAAGATGAAATCGTTGGGATTGGGAGAAACGCTAATTGCATGGGTCAAGGATTGGCTAAGTGGTAGACTTCAGAGGGTGGTGGTTAATGGTACCCTCTCTAAAACGTCAGAAGTGACAAGCAGAGTACCGCAGGGCTCAGTCTTGGGCCCTCTACTTTTCAACTTATTCATAGGGGACCTGACTCAGGTGCTTCAAGGTAAAATAACACTATTTGCCGCCGCCGCCAAATTATGTAACATAATGAGCAGCTCCAATTTGCACGATAGTATGACGCAGGACCTGTTTTTGTTGGAACGTTGGTCTTCGACCTGGCAGCTGGGCTTCAACGCCAAGAAATGTAAGGTCATGCACCTCGGCAGTAGAAATCCGTGCAGAACTTACACCTTAAATGGTGAGACCTTAGCTAGGACTGTGACAGACGAGATTTGGGAGTGACTATCAGTGCAGATATGAAAGCTGCCAATCAAGTGGAGAAGGCTTCATCTAAGGCAAGACAAATGTTAGGTTGCATCCGCAGAAGTTTCGTCAGCCGGAAGCCTGAGGTCATCATGCCGTTGTACAGAACCATGGTCAGACCACATCTGGAATACTGTGTGCAATTTTGGAGGCCACATTACCGTAAAGATGTGCTAAGAGCAGATTTGGTTCAGTGGATAGCCACCAGGATGGTCTCGGGGCTCAAGGATCTCTCATATGAAGAGAGGCTGAACAAATTGCGGCTCTACTCTCTCGAGGAACGTAGGGAGAGGGGAAACATGATTGAGACGTTCAAGTATATCACCGGACGTATCGAGGTGGAAGAAGATATTTTCCTTCTCCAAGGACCTTCAGCCACAAGAGGGCATCCGCTTAAACTCAGGGGTGGGAAATTTCATGGCGACACCAGAAAGTATTTCTTCACCGAAAGAGTGATTGATCATTGGAACAAGCTTCCAATACAGGTGATCGAGGCCAACAGCGTGCCAGATTTTAAGGGTAAATGGGATGCCCATGTGGGATCCCTGAGAGGGTGGAGTTAATGGGTCATTTGGATCATTTGGAGCGGGGTCATTTGGAGCGGGGTCTCTAGAGCAGACTTAGGGGGTGGGTCTGTAGAGTGTGCAGACTTGATGGGCTATGGCCCTTCTCTGCTGTCATTTTTCTATGTTTTTTTTTTCTATGAACCGGGGTCCTGGCTCTTACTTTCTATGCCAAAGCGTCCCTTCTTCCTCCCTTCCTTGTCCCCAACGCGCCCCTCGTCATCCTTCCCTTCATTCTGCGTCCCAAATTTGTACCTCCCTCTCACGGGTGTTTACCTCCTCTGGCCAGCTCCTTCCTCCCAGCCGCAAAGAGGGAAGTCTTCCGGGTTAGATGTGGGTTGCGGCTCTGCAAAGAAAAGTGCGGCTGGGAGGAGGGAGCCAACCTGAGGAGATAAACACTCGTGGGAGGGAGATACAAATTTGGGACGCAGAATGGAGGGAAGGACAGCCAGGGTCGCTTTGGGATATGGGAGGAGGAGGGTCACATTAGGACACAGGGAGAAGCAGGGTCACATTGGGATACAGGGAGGAAGGGAGCTATGGAACCGACTACCCACACAGATCAGGTTGCTAGACTCACTAATGACCTTCAACAGAGCAGTAAAGACCTTCCTCTTCTGCCAATCGGGCCATTAAAAACTGCCTACTCAATATACTTCTCCAAGTACTCTTCGCTATGACCAGTCTGGTCTCTAGAATAAGCTCTATTATTGTCTACTGTAACCTATTTGTTTGCATGTCTAGTCTGTTTTCAAACGATTGTGAATGTCTACTTGTAACCCATTCTGAGCTTCTGGGAGAACGGGATAGAAATCGAAATAAATAAATAAAAAAACTTTGGACACAGGATGGAAGGAAGAAAGAAAAGAGGGAGGGAACATGAACTTGGGACAGAATGGAGGAAGGAGAGCATGAACTTGGAACATAGGACAGAACAATGGAGGGAGTGAGGGAAAGAGATGCTGAGGTAGGGAGGGAATAGAAAGGGAGAATTGTTGAGCATTGTTGAGTGGTCTGAGTGAGAGGGAAAGAGATGGTACAATTGGAGAAATAAAGAAAGTGGTGCATTGTTGGGCATAGGAAGGAAGAGAGAAATATTGGACATGGTGGTGGAGAGTGAACAGTGGGACGGATGAAGAACAAAAGTAAGTGTAAACCTTCTTTCTATTTAAACTACTGTACTTTATTTTGAGGACTTGGAGAGGGTACTTGGAGAGACCTCCCAGAAAAGAGACTTGGTATTTATGATCGACAAGTCGATGAAGCCATCCACACAATGTGTGGCGGTGGCGAAAAGGGCGAATAGAATGCTAGGAATGATAAAGAAGGGGATCATGAACAGATCAGAGAAGGTTATCATGCCGCTGTACCGGGCCTTGGTGCGCCCTCACCTGGAGTACTGCGTTCAGCACTGGTCGCCATACATGAAGAAGGATGCGGTACTACTTGAAAGGGTCCAGAGAAGAGCGACTAAGATGGTTAAGGGGCTGGAGTTGTTGACATACAGCGAAAGATTAGAGAAACTGGGCCTCTTCTCTCTCGAACAGAGGAGATTGAGAGGAGACATGATCGAAACATTCAAGGTACTGAAGGGAATAGACTTAGTAGATAAGGACAGGTTGTTCACCCTCTCCAAGGTAGGGAGAACGAGAGGGCACTTTCTAAAATTGAAAGGGGATAGATTCCGTACAAATGTAAGGAAGTTCATGGTAGAAATCTGGAACACTCTTCCGGAGGCCGATATAGGGGAAAACACCCTCCAGGGATTCAAGACAAAGTTAGACAAGTTCTTGCTGAACCAGAACGTACGCAGGTAGGGCTAGTCTCAGTTTGGGCGCTGGTCTTTGACCAAAGGCTGCCCCGTGAGCGGACTGCTGGGCACAATGGACCACTGGTCTGACCCAACAGTGGCAATTCTTATGTTCTTATGACTGTTTCTTTAATATTTAATGCATGTAGGGAAAAAGAACCCGATGTTCACTTACAAAATGGGGGGATCACTGCTAGGGGTGAGTAACCTTGAAAGAGACCTGGGAGTGATGGTAGACACATCATTGAAGGCGTTGGTGCAGTGCGCCACAGCCTCAAGGAAGGCGAACAGAATGTTGGGCATCATTAAGAAGGGTATCACGACCAGGACGAAGGAAGTAATCCTGCCACTGTATCGCGCAATGGTGCGCCCGCATCTGGAGTACTGTGTCCAGTACTGGTCGCCGTACCTCAAGAAGGACATGGCGGTACTTGAGAGAGTCCAGAGAAGAGCAACTAAGCTAATAAAGGGTATGGAAGACCTCTCATATACTGACAGACTGAAGAAGTTGGGGCTTTTCTCCCTGGAAAAGTGGAGACTTAGAGGAGACATGATAGAAACTTTCAAGATCATGAAGGGCATAGAAAAAGTAGACAGGGACAGATTTTTCAAATTACGGGGAACCACTAGTACAAGGGGGCACTCAGAGAAATTGAAAGGGGAAAGGTTTAGAACAAACGCCAGGAAGTTCTTTTTCACCCAGAGGGTGGTGGATACATGGAACGCGCTACCGGAGGATGTGATAAGCAGAAGCACGCTACAGGGCTTCAAAGAGGGTCTGGACAGGTACCTGGGGGAAAAGGGATTGAGGGGTACAGATAGGAGTAGAGGTAGGTAATAGGGATAGGATTAGAGGCAGTTACAAATGTAATCATGGACACTGTTCAGGCAATTAGGCCTGATGGGCCGCCGCAGGAGCGGACCGCTGGGCAGGATGGACCTCTGGTCTGACTCAGCGGAGGCAACTTCTTATGTTCTTTTCATAGAATCCAAGTTACATACAAATTCAGCTTAAGAACGGTTTAAAAAACAGAACTTGTTCTTAACCCGAGGACTACCTGTAGCCAGCTGCATTATGAGGATATTGTAGGACCATGATTGACCTCTAAATTTGTCCCTAAATACTTAAAATTTTAGCCATATCTTATCTATATGAAGTAGAACATATTCAGACTTGTGGGAGGCATGCTCTGATAAGGTTGAATTTTTACCATAATCTTATGGACCACCCTACAGTTTTTCCTTAGATTTTACCTGAGCCTATCATCACTTAACTTTATTCCATGACCTCTCACCCTGCAGTTTCCTTTCAGTTGAAAGAGACTGGCCTTTGCCTATTTATGCCACATAGATACTTAAACGTCTCTATCATATCTCCCCTCTCCCACCTTTCCTACAAAGTATACATATTGCGATCTTTAAGTCTGTCCCCATTTTCCTTATGATAACCACCAACCATTTTGGTAGCCTTCCTCTGGACCGATTCCATCTTGTTTATACCTTTCTGAAGGTGCGGTCTCTAGAATTGTACACAATATTCTAAGGCCCTGATGCATAAAAGGTTTCCTTGCAAGTAAGACTGGAACCGGCAGGGGGGAATCCTCCCTCCTCCCAAAGAAATCCCTGGTACTCTAGTGGACTGGCTCCCCATCACTCCTCAAGGAGCTGGCCCTCATCAAAGGAACCAGTGAAGAGGGCGACCTGCAATCAAATGGCTGGACATATTGAAAACAACCATGGGGATGACGCTGGAGGACCTTACCAGACTAGCACAAAAACGATCTGTTGCTAGGACTCAAAAAAGAGTCGATGGCACCTAACTGCAGCAACTAATTAAATCTGACATAAGAACATAAGCAGTTGCCTCCGCTGAGTCAGACCAGAGATCCATCTCGCCCAGCGGTCCGCTCCCGCGGCGGCCCATCAGGCCCATTGCCTGAGCAGTGGTCCTTGATTATTTTTATAATCTATCTCTACTCCTATCCCTATCCTTAATTCTTATCTGTACCCCTCAATTCCCTTGTTCTCTAGGAACCTATCCAAACCTTCTTTGAAGCCATGTAACTTGTTCTGGCCTATCACAGCTTCTGGAAGTGCGTTCCACATATCCACCACCCTCTGGGTGAAAAAGTACTTCCTAGCGTTTGTTCTAAACCTGTCCCCTTTCAATTTCTCCGAGTGACCCCTTGTACTTGTGCTTCCCCATAATCTGAAAAATCTGTCCCTGTCCACTTTTTCTATGCCTTTCAGGATCTTGAAGGTTTCGATCATGTCTCCTCTAAGTCTCCGCTTCTCAAGGGAGAATAGCCCCAGCTTTTTTAGCCTGTCAGTATATGAGAGGTTTTCCATACCCTTTATCATTTATTCATAGGAGATTTGACCCAAGGACTTAGAGGAAAAGTATCACTGTTTGCCGACGATGCCAAACTATGCAACATAGTTGGCAAAAGCAGTGTGCCTGACTTTATGACGCAGGACCTAAGACAGCTTGAACAGTGGTCATCAACTTGGCAGCTGGGCTTCAATGCTAAAAAATGTAAAGTAATGCACCTAGGCAAAAAAAATCCACACAGAACTTACACACTAAATGGTGAAACCTTGTCCAGGACCACGGTGGAACGTGATTTAGGAGTGATCATTAGCGACGATATGAAGGCTGCCAATCAAGTAGAGAAGGCATCGTCCAAGGCAAGACAAATGATGGGCTGTATCCGTAGGGGTTTTGTCAGCAGAAAACCTGAAGTCATAATGCCGCTGTACAGATCCATGGTGAGACCTCATCTCGAGTATTGTGTTCAATTCTGGAGACCACACTACCGAAAAGATGTGTTGAGAATTGAGTCGGTTCAGCGAATGGCTACCAGGATGGTTTTGGGGCTCAGGGAACTCACGTATGAAGAAAGGTTAAAAAGACTGCGGATGTACTCACTGGAGGAGCGAAGAGAGAGAGGGGACATGATTGAGACCTTTAAGTATATTACTGGGCGTATAGAGGTGAAAGATGATATCTTCAGTCTTACAGGGCCCTCAGTAACCAGAGGACACTCGCTGAAAATCAGGGGAGGGAAATTTCAGGGTGATGCGAGGAAGTACTTCTTCACTGAAAGGGTGGTAGATCATTGGAACGAGCTGCCTCAGAGGGTGATTGAGGCCAGCAGCGTGTTAGATTTCAAGAGAAAATGGGATATTCATGTGGGATCTCTAGGAGAGTAAGAATCAGGGAGTGGGTCATTGGTATGGGCAGACTCGATGGGCTATAGCCCTTTTCTGCCGTCAATTTCTATGTTTCTATGTTTCTATGTTTCTATCAGTTTAGTTGCTCTTCTCTGGACTCCCTCGAGTACTGCCATGTCTTTCTTGAGGTGCGGTGACCAATACTGGACACAGTACTCCAGATGTGGGCGCACCATTGCGCGATAAAGTGGCAGGATGACTTCCTTTGTCCTGGCCGTGATGCCCTTCTTAATGATTCCAAGCATTTTGTTTGCTTTCCTTGAGGCTGTGGCGCATTGTGCCGATGCCTTCAGTGTTGTATCAACCATTACCCCCAGGTCTCTTTCAAGGTTACTTACCCCCAGCAGTGATCCCCCCATTTTGTAGCTGAACATCGGGTTCTTTTTTCCTACATGCATGACCTTACACTTCCCTATGTTAAAACTCATTTGCCACTTATTGGCCCACTCTTCCAGTGTCGTCAGATCCTTTTGGAGATTTTCGCAGTCTTCTCCACTTCTGTCTGTGGAGAAGGCGTATATATCGCTCCAATGTAAATACATTTTTCATTCCCTCTTTCCAGATTGACCTACTGTAGATCCACTCCTCCTCGTTTTCTTCTCACCCTGCCTTTTCTGAACAGATTATAGTCCGGTATAACCATATGCCAGACATGGTTTTCCGTGAACCACATCTCTGTGAATGCCACTAAATCCAACTCGGCCTCTGACACCACAACCTCTAGATCCAGAATCTTGTTTCACATACTTTGAGCAGTTGTATATACTAATTTCCAGACATTGCCCCTTTTTCCCAGTGTAGAGGTATTTAGTGATTCACTTACCCTAGGGGCTTTGATCACCCTGCCCCAATAATTCTAGTTTAAAGCCCTCTTCAGTCTGCCGCTGAAGACATTTTTTTTCCCTTCTTTGAGCTAAAACAGATTAAAATATTGTCATTCAAACAACATACGAATTTAGTAATGTGTCAGAATTTTGCAGTCACTGTGAATGCTCAGTGTTCAGCCCCAGCTTTAACACACATCTTCAGTTGCTTTGGGAAGTTCTTAACAACTTTGTTGATCGGACCCTGTGTCAGGGTGTTTCAGATCATCTGCAGTGCTTCCTTGAGTTTGATGATTGCAGCTTTGGGTGGAGCTTGTGATAGGCCTCCAACATTGCTCCCCAAACAAACATCTACGTCACTAAGATGTCATTAACAGTAAGCTGGTACCCTTTTTTTTTTTTTTTTTCAAATAGTAGTAGTTTTACAGTGCAAACATTTTTTAACGCATGAAAATTGCTGGGTGGTTATATTTAAAAGTTTGTAACTTCACCGTGTTTAAAGATAATCTCTTTCCACTCAGCACTTAAACAGATAACATCAACAAATAAAGCTGTAAAATTTCACTTTGAAATTCTACGTGGTTGCTGACAAAACATCAAAACACCCTAGGTTACTTTTTTTTGCCACACTGTGTGTGTATGTATGTGTGTATATATGTATATACAGTATATATATAGATAGATATATATACTAGTCGTTAAGCCCGTTACATTAACGGGTGCTAGAATATATGTGTGTCTGTCTGTCTGTGTTTCTTTATCTCTCTCTCCTTGGCCGCTGTCTGTGTCCTTCTTCCCCCCCCCAAGCAAAGCTGTCTGCCTCCAGCACACCCCTCCCCCCAAAGCAGCCCCCTTTCCCTCTCTCTCCATGGCTCCTTCTGTTTCCCCCAGCACCCCCCCAAAGCAGCCCCCTTTCCCTCTTCCTGTCTCTCCATGGCCCCTTCTGTCTCCCCTTAGCACACCCCTCCCCCCAAAGCAGCCCCCTTTCCCTCTCCCTCTGGCCCCCTGTATTGATTCCCCTCCCTGCATCCCGGCGTCTTCTGGCCTGCTCCAGGCCGCGATCGTGGTGGCTGGCCCCAGCGAACCTCACAGGTCGCTCCCCAACCCGGAAGCACACTCCCTCCCGACGCAATCCCGTGCGTCAGAGGGAATGTGCCACCGAGGCCGGAAAGCGGCCCGCGAGGCCCGCCAAAGCCGGCCACGATCGCAGGCTGCCCTGAAGAGAAGGAGCAGTGGCAGCAGCAACGGTGAGCGAGGGCGGAAAGGAGGTGCTTGCTTCCGGTTGGTGAGGAGCTTGCTTCGGGTTGGTGAGTGAGGAGAGGAGTGGCCAGAGTGATCCCTGGCCGCGTTCTAAAATGGAACGCGGCCACGGATCAGAAAACATGGCGCCAGGGATCACGATTTTTCAAGAGCGCATGCGCGCTCTAGGGTTTTATATATAGGACACAGTGGTACCTTGGAATCCGAATGCCCCAGAACTCAAACGACTTGGAATCCAAACTTTCCCCCCCCTCCTCCCCTCCTGGAATCTGAACGCTGCTTTGGAATCCAAACTGCAAGCGGTGCTCAGCCCAAAGCTTCCCCCTCTGACACAGCTTCCTGTTTCCGCCTAGGAGGGGAGCTTTGGGCTGAGCACCGCTTGCAATTGCTGATCTTGCTGCCTATGCCGGTGGGGTTCCCTATCTTGCTGTCTTTGCCGGTGTGCGTCCCGATCTTGCTGTCTAAGTTTGTGGGACCAAGGAACGGATTAATCCAGTTTCTATTATTTTCAATGGGGAAAAATTGTCTTGGAATGGATTAAGTTCGGATTCCAAGATACCACTGTACTGTGTGTGTGTATATATATATATATATATACACACACACACACACACAGAGTACTCCCCCGAAATTCACGAGGATTCCGATTACAGGAACACCCGCAAATTTTGATAAATCTCAAATGCGGTTTAGTAGCTGATTGAAGGCAGGAGAGGGCAGCTGGGGCACCGGTGGGGGCTAAAAATCATTCCTAGTATTTTCCAACCGCCTCTTCCTGGTACTAAAGTTAGGCTACACCAAGCTGCTTTGACACGCCAGATAGCATGTCAAAGCAGCTCCTGATTGGTGTAACCATGACTTTAGTACCAGGAAGAGGCGGTCGGAAAATACCGCAAATTACTGAGACTGCGATTCGCAAAACGTGAATTCACGGGGGTTTACTGTACATATATATTCCTCCTTTCTCAATAATTTCATGCTAATCTCCACTTGCATTTGAGTAAGTTGCAGTGTATCATCATTTGCTCATGTTCATAGAAGAAACTTTTTCTGATAGGACTTTTTAGCAATATACTTTCCATTACCTTTTGGACTCAATTGATCGCTTATGAGATTGTAGAATATCAGCACTGAATTTTCATTGTTTGTGTTTGCTAGAATTATTAAAGAGCTAAAAGACCAACTCGAATATGAACGATTACGGCGAGAGAAACTGGAGAGTCAGCTAGATGATTACCGGGCAGAGATTAGTAACCTCACTGGCTACATAGAGAATCTGCAGACCTCCATTACCTCCTCGGTTGGTACTTGGTTTTGGTTATCATTTGTTACTGTCCAGTAATAGCATATTTAGGCTCCAAAATACAGTAAAACCTTGGTTTACGAGCATAATTCGTTTTGAAAACATGCTTGTAATCCAAAGCACTTGTATATCAAAGCGAATTTCCCCATAGGAAATAATGGAAACTCAGACGATTCGTTCCACAACCCAAAAAATTTAATACAAAATACTATACGTACTTGTATTGCAAGACCTCGCTCATTTAGAACAGTCACTACACTCCTGCAGTGTCTGAGAGAGAAGAGCCATCGGCTCAGTTGTGATGATGTGATGATGTATACTGTATATACTTCTATTGCAAGACCTTGCTTGTATATCAAGTTAAAATTTAAAGAAATGTTTTGCTTGTCTTGCAAAACACTTGCAAACCAAGTTACTTGCAATCCAAGGTTTTACTGTATTAGGTTCTCTAAAGATATTTGAGTTCTCTGCCTACCCACTCAAAGAATCTGGATTTACAGTTGTGCACTTTTGATACTTCTCCATTTATTACTGAGCAACTGTAAATCTAGTTTATTGATTTTTGTGATTTACTGTTCAGTAATAAATGGAGTTGCATCAAAAGAGCAGAACTATAAATTCCATACTAAATGATGGTCAAAAGCCAGACTCTATAGGTGCAAACAGTTCAATTTATCTAGAAAACATTGAGGATGGTTCATTACAATAGATACCGTTATCTTGGCTAGAAAAAGCAAATTAGGATTCGGCCCTTTAAATGCACTGCTAAGGTTAGCTTTAATAATTCTACTTCGGATGCCGTCCCTTATAATTATGGAATCCCCCAGAGATCTTTACTCTCGCCACTTCTTTTCAACATCTTTCTTGCTCCATTAATAACGCTGGCCCAATCTATTGGATTTATCCCATATGCTTATGCGGATGATATCTTCATAATAATAACAGTTTATATACCACAAGGCTGTAAAGTTCTATGCAGTTTACAATAGTGAAAAATACAACCAACTGAATAAAACTAAAAAGGTAGAAGCCAATAACTAAAAAACCCTAAAAAGATCTGATTATTGCATGATAAAATTCTACAAATCAGCTACCTAACAGATATCCAACTTCTATATCCACTTAACACTGAGGATCCAAACGAAATTTGTGATATAAATGGAAAATTAGATCAAATCAACCAATGGCTGAGGCTAAATATGTTAGCCCTTAATGTTGACAAGTCCCAGATTATTCTTTTCCCCTGGAAAGAATATCTGAATCTAACAGAGCCAAAACCTAAGCTTTATAGGTATAGCCTTAAACAATCAAGCAAGATTAGGTAGGATATAGATCACAATGAGCTCCTAGCAGAGCACCATTGTCTATATTGCTACTATTACCAAATTCATTGGGCAAAATAACCTTGTCAGTGACCTTCATGCTCTAAATTCCCCCGCTTGATATGCTTCCATATTTTGCTCCCTGAGGGGCAAAGGTTTTCCTAGAGACATAAGACGCCAGTAGGTCTACACCAGGACACTTAGGGCTCCTTTTACTAAGCTGTGATAGTGTTTTTAGCACACGCTAAACCCGCACTATGCAGCTAGAACTAACGCCAGCTCAATGCGCACACGGCAATTTAGCGCACGCTCAAACCGCTAGCGCAGCTTTGTAAAAGGAGCCCTTAGCCTTGTTAGCGGAATAATAAAAAAAAAATATTAGACAAGTCATATGATTTTGGTGATGTATATAAGGGTAAAACCAGAGATTAAGGAGCATCTGTGGTATTGAAGTGAGAAGGGGAAATGGGAAAATTAAATGAGCCTTCTAGTCATGTCTGTCATATTATCTGCTTCCATATGTTCCTGTCCATTTCTCATTTATTTTTAAACTGTAGCCGCAGTAGAGGCTTGAGATTGAACACTTTTCTCCCCTTGGTGGTGGTTCTCCATGTTGGGGCTGTTTCCTTTTGATGAGATAGTAAAGAAGTCAGTATTGCTCCCCATGCTATACCTATTCTTTGTGTAGCAGATTTTATGTTCAAATGATATTAAATTTCCACATTAAATACACTAAGGCCCTGATTCTGTATAGGATGCCCAGGAGAGGTGTCCTATACAGAATCGGTCCTACACTAGACCCCGATTCTGTAACCGGCGTCCATGGTACAGATGCCGGTTAGAGAATTGGGTTAAATTAGACGCGGCCGATATACTTATGACAGCAAGGGATCTCCCTGCTGCAATATGTATAGCGGCCGCAGTTGCGGCCGCCTGTCCCATCGCTGACAGGAGGATGCCCATTCCTCCTGCCGGAACCCCCCTGGAACCCCCCTCCCCCCCCAAACTGGTAATCGCTGACAGCAGTATGTCCAATCCTCCTGCCGGAACCCCCCTCCCCCCCAAACTGGTAATTGGCAGGAGGATGCCTAATCCTCCTGCCGGAAAGCCCGACGACCCCTCCCTCCCTCCCCCAACTAACCTTTTCATGTTGGTTGGCTGGACGGGTCTTGCTGCCGTCCAGCCAACGGGCCCGCCCCTTCCCGGCCCATCCCCGCTAAATCTAAGGCCTGATTGGCCCAGGCTCTAGAAGCCTGGACCAATCAGGTCTTAGGCATAGCGGGTCCGCCCATCCCCACTAATCCTAAGGCCTGATTGGCCCAGGTGCCTAGCCTGGTGCCTAGCCTGGGCCAATCAGGTCTTAGTATTAGTGGGGATGGGCAGACCCGCTATGCCTAAGGCCTGATTAAGTATTGTTGACATACACAATATAAGCTTTATTTTACTATAATTCTTGCTGAGATTGTTATGTCATAATGCCTCATTCCACCAGTGCCTAAGAGCCAATCACTTCAGTGATGTCACAATGGCTTCATTATCCTTGGCTCCCATAAGAATCAGAGTATGAATGGCCACAACCACTGACCCGCAAGCTTTGCTTTGAAGAATGCTGGTGTAGAAGGACTGAGGTTGAAACAGACACTAGAAAATGAGATGGGATTATTTCTCGCGGTTATCCGCGGGGACGGGAACGGGGATGAATTTTGTCACCGTGTCATTCTCTACCCTATATGTCCTGTTAACATCCAGTATGGGAGTAGGATTCAAATAAATGCCAACAAATGGAAACCTTGGATTAAAATATTTGTGCAAAAAGTTTTTAATCTTGAAATATTATTCATTGAAGTACATTTTATCAGATTAATAAGTATATATTTTATTAACATTTTTCCATAAAGAAACAAAGTCATGCCAAGTATATTTAACATATTCAATTCTTATTAGGGAGAAAAGGTATCTGATACAAAGAAGGAGAAAAAGAAAACCAGGAAAAAGCAGCAGCGCTCTCCTGGAGGAGTGTTTGTGAGACGAGGCACAGAGAAGTGAACAGTACTAACCATGATATAGACTCTACCGCCATTACACTGTTGTACAGAAGCAGCATCAGAAGAGCAGTGGAGCTGCTCCACCGCTTCAGTGCTTTGTTTTCCTGTGGCTTTCTTTACTTTCTGCATCAGCTTGGAATCAAATGGCCTTCATCATATCACACACACGGGTTTGTGTGAATCCTATCTGGAGCTGCGGTGAGGAAACAGCGCACAACCTATTTTCCTTAGAATCCTTCTGGCAGGCATCCACCGAAAAGAAGCAGATCTCCTCCCTTCTGGATCAAGTCTGTTGCAACCTCTTTGGTTAAAATATGACATGATTTTTAAAGTGAAATATCAAGGGTGCCTTGTTTCTTTTTGTTGTGCTCCTTTACTGGTGGCCTCTGAAGGTGTTGTAACCTAAATAAACCTACCCTAGTGGAGTATATAGTCCAATAATATGTTAGAAAAAATTCCACTATTATTTATTCAGAGAAGTGCACTCATTTCTTAATTTTTAATTTAAATTACAACGGGAAAAGGCCTCAGATATGGAGCCTACGCACTGGAGCAAGGAGCGTGACAACTACTCTGATCAAGTTGATATTCAGAATAAGATTCCAAGCTATAAAAGCCTCCTCTCTGCAACACACATTCAGCTCTCTCTTTCTCTGTCTATCCTTCTCTTTATCTATGGAACCCGAAGCGAGATGTTGCCTGGTGTGCCATACGGTCAGGGCCGCCATCAGGGCAGTACCACCAGTCTAGGGAGAGGGGCGGGCCACCCCACGTGGACAGGAGAGAGCTGGACGGGGGACCCGCGGAGTTCAATACATCTCGAGCCGCGAGGCTCGTCTTCTGTTCCTGCCTATCCTGCAGCTAACATATAGCCGATCGCAAGCGTTCCCCGATGTCAGCGCTGACGTCGGAGGGAGGGCTTAAGCAAATCCTGCCCTCCGACGTCAGCGCTGACGTCGGAGAATACTTCCGTTCGGCTATTTGTGCGCGGCAGGGCAGGCAGGAAGCAGAAGACAAGCCTCGCGGCTTGAGCTTCGTTTTGCTGAGAAAGTTGCAAAGATGGGCTGGGAGGCAAACACGGAACACAAAAGGGGGGAGGGAGTGCGTTTTGGACACAAATCATGAACTTGGGAGAGAGGAAGGGAGGGAAAGAGATGCTGAGGTGGGGGAGGGAATGGGTTTTTGGACACAGAAGGCATGGACTTGGGAGAGAGGAAGGGAG
Organism: Geotrypetes seraphini; assembly: GCF_902459505.1. Classification (NCBI taxonomy): domain Eukaryota; kingdom Metazoa; phylum Chordata; class Amphibia; order Gymnophiona; family Dermophiidae; genus Geotrypetes; species Geotrypetes seraphini. The sequence goes on from NC_047089.1 coordinate 20,228,524, forward strand.
GGAAAGAGATGCTGAGGTGGGGGAGGGAATGCGTTTTTGGACACAGAAGAAATGGACTTGGGAGAGAGGAAGGGAGGGAAAGAGATGCTGAGGTGGGGGAGGGAATGCGTTTTTGGACACAGAAGAAATGGACTTGGGAGAGAGGAAGGGAGGGAAAGAGATGCTGAGGTGGGGGAGGGAATGAGTATTTGGACCCAGAAGGCATGGACTTTGGAGAGAGGAAGGGAGGGAAAGAGATGGTTGTGTACACGGGGAATAGAAGAAAGGAGAATTTTTGGTCATAGGGAGGGAGTGAGGTACAGATAGTGGCATACCAGGGGGGGGGGGGGGGGGGGGCCGTCTGCCCCACCCCGGGTTTACGTCCCAAGGGGGTGCACAGCTGGCCACCCTCCAGTGTTGTCCCTAGGCCGGCAAACTGCGGCTCTTTAGCCACTTGAGTGCCACAGCCGCCAACGGTGTTGTTGGCGGTGGCAGCATTATAAAATACTTTCTTTGTGTTTATTTGATTCCTATTCAAGAGAATTACTTTATATATAGTCAATATAGGCACAGAGTTAAATTTTTTAACATTTTCTAATGGTGGTGTGCCTCGTGATTTTTTTCATGAAACAAGTGTGCCTTTGCCCAAAAAAGGTTGATAAACACTGGCTTAGACCATCACCCCATCCCCCTTTCTCAATCTCTCTCTGGATCTCCCTGGAACTTCACGCTTCTATGTCTCTCTTTTCCTCTGAACTCTGTAAGGCAGGGAAACTGCTTTGCTCTCTCCTTAATTGTAATGCTTAAGCCCAGCAGAGGCAACTTCTTATGTTCTTATTAAATTCCTGAAAGATAGGGGGATTGAGGGATACAGATAGAGGTAGAGATGGGACATAGAGAGATTTAAGGGCTCAGACAAAGATCACCGTACAGGTCATGGGCCTGATGGGCCACCGCGGGTGCGGACTGCTGGGCGCGATGGACCTCTGGTCTGACCCAGCAGAGGCAACTTCTTATGTTCTTATTTGATCAATTCAGCCAATGACTGTGTGTAGGCTCCATATCTGAGGCCTTTTCCCGTTGTAATTTAAATTAAAAATTCAAAAATGAGTGCACTTCTGTGAATAAGTAATAGTGGAATTTTTTCTAACATATTATTGTCCTCTGAAGGTGGCCAGGTCTTGCTGCTGCTTGGTAATGCTGGCTTCTAACTTTATGTATTAGAAAGAAAAATATATTCACTTAACCCAAACCCCCCCTCTTTTACCAAGGTGCGCAAACTGATTTACCGGGCGCTAAACGCTAACGCATTCGTAGGCTAACATGCACACATGAGCGTTTAGCGTGCGCTAAATCAGTTTGCGCACCTTAGTAAAAGGACCTAATAAATTTATAGGAAAATATAAATTGCTCAATATTGACAGTTTTACTACCACAATAAATACATGAAAATTGGCATGTATTATTTCTATACAAGGTGAGGACTTCTTGAATATCTACAATAACTAGCCCCCCACCCCCATCTTTAATCAAGCTGCACTGCCAAGCAGCATGAGCTAAATGCTGAGCCACCCACAGGAACAGAATGGGCAGTTTAGCTTGATTTAAATAAAAAGAAAGGGGGGGGGGCAGGTAAATAAATGGGTTTCCATTGACCTACAAACCAACAGGGACTTTTTCCCATAGAAAAATAAATGGTATTTTACACAAGGCAAATTGAGCATCAAAGCAGCATTTGATAATGATTTCAATCCACAAGAATTAGGGGCAGATACTCAAGTGCTGTCAACTATTTTATGGCTTAACATTCTTAAAGTACATAGCGGGAAATTCTGTATAGCACACCTGTCTGAGAATCCGCACACCGGCGTCCTTTACAGAATTGCATTTGTCCTAACGGACAGGACACCGCCTAACCACCCTGATTCTCTAACTGCCACCCATGTCAAGGCTTACTCCCTCCTGCCGGCAGGCCTGCCTCTTCCAAAATGGTGGGCCTTCCCCTTCCCAGTGCATTCTGGGATGCACTGGGGAGGGGCCTAAGGCTCCAATTGGCCCAGATGCATAGGCCTCCTTCCCAGTGCATTCAGGGAGTACCCTAAAACTCCGATTAGCCAGATACCCAAGACAATCAGAGTCTTAGATTCCTCCCCAGTGCATCCCAGAATGCACCGGGAAGGCCTGCCATTTTGGAAGAGGCAGGCCTGCTGGCTGGAGGGAGTGGGCATCCCTCTTGCTAGCCATTGCCTAAAGATACCAGGGGGGGGGAAGAGTTTGGGAGGTGGCAGGGGGAATGTTAGGAAGTGTTGGGTAGGTGTTGGAGTGTTGGGAATCAACAGGGCCGGTGGCAGAAGGGAACGTGCATTCCTTTGCCGCGGACAGTGTCAAGAGTGTTTGGGGGTTGCAGTGGGAGTGGGCATCCCTCCTGTCAGCTGACTTGCAGGTGGGGGGGGTCATTAGTTGGTTCCCTGCTGTGGCTGCTTGTGGCGGGGAGATTTCTTTGCCACCATCAGCTTAGCGGCCGCGTCTATCTGAAATGTAGGCCAGCATTTTGATGGACTACATTTCAGGTGCCTATCGCGGCCCTAGGATACACCTAAGGCTGCTTAAGCTCGCCCAAGGCTACTTCTCGGTGAAACCATGCCCATGCCCAGCCTTGGCGAGCTTAAGCTTCCCTAGGCATCTCCCTGCACCCATGATAGGTGCCTAAAGTGTAGGCGAGCTGGCTTTGTTTTTTAAAGAAAATGTGCATCCCGATTGGCTGGTTAGACAGTGGTAGGACACCTACTGCTGCCTACAATCAGGATCCCATTTATAGAATTTACTCCATAGTGCAGGGCTTTCCTGGTGACCCTTGCTAGTTGAGTTTTCAGAATATACACAAGAATTCAGATAAATCTGCATATCTTAAGAGACACGGACTATGCAAATTAATATCATGTACATTCACTTTGGCCCAGATTCTCTAAATGTCACCAGCAGGCACCCAAACTCAATAAAACAACGCTGTTCCAAGGCGCCTATTGGAATCACACCCCCATAGGTGCTTTAGGCTGCCTAACGCCTTGGTGGGCCATGGCTAACCAAGTTTCCAAATTTATTTGTCTTATTATCCCACACCAAGGGTAAAAACCTTCTGGGTGGCTTACAATCTAAGATAAACAATTTAAAATCACAACAACGTAGAAATAAGGTTAAAAGCAGAACTACATTTGTTATAGGAAAGTAGGAAGGAAAATACATTCGATTATAACTTCTTGTCTCTTGCAGAAAACTCTCGAAAGCCAAATATCGCTGTTTGTTATGATAAGCATCTGAGAAAAGAAATATTTTAAACTCAGGCTTAAACTTAGCAGTTGAATTTAATAATCAGAGAGCCTGAGGCATAGAGTTCCAAAGACGTGGACCTTTTACTGAGAAAGTAGCAGACCTAATGTGTTCATGTACAATTTCACAATAAGTTGGAACTATAAGACATTTTTGATTTTCTGATCTAAGGGTTCTCGCAGGTAGAGCTGGGATAAGAAGTGGCGTTAGGCGAGGTGCATATGTACATATCCTCTTGTATGTAATGGTCAGACCCTACACAGAACTTAGGGCTCCTTTTACGAAGGTGCGCTAGGGTTTATAGCACACGCACTGGATTAGCGCGCTAGCTGAAAAACTACCTGCTCAAGAGGGGCGGTAGCAGCTAGCGCGTGTGGCATTTTAGCCTGCGTTAGGGCCCTAATGCGCCTTCGTAAAAGGAGCCCTTAATGTTGAGTCACACAGTATTCTCATGTAAAGCCCAAATGGTCCCACTTCTGATATGTCCATAACTCGCATCAATTTACTTACAAAGGAAAAACCCCAATGCATAAGCAGATGAAGTCCATTGCATGGTTCTGAACCAGTGCAACCTCAACCTTTCCTGTTAGCAGTCAGCTCTTAAAACATTTCTCTCTTAGCATGATGCTAGCCTTACCCATCAGATACTGGTTTTAAAAAAAATAAAAAAGTGTGCTGCCCTAAGAGGGTAAAAGGTCAGATAGTTAAATTTGCCACAATTTTCCTTCTTTGCCAAAGCAGCCTCAACTATGCATTCATAGGAAGTTCAAAAGTTTTTTTCCCATTGTTCCTTTTTCACCTAGTAATTGCACTCATCCATTATGGTCTTTGTATGTTAAAGTAGCCTGCAATACTGTTGTAATTTAGATTGCAGCATTCCATATCTCTCGCAACAGCTGTCCTGTTAAAACATACCATCAGGATGCTCTGACAGTGTGCTAGGGTCTTATTTCCACAGCCGATAAAATCCCAAAGCTATCGCAAGGCATGTAAAGACTGAAGCTGAAAGAGAAAATGCATAAACATTGGAAATCTACTTTGGTAGAGAAGATGAACAATGACCAGCAATCTGGTATCACTATACTGACAGGTTTTTTTAAAAAACAAAGTTTTTATTATAGATTCAATACAATACCAAATTGAAGAACATCAAAAGAGATAAGAGAAAAATAGGAACACAGCCACTCTCAATAGAAGCCTCTGCAAACCGAAGTCCCCAATGCCCAGGCCCAGCCCCAACATAGCAGATCTTTTAAAAAGGAAACGGGTAGTATAGTGCCCAATATAGCTTCTGTCTTTATCAATAAACACAAAGTCAGTCCTGAAGAGTTTATGTTCCAACCATTTGCTAAATCTTATTAATTTGTTTGACTGAGTGGTCCAGATAATCACATCTACTATATTCTATACTATAAACAAACCCTTAATTATTTGTGAATCGCTGCTTGCCTGCTCCAAGCCCTGAAATCACTGCTTATTTCAAAAACCGCGAACAGTACAAAAGTTATTCGCAGTTTCAATAATAAGAACGACGACGTTTTCTAAAAACCGTGAACAAAAAAAAAAAAAAGTTATTTGCGGTTTCAATAATAAAAACAACGTTTTCTATAAGCCGTGAATAACATATAAAAAGTTATTTGCGGTTTTTCCATATTCGCGCCTATGGTCCGCCGCATCCCCCCCCGAATACGGAGGGATAAGTGGCTTAATGTTCTCAGCTAATCTATGCCTAACAAAGTGCACTTAAAAACTTCTTCTTACTATAACTAGGATATTGTGTCCAAAAAGTTAAAAATATCTTACCTGCAAGAAAACGTACTGTGTCCAGTTTATGAGATTCCATGAGAGTTTTCAAGGACGCTATATCAATATCAATTTTTTTATTGGTCTCTGTAATAAGATAGTCTGTGTTTGCATTCTGAAATAAATAAGCACACACCGAAACACTTCACTTCTGTTGGTTTTATTCTTTTAAACGTAAATCTAAAAGCAACAGTATTCACCCAAGCATTTTAGGCAGATGTTAGCTCAGTAAAGATTATGAATATGCTGAAATCACGAGTGCTCTGCAATGAAGATGTTTTAATGTTAAACGCTGAAACTAACTTACCCCCTCTTTTACTAAGACTCACTAGCTGATTTAGCGCGTGCTAAACGCTAACACAGCCATCGAATATAATGGACGCGTTAGCGGGCTCCAAATCGGCTAGCGTGCCTTAGTAAAAGGACCCCTTACTCGACCATGTGGGTACTTTCCTTTGGTTGGGTAACAAGTCATCATAAAATAAAATGTGAACCTTTTTTTTTTTAAAATCAAAAGTATTCCACTTTAATAAAATGTGCCACCTTTTATTCTGGTTGAACTATTTGCATCGAGGTTCTAAATGACAATATGATGGATTTTGGTCTCAGATTTGGTTTCTGTTACACTCTAATTTCCCTACAGGGGGTCTTTTTATTTTTTTGCAGACTCGCCGCTTCAGGGGAATTCATTGTACCTCTTACTTTAGCCAAAATTGCTTTCAAAATATCAAATATCCCAATACTGACCTAATAAATACCATAAGAACATAAGAAGCGCCATCTCCGGATCAGACCTTCGGTCCATCAAGTCCGGCGATCCGCACACGCGGAGGCCCTGCTAGGTATTCACCTGGCTTATTTTATAGCCAACCATATCTTTATATGCCTCTCTCAAGGAGATATGCATCTAGTTTGCTTTTGAAGCCTAGGACTCTCGATTCCGCAATAATCTCCCCTGGGAGAGTATTCCAGATGTCAACCACTCTCTGTGTGAAGCAGAACTTCCTGATATTAGTCCTGAACTTGCCCCCCCTTAGCTTCATTTCATGTCCTCTTGTCCGTGTCAAATTGGACATTGTAAATAATCTTCTCTGCTCTATTTTGTCGATTCCTTTCAGTATTTTGAAGGTTTCGATCATATCCCCACGCAGTCTCCTTTTCTCAAGGGAGAACAATCCCAGTGTTTTAAGTCGATCCTCATATTCCAGTTTCTCCATACCCTTCACTAGTTTAGTTGCTCGTCTCTGCACCCTCTCCAGCAGTTTTATATCCTTCTTTAGGTAGGGAGACCAATGTTGGACACAGTATTCCAAGTGGGGTCTGACCATTGCCCTATAAAGCGGCATTATAACTTTCTCCGATCTACTCGAGATTCCTTTCTTTATCATGCCCAACATTCTATTTGCCGCTGCCGCGCATTGTGCCGACGGCTTCAGGGTCCTATCTATCAGTACACCCATAGATAAACAAAAGAGCAGAGAAGGCCAGACTTTCAAACTGAAGCTTTTAATGTCACCAATAGGAAGTGGAACCAGAAAAATGGACTCAACACAGACCATGTTTCGGCTACAGGTTGTCCATTCGGCAATAAAAATGAGCTGCTGTATCAATCAAATTCAACTAAAACTCACATCCAGGATATCCCTGGGGGTTAAGTAGCATGGAATCTTGCAACTTTTTGGCATGCGCCCTGGTACTTGTGACTGAACTAGTCTAGCCACTGATGAAAAGAGAGCATTGGGCTAGATCAGTGGTCTCAAACTCGCGGCCCGCTAGGTACTATTTTAAGGCCTTCGGTACGTTACCATTGTTCTGGAACGTTGCCCTCCTCGGTGCTGTAACCTCACGCAAGCGCTTTCCTGCGTCTGTACGCGATTGTGAGGTGGAGTGGAGAGGACAAACTGAAGACAGTTGCGGATGCGACCACCGGACACTTAAGGCACAAGTCGGATATTGATTCTCCCCTCTACAAAAAAGCCGAGAGGACTCCACCAAAATCTTGTCTCTTGCAGTTGATACTTTAGAATCTAAATCACAATTTTGCATGAGGTAAAACTCTTTATAGTTTATAAATCTTTCCTTAATTGCTTCTGATAATTTCAGCTATACACAGCTGAAAGCAGTGCAACATGGAGAAAGTGAAAAACTGTCTCAACTTCACTTTCTGCATGTTGCACTGCTTTCAGTTGTGTATAGCTGAAATTATCAGAAGCAATTAAGGAAAGATATTAAACTATAACGAGTTTTACATCATACAAAGTTGCCATTTCTTTAATAAGATATAAACTATTTTTTCTGCAGCCCCCCAAGTACCTACAAATCCAAAACGTGGCCCTGCAAAGGGTTTGAGTTTGAGACCGCTGGGCTAGATGGACCCTTGGTCTGATCCAGTTGTTCAACATGGAAGGTTCAGGTTATATTTTAGGGTGCTCAGGTCAATAGACTTTTTCTATCGTGTCTCAACATGGGCTTAGAAGTATTCTAAGGGCCTGGTTCTGTGCTGAAACAGCAGCCATAGTTCTCTGCCTACGTTTAGGGCAGGGCATTAGTAGCAGTGTAGATCTAGTAGAGAAAAAGATGTACCATGTAAGCTTTCAAGATCTTGCAGCTGTCATGATTTCATGGTTTAGTAGAGGCCTGGATGAGAAAAGCTCAAGCTCACCTTTTTATGAAACTCTGTGCTTGCTTCCATGAGTTTCTTCTGCTGCTCTGTGAACTGAAGATTAGAAAAGGTCAAAACACATCAAATACTTTTCTGAGAAACCGTTAACAAAAAAATAAATAAATAAAAATCAGAGGAACTAGTGAGAAAGAGAAATAATCCTTACCAAATCTGCTAATCTACTCCTTTCCAAGTTCATATCCAATTTGGTATCTGCTCGGATTCTACCCATTTCGTTCTTCGGAAAAAAAACAAAAGAAAAATCACAACAAAATACATTGTTACCTGTCTATATACAGTACAGGCTGCTCTAAAGTGTCAGGCTTGCAGGAAGTTTCAAGGAAGGCAACGAGCCAGTGGCATAGCCATGAGTGGGCTCTGTGGGCACAGGCTCACCCAGCAACAGCACAGTTGTGATGTGGCTGGTGGGGATCCTAAGCCCCACCAGCTGAAGACTTGTGGCATGCCTCCCTTTCCTCCCCTGTAGGCGATTAGGTCTCAACTCCACCCCTCCCCAGAACTTTTTAAAGACCAGCTCTTCCCTGGCAGCAAGTGGTGATTCATACCTACTGCTCATGCCAGCTGCAAAACTCCCTCTGATGCAACGTTCTGTTTTTGCACAGGGAGAACCAGGTCAGGGGGAGGCTCAAGGCTGCCGTGAGCAGTAGGCATGAGTTGCTGCTTGTGAAGAACTGAAAGCTTTAAAAGGACTTGGGGGGTAGGGATGGGATGGAGTTGAGAGACCCAGTCACCTGCAGGATGCCTTGTCTACAAAGCCCTACATGGCCTACTACCTCACTGCTCAATTCTTGTTCTCATCGCCAAGCCGCTCCACACGTTCCCGATCAATTTCTACCCACCCTTCAGTCAAAGGCTGTACTCGGAAAAGATTCATTAACCGGCTCTTACCATACCAAGCCACTTCCAAGAATCCTGAACTGGGCCAAATGGTTAGAATATTAACATCATATGTGCATTTTAGAAAGCTATTAAAAACCTATCTGTTCTCAAAATTCTTGTAATCCCTTCAAAGCAGCATACCGATGTGAAAGTATTGTTAACTCGTTGATGTCAATATTCTATCTATTGTAGCTCGCTGACAATGGTCAGCCCATCTCTTTTGTAAACCGCATAGAACCGAAAGGCTTTTACGGTATATAAATAAAAATGTATGTTATGTTATATGCTGGGCAGGTTGCAGTGCCCACCCACTTTGGGGTCAGGCCCACCTAAAACTGGGTGTGTCATGCTATGCCCCTGCAACCAATCATCAGATATGACAGAGAGCAGCTTTGAACTTACTACAATTTGCTCCTTAACTTGATCCAATTCAATTTTCATTTTCTAGGTACAAAACAGAAGGCAGTTAAAAATTCATAATGATTGCCTGACACATTAGTTTAAAGCAGGGGTGTCCAACCTTCCCTGGGCCGCATTGGTCGAAAGAAATGTTTGTGGGGCTGCACAACCGTGCAAACGCTGCAGCAAGACAGAGGAGGGAGCCAGCAAGACAGTAAACATCCAGGGGCAGCAGAGGAAAACACTGCATCGCCCTCGACTGGGGCCGCACAAAATACTTCACGGGGCCACATGCAGCCCTCGGGCCGCAGGTTGGACACCCCTGGTTTAAAGTATCCTGTAGCAGAAAGACTTTCATCAGAAGCAGAACGGAACTCATTTTCTAATCTAATCTAATCTAATCCTTAGGTTTGTATACCGCATCATCTCCACGTTCGTAGAGCTCGACGCGGTTTACAGTAGGAGAAATAGGAAGGAACTACAACAGAGGGTTAGAGGTAGAAGTGTGAAGAAAATTTAGAGGACTTGGGATGCCAAGATATAAGAGTTTCCTTGATTCCTAAGTTGGAGGGAGACTTACATTTTTTGAGAAAAGCCAGGTTTTCAGATGTTTGCGGAAAACTTGGAGAGAGCTCAAGTTCCGAAGAGGGGAGGTAAGGTTGTTCCAGAGCTCAGTGATTTTGAAGTGGAGGGAGGTCCCTAGCTTTCCTGTGTGGGAAATGCCTTTAGCGAGGGGAAGGATAGTTTTAATTTGTGGGAGGATCTGGTGGTATTAGGGTTTGAGGAATTCCAAGAAAGAGGGATAAAGGGAGGGAGGATACCATATAGGATTTTGAAAGTTAAACAGGCGCATTTATAGTGGACCCTGGCGATTATCGGAAGCCAGTGGAGCTTGGCCAGGAGCGGGGAGACATGGTCAAATTTACTTTTAGCGAAGATACCAGCAGTTAAAGCAGAAAGACAGCATGAAAACTTGAAACCAGAATTTGACATCACAGAAATAAACTATGACATCACAGAATTAATCAAAATAGGGAGACTCATATGGTCCAGATCAGTAGCTAAAATTAAAGGGCCGTGTTTGATGGTGAGCATGTCCAGCAAGGGAAGAACGAGTGCAGGCGTAGGAAAAAAGTTCTGGGTTCTGGTAAGAAAAAAAACCCGCAGTGAAGCGGATTCTCAAAGATAGTAATGAAATATAGTTTGGCACAGGAGAGCACACGAAGTTTTGAACAGGTGGAGGTAATGGGTAGAACCAAAAGAGTCTAATAAATGAGCTAAAATTCTCGTTCTTGTTGATAACATTACCAGCAGATTTTCAAGGGAGCAGCTTAGAGCAGTGGTTCCCAACCCTGTCCTGGAGGACCACCAGCCCAATTGGGTTTTCAAGCTAGCCCTAATAAATATGCATGAGAGAGATTTGCATATAATGGAAGTGATAGGCATGCAAATCTGCTCCATGCATATTCATTAGGGCTATCCTGAAAACCCGATTGGCCTGGTGGTCCACCAGGACGGGATTGGGAACCACTGGCTTAGACTATATTTACTATTCTGATTTCCTACAGGGTAAAAGTTAAAGCCTGTTATTGAACTTTGAAAATCTATGGAAGTTAGAGCTTTCCTGAAATAAGCACAGTTGAATGTACAAAAAGATGGAGGCTACTTGACACAGTAGGATGTTTATTTGCAACTAAAGGTCCCTAGATTAAAGTCCTTTTCTCAGACATAAAAAAAGACAAGCCCTTTAATAGAGTCTGGTCATATGGGCTCAATTCATTGAGGAGTTTTAGCAGAGTAAAGACCCCGTGTGTGCTTTATTTCACTGAATCTTTCTTTAGAAACCCATGAAATAGTAATACCTCATTCTCTGCTCTCAGGGTTGCAAATTCACTCTTCTCTAGGATGACCATGTCTTTCCGAATGGAGTCCAAATGAGCCATTATCTGCTGTATAGTTATTTCCTATGCGAAAAATATATAAAATAATGAAGAAATTGTGAGTCTTTCCATGAACCAGGTATTTTACCATTACCATGAAATAAGGCAGTTAAAAAAACACCTCAGATTTTCCCCAAGTCCATGTTACTAACGGTTTATGGATTTTTCTAACATAACACAGTAAATGACGGCAGATAAAGCCCCGAACAGTCCATCCAGTCTGCCTATTAGTTATTCTCATTAAAAATACATGATTAATTTAAACTTGTCTCTTCTTTGATATTTCTGGGCCATAGACTATAAAGTCCACCTGGTATTGTCCTAGGTTCCAACTGCTGAAGTTGTCATCTAATCAAGCCATTGTGACATCACTGCTGAGGTTGGCTCTTAGGCATTGGTGGAATGAGGCATTATGACATCACAATCTCAGCTCTGGAATGTTGCTACTCTTTGGGCTTCTGCCAGGTAACTTAGTAACATAGTAAATGACAGCAGATAAAGACCTGAACGGTCCATCCAGTCAGCCCATTAATTATACCCATTACAAATACATGATTAATTTATCTTGTCTCTTCTTTGATATTTCTGGGTCATAGACTGTAAAGTCCACCTGGTATTGTCCTAGGTTCCAAATGCTGAAGTTGCCTTCCAAGCTCACTCCAGCCTATCCAACCATCCTGTTGCAGGATCTCTACCATAAAGTCTGGCCAGTAACGTCCTCATGTTCCAAATTAGTGGAGTTCCCATTGATGCCCTCCCAAGCCCATCCTACACTGAATCACTATAGACTGTGCAAGTCTGTCCAGTGCCGGCCTTAGCTCTTTAATTTACATGCTTCATTTTCTAATTAGAGATCCTCTGTGTGTATCCCACGCTTTTTTGAATTCCATCACCCTGCTGCATGCGCATTACTTTCAGTACAGTCTCTGGCAATGTATTCCAGAGATTTTTCTATACATCGAGTGAAGACATATTTTCTCCGATTTATTCTAACTGTACTACTTAGAAGCTTCATTGTGTGACTCTCTAATTCGTCTTTGGTAAAATTTGTGGAAAAAAAAATTGTGTTGATTTGACTGCATGAGTTTTTGCAAGCATAAGAACAAAAACACTGCAGAGAGGATGATGTTCAAGATGCAGGCTTTTATTTAAAGATACAATCCAATAATCCACATGAAGAAATAACTAGGACCCAGAGCATAGGGGGACTATGGACCCAACACGGTCCGTGTTCGACAAAACTGTCTTCTTCAGGGGTCCCTAAAGGTCCTGCTACATAAACTCGTGGATCAGAGGCTAAAAGCAATCGTAGGCGAAACTCTGCGCAGAGGAGAAGCAGGAAAAGCAAGTAAAGGGTCCCATAACACATGCTTAATGTGGGGGGGGGGGGGGAAAAAAAGGCCTACTGCAGAATACGTTGAAGTGTTTTGCAGTAATTTATCTGTCAGCCTGTGCCACTCATGCATTATTATTTTTTTTGGGGGGGGAGGGAGTGTGTCATGGGCATGTTAACCAGCTAGCCTGTTTGCATTACCATTTTCTAACTTGCTAATGCAAAGGCACTGTGTGGGTTGATTCATTTTTTGGGGGGTGGGTGGGGGGGTTATTGGTTTTCCCTTTTGCGGGATATGTATATGTATGCACATACAATAATATTTCAGTCATTCCTCAATTTCGAGTTTGTTGTTTCTAGTTTTTAATGTGTAGAAAAGCTTGGTATAACAATCCATAATTTTCTGAACAAAATTTTTCTTTTGGCCAATAAATAGGTTTTATTGACTTCTGCTATTACCCCCTTCTCAATAAAAAAAAAAATGCGAGAGGCTTTCTAGTAAACATCATTTTATTGAATTTAAAAGTAAATAATTTTTGTTTGCCACCCCTTTCTATTTATTTATTTATTTTTTGCTTTAGGATAAAATAGTATATTAGTTGTGTTGATAAAAATTTATAAACAAAGCCCTGCCAGCTGAACATCTCTTTCTCTAGTTCAGCAGCCAGAACTTTGATTTATAAGAAAGGAATAAGCTAAATATTACAGTACTAAGGCTTATATGGATGCTGCAGGGACGGTGACGGGGCGGTGAATGGGATGGCGGGGACGGTGACGGGGCGGTGAAGGGGATGGCGGTGACGGGTGGTGAAGGGAATGGCGGTGACGGGGCGGTGAAGGGGACGGTGGGCCGGGGACGGGGTGGTGACAGGGACAGATTTTTTCCCCCGTGTCATTCTCTACTTTTTACCCATACTGTGCGCTGATGCAAACATTAGGACGCGACCAGATAAAACATTTAAAAAGCCTGCAATTTTGCGGTGCTGAATCTGGCCTTACTACATGGGAAAGTCCTGCATTAAAATGCACTAAGGCCGGATTCTAGCTCAGTTTAGTAAAAGGGCCCTTTATTAGCTTTGTATAATACCCTGTTTCCCCGATGGTAAGACACTGTCTTATTTTTTTTGGAAGGCCAAAATATGCTCTAGGGCTTATTTTCGGGGGGATGCCTTATTTACCCATGAAGAAGACTACAGTACACAGTTATTGTTGAAAAAAACCCAGAATTTTATTACCTGTATTGGATGTTCTGGCCGTGAACAAACTCCTGCAGTCTCCGTTAGGGAGGGATGAGGGAAGCTGCCTGTGTTTCCTTGCGCGGAGTCACGTGCGGGCGCTGCAGTCCTGTCACTTCCTCCTCTTCACTTCATGACGAGGCGCGGCACGCAGCCATGGAGGCAAATACGGTAGACGGAGGGACCACACGGAGTCACCCACCGAACCACCCGATTCGGGTAAGCGCAGGTATCGGTGGGTGGCTTATTTGCGGGGGGGGGGGGGGGCCTTATTTTACATTTTTTTCTAAAAAGGGGGGGGCTGTCTTATTTGATGGCCCTGCCTTATCATCGAGGAAACACGGTATATGAGCTGTGCTACTGGTATTAGGAACAAAAGCGACCACCTTGTTTTCTAAGTACCTAACACTTTATTTTTGCAATAAATCATTACAAACCTAAGACACGTTCTCAACTGTCTCTTTGCCAAACAATTACTGATACTCAGAAGGCATATAGATGAAGCTTAATATGCATCTGCCCTATATATTTGGGAGCTCGTCCAGGATCAAAACAGGAAAATTACGCTTGGCTTGGAGCTGTTTCTGTCCTCTGGAAAGTAAACGGCACAAGGAAGCCTAGAGTTAAAACTCCAGGGCATTTAAAATGTTAGCTGAGTCCAAAGCATAGCGAGTGCTTGGAGCAGACTTAGGGCACTGCATCTGACAGTAATGACAAATAAAGCCTTGTGAGGCAAAATTAAACTAAATTAAATGTCTTTGTGTGTCAGGAATAGCCTAGTCTTTTCTGTGCAGTCCATTGAAAAACATTTTATGTCCTTATCAGGCTTCATACTTGGAAGGTGGCATTCTGGAAACAGTCGTTCTGATGAGTTTGATCAGAGCTCACTGGAGTTAGCCGAGTTATTTCAGAAACAGTCCCGATAGCCATACAGCACATCCTTTAACCCTTTCAGGACCAAGGGACATATTTGTCCCATAACTTTAAAATCCTATAAATTTTGATTGGGATAGTCTACAGTTCTAAATTTGATATGTACGGATTCCATATGATACTGCCTTTATGTAAACAAACTGGTTCCGACATTCATTCATTAGCATCGTTGCCAGATTGACGAGAAGATTCACTTGCCACACTGTCCATAAGCCAGAAGTTTGATTTTTTAAAAAAAAAATAATGATATTTCATAAAAAAAAATCAATTTTTTGGCATCTGCAAGCCCTTTTTACCATAAAAATGTCGTCAAAACCACAAAAATTGGCCTACGATCCTTATGGTCCTGAAAGGGTTAACCTGCATTCTTAAAGGATGTTTAATGATTATGACTGCTGACTTTAAATTATCAAAGTTTGGAGGTGGTAACTGAGGTAGGGTATGAGGCTGAAGATTTGCCCAGGCACTCGCTACTCTTGTATTGGCTCTGGCTCTACATATAGAACTTAATTTTTAAAAAAAGGTCAAGCTATTATAAAGGAAATTGGGGTCCGATTCCTAAATCCGACTCCTTCTCATTGTATCCTTTGAGGCAGAAGATTCTGCCGAGGCATAAGGTGATGGGATAAATCGCGCGCCAGACGCCAGCGCGCCGACAATCCAGTGCCGACAATTCGGCAGAAGACAGAAGCGCGCGGGGGAAAAAATAATTTTTAAAGAGCTCCGACTGGGGGTTTGGGGTGGCAACCCCCCACTTTATTGGTTAGTGTTCGTGCTGCCGTTGCGGGGGGGGGGGGAGGATGAAACCCCCCACATTATAGAGAAAACGGAACTTTTCCCGAAAAAAATCAGAAAAAGTTCCGTTTTCGCTATAATGGAGGTTTCCAACCCCCTGAACCCCCCTCCAACAGCAGCGCGAACACTAACCAATAAAGTGGCGGAGTTGCCACCTCAAACCCCCCCCCCCCCCGTCGGAGCTCTTTAAAAATTACTTTTTCCCCCGCGCGCTTCTGTCTTGCGAGTGGAGTCCCAGTTATGGCACCACAGTGACATCTACTGACTGGCTGAACAGCTCTTTAACCTGTGTTGGGTTCTGAAAGGAACTACAACAGAGACTTTCAACATTTTTCATCTCACAGCTCTAAAACTAAAAAGGAATACCCCTGCGCACGGTTCAGCATTTTATCTTCTTTCTCCCACATATTCAAACTTGTTCCAGGGTTGTACCTCTCCCCTCCCCCCACGGTCCAGTATTTTATCTTACCCCCACCACATACAGTCCAGAATTTTACTTCCCCCCAAATAGTCCAGCATCTCCCCCTCATCTCCCCTCTTCAACCGGTGACCAACCAACCCCCCTCCATGCCTTTTAAAAGTTCTCATATCTAGATGTCAGCGGCAGTGATTCATATGGCCAGCTCACACCAACCTCGGAGCCTTCTCTCTAATGTAGCTTCCTGCTTTAGTGGCGCAGTAAGAGGGCCAAGGGGGGGGCAGTCTTCCTCTGGGCTCCGGCACCCCTCCTCGTCTCCACCTCCCTGCCGCGCGCGTGCCCCTTCCCTTGTATCTTTTTAACTTTGGCATGAGCATCCACAAACATGCTGCCCGCATTGGCTTTGGCGCTCTCTCCGTCACTTCCGGGACCTGCGCCGAGGAAGTGACGTCAGAGAGAGCACCGTAGCTGATGCGGGCAGCAAGTTGATGGCTGCCTGCACCAAAGTTAAAAGGGGAAGGGGCGCCCTCACCCTCGGTACGCCACTGAAAGAGAAGGCTCCAGGGTTGGCATGCACAGGCTTTATGAATCACTGTCGCCGACAGCTGGAGACAAGAAAACTTTGAAAAAGGTATAGACTGTTCCAGCACAAATTAAGCTGGCTCTACCAATAAATGACCCTCAGCTGTCTTTGCACGCCAATGTGCCACAGCACACTGGTTGAAAAATTCTGAGAAGGATGGGAAATATAATGGGAGAATGTTTTTACACAGTTATAACAAAGGCTTAAGGTGCTGGACAGGAAGAAGCTGCCAAGCCAAGAAAAATAAGGCCTCTTGTTATCAAAGAAACATGATAGCAGATAAAGGCCAAATGGCCCACCTAGTCTGCCCATCCACAATAACCATTATCTCTTTCTCTCTCTGAGAGATCCCACGTGCCTATCGCAGGCCCTCTTGAATTCAGACAGTCTCTGTCTCCACCACCTCTTCCGGGAGACTGCTCCACGCATCTACCACCCTTTCCATGAAAAAGTATTTCCTTAGATTACTCCTGAGCCTATCACCTCTTAACTTCATCCTATGACCTCTCATCGCAGTTTCCTATCAAATTAAAGAGACTCGACTCATGCGTATTTACATTATGTAGGTATTTAAACGTCTCTATCATATCGTCCCCTCTCCCGCCTTTCCTCCAAAGTATATAGATTGAGATCTTTAAGTCTTTAAGAGGGGATTTAATAGAGACTTTTAAAATAATAAAGGGATTTGATATAATCGACCAAGAAGAAGCATTACTAACTTTTTCGGATGTGACACGGACAAGGGGTCACAGACTGAAACTGAGTGGCAGCAGGTTCAGGACGAATGTCAGGAAGTTCTTTTTTACACAGCGCGTGCTGGGAATTTGGAATGCTCTCCCGGAGGATGTTGTGTCGGAGATTACTGTTCTGGGATTCAAGCGCAAGTTGGATGCACACCTTCTTGCAAATCGTATTGAGGGCTATGGTATATCTGGGTCTCCAATCAGGAGTACCTAAAAGGGCCGCCGCGTGTGCGGATCACCGGACTGGATGAACCTCGGTCTGATCCGGTGAGGGCTTTTCTTATGTTCTTATGTCCCATACACCTTATGATGAAGAAGACCACATACCATTTTAGTAGCCTTCCTCTGGACCGATTCCATCCTTTTTATATCTTTTTGAAGGTGTGGCCTCCAGAATTGTACACAATATTCTAAATGAGGCCTCACCAAAGTCTTATACAGGGGCATCAATACCTCCTTTTTCCTACTGGCCATACCTCTCCCTATGCAACCTAGCATCCTTTTAGCTTTCGCCATCACCTTTTCAACCTGTTTGGCCACCTTAAGATCATCCCATACAATCACACCCAAGTCCCGCTCTTCTGTTGTGCACATAAGCTCTTCATTCCCTAATCTGTACCATTCCTCGGGTTTTTGCAGCCCAAAGGCATGACCTTGCATTTCTTAGCATTAAATTATAGCCGCCAAATTTCAGACCATTCTTCAAGCTTCGCCAGGCCTTTCTTCATGTTATTCACACCATCCGGCGTGTCTACTCTATTGCAGATTTTGGTATCATCTGCAAAGAGGCAAATCTTACCCAACAACCCTTCAGCGATATCATTTATAAAAATGTTATAAAGAACAGGCCCAAGAACAGAACCTTGAGGCACACCACTGGTAACCTCCCTTTCCTCAGAGCTATTTCCATTGATCACTACCCTCTGTCACCTTCCACTCAACCAGTTCCTGACCCAGACCGTCACTTTGGGACCCATCCCAAGGGCACTCAGTTTATTTATTAGACATCTGTGTGGAACACTGTTAAAGGCTTTACTAAAATCTAAATACACCACATCTAGCGCACATCCTCTATCCAATTCTCTGGTCACCCAGTCAAAGAAATTGATCATATTTGTCTGACAAGACCTACCTCTAGTGAATCTATGTTGCCTTGGATCCTGTAATCCACAGGATTCCAGAAACATGACCATTCTCTGTTTTAAAAGCGTTTCCATTAAATTTGCTTATCACAGAAGCAAGACTTACCGGCCTGTAATTCCCTGCTTCTTCCTTCTACTTTTGTGGAGAGAGACCACATCTGCCTTTCTCTAGTCCTCCGGTACCACTTCCGACTCTAGAGACTCATTGAAAAGGTCAGTCAGTGGAGCTACCAAAACTTCCCAAAGTTCCTTCAGCAACCTCGGATGTACACTATCCAGCCCTATCGCTTTGTCTATCTTTATTTTAGCTAACTCCTCACAAATCCAACCCTCAGAAAATCGATCAGGGTCTATTACTCCTTCATCCCTATTCGTGT
Source organism: Geotrypetes seraphini (assembly GCF_902459505.1). Classification (NCBI taxonomy): domain Eukaryota; kingdom Metazoa; phylum Chordata; class Amphibia; order Gymnophiona; family Dermophiidae; genus Geotrypetes; species Geotrypetes seraphini. The sequence continues at coordinate 20,247,093 of NC_047089.1, forward strand.
TTGTTTTCTGCGGTCCCGCTCCCGGCGCTTCAGTCGTGAACACAGAACAGAAATATCTGTTAAGCAATTCGGTCTTTTCTTTATCAGCTTCTACATATTCCTCCCCTTCACCTTTGAGTCTCACAATTCCAAAAACTTAGCTAAAACTGGACAGCATTCCTTATTCAAGAAAGATGCCAAATATGATGGCAGTTTGTCAACATTTCCGCACAGACAAACTGAAAATAACCTAATCCTAGAAGGACTGCATGGAGAAGCAACTGACACAGTGGAACTGAAAAGGGGATTAGCATTCTCCTGGGGTGGGGGAAGGGAGTCCATAATTTATTTGCTAGGTAGGCTTGAGAAAGCACCTCTCATCCTTGGAAATTAACTATGAGAAACAAAGATTTACTTTTTGGAAATGGCACTAGAAAAGGTTCAAAGAAGAGCGACCAAGTTGATAAAGGGGATGGAACTCCTCTTGTATGAGGAAAGACTAAAACGGTTAGGGCTCTTCAGCTTGGAAAAGAGACGGCTGAGGGGAGACATGACTGAAGTCTACAAAATCCTGTGTGGAGCAGAATGGGTAGAAGTGGATCGATGTTTCACTCTTGTCAAAAATTACAAAGACTAGGGGACACTCGAAGTTACAGCAAAATACTTTTAAAACCAATAGGAGGAATATTTTTTTTCACTCAGCTCTGGAACGCATTGCCAGAGGTTGTGGTAAGAGCGAATAGCGTAGCTGGTTTTAAGAAAGGTATGGACAATTTCCTGGAGGAAAAGTCCATAGTCTGTTATTGAGACAGACATGCCTTGGATCAGTAGCATGGAATGTTGCTGCTCTTTGGATTTTTGTCAAGCACTAGTGACCTGGATTGGCCACCGTGAGAACGGGCTACTGGGCTTGATGGGCCATTGGTCTGACCCAGTAACATCACTTATGAGGTTTTCATTGAGGCATTAAGACATCACAATCTCAGCTCTGGAATGTTGCTCTCATTGGGGTTCCGGAATCTTGTTATTCTCTGAGATGCTGGAATGTTGCTACTCTTTGGGTTTTGGCCAGGTACTAGTGACCTCGATTGGTTACCATGAGGACGGGCTACTGGGCTAGATGAACCACTGGTCTGACCCAATAAGATGTTCTTATGCTATTACGTGTGCCAAGTATAGGGCTCTGAGACACTGTAGAATGAGGCATTATGACATCACAATCTCAGCTCTGGAATGTTGCTCTCATTGGGGTTCCGAAATCTTGTTATTCTTTGAGATGCTGGAATGTTGCTACTCCTTGGGTTTTGGTCAGGTACTAGTGACCTGGATTGGCCACCGTGAGAACGGGTTACTGGGCTTGACGGACCATTGGTCTGACCCACTAAGGCTATTCTTATGTATGTTCTTATGTCCTGGACTGGCCTTTGTTGAAGACAAGATGTTGAGCTCAATGGACTTTGGTCTGAGCCAGCATGGCTTACTTATGTCTCTTTCTGGCGAGCACACCTTCTCCTACCCTGTGGAACATTCTTGCCTGCAAGCCCTCCACTTCTTGAGCCTCCCCATCCTAGTGAATTCAAAGGGAACACCATCTGCTGAGCGCATGTGACATGCACGAGCATGAAAAGGGGTCACATATGGACAAGATCACAGCATAAGGAGTTTATTTTCTTTTAGGAAGGCATAGCAAAGCTGAAGAACTGAGTTATAAATAAATATTTTTATCTGTAAAGTGTGGTGGGCAAAAGTAATTTAAAGACCCATAATAATATATTCTTACCTGCTGAGTTTTGGTCACCATATCTTTATAGACTGTCTCAATACTACAGTTTGACAGTGTTGCCAATGCTGACACAATTGTCTCTGCCTGGAGCTTTTCAAAACCTGGGGATTACAAGAAATTAAGGCGGCAACTACACATTCTTATAAAAAATATTTACATTTATATTTTTCAAGTTAGTATAAATATTTGTATCAAATTTCACATTATCCTGAACATGGTCTTGACTCAGAAGGAAGAGGAAGTTGGCTAGTAGCCGGAGAAATGTCAACAGTGATGAAAAGTCCCGACATATTACAAATAAAATGGCAGGAGAGGCGTTCACCAAGTTAAAAAGCACTGACCAGGTCAAGATATTATAGTCAGCAGCACTTAACGGAACAGTACTTCTGAATATTATGTCGGACCACTACACTACTATCTGGTTAGTGCTAAGACTGTCCTTGGGAAGACCCAAAGTCATTCGGGTACTGCCGGTATTCGGGGCTGGTGACCAGATAATTAATCTGGCAAGCAGGACACGTGTGCAAGTAAACCCAGAGGATGTCCCGTACCATGGTTCTGCAGGTCTTGCACTAGAGCGTGTGTGTCGAAGGTTAGCCTCCTCTGTTCCATTGGGATTATGTCTACCCTCCTTGCATCATAAGACTTAACAGCAGCAGAAGTCATCAAGCCTGGGGAAAACGAGAAGGAGTCAACAGTGAGCTCTAAATCTCCCCAAATGCCATTTGGTAACACAGATTATCAAAGTCACTAGCAGGGCTGTAGAGTTGGAGTGGGATGAACTGAAGTTGGTAAAAATGTACAACATTATAATATACTAGTCTTTAAGCCCATTACATTAACAGGTGCTAGAATAGATGTGTGTGTTTGTCTTTCTTTCTCTCTCCTTGGCCACTTTCTGTCTGTCTTTCTTTCTTTCTGTCTCTCTCTTTCCTCGGCTGTCCACCACCACCCCTTGCCTGCTCCCCCTGTCCAGCAGTAGGCCTTCTCCCTCCCTGCTCCCCCTGTCCAGCAGTAGTGCTTCTCCCTCCCTGCTCCCCCTGTCCAGCAGCACCCCTTACCTGCTCCCCTGTCCAGCATCATTCTGCATAATTCGGGTTAGCTGGCCCAATCAGACACTGAACTATGTGTGATGTTACTTTTGCAGGGTGTCACTCAAAGAATAAAGCAAGGAAAAATAACTTGGTCTTAAAAAAAGGCTAAACGGAGGCTTATATTTAGATCCTAGAATCATTATAAGATAGCAAAGTGAGCGCATTATCATCGTTGTTGTCTGCCCTCCTCTTCAAAGCAGCCAGGTGAGGATCGTGGCCGGCTGTTGCGAACTTCGCAGGCCGCTCTCCACGTCGGTAGCACGTTCCCTTTGATGCGATCTCGTGCGTCTCAGGGAACGTGCTACCGAGGTGCAGAGCGGCCTGCGAGGTTCGCTACAGCCGGCCGTGATCCTCATCTGGCTGCTTTGAAGAGGAGGGCAGACAGAAGAGCACCAGTGGCAGCAGCGTGCTCCCTGGTTGTTTTGGAGAAGTTTGCCGCTTCGATGGCTGGAGAGCAGGGAGGTCCGCGCTTTACAATCGGCTACTGGCACAGCTAAGCGCGCATGCGCACTCCTGCCGGCCACGGACATACGGATCACGGAGGTAGGAGTGCACATGTGCGCTTAGCGTTTTATTACAGTAGATGGCAAATTATAATTTATAATTTTAAGTACTTCACTGAGCCGCTCCACACATCAATCATTCTTTACCTTCCCCTCAACCTAGAAAAGGTTCGTTAACAGATTCCGAGCATACTAAGCCGCCTCCAGAGATCCAGAACCAAGTCAACTGGTTAGAGTATCAGCTTCTTACATGCACTTTAGAAAGTTTCTATACACTCACCTTTTTGCTAAATTCTATAACTCTTCATAAGATTTATACAGAAGGAATAAGATTGTTTAACTGCTTATGCCTAAATTAAGGCCAACCCCTCCTGCTGGAAGACCCCCCTCCCCCGAAGATTGCCAGCAGGAGGGTGCCCAATCCCTCCTGCTGGAAACCCCTCCCTCCTTGCTAACTTTAAATGTTAGGCCGGCCGGTCGGGTCTTCTGACTGGCTGGCCAAACTCCGTCGAAATGAGGGGGCCTGCCCCTTCCCGGTGCCTAAGGCCCGATTGACCCAGGCGTCTAAGGACAATTGTGAAGAGTGATGTTGTCCCATAAAATCTGATTTTGATTCAGCTGAAAGCCAGACTAAGCATCGCAAAACTGATGGATCCAAAAAAAAAAATAATAATTTTTTTTATTTTTTAAGTAATAAGAAAGCCAGTTTTTATACCGAGAATTGAAAAGATAGTCATCCCTTTTTTCTGGGTGTCACAATGGGAAAATAGATACTGGAAGAAAACATGTATTCTGGCCAACATCCATTTTGGCTGATAAATGAATACACGTTCTTCGTTTGGGGGGAAGAGGGAGTTGGGTTGATGACCGAGGAAGGCAGCGGCAAAACCACTCCACTGAATGCTCAAAAAACTGTGAATTATTCAGCCTGGAGAGAAGTGAATCCGGATCAAACATGCCCGCATATTACATTGAATTTGAAAAGCTACAGTGAAAGATAAGTGGAGGTTTTTTTTTTTTTCTAATTATGATGGCAGTTATGTGCCCCTGACTTTAAAGTGCTGTATGCAAAAGTAAGTATTTTTTCTCCGCTTGGTTTTGTGAGTAGTTTTTTCCTATTTCAGAGCAGCCATTAAATATATAGCAGTGGTGTTTATATTATTGTGACTTGTAATAATGCTCTTGTGGCAAAAAAACTTCTGCTAGATAGGAAACTATCTTTTTTTTTAAATGTAGAAATAAAGATCAATTAAAAAATTCTCTGTAAATGATAACCTTTCATTGGGCTAAGGAGACATTTGTAAGTCAGCTTTTGAGAAACAGGCTACCTTCGCCATGTCAAAAAAAAAAAATAAAAAAATAAAAAAATAGCAGGTCAATTCAAAGGATCATGATGTCTTTGTACTAAACTTGCTCATTTGACTGTGGAAGAACATCATAAAGCTCTACCTCAACCTGTTCATTTGACCTGAAGAACAAACCTGATTGCCGGGTCCGATTCCAGCAGGCCCGACCAATTCACAAAAGGAAAATATTGAAATGAGGGCGATTGGATGAAAGCCCCCCTCTGACCAAAGACCATCTGCTTTCCCTGCGCATGCGTTTTGTGTCTGTTTGTTGTTTTTTTTTTTTCGGGCCCCGCCTCTCCTGCTCTCCCTTGGAAGAGCTATCCCCGGTGGCAGCAGCCTCTTCCATTTCGCCGACACCGTCGGCCGGTCATGCCCTGCTCTCTGCCGCCTTCCCTGCAGTGCGAGCCTGCGGGTTAAAGTGGGGCTGCATTGCGGCGTGCAGCCCCGCTTTAAACTTGCGGGCTCGCACTACAAGGAAGGTGGCAGAGATCCAGAGCTCGGAGCAGAGAGGACATGAGGGAGAAAGCAGGGCTGGAAGATTGGGACTAGACAGGCTTCCACCTTCATTGTTGCTTGCAGAACCCCCCCCCACACACACACACAGTTAAGTTGCTTGCAGGAACCCCCCCCCCCCCCCCCCACACACACACAGCTAAAATCAGGCATGGTTGGAAGATCGGGGCAAAGTGCAGGGCGGCAATGGAGCAGGAGAGTTGGCAGAGACGTGTGCGACTGGCCCCCCCAGCAGTCGCTTCTTCTCTTGATCGGCCAGCCCAATCGGTGTCCCAAATTTGTTTGAATTGTGTCCCTGCCTACTTTGCATGCCGTTTCCCCTCATTTGCATGCACGGATCGGACGCAGATCGCAGGAGAGGTTAGTGAATTGGGTAGGGGGGAAATCGGGTCGCAAAGGGGTCGCAAACCCATCGCAAAAGTGAATCTAGCCCAAAGTTGTGCCAACCAAAAGCTAGTCGGAAATGTATTGAGAGTCCAACGAAAGGTAGCACTTAAATTTGTTTGTTGACTTTTAGCTGTTCATATTTAAAGAGGAATAACACGGTAAACACACTACTTTATAAAAGTACTACGAGTATTCCAAAGAAAGTGCCTTAGTAATGAAAATCGACTGCAGTGCCAAAAAATAAAATAAACATTAATCACATGTCACGGGCCGTATCGAGGTGGAAGAGGATCTTTTTTTCCTTAAAGGACCCACGGCAACAAGAGGGCATCCGTTGAAAATCAGGGGTGGGAAATTTTATGGCAACACCAGAAAATATTTCTTCACCGAAAGGGTGGTTGATCGCTGGAATAATCTTCCACAACAGGTAATTGAGGCCAGCAGCGTGCCAGATTTTAAGAAAAGATGGGATTGGCATGTGGGATCTCTTCATGGAGGTAGTTAGGGGGTGGGCCATTAGTGTGGGCAGACTAGATGGGCCATGGCCCTTTTCTGCCCTCATGTTCTATGTTTCTAAGGCGAAGTTTTTAAAGGAAAAAAAAAAGACTAAAACCATTGCACACAAATAAAAGCCTCATATCAACCCATAGTTCATTTTTATTGATGACTATCATCTGATTTTTCACTCACTTAAACAAATATTAAAAAAGGCACAATACCTAAAAAAAACATTAGATTAATTCCATAATTTCTATCAAACAGGAATGCACAGAGTTTACCTTTTTTTCAGAAAGAGGATAAACATCAGACTTCAAAATATCTTTTAGGAAGTATAAACGCCCCCTAAAATCACAGGTCAGGAATCTCGGGATGCTGCTAGACTCATCACTCACTCTGATCCTGCAAATCCAGACGACCTTAAAAAATTGTCTCTATCACCTATGGCAGCTTCAAAATCTCTCTCTGCATATACTGAAACAGACAAGTCTGACCACAGTGGTCCATGCCACGATAACATCACAATTAAGACTACTGTAATACCCTGTACACTGGTCTAGCCAAAAAGAGTTTGCATCAGCTGCAACTAATTCAGAAGGCTGCAGGACAACTGACAGAAGGCTGCAAGTGGAATGACCATATTACACCCTTCCTGCAAAAACTATACTGGTTACTTGTACCTTACATGGCTAAATTTAAAAACTCACCGTTTGATTTTCAGGGTTCTCCAGCAAAATGGGCTAGAATACTTAAAGAATAAGTTAACCCTTTACTCCTACTATTTATTATTTCTATAGCACTTTACATATCTTTGAGACCTCCGAGGTCTTGTCAAGCAGCATCACTGACAGAAATTGCACAATGCCAGCGAGACTTCTCAGGAGTAGCCCCCATGCTCTGGAATTTATTCCGAGGGGCTACATCTAACTCTACCTCCACTTTTCACCCAAGCCTTTAATACATAGGGCGATGGACTATATACTCAGGTCTGGATTCTGTAACCGGTGCCGTCTTAAAACCGGCTGCTGACCGTATGCCAATCTCACAATGGCACCAGGTACAGAATCGTGCCTCCGGCAAAGGTAGGCATGGGAAAGGTAGGCCAGGGTTTTCCTGGCCTACATTTCCAGCCCCTACCTATGACGTGAATTGTGCCTCCATAGGAGCTTTACGCCGTCTCATGGCGCTTCCGTTGTTGGCCACGCTCAAAGTAGTGTTAGGTGGCCTAAAGCACCTACAGTGGCGAGATTGGGCCTAAAGCACCTACAGCGGTGAGATTACGGCACTGATCTTTTTAGGCGCTGATAGGCACCTTGAAACTCAGTTAAAAATGTTGTTTCAATGGCATTTTTTAGCCAAGTTTGGGCACCTAATGCCACCTACAAAACCGGAACCATTTAGAGAATCCAGGCCTCATTCTGCACCAGGACTAGCTTACACATTCACTTTAACTAAATCAATTTTTAATCTAATCTTTTATTTGTGCGTCGCTCATACCTACTATACAGGCTCAAGGTGACTTTAAAGAGAGGAGAGAGAGGAGAGGATAGAGAGAGAGGGAGGGGGGAGAGAGGAGAGGAGAGGAGAATAGGTGGGGGGGGAAGGGGAGAGAATGCAGGAAATTAAGTGTGGAACCTATATCTTGTTTAACTGCCTTGAGATTAGCCTCTCATCTATTATTCCAATGAACTCTGCACCACCCATCTTGTCCCCATCTAATATTTGCACTTGGCCCCTTGACTATATGATAAGCCATATTTTTTAAAAGTATTAGCATCATATCTGTTATCTGAATGTTCTGATGTGTGTTATTAGGTAATATAGTAACGTAGTAGATGACGGCAGATAAAGACCCAAATGGTCCATCCAGTCTGCCCAACCTGATTCAATTTAAATTTTTAAATTTTTTCTTCTTAGCTATTTCTGGGCAAGAATCCAAAGCTTTACCCTGTACTGTGCTTGGGTCCCAATTGCCGAAATCTGTTAAGACTTACTCCAGCCCATCCACACCCTCCCAGCCATTGAAACCCTCCCCAGCCCATTCTCCCCCAAACGGCCATATACAGACACAGATCGTGCAAGTCTGCCCAGTACTGGCTTTAGTTCAATATTTACTATTATTTTCTGATTCTAAATCCTCTGTGTTCATCCCACGCTTCTTTGAACTCAGTCACAGTTTTACTCTCCACCACCTCTCTCGGGAGCACATTCCAGGCATCCACTACCCTCTCCGTAAAGTAGAATTAGTATTATGCTGACATGATATCTCTCTCATTTGAATTTCAGTGGCGCTGGCAAAGTATGTTTTTGAAACTGTTTCACAGTGGTCCTACTTTAAATTTCAGTTTGCTGATTTTGAGTTTACCTCATTCATTTTATTACTGTTATGCTGTTAACAAAATTGAAAGTTTTACAATGAATTGTACTTGATACACTACCTTGGATGAATTTCTTCACAAAGGCGGTTAATAAATCCTAATCAATAATAATAAATATTAAAAAATGCACAATGGCTAACAAATTGAGATTAATTATATAACTTCTATCAATCAGACAGGAATGTCCAGAGTTTACCTCCCCTCCTCCTCTGAGACTATCACTGAAATGCTTTGATGTTTCACTTACATATACTGAAAGTCGTCAACGTTTGCCTATTTCTGATCTGAGGAAGAAGGGTCACCTTTGAACGCTCATCAAACAATGCACTAAGTTAGTCCAATAAAAAAGGCATTACCTTTATTCCTTTTGTTTTCTTTCTTTCAATTCTATGTATTACCTTTTTTCAGAAACCCGAAGCGCAGTTGGATCCAAGCATGCTCTGGGATCAAGGGGGCTGGTGGGTGCTTGCTCAGACATCGTGCAACTCCTCTGTAGACGTTTGCACTCATGTTGTTTGCTGACAGCTTCCCGAGAGACAAGGACAGAAGCATAAGGAGGAAGTCAGCGGCAAGGCAGGCTGGGAAATGTAGTGAACTGGCAGAGCTCTAAGCTCGCACAATGCAGGCTGGGAAATATAGTGAACTAACTGGCAGAGCTCTAAAGCCGCACAATGCAGGATGGGAAATGTAGTGAACTAACTGGCAGAGCTCTAAGCCCGCACAATGCCAGATGGGAAATGTAGTGAACTAACTGGCAGAGCTCTAAAGCCACACAATGCAGGCTGGGAAATGTAGTGAACTAACTGGCAGAGCTCTAAAGCCGCACAATGCAGGCTGGGAAATGTAGTGAATTAACTGGCAGAGCTCTAAGCCCGCACAATGCAGGATGAGAAATGTAGTGAACTAACTGGCAGAGCTCTAAAGCCGCACAATGCAGGCTGGGAAATGTAGTGAACTAACTGGCAAAGCTCTAAAGCCGCACAATGCAGGCTGGGAAATATAGTGAACTAACTGGCAGAGCTCTAAAGCCACACAATTCAGGCTGGGAAATGTAGTGAACTAACTGGCAGAGCTCTAAGCCCGATCAATGCAGAGTCAAACAACCATCAACGTCTCCCCCTACCCCTCAATTTATTTATCGTGCAATTCCTCTAAAGAAGCTGCACCTCCCCAGACCACGAAGGCAAAAGCTTTTCTTTGCAAAGCGACCCGAAGAAAAACCACAACCGGCCCAGCCACCCCCCTACTGGGTATAAATTAAAACAGCCGCTCCCATAAGCGCCAACCCTTGGCACAGGACGAGCCTCTCATCGCGCAGGCGCAGACCGCTCTGAAAAACGTCATCTTCCTGCGCAGCCGCATGCAAACTCTTAAGTCTGGGAAATGCTGTTCGTACCATTGCTACGTAGCCCCAAGGCTCTCTGGGATTTGTAGTCTGGAGCATCCTCGGAAGGAAGGCATTCGAGGTCAATTGGGTGACGTCATTAGGAGTCTTCTGCTTTTCACTAAGTTTTATTATCCCTTTTTCTCTCTGTAGTCAGACTCGGGCAGGAAACTCATGAGAGTCGCCACCCAGGGTTTTAAGACCAGCTTTTGAAGCTCAGATGCATAAACAGTGGGATGGGGTCAATAAAGGCCTGGTCAGCATTTTACATATTTCACACATCAGCATTAGGCAGGGTTACCCATATGGCTCCAGAAAAAGAAGTCTTCGTTGCTTCGCCACATCCACTTGACACCAAATCACCACTATGTATCAATAATCTTAATTACCCTATCCAACCTACCATAAAGATACTAGGTGTAACTTTGGATCAGTGCCTAACCATGAGAGACCAGGTGGACTCCTTGATCAGAAAGGGATTTTTCACTCTCTGGAAACTCAGATCCATCAAAGCTTATTTCGATACAGCGGCATTCAGAACCCTAGTCCAATCCCTCAAACTGAGTCTACTTGACTACTGTAACATCGCCTATTTAGCAATTTCCCAAAAGAATATGCAACGTTTACAATTGATGCAAAATGCAGCAGTCAGACTGATCTTTGGGCTGAGGAAGTTTGACCACATGACACCCTACTACCGGCAGCTGCTTTGGCTGCCAATGGAGGCGCGCGTAAAGTTTAAATTTGCCTGCTTCTGCTTCAAAGCACTACACGGACTTGCCCCTAAATATATAACTGACCTTTTTGTCTTCTCAGCCAACAGACACAAGAGAAGCTCACATTCCAATTTTGTTTCCCCACCAGTGAGAGGTTGTAAACTGAAAAAAACACCATGAACATCTTCTCTTGCACCAAACAGCATCATGGGGTAAAGACCTAGAACAATTGCTTTCGCCCACTACTTATGAGGAATTTAGGAAACGTCTGAAAACACACCTGTTCCTAAAGTATCTAGACAACTGATCCTCTCTTCTCTCTCCTCTCTATAGTGATTAACTTGTTCTATTGATCACTCTCTCCTCAAAAATGGATTTCCTGTCCTATTAACCCTCTTTCTTCCTCCCTCTCTTAAAGTCAATCAATTTGTACCTTTGCTTAATCTTTGTAAACCACATAGAACTTCACGGTATTGCGGTATATAAGCTGTTATTATTATTATTATTATTGTCTGATATCACAGCTCTAATAAATTTTTTTTATATTAAGTAAAGTGCTCAGACCCTTCAACCAAAATATGTTCAGTGGTGTCACCAAACTATGGCTGCCACTGAACATATTTTGGCTGAAGGGGCTGAGCACTTTACTTAATAATATAAAAAAATGTATTAGAGCTGTGACATCAGTGTGACAACAATATAAACATCACAGATTTTATGTAATATATCCTTAGGAGAGTGAGTGATCCAGAAAAAGAAGGACAGAATTTTACTTCCATAGCTTTCAGTGGAAGTAAAACCCAGATGTTTTACCATGCTGTTACAAAACACAATGATCTCTGAAAAGGCAAATTCCAATATAGTATTCAAATCAAAATGTCCCTAGACCAGTGGTCTCAAACTCGCGGCCCGCAGGTACTATTTTGAGGCCCTCGGTATGTTTATCATAGTCACAAAAGTAAAATAAAACAGTTTCTTGATCATATGTCTCTTTAGCTACAAATTACAATATTAAGACAGCCAAAAGAAAAGATTTATAAACCATAAAGAGTTTTATCTCATGCAAAATTGTCATTTCTTTTGAAGGAGTCTGGGACTGGTTTTCCAAGTACTGAAGGAGTCTGGGACTGGTTTCTTAAGTGTTGAACTAAGTTTTCTCTTTAATAAAATGCTGAATTATGTTTAGCTGCAGACCTAACTTATCTCATGTTCTAGCCTGCCTGTACTGGGTGTTAGCTTGGACATTCTAACTTCTTATGGCTATCTCAGCATAAACGACATGCAACAGAAAGACTGCAGGGCCTAGATAAGTGACTTGCTAGTGACCTGCTAGTGTGATCTGAGGACCAATGATTGTTAAGAAAAGTAACACGTGAAAAGTTTTTTCTAGAATTCAGTTGTATAGCCAGAAGAATGTATAAATATCTCTGTAACGTCCTGTTTTCGGCACTTCTGAAGCTTCCCTGAGCTTGGAGCTCAGGAGTCGCATACGTATGCTAATAAACTATCTGTGTCTTCTTCAAGTCTCTAGGTTTTTTGGCTGCCCAAAGTGACCTTTCATTTGGCGCCCGAACAGGGACGTGAAGGTCTTTTGACCGCCGGCTACTCGATTGGTCACTTGTGTCTGGTCTGAGAACCGACCTGTCTGCTAAGCTGGCTTAATTCCTCTTGGAGTTTGTAGACCTCGTGGCTGTTTTTGGACCTGCCACATGGATCGAGGATGACACCCGGGGCTATTGGACCCCAATCTATATGCTGAACTACATTATTCATCTACAAGCTGTATTCGAACTGATAACTAATGAGACCACCCGAGCTATGAGTACCATTGGCAGAGCAAATGCTAAAATGCACACTATTTCTCAGAACTGCCTAGCTCTAGACAGAAGGTGGTGTCTGTGGTAAATTCAACCTCTCCAACTGCTGCCTTGAACTTGAGTAAAGTGATTGAGGACGTTGTGGATCGTATCACCAAACTGGCTCATGTTCCTGTCCAGACCTGGCGTGACCTTACTGCAGATTGGATCTCTGGTACCTTCGGCTCCTGGTTACCCTCTGGTTCAGCAATGAAGACCATCTTGCTGGTTGCCGCCCTGTCTTCTCTGCTCCTTTGCTGCCTGCCCTGTGTAGTCCCCATAGCCATAAAGCTGCTCCACCAAACTATTGACTCTGCTGTTGACCGTTCCACTGCTGCTATGGCCCTTGCGCTTCCCAAGTATCAACCAGTCCCTACAACTGATCCTGATCTTCCTCCTTCTTGTACTTTATCAGGCTCGTCTCCTTCCTCCTTCATTCGACTAGCCTGAAAGGGGGTAAAGAAGGAATCAGGGACTGGTTTTCCAAGTACTGAAGGAGTGTGGGACTGGTTTCTTAAGTGTTGAACTAAGTTTTCTCTTTAATAAAATGCTGAATTATGTTTAGCTGCAGACCTAACTTATCTCATGTTCTAGCCTGCCTGTACTGGGTGTTAGCTTGGACATTCTAACTTCTTATGGCTATCTCAGCATAAACGACATGCAACAGAAAGACTGCAGGGCCTAGATAAGTGACTTGCTAGTGACCTGCTAGTGTGAGCTGAGGACCAATGATTGTTAAGAAAAGTAACACGTGAAAAGTTTTTTCTAGAATTCAGTTGTATAGCCAGAAGAATGTATAAATATCTCTGTAATGTCCTGTTTTCGGCACTTCTGAAGCCAGCTTGGAGCTCGGGAGTCGCATACGTATGCTAATAAACTATCTGTGCCTTCTTCAAGTCTCTAGGTTTTTTGGCTGCCCAAAGTGACCTTTCACTTTAATAAGACATTAACTATTTTTTTTCTGCGGCCCTACAAGTACCGACAAATCCAAAATATGGCCCTGCAAAGGGATTAAGTTTGAGACCACTGCCATAGACCTAGTTTTACATACACTCAGAAATGTGTAATCTTGCCAGGGACCGAAGTCTCTCTAGCCAGACCCACCATCCGGTCATTGTGTATGAAATAAATATTAATAATGTGCTCAAAATATTGTGGAATTCTTATATATCAGTTTTATGCTTGTTAAACTGAATCAAATAAGCAAAACCAAAAATTACATTTCGTTGGCCTGTCTCAAGAATTTTGAGCACATTATTAATATTTATTTCATAAACAATGAGCAGATGGTGGGTCTGGCTAGAGAGACTTCGGTCCCTGGCAAGATTACATATTTTTGAGTGTATGTAAAACACAGTCTATGGAAATTTGGATTTGAATACTATATTGGAATTTGCCTTTTCAGAGATCATTGTGTTTTGATACAATTTTCTTTTGATCTCTTCACATTCACAACACCAGATTGTTTGGTATTTTTCCTTATATATTTATTTTTTTTCATCATGCTGTTACACGTTTTTTTGCCATCTGTTGCTGCACTGGGTCTGAGAGTGCAGCACCGTGGTTGGAGTAGGGTTACCAGAAGTCTGGATTTCCCCATAAAGGTCCTGCTTTTGAGTCCTTTTCAAAACCCGTCACTTTGTCCTTGGATTGCGAGCAACTTGGTGAGCGAGTGTTTTGCAAGACAAGCAAAATGTTTTATTAAATTTTAACTTGATAAACTAGCAGGGTCTTGCAATACGAGTACGTACAGTATACGCGCGTCACGTCATCACAACTGAGCCGATGGTTCATTTGTATTAAAGTTTTTGGGTTGTGGAACGAATCGTCTGAGTTTCCATTATTTCTTATGGGGAAATTCGCTTTGATATATAAGTGTTTTGGATTACAAACATGTTTCCGGAATGAATTATGCTTGCAAACCAAGGTTTTACTGTATACAAACCTAATAGAGTTATGAGATCAGAAAATAGGATGCCGTTAGGTGCAAGAATAAGAGATGAAATTAAGTATGCCTAGAAAGTCTTATTGCAGGTCCAGTGCTTTGGAATGGTCTGTCAGGAGCAATATGTTTGTGTAACAATGTACTGCTATTTTGAAAATTACTTAAGGCTCATTTTTTTTTGTCTTAGCTTTTAGCTGTCCCTCTGACATCCAGTAAAACGTTTTGAGAATGACTACAATTTTTTATTGAACAATGTAAACAAAGCTGATTGATGTTTGCAATGTATTGGAAAATGTACGGTAAGATTTGACCTCTACGGTGTATGCTTACTTGTAAGCCATGTAGGAGATAAGTGGATAATAAGTTCTTTAAATAAATAAATAAATTCAGCAGCATAATTATGGGGTCCTTTTACTAAGGGCTCCTTTTACTAAGCTGCGATAGTGTTTTTAGCGCGGGGGTTGGCGTGCAGAAAAACTAACGCCAGCTCTATGGAGGCATTAGCGTCTAGCGTGCGTGGCATTGTAGCGGGTGCTAAAACCGCTAGCGCAGCTTAGTGAAAGGAGCCCTAAGGCACACTAACCATTTTAGCGCGCACTAAGGGGCTCCTTTTACTAAGCTGCGGTAGCGTTTTTAGCGCGCGCTAACCCCCGCGCTATGCGGGAAAACTAATTCCAGCTCTATGGAGGCGTTAGCGTCTAGCACGCGCGGCATTGTAGCGTGTGCTAAAACCGCTAGCGCAGTTTAGTAAAAGGAGCCCTAAATGCTAATGCCTCCATAGACTATAATGGACGCGTTGGCGTTTAGCGCGCGCTAATATGTAGCACGCGGTAAAACAGCTAGTGCGCCTTAGGAAAAGGACCCCTACATGAAGTAACTACTTTTGAAGTTTGCGGGGATGGAAGATATTACTTGCAGGGACGGGCTTGATTTCTGTCCCCAGGCAACTCTTTACTTTGCACTAGTATTCTATTATTATTTTTATTTTTTTTTTAATTCTTTATTCATTTTCAATATTTTCAATAAGTGTAATACAAATTAAATACATTTTATATTAATAATAATAATAATTTTATTTTGCCTAACCAAAAAATGGTTCTAAGCGGTTTACAACAAATAAGCACAAGTCATACAGTAGAGAGTACAATTTAAAAGGAAAAAAAATTCAAAACAAAATACAATAAATAAGAATTGGTCCTTCAGTAGAAAATATGATTTAAAAGAAAAATGCAATTTAAAAGAATGGTTCTAAGCAGATTACAACAACTAAGAACCGACCATACAGTAAAAATACAATTTAAAAGAAGATACATAGCATGATGGAAGCTTAGAATTATTAAATGAAACAACCAGTTAGGATACAAATTTTTCAAACAGTTGGGTCTTCAATAGTTTTTCTAAAATCAAGATAAGAAGAGGATCCTAGCATAATTTTACCGAACCAATCATTTAATTTGGCCGCTTGAAAAGAGAGAGTTCTCTCCAGGAATCTTTTGTAACAACATAATTTAGCGGAAAGAAATGTAAACAGACAAACTCTGCGCGTGACCTTATTTGGAAAAATGGTGGCTAAAATTAGATGCTGTTTGTTGGGTACGGTGACAGACTTTTGTTGGCTTCGCTACCTAATGTGGTTGGGATTGTTTTTCCTGTTTGAAAAGTGCTTGTATTTTAACAGGGTATCTTTGTCTCCTGATGCAGACAGCTTACACGGCAAACAACAAAAAGGGGGAACCAACAGGGTTTGCAGTCAGAAGTACGAGGGCAAACCAAAACAAGAAAAACTTCAGACGAGCGTACAGTGACGCAGGCAAAGTTTATTGTGACAAAAATTGAAATGCGGTTAAAAACATCGCCTAAAGGCAAACGAACCCATGGACCCAACACGGTCCGTGTTTCGGAAAATACACCTTCGTCAGGGGTCCCAAATGGAGGGAAAAATGGTAAAAACCGCAAACAAGCTTATGCCCATATGCAATGGACTCCGGGAGGGAGTCTATGCGTGTGCTGCTGAAAAGCGGTCTTACCGTTTTTTTCTCCATTTGGGACCCCTGACGAAGGTGTATTTTCCAAAACACGGACCGTGTTGGGTCCATGGGTTCGTTTGCCTTTAGGCGATGTTTTTAACCGCATTTCAATTTTTGTCACAATAAACTTTGCCTGCGTCACTGTACGCTCGTCTGCAGTTTTTCTTGTTTTGGACTGCTTACACAGCACCATATCAAGCCATTTTTGTGCTCAAGCTTTGATGTGAATAAAATTTTTAATTTTTTTTTTTTTTAATCAATTTTGTGTTCTTCATCTGTTGACTAAAATTAGGTGCCAATTTATAAAATTGACCCCATAGCACCAGGGAACAATTTTCTGTAGGAATTCAACAAGCGGGGAAAAAAAAGATAAAAAATACCACATCTAATACTGTTTTGTTTTTTTGTTTTTTTAAATCTTTATTCATTTTCAAATCAAAACAAGTGCACAAAAATACATCATACAAGTAATTCCAATATAGAACTATAATATCTAACACATAAAATCTAATAGTGTAATAACCCCCACCCATCCACCCACCCTTCATCACATTTTCAACTAAAATATAGAATATACACGTTATATAACATATTATAACATATGTTATAAAATTACTCCCCAACTCCACCCTCCCCCTTGAGTGTGCTAAATACAGCTAAGAAAGAAAAGAAAAGGAAAAGAAAAGAACTGATGACTATTCATCGCAATACTTTGCCAATGGCCCCCATATCTTTACAAAGTTATTATATGTCCCTAATATGTCCTAATACTGGCTCAATTTGGGATATGAAATTAGGGCTCCTTTTACTAAGCTGAGGTAGCGTTATTAGCGTGCGCTGCAGATTAGCGCGCGCTGCCCCCTCCCACGCTATGCGTAAAAACTAACGCCAGCTCAATGGAGGCGTTAGTGTCCAGCGTGCGCGCTAAAACCGCTAACGCAGCTTAGTAAAAGGAGTCCGTAGAAGCTGACTGAAACTGAGGGTAGTGAGAATGACTGGGGGGTTTTATTTTTTTTTAGTTTTAATTTTCTTTCTTGTTTTATTTTTCTTGGGTTTGTTTAATTTTGCTATTTTTGCCCTGCTTTTATTTTTAGGATTTTCCTTTGGGGTTCTTTGCTACTGAAGTTTTCCTTTCTGTTGTGCCTTTTACGTACCACCTATACATAGGGCTCTTTTTACGAAGGCGCATTAGCGGCTTTAGCGCGTGTGACTTTTCATCACGCATTAACCCCCGTGTTAGCCGAAAAACTACCGCCTGCTCAAGAGGTATTACGCGCGTTAAACCGGTAACGTGCCCTCGGAAAAGGAGCCCATAGTATTGGATTTATTGTATTATCTTTTCCCTCTTCCTTCTCTTTATATAGGTAAATGTAAGTAATTCTTTCTTTTATAGGTACTATAGTTTGATTTTGAGCACGCTGGGCCAGAGAGGTAAATTCAAAGGACCTGATTAGATTTTTGGCCATTGCATAAGTCAATTTAATTGTTTTGTAAACCTCTTTGAATCCTTTGGGAGATTTAGCGGTATATAAGACACCACATTAAATTAAACTAATATTTCAGTCACAGCCACAGAAGGTCTAAGAGGAGTTCACAGTTCAATGAACTGTGCGGACCTTGGGCAACACTTAGTGCTCAAAGCAAAAAGAAAAAAGGCTGAATTTTTGTGTATGACAAACCTCTTATGAATAAACTTTGGAATGTTGAAAAGTTTTCAATAATACGACCAAAAGTAAGTCTCGGTATTTTGATCCCTACATATCTGAATGCCTTGAAATTAGGGTTTCTATGTGATCAGACTTGATGCCTTTGGATTGCAGAGAAAGAAATGACCATAGCCCAGATGTGAAACCATGTCCTTAGCTGTCAGATTTTAAGATTTAATTACAGTTCTGTGCTAGGAGACTCGTTTGATTCTGAAAGATACCATGAAATACTCAGCAATTCCGTGTGATATACATCTCTCAAAAGAAGAATCTTGACATGGAAGAAGAAAAAATAAGCCCAAAATAGCCTTCCATCATTTTAGAAAATTATAGTGACGGGGCATTGAGCTTGAATAGTAAGAAGGCAGAAATAATTTCTTCAACTAAAATGACTGATCCAAATTAGCACTAAATCTTTGAAACTCAAAGTATTATATGGCTCTGTACCTTTTATTGGTACAGATCCTGAAGTTGGAGTTCATCCAGCACATCTCTCAAAATGAGGTTTTGGAGGGAAAGGAGGAAAACCTATGCTTCCTTAGGCTCCCTCTTGTTCTTCCCGTCTTCCTCTTTTCTCTAAAAACATTGTAGTTCTTTCCCATTACCCTTATCGTTTCAGGTTTATTTATTTTTTGATTCAATTTTCTATACCGTTCTCCCAAAGGAGCTCATTATCAAAGCAAAGAAGTTCGATCACGTAACACCCCTTCTTAAGAAAGCGCACTGGCTTCCAGTTGCCCATCGGGTAACATATAAACTATGTCTGCTCACATTTAAATCCCTTCTTTTTAAAACTCCGGCTTTCATTTACAAGTTACTAATTCCATACACTTCCAATAGAACATTAAGATCCGCTGAACAGCATTTGCTGACGATTCCTTCCCTTAGATTTATTAATACTAGACGACAATTGATCTTTTCAGTCACGGCCCCCCAAACTTGGAATTCTCTCCCTAGCCACTTAAGGGAAGAACCCAATATAGAAAAATTCAAAGGTAAACTAAAGAGCTTTCTCTTTAAAGATGCCTTTGTAAATTAATCATTTAAGTCTTCTATCTAATTTTATTTTTTCTCTATAATTTTATCGAAGTAATTTTTATCTTCCCTCTCCTTATGTATCTCCCTTATTTGTTTCTTTAACTTTTAAACAAATTGTAACTCTCATCCATCTCCTCCCTTATGTTCCTAGTTTCGTTAAATTTGTCAATAGTCTCGTTAGTCTTAGTCTTGCTATTTATTGTATTATTCCCCTTATTTTGTAATTTTATTATTATGTACATCGCTTAGAATTTAGATTAAGCGATTAATCAAATTATTATTAAACTTGAAACTTGAAACGGTTTACATGCATTTATTCAGGTACTCAAGCATTTTCCCCTGTCTGTCCTGGTGGGCTCATAATCTATCTAATGCACCTGGGGCAATGGGAGGATTAAGTGACTTGCCCAGGGTCACAAGGAGCAACCTCAAGGTTGAACCCACAACCTCTAGGTGCTGTGGCTGTAGCTTTAACCACTGCGCCACACTCTCCCTCTTAACCACTGTCTGTCCTGGTGAGATATTTAAAGTCCTGGTGAGATATTATGCTGAAGAAAATTCTTCTGAGAGGAAGAGAAGAAGCTAATGAGGAGGGTAACAGTGGTAGGCTAGGGGCAGGAGCTTTTCAGTGCTATAGAAATGATAAGAAGTGGATTATTTATTTAAGCATTTTTATACCACTTATAGTCTAAGTCAGGGGTCTCAAAGTCCCTCCTTGAGGGCCGCAATCTAGTCGGGTTTTCAGGATTTCCCCAATGAATATGCGTGAGATCTATGTGCATGCACTGCTTTCAGTGCATATTCATTGGGGAAATCCTGAAAACCCGACTGGATTGCGGCCCTCAAGGAGGGACTTTGAGATCCCTGGTCTAAGTGGTTTACATTCAGGTACTCAAGCATTTTTCCCTGTCTGTCCTGGCGGGCTCACACTCTATCTAATGTACCTGGGTCAATGGGGGATTAAAGGGCAAATTCTATAAGAAGCAGCCAAAAGTTAAGCGCCGATATAGGCACTGTTCAGCGCGATTCAAGTAAAATTGGGTGCCGTTTAGTGAAGGCGCCCAGGAAATAGGCCAGCTCTAGGCACAACTAAAACTTAGGCGCCCATGCGAGCACTTAAGCAGTGATTCTGTAAGAAGGCGCCTAACACGTAGCCACGCCCACACATAACGTGCATAACGCTTATTTTTTTTGAAGGCCGCCTAAATTTTTAGAGGCGCCTTGTTACAGAATCGCGCTTTCTTTTTTTTTTTTTTTTTTAGGTTTAAAAAAAAATTTTTTTTTTTTAAATTCTTTATTCATTTTATAATTCACAAGTGTACAGTAAATATCAAACAATTAGAATACAATATCACTTGAAAATCTACCATATCATACAACAAAAAGATATAACCCCCACCCCCTCCCACTTCCATATACAACAAAAAATATACCACATGAATATAATATCTTTTCATTCATATATATTATTAATAGAAATCCAACCCCCCCCCCCCGATCCACATGTAAGACTTAAAATTGGGAAAAGTGTAAATTATTCATTATAATAATTTAAAAATGGCCCCCACACATCCTTAAATTTCTTATAGTAACCTTTTTGAACTGCCAACGCTCTTTCCATTTTAAACACCTGACATACTGATTTCCACCAGAAACAATAATTCAACCTTGTACAATCTTTCCAGTTATACGTTATTTGTTGAATGGCAACTCCTGTCAATATCATCAAAAGCTTATTATTATTAGCAGATATTTGAGGCTTAGCTCTCATCAGCATGCCAAATAAAATTGTGTCGTAAGATAACGCTACATAATTTTCCATTAAATGATTTATTTGATCCCAAATAGAGATCCAAAAATTTTTAATGAATGGACAATAAAACAACAAGTGATCTAAAGTTCCAGCATCAAGGCTACAATGCCAACATCTTTCTTGATAGGCGCCTATGTTTCAATCAGTGCTGATTAAAAAAGCTTAATTGAGCTTGTTCTTCAATTTGGATTGGCGCCTCCGAAATAGGCGCCTAACTTTAGGCGCTGGTTACAGAATTTGGGCCTAAGTGGCTTGCCCAGGGTCGCAAGGAGCAGCACAGGATTTGAACCCACAACCTCAGGGTACTGAGGCTGTAGCTCTAACCACTGTGCCACACACTCCCTGTAGGGAGTACAGTAAGGAGGCTCTGCTCCAGGCTCCGCCCCTTCCTTTCCTTTTCCCTTCAGACTGCCTGGAGCAGCTGGAACAGAATCTGGAAAGAAGCAGCGTTCCCAGGCACTCCCTAAGAAATTAAAGCCCTGGTGGGTCGGATGATCCGATTGTTTCGTCCCATCGGAAAAATACGGAACCGAAAACATGGAATATCGCTGGACTAACGGTATAGCCCTCGGTGGAGACTACCCCAACTTTCTTGGTTGGGCTGAGAACTTTTCAGTGGCCCCTCGTAGGGTTAATACACGCTGCATAAAGTAGGATTTTTACTGTGAGTCATGTATTTGCTTCTTTGGAGATTTTTTTGTCTTAAAATTTTTATTGGGTCTCTGCTACATAATTGTGGAGTTTAGAAACATTGATCTAATAAAAAAATTAAAGCATCGAGCTTAATTTAAACCCCTCCCCCCCCACACACTTTAATTAAGCCGCACTGCTGAGAAGCACAAACTAAATGCCAAACCACCCATAGGATTAGAATGGGCAGCTTAGCATTTAGCTCACTTTGTTCGGCAGCAAGGATTGATAAAAGGGGGAGGGGGTAGTTAACTTTTGGTTTTCCCCAGGGAAGGTTTTTTTTGGATTACATGTTATTTTAAACAAGATGGTTTTTCTCCTCTAATAGTGGGCTAGATGGATCTTTGGTCTAATTGTCCTGATTAGAGAATGACACGGGGACAAATTTTTCTCCCCCCCCCTCCCCGTGGGAATTCATTTTCCCATCCCGTCCCAGCGAGTTATTCTCCTGTCCCTGCCCCATTTCTGCAAGCTGTGTCCTCATTGGCACAAGCCTCAAACCCTTTACAATCATAAGTAGCAACATTCTAGAGTTCAGGTTGTGATGTCATAATGCCTCATTCCACCAATGCCTAAGCTCCGTCCTCATCTGCACAAGCCTCAAACACTTTAAAACCCTAAATAGCAACATTGTAGAGCTCAGATTGTGATGTCATAATGCCTCATTCCACCAATGCCTAAGCTCCGTCCTCATCTGCACAAGCCTCAAACACTTTAAAATCACAAGTAGCAACATTCTAGAGCTCAGATTGTGATGTCATAATGCCTCATTCCACCAATGCCTAAGCTCCGTCCTCATCTGCACAAGCCTCAAACACTTTAAAATCACAAGTAGCAACATTCTAGAGCTCAGATTGTGATGTCATAATGCCTCATTCCACCAATGCCTAAGCTCCGTCCTCATCTGCACAAGCCTCAAACACTTTAAAATCATAAGTGTTCGAGGCTTGTGCGGTTAAGGCTGAGCTTACAGGAAGGGGGCAGGCACAGCGACAGAACTCACGGGGACTGGACAGGGAAAGTGAGTTTTCTGCAGGGACGGGGAAAAATTTGTCCCCGTGTCATTCTCTAGTCCTGATCCCATGCTTTGGTTCTCTCTGAAACCCTGCTTCAATACAAGTTCTTTGTTTTACATAAACCAGTTTCGCTATAATTGCAGTAAGTTAGGCTTCTTCTAACATAAAGGCTATTCTGAACATTTCTGCTTTTTGTGGCTTTTGCCTCAGTGACGCTCGGTGGAGCTGGGACACCTTTGTTTAGTTTCTTTCTGCTGTGTTCAGCAATGAACAGATTTTTGCCCCCCAGAAAAATTCTTGATGGTGTAATCCTACCAGATGCAAGCTTCGGGGCTGTTTAAGGTTTCAATTTTGAGCATTGCTGATTCCTGACATAAAACATGGAAATTACCCACAGGGCACAGAAGCGTCAACTTCTGTGTGTGATAAAATATTTGATATCCTGTTGTTTAATTCATGTAGACTTCCTCTTTGCATTGCTTACAATTAATCCTTGATCTAAAGCAAACTCTAGTCTAACATTCATAATATCTATTTAAACTTTGCTCGTCCCCCCTCTGGTTTTATCATTCTTTTTATTTTCTCTCTTCCACGTCTTTCTTTTACCAAACAAAAACACCAAGTGAGACAAACTTGTTTTTTTTCTGTTACATAGAGTGTTATGGACCCCTGTTCGGTTGCAAAAATTAGATAGCTCTTTGTCTAATAAATGTTGGCGCTGCCATCTAGAAGCAGGAACTATAGATCATTTATTGTTTCATTGCCCATTTATTATGAATTTCTGGAAATCAATTTGGGACCAAATTAATAATTTGTTAGATAACCCAGTGGCATTATCCTATGATACTGTGATATTTGGTATGGAAATGAGAGCCAAAAGTCAGATTTCTGCAAACAACAATGAATTATTACTTATAATGACTGGTGTTGCCATTCAACAAATTACATATCATTGGAAGGATTGGAGAAGATTAAGTTATAATTTTTGGTGGAACTCTTTATGCCATATCTATAAAATGGAAAGATTTATTGCAATACAGCGGGGATATTTCAGGAAATTTCAGGATGTGTGGAAACCATTAACAAAATATTGTATGGATTAGTTGACATTATTTCCCTTAAATTTATCAGTTTAAGAGTGATGGGGGGATATTTTATTATTACATATTCTATAAGATATTGGAATATATGGGAGGGAGGGGTGGAGGGATGGAAAGGGGGGAGGGATAAGAGTT
The DNA here is from genome assembly GCF_902459505.1 of Geotrypetes seraphini. Classification (NCBI taxonomy): domain Eukaryota; kingdom Metazoa; phylum Chordata; class Amphibia; order Gymnophiona; family Dermophiidae; genus Geotrypetes; species Geotrypetes seraphini. Next base: position 20,271,003 of record NC_047089.1, read on the forward strand.
TATGTAATGTACCAATGATAGCTTGTAAGTGATGTATGTATTGTTAATGTGATTGAACATATATAACACTTATTGTAATTTTGAAAATGAATAAAGAATTAAAAAAAAAAAAAACCCCAACAAAAAACAACACCAAGTGGTGACAAGTTCTGCATGTCTTATTGTAATCCGCTTAGGCCTTAAGCGGAGTAGAAATTTTTAAAATAAATAAACACCTAAAATAACCTGAAGCTCAAAGTTTAGCTGCAACAAAATCTACAGTAAGGGGTTCTTTTAGCTAAGCTGCCACAAAAAGTGGCCTTTTGGGCCCTTTTGTAAGTCTTTCTCACGTGCCCAGGCCAGGATGCAAATATAAGAGATACCATCAACAACTTCTATTGTATCAAGCAGCCTTATGGGGCAAAGACTTAGAAAAACTAATTACACACACAAACAACTATGGTGAATTTAGAAAACACCTAAAAACATTCCTGTTCTCGAAATACCTAGGTAACGATTCTGGACAATAGCCCCCTTCGTAATCCCACCCAGATCTGATCTTGTAAACTGTCAACCCCTAATCACTAACTATGAATGCTCCAATCAATTTATGGAATTTTTCTAATTCATTGCAAACCGCATGGAACTTCACGGTCCTGCAGCATATAAACTGTTGTTACTATTATTAATGCTGTTACTATCAGATGTTCTCAGCTATACTCTGTAAGTCGCTGTCTGTACAGTCTCTCTTCGTTGTGAACCGCCTAGAAGTCGCAAGATTGTTGGCGGTATATAAGAATAAAGTTATTATTATTATTATTTTTACCGCCGCCTTATGAGGGACCAGTGAAAAGTTCTCAGTCCAACCAACAAAGTTCGGGCAGTCTCCATCGAGGGCTATGTGCTTAGGGGCAGATTCTGTATAGGCCGCTGGTCTCAGCTGCTGCCTTAGAAGCGGCTGAGAATCGAACACTTGCGTCCTATATAGACTCACACCTGTCTGATTCGGTAACTGGCGCCCATGTCACCAGCACCAGTTACAGAATAGTGCCTGCCTGATCGAGGGGTCCCTTGCCATTACCTGATCGCAGATGATTTAGGCTCCATTTATAGAATCAGCCCCTCAGTTCCAACTCCTTCCTCCCCTCCCTTCTTCCTCAATACATTATTGACATCCTACTCATAAAGAACACTACACAATCTCATATGAATAGCCATGTGACTAGCCATGTTGGGTCAGACTGATGGTCCATCTAACCCAGCATCCTGTCTCCAACAATGGCCAATCCAGGTCACAAGTGCCTGGCAGAAACCCAAATAGTAGCAACATTCTAGAACCCCCCCCAAAGTAGCAGGATTCTAGAATCCCCAAGAGTGGCAACATTCTATGCTACCTGGCAGTAACCCAAATAGTAGCAACATTCTAGAACCCCAAAGAGTAGAAGGGTTCCGGAATCCAAGACAGTAGCAACATTCCATGCTACCAATCCCAGGGAAAGCATTGGCTTCCCCCAGGTCTATCTCAGTAGCAGACTATAGACTTTTGGAAACCCAGCTATGCTAAGTTCCAGAGGTTAACTATTCTTTGAGTGAAAAGATATTTTCTTCTGTTTGTTTTAAAGGTATTTCTATGTAACTTCATTGAGTGTCCCCTAGTCTTTGTAAATTTTGAAAGAGTAAAAAATGATTCACGTTTACCCATTCTACACCACTCAGGATTTTGTAGACCTCAATCATATCTCAGGTGTCTCTTTTCCAAGCTGAAGAGCCTTAACCTGTTTAATCTTTCCTCATATGAGAGGAATTCTATCCCCTTAATCATTCTGGTTGCTCTTTGAACCTTTTCTCATTCCGCTATATCTTTTTTTTGAGACATGACAACCAGAATTGAACGCGATAGTCAGGTTGAGGTTGCACCATGGAGTGATACAGAGACATGGTTAAGGGACTGGAGGAGTTGCAGTACAGTGAAAGATTAGAGAAACTGGGCCTTTTCTCCCTCAAACAGAGGAGATTGAGAGGGGACATGATTGAAACGTTCAAGGTGCTGAAGGGAATAGACTTAGATAAGGACAGGTTGTTCACCCTCTCCAAGGTAGAGAGAATGAGAGGGCACTCTCTAAAATTGAAAGAGGATAGATTCTGTACAAACGTAAGGAAGTTCTTCTTCATCCAGAAAGTGGTAGAAAACTGGAACGCTCTTCTGGAGGCTGTCATAGGGGAAAACACCCTCCAGGGATTCAAGACAAAGTTGGACAAGTTCCTGCTGAACCAGAACGTACCCAGGTAGGGCTAGTCTCAGTTAGGGCGCTGATCTTTGATCAGAGGGCCACTGCGTGAGCGGACTGCTGGGCACGATGGACCCCGGGTCTGACCCAGCAGCGGCAATTCTTATATTCTTATTATGAGGAGCCTAATAAAAGGGGTTCATATCGCCAAAAATTTAGTGATTGCCCTCTCCTCTGCGTGAAGCACAGAAAGTCTCTCTATTCATAAAAGGTTGTGCATAACCTTTCTCCCTAAAGAGACTGTAGGTAGATCTGGGAGTATCCATTGGATTAAAAGGCATCTTTTCGCAATCAGACAGGCCTCGTGAAAAAGCTTTATTTCATTTTAATTAAAAAAAACACCATACATATCAAAGCATTGAACAAATGTCTAGTTTCAAGTTTTATTAAAATTTGATGAAACACTTTTATAATAAATTCAAAGCGATGTACATTCATAAAATAATCAAATAGCGACATACTAGACTAACATAAGGCTGAGACTGTGCCAAATTCTTTCATATGTATAGATCAAGCAAACATACCCCCCCCCCCTTTTACAAAACTGTAGCGCGGTTTTAAGTGCCGGCCTTGGTGCTAACAGCTCCGACGCTCATAGAATTCCTATGAGCATCGGAGCTGTTACCGCTGTGACCGGCGCTAAAAACTGCACTACGGTTTTGTAAAAAAGGGGGGGAGGGGGGATAAGTTCCACCGGCAATAAACATATAATTCAGCGCTAATCTTCCAATTATGAACAATCGTATTGTAGGGTCATGAAATGGTTAACTGTTGTTTAAAATATTGCTCTGGCCTACAGAGTTGAAGAAAGTGTACAATCTATTGACTTCATCTGCCTAAAATGTATGTCCCTGCCTTACCACATTGTAAGCTGAATAGATAAGAGTTTGAGTCATGATGTACCCTGCCCTTCTGTACAATTAACATTTAGAACTGTAAGAGTTAGATAAGTGACCTGCTAGTGTGAGCTTAGGACCAATAATAATTGTAGAAAAGTTATAGAAGTAACAAATGAAAATTGTAGTTTTTGCATATATTAGTTTGCAAAAGCCGCATAAAAGTCCATGTATTTCCTGTTTCTGACACTCTAGTAGGCAGGCTATTAACTGCACTAGAGTCCAAGTGACCTTTCAGTATTCAGAGCTAATGTTTGAGGGGGTGCTGAAAAGTTCTGAGCTCAACCAACCAGCTTCCTAAATTTGATGCTTCTGTGGAGCACCTTGGAGATAAGAACATTGAAACCTTTGGTAAGAACTTGGGGTCATTGTTAGTTGTGGAGTGTGAAATATGGGTAAGAGGCAAGTTAAACTCAGCAGGGCCCAGTGACTCTGTAATTAGGGTTACCAGACGTCTGGATTTACCCGGGCATGGCCACTTTTTAGATGGCGTGTCCGGGCATCTGGACGGCTTTTCAAAACCCGGCACTTTGTCGGGCTTTTGGAAAAGCTTCTTCTTTGGGACTGCGGTGGATGCAACGCGCTGACACCATGCGCACATTATGCATGATGTCGCTGTCACAGGGTAGGCCCTGCGACTGAGCAGGGTAGTGAAAGGACGCCTATGCCTAGGGCTAGGCAAGGGAAAATACTCACCCAAAGAGATAAAACACTACCCACACCAACACCTCAGCCCAGAACTACAGCCAGGCAGGGAAGGTTCAGTGAAGAGCAAAGAAGTACCTATTTGTTTTTGCCTGAGGTAGAGAAGGGAGAACAATGGGTGAAGGGAACTAAAGGTACTCGGGATAGTGTTCCTAGGGGAGGATGCACCACACATCACCTGACACCATTCCAGGCAACACCAAGAACATTCCAGTCCTCAAGTTGGGCAGGAACAAGCTACACCTGTTGCTTATTATCCTGAGGCATATATGGACCAGCAGCAGTGCTCAGAAAGGAAGCTGCCACTGAACCAACCCATGCTGTACCGGAGGGGAAGGCCTGGAGACAGGAGATCCGTTCCAAGAGCCCGGAGCAATGTACCTCAGCCTAACACTGAGGTCAGATCTAATTGTTTAGAAGCTGAAATGTTAGAGGAGTGCATGAGAGAAGCTTCAGACAGTGAAGACTTTGTAGACCACGAAGAAGTTATGGACTATAAAGAAGGAAGTGATGATTCTGACCAGTGGGCTAAGGAAACCAACGGGGTTTAAAGAAGGTAGGCTGAGTTGGGTTGTGCTGTAGGGTCATGAAATGGTTAACTATTGTTTGAAATGCTGCTCTGGCCTACATAGCTGGAAACAGTGTACCATCTGCTGACATCAGCTGCCTGAAATGTATGTCCCTGCCTTACCACATTGTAAGCTAAATAGATAAAGAGTTTGAGCCATGATGTACCCTGCCCTCCTGAACATGTAACAGAACTGCAAGGCTTAGATAAGCAGGTAAATGAACTAGCTTCCTATAGGACTATAAGTTGTACCCCTGAACCTATATCACAAGTGCTGGCTTAGGACCAATAATAATTGTAGAAAAGTTATAGAAGTAACAAATGAGAAGTTGTAGATTTTGCATATATTAGTTTGTGAAAAGGGCAAATAAGTCCGTGCATTTCCTGTTTCTGGCACTCTTGTAAGCAGGCTGCTCACTGCACAAGAGTCCGGCGTGATGAAAATAAACCTCTTGTACTTTCTTCACGCCTCTGACTTTGTGTGTTCAAGTGACCTTTCAGTGCTAGTTAATGGGCTGACTGTCTTTGTAACCTTCAAGCCAGAAGAGAGGTTACTGAAAGCCTTAGTGGTTTGAGAGGGTTCCTTGCATTCTTTTGAGCAAGAACCACAGGGTTTATAGGCTGAGGCAATTAGCACTGCTCAGCCTTGGCAATAGTGGGAGACCTCTTTCCTTTTGGAAGTATTGGCTTAGACTGGATTGTGGGCCCTAGTTGGCAGGGACCACAGCCAACGGTCATTGTGGGAGGTGGTCCCTTCTGCCCTGAGCTCTGCATCCAGAGAGCTCAGAGGCGGGTCCAGTCTAAAGCCACCAGAAGTGATTGCTGGCAGAGACTGTGTCCAACTAGAAGATAATATTTTGAAAGTAGTTGGAATCCATGGACTATTATTGCCTTGATGCAATAAAGAGTCAATTTGGACTATTATTGAGAAACACAAGTTTATTTTTCTTTTGGACCTGTGAAAGCAAATTGTAGATTTTGAAAGCTGAAGTTCCTAATGGAATAAAGAATTTTGTTTTGAAAGCAGAAATGGGTGTTTTTCATTTGATCCACCAACTCCAATCAGCACTGATAATCCGATCGGTCAGCATCGTGTGCCCTGGGCTCTTTCGGTCACTCCCGCTTGAGTGCGGCCTGGCCTAGGTGATGCGCGGTGACAATGCGACCGATGAGAACAGGTTGAGGGGGTGCGGCTGGGGCGTGATATGGGTGTAATGGGGCAGGGCTGTGCAGAACTGGGTGGGCCTGGGGGCAGGGACTATGGGTCCACATTTTATTTAACTAAAATCTGGTAACCCTATATGTAATGGGCCCTATGGATTGACATGTTGTTCTGCTTGCAACCCCAAGTAAACTAGCAGAAGCCAGGTAGTTGGTCCATAAAAATCACAATCACAATAGTAAGGTCTACACAGACAGATGAATCAGATTATGGTGTTATACTAAGTAAGGAACGCACCTCAAACACCTGTACTACGGGTTACACCTCGAGTCTTTCTGGGGTCATGAGTAATATCACTGGTACTTGATCCTTACAAATTTTTTTTTTTTTTTAATTTCTTTATTTTAAAGCCATAAGTAAGTGCAAAATAAAATACAATCATATGATTCTATAAAAGCACTTAAATACAATTATAATCTATGACAAAAAGATTATCACCCCCCCCTCCCATAATTATATTTAAGAACTACACTCAAATTGAGAATTGAAAAATACATTCCAACCCGCCCTCCCACCCACCCACCCTGGACATGTATGACCAAAGGGCATAATCACCAATCACTCTTTGAAAAATTTTGTCAATGGCTCCCAAATCTTCAGAAACTTCTTATAATGTCCCTGATTTATGGCCGTATTACTTTCCATCTTAAAAAACGTGACAGAGACTCCCACCCAAAGGAATAGTTCAGTCTATCCCAGTTTTTCCAATTCCTTAAAATAAGCTGTATGGCAACCCCTGTCATAATAAAGAAAAGTTTATTATTATGGGATGATATTTGGCTTTTAGCTCTCATCAAAGTGCCAAATAGCATAGAGTCATATGTTAGTGCCACTGGATTTTCCATTGCTTTGTTTACCTGATCCCAAATGGATCTCCAAAATTGAAGTATCAAGGGACAATAAAATAATAAATGATGTAATGTCCCAGGTTCGAGATGACGATGCCAACACCTATTAGATTTGGAACTACCTAATTTCTGCAACCGACCTGGGTCCAAACTGCTCTATGTAACAAAACACCCCAAGTTTGTCTCATAGATGCAGACACCGTACATCTCATCCTCCAAGTCCAAATTCGTGGCCATTGAGACGCAGTCATCTGATGCTTTATCTCAATGCTCCAAATGTCACGAAGACCAGTTTTTGGTTTCTTATTCAAAAATCCAGATATTATTTTATATCACTGAGCGGCCTGGTGACCCAGGAAATCCGCCTGGAAGCACAGGAACGGCAAACTATGCTGATTTTTAAGATTTTTCCAGTCAGGGAACCCTTGCAAACTTATTAGAGAAAATGTTAAAAGCTGTTTCTTTTCTGCAACGCTTCACATTTTCTCTATGTCTGAACTGAAAAGAAAAATTGAAAATATTCAGAAATAAGTTTTGAAAGATAAAATTAAAAATTTTTGTAAGGATCAAGTACCAGTTTCTGAAGCAAGGGTGGCAGTAGGCTTAGTTAGCTCGTATGATTTACTTGCTGATACCCACATGCCTGTAATCTTTCCTGTGGCTCTTTAGAAGCTAATAATAATAATAACAACTTTATTTTTGTATACCGCCATACCCAGGGAGTTCTAGGCGGTTCACATCAATTAAACAGAGTTACAAGCGGTTCAATACCAAATTGATCAAAGTTACGGACAACGAAGTAGGTGAGGTTGGAAGAAGTAGGGAAGAGTAGATCAAGGGGGGGGGAGGTGAGGTAGTACAGTAGAGGGGGAGGGAGAGGTTTTGGTTAGTTAAGAAGGGGCATTAAGGGTCCTGGCTGTGGAAGAGGTGGGTTTTGAGTAATTTTCTAAAGCCGAGGTAGTTGGGGGCCTTGAGGACCATTTGGGCTAGCCATGGGTTTAGCTTGGCAGCCTGGAAGGCGAAGGTTTTGTCAAGGAATTTTTTTGAAGTGACATAGTTTTAGGGAGGGGAAGGCGAAAAGTTGAATTCTGCGGGAGTTCTTGATGCTGTGATTCAGGAAGAAGTGAGGGATGATTGAATCAGAACCTAGTGATGTTCCTCTATGAGATATTTTGTCTGTGGTGACCAAAACTGAATCTAGGCTTCAGGGAATGGTGGGTCAGCTCTGCGCCTTTTCTCATGAACCTGTCTTTAAGCTTGTGGGCCTGGATACTAAATTTACTTTTGTGGAGAAGGGAGTCCAGGGTTTAAATCCACAGCTCCTTTCTTTCTGGAAATACTTTTCACCAGTTTAAAATTGTCCTTAGTTTATCTAACTCAGATGGAATAATGATTTCAAATTGTTATTTACTTAAGAAGTCTCATTTGGCAAATTTGGTGGAAGGGTAGGGGGCTTGGATTCAACAGGCTTCCTCAAATTTGAATATCATTAGAGCTATACATTTAGCCAGATTTTCCAATGAGAAAGGTACGATTTTAGTTCAAAATGTTTTCTTTAAAAAATAAGAGCTCGTGTGATCAAAGAGTTCCTGCCACCCAGACGGGATGGAAATTGTTTCTGGCCTTGAGCTACGTGTCTTAGCCTTAGGGGGCACTTCTTTTTGAGGTTATCCTTTAGGTGCCTCATGACTTGGCAGGACAATTGATATATTTTTACTGATGTACTGTTTTGAGTACATGGTTAAGGGGCTGGAGGAGTTGCCGTACAGTAAGAGATTGGAGAAACTGGGCCTCGTCTCCCTTGAAAAGAGGAGACTGAGAGGAGACATGATCGAAACATTCAAAATACTGAAGGAATAGACTTAGTAGAGAAAGACAGACTGTTCACACTCTCCAAGGCAGGGAGAACGAGAGGGCACTCTCTGAAGTTAAAAGGGGATAGATTCCGTACAAACGTAAGGAAGTTCTTCTTCACCCAGAGAGTGGTGGAAAACTGGAACGCTCTTCCGGAGTCTGTCATAGGGGAAAACACCCTCCAGGGATTCAAGACGAAGTTGGACAAGTTCCTGCTAAACTGGAACGTACGCAGGTGAGGCTGGACTCATTTAGAGCACTGGTCTTTGACCTGGGGGCTGCTGCGTGAGCAGACTGCCGGGCACGATGGACCACTGGTCTGACCCAGCAGCGGCAATTCTTATGTTCTTATGTGATATTGTTCTCTCTCTTTCTCCTTGATTGGGCCAGGAGGACATAGTTGGTTATATTTTATTTCTTTTTAAGTGATTTTTTTTTCTTTTATAGTATTATCCATATTTCTTGATTTCCATAGATCATTTTTAAAAATGGTTTTGTCAAAGAAAATTGTGTAAACAGTCGTTGCTCCTTAGATCTCTTGTGATTGGATTTTGAGTTGAAAAAATTGCAATCAAAAATAAAGATAGATAATCTGGATAACTTTGGCCCCCTTTCACCCAGCTGTTAGGGGTTAAAAAAAAAAAAATCATGGGTCACTGCGGTAAAAACTCTGACTCTCCTACAAATTCTATGAGTGTTGGAGCTTTTACTGCAGTGACCAGTGATTTAAAAACTCTAATGCAGCTTGATAAAAGGGGGCCCTTGAATTTTCAGCTGCACCATCTAAATGGAACTGCTGAATGTGTGGTTCTAAACATTCATGGATAAGTTATCTTTAAAATGACAGCTACTAATGAGATTTTATTTAAATGAATAAGGATACGTGGATAACAGAATAGTGGCCCTTTCCACTTATCTTGTAGCTCTGCCCTAGATGGCTTCTGATCCTCTCTCTTCTCTTGCGTAATCTTTGGCTAGACATTGAAATAGCCAGTCAAAAGTTATGTGGTCTGTTGATCAGTATTTTATAAAGCCATGCTTATATTATTTTGAATACCGATTGCTGTTTCCAGTTTGTCAACCACCTTCATAATCGTAATCATGAAAAGTCATCTAAGGAGGCTGTATATACATTTGGTTTTACACATTGGATTAAAATAATTAAAACATATTTTCTGAGATGAAGTCATTTGTTAAGAAATATAAAATCTTCAGTTTCATAGGTTTAATAATACAATGAATGCAACATGAATCGATATTTAAAACAATGTGACGGTTAATCCACCTTAAAGGAATAAATAAGACAAGACACAGCGTATGAAATATACATCTTAATTTTTAAAATAATTTTATGTGCTTTATTCTTTACACAAATGGAATGAGTGCATGGATTATTTACACTTGGCAGACATGTAAGCAATACAATTTTTGTAACCTCTGGTTAGTTTTTGCATAGCCCAAACCAGAGGAGGCTTATATAACACCCTGTCAAAGAGAAGCACATCGTGGAGATCCTATAAAGACAACAGCCTATACAGCCCTGTGTCTTTTAAAATGTCAATGAACATATTCAAAGGGAAAATGGATATCTAAAAGGAAAATGGTGTTCCTACTCCATTGGGTATCAGCAGTACCATTTGTTTAATCTGTCCTGATGTTTTGCTTGGGTTATTACGCTACCCCAATTCAGTGTTTGAAATTAGGGCAGCAAACATGGGTTCTACGATTCTATGCTATACAATAACTTAATATACTTAACCAGAAGTCCTTAACTTATGCCCTAAAAGTTGATACATAGCTAAAACCGTGCGAGTCAATCGCGCAGACAAAGCCGGGCTGACAATTGCGCACAGCACATCAGTGCTCCGGATTGTTTTTTAAAACCCAACGGCAGCACTAACACTACTGGATTAAGTGGGGTTCCCCCCCCTCCCCTTGGAGCACTTTCAAATTGAGTTTAAATTTGGTGGGCTGATCTGCGCACGATTGTTGGCCGGGCTTTGTCTGCGTGCGGTTTTGACACGTCACCCTAAAAGTTAAATGCCTCAGGTTTACTGTTTTTGCAATGTGAAAAATAAATGTTCGTCCTGAAAGGCCCAGGCGTTATAATAATTTATATCTAAGTGAAGCATTTCCTTCTATGTTTCTTGCGCCACCTACTGTCTGTAGATCCATTATCCTGCTTTTCAAGGCTCAATGTGGAATCAACGGAAATTAATGTATTATAGTGACTATACATCGCTTATTAAGGCAGAGCAGTTAATCAGATTGTTGAATTTCACATTGCTATTGTATAAAAGCAATACACTTCTCCCTCCGTATCTGCGGATTTGCTTATTCGCGATTTTTCGGCTGCTGACTCTGCACCCTAATTTTCGTCACATTGGAAATCGCTGCTCCCGGTGGTTCCTGAAGGAAATCACTTCTCCCGGCATTGTACGGAGCAAATCGCAGATTGGATTATTCACGGTTTATTATCTTTTTCAGGTCTATTTTACCGAAAAAACACGAATAACATGCAATAAGTTATTCGCAGTTTTTCGGTATTCATGGCTATTTTCTGCCCGCATCCCCCACGAATACGGAGGGAGATGTGTAATGTCTAAAGGGGGCAGTGAACGTATGAATGTCAGGGAACTCCCGTGCAGTGGCGCCCCTCCCCATCCTCTTCTCTGCCCCCCCCGCCCCTTCCCATCCCCCATACCTTTTTAATTTTCCAGGTGCGAGCAACATCACAAACTTGCTGCCCGTGTCACGTCAGCGATACCTCTGACGTCGCTTCCTAGGTGCGGGGCCCGGAAGGGACATCGGAGAGAGAGGCGAAACCCGTAATGCTGCTCGCGCAGAAAAAATGAAAGCGTTACGAGGGAAGGGGCACATGCACGTGGTGGGGGGGGGGGAGACGGTGAGGAGGATCGGTGCCTGTGCCCCTTACAAAGACTGCGCCTGGGGAAGACCGCCTCCCTCGTCCCCACCTTCCTATGCCACTGCTCCCATGTAAGTGATCAACCTCCATTTTGATTTGTTGTCCAGGCGGCTTTTATGATGGGTAGTGTTACTTGGCTCAAAGGAATTGCCTTTTATGTTCATGTTATTACTCCACTATCATCTCACTGTAAAAATGTTGATCTCAGAAAACAGAGGAGAGATAGGAGAGGAAAGCCTGTATCAGGAAGTCTTCTCTCCATATCTGACAGATTGTGTAAAGAGGACAAAAGCACAAAAGCAAAGAACACATTCAAAAACAGAGCTCTCCAACAACATGGGTGTCTTACTGGGGCCCCCTTTTATCAAGCCGCGTAGGGGATTTTAATCGCCGGCCGCTGCGGTAAAACCCCCGACGCTCATAGAAATGAGCGTCAGAGCTTTTACTGCAGTGGCCGGCGATAAAATACCTTAACGTGGCTTGATAAAAGGTGACTTATGACTTGCATCAACACAGCTAAAAGCCTTGGCATCTACATGGAATTCTCAGTAAAGGCAACTGGGTTTTTTTTTTTTCCCCATCTGAGATACTCTCGTTTCCATATAAAAGTGACTGATTGACTTTCAGAGCAACCATTTCATAGAAGCAGCATTATGTCAAAGAATAATTACTTCTGGAAGATTGTGACAGTTATTTAAATGGTTGAATTATGACTGCACATGACCCAGAAGAAAAACACATGTAAACTGCCAACCTCGTGGGTGCTCAGATGACGGGATTATATAGTTTACGGTCAACGACTGACTTTCGTCGACCTTCCATTTTAAAGTCACCTCTTGCATATGATCATTCAAGCTGTGAAGATTGCTTTTTGAAACAGTTAAGCCCTTGCACCAAGGAAATACGTTTGCTGAAGGATTCGGGACTGAGGAGCAGACAACGGCGGCGATAAAGAAAAGGGGAACGTAGCTAGAAGCAAAATCACCGTGCACCAATAGCAAAATACCGAGAAAAGGAGGGGAAAAGAACAAAGAGCATGACAAAGTCGTTCAAATCTGTACAAGTATATAGCAGGTTGTCAACATAAGAATTCACGAGCCGCCATTAAGTTGGGATGACTTTTGGTTGTGCTTAGGCCCTGTAGTGCTACATACCGTGCCAGAACAGGAGAATTAGCACCGTGACTGATCTGGCACTTTCCCTTAAAAGTCCAGTATATTTATTTGTCTCTAACAGTGAGAAGGCTACTTTCAATATAATGAGAATAGTTTGTCACTACTATTTAGCAATATTTTAGCACCAGTAAGGTCTGAGATTCCAAGACGATTTCAGCTGTTTTTTTCTTCTTTACTTTTTTGTTCAAGTCAGAGCTGCTGCAACAGAAAAATCATCCAGAGCACCACGTGCCCGTCACATAAACTGCAAAACATCAAGGCATAAGACAAATGGAGGCGTAAACCCTATCATCAAACGAAAAATAATATCTCTGAAGTTTGTAGCATCGACAGCGGAGAAAGCAAACCGCAACAGAATAATCGAGCAGTCAAACTCATGAGAAAACCGATTGCCATATGATGTCGATCAGTAAAGCTCAGATGATGAGCCGAAACAATTCCTAATTAAGGATACTATATTGGAAAACTGACATGCATAATGGAAACTCAAAAGGAACAGATGCAGTCGCTTCATATCAGAGCCGGGAGTCGGAGTAGATTTAACATGCTGTAGGCCTTGCACTTATGAAACTGTGAAATGAGGAAGAAGAGCAAATTAACCGCTGAAAAGAGAATCAGCAACTGCAAGATAGAATTAACGCTCTTAGCATTTTATGAATAAATTTATCAAAGCTAAAAATAATAGTCTACAATTTAGCAATAATTTTTTTCAAGGTATAATTAAAGGCATATTACTTCTCCTTGGCCTTCAGCTCTTAATTTACTAGCCTTCCCCTCTCCACGCGGCATCTACTATACAGGCAAACTGGGAAAATCCCTTCTCTTCAAAATCACAGGTCTTTGGAACGACCTCACCACCCCGTTGCAGAACCTGAGCTCCCTTCAGTTATTCCGCAAACAACTGAAAACCTGGCTTTTCAGCAAATTGTAACTCTATCCTTCCCCCCTTTCTCTCCCCCCTTCTACACATAAGTTCATGTAATCCTTTTTCTTCTTCTCTACCCACTATTTTTAAGTTCTTGTAAACCGTGTCGAGCTCCATACTCATGGAGATGATGCGGTATATAAATTTAAGGTTTAGATTAGATTAGATTAGATTAGATTAATTTACTTCCTTATGACGGCAACCTTTCTCAAAAATTACATTGCTGGCTTTATGAAATTATTGTGGGCAGAACTAAATTCTCTGTTTTCTTCCCTACCATATTGTTCATCCCTTTCCTCAATCTTTTTATTTTTATTGGTCTTTTAAAAAATTTGTATCTTTATTGAGGCAGCAACAGAACATCATGTACAAAAGAACACAGTACATCAGCTGATTCCCTCTTTTCTACATTTTGTTTTACTTTTTTGTTTCCTACGCTATTTAATTTTTACTTTGTTTATTTTAAATTTTTATTGTAAATCGCTTAGATTTACCTTTGGTTTCATGTTTGCAGTATATTAAATAAACTGAACTTGAACTTCATAAGAGAAATCTTTTTTCAAAATTATCCAACCTGTTTTCCCCCTGGAAAATATCATTTTAAAATAGTAAAAAAAAAATTTTTTTTTTCAAAAAATATCACGACCACCTAAAACCTGATAAGTAGGGAGCAAAATCTGCAACAAGTATTTGTAGTGTATTTTGTAAGTAAGGCAGAGATGGAAGCAAAGCAACTCAAGGCGTGGCAATAGATTATCTTTGGGTTACAACCAAACAATGGTGTTGGACCGTGAAGTTAAATATTCCACAACCTTTGCCAAAATGTTTTTGGTTTAGGAAGTTGTTAGAGAATTAATTCATCCAATATCAGATTTTAGGCATATTTATGGACAGAAGCTCTTCAGTAAGGCCCTCTTTTACTAAGCCGTGGTAGAGGTTTCTACTGCGGCTCGGAGCGCTAAATACTCTGATGCTGCGCTGATGCTCTTATGAATTCTCTGAGTGTCGGAGCAGCGTCAGAGCATTTAGTGCTCTGGGCTGTGGCTTAGTGAAAAAAGGGCAGGGGGGGAGCCTAAGCACATAAAAATAAATGGGTCAATATTTGGTATTTAGGGCTCCTTTTACGAAGGTGCGTTAGGGCCTTAACACACGAATAGTGCGCGCTAAAATGCCACGTGCGCTAGCTGCTACCGCCTCCTCTTGAGCAGGCGATAGCTAAAAATGCTAGCGCACCTTCATAAAAAGAGCCCTTAGGCAGTGTGTCTTAAAGAGTAGTTGGTGTCAGGTCAAAAGCGCGCCGGGACAAAGGCGCGCCCAGACAATTGAGCGCAGTGCGCGCCGCTCAAAATTACTGTTTTTAGGGCTCCAACGGGGGGGGCGTGGGGGGAACCCCCCACTTTACTTAATAGACATCGCGCCACATTGTGGGGGCGTTGTGGGGGGTGTGGGGGGTTGTAACCCCCCACATTTTACTGAAAACTGAACTTTTTCCCTGTTTTTAGGGAAAAAGTTCAGTTTACAGTAAAATCTGGAGGCTTACAACCCCCCAAACCCCCCATAACGCTGGCGCGATGTCTCTTAAGTAAACTGGGGGGGTTCCCCAACAAAACCCCCCGTTGGAGCCCCTAAAAACTGTAATTTAGAGTGGTGCGGTGGCGCGTGCTGCGCTCAATTGTCGGCGCGCGCTTTTGTCTTTCGCGCCGTTGTCTATGAACCGAGTAGTTAGGCAGAGAACGATTAGACAATGTTCATGTATGACGTGTGGAATCCAGAGCCTTTAATAATAATAATAGTAACTTTATTTTTCTATACCGCCATAGTCAAGCGACTTCTAGGCGGTTCACATTGAAAGAAGGCTGGATAGTCAGCAAATAACAGGAAGTATAATAGAAAAGTTACATACTAATTGGAGTTCCATGGGTAAAGAATACATGAAAATTGGAGTTACCCGAGAGATTGAATTAGCGTTTACAGCGGGGAATATCATAGTGAGAGAGGGTCGTCTGTTTAGTCAATGAATGTGTCGAATAGGGCGGTTTTAATTGATTTTCGGAATGCGTTGTAGGTTAGTTTGGGTTCGTATATGAAGTTTAATTCAGTAATAAATGAAATAACTACTTCTGAAGTTTATATAATAATAATAATAACAGCTTATATACCGCAATACCGTGAAGTTCTATGCGGTTTACAAAAGATTAAGCAAAGGTACAAATTGACTGACTTCAAGAGGGGAAGAAGAAAGAGAAGTAATTAGACAGGAAATTCATTGTTGAGGAGAAAAGTGATCAAAAGGACAGTAGGTCGCTATTGAGAGGAAAGAGATAAGTGGATCAGTTGTCCAGATGTTTTAGGAACAGGTTTCCTAAATTCCTCATAAGTAGAGGGCGAAAGTAATTGTTCTAGGTCTTTACCCCATGATGCTGCTTGGTGTGAGAGAAGGAATTCATGGTGTTTTTTCAGTTTGCAACCTCTCACTGGGGGGGAAACGAAGTTGGAATGTGAACTTCTCTTGTGTCTGTTGGTTGAGAAGGAGAAAAGGTCAGTAATGTATTTAGGGGCAAGTCCGTGTAATGCTTTAAAGCAGAAACAGGCAAATTTGAACTTTACGCGTGCCTCCATCGGCAGCCAATGTAGCTGCCGGTAGTAGGGGGTCACGTGTTCAAATTTCTTTAGTCCAAAGATTAGTCTGACTGCCGCATTCTGCAACAGTTGTAGGCGTCGCATATTTTTTGGGGAAATTGCCAAATAGGCGATGTTACAGCGGTCAAGCAGGCTTAGTACGAGGGATTGGACTAGGATTCTAAAAACCGATGTAACAAAATAAGCTTTAAGGGATCTGAGTTTCCAGAGAGTGAAAAATCCCTTTCTGATTAAGGAGTCTACTTGGTCTTTCATGGTTAGGCATTGATCCAGAGTTACACCTAGTATCTTTAAGGAGGGCTGGATAGGGTAACTAAGGTTATAGGGACGGGCGGGGACGGGTTTGACTCCTAGCGGGGACGGCGTTGATGGGTTTGATTTCTGTCCCCGCGCAACTCTCTAGTGTGGATATGTTTCTAATATGTTTATTTTTGGAAACTGCTTAGATTTAGGTGGTATTTACATTTTAAATAAATAAAAATAACTAATTAACTAAATTTAGCCATTGTGGGCAGTGATGGGGAGGAGTGGCCCTAGTGGTTAGAGCTGCTGCCTCAGTTTGATCCCAGCCTGTTCTTTGTGACTCACTTAACCCTCCACTGCCCCTGAGGTACCTCAGTTAAATTGTGTGCCTGCCGGGACAGAAAGGGAAAATACTTAAGAGTATCTGACTATTATTCAACGTATTGTAAAGCACTTTGGGCAGGGTTACCAGAGGTCCGGATTTCCCCGGACTTGTCCTCGTTTTCGAGGACATTGCCCGGGGGTCCGGATAGCTTTTCAAAACCCGGCACTTTCTCCGGATTTTGTAAAACTTCCAGCGATCATGGACGTTGGGACGGCACCTGCGCCTGCGCTGTTGCATTGCGGCGACATCACGCGCAGATGGCCTCCCGACACGCGAACAGGTTGAGGGGGGTGGGGCTGTGGGCAGAACGGGACGTGACTCTGGCAGAACTGGGTGAGCCTGGGGGCGGGGCCACGGGTCTGGATTTTAATTCCGGAAAATCTGGTAACCCTAAATTTGGGTGAATCTCTTCATGAAAAGGCAATTAATAAATCCCAATAAATGACAGTCATGGTATTGTGTTGCTATCTGGATTGTGGATGGTGCTGACCAGAGATATAGAGCAGTTGGGGGCTCCTATACACTTCCCCCTATGTATTCATGAATTCCGTATCTACGGATTCGCTTATTCGCGGTTTTAAACCACAAAATTCATTTTAATTTTTCAGGCTATTTTAAACCCTGTAAGCCCCCCCTTAAGCCTTACCTGGTGGTATAGTGGGTTTTCGGGGCAGGAGCGATCTTCCCACGCCTCCTGCCCCGTGCAGATCACTCACAAGAAATAGCTCAAGAGACTACGGGAGCTCAAGGCAGCCATTTCATGTGAGCGATCTGCACGGGGCAGGAGCGTGGGAAGATCGCTCCTGCCCCGAAAACCCGCTATACCGCCAGGTAAGGCTTAAGGGGGGGGGGCTTAAAATAGCCAGGGGATGCTTGGTTTAGGGGCAGAACTGGCACAAATATTATTTGCGTTTTTTTAATATTCGCGGGCCGGCTCTGCCCCTAACCCCCGCGAATACGGAGGGGGAAGTGTACTAGCATGTGTTAGATTTAATGTGACTTAACTTGGGATTTCACTGTTCATTAGCTGCGAGTCTAGTGCAGCAAGTAGGAGAGGCATTTGTAGTGAGAGCACTTAGGGCCACATTCTACATATGATGCCTAAAAAAAATCAGCTCTGAAAAAGACAGCGCTTAGCGTGATTGAAAAAAAAACCTCTCCAAAGTTATGCGCAGTTTATAGAATCACGCTTAGCTCCTGTGTGCATGACTAACAGCTAGGCATACCCATTTAGACCAGTGGTCTCAAACTCGCGGCCTAGGGGCCACATGCGGCCCCGCCAGGTCCTATTTTGAGGCCCTTGGCATGTTTATCATAATCACAAAAGTAAAATAAAACCGTTTCCTGATCATATGTCTCTTTAGCTATAAATGACAATATTATTATTAAGACTTATATTTATAAACTATAAGAGTTTTACCTCATGCAAAATTGTTATTTCTTTAATAAGACATTAAGGGGCTCATAATCAAAAGAGAAAAACGTCTAAAAACCGGCCTAAGTCGGCACTTGGACGAACATTTCTCTAAAACGTCCAAGAGCCGATTATCAAACCGGATTTTGGACGTATTTCTAAACGACTTAGGCCTTCATAGTGCCGCTCAACGTCCAAAGCTAAATGGAACGTTTTGGGAGGCGTGTCGAGGGCAGGAGTTGGGCGGGATGTGGGCCGGCTTAGACTTAGTCGTACAGCATGGTTAAACAACAGAGCCTAGAGGAAACTTGGACGTTTTGACTTAGACCATCTAAAACATGGTTTAAGTCACTAAAGCCCACCTAAACTCACCAGATAATCACTGAATACACATAACACAGACCACCACACACTACCCCAGTGATCACCAACACCCCCCATCCCAATAAAAATTTTAATCATAACTTCAAATTTCAGCCTCCAGACCATCATCACCTGGCTGCCTAGCATAGGAAAGCCCAGAGCCAGCTTAAGAGCCAGCCCAGAGCCATCTTAAGTCATCTTAGGGGTGGGTTTGGGACCCATAGAGAGATGGACCCATGCCCATAAGCCCCTGTAATCACTGTATTGATATTGAAACATGTGCACTCCCCTATACACCCCCAAAACCCTTTTGTACTAGCATATAAGTGGCTCCTGCATCCATAAGGGCTATAGGGATGGTAGATAAGTGGGTCTAGAGGATTTTGGAGGTGGTTTGGGGGGCTCACTGTCACCTATAAGGGAGCTGTAGTGAGGGGAAGCCATGGCACCCTGTTTGTGAAGTTCACAGCAGTGCCCTGAAGGTACCCCACTATTTAGGTGCCCTATCTGGGTGTTCTGTCACTGACTTTGCAGGCCCCTCCCATGTCCAACAGGGCTTGTTCTAGACCAGGGATCTAAAAGTCCCTCCTTGAGGGCCGCAATCCAGTCGGGTTTTCAGGATTTCCCCAATGAATATGCATTGAAAGCAGTGCATGCAAATAGATCTCATGCATATTCATTGGGGAAATCCTGAAAACCCGACTGGATTGCAGCCCTCAAGGAGGGACTTTGAGACCCCTGTTCTAGACGTTTTTGACTTGGATGGACATTTGGACGAAAATGGACTAAAAAGATAGACGTTTTAGATCAGATCTGCAGGACGTATAATTTGGACGATTTTCAAAAGTCAAAAGAAGTTGGACGTCTCTTTCGAAAATGGGACTTAGGCACTTTTTGACTTTGGACGACTTGCAAAATGGACGTAAACGGACTTAGACATCCCTTTCGATTATGCCCCTCCACCTGTTTTTTTCTGCGGCCCTCCTAGTACCTACAAATCCAAAATGTGGCCCTGCAAAGGGTTTGAGTTTGAGCCTACTGATTTAGACCAATGAAAACCAGACCTAAACACCTGCGCCTTAGTTGCGCGCAAATTGGACATATTCTATAACCTATCTTTTAGGAATGCCCATTATCTGCCTCTCTCCTGGTCACACCCCTTTTCGAGATTTACACACTAGAATTTATGCGCATCACTTCATAGCATATGGTTAGAAAGTTGTGTGCATAGCTTCTAATTAGCGCCAGATAGCATCAGTTATTAGGTATTAATTGCCAGTTATCAGTGCTGATTTGCTTGTTAAACAATTGTGTGTGCAAATCGGCAGTGCGCACAGATCTGAATGCACCACTTTGGTTGCATTATACAGAATCTGGTCCTTGGTGCATGGTCAGTGTGACTCTGCTATAGTAAGGCTAACTCTTTCACACCCAATCCATGCCCATGCCACGCCCCCGAGAGAAAAATTCTGAGAAAATCATTGTGTGGTTTACCACGTGATAACAGGCAAATGACCACAAAACGCCTTAATGTTCAGGTTTACAGAGCATCTGTTCGGATTCAAATAATTTATAACCAGCGTTAGCCAAAGTTCAGGCACAGTGTATCCCCCCCCACAGTTTAGCCTTCCCCCCGGCGTCCCGGCCTTACCTGGTGGCCTAGTGGGCTTTCGGGGCAGGAGCGATCTTCCTACGCTCCTGCCTCGTATAGATTGCCAATAGGAAATGGCTCGAGAGACTACGGGAACTCAGGGCAGCTGTTTCCTATTGGCGATCTGCACAGGGCAGGAGCATAGGAAGATCGCTCCTGCCCGAAAGCCCACTAGACCACCAGGTAAGGCCGGGATGCAGGGGGGAAGGCAGGAGGGAGGCGGGGGTGGGTCAGAGCCGGACCAGAAGATATTTGCGGTATTTCACCATTCGCGGTCCGGCTCTGCCCCTATTCCCTGCGAATCCGGAGGGAGAAGTGTATTATCTGTTTTAGATATCCGGAGCTACTGTTCTGTTACATTCAAAAGAAATTGCTTCTCCTTGATACAGAATGAGGACCTGCTCTTCTGATATCAGACAAAAACAAATCTCCCCTGCCCCAAAGAAGAAAAGGGTGGGGGGAAGGGACAGCGCCAACTATATCTAAGCAATGATATTAATAGTGGTAAGGGAAAGCCCTTAGTCACACAGCTTGCAGTGGGGAAACACCCCAAAAGCACCAGCTGTCACAAGTATAATCCACTCACGGGTAATAACTGTGAAACATCCTCGGGCTAACCCTGTGTGCAATAAATATGTGAACCGGTGCACAAACCTGTGTGCTAAAAGTGAACAAATTAATAGATAATATAAATTAATAAGTTGTAAAGGCTGTCTCTGCCCCCCATCCGGGGAGCCGGATCTACCAAAATCAGCCAAAGGCACAGATACACACTAGCAAAAAACAAAATGAATTGACTCCTAAATATCCACAAAGAAGAAAATCCAGAGAAAACAAAAAAAAAACCTCTGTGGAGTGACGATGTTCCTAAATGGACTTTATTTGAAAGTGTCAAAGTTCCAAAGGTACACTGAAATCATCCACATAAAAATAAATCATCCACATAAGAGCCTTAAATGATCTAGTCCGCTAGGGATACAGGACCCAACACGGTCCGTGTTTTGACAAAAAGTCTTCTTCAGGGATCCCTGGGGGTCCTATAAAGGTGAGTACGTGGGAAACAATTGTGTGGTGAGCCGGAAGTGAGACACTGCTTGCATTTGCAATAGAAAGGACCGGAAGTGAGACACTGCAAATGCAAGCAATGTCTCACTTCTGACTCACCACACAATTGTTTCCCACGTACTCACCTTTATAGGACCCCTGAAGAAGACTTTTTGTCGAAACGCGGACCGTGTTGGGTCCTTTAAGGCTCTTATGTGGATGATTTGTTTTTATGTGGCTGGAATTATTTTATGTGGATGATTTCAGTGTACCTTTGGAACTTTGACACTTTCAAATAAAGTCCATTTAGGAACATCGTCACTCCAAAGAGTTTTTTTGGTTTTCTACAGATACACACTAGATCAGTTATAGGAAGTACTTAACTTCTCCAATAAACAGGAACAACAGCCAGCCGCGATGAAGCTCGTCTAACAGGACTCCGTTTCAAGGGTGAAAACCCCCTTCTTCAGGAACCAGCCAGGGTTCTTTTTCAATCACTTCTGATACCAGAGACATAAAGCTGAGCAGAGGAAGCATATTAAGGGTCCTTTTTACAAAGCTGCGGCAGGCAGTAGTATGCGCTTCCCATAAGTTAGAAAGGCATTAGCACAGAATGTGCTCAGGCATCCCGGGGTGGTTCTGGGATCAGCATGCGCTTCCCACCACTAAAAAATACTTTACAATTTTTTTTATTGCAGTGGGCACAGATGAAGGCAGAGAGTAGGTGTGCCCTGTGCTAATCACTTGGCACGTGGGCGCTGGTGCACGTTGACCGATTAGCAAAGGGTTCGTGCGGGAGCCCCAGTCGCCTACAAAGTAGGTGGTGGGAAGGGTTCATGTGCTAATGGCCACATGCTAATTGCATAATTAGTGCGCGGCCATTAATGGGAAGCAATAAATCGCAGCAGCTTTACAGCTGCGCTAAAAGTGGCCTCAGCTTACGGGAAATCCATGCGCTATAAATAGCGCAAGGCTTTTTTTTTTTTTTATCACAGCTTGGTAAAAGAGGACCTAAGTATGTTTCCACTATGATGTCAACTTGAACTAAGAGCAAGGAGCTCACACATTTATCATACAGACTCATAGTTCAATCCCTAGTCCTAAGTCTGCTGGACTATTGCAATATCCTCTACCTTCCTTGTCCCACCTACTTAATAAAACAACTACAGACCGTCCAGAACACTGCCCTCAGACTGATCTATTCCCTTGGAAAATTTGACCACATCACCGACGCCTTCCTAGATTCACATTGGCTACCAATACAAGCCCGCATCCAATTCAAGCTATATTGCATATTATTCAAAACATTAAACGGAACGGCCCCCTCCCACCTAAACAACCGCCTAAACAGAAACCTCTCTTCCAGACAGAGGAGAACTCAGTCCCCTTTCTCCTACCCCCCTTACAAAGGAACTAAGCGCAAAAAGATTTACGACAACCTACTAGCAACACAAGCAGCTAAATTGGACCCCTCCATCACCAACCTACTGACAGCTTCAACTGACCTCAAAGCTTTTCGAAAAGAAATCAAAACCATACTATTCAAGAAATTCATCCAAAATTCCTAACTCCCACTCATCTCCCCTCTCTCCCCCCTTAGGATCCTCCCCTCAAAATGTTACTTAGACCTAACGCCTTTAACTGTATTCCTCTTCCTGAAAACGTCCAGATATCGTCTTGATGTATCAGGTCCAACATCTTTGATTGTATTCCTCTTCCTGGAAATGTCCAGCTATCTTTTTGATGTAAGCCGCTTAGAACTGAAAGGTACAGGCGGAATAGAAGTCATTAATGTAATGTAATGTATACACTTCTCCCTCCGTATTCGCGGTGTCGATTATTCACGGTTTTTAGCTTGCTGGCTCCTCCCCCCCCAAATTACATCAGCTTGCATAGAGAAAATCGCCGATTCCCAGCACTTTCTTCACCGTGTTTTGCCTCTTCCTTCAGGAACAGGCCAGGTCTCCCACCATGTTATTTGCGGTTTCACCACATTCACAATGGTTTTTAATAGAAAACAGCGAATAACATATGAAAAAGTTATTTGCGGTTTTTCTGTATTTGCGGTTCTGTTAATCCCCTTTTACATTATATTATATTATATTATCCTGCCAATACCTTTCAGTTCTAGGTGGTTTACAACAAGAATTGGCCTGGGCATTTCCAGGGAGATTACAAGATTACGGTAGTAGATAAACCGTAGCGTGGTTTTAAGCGCCGGCCACAGTGGTAACAGCTCCAACGCTCATAGAATTCCTATGTGCATTGGAGCTGTTACTCCTAGGATTCCATATGTAAAAAGAAAATTATTTTGAAATTTTGACATTATGGTCAGAATAACACTTTTATATTTATGATGCGATAGGTTGCTGAGAAAACAGCAAAAATACTTTAGGAAGATACTTTTTTTTTTTTTTTTGCCTCATCCTGTTTATGATTTTAGTAATAACTACTTCAGATCTTTGCAAGATCAAACAGATGTTCTTTCTCAAGCTCTAATAGGGCATAATTACAATGACAAGAAAACATCAAAACTGTTTAATAAAAGGAGCCTGGGAGTGTAGGGAGGATCTCTTTTCTCAACAGCAAGAAGTTTTTCTTCAGTGAACCACGTTACTGTTAGGGTAAACGCCAATGGTGCCATCGCCGAGCTCTTAACTGAAGTCATCACGATTCAGAACTGGCATGCTGTGTGACCCGGGTAACTGATAGCCCGATGGCCTAGTATGTGGCTCCAAGAGAAGAAAGTTTTCAAGCATTGAGGATGCCACATTAGCTGCAGACAAGTGGTTTGCAGCACAACCAAAATAATTTTTCTTGGATGGGTTAAAAAAGTTAAAACAATGAAGTCATAAGTGTGTGAACTCGGTAGTGAATTGTAGAGTAAATACATTTTTTCAATCCCATAGCTTGTTTTCTTTACAAACCCAATGACTTATCAGCACCCTCTCATATAAGCTAGTTTTGAATTATGTACAAGGGCGAATCAAAAATTAAAGGCAATTGTTACATTATGCGAAATGCAACTTATGTACTTGTTCATTTCCTGTTGGATAGTTCGTCTACGCACGGTGCAGGGTTCGGTCTTTAGTCATGCGGCAGCCCTGAGGTCAGAAACATGGACGCTCCATTGCAAGACTACACCATCAAAGAACAACGTGCAGTAGTGCGCTTTTTGTGGGCAGAGGGAGTGAAACCCGTGGCCATTCACCGTTGGATATTGACTCAATATGGACATAGCACCATGAATCAATGAAAGGTTTATGAGCGGTAATAAGGTTTAAAGCGGGAAGAACAGGTGTAACCGATAAAGGCTGTTCTGGTCGCCCATCAACATTGTGCACACGAGCACATTGACAGGGCAGGATGCCTTCATTAGAGAAGACCAATGCCACAACCACCGAGAGCACACAGACCCGATCCTACCAAGAGTGTGAACTCTTCCCCCCATGCAATCCGCTAAGAAGATCGACTGTCGGCTCCGGGCGGCTTTCCCGCAGAGGAGAGAATCCTGCATTCACCGTGGGCCTCATCTGGGGCAGCCTCCTTGGAGCGGCTGGGGCACAGGCAGTGTGTCTGGGAGGGAATGCATGGATGGGAGAACATCGCAGGGGAGGAGACATAGGCATCCTGGGACTGTCTGCCAAGTCTCTTCCCTGAAGAAGCCCTTTCTGGAAACGTCAATCGCTCCTCCTAAACTTACTTGCTCCACTTCATCACTGACGCTGAAACCGTGGATTGAAGACAAAGTTTTATTTTATTTTTCTTTCCAGCTTATGATTTATCTTTAATCTTATCTATTGTTTTGCCTTTTGTCTATGTTTTGTTCTATTTCTATCATTTAAATTTCTCCAGAATTCTACTGTTCAACGGCTCCCCCTTCTGCTTCTATTCCTTTCTCTCCTCTCTTCTACCTTCCAAAGTATTTAGATCAATGCTGTCTTGTTAAAATGTTTATTTTATTTTTATTTTTCCTCTAACTCTACTTTTCACTTCTCTATTACCCTCCAGGTACTTTAGTTAGATTGTGAGCCTTCGGGACAGTAAGGGAATTTTTCAAGTACCTTTCTTATTTCTAATCTTAATGTATATTTTCTGTAAACCGCTTAGAACCTAACGGATGGAGCGGTATATAAGAAATAAATTACATTACATTACATTACATAATGGTATCTCAGTTGACTGCAAATTTGGATATTAACGAGAATAAAGACAAAGCATGATGAAGTAAAGGAAGCGGTGCTCATCTGGCTTTGGGAGCAGCCAAAAAACTGCTTCTCTGCAGGAATGCAGAAGCTAGTTGAACGATACAACAAATGTGTCGTCTTGCATGGGGACTGTGTGGACAAGTGATAGGTTGAATTACTCACAGTTACGTCTATTAAAGCCGTTAAATATACTTTGCCTTTACCTTTTAATTTACTCATATATAATTCTCACATGGCTGATTATTGTAAAAGCCTCCAACCTGACAATTATCTATCTTTTGTTCTGCATTCCAGTTGATTCAATTATAGGTTTTAATGTAGCCAAATTCCATTCCATAATTATTGAATCTTAAACATATTTCTATAGTATTTGTCAGGTCATAATTCATCTGTGGCAGTCACTGTAATTTGTTTTCAGATGCAAGGCAGTGGAACCACGTATTCGCAGAAAGGGCGTACACATCAGAACTGCGATATCCAAGTTGGAATGTTCTAGTAGTATTTTAAAAAACAGGATCTGCTAATAGAACAGGATCTGCTAATAGAACAGGATCTGCTAATAAAAACAGGATCTGCTAATAGAAAGGCTGCTCTAAACTACATTGAGGATTAAGGAAGGGTCATGCCTTAATCCCTCCAGAAGTCAGTTGTCAATTAGAGCAACTGAAAGAGGTCTAGCTAGAACATCCTTCTTTTTAGACATGGACGTTTCTTCATCGGTTACACCTGTTTCTTCCCATTCAACAATCCCTGCTGGATGCCCTACTTTTTGGCCTTCTCTAGTCCTGCCCAAAATACGTCCACAACATGCCCTCTTGTAATTTGGAAAATCTGCAGTGTGAAATGTCCAAATTTTGACTCCAAAATCAAGATTTGGACGTTATTAGCGGATGGACTTTTTTAAAGGCATTTTAAGACGTCCATCTGCGGTGAAAATGTGCACCATAGTATAAGTGGGCATGTAGATGGTACATAAGAACATAAGAATAGCCTTACTGGGTCAGACCCTATGGGCCATCAAGCCCAGTAGCCTGTTCTCACGGTGGCCAATCCAGGTCCCTAGTACCTGGCCAAAACCCAAGGAGTAGCAACATTCCAGCATCTCAAAGAATAGCAAGATTCCGGAACCCCAATGAGAGCAACATTCCAGAGCTGAGATTGTGATGAAATATTGCCTTATTCCACAGTGCCTCAGAACCAACCTCAGCATTGATATTACTATGGCTTGATTGTCCTATACTTGGCACACGTAAGAGCATAGGAATAGCCTTACTGGGTCAGACCAATGGTCTATCAAGCCCAGTAGCCCGTTCTCACGGTGGCCAATCCAGGTCCCTAGTACCTGGCCAAAACCCAAGCAGTAGCAAAATTCCAGAATCCCAAAGAGTATCAAGATTCCATGCAGAATCTTAAAGAATATAATAGCAAGATTCCCAAAAAAGTAGCAACATTCCATGCTACTGATCCAGGGCAATCAGTGGCTTCCTCCATGTCTTTCTCAAGCCTATGGACTTTTCCTCCAGGATATTGTCCAAACCTCAGTGCGCTACCTCTAGGCCCCTTACATGTGGTGCCGAATTGCAAAATTGCTCCCTTAGGAGAGAATTCTACAAATTGTACTGAAATTTGGGCACCGAAAAAATTCATCTCTAAGGGCTATTCTATAAAGGGCATGCTCCTTATATATGAGGGATCTTCAAAAAGTTTCTGTACTTGTATTTTTTTAACACTATTTATTAAATAGTGACAGATTAATCTCCTAAACAGAAGCCACACTAAATTTATAAATTTATATTTTCCTTCTGTCTATTTCTTGTGTAATATGTTGTACCCTCACTTTTTGCATTCTATAATTTGCTAATTGTCCAGCCCTCTTCGATGTGAACCGCCTAGAAGTCATCTGACTATGGCGGTATCTAATATAATAAAACCCTAAGCGCGCATGTGCACTCTTACCAGCGTGTTCCGTTTTCCGTGCGCTGTAGGTCCCCGCAGATAGGAGTGCGCATGCACGCTTAGCTGTGGCGGTGACCGATTGACAGAGGCAGCAAATACGCCGCGGCTCCCCCCTCCCACCCTCACTCACCCACCACCAGAGAAACATCGCTATGGCTGACCACGAGGAGGTCATTGGAAGTGCTGGTGGCGGACACGTGCACAGAATTGGTGCTCGGGAGCAAGTAAAATGGGAGACGGGCCTTATTTGCAATCTTATACCTGGTGGACACAAGACAAATTGGAAACTGCTGGCCTCCCTGCTCTCCACCTCGCGCAAACCTAAATCCAGGAAAAACGGCACTACCGGTAGAAATTTATTTTTAAGATTAAAGGTGCTGCGGCGGCTCCTCTCACGAGCCGCACCTGCGTTGGAGAAGATTTTCCGATGCAGGCAGCGATCGTGAGAGGAGCCGCGGCGGCAACTTTAAACTTAAAAATAAACTTCTACTGGTACTGACGTTTTTCCTGCTGTGCCCTCTCGATCTCCTTAACCACAGTGAGTGCGATGGTAGGCCAGACCGCAGGAAGCAAAGGGGGGGTGGGGGTTGGGGGAAATGCTGCTGCCCAGGGACCTGTAGGGGAAGGTAAATACCGCTGCTGCTGCTGCTCAGAAAAGTGGATGGAGAGGGAAATACTGCTGCTGTTGCTGCACAGGGAAGTGAGGTTGGGGGAGGGAAATGCTGCTGCACAGGGAAATGAAGGGGGAGGGAATGTTACATATGGAGCAGGGAGAGAGACAGATAGAAATAAAGACAGACAGACAGCGGGAGGGAGGGAGACAGAAAGAAGGAAGAAAGATACAGGGGCAGGAAGAGGGACAGAAAGACAGACAGAGAAAGGGGGTCAGGGAAAGAGAAATACAGCAGGAGGTAGAGAGAGAGAAAGAAAGAAAGACAGACATCTATTCTAGCACCCGTTAATGTAACGGGCTTAAAGACTAGTAGAAGAATAAAGTTATTATTATTATTAAAGTTATTAAATATTTCAAAAGCAAATTACATCACTTTTCCTTATAATCACCCTGTTGTTGCCTGACGGACTAGTTTCAAGTTTTATTTAAAAAAGTCACGTGACATTCTGCGACACACCCTCTTACCACTTCTCCCGCCCCCAACCATTTCCCGTGAAAATATGAAAGTGCAGAAACTTTTTGACGAACCCTCATAGAATAGTATTTAGCATGGATCTCGTGTCTAACTCTTGGGGGTCAGACTTACACCTGCTGAAATTAGGCGTAAATGCCAAACAGAAAATCTGGTAACCCTAGTCAGGGTTATTCACGGAATTTAGGCACAATGTCATAAAATACCTGAATTTGCGTACCTAAGGGCTCCTTTTACGAAGCCGCGTTAGCGGCTTTATCGCACGCACATTTTTAGCACACGCTAACCCCTGCACTAGCCGAAAAACTACCGCCTGCTCAGGAGGAGGCGGTAGTGGCTAGAGCGGCTGTCAAATTAGCGTGCTCTATTATGTGCGTTAAACCGCTAACGCGACTTTGTAAAAGGAGCCCTAAGTGTCATTAGTTGAGTTTGAGCATCTACACCAGCCTTTGGCAGGTCTAAATGCTCGCACCTAAAATTAAGCATGAAATGCACACTATATCCTGTACAGCAGTGGTTCCCAACCCTGTCCCTGTCCCTGAATATGCATGGAGCAGATTTGCATGCTTCTCACTTCCATTATATGCAAATCTCTCTCATGCATACTCTTTAGGGCTAGCCTGAAAACCCAATTGGCCTGGTGGTCCTCCAGGACAGGGTTGGGAACCACTGCTGTACAGGTTCTGCGCAGAGCACCCTTTACAGAATACTAGGTTAGCGCATATCATCCTGACACCTAACTTTGGGCACAAATCAAACAGAACGGTAAATCGCCCACAGATCAAATCCAAAAAGAAGACAACAGTAGAGTAGACGGAGAACCAGAAACTACTGAATGGGATCACAGAACAAATCTTTTGCTTCAAGAGTATAAAACTCAGCATATGATTCAACACGAGTCGTGTTTTGGCCCACGGGCCTGCCTCAGGAGCCCAATACTGAAGGATCACAGGGTGTCACTAGAAGCATAATCTCTGTGTATAAGGAATTCTCCTGAAACATGTCTGATCACTCTTTGATACTCATATCAAGAATGATTTTTATCCCCATATAAAAAGACCGAGGAGTCTGTGAGTTTATTCGTAGCAGTTTTCATTACAATATGGTTCATACCTGTCTACTTCTGAGAAAAGAGGACCTCCAACATACAATTGAAAAGAGTTTTATTTTTTTTTACATTTTAAAAAATCTTACTGAGTTTTGTCGATAAACTACCAAGTGAGGGGATTTACTCCATCACTTTCTATACGGAACGGCCTTGAGGTCAATGTTAAGAATTATCTGCATAAAAACAAATGAATTATTTTTTTTTTTTGGGGGGGGACAAGTTTTGAATGTGGGCTACCATTAAGACTTGTGCAAAAACAGCATGAATTAGTGGTAAAATAGTATGTCTTAATGGTAGCCCATGTTCATAATCACATCCCTTATCTACTTATTGTAATGTGGATTTTCAGGCATAGGCCATTCATTTACGTAGGAATGCTGAATGTGTAGTCCTAAACATATACAGATATGTTATCCATTTAAATTAGGATGTCCTACTTAAGCCCCCCCTTTTACTAAGCTGAGGTAGAGGTTTCTACTGTGGCTCGGAACACTAAATGCTCCAATGCTCATAGAATTCCTTTGAGCATTGGAGCAATGTCGGAGTATTTAGCGCTCCGGGCCGTGGTAGAAACTTCTACCGTGGCTTGGTAAAAGGGGGCCTAAATGAATAAACTTTAATTGTAGAGTGGATGAATATTACTGCTATAGTTTCAGGATTCATCTGTTGCCGGTTCCTTTTATGTAGATAAATATTGGTTAGACACCTCTATAGCCAACCCAAAGTTCTCTCTTTGATGGTCTCAAATTGAAAAAAAAAAGATCTAAATGGGTAAATCCAATGTTAACTACATTTAACCTTTTCCTATCGTAATAAATTTTACGTTACGCTGGTTCCAATCGTAATTATTTTAGCAAAGTTTAGTATTAATCACCATTATCATTTACGGCTATTGTAAACATAATGTAAATAAGTCATAAGTCTGTAAATTCAAATATTTTGTGTTCCTGGCTCTTTATTAGCATGGGACATACGATGGCAATGACATTTTTGGAATGTCCCGTCATCCGGGAAACGCGGTAGGAAAAGGTGCCTACGGAGGTGCATAGGGACACCTACGGATGACTAAGGCCACTTCCAGTGCAAACACCAGCCTTAGCTATCCATAGGCACCCCAATGCGCCTCCTTAGGTGTGAGACAGCTGCCTAACTGTCTCTTTTACAAATCCGCGCTAGTGGCTGCCGCGTGCCAACAGCTCCGAAGCCCTTTAAATCTCTATGGGC
The DNA here is from genome assembly GCF_902459505.1 of Geotrypetes seraphini. Lineage (NCBI taxonomy): Eukaryota > Metazoa > Chordata > Amphibia > Gymnophiona > Dermophiidae > Geotrypetes > Geotrypetes seraphini. The sequence continues at coordinate 20,301,770 of NC_047089.1, forward strand.
TTCGGTGTCGTTAGCGCAGGGCAGCCGCTAGCGCGGCTTTGTAAAAGAGGCCGTAAGAATAGCACCTGCAATTTAAAAAAAAGAGGTGTGTCCTGATTAGTTCATTAGAGACACCTAACTTCGGGATGCCGTTTGGAGAATTTGGCCCTTAACTGGTTAAATGCTACTAAATATTCATGGTTAGCCACAGACAAGCATTTTAAGCATTGGTTTTAACATGCCAGATGTTGATTGGGGAATCCCTATTGCAGGGTCTTCTAGAAGTAGGGAGATCCTGGATTCTCTACAAGGAGAACTGTTCCCGCAGTTGGTAATGGAACCCACAAGGGATAGGGCCATACTGGACTTAGTGCTTACAGTGGGTGTAATCATTTGGCATCCAGTGATCACCGCATGGTGTGGTTTAATATTAAAACAGGTGTAGAGAGGGCTTATTCAAAAGTAAAGGTTCTAGACTTAAAAAAAAACCCAAACTAACTTTGATGGGGATTACATCAAGGAATTGTCTGAATGGAAACATCTGGAAGGAATAGGAAAGCTGTGGGCAAAACTGAAAGGATCTATTGTAAGGGCAACAAAGCATTTTGTAAGGAATGTAGGTAATTGAGAGGAAAAGAAGGCCGCTTTGGTTCTCAAATGTAGTAGCTGAAAAGGTATGGAAAAAGAGGTTAGCTTTCATAAACTACAAAAGATCGCAGAAGGAGGAAGACAGGCTAAAATATCTGGAAAAGTTAAGAGAGGCTGATCGAGTAGTCAGGAAAGCAAAGATGCAAATGTAAGAAAAAAATAGCCAACTACTACTACTACTATTTATCATTTCTATAGCGCCGAAAGGCGTATGCAGCGTTGTACATTTAACATTCAATAGACGGTCCCTTCTTAGAAGAGCTTACAATCTAATGTGGACAGACAGGACATCTCAGGGTTGGGGAGATTCCGGTAGAAGGAATGATACAATGGGTATCGGTGAGTGGGAGTCAAGAGTTGAAAGCGTCTTCAAAAAAAGTGGGCTTTTAGCTTGGATTTGAAGACTGCTAGAGATGGAGCATGACGTATTGAGTCTGTTTCAGGCATACGGCGTGGCAGGAAAGAAGGGACGGAGTCTGGAGTTGGCAGTGGAGGAGAAGGGTACCGATAAGGGGGGGGACTTACCAGACAAATGGAGTTGGCAGGGGTAGGCAATTCCGGTCCTCGAGAGCCGGAGCCAGGTCAGGTTTTCAGGATCTCCACAATGAATATGTATGAGATGGATTTGCATGCACTGCCTCCTTGAGGTGCAAATCTATCTCATGCATATTGTGGATATCCTGAAAACATGACCTGGCTCCGGCTTTTGAGGACCGGAATTGCCTACCCCTGGTATAGGGGGACAAAGGTGAAACAAGGGGACAAAACATTTTTTAGGTACATTAGTGACAGGAAGAAGTGCAAAAGTGGCATTGTGAAATTCAAAGGTGAAGGGGAGAAATATGTAGAAACTGATAAAGATATGGCTGAATTGCTTAACAAATATTTCTGTTCTGTGTTCACAGGTGAAGTGTTGGGAGTGGGACTGCAGAAGACAAACGCAAGTAGGGATGGAGGTGTGGTAGACCCTGACTGATTTTCAGAGGGTTGCGTTCATGAGGAGCTGGCTAAACTAAAGGTGGACAAAGCAATGGGGCCAGATTGTGTCCATCCAAGGGGACTGAAGGAACTTAGGGAAGTTCTGGCAGCTCTGCTGGCTGACCTTTTCAGTGCTTTTCTAGAATCGGGACTGGAGAAGGGCGTATGTGGTCTCTCTCCACAAAAGTGGACGTAAGGAAGAAGTAGGAAACTACAGGCCGGTAAGTCTGACTTCTGTGGTAAGTAAATTAATGGAAACACTTTTAAAACAGAAACTAGTGAAGTTTCGGGAATCCAGTGGATTACAGGATCCAAGGCAACATGGATTCACTAGAGGCAGTTCTTGTCAGACCAATCTGATCAATTTCTTTGACTGGGTGACCAGAGAATTGGATAGAGGTGTATTAGATATGGTGTATTAGATTTTAGCAAAGCCTTTGATAGTGCTTCGCATAGGCATCAAATAAACTGAGTGCCCTCGGAATTTAATGTTAGGAAATGCAAGGTCATGCATTTGGGCTGCAAAAGCCCCTGGGAACAGTACAGTTTAGGGGGTGAATAACTTTTATTCATGAAAGAGGAACAGGACTTGGGTGTGAAAGTACGTATGTGATGATCTTCCACTTCTATTTAAATTAGAACATTAATGAACAGTAGATTCATCGCTGATCGCACGATCTGTTTCAGACAAATTTTGTTTTTGAAATTTTTTTGTTTTTCTGAAAGTTTTGGTCTTATTGAGGATCGTGCTAGCATTTCTAGAAGTGTTGATTATCAAGAGATTGATGGGTTATTAGTGTACTGTCCACTGGATATTGCATTTAGTCATGTTTTATTTTATTTGTAATTATTATGATGAATGAAGTAATTAGAATGAATTAAGTATATATGATATAAAGCATGTTGTATAAATGGATTCTCTTTATTAACTCATGATCTAGAGGTGGTCAAACAGGTTGAAAAGGTGAGGGTGAAAGCTAGAATGCTAGGGTACACTGGGAGAGGTATGGCCAGTAGGATAAAGGAGGTATTGATGATGTTCCTGTATAAGACTTTGGTGAGACCTCATTTAGAATATTGTGTACAATTCTGGAGGCTGCACCTCCAAAAAGATATAAAAAGGATGGAGTTGGTCCGGAGGAAGGCTACTAAAATGGTGTGTGGTCTTCGTCATAAGGCGTATGGAGACAGACTTAATGATCTCAATCTGTATACTTTGGAGGAAAGGCAGGAGAGAGGAGATATGATAGAGACGTTTAAATACCTACGTGGCATAAAAGCACATGGGGCGAATCTCTTTCATTTGAAAGGAAGCTTCGTAATGAGAGGCATAGGATGACGTTAAGAGGTGATAGGCTCAGGAGTAATCTAAGGAAACATTATTTTATAGAAAGGGTGCTAGATGCGTGGAATAGTCTCCCAGTAGAGGTGGTGGAGACCACTGATTGTGTCTGAATTCAAGAAAGTGTGGGGCAGGTACATAGGATCTCTTAGAGAGAGGAGGAGATAGTGGATGGGCAGACTGAACGGGCCAATTGGCCTTTATCTGCCTTCATGTTTCCATGACTATTGGCCAGTCGGTATTTATATTGTATGTGCACTCTGAGACCCTTCCTATATTGTGAATGCCTTCAAGAGGCAATATACTTGAAGAGCTAATTTACTGTGTATTCACTTACTTAAAACAAACTTAGACATTACAAGATCACATTTATTTTAGTCTCTCAGGGATATTATAACAAAGTCTTGCCATATCTTCCTTTGCTTTTGAGAAAGGGAAGTGCTTCTTTAGGCCAGGTTACACCGTGGCTCTGATGAGGAAATGTGAAGGCAGAAAGGAATGCTGGGAAAGGCAAGCAAAACTGATTTATAATCTAAATTGTAGGAGAGCAAATGACAATATTTAAAATGTAAATAAAAGTTATAGTGCAAGTTTATGTTCACCTTTCCATTTTACAATCAGATAAGGATGTAAACATTTTGCCTTTCAATAAATTAATCTTTATAAAATTGTACCACATGCCCACCTCACCTCCTATACATTCACCGTATTTTATGAAATTAACCTTTCTTTGTCTTGGTGCCCTCTTCCAGTAGTAAAAACAGAAAGCCCCAATGTTCCACAGAAAAAGGAGCAATCCAAAAACAAAACAAACTGTGGACGAAACACAATGTTCTTAGACTTTCCTTTATTTCTTCTATCAATGTTAAGAAAATATCCACATCAACCGTATTAAAAACTAACCGACCCGACATGGGCTGTGTTTCGGGTAACAAAGCCTTCTTCAAGGGTCCGGTAGTTAAATAATACTCTAGGGTTGTGGAGTTAATTTCCAAATCTCTAGTTCCGATGTGGAGAATGATGAAGGGCTGACTGCTGGCGCACAGAATCCTTGAGAAAGGCTTTGTTAGCCGAAACACGGCCCGTGTCGGGTCCATTAGTTTTTAATACGGTTGATGTGGACATTTTCTTAACATTGAAGAAATAAAGGAACGTCAAAGAACATTGTGTTTCGTCCACAGTTTGTTTTGTTTTTGGATTGCGCTCTTCCAGTATGCATGATAGAACACGCAATAATTTCCGCCGTGTATTTCTCTTTTGTCCAGGTTAGTGAAAGTCTGATACTCAATGTATTTAATGGAAAAACTCTTTCTCCAGCTATTAAAAGAAATACAAGCAATTTTTTTTTTGATGTGGTAATATTCTCCTCTGAAGGGAAGCAGTTATTTTGGATTAGGAAATTTGAAGATGCGCGTAATGACAGTACAGTGGCGGTGTACCAATTACAGAAAGGCAACGATAAGCTTCATGAGACTAGAGAGGTGGGAACATTTTGTGTACAGCAGTCCTCAACACAGAGTCCATTGTTCAGACAGGACCGAATGTCTTTTTTTGGGGTCCATGAGAATGCTTAACATTTTGATGACTCTTCCATATCGAAAGGATATGCCACCAGGTCGTTTCTTTCATTACGTATGGAGATTCTTTGTTCTCCGTAGAAAAGTCTTTCCGTAGTTTGCTCTTTGGCTCATTCAAGTCCTCCATGGATTTGAATGCTTTTGATTGTGTGCATTCATTAAAAAATAAACAAAAGACATACTTACTGCAAGAAACAAATGCAAGAAAAACATTAAAAGCCCCCAAATATTGTGTTATTTGTATTCTTCTCAGTAGTTGACGTCTTTTCATGACTGGAGCTGCGGTGGATAAATTCATAATTTTTCCTTGGATGGAATCCAGATGAAAGGCCCAGACTGTTCTTCAATTACCATTTTGCAATTGCTATATATATCTTCTAAAGTATCTCCTTGAACAATAGCTGTAATGATAAAACACATAGTCATGGCTCTGTTTGATCTACGTTTCCCAGTAATTTTCTGCTCAGCATGCAGGGATTGCATTATGGGTTGTCCGCACAGGCGTTTACCGGGCCCTACTTGCACGGTCTTGCATGGAATGACATCTAAACATCTTATTCAAACTGAGACTGACAAAATGATAAACCGAGCATTCATCAAGAACATAAGAACACGAGAAAAGTCACGCTGAGTCAGACCACTGTCCATCAAGCCTTGTATACTGTACTCTTTCCAACAGTGGCCAGACCAGGTCACAAAAAGGAGATCCTATAGCTCTTGTCAAGGGATGAGCAATGACTCTAACTTTATTTGACTCAAAACGGGATGGTTGGGTACGCTGGAATGAGCTTGGACGGCAACTTCAGCATTTGGAACATAGGACAAAACCAGTCTACAGTCCAGAAATATCAAAGAAGAGACAAGTTAATCTAATCATGTATTTTTTAAATGGGTATAACTTATGGGCAAACTGGATGGACCGTTCAGGTCTTTATCTGCCATCATTTACTATGTTATGTTACTTTTCCTTCAGAACTTGTCAAATCCCTTTTGAACCCTTCTTTTGACATCTTCTGGCAACAGATTTCAATTATGCATTGCTTGAAGCAAACTTTCTACATTTTTTTTCCAATATTCTGGCCATTAGTTTCATGGAGAGTTTTTTTTGTTTTATTACTCATGATTTTATTAACTTCTTTTGTATCCTCTTCTCAGCTGTCTTTTCTCCAACCTAAAGAGAACTAGCTTATCTAGCCATTCTTCATAAGGGAGGGATTCTATCCCTTGTTTTTGTTGTTCCTCTGAATCTTTTTGTAATTCCTCTAAGAGACATTTTCTACTGTCAGCATTAACTTAGGGGTACCTTTATTCAGCAATTAACACAGGGCCACAGAGGAGAACTAGCTGGTCACCTAGAGGGCCAACTTTGGAAAGTGGCCTCTGATCTTCTTCCCTTGCCATTACTGATGACCCTTCTCCCCATTTCACCGGGCTCTCTGGCACGGCATGAAGAGGACCCAGTGAAATGACATTTATAATCCCCTGACAGCCATAGGTGAAAAGGGTCCCCCTTGGAAATTACAAGATAAGTGCTTGCTTAAATTGCTTCGCAGATAATTTATTTAGAGACTGTTTGAAATTGCCTTGCCTTGAACTAAAGATTGTTCTGTTTGATTTGGAGGGTTTTTTTCCCCATGATAGAAACCAGGCCTGTTTAGTGTTTGCAATTCAGTTATCATGCTGTGCACACCGGAACGTCTGAGGCCTTTTCCTCCAATTTTTGTATGAATGAATGTGTTTTGACGTCCACCACTTTCTACGTTTTAGTCATTAGCCTCTTAACAGACATGGGGTCTCTTTTACAAAGCTGTGGTAGCGATTCTCCCATGACAAATGCACCGAAGAGCATAGAAATTGAATGGGCTTCAGTACATTTGCCGCAGAGTAATCACTACTGTGGCTTTGAAAAAGGAGCCCCTGGTTTTTGTGGCAATGTAGGCATAACTTTATTTTGTATCAGAACCTGATATTATTGTATATCATTTATTAAATTTTTTTCTACTGCCTGGAATCATATGGTCATGGCAGTTTAAAAATACAAATGATTAAAAATAGAAATGAATGCCAAAGATTGTAGGAAAGACCTCTAACATACGCACAATGTTACAGTTAAAAGTAATTAAAATAAACTAATATATCTTGCAGATAACATATTCACTTCTGTCCCCCTACAGATATATGCTTGAACAAAAATGCATATACTGTATATAACATTGTAACATAGTAGTTGACGGCAGATAAAGACCCAAATGGTCCATCCAGTCTAATATTTTTATGGATGTTGGCTCGCGCCACGTCTGTGTAGGCAGAATCGACATTTCAGCCATCATGCTGTGGCTTTCTTCAGTCCCTTCATAAATTATGCTAGTTATAAGTAAAATGCCTTCCACATACTGAAAGTTGTAAGCTTTTCTCATATCACTCCCTAATTCAATTATAGTTCTAATTCTATTAAAGGGCTCCTTTTATTAAGCCGCGTTAGGGCTTTAATGCCTGGACTAGCACGCGCTACATTGCTGTGTGCGCTAGCCCTTCACGCCAGCATTGAGCTGGCGTTAGTTCTAGAAGCGTAGCGCGCGGTAACTTCCTGCGTGCGCTAAAAATGCTAGCGCACCTTCGTAAAAGGAGCCCATAGTTTTAGATATTTTTTGCACGGATCTTCAGAACGCCATCAGAGATAAAAGCTACCGACAGCATTGGACTTCATTGATCCATTGCACTGTGCCTATATTATCGAATATAACTATAACATTTCCTTTTTATTGCCTTATTTTTCATGCAACTGTGCAATAATAAAATGTATCCACCACTTATCTTGTGTATTCCTGCTTCATTGAAATAAAAAAGGAAATATTATATTCGATAATATAGGCACAGTAAAATGGATCGATGAAGACCAATGCTGTCGGTAGCTTTTATCTCTGATGGAGTTCTGAAGATCCGTGCAAAAATATCTAAAACTATAATATATTATAATTGAACTAGTCTTTAAGCCCGTTAAATTAACGGGTGCTAGAATGTTTGTCTGTCTTTCTTTATTTCTGTCTCTCTCTGCCGCTGTCTTTCTTTCTTTCTGTCTCCCTCCCTCCCACTATCTGTCTTTCTTTCTATCTGTCTCTCTCCCTGCCCCCTATGCAGCAGCATTTCTCTCCCCCACTCCACTTCCCTGTGCAGTAGCTACATCAGCATTCCCTCCCCCTCCATTTCCCTGTGCTGCAGCATTTTCCTCCCCCCCCCCCACACACACTTCCCTGTGGTCTCTCTGCCTGTGTTTGTTTTGGTGTTTATCTCTTTGCCTGCTGTATGTGTGTTTTTTTTTTTTTCTGTGTGTGTTTGTGTTATTGGTTGGCAGGTTAACTTGCTTCCCAGTAGCGGTAGCTGGATGGGGCTGGAGACCGGTTGTTGAGGGGTCGGTATTATCCAATCAGTGGTGATACTGCGAGGGCCCAGTTCTAGTTCCTCCCGAAGGCCCACCCCGCGAACCGGCACCCTCCCCCCCCGCGATCCGGCACCCCCCCGCCGCCATCGGGCACCCCACCCGCCACCATCGGGCACCCCCCCCGCCGCGACCTGAGGTCCCCCCAACCCACCCGAACCCTCTTCTTACTTTGATGTAGCCTCCGCACCTGCACCAGTATATCCTGTGCTGTGCTGTGCCGGTGCCCAAAAATTTGCCTCCGGTGCTGGGCCTTCAGCATGTGCGCATGCTCAAGGCCTGAGAGTTCACGTTGGACGTGAGAGTTCACATTGGACGTGAACTCTCAGGCCTTGAGCATGCGCACATGCTCAAGGCCCAGCACCGGAGGCAGATTTTCGGGCACCGGTACAGCACAGGACATGCTGGTGCAGGTGCGGAGGCTACATCAAAGTAAGAAGAGGGTTCGGGTGGGTTGGGGGGGACCTCAGGTTGAGGCGGCGGGGTGCCCGATAGCAGCGGGGGGGGGGGGGCCCGATGGCGGCGGGGGGGGGGGGGGCCGGTTCGCAGGGGGGGGCGCTCGCAAATCGAGGCGCGCTCGGTTTACGAGGCACCAAGTTTGCAAATGTTTTGCTCGTCTTGCAAAACACTCGCAAACCGGTGCACGCGTAAACCGAGGTACCACTGTACAGTAAAACGTTGGATTGCAAGTAACTTGGGGCTCCTTTTACTAAGCTGCGTTAGAGCTTTAACGCGCGGAATAGCGCACGCTACATTGCCGTGCATGCTAGACCTTAACGCCAGCATTTCCTGCGAGCGCTAAAAACACTAGTGCACCCTAGTAAAAGGAGCCCTTGGTTTGCAAGTGTTTTGCAAGACAAGCAAAACATTTGATTAAATTTTAACTTGATATATAAGTAATGTCTTGCAATACAAGTACATACAGTATACACACATCACAGCTGAGCCGATGGTTCTTCTCTCTCTGACGCTGCGAGAGTGTAGTGACCGTTCTAAACGAGCGAGGTCTTGCAATACGAGTACGTATAGTATTTTGTATTAAAGTTTTGGGGTTGTAGAAAGAATCGTCTGAGTTTCCATTATTTCCTATGGGGAAATTTGCTTTGATATACGAGTGCTTTGGATTACAAGCATGCTTCTGGAATGAATTATGTTTGCAAACCAAGGTTTTACTGTATTAGTATGCAAAAATATTACACAAAATAATCACACATATAGACGCATTATTTCAGAGGAATGTAAGCGCTTAATGCAGTGGATAAATTGAAAGTGCTGAAGAACATGTATAATACCCGTAAATAACTCTCCAAACTCTTGCTCTAATTTAATTGCTCGATCGAGTGTTTTCTTGGCTTGTTCTTCTGTCAGGCGTTTACTCATCTCCCTAGGAAGATATTTTTAAAAAGATATAATGTTAGCGATTATTCCTCTGTGAGTTGGAGCCGTTGCCAACTGTGATACTTTTTAAAGGATAAGTCAAAATGATATTGAAGTAGATGAGCACAGAGACCCCCCAGAGGCCATTTTTTAATACATGGTGACAAAGTCAAATCTAACTTTTAGACAGTATGTTATGGAGAGTAGCCAGTTCTAGGGTGTTTGTACTACTCGAAGGTTCCATTTTCCACTCAAATTCAGGGGAGCATAATGCTTGAAAATATGCATTTGTGTATTAATGAGATAAGGCAGTTTTTAATTAAGAATCTGAATTATGCATCACTGGGATGAAGGTTATGACAAACTGGCGTCCTTAAGGAGCTTATTTTTGAAGCTTATGGACGTCTCGACATCAATAGCTCCTTAAGGATGCCCAATTTGTCATAACCTTCAAAGCCCGCCCATAGCACGCCTCCAACACGCCCCCTTGAACATTGGCGACTCAGCGGGAAAATGTCTAACAAGACATCTAGAAAACCAGTTTTGAAAATCGGCACTTGGACGTCTTGGTGAGAAAACCGCCAAGTGCTGATTTAGGTCATTTTCTGGACATCTCTGTGTTTTGAAAATGAGCCCCCTTGTCTACTCTTTCAAATGGACCACAAGGTATTAGAAATTATTTATACCTTTATTTTTTTCTTTCATTGCAGCACAACCTATTTAAATTCAAATAACATATACAAAAATGAATGTACTCTAAAATTATTCTAAAAAGGGTACACTTACATCAATGACTCCACTGATTTGGGCTTGATGAATATGGCGACAGGATAAAGTTGTGCAACTTGTAGTCGTTTAATCGCATTTCCTGATACATCAAGTATACAGTGCTTACCCTGAAGATAAATTAACAAGATAAACATTTACTTCATTTCAAATAAAAAAAAGAGAATTTTATAATATTCACTCAACAATAACAGAAGAACTCAAAGGGAATTTTTTACAGACGGTACAACATGAACCTTAATTCAGGGATATCGACTTTTAGAAACATGTACATGCCCCAAGATGATGTAAATTAACAAATGAAAAATAACAAAGAAGCCCAAAGGTGTCCTTTAGTATGTTCCAAATTGGCGTGTGCTATTAATGTGACTCCATTAGACTGATAGGCCAGCTACAACAATTTCGTAAAGCCCTGAAAACTCTGCTGTTTACACAAAATTTAAATGGCTTAACTATAGTATCAAAGAATACTCGGCCGAAGCCGAGGCCGAACTCGAGGCCATCCCCAGCGGGGACTCTATGGAGAAAAGTTCCACCATGCGGGCCTTGCGGCGAATGAGTGCCCGTTTCTGAAAGGTGGCACACTTGTCACACGCGTCCGTCGGGTGCTGGGGCCCCAAGCACCGTAAACAGCACCGATGAGGGTCTGTTATGGAAAGGAGTCGGTCACAGCGACCGCACTTTTTAAACCCTGTGACAGGCCGGGACATGGGCCTACAACGTGGCCGGGAACGAACGAGGTTCCCGGGCCGTGCTTACCGGGAGCCCCCGGAGCATGGAAAAAATGGATTTTTTTTTTTTTTGAAAAAAGGGAAAAACAAAGAAAGAAGAAAAATAACACGCAGCGACCGCGTCAAAAAAACGTCCACAGCCGCGGCGACAGAAGGCAAAAGAGCACAAAAATATCCACAGGGCTTCTGGCTCCGCGGATGAAAGAGAACTGAGGACCACGAGGTGGGGATGCGCCCTCTAGTGGGCGAGAAGGCTAGCACATGCGTGGTGCAGTGTGCAAACTTGAAACTTCAATCAAGTTTGCTTGAAAAGCTGTCCGCGCTGGGGCTCCGTAGATGATGTCACCCACATGTGAGAATATCATGCCTGCTTGTCCTGGGATAATCCAGCCTTTTTTTTCTTTTATGCTCTCTTTCTTATGTACTCTAGTCTTAATTACATGTGAACCGAGTCGAGCTCCGTTGGGAGATGACCCGGTATATAAATTGAAGACTAGATTAGATTAGAAAAGACATTTTTAACATTTTTGCTGGAGGGGGGTGTCAGGAGTGCAGAGACTGGGTGTTCCTGCACTAATCAGTTTAATGTGGCTACATTACTGCACACGAACTCAGTAGTCCTTTTACTTAAGTGCGGTAGCTGATTTAGTGCGCGCGCTAAATGCTAACGCGCGTGAACACGTCCATAGGATATAATGGACGCGTTAGCATTTAGCGCATGCTAGCGTGCCTTAGTAAAATGACCCCTCAGTGCAGGATTGCCGTGTGAGCCCTTAGGTCCTGGTTCTAGACATGGCGCCTAACTCCTAGGCGCCAACGAAGGTAATTGTCAATCATCCACTAGGAGCTATTTATAGAATCACGCCTAGCTGTGCCTAAGCGGTCTTAGGCACTGGTATGTGCTGAATCCTTAGGCACGCACCCATTTAGGCCAAGGTTTTCTTGGCCTAAATTAGCATGCCTAAGTTAGGCACTTGCCAGAGCCTGTCAAAACCATGCCCAAAATCCACCCTGAATCCGTCCCAACCACTTCTACTTGTTGTTAGGCGCCTTGGTGTAGACACCTACCTCAAAGTGGTAGGCGCCTACCAGCTAATTGATTTTTAAATGGTTTTTTAATTGGTTTTTAATGGCGCTTTCAGTTATCGGTGCTGCTTAAGCCAATTAAGGCCCCCTTTTATGAAGCTGCGTTAGGCTTTTTTTATTGCTGGCCATGGAGGTATTGGTTCTGACGCTCATAGGAATTCTATGAGCATCAGAGCTTTTTCCGCCATGGCTGGTGATAAAAGCCTGACACGGCTTCACAAAAGGTGGGGGTGGAGGGTAAGTTAGGCGCTTAGATTGGGTAGACATGTTGAACTAGGTGTCTAACTTTAAAGAATCTGAGTCTTACTCCCTACAAAATAGGTGTTGGTAAGTGCTCATGTGGCAATTTGTTTAATGGCCATACACTAATAGTAACATTAGCATATGGCGGTTAATTAAAAAAACTGAAAGTTGGCCATTGTACTGCTGCAGTAAAAATGGCCTTAGCATGTGGGAAAACCACTTTTACTGTAGCAACATTGATCTTAGGTTTGTAATCCAGAAGGATGAGATCTTACCCGTTCCGCCACATATCTCACGGACTGGACACTAGTTCCATATAAATTATCATTGTACTGCCCGGCTTCTATAAATTTGTGCTCTTGTATATCCTTTTCCATTTGTTCTCTGGAGATAACAAAATGATAATCCCGTCCATCTACTTCATAGTCCCGTTTTCCTCTTGTAGTGTCTTTAGGCAACAAAGAATAAAATCAAATCAAAATACACAACAAATACTTGTTCTTAGTGACCCGCTAGTATTATAAAATCCATAAGCAGCATACAAGAACATTATTACAATTATTTTTTAACCTAAATGAATCTCTTCAGCTCCACAGAACCAAAATCAATCCCCTTGGTGGCAGGCAAAATTATCTAAATCAGCAACAAGACCTGAGGAATTTGCCTAAAATGAGGTCCTTCCTGGATGTTGGGTATAATTCTAGATTCGGATAGTCAGGAACTGGCTTTCTTGTGAGCCACTGGCACCAGTGCACTGTCCTTGTTGAGGCCAAAGTGTTGTTTGTATAGGTATCCGGGTATTGGGTTAGGGGCCTGGAAACTGGAATGACTTGCAACTGTCTGCCAGGGACTACTTGCCTGCCATGATGCACGCAACACTGGGCAAGGAGACTAGAGTACCAAAACCCTACATCAAACCCTACATCTCCACACCTGACCTGGCCCAACTCCTCTACGTCTATGTCCTCTCCAGGATGAATTACTGCAATTCCCTATTCAGTGGAGTAGCCAAAAAATATTTCAAGCACCTCCAGCGGGTACAAAATGCAGCAATCCGCCTCCTGCACAGCCTCAACTATCACGACCCCATCTCCCCAGCCCTCCGCGAAGAGCACTGGCTTCCGATTAATCAACGCTGCGCATTCAAGGCCCTGGTAATAGCACATAAAAGAATTTACGCCACCACTCCAGCCTACATAGAATCCAAGCTAATCCTGTACATCCCCACCCGCCCCCTCCGCTCGGAAATGGAGAAACGCCTATGCATCCCCCCAGGAAGGTCTCTCCTGTCAGAAACCGCCCGCAAACGCTCCTACAGCCACTTCATCCCCCAACTCTGGAACCAAGTCAGGTCACAGAACTCATTGATGATCTTCCAGAAAGCGGTAAAGAACCTCCTCTTCAACTAAAATGACAACTGCGATCTACCCCTTAAATTCCCCTGTCCTTCTCCCCTCCCCCCTCCATCCTGAACCTCTACTTAAATTACTGTATAGTCCTCTCTTAACCTGTACCTAAATTGCTGTATAATCCCTGTACTTGAACTACTGTATAATCTTTGTACTGTCCAAATTTACACCACTGTGAATGTTTGCTTGTAGGCCGTTCTGAGCTACTGGGAGAACGGGATATAAATCAAAATTAATAAATAAAACAATGCAGTAGAGATAAATACACAAGCCTAATGGCCGAGAATGCTGAGGTCCGAGAGTCGTTGCTTGTTAAGATACAAAAAAGGGGAATAGTTTACGATATGTACGGACCATGTTTCTCTATAGCTGGACCATTAATGCGGAATGCGTTGTCTGGAACCTTATGGCTCTAAGTTTGCTCAGGCTTTCCTACACTAATACCCTACATTTCTGAATGTTATCTTTCTCTGTGGGTACCAGATTTATTTTGCTCTATTGCAGAGTAATGTTAGTAGATGAATGGCTGAGATGTTATCTATATGTCAAGATGGTATAACCTTATGATTTTTTTATTGTTGTATGTGACTTATTTTTAAAGATGTTTAAATTTGAATTGCATAAGTGATATTGTGAGCCGCCTTGGATAAAGACAGATTAGAAATGTTTTAAATAAATAAATACTGATTTGGGGATGAGAATTATAGGGCAGTAGCTACAAGCAAAAAAGAAAAAAAAAAGGCTTCCTAAAGCAAACAGATTGGGTTTTGGTCCAGAACACCAAGTTCTTGCCATGTTTCCCGACTCAATAAAATGGTTCCTGTGTTAAGCTAGCTTTAAAAATTAATCATTTTAAAACCTCTTGCTAATGATGACATCTCGCTGTTTCTTTTTTTCTTCTATAAACTTTAGCCTCGTTCCTTGCAGCTTTACTTATTCAAGGGTGCCCCTTCCTGAATTATTCCCCCTCCCCCACATCTAGCCCAATCATGGCCTCATAACTAGGGTTACCAGATTTTCCATTTGGAAAATCCGGACCTCCTAGACCCGCCCCAAGCCCGCCCAGTTCCACCCATCCCCGCCCCTTAGTTTATGGACTCTATTTGATGAAACAAACAACCTTATAGAGACTTTCTACACTTAATAAAATGTCCACTGGCTGATTTGGACATCTCACTTGCCTTTGTTATTTGCAAATACCATATTTCCCCGCATATAGGCCGCCCCAGTGTATAGGCTGCAAAAAAACACCTATACAAGTTCTAAAACTGGTAGATAAGCCTCCCCGTTGTATTAGCCGCAGCTTATCTACTTAAGCTTATCTAACTGGGGAGGCCTATACAATTTTTAAAAATCATCCTCCCACTTTACTTCCCTCACTGGACGAACTGGAATCGGTGCTCCTCAAATCGTGGCTAGCGGTGCAGGGCAGATCTTTATGATCTCCAGCCCGGCCCCGTGCTGCTTCCTGCGTGCCTTTGCCATCAGTCCGCAAGAACTGACAGCAAGGGCACGGCAAAGTCATGCAAGAAGCAGTGCAGGGCTGGGCTGGAGATCGAAAAGATCTCTCCTGCCTTGCACCGCGGGCCCCGATTTGAGGAGTAGCGATTCCAGTCCGTCCAGCGAGGGAGGTAAGGGGGGGGGGGAGATGATTTATAAAATTGTATAGGCTGCCCCAGTTTTGCAAGCCACACCCACTGTGCCGGCTTGCAAAACCCAAAACCCATATATAGGCCGCGGCCTATATATGGGGAAATACGGTAAGCACAAATTGGCGGCACCATCTGATTGAAACTGGTAGAGAACGAAGAAGCCAAAATTCTCTGGGTTCAGAATACAGACTGACAAACATGTGCCAAGCAATATGCCCAATATCACTGTGGCTGAAAAGAAGCGGGTGTAGATTATAGATGTGGCAATAACAGGAGAAAGCCATGTTGAAGCCAAGCAGTTGGAGCATTCACAAAATGCCAAGAATTGAAGACTCAAGGTGGGCTACTCCGGTGAAAACCTGCAGTTGTCATTCCTGTGGTAAGTGACACTCTTGGAGCAATATCAAAAGACTTGAAACAAACATTTGAACACACTGGACATTAACAAAATAAACATCTCTCAATTACAGAAGGCTACACTGCCTAGAAGGGCCCATATCCTGTGCTGTTACCTCTGAATATTCGAGGTTTTTGGGGAAAGACTTGGTATTTACTGCGCCAAATCCAGCCAAGAGCATCTGCCAGGTTGTGTGAAGCTCTGATAATGATGACAGAAAGGCAAGCCAAGTTATATTCTAGAAAGACTTAAGAGACATTTAAATACATCACAGGTCGTGTCGAGGTGGAAGATGACATCTTCCTTCTCAAGGGACCCTCGGCCACAAGAGGGCATCCACTCAAACTCAGAGGAGGGAAATTTAAGGGTGACATCAGGAAGTATTTCTTCACGGAAAGAGTGGTGGGTCACTGGAACAAGCTTCCGGAGCAGGTGGCCGAGGCCACCAGCGTGCTTGACTTTAGGAATAAATGGGACATCTACGTGGGATCCCTACAGAGGTCTAGTAAGGCACTCAGACTTAATGGGGTGGGTCAGTAGAGTGGGTAGACTTGATGGGCTATAGCCCTTTTCTGCCGTCATCTTTCTATGTTTCTAAGAGGCCACTTAGAGCAGTGGGCAAAAGATACAACCACTCAACAGCTAAACAACTGAAAAATACTAATTTTTCAACATTTTATTTTAAAATTGATTTCTAGAGGAAACTAAGGTAATTTACAGAAATAAAACAAAACCCAAAGGATATAAGGCAATACCTTATTTCCTTTGGGGGGGAGTTGTTGTTTAGTTTTATTTCTGTTTATTACCTTGGAAAGTGGACCAACACGACCGCCACAGCATTTTACTCAATAGGGGAAACTAGAACTACCCTGAGCCTCGTCGTGCTCTGTTAAGTAAGGGTCTCGGCCTCCGACAATACACTCACCCCTAATCCAAAGACGAACAGTCACAAAGAAGGGGCAGAGAAGGTTGGACGCCAAGAGAAAGGATGGAAGAGGTGTATAATAACAAAGAAAACCCCCAGAGAAGTTCATAACAGGAGTCTAGAATCTCGTTTTGACTTTTGTACATCGCTTCGGGCTCCTTTTACTACGGTGCGCTAGCGTTTTTAGCGCCTGCAGGAAATTACCGTGCGCTACACCGCGTGCTACGCTTCTAGAACTAACGCCAACTCGATGCTGGCGTTAAGGTCTAGTGCGCGGGGGCAATGTAGCGTGCGCTAGTCCGCGCGTTAAAGCCCTAGCGCACCTTCGTAAAAGGAGGCCTTTGTTGAGATTCATTCTACAAACGGCAGTTTGTAAACCAATAACATTAATTTATTATTATTGATAACAGTCAAAGCACATCGAAGTGCAGCCCAGAGGCTGAGACCTTTGTTGAACGTTCTGCAGTTAAAAAAAAAAAACCCCCACTTACGTGGTACGCATGAACCAAACTTGTCAGGGAATTCAGATATTAGATCATCGTTAATCCGATCTTTCATGGGACCCAGAATAATAACTGGCCTGGTGTAGTTTACTAAGAGGGAGAAAGAAAAAAGGAAGAACATCATAGAGCAGAATATCAGGTTCTGTCCTGAAGGAGTCCAAGGTCTTCAGAATCACACTTTGACTTGAATTTTTTGTCCAGTACGATGGTCATTTCCTCACTGCCCACATTCAGAACAAGATGTAGGTGCTCCATTGGGGCATGCCTTAGTGCCAATTCTATAATGGCTTCAAGGCATGCTTAATCCTTTATAGAATACTAGTCCAAAGCTGTGTCGGCGTGCTCATTTATGAGAAGTCAATGGCCGGTGTAAGTTGGCACACCTATGTGTACCATGCAATCTGTGCAACTGATAACATTCTATAACAGTGGTTCTTAACCTTGTTGGAGGTACTGAACCCCACCAGTTTCGTATGCGTGTTCACCGAACCCTTCTTTATTGGAAAAATAAAATATGATTTTTACAAATTCAAAACATAGGTATACAGTGAGGGAAAAAATAATATCACTTTTGAAAACAAAAAAGTTCTCCTATATTTCGAATAATAATAACATAATAATGAAATTTACTGCAAATCAGTGTGACTTCTGCTGTTGATTGATAGATCAAGAAACCGAGTACACGATCAGTCTGAATAACTGATAGATGATTGAACGTGACCGAAGCGCTATATGAGTCGGAGGTGTGTTTTGACCTCCGCCGAACCCGCGAGACTGACTCACCGAACCCCTGGGGTTCGGTCGAACCCAGGTTAAGAACCACTGTTCTATAAGTTGTGTGTGTTGCCTGATGACATGCCCGTTCTTAAGCCTCCATCGCAGTTACATGCTTAAGTGACTTTGGTTCACACGTTTTATAATAGCCAATTATTGGCACCTCTAACACAGAGGCGCAAATTTGGCTATTCTAAAGCATATGTACCAAACTCACTTAAGCATGTAACTGACCTGCCTAACACAGGTAAGTCCTAGGAAGGGCTGTAGCTCATTGGTTGAGCTTCTGCCTTTTCATCCAGAGGTTGCAAGATCAAATCCTGATGCAGCTCCTTGTGACCCTGGGCAAGCCACTTAATCCTCCAGTGCCCGCTGCTTTGAATGTCAGCTTTGAAATGCCAAAGCCACAAAAAGGTGGTATATAAGTCCCCATTCCCTTTCGTCAAGCCTAGTATCCTGTGGCCAACCCAAGTCCCAAGTGCCTGGCAGAAACCTAAATACAGGTACTCGTCGACTTACGACCTATTCAAGGTACGACTGTGCGACTTTACGACGCGCTTACGTCAGCAGCCCCAGTCTCCCGCACTCCCCAAGTCTCGCTACGCAGCAGTAATAATATAAAGAGGAGGAGGCGCCACAACGAATGTTCACCACAAAGGGATTGCGCTGTGCTTGACTTAGAAAGTAAGAAAATGTTGATAAAATATTACTTTAAGATGATTACAATATCATTACCCAGTCTAATACAGTATTCTTACCTTAGTCTAACATAGGCCGACTTACGTCCCGATCAACTTACGACCTGTCAGTGGGAACCAATTACGGTTGTAAGTCGACGAGCAGCTGTAGTAGCAACATTCCAGAGCTGAGATTGTGATGTCATAACGCCTCATTCCACCAGTGCCTAAGAGCCAACCTCATCAGTGATGTCACAAAGGCTTGATTGTCCTATACTTGGCTCAAATAAGAATTGACAGACTGAAGGTGTGGCTCGCTGGAGAGCTCCTGCCTTACACCCAGAGATTGTAATATCAAATCCCTTTGACCCTGGGCAAGTCACTGAAATCCTCCAGTGCCCACCGCTTTGAATATCAGCATTGAAATGCCAAAGCCACAAAAAGGCAGAATACAAGTCCCTTTTCCCTATTCTATAATATATGTGAGCAATAGGTGCCAAGCTTCAGAACTGCTCTTATTGTCGGTACTTTTTACCCATAAGTTTTGCATTAGTATTCAAAGTGAAAGTATATGGCCATTTTTCCCTTTCAAAACCAAAAAGCACCAGGCAATACTTGCTTCTTTTGTAAGTGTTGGTCGAATCCCCACCCTAGCAACACCCCCAGGTCTATGGGTTTTGTCCTATGGTTCGCACAGAGGGTGAGAAATTTTCACATGCAATAAATACAAAGCTACCCTCGCAAAATGTTCTGAAAATGGCCCCATAGCTTACTTTCTTGTCTTGTGACTGGCTCATAAGACAGAATGCAGTCTTCTTGTCCTCCTGACGAGCGAGAAAAGAGAGAATAGAAAGGACATTAAAATCAAGTGTGCAGAACGATGAAAATGAAATTGATGTCATATTCTATAATGTAGAAATAATATTAGGAGCGCTAAAAAAAAAAATATGATGTTGATAGCAGCCTTCTAACTGCTTGATGCAATTAAGGCCAATGTTCTAGCTTTGGCCCAAACATTAGGCCTATTCTAGCCCAAGACCAATGCAGAAAATCCACAGATAATTTGTCGCTCAACAGTGCAATTTATTATCAACCCTCTGTAAAAGCCATGTGCAGAAATATTTATTTAACAAAGCTAAATTCAATTTCCTCCCAACAAAATTGCTGCAAACCAAAACCGTGGCTGGTCAATAAAAGAAGTCATTACCGGGACAATGAACATCAACCCACAGATGGCCTCCATTTATTTTCTCCTCTTTCTTTGAAGAAAATAAATCATCCTCAGCTCTCAGCTGTAAACAGTTCACAGCTGTGTGTAAAATTCTGGCACTCATTTTTCAGCCTTTTGGTTTTAAATAAAGCCATGAAAAAGTGGTAATAAGAGGGGGATGGGATGTGTGAAAGGAAGAACAGGCTGTGAATCCGCTGATTTGCAAGGCTCTTTCCGATACTGGACTGTGGGCTAGATTCACTACGAGCACGGATCGGATCTGATCTGATCCATGTCTGGGGGTCTGATTTACGAATCACCCTCATGCAAATGAGGGCAGTTGGAATCACGCCCCCAACTGCCTGCCCGGATCGCTCTATAGCGATCCCAATGCATGCGCAGACCATTTGTAGATGGTCTGCGCATGTGCTGGCCCTCCGAACCTGGCAGAGAATTTTTTTTATTAAACTGTTTTGAACTTTTTTGCGAGCCCGTGGTTTTAATCCGCTTTAAGCCTGCGGGTTAAAACCACGGGCTTGCACTGCGGGGAAGGGCAGGAGAGTCGGGGCTGCAGGAGAGATTCGGGGCATAAGCAAGAGATTGGGGCAGGCAGGAGAGAGCGGGAGATTTAGTCGGGGCAGTCAGGGGATCGGGGCTGAGAGCAGAGAAGCAGGGTGGCAGAAGGCAGGGCAGTCGGAAAGGACCTCAGCAGTCGCTTATTTATGGATCAGCGAGCCCAGTCGGTGTTGTTTTTTATTTTCATGAATGGCTTCCTGCCTACATTTGAATGCCATTCCCCCTCATTTGCACGCGCAGATCGGAGGCTGATCGGGACAGAGGTTAGTGAATCGGGTCGGGGGAAATTGGGTTGTAAAGGGATCGCTAAGTGGTCGGAAGTTGATCGGTGGGCTTAGTGAATCTGGCCTTTTGTCCATCACTTGCTTCCCTGCTTCTTCTTGAATGAGAAGGGCGGCATTGTCAGCCAGTGGCATAGTAAGGAGGGGAGGGTAGTATGCCCCGCCTCTTCCCACTCCTCCCCTCACCACATGCGTGCCCCCTTCTCCCATACCTCTAGCTGAAGTTTTTGATCGCGGTAGTCAATAAGGTTCCCCTCGCTATCTTCGATTGATGGCATTAACATCTACCCATCATGGATCTCTCCAAGGAGTCCGCTAGTTAGTCCTATTTAGACTCCACCCTTCTTAATTTTTTTAAATCTAGCTATGCTTTGACATGGCATGAAGACAGGCGATATTCTTGATCTGGTTTTCCTTCACATTTTCTGTTTGCTCTCTTTTCTGTTTGCACTCTCTCAGATACTTAGGAATTCAGGACAAAGCATCAACATCAGATAATTCTGTCCGCCTGCAATCAGTTTTCCTTACTTTTGTATTTATTCAATGGCTAAACAAATAGCTGTTTTGTACTCTGTATATTGAGGGGAAGGAAGTTTGATATTCTCCTGTGCGTCACGTTTTGTGTTTTTACAGTAAAAGGTCATAAAGATCAGCATTTTTAGATCTGTAAATTTCCCTGTCCTTCCTCACTGCCCTATCTCATATATGCATTTCTGTCAAATGTTCCTTGTATGAATTGCCATTTTCTAAATACAATTTTTTCAATAGAACAGATGTGAGAAAAAAACCCCCAATGTGCTCCTTGCGACCCCATCAGCTCTCCCACTGACATCATTTCCGGGTGCCATGCACAGGAAGTGACATCAGAGGGAGAGCCTACGGGGTCGCGAGGAGCACGTGGTTGAGCGCCGTGAGCTACAACTTCAACTAGAGGTACAAGGGAAGAAGGGGCATGCACGGCAGGTGGGATCGGGAGATGAGGGCAGGGGAGGGGTGCCCCCGCCCCGAGCGCCTCTCATCCTCGCTACTCCACTGCTGTCAGCTACAGGGAGCAGTGATCTGATGCCTATTTTTGAAATATAGTACTGAATTCACAAAGCCTTCACACCCTTTTTATGAATAGAAACGTCCCCGAACTATAGCTACGTGATGCTGGGTTCTACGTTAGGAGTCACCGTCCAGGAAAAGGATCTAGGTGTCATTGTTGAGGATACGTTAACACCCTCAGCTCAATGTGCGGCGGCGGCTAAGAAAGCAAATAGAATGTTAGGAATGATAAGGAAAGGAATAGAAAGCAAAGATGAAAATGTTATCATGCCCCTGTATCGTTCTATGGCTGCAGCTTGGATACTGTGTACAGTTCCGGTCGCTGTATCTCAAAAAAAAGATATAGCGGGATTAGAAAAGGTACAGAGGAGGCCGGCAAAAATGATAAAAGGTTTGGGACGACTTCCCTATGAGGAAAGGCTAAAGCGACTACAGCTCTTCAGCTTGGAGAAGAGACGGCTCAGGGGCGATATGATAGAGGTCCATAAAATAATGAGTGGAGTGGAAAGGGTAGATGTGAATGGCTTGCTCACTCTTTCCAAAAATACTAGGACTAGGGGACATGCGATGAAGCCGCTAAGTAGTAGATTTAAAACGAGCCAGAGACGAACTGAACTACAAATTTCTCCTTCGACTTCACCGGTCTCCGGTATACCTTCATAGAGTCAAACTGAGCGCTACTGATACATGTCTCAAGTGCCACCAGCCTCAGGCTTCTTTGGGTCACCAATACTGGACCTGTCCTCAAATTCAAGATTTTTGGACCCAATTACACAGTCATATTACAGCTATGTGGCATCATAGTTATTCTCAAGGCCCCGAGCTGCTTTTCACATTGGATCATCTTCCTACACCATCACCTAAAGGGTTTCGGGCATTTCTGGAGAGGGCCTTCTTGCTGGGAAAAAAATCAATTCTACACTGTTGGATTGTTCCTGAATCGCCAACTTTGTCTCTTTGGCGTACTCTCATGCTTCGGCAGGCATCCATGGAACGTTTGTTTATATACTCGTTGGATTCACCTAGGGGACGCACTTACTGTTCCATTTGGGAGCCATTTTGGCTTACTCTCACGCATAGAGCTCGGAGTAATTTGCTAAACCCATGATATTTCCTTCTCTGGAAGACGGTTGTTTACTTTGTACCTGTGTTTTTGGGATGGGATGGGGGTGGGAGGGAGGGTGATGGGGGGGAAGGGGCGTGTATACTTGTACTGTTATGTTGGCTATTTCTTTGCTGATTTCTGTTGAAAAATTAATAAACAAATTTGAACATAAAACGAGCCAGAGAAAACATTTCTTCACGCGTGTAATTAATGCATAACTAAACTATTGACACTAATTGATAACAATTTAGATTTGCACACGCATCTTGCTAAGCAATATTCTATAAAGATTGGCGTGCAACAAGAGGGAATGTGGCAGTGAGAGGGGCATGGGCAGGCCCGAGGCATTCACTACAATGCACGCACTATTATAGAATTAAAAAGCATAATCATTACCGGTAATTGGCAATTAACTTTGAATTGATGCTAATTGTACTTAATTGGATGGTAAGCACCTAACTCAGTAGGAGGCTACCTCTTTGAAGCAGGCGCCTAGTCCAAAACACCTATCAGAAAGTAGGCGTGGTTAGGGGACGGATCTTGGGCGTTAGTCATCTAGGCGACTTGTTTGGACTTAGGCGCACTCAGGGGTCCTCTTACTAAGGCGCGCTAACCGATTTAGCGCGCACTAATTGATTTAGCATGCGCCAAAGATTAGCGCACTAAATGCTAAGGCTCCAATTATATTCTATTGGCGTGCTAAATCAATTAGCGCGCCTTAGTAAAATGACCCCTCATTTAGGACAAGGAAGCCCTGAAATAAATAGGGTGAACTTAGGATTTTATAAAGTACGCCTAACCTTTATAGAATTGCGCTTAGCGTGGCACTACTTGGGGATGCACTTAATCCCCCCCTTACTATGCCACTGGTTTTAGGGGGCTGTATAAATAAATGAATGGCTTAAGGGCTCATGGCTAAAATATGGATTAACAATGTTCACTGATTCTCACGTTAATTTCTCACATGAATCTACTCCCCCAGTTTAAAGGCTCAATGAGCCCTTTAGGAGGCCTTCTCTTATACTGGATGGTTGTTTCCTTCAAATGTACCCTAAGGAGGCAAGATATACTGGCGGCAGACTTGTAAACTAATGAGGTCTGAACAAGTCATGCGAGAGTCGAGCGACTGCTGAGCCAAAGATTACCTTTATGACCTGGAATGAATAATTTATCCTTCTATGGCTCTGTTTAACAAACCGTAATTTTAATCATAATAACCGAGTTACAGCTCCCATTTTGCTCTTCAAAACGCCTTATGCAATGTGTAACTCAACCTGAATGGCCATATACACACACTTGACTGAAGTGTTGTTATTGAAACTGCTTTATTACTGCTACTATTAAATATTTCTATGGCGCTGCCAGACGCACGCAGCGCTGCACAGAGTCACAAAGAGTAAGAAAACAGTCCCTGCTCGAAAGAGCTTACAATCTAAACAACCAAGATAGACAAACAGGATGTCATGGATACAGTTGAGGGGAACGGTTAATCTGGGTTGGAGGGCAGAGGAGTAGGGTTAAGGATTGAAAGCTATTTCATAAAGGTGGGTTTTCAGTCTGCTTTTAAACAAGGGAAGGGGCTTGACGGACAAACTCGGGTCATTTATTCCAGGCATAGGGGGCAGCTAGATGAAAGGAACAAAGCCTTGAATTGGCAGTGGAGGAGAAGGGTAACGCTATGAGTGACATACCTGAGGAACGGAGTTCTCTGGGAGGTGTATAAGGAGAGAGAAGCGAGGAGAGAGATTGAGGGGCGGCAGAATGAACACTTTTTTAGGTCAGCAATAAGATCTTGAACTGTATGCGATGGCAGATAGGGAGCCAGTGAAGTGACTTAAGGAGAGGGGTGACATGAGCGTAGTGAGGTCAATGAAAGATGAACATCACATACTAATTATTATTATTACTGCATTATAACCGCAGCCACTTTTACTAATAATTGAGTAATGTACATATTGTGCTATGGGCTATTTTTCTTTTTTGAGATCTAGATATGAACTTATATTGGGGACCTGCTGGAATCAGACTCCATCTCTGGTGGTATTGAAATCCAGGCTCAAAGTCCACTTTTTTTGAAGCTGTGTTTAGGTTCTAACCCAACTTGTTATACACTTCCCCCTCCATATTCGCGGTGGTTAGGGGCAGAGCCGGCCCGCGAATATGGAAAAAACGCAAATAATATTCGGGCCGGTTCTGCCCTTATCCCCCGCTTCCCCCAGCTATTTTTAGCCCTGAAAGCCCCCCCCTTAAGCCTTACCTGGTGGTCTAGCGGGTTTTCAGGCAGGAGCGATCTTCCCACGCTTCTGCCCCGTGCAGATCGCTCACAGGAAATGGCTGCCTTGAGCTCCCGTAGTCTCTCGAGCCATTTCCTGTGAGTGATCTGCACGGGGCAGGTGCGTGGGAAGATTGCTCCTGCCCCGAAAACCCGCTAGACCACCAGTTAAGGTTTAAGGGGGAGGGGGGCTTACAGGGCTAAAAATAGCCCGATAAATGAAATAAATTTTCTGGTCAAAAATCGCGAAAAACCGAATGCGTAGATATGGAATTCGCGAATACAGAGGGGGAAGTGTACACTATGGGCCGGATTTGGTATAGGATTATAAAGAAAAGAATTCCCCTTAGGGCGGATGTTTTCCTTTTCTACCACTTTACCTCTTTGGGATTCTCTAAGGGTAATTCCTTATTGCTGAAAAAAGCCTTGTTACTGTCTCGTAAATGCGTCCTTTTGTTATGGAGGCAGGCAGAGGTGCCTACCCTTACAATGTGGAAAAATGAACTGTTTACCTTGTTGAAGTATGAATATTTGGATACTAAGAATTGTGGCCCTGGTCAATGGAGGAAATTCCGGGCGGTTTGGGCTCCGGTTTGGGACAATATGTCCCTAGGCGTCCGAAGTGCTCTTTTGAATTTCTGACACTGGAGTGCTTGGAGGGGGGGGGGGTTCTGGGGGGATTTTTTTTTGGGGGGTTGGCATTTGGATTCTTGGTTGGGATCATTTGTCTCCGTGCAGACACCACGCGGTTGACCCTTTTATCAAGTGCTTTGGTTAGTTTCTGGTTGTTTCTGTTTCTAGATTATGGTATATTTCTTTGTATTGTTATTATTTTTTTTTTTTCCCAAGTTTTTATTATGAAAATGAAAAGGCTGAAAATGAGTGGGTTTTTTGAGTTGGGAAGAAAGGATTCTGTTTTGCAGCAATTTAGACATCCTTTATAAAACCAGATCTAACCTTGAAAAATGATTTCAGACGCTATAATCTATACCATTGGAACATGCTCAAGGCCTTCTGGAAGTTCTGTTTCTCACAGCGAGTGGTTGGCGCTTGGAATGCTCTCCCGGAGGAGGTTGTGGCGGAGACTACTGTTCTGGGTTTCAAGCGCAAGTTGGATGCACATCTTCTTGAAAACCATATTGAGGGATACGGGAAATCCGGGTCTCCCAAAAGGTGTACTTAAATGGGCCACCGCGTGCGCGGATCGCCGGACAAGATGGACTTCGGTCTGATCCGGTAAAGGGATTTCTTATGTTCTTATGATTCCTTGGAATCATATGGACGTTTGGTGTGGACACTGAGCTAATGGAGGCCATTTTAAAATTCTGAGCACATCAGCACTTGCTACTTGTAAAATGGCTATCTTTGGGCTCCTTTTACAAGGTCGCAGTAGAGGTTTCTACTCCGGGCTGGTGAGGTAAATGCTCCGACGCTCATAGGAAATCTATGAGCGTCAGAGCATTTACCTCGCCGGCCCGTCTTAGAAACCTCCGCCGCAGCTTTGTAAACACCCGTGTTTAATGTGGAAAAAAGATGCAAAGAAATACACATTTTGTTCCGATTCTATCAAGGAGTGAAGACAGGGCAATCCTATATAAACCAAAAGGCTTTCTTCACAAACGCAGAACGTAAAGGACTCGACAGAGGCCGTGGATTGGTAATTATGCTTGCATCAGGGGACATACAGTACATAAGCGTAATCTAATTGATATAGAATAACAGAAAGCTGCCACGGGTCAGTCTGTATAGTATAATAAAATATATATACAGTGGAACCTTGGTTTACGAGCATAATTCGTTCCAGAAGCATGCTCGTAAACCAAATTGCTCGTATATCAAAGCGAGTTTCCCCATAGGAAGTATGGGAAACTCGCTTTGATTCGTTCCACCTCCTCCTTCCCCCCACCCCCGAGGCTACCGGCGCTGTTCCATCACCCCCCCCCCCACTCAAACCGGCATCGCACCCCCCGCCCGTGAATTCCACCCCCCCGCGAGAACCACATCACACCCCCGTGCTGGAAGCGGCATCCGCCCGCCCACCCAAACAAGCTCCTTACTCCATCTGCTGCATGCCGGTACCATTTAAGGAAAGATCCCGCCTCTTGCCTGGGCTGGGCCTTGAGCATCTCGGAAAGAATGAGAGCCAGAAGGCCTTGGGCATGCGCAGATACTCAAGGCCCAGCCCAGGCAAGAGGTGGGGTGAGGGGGGTGGGATGCCAGTTCAAGCGGGGGGGGGGGGGAGGGAGGGTGTGTGTGTGCTCATTTTGCAAGTTAAGGTTTGCGGGAGTGTTTTGCTTGTCATGCAAAACACTCGCAAACCGGGTTACTTGCAAACTGAGGTTCCACTGTATATATATGAGATTTATTGCAATGTTATAAAGTTCATACCAAAATGCAACAATAACGCTTAAAGTTTAGACTTTAGCACAAATAGATAAGCAAAAGCTTTAGGCATTAATTCTTACTGCATTTTGCTGTGATCTGCAATTTTGACTGGTAATTCTTGCATGAACTGACACGGCTCTTGTATATGTGTGTAGAAGAGTCCAGTCCAGATCTTTCCTGGAGCCCTACACAGATGTATTCAAAACAGCAAACACTGGTGGAAGGTATAAGGAAAAGCTTTTGTTTACACACTCTTTTGAGCCTGTTCCTTCACAGGCTTGGAAGTAGTTTCTCTATTCAAATAAACATTCCCCGCCAGACCCATGAAATATTTCACAGATCTCAGAATAAGTTGGGCTTAGTTCAGCCAGCCAAGTGTCAACAGTCTCACAATGTCAGCTCCTTCAAGCAGTCCTTTCCCAACTTAACTTCCCAGGGAAGTAATTCAATTGTGAGCCTTCTCTGCTCAGGGAAGTCTCTCTCCCACAGGGAACTTTCTCAAGGAACTCTCCTGAAGAGTGTTTCTTGAGGCTTGGATCAGCCTCTAGATTTAGAAGCATCCTCTCACTCTGGGACCTCCTTGAATGAATCTTAATCAGGAAAAGGTATACTTCATGGCTGCCTGGGTTCAACCCCCCCGTGACTCAGCAGCTCTTCTCCCTCTTCTCAGGAAGCTGAGCCTGGCGCATCCTGGGGGTTGTAGTACCTTCTCTCTCTGATTAGCACCCCCTGCTGCCTGGAGGTATAATATCATTATTATTGAGGAAGAATCCCTGTCTCTTTCACAATGTGTTTACAGTGCTCCACTGGTCATTCGCGGTATTTTCCGACTGCGAATGACTGGACAGGAGAGGGCAGCCGGAGCGCCGGCGAGCGAAGGAAATCACTTGCGGTATGCTCCGACCGTCTCTTCCTGCACTAAAGTCAGGCCTCACCAATCAGAAGCTGCTTTGACACGCAGCTCCTGATTGGTGAGGCCCGACTTTAGTGCAGGAAGAGGCGATCAGAGCATACCGCGAGTGATTTCCTTCACTTGCCGGCGCTCCGGCTGCCCTCTCCTGCCTCTCCTCTGCTAAAAACTGTTCAGAACCCCTGCGAATATCGGGGGAGTACTGTATATGGCACAGCAATGACACTGACCAGTAGCAGCTTCACGTTAAGTGTATATCAGCTGGATTATCCTTATGTATGATCCCTAATGCAAGCATAGTTGCCAAAACATTGTATTGTTGAGTCTTAACTATCTGTTTCTGAATAAAAGACTTTTGGCATGCATCTGCTTTTCTGTGTCTTCTCTCCTTTTACACTTAGTATTCATCTTTCTAAGAAGACTTGTCCTCTTCTTGAGTCCTTTGAATGCATAAAGAAAAAACCTCAAACAAACCCTTTGACTTGAAATTCATATTTTAACTTATTCTGAGTAATCTCTTAGGCTTCCACGGCTAGCATCATAATTGTTGCGGTTGTCCAGGTCTTGTCACATCTGCGTAAATAAAACCGATGTTTTAGCCATCGAGCTGTGGCTTTCTTCAGAGTATCCCGAAGAAAACCACAGCACAAGGACACAACCGTAAGACTTAGGGGGCCTTTTACTAAGGCCCGCGCTAAATGCTAAGGTTAGCGCGCCTTAGTTAAAGGACCCCCTTAGACAACTGCAACAATGAATTATTCTGAATGAAATTAAACATAATTTATGTTACTATGATTTTTCCGTAAAATTGACAAATAAAAGAAAGCTTCCCTAGATTCTAAAGCTATTTGGAGTATGAATAAGTAGGGTGTTCCCCTTGATCTTAGAATTAAAAGACAGCAAAATGTCTTTTTCTCTAATTTTTTTTTTTAATCACACATGGGTTGTCGTTATCAATATGGACTACCATTAAGACATTTTATTTTACCACTAACTCATGCTATTTTAACACAGGTCCCATTTTATTCAATGAGACCTTTAGGGCCTTTTACTAAGGTGCGCTAGTGCGTCTTAGCGCTCGCTAAAAATCAGCGTGCGCTAAATGCTAACACGTGGCAATGCGTCTATAGCAGGGGTGTCCAACCTTTTGGCTTCACTGGGCCGCATTGGCTGAAAAAAATGTTTCTGGGGCCCTGCAGTAAGACACAAGAGGGAGCTGGCAAGATGGTAAACACCCAGGGGCAGCAAAGGAAAACACTGCATCGCCCTCGACCGGGGCCACACAAAATACTTCACTGGGCCGCAGGTTGGACACCCCTGGTCTAAAGGATACAATGGATGTGATGCCACATGTTAGCATTTATCATGCGCTGATTTTTAGTGAGCGCTAAGACGCACTAGTGCACCTTGGTGAAAGTCCCCCTAGTTACTAACAAGTGGCATGAACAGTAAAATACCACGTTTCAGTGGTAGCCCACCATGATAACAACCTCCCCTTTTACTTAATCACGTGAGTGTGAAACTGCTCTCTCTCTCTGCCGTGAGCCAGTCCAGTTTTAGATCTCTGAAGGAGACCCATTGAACATCTATTTATTTAAGAAGAGTGGTCAAGCTTTGACAAATCAGGGTAGTGCTGATGCAAGGGACAGATCCTGGTTAAAATAGGAAATCCGCAGTTCCCCTTCAAACGCAACATTTCCGTTTGACCAAAGAAAGCCAACTACGGCTCCATGCTGCAGTAACTCTGTTCTTTGTAGCAATCTCTTTTACACTTATATTGAAATTTGGCCGTCTTATTCTGCAATCCTGGTGAAGGCATCAAGTTGTGGACCTCCGAACATCATGGCTACCACGACCACTGGACCGTGGAAATACCTTCGAGTTCAGTTGAATGTTACTTAAAGAAACATCTTTTTACATTTCAACCATTTGCTTTCATACTTATTACAAATAAAATGGTGGGGAACAGCAGCCATCGAAAACGAAACAACACCAAAAGAGCCTCAAACAAAAGCAGTGACTTACTGTAGCTACTTTCGCTATCGCTGGCATTGGGAGAAACATATTCTGGAAGAACAGCAAAGCAAATTAAAGCATATCGTGAAGCCCCCATGAAGCAGCCCCAGCTAGAAAAGAACCATCACATTCATGCAAGGTGGGGGAGAAATACGGGAAAGCTGAAATAAAGCAGGAAGGGAAATTGATTTTGAAAATATGACATCGTCTGGGAGAACACGGATGAAAACTTTATCTGCTTCTGTCACAGGAGTTGTACAAATGCCCTGTAGGAAACCACTTGCACCGTTGTAAGGAAGATAACATTTCATAACACACAATCACATTTTAGCAAAGATAATTTTTGCCGTTTTACCAGCAGTCGTTACTATTTTCTATCATGAACTGAGGACTCCTTTTTTCCGCCTATTAACCGCCTTTATGAAGAGATTCCGCCAAGGCGATATACAGCAGGTATAATTCAACATAAAACGCACATAACAGTAGTAAAAAGATCAAATATAAACCTAAATATAATGAATGAGGTAAAGTCAAAATCAGTAAATTGAAACTTAATAAGACTACCATGAAACAGTTTCCAAAAAATGCTTACACTTCCCCCTCCCCATTCGCTGTTTCTGCACTCGCAGTTTCACATAACCGCAATTTTTTTCTGGGGAGGGGGAAAATTAAAAAACAACATATTTTTGACTTCCCTGCTGCCTTCCCGGCCTTACCTGGTGGTCTAGCGGGCTTTCGGGGCAGGGGCGATCTTCCTACGCTCCTGCCCCATGCAGATCGCCATGAGGAAATGGCTGCTGGGAGTTCCCGTAGTCTCTCGAGACTACGACGGGAACTCCCACAGCCATTTCCTCATGGCGATCTGCACGGGGCAGGAGCGTAAGAAGATCGCTCCTGCCCCGAAAGCCCGCTAGACCACCAGGTAAGGCCAAGAAGGCGGCAGGGAGGCGGGGGTGGGTCAGAGCCGGATATTCGCGGTTTTTCACCATTCGCGGTCAGGCTCTGCCCGTATCCCCCGCGAATAACGAGGGACAAGTGTATAACAGCACAGAAATTCAAACGAGAGATATGTTCAAATGATTTTTATTAGAGACAAAAGAGCAATTAAAATACAAACACTTCCACAAAGTTTTTCCAATGAAACAACAATTCCCCCCTGCCCCCCATCCAAACGAGAGATATAATAGGGAGACACAATACTTATGAAGTATCTGATAAGCACAAATCGGAACTTTCAAATAACACAGATATGACACCGGTGCAGTGACTCGCAAACTTTGCGAAGCCCCAGCACAGTAAACGTGGTGGCCGCGGCTCCAGGCATCTGGAAATGCGTGGATCTCAATGCAATGACATCATGCGCATGCGTGATGCCATCACGTCGATCTCCGCGCATGTGGAAAGGTCCTCCATACGGGGCCCTGAGCCGCCAGTGAGGAAGAGGCGCTAGCGCTGGCTGCCTAGAGGACATGCCTCTCGTCACGAGATCAAAATAGATAAATACACTGTCTCAGTGGTGTAGCAAAGACAAGACAGTTCTGATTAGACTGATATGGGATATCAGATTGACCTTTTGAGTTATCTAACTCATCGGGTCTGTCAATTCCTCATTCATCCCTATTATCTTATTTTTGCATTGCATACTTGGGTATGAATAATTTAAGTGCTTTAAATAACTTAGCTTTTGAATAATGTTATTTCATGCTTCAAGTATGTTTCTCCAGCATTTGCATAGTGCTCCCTTTTCCCAATGTCAGAGGTGGAGGATATTTCAGTGAGGTGCAAGGACGCCGCGGCCATCTTTCGGATGTCGACGGCCTAGTAAACAGCGATGTAAATTCATTCAGGTATGATATTTTTTAATATTCAAGCTTAGAATATTTGTAAATTTGAATTAATTTGGTGTCTTCTGTGTTTATCTCTAGAATCCCCAGCCTTGATAGAGAGTGGCGAAACGTGTTGGCAAAGGGGAGCACTATTCAAAAGCTAAGTTATTTAAAGCACTTAAATTATTCATACCCAAATATGCAGTGCAAAAATAAGATAATAGGGATGAATGACCCGATGAGTTAGATAACTCAAAAGGTCAATCTGATATCCCATATAAGTCTAATCAGAACTGTCTTGTCTTTGCTACACCACTGAGACAGTGTATTTATCTATTTTGATCTCTTTGAATCTCGTCACGAGAGGCACATATTGTAGGCAGTCAGCCGGCACCCCTCCGCCTCCCCGACGTCTCATGGGAGACCTGGAATCTCAGGCGGCACACAGTTTGTGATACACTGCACTAATGCTTTTCTATTATACAGCTTATCCTCTAGCCGAGGGGGTCAAATGCAGATATTAGATGGGGACCAGATGGATGGCACAGAGTGCTTTGGGATAAGCAGATGGGAGGCTAAACTCATGGCAAGTTATTTATACACTTAAACAAGGTATAAGGTGTGGCAAGCTAGTCCTGGTGAATAGTCGGTCACCCTATGTATCAAGGTTTGGGTGAAGAGCCATAACGGATAGCCCTTCTGAGACAATTAACACTTTTTTCTTAGAAAAATTATTTGTAGTTTTAGAATTTGCCTGTGTTGGCTAAATTTGTTCTGGCTGATAGGGTTCAGAGGAGAGCGACATGTCTGATAAAAGGGATGGAAAACCTCTCATACGCTGAGAGATTGGAGAAACTGGATCTCTTTTCCCTGGAGAAGAGGAGACTTACAAGATCTTGAGGGGCATAGAGAGAGTAGAGAAGGAAAGAAAGAGAGAGAGAAAGGGAGAGACACAGAAACAGAGAGAGAAAGAAAGAAAGAGAGAGAGATAGATAGAGAAAGATTGGAGAAACTGGGTCTCTTTTCCCTGGAGAAAAGGAGACTTAGAGGGGATATGATAGAAACTTACAAGATCATGAAGGGCTTAGAGAGAGTAGAGAGGGACAGAAAGAGAGAGAGAAATAGAGACAGAGAGAAATATATATATAGAGAGATAGAAAGAAAGAGAGACAGAAATAGAGATAGATGGATAGAGAAAGATTGGAGAAACTGGGACTCTTTTCCCTGGAGAAGAGAAGACTTAGAGGGGATATGAAGAGACTTACAAGATCATGAAGGGCATAGAGAGAGTAGAGAGGGACAGGAAGAGAGAGAGAAATGGAGACAGAGAGAAATATATATAGAGAGAGATAGAAAGAAAGAGAGAAAGACAGAAATAGAAAAAGATAGATAGAGAAAGATTGGACAAACTGGGACTCTTTTCCCTGGAGAAGAGGAGACTTAGAGGGGATATGAAGAGACTTACAAGATCATGAAGGGCATAGAGAGAGTGGAGAGGGACAGAAAGAGAGAGAGAGAGAGAGAAAAAAAGAGAAAGATTGGAGGAACTGAGACTCTTTTCCCTGGAGAAGAGGAGACTTAGAGGAGATATGATAGAGACTTACAAGATCATGAAGGGCATAGAGAGAGTAGAGAGGGACAGATTCTTCAAACTTTCAAAAAAATAAAAGAACAAGAGGGCATTCTGAAAAGTTGAAAGGGGACAGATTCAAAATGAATGATAGGAAGTTCTTCTTTACCCAACGTGTGGTGGACACCTGGAATGCGCTTCCAGAGAGCGTAATAGGGCAGAGTACGGGGTTCAAGAAAGGATTGGAAAAGTTCCTGCTGGGAAAGGGGATAGAGGGGTATAGATAGAGGATTACTGCACAGGTCCTGGACCTGTTGGGCCGCCGCATGAGCGGACTGCTGGGCACGATGGACCTCAGGTCTGACCCAGCGGAGGCATTACTTATGTTCTGATTTGCTTCGAATGCATCAGTAGCACTGCGAAGTCTGGGAGGGAGTTAGCCTCATGGCAGTGGGGAGTAATTTAAAGGAGAAAGATTGTCCTGTAATGATTTAGATCAGATGCGTAACCAAATGGCAAAGCCCTGAAGGTGGACTGTAAACAGATTTGGAGAAGGAGCACAGTTATAGCAGTGGATGCTCAAAATTAACGTGTGCCAGACGTTATACCATCTTTCCCCTCTCTTTCATACGGAAAAAGAGGTCCAGGAAAGGAACAGTTGCACTGTAGGAAAGATCTCAGGGGCTACACTAAAGCCCTCTCTTACTAAGGTGCGCTAACCGAATTAGCACACGCTAAACGCTAACGCGTGCATGTTAGTCTATGGACGCTAATTAGTAAAAGAGGGGGAAACTTTTTTCCTATTTGGGGAAAATTTCAGATTTAGAGTCCCTTTCTCAAAGTCATGGTGGCGCTTCTCCCGTAGCAAATGCACCGAAGCCCAGTCAATTCCTATGGGCTTCGGTGCATTTGCCTTGGACGAAGCACCACCGCGTCCGGTAACTTAGGCGTCCAAATACATTGGATAATAAGCCCAATTAACGACTTTAACTAGCAATAATTGAAAGTTAGACATCCAAAGGCTGTGTGCAATTCACAAAATAGGCCTCTAGAATTTCATAGACGCCCATCAGAAAAAGCTGCGCCTAATGGGATAGGCCTGGGCGTGGCTTTCATATGGACGTCCCTTTAAAGAATCACATGCCGCTCAGTGTCCTCATGCATCTACATTCTTGACTAAAATGTAGGCATTGCATAACCAGGTCTACTTTTGGGTGTTAGTTTGGCACAAGTGGGCGTGACTTAGGCATGCCGGAGCCATCCACATATAAGTGAATGGGGCTTCTATTTTTGGGGGTATAGTGGACTCCTCTTTAATAATAATGGAAAAATATGTTGAATAATGCATTACTTAAGCAAAGCACATTATAAAATGTATTGCATACTAAATCTCATTCCCAAAGTTTCAGAAAATAAGAAGCGAAACCCTATTGACAATGGCTGTGGCTCAGTGCAAGTGGACATGTCTGTTGCACAATCTTGACATCATTTTGACATCATCAATGTGCACCTAGATGGCAGAATGCCACAAAAAATATAGGAGCCCTTGTCTAAAAGGAAGTTCCTGTAGCTTAGTAGTTAAAGGCACTTCTTCCATCTTCCACAGGTCATGGGTTCAAATCCTCCCCCCCAGTACCTTAACTGTTTGTTTTTGGTCTCATAAGAGAGTATGGGTTGTGGACTTTGCCATTTACATTTGCACTCTGTTATTTCCAGGGTCCAAAAGGAAACTTATTTATACCCTGAGATAGCTATCATCTCACATGGCTGGAACCGCTGCTTAAAAGGAAGCCATGTGGTTAAAGGCACTGCTTCCATCTTCTACAAGTCACGGGTTCAAATCCCTAGTATGATCAGGTGCCCTAGCACATATTCCTGTTTGAGAAAGCTGGGATTTGCATATATATAGCCTGGGGCCTGCCGTGCATGCAACTAGAATAGTAAAAAAACCTAGGAAAAGTCTTCTGTTCAAGTTTAGGTACTTTTAAGCTTGGTACCTTTAAGAGGAGTTTTGACTACAATTCCCAGATGCCTATGTAGTCTGAAGTCAGGAGGGGAGCTGATGAAAAGGGAATGCTTTCAGTAGTGGGGACCCCCAAGCAGAAGAGCAGCACTCCAGGATTACAAACAGGCTCTAGGAGAGGGTTATCTAAGTTTAGAGGGTAGGGCAAAGCTTAACCAGTAGCGTAGCCAGCCCTGCAATTTAGGCAGACCCCGGAGTGAACTGGAGAGTGGGAAATGTATTCTTCATTCACCCCCCCTCCCCCACCCCACACACACACACAGGTGTGCTAAGTGCATTTGATGGCGAGGGTGCCAAGCCTCACCAGTAGACTTTAGTTTGGCTGTTAGCACTCAAGAAAGAGATATTGCGGCTATATTTCTGTGCAATGATGGTCAGAAAAGGCTAAGAGAAGAATTATGAAGAACATATCAGAAATGATTATGATATAGCTGGAAAAGGTACAGAGATGCATAACAAAAAAGAGGACCAGATATATGGAATAACTTCTATATCAGGAGATTCAAAAACCTAGAACTCTTCAGTTTGGAAAACACATGTGCGATATGATGGAGTTATAAATATCATAAAAAGTAGCAAGAGTTTAAATAAAAACATAAGAATAGCTTTACTGGGTCAGACCAATGGTCCATTAAGCCCAGTAGCCTGTTCTCATGGTGGCCAATCCAGGTCACTAGTATCTGGCCAAAACTCTAGGAGTAGCAACATTCCAGCATCTCAAAGAATAGCAAGATTCCGGAACCCCAATGAGAGCAACATTCCAGAGCTGAGATTGTGATGTCATAATGATAATAATAATAATAATAATAACTTTATTCTTGTATACCGCAATACCATGGAAGTTCAATGCGGTTAACAATAGAAGAGACTGTACATTTACAGCGATGATACATATTACAGTGTTATTACATTTACAAAGATGTTACATAAATAGCAGTAATAAAAAGGCATATACTAAAGAAGAGACTGTACATATACAGCGAAGTTCCATGTTAAAGCGGTGGTACATTTACAGTGATGTTAAATGTGAGGCAATGAAAAGGCAGGGCAATTAGATAAAACAGAGCTTGAGAAAGAGAGGCCATAGTGGCTTGGGAGGGGGGCGTAGTCAGAGGGAATGGAGGCATGTCGAGGTCAGGAGGGTGCAGGGAAGGGGGGAAGGCAGCGTTAGCGGAATTTGTCGAAGAGGTAGGTTTTTAGTGACTTCCTGAACAGGTGGTAGGGCGGGGAGTTGGAGATGAGGGCGGTAAGGCAATTGTTCCATTTGCCCGCTTGGAATGCTAGGGTTCTATCAGTGAATCTCTTGTAGAGGCAGCCTTTTAGGGAGGGAAAGGTGAATAGGTGGGCGTTTCGTGTGCGAGAGGGGCCTGCTATTTCAAGGTGCTCAGACAAGTAGATTGGGGAAGATCCTGTTAGAGTTTTGAAACAGAGGCAGGCGAACTTAAAGATGATCCTTGCCTCTACTGGGAGCCAATGGAGTTTGGTGTAGTAGGGGCTAACATGGTCGTATTTTTTGAGATCATAGATGAGGCGGACGGCCGCATTTTGGACTGTTCTAAGACGTTTGATGGTATTTTTATAGGATCCCAGGTAAATAATGTTGCAGTAGTCTAATATGCTTAATACCAGAGATTGGACGAGTAGACGGAAGGCTTGGTGGTCGAAGTAGCGTTTGATGGTGCGCAGTTTCCAGAGGGTACAGAAACATTTTTTCACCTGGGCACTGGTATGGTCATCGAAGGTTAGGGTGCGGTCCAGGATGACTCCAAGGATTTTTATGGTGGGTAAGATAGGGTAATCTAGCCCATTCAATCTGAGGGAAGTGTTTGTTAATTTGTGGTTGGGACTCGCTAGGAAGATTTTGTTTTTTTCAGAGTTCAATTTTAATTTGAGTTTTGAGGTCCACAGTTCTAACTTGGTGAGGATAGATGCGATGAGTTTTTCCGTTTCTAGAGTGAGTGAGGTAATGGGAACAATGATGGTGATGTCATCTGCATATATGAACGATTTTAGGTTAGAGTTTGCTAGGCTTCGTGCCAGAGGGGTCAAGTAAATATTGAATAGGGAGGGGGATAGGGGAGAGCCTTGTGGGACTCCACAAGGGTTACGCCAGTGGTGGGAGAAGGCTCCATTACTGTGGACCTGGTAGGTACGGTTGGTTAGGAAGCCTGTGAACCAATCTATTACCTGACCGGAGATGCCGATGGAGTCAAGGCAGTTGAGCATAATGTCGTGGTCGACCAGGTCGAAGGCACTACTCAAATCGAATTGAAGTATCAGGGCGCTTTTACCCAGTGAGAACAGGTGGAGGAGGTAATTTGTCAGGGCAGCTAGGACGGTTTCGGTGCTATGATTTGGGCGGAAACCGGACTGGGAGTCATGAAGAATATTGAACTTGTCGAGGTAATTCGTAAGGTTGTTGTTGACAAGACCTTCCATGAGTTTTTGGAAGAGTGGTATGTTGGCGATGGGTCTGTAGTTGGTGATGGAAGAGATTGGCTCCTTGGGTTGTTTAGGGATAGGGGAAATGAGGATGTGGCCAAGTTCGGACGGGAAGTGTCCAGTGGACAGGCATAGAGATACCCAATTGAAGAGTTCTGCTTTGAATGATGGGGGGGCGCATTTCATGATGGTGGGAGGACAAGTGTCTAATAGGCAGTTGGAATTGGCGTATTTAGAATAAAGTTCGAGGAATAGATTCCAGTCAGGATTTACAAAGGAGGTCCAGGACATGTCGGCTATTGAACCTTCTGTGTCTGCTGCGCGTAGGTTGAGTGGGGGATCGGGGCTGTGAGCTGAAAGAGACAGTTTTAGAGTGTGGATTTTGTTCGCGAAGTGGTCAGCTAGAGTGATTGCGGAGGGAGGGAGGTCGGAGGTGGGGCGTTTGTGAGAGTCTATGTCGAATAGGGAGTTAACTAGTCTAAAAAGTGCTTTGCTGTTTAGAGAAGGGGAGTTTATTAGTTGGGAGTAGTGTTTACTGCGCTTATCGATGATCTGTTTTTTGTATTCTTTGACTTTCAGTCGCCAGGTAAGTCTGTCTAAATCAGTCCCTGATTTACGCCAGATTCTTTCATGTTTCCGGACTTCTTGTTTTATGGTCAGGAGGTCCGCGTCAAACCAGCTGTTTGAGGGGCGAAGAGTTTTCGAGCGAAGTTTAAGAGGGACAGTGGTGTTAAGAACCTGGTCGCTAAATTTTTCCCAATTTAGGTGGAAGTTGGAGTCTACGTCGGAGTCGGAGATGAGAGTGTAGTGTGACCAGAAGTCTGCTGGATTAAGATGTTCTCTTGTCCAGATGAATTGCTTTGTATGGATGGGGTTAGGCTTTTTGTCAGGTTGTTTTTTGTGCCAGGCTAGTTCAAAATTGCACAGGAGGTGGTCAGACCAGGGGGTATTTGACCAGGT
Source organism: Geotrypetes seraphini (assembly GCF_902459505.1). Lineage (NCBI taxonomy): Eukaryota > Metazoa > Chordata > Amphibia > Gymnophiona > Dermophiidae > Geotrypetes > Geotrypetes seraphini. The sequence goes on from NC_047089.1 coordinate 20,340,913, forward strand.
TTGGTCTGAGAGACTTATATTGGGAGTGGTGTTGGTATTGGAGAGAAAGGTAATGAGGTCGAGGTGGTGGCCTTTGTTATGGGTTGTGGTTTGGGGGGGATTGGAGAAGCCTAGTGTCGTGAGGAAGGAGAAAAGGTCTGCGACATTTGAGTTCTCTTTCTGTTCTAGGTGTAGGTTGATGTCTCCTGCTAAGAGATTGTAGGTACCTGCTGACGAGTTCGCAAGAAGGTGCTCGTAGAAATCATCTTTTGCTTGATTCCATTTATTAGGGGGTATATAGAATAGCGTGACGATTAGGTTATCTATACAGTCTGTTTTGGAAATTTTGCAGGTGAGGATTTCTAGGTCCTTGGTTGATTTAGAGTCTAGGACATGGAAGTGAAGGTGATTATGGAGAATGATAGCGAGGCCACCTCCTCTTTTTGAATTTCTTGAGAGAGTGATAATTTTATAGTGTGGAGGGAGAATGTCCCCTATGATGGGGTCCTGGTCGGAAATGAGCCATGTTTCGGTTAGGAGGACAATGTCTAAGCGAGTTTCTTCCAGCCAGTCTTTGATGCTTCATTCCACAGTGCCTCAGAGCTATCCTCAGCAGTGATGTTACAATGGCTTGATTGTCCTATACTTGGCACACGTAAGAGCAGCCTTACTGGGTCATACCAATGGTCCATCAAGCCCAGTAGCCTGTTCTCACGGTGGCCAATCCAGGTCACTAGTACCTGGCCAAAACCCAAGGAGTAGCAACATTCCATTATCTCAAAGAATAGCAAGATTCCGGAACCCCAATGAGAGCAACATTCCAGCTGAGATTGTGATGTCATAATGCCTCATTCCACAGTGCCTCAGAGCCAACCTCATCAATGATGTTACAATGGCTTAATTGTCATATTCTTGCCTCACATAAGAACATAAGAATAGCCATACTGGGTCAGACCAATGGTCCATCAAGCTCATCCAATCCAGATCACTAGTACCTGGCCAAAACCCAAGGAGTAGCAACATTCCATGCTACCAATCCAGGGCAAGTAGTGGCTTCCCACATGACTTTCTCAATAACAGACTATGGACTTTCCTCCAGGAACTTGTCTAAACCTTTCTTAAAACCAGCTATGCTATCCACTCTTACCATAACCTCTGGCAATGCGTTCCAGAGCTTAACTATTCTCTGAGGGAAAAAGTATTTCCTCCTATTGGTTTTAAAAGTATTCCCCTGTAACTTCATCGAGTGTCCCCTAGTTTTTGTCATTTTTGCCAGAGTGAAAAATTTATCCACCTGTACCCGTTCTACTCCACTCAGATTTTGTAGACTTCAATTATATCTCCCCTCAGCCATCTTTTTTCCAAACTGAAGAGCCCTAACTGTTTTAGTCTTTCCTCATACGAGAGGAGTTCCATCCCCTTTACCATCTTGGTTGTTCTTCTTTGAACCTTTTCTAGTGCCACTATATCTTTCTTGAGATATGGAGACCAGAAATGAATGCAATACTCCAGCTGAGATCGCACCATGGAGCGATACAGGGGCATCATAACATTCTTAGTCTTGTTAACCATCCCTTTTAAAATAATTCCTAGCATTCCGTTTGCTTTTTTGGCCACTGCCGCTGCATAAACGGTTGTTTAGGTAACTTGGTGCCGTGCCGTGGGTTACTTTGAAAATGAGACAGTAGAGTTTGAATTGTGTTCTAGCTTTTATTGGTAGCCAGTGAGGTTCTAAGTATGCATTGGTAATGTGGTCGTGTTTGCTGAGTGAGTATATGAGTCTGAGGGCTGTGTTCTGGATGGTCTGTAGTTTTTTTTATTGTGTTGGTAGGGCAAGGTAAGTAAAGGCTGTTGCAGTAGTCTACAATACTTAGCACAAGGGATTGGACAATGATCCTGAATTGGTCTTTATGAAAGAATTTTCTGATTTTTCTTAGATTTCGCATTGTGAAGAATGCTTTTTGGGTGATTTTATGGATTTGTGTTTGCATTGTGCAGCATCTGTCTAAATGTATACCTAGGATTTTGAGGGAGCTCTGTATTGGGTACTTGATTGAGTTTACTTCCAGTTCTGTTATGGAACCTAGATCGGACACAGGCTAAGAGGAATGTCTCTCTGGGATCAATACATCCTTAAATCATGACCCCTAACTTCTGGAATGGTTATGACAGAGGAGACACAATTGTACTCATTTTGAGAGCTATTTTAGAAGTTCTGTTCAAGCTTTCCAAGTGGCAAAGCTGGTATTTGTAACTTAGATCTGTAATTTGGATCAGTTCCCTTATATCTTGTTTAATCTGCACAAAGAACTTGCCTCAAGCTAAACCACCCATCTCTTTATCTCAACAAATTCTGTTCCATCCATCTTGTCCTCATCTAATATCTGCACTTGGCCCCTTGACTATATGATAATCTGTATTGTACTAAAGCATTAGCATCCTATCTATGTTATTTCTTTTTTTTTAAATTTATTCAAATTTTATCTAATACAAACAAGCAATTCACATACTGATTTACAAAAATTATTAAAAAAAGAAAATCTATAAATCCAAATTCACTTAAATCGGTGTTTTTGGTTGTTCACTTATAAGTTCAATTATTTAGTCCACAAACATTGGAGAGAGACTTTTAGAAAAATTAACAATTGAAACAATCTTATCCAACCTAGAAAGCAGCAATAATCTGCAGTGCTACAGCCATTCATGGCAATGGACAGATAATGAAAATATGAACTTAACAACTTTTCTGGAAAACTCTTTAGAGGTTATAACAGAAAGGAAAACCCTGTTAATATCTCTTGCTTTGGAAAGTGATAGAGAATATGCACTACGTTTGTATTTTCGTCACATTAATGATCAGTTTTTAGGTTCTAATGTTCGAATATTTCTTGATATGTCTTTAAGATCTCAGAAGCGTAGGAAAGAATTCTTGGCATTAAGGCCAAGAGTCCTAGCCCTGGGAGCCAATTTTTTTATTGAAATTCCCTGTAAAATATTTTGTTCTTTATCAGAATAAGAATTACTTATTTTTTGAACCTAAACAACTGTTAGGATTTATAGAATCCAAAGAGCAAGAAGTACCTATAGCTGAAAATGTGTAACTTGCCATGAATGGTTGTAGCATCTATGTTATTTCAATGTTCTAATAAGTGCTTATTGTTTCATAAATATTATGCTGACATCACATTATATCTCTGTTATTTGAATTTCAGTCCTGTGAAACGTGTCCTCTTCTTGAGGACACATTGTCTTCTTGAGGACACTCTTCTTGAGTCCCATTGTCAGGTTTCAAGTTGCTGTTTTCAAGTTCACCTCATTGAATTTATGTTTATATTAATTAGTTCATTTTACTAGTATTATGCTGTTAACAAAAACTGTAGGTTTTATGTTAAACTGCACCTGCGGTTCTCCACCTTGGGTGAATCTCTTCATAAAGGCAGTTACGAAATCCCAATAAAGAAGTAAGCAAAAAAATCAGTTTCCGAAAGCTGCTATTTACATGTTGAGATCTACAGTGTTTAGAGACTTCAAGGGTGTGTGGTTTGGATGGCACTCAGGCGAGGCTATAAGCTACATATGCATTCCTCGTTTTGCAAAGGAAATACATGTTTGGCGGTCAGCACATAGAGGTTAAAAAAGTACTTGTTTTGGCCAGAACTTTACATGAAGGATTAAGGGAGTCATTCTCTTTAGTTCCATGTAGTTTATGTCCCACCTTTGAAATGAAACCACATTCAAACTGTGCCGTCACTGGAGGAAACACACAAGATGGCCGCCGAGACATGATGTTGGGCCTACAAGCTGCTGCTGCTCCCATTAGGAATTTGCTTCTTTGACTCTATTCTAATTGAGGACGGGAAAGAGGAGAGGAAAATTAAGAAGTCCGACTTCTTTACCGAATACCCCACTGATATATCAGACTTTGGTGTTACAGTTTGCTAGAACCGTTCTGGGTCTGGGGGCAACTGGAGAGCCTCTTGCTGATCTGGTGGGAGGAGGAGGACTCCCCAGCTTTGAGCCCTCCTGATTGCATCCCCCCCCCCAAGCTCCTCGACAATGGGTGTGGCGTCTCCTTCAAGTAGTATAGCCTAGGAAGGAGTAGGAGCATCTGGAGATTGCTTGAAGCTGGATTCCAGAGCTAAAGAAGTTGTAAACTGGGACAGGTTTAGAGCCCAGACCTGTGTCATCTCTGGGTTGTACCGGTTCGAGCTGGAGCTTTGGAATACCAAGCTGAACAGGCAAGCACAGGAAGGGCTATGGCTGTAGCTTTGTGTGGAGGAGTGCTTTTCCATACCACAACTCTAGAGACAAACTGGAAGGCGATAACCAAGTTTCTTGGCTATGTTTACAAGAGTAGTTAATAATGGAGGTAATTTCTTTTTAAGATTTCCTGTAAAGTGCTTTGCTAAAATTCAAGGTGTTCGGCATATTTTCTTTGGCCCTAGTCAGTTATCCGCATTTCTGGATAATAAGTTTCCATCACAAAACTGGATTAACTTCCTAGATTGTTTATGGAGTTTTCAGAGTTGCGAAATCAGGAATTAGGAATTTATGATTAATTGGCTGCTTTTTGCTTCTTGATTTCTGTTGGATTAAGGTTCCCCTTTCTTGCGGACATAATTATACTACTTATATTGCCTTGTATTGCTATAATTTTCTTTAATTTTTATGTATCAAAATATTCTTGAATAACTTATTTAAAAATTTCAATAAATATAAAATTTTTTTTAAAACCCTGAGCTCTCACTACACACGTGCACTTCCGCTGGCAGATCCTTTCCTAAAACACCATCAGAATTGGGTATATTCTGATCAATGTAAGATGGTGCTTTTTGTTTTACTCCCTCCGAGGGCCCAGTGCTTGCCACTACTAGAGATGGGATCTTTAATCTAACCTAGACTGATATGCTCTTAAGCAATTGTGGATAGATATCATGGAAATAGAACTAATGAAAAGTCTTCCTCCAAAAACTGAATCACATCATGCCCTTATTCCTCAGGATTCACACCTGAGATTTCCAGTATTAAGTTGAGCCCACTGGGTTCTTGTGGAATAAACAACAGTTTGAATTGGGCAATAAACAGCTGCATAGGATCTGTTTATGTCCATAGGGCTTTCTTGGTGACAGTAGTTGAACTTGGTCGTTGTTGCAATTGTTTCTTTTTTTTTTCCCCACACATTCCCCTTACTTCACTTACGTACAATCGTCCCCGGACTGCAAACGCAGATAAAGTTTTCATCCTTAAAGGGAAAGTCAACCATTATATGCTTCATTACAATGTACTGTAACGAAGGGCCTCTTCTACTAAACCGCGCTGGCGGTTTTAGCGCGGGGAGCTGCGCTGAATGGTCCGCACTGCTCCGGTTTTTCTTTCTCTCTCTCCCTCCCTCATGTGGGTGCTTTTCTCTCTCTTTCTCCTCTCTCCCCATCCCTCCAACTGCTCCACAGGTTATTCTCTCTTTCTTTCCCTCTCTCTCCCTCCTACCCTCCCGTGGGTGATTTTCTCTCTCTCTCTCTCTCTCTCTTTCTCCTCTCTCCCCTTCCCTCCAACTGCTCCACGGGTTCTTCTCTCTTTCCTTCCCTGTCTCTCCCTCCAACCCTCCCGTGGGTGCTTTTCTCTCTCCTCTCTCCCCCTCCCTCCAACTGCTCCACGGGTTCTTCTCTCTTTCCTTCCCTGTCTCTCCCTCCAACCCTCCCATGGGTGCTTTTCTCTCTCTTTCTCCTCTCTCCCCCTCCTTCCAACTGCTCCACGGGTTCTCCTCTCTTTCTTTCCTCCCTCTCTCTCTCCCTCCCTCCAACCCTCCTATGGGTGCTTCTCTCTCTCTCTTTCTCCTCTCTCCCCCTCCCTCCAACTGCACCATGAGTTCTTATGAGCCTCAGGAGCAGCGCGGGTCATTCAGCGCGGCTCCCTGCGCTAAAACCGCTAGCGCAGTTTCGTAGAAGAGGGGGGTTAAGTGATGAGCAATCAATTGCTTCATTAGGGCTTTGCATGTGAATGGGCAATCTTTCAGTGGCAACATTTATATAATTTCACCTAATGGAAAAACGGATAAGAATTTAATAACCCATATGTACACGGGATTGCCATGTTGAATCAGTTCATACCGTGGCAAGCATTCAGCTCTAGAGTTAACAGCTTTATAACCAAAAATAAATAGTTGCTCAAGAAGTAGATGAGCACACTGCTTATGGCAATCACCAAACGGATAATCTAACACCTTTGCGTGTTCCTATTTACACAGACGAAACTCATGAAAGACACTGGACGCATTTGGGCGTGCACAGCTCAGTCAAGCAGAGCTCGGCAGGCCATGCGGCCATTCTTAAATGAAGACCCAAATGGGTAAGACTAAGGGCCCCTTTTAGCAAGGTGCGCTTGAGGTTACTAGTGTGAGCCGGCGGGGTAAAAACTCTGATGCGCAAAGAATTCCTATGAGCGCCAGAACACTTACCTCGCTGGCTTGATGAAAGGAGGGGTAAATTCAACATTTTAGGGCTCCTTTTACAAAGCTGTGTTAGGCTCTTTTATCGCTGGCTGCGGCGGTATTAGCGTCGGCGCTCACAGAATTCTTAAGAGCGTCGGAGCTGATGCCACCATGGTCGGCGATAAAAAAGCCTAATGTGGCTTCGTAAAAGATGTGTGTGAGGGGTGGGGGTTAATTTTCTACACAATTTCTTTGTGTTGTATGCTCAAGCATCTCATCTTGCATTTCTCTCAAGGTAGAATACTAACAGCACTGTGGGGTCAGTAATAAAGGCAAAAACGTCCACTGGCTTGATTGGTACCAATAATAAACTTTGGCCCTCTTTTACTAAGGTGCGCTAAGCATTTTAACGCACGCTAAATATTAGCGTGCGCTAACCACGTGCTAAACGCTAACGTGTGCATGTTAGTCTATGAACGCGTTAGCGGTTAGCTTATGCGTATTTTCAGCGTGTGCTAAACGCGCGTTAAAATGCATAGCGCACCATAGTAAAATGGGGTAAGGTGCGCTAATCGATTTAACGCGCGCTAAACGCTAACGTGTGTATGTTAGTCTATGAACGCATTAGCGGTAAGCATATGCGTATTTTCAGCGTGTGCTAAACGCGCGTTAAAATGCATAGCTCACCATAGTAAAACGGGGTAAGGTGTGCTAATCGATTTAACGCGCGCTAAATGCTAACGTGTGCATGTTAGTCTATGAACGCGTTAGCGGTTAGCACATGCGTATATTTAGCGTGTGCTAAACGCGCGTTAAAATGCATAGCGCACCTTAGTAAAATGGGGTAAGGTGCGCTAATCAATTTAACGCGCACTAAACGCTACCATGTTAGTCTATGAACGCGTTAGCAGTTAGCGTATGCGTATATTTAGCGTGTGCTAAACGCGCGGTAAAATGCATAGCGCACCATAGTAAAACGGGGTAAGGTGTGCTAATCAATTTAACGCGCGCTAAATGCTAACATGTTAGTCTATGAACGCGTTAGCAGTTAGAATATGCGTATATTTAGCGTGTGCTAAACGCGTGTTAAAATGCATAGCGCACCATAGTAAAATGGGGTAAGGTGCGCTAATCGATTTAACGCGCGCTAAACGCTAACGCGTGCATGTTAGTCTATGGATATGTTAGTGTTTAGCGCGCGCTAATTCGATTAGCGCACCTTAGTAAAAGAGGGCCTTTGATTTTGTAGGATGCAATCCTGCTACCCTCACCTGCTAATCAATAACATTGCAAAAGAATCACCATCAGCTGATCAGTTTATGGTTCCCATCTATTAACCTATTAATTAACCCCCCCCCCTTTTTTTACTAAACTGTGATAGCGGTTATTAGCCAAAGAGCCGCGCTGAATGAATGTTCTGTGCTGCTCCCGATTCTCAGGTTGGGAGCAGCGCAGAGCATTCAGCACTATTGCGGTTTAGTAAACAGAGGGGCAAGTTAGGCGACATCCCCTTTTTTGGGCACAACAAAATCCTTTTTTCCTGTCAGAGCATGTACCTGTAGCACTAATAGGAACGTCTGGTGATAAGTCACTGCAATAAAGAGACTTCGAGGTCACCTGTCAATCATATCTGCTCAGGTAGTTTGTACTGTACAGATTGGGCCTTTGAATGATGGGGTTTTTTTTTTCAGGAGTTGATATCAGTGCTCAGTGCTTCCCTATTGATTGGTGATGTCTGGTAATCTCTCAGAGTATTGCACTCCATTGCAGTTACTTTCTCATCAGAAACTAGCCCCCTCTTTTACAAAGGTGCGCTAAGCTTTTTAGCGCACGCTAAACGCTAATGCGTGGATGTTATCCTATGGACGCGTTAGCGGTTAGCGCACGCGTTGATTTAGTGCGCACTAAATCGGCGCCGCCTTTGTAAAAGAGGGCCTAGATCTGTTATATTCCAAATAATGCGATAAACTCATGTCTCTTGTGAAGGTTGAAACAATAGGAGCAACAAATCACATAACAATATTTCACGGCTGGTTTTCAGGTGGACAGAGGTAAAATGTTTAACTTTCCCTTTAGATGAGCATTGAATTTCGCTTGATGGTGCATTTTAGGTAACAGTACAAGCCATGGTTGTGCTAACTTTGTGCCACACCGTTACTAGGGCCATTCATTATAATACACCAATGTTATCAGCAAACAATGAATCTATAAACATTTTATTTCCATGCATAATAAATTTGAAAAGTATTTGACTGGTGTATTTTACAGGGCCTTATTCAAAAAGGTTTATTCCTCATTGGGACAAAAAAATCCCTCTATTGAATAAGGTTGTGTAGAAAATAAAAATTTTGCCTATGCATGCTGGGAATAAAAACACCCTCGGAAAAAAAAAAAATAAATGCAAATCAATCTTCCCACCCACCTCCCCAAACCACCAAGAATAACAATAAAAGAAGAAAAAAAAAAAAAGAGATAACAGGAGAAGTTATAGTGACCATTCCTGGGAACTTACTCAGAGTCTTTGTTCCATAACCGTCGTCACCTAATCCGGGGATGTCCTGCACAGCAGTCCCCAGAAGAGAGAGCAATGGGAGAGGAAGAACAGTCGCAGAAGAGGAAGGAAGACGTCAGTGGAATTGAAATGGATACTACCATGACAGACCGTGCTGACTAAGCAATCTGGATCCTGGCTCTTTCGTTTCTGATATAACTGCAAACTCAAATTCCTCTGTGATCTTGGGTGTTGGAAGAGACAGCGAGCGCTTCAGAGGACGGATACAAGACAGAGTTCTTGCAAAAAAAAAAAAAAAAATGATTCTGGGCACAGAGGATCGATATAAAAATTAATTACAAATAAACTGAGGATGAAACTTGGCCAAAAAAAAAGTGAAAATCGAAGGTGATGGATATGCGAGATATTCTGAATTTCCTCACAGACTCAGCTAAAACATAATACATACAGGGCTCCTTTTACTAAGGTGCGCTGGCGTTTTGAGCGCACGCACAAGATTAGCGCACGCTGGCCGAAAAATTACCGCCTGCTTAAAAAGAAGCGGTAGCGGCTAGCACGCGAGGCATGTAAAAGGAGCCCACAATATTGACATGAATGGCATTTTTGCTTAACCTTTAATTAAAGAAGGTAGTACTATCGTATTTTCACGCATATAACGCGTGCGTTATACACGATTTTTACAAACCGTGCATAACCTTGCACGTTATACGCGTGAGCGCGTTGTACAATTTTTTTTTTCATTCCGATCCGGCATCCTCCCCCCCCGCTCGCGTCACCCACTCCCCCGCGATCCTACATCCCCCCCAGCACCGCAAAACATCTCTTACCCGATTGGGCACTGGCACCAGCACCAATGCACAGGACGTGCCAGTGCCAGTGCCTGAAGATCCTCCCTCGTTGTTGCTGGGCTCCGATTGAGAATCTCGGAGAGAGCGAGACCAGAAGGCTTTGAGCATGCGCAAATGCTCAAAGCCCAGTCCAGCCCGGCACGAGGAAGAAGGAGGATCTCCCTCGCACTGCCCAGCACAGCCCAGCCCAGCAACAACAAGGGAGGATCTTCGGGCACTGGCACTAGCACGTCCTGTGCATTGGTGCAGGTCAGGTTTTCGGGATATCCACAAGGAATGTGCATGAGACAGATATGCATACCAAGGAGGGGGTGCATGCCATTCTATCTGTCTCATGCACATTCTTTGTGGATATCCTGAAAACCTGACCTGCCTGTGGCTCTCGAGGACCGTAGTTGCCTACTCCAGCCCTAGCCCTATTGGGGATTATTTCTAAAAAGTTGTTTGCCACATTATTTTCCTATCAAGCTGCTTCTATTTGGTTGATTCTTCCAATTTATTTATAGTCTCTATCAAATTTTAATGCATTTAAAAAGACACTTAAAACTTTTTGGTTTCAAAAATATAATCTTCTGTAGTTAACAGTAGGATAATGTTAATTTGTATTATAAACTGGTTTTATCCTAAGTATATCTTTAGGGTTTATCATAAGTTGATCCTAGGGGAAATTCTAGAAACGGTGCGCGCCTAAGTAACAGACGCTGTTTAAAATGGCAAAAACCAGCACCGTTAAAGCGCCTACCGGTGCCTATATAATACGCGCTAGCATTGCGCCTACCTAGGTGCTTTAGGTCACCAAATGCCACTATGGGCGTGGCTAACACCAGAAGTGGCGTTAGGCAGCCCAAAGCATCTAAGTAGGCGCGATTCACGGTACAGATAGGCACCAGAAATATAGACCCGGAAACCCCGGGCCTACATTTCTGGTGCTTATCTTTCACAGAGGTGTGATTCTCTATAGGGCGCGGTAATTGACACGCAATTGGCGTGATGGAAATGCCATTGGCGGCCGCTTTTTAGGTCGCAGCTGCTTTTTAGGCAGACGACAATATCGGCATCCTATAGAGAATCCAGGTCTAAATCTTTTTTTCCCCCCCCCCCCAAATATGGGGATGGCAAATTGATAGCTTCGGGCTTGACTTATCCGTGAATATTTAGCACCACATATTCAGTGAATGAACGTAAATGGATAGGGCCGCTGTAACTTTGCATCAAGATAAGTTATCTCTATGTTGGCACCAACGTATAACGGCCTTATCATATATATCTTCATATGTTTCCTGAACAACACCACCTAAACATTTGGGTTAGTAAACTGGTAAAACAAAGTAGGGGGACAGGGAAACCTAATCCATCAGATTTAGAATTAGGGATGAGCACAAGGCAAAAATTGATGGTTGATTTATGGATTGGCCTCTTTTTCCCCAATTGTCAGATGTTCCTTTCAGTTCATTTCACACATTTGCTTTATTATTAATTTTTTTAAATAAATATGAATCAACTTAATGCCCCTCCCCCTTTTCTAGAGGTTTCTACCATGACCCAGAGAGCTAAATACTCCGAAGCTCACAGGAATTCTATGGGCGTTGAGAATAGCATCAATACATTTAGTACGCCGGGCCGTGGATGCATTAATTTATAGGTTAACATGTATTAAATCAATTTTATATGTCATTTCTAATGGTGCACTACAAAAAAATGCACGTTCTTAGCTAAAACCAATTCTGAGTTTCCCCACAGTTCGATAACGGGAGAAAGGAAAGCTCCCTTAACAGTTTGACCAGTTCCTTGTCATTGAAATCAATCAGATTACATTTTTCAGTTTTCATTTAAAATAAATACAATTCCAAATGAAAGTGGAACTTTTTGGGACTGTCGTAACTTAGCAAGAATGTTAGAAAATATGCAAAAGAAGAGAGCTGACTGGATGACAATCAGACTATGAGCTGTACTCAAGATTAAAAATATCATTTGATGTTGTTACCAAACATTACATACATCTACTTTAAAACATGTTTGGAACTGTGCACGAAATTTATAAACCCTCATTTACAGTCCCGGAATAGCTATTTTGCATTTGTGAATGGTTATGGCCTGGAGCATTAAGGGGCTCATAATCGAAAGAGAAAAACGTCTAAAAACCGGCCTAAGTTGGCACTTAGACGAACATTGTCCAAATACGTCCAAGTGCCGATAATAAAAATGGGTTTTGGACGTATGTCTAAACGACCTAGGCTTTCATAGTGCCGCTGAATGACCAAAGCTAAATGGGGCGTTTCAGGAGGAGTGTTGAGGGCGGGAGTTGGGCGGGACGTGGGTTGGCTTAGACTTAGTCGTACTGCATGTTATACAGCCCAGGATCGATGGAACTTGGACATTGTGACTTAGACCATTTAAAACATGGTCTAAGTCACAAAAACCCACCTAAAGTCACCAGATAAGCACTGCAAACACATAAAACAGACCCCCACACACTACCCCAATGATCACCAATCCCCCCACCCCATAAAAATCATAATCACACCTTTAAAATTCAGCCTCCAGACCATCATCACCTGGCAGCCTGGCATAGGAAAGCCTAGTCGTCCAGCACAGAGGCGGCTTAAGCCATCTTGGGGGTAGGTTAAGGACTCATGGAGAGGAGGACCCATGCCCATAAGCCCCTGTAATCACTGCATTGATATTTAAACATGTGCACTCCCCTATACACCCCCAAAACCCTTTTTTACTGGCACATAAGTGGCTCCTGCAGCCATAAGGGCTATTAGGGTGGTAGATTTGTGGGTCTAGGGGATTCTGGAGGTGGTTTGGGGGGCTCACCATGACCTATAAGGGAGCTGTAGTGAGGAGAAGACATGGCACCCTTTTTGTGAAGTTTACAGCAGTGCCCTGTAAGGTACCACACTATTTAGGTGCCATGTCTGGGTATTTAGTCCATCACTTTGCAGACTCCTCCCACATCCAACAGGGCTTGTTCTAGGCATTTTTGTCTTGGATGAAAAGTTGGATGAAAATGTGGTATAAAGATGGACGATTTAGCGACTTGGACGATCAGATCGGCAGGACGTATAATTAGATGATTTTCGAAAGAAAAAAAATTTTGGACGTATTTTTTTGAAAATGTGTCCTGGCCTGTTTTTTTACTTTGGACGACTTGTAAGTTAGACGAAAACGGACTTAGACATTCCTTTCGATTATGCCCCTCCACATGTTCTGACGCTGCTCCGGCACTCATAGAATTCCTAGGAGCCTCAGAGTAGTGTCGGAGCATTTAGCACTCTGGGCCACGGTAGAAACCTCTACCATGGCTTAGTAAAAAAAGCAGTGCTGCAGATGGACCGATTAGATGGGCCATTTGGTCTTTATCTGCCATCATTGTCTCTGTTTTATTATAGAGCTTAATGGCATAAAATGACAGATTTCTTGCTTTAAGAAATGTATTAGAGAATGATACGGGGACAAATTTTTTCTGTCCCCGCGGGAACTCATTTTCCCATTCCGGCAAGTTCTTTTCCTGACCCTGCCCCATTCCTGCAAGCTCCATCCTCATCTGCACAAGCCTCAAACTCTTTAAAATCATGTGTTTGAGGCTTATGAGGTTAAGGCAGAGCTTACAGGAATGGGGCAGAGACAGGCACAGTGAGAAAACTCATTGGGACAGGGAATCTGAGCTCCCGCGGTGGACAGGGAAAAATTTGTCCCTGTGCCATTCTCTAATATGTATTAAGTATGCTCACAAAACATATAGCCACAATCAGAATTTAAAGAAAAATTTTCAAATTAAAATTTTATGTTGATGTCAATGCATAAGACTATTCGAATCTTGTGCTCACAAGGATACAAAGTAAAACCTCTTTATATGGGAGTGTCAAATTGACCCGACTCAAGTTTCACTAAGGGCTCCTTTTACAAAGGTGCGTTAGGGCCTTAATGCGTGGAATAGTGCGTGCTAAATTGCCGCGCACGCTAGCCGCTACCGCCTCCTCTTGAGCAGGCGGTAGTTTTTTGGGTAGTGCGCGTGCTAATCCAGTGCGTGCGCTAAAAACGCTAGCGTACCTTTGTAAAAGGAGCCCTAAATGTGCTTGCAAAGTTACTCTTCTGACATATATAGAATGGAAAGGTAAAAGTTCCATGAGTGGAGGAGTGGCCTAATGGTTAATACGGTGGGCCAAGAACCTGGGGAATTGGGGTTGATTCCCACTACAGCTCCCTGTGACCTAGGCAAGTCACTTAACCTCCATTGCCCCAGGTAGAAAAACAGATTGTGAGACCACAAAGGACAGAGAAAAGTACCTACATATGTAAACCACTTTGGTTGTACCACAGAGAGATGGTATATCAAATCCATGATACTTTCCTTTGATGATGTCAACAAAGGCAATGAAGCTAAAAACATCTACTCGCTTTTCAATTATTACACTGATAAATCTAGATAGACTGAAAAAAGAAAACCTGTTTAACCCAACTCTATCAGCATCAATGGGGAAAAAGAAAGAAGGAAAGAAATACAGAAATAAAAACATCATAAGCAGATGTAAAATAGATTGTTTTACAACTGAGGTTCGTAAACCTGGTATCTGGGCCAATTGGAATCTTAGGCCATACCCAGTGCATCCCAGGATGCACTGGGAGTGAGGCCTAAGGCCCTTTGTCTTGTGTATTGTTTTATTGTCTATGTATTAATGATTTGTACCCTGTACTACTTTAGCGGCATTTAATTTTCAAAAGGGCAACTACAATTCAATGAGGAAAATGGTGAAAAGGAAGCTAAAAGGATCAGTTACAAAGGTTAGGACTGTAAACTAGGTGTGGATGTTATTTTAAAATACCATCATGGAAGCCCAGACCAAATATATTCCACGTATTAACAAAGGTGGAAAGAAGAGAAAACGAGAGCTGGCATGGTTAAAAGGTGAAGCGAAAGAGGCTATTTCTTCACTCCCATTGTCCAGCATCTCTCCATCACTCCCTTCTCTCATGGATCCAACATCTCCCTCTTTCTCCCCTCTCTACCTCCTGTGCATCTCTCCTTCCCTCTCATCCACCCCCATGCCCACCATCTCTCTCTCCCCCTCCCTTGTAGCCAGTGCTGGACATGGATATTCTATGGTATTATCTATCCTAGTGTATACTTATGAAGGGAATTCTAAAGTATGCAATGCAACAAAAAAAGAGGAGTCTTCCTTTGCCCAGCATAGCAAGAAGCGCAAAGCCGATGTCCCAATACAACACAAGGGATTTTATTGAAAGTTCCAATGGGAAGTCCCAACTAGGATCCTGGTTTCGGCATAGCACTGCCTTCCTCAAACTAAAATAAACATTTTGATTTTAATGGCATATTTTGGGCTTCCAGGCAGTGGGCACTTTGCTCTCTTCCATTGCCATCATTAGGCAGATATATAGACTTGGCCGATGTCAAGGCACAAAGCGATTTGTGTAGCCTGTCACTGGAAAGCTTTCGTTTCTTTTAAACAAATCAATAGAACTAACATTTATATGGAAAAAAAATCTTTTTCTTTTTTTAGTTCCAGTAATTTTATTGATTTTATAAACAATAGAGTTACAGAAAAGTAAGATAAGCTTCCGAAAACTACGGAAGAAATCTTTTTCTAAATCACTGTAAAAATTTAAGCTTTCAAACTAATTTTTTTAAACTTTAATAAAATTTTAAAAACATAAAAAACCCATAAAGAATATGATAAACAAATTGTATGAAGGATATATTAAAAACATCTAAAGTAGTGGCTTGAGAGTGCTGGTTGATGGACGCATGATTGAATAGCTCCGTCTCCTCGGGTTACATTTTATTGATTTTTGCGAGGGACAGTAAAAGTTCTTAGGAAGGAATAATTTTTTCTCACTTAATAGGGCTACTTCTAAGCAAATTAACATAGAAACGGCATTTTCAGGTGGAAAATCGAAAAGATGTAAGCAAGATCCACCAACTCCATCCAGGATACCGTTACCCGAGGATTCGGCGGATAAAATCGATATAAAGGATGAGTTAAAAAATATAAGACAACTATTACAGAGCAACGCTGATAAACTCAATACAGTGACTTAAGAAGTAGTCAATTTATCCCACAAAATGGATACAATTACTATAAGGATGGACAACGTAGAAAATAGGCTGGATAAAGCAGAAGCAGCAGTCACAACTTGTCAAAATAATCAGAAATTACAACTGAGTTTTGCAGCGCAAATTAGAAATCTGAAAAATAGGGCACATAGGCGAAATTTACGTCTTTTGGGGCTACCTGAACATTCAGAGGGAAATAATGCTGTAGCATTTATTGAAATGCTCATTCCAAAACTGGTGCCGATGTCTTCAAAATTTCCATTCAAAGTGGAAAGAGCGCACAGAATCCCAATAAAACGGAATAACGGATTCACTGGTCCCAGGCCCTTAATTTTTTCTGTCTTAAGATTTCAACAAGTCTTCGAAATTCTCCAATTTGCAAAACAGAATAATAACATAAAATATAAAGATGTGAAGATTTTGTTGGTCCCAGATTTTGCAAAAAGAACTGCTGATACCAGGAAATTATTTCTCCAACTACGGCCCCAATTAAAACAGCTAGGTGCCCAGTACGTTCTTTTTTTCCCAGCTGTCATGCGGGTAACTTATCAAAATAAAACTCTACATTTTGATGATCTATCCAAATTAAAAGATTATATTGCACAATAAAGTACACCAATGGAATAAAATAATTTATTCAATTCAAATGTGAAGTTGTGATATGCTGGATTGTTTGGCTTCATCTAAATTTGAGAGTTTTATTGATATTGGATTGAAACATGGAGACTCGGGGATCGTTGGACATTGAGGATTGCAGAATGGTCGTTTTGTAAAGGAAAGAAAGGAAAATAACTGGAGAGGGAGTAACTTTTAAACAGTGTCATCTAGATATGAAAGGGTTAAATGTTTTACAGTTTAACAGCTGAGCATTAGAACGTTAGAATGGAAATTGGTTCTTTCAGGCGTGGTATTCTGATTGGATAGTTCTATTTGATCCCACCTCAGTTTATACTTCCGGCAATAACTTTATGTTATTACTATCGATAGAAGTACAAATAATATATTGCCACATAATATTCGGCTAGACTGAGCACTTCCTATCTACATAATCTATATAATGGGGATTTACAATCGGTATTCAATAAAAGACATCGGATTATTAAAACAAGTTACAAACATAAGTAAGAGAAGTTAATATAATTGAAACGGAACTAATTTAGTTCTGCACCAATTGGATTTGCACTAACTATAAACTGATGCGTGATTGGTATGGAGATGGAGCTAGACTTACTGACAAAGAAGTACCGTTTTTTTGTCGTTTGTTTTGTTTTTCTTATGACTTGCCTATATTCCTTGTTTTATCGGAATATAGTTGAGGAAGGAGAGTTATCTAATACTGAAATGGATGCCGGATTATTTATAACACTAGTAGAATTTAGAAAGGCACAAAATAAAGCTGGGTATGGATTTCATTGGCTGAGAGGCACTAATGCGTCGGAGACAGGAAGGAGTGTATAAATATTTCAGCATGTTTGTCCTGGAGGACCAAGACGCAGACTTATTCCTGTGGCCCTGGTGGGGAGAACCTATTTATTGTAATGGTCAGCATATGGGTAAGACCACTATCAGCAGTGCCTACTGTTAAACACTGGAATGTCATGTCTGCCTGGGCATTGTGCATAACACAGAGGCGGAAATCAGTTTGTACAGGTGGTGACACCAGTCTTTATCAATTGTGGCGAGTATGAGAGTGTCCTTGCAGGGCAGTTCCACTAGGCTAAGGCTAAACTGTACTCAGTTAGTTCACTTTTACTCAACGACGCCGGAAGGATGAGATGGAATTCGGCTTCCAGGGAAAATGAAAAAGAAAAGAGACTCTACATAATGTATTGTTAGCAAGACCTCTCTGACCTTCCAATTTCTTTATTTGCCATATTTTCTTATTTAGGCATAGGTTTCAAGAAAAATAATAATTTTGAATTTTTAACATTCATTTTAAAGTCATGCTTTTTCCCTGTTGGTATGAGTACACGTGTAGCACAGGAAAAGTACTAAAGGCTGTAGGGAAAATAGATGGTGCTGTTTAGGGTTCTTCATTTCTTATAAAGATTATTCTAATATAAATAACAAATCTCAATTAATTAATTGGTTATGCTTAATAGTAAATTCTAATTATATAAATTTATAGCAAAAGTTAAATAAAATTATGAGTTTCTATATAATATAAGATATATTTAATCTTGAAAATGAGGGTAATTAATTATATAGGATACAAAAATATATGAAAAATGTCTATGGTAAGTTTGAAGAGTCAATTTAGTCAATATATAAATATAATTTTATTTTATCAATAGGTTCATATTTAATGAATTTGATTCCAGTTGTTTAAAAAGGGAAAGGAAAAAAAAAACTTTTTACAAATAAGTTTGAAGATAGATTTAAAGGATATATATTAAGATCTTTTTAATATGAAATGGGAAAAGTGATTAAGTGTTCATTTAATATTTTAAGGGATAATAAAAGTTAAAATGGGTCTAGGGAATTAATTTTCATGTATAAGGTTTATTTATTTGAATTGATAAATATGGTATATTGCAATTTTGTAAGAGTTTATGATAATAATATTTGTTATTTAGGGGGTATTAAGTTAAAATTGAGTTTGTAGACTTATATAGGATTTGACATTAATTCAAATGATATGGGGTGTTATATTACTGAAAACATTCTTGCTTAAAATGATATTCTTTATTAGTTGTAATTATTTATAATTAAACAGAAAGTTTGAGTAATTATTCAATTTTTACTTTTATAGTATGATATTCCTTGTTTAGATCTTAGATCTTAATTAGATGTAATAGACATTTCAATGTATTTAACAATACTGTTAAGTTGTTTTGTTTTAAATATATATGGTAATAATATGGGGAAAATCTACAATTTTCTAAAATGCTTATTTTGTATACCTGGGAAGGAATTGTTAATCGCTAGTCTTGATAAGCACTTTCAAGTATTCGTGTTGTTTAAGAGGATGGGGGAGGGTAAAGGAAGGGATGTAGAGAGGGGGGGGGCCTGGATGTGCATGGGTTATAGTATAAATTGTAACATGAAAAGAGAACTTTTAATTATAATTTTAAAATGTATATGAAAATATTTACATTAAACGTCAATGGCCTCAATCACTCCATAAAAAGGAAAAAAAGGAGGGGGGGGGTTGCTATATTAGTAAATAAAAAATGTAACGCATCATTTAACTTGATTTCAGCTGATCCTATGGGTAGGTGGGTACATGTGAAAATGAATTCAGGCAAGGATACTCTGATACTTTTTAATGTTTATGGTCCTAATTCGAATCAAATTGAATTTTTCAAAACACTCCAACCTATTCTTCTACCTCTGGCTACAGCTAATTTAGTAGTGGCGGGAGATTTTAATGCTGTTGTGGACCCTTTATTGGATAAAAAACCAAGTAGAATGATAAAATCATTAGGATTGGATAATTTGATTCAAGTTTGTGGACTGAAAGACATCTGGAGAATTTTACATTTTAATGCTCTGGAATTTTCTTTTTGTTCACATGTTCATAAATCATTTTATAGGATTGATTATATTTTTGTTTCAGATAATCTAGTACAACGGTCAAAACAGCTACCATAGAGCCAATTATTTTATCTGATCATGGTGGAGCATGGATTGAACTTGAATTGGAGGAACAAGATGGAAAAAGACCTGTATGGAGGTTTAATAATACATTGCTTGAAGATACAAAATTTATAGAAGAATTTAATATAAAAATGGAGGAATATTTTCAATTAAACTCCCTTATCTCCTCTGTTGTTTGATATTGTATTGAAACCTTTATTATTGACTTTTCAACAAGCAGATGAGATTCAGGGTATTCCTTATGCTGGTCGGGAACACAAAGTTTCTGCATATGCAGATGATATTTTGCTTCATTTGAGAAATCCAGAATTTACTATTCCACATTTATTGGATTTAATCGAAAAATTTGGAAAGTTTTCAGGATATAAAATAAATTGGAAAAAAAATCAGAAGTCCTTTAGCTTAATATACATTCCCAAAAAGGATTGTTTGAGAATTTCCCTCTTCTTTGGAAAGAAGAGGGTATAAAATATTTAGGAATATGGATTTACAAGTCATTGGAGGAAACAATAAAAATAAATGAAAAATATTTATTATTAAAGGTGGCAGAAAGGTGTGAGCAATGGAATTCATTACATATATCTTGGTGGGGGAGAGTTCAAACGGTGAAAATGATGATTTTGCCTGTGGTATGTTATCAAATGGGAATGCTACCAATGTATTTTCAAAGTTCTTTTTAAAAAAAATTGAACAGTATTCTTATTAAATTTATTTGGAGGGGCAAAACTGCTAGAATAGCCTTAGTATCTTTACAAAAATCAATTGAGGAGGGAGGGGTAAATTTTCAAAATTTTTATAGGTATCATCAGGCCTATATTCTGCGTCAGGTTATGTACTGGATCCTACCTGATCTCATGGAACATTATCCAGAGTGGTTAATTTTGGAATGGAAAATTATGTCCCCAATGCGTTTATCTCATATATTAGACATTAAATTACCCAGTTATGCTAAGGATAATAACATTATTTTGGATACTTGGAGGACCCTGAGATGCAAAAAATAAATTAACTGAAATTCCTATAGAGAAATCTCTGTGTCAATCACTATGGTTCAACTCCAAGATACAAATAGGCGGTTCAAAAATTGCATGGAAAGATTGCATGCAAGCAGGCATAAGAACATTAGAGGATGTAATTTGAAATGGAAAACTGATTGATTTTTCACAGTTGCAACAATCTTTTGGGATCTCAAAATTTCAATTTTATAAATGGTTGCAACTGAAACAGGCTATTCAGAAAGGGTTCCCTGAATGGTGTAATTTAAAAATTTTTTATAGCCTGCAATTCCTCTGTTTTCAGGCAGATATGCTAAGGCATCAAGCCGCCAAGTGGTATAAATTAATATCTGAACTTTCGAATAAGAAACCCAAAAACTCTCTTAGAGATATTTGGAGCACTGAGATTAAGCAGTATATTTCTGCAACTCGATGACCACGTATTTGGTCTTGGAGGATGAGGTGTACGGCGTCAGCATCTATGAAACAAACTTGGTTCTTTTTGTTACATCGTTCTTTTTGGACCCCAGTTAGGTTGAATAAATTAGATAATTCTAGATCTAATAGATGCTGGCACTGTCACCTTGACATAGGAACATTAGACCATCTATTGTTTTACTGCCCTAGAATTCTGATTTTTGGGAAATCAATTTGGGGAAAAATTAATAATATTTTAAATTCTGAGATTCTGTTAACTTATGAAATTATAATTTGCGGTACTATTTTGCATATTAAAGATCCCCTAGATAAACATAAAAGACGTCTCTTTTTAATTATGACAAGTACTGCTATACAAATGATTACATGAAATTGGAAAAACTGGGATCGCCTCAATTTTACATTTTGGTGGGCAAGTTTATGTCTAATTACATTACATTACATTACAGATTTCTATTCCGCCATTACCTTTTGGTTCAAAGCGGATTATATATAAATATGAGAAAATGAATGCTGCTATATTAGAAAATAATGAAAATTTTAAATTAATTTGGGGCCCATTGACATCCTTTGTAGAATCTTTATAGTTATGGTTTGTCATTAGATAACATGCACATCCAGGGAGGGGGGAGGGATGGGAGGTAAATAAGGTTGGGAAAATGGTTGGAAAATTTTGGTAAGTGGGGGAAGGGTATTAATAAGTATGAATTCTTGAGAATTTTAGGCGATGTCTATATTGTATAATGAATAATTTATTTTGTATTTCATTTATATATGTTTTAAGAATGAATAAAGAATATTATATATCTTATGGTAGGGTTGGGAGGGAAGGGATTAAATTTTATATATTATTGTTAAATATGATAGAAATTCAAGTGAGGTATCTAATTTCAATTGTTAATTTATTGATACACTTGATGTAAGATGTAAAAATGAATAAAGATTTAAAAAAACCCCAAACATCTAAAGTACAGAACCATAAATAGTATACATAAGGAAATCATTAGTATACATAAAAAATATGGTAAATATAAATCACTAGTTGTTTAGCCCGTTACATTAACGGGTGCTAGCAGCCCTTCTCCCTTATTTTTACCTCCTCCCTGTCCAGCAACACCTCTCCCCCTTTCCCTGCTCCCCCCATATAGCAGTAGCCCTTCTCCTTTTATCTCCCCCTGTCCAGCAGCACCCCTCCCATTCCCTCCTCCCCCTGTCCAGCAGTAGCTCTTCTCCTTTATGTCCTGCTCCCCCTCTGTCCAGCAGTAGCCCCAGGAAAAGAGTGAGGATCACAGGACCAAAGCTTTTACTGACATCCAAGTAGGGGAAATCCACTCTCCCCACCTCCTTGCTCCTGCTGCACTTCCTCCTTGGCTATACACACGCGCGCGCACACACTTACATACAGCTCTCCGGCTCCTCGCGCCCCTCCTCCACATTCCACTTCTTCGGCGGGGGCCAACGTTTTCTTTATTTTGTTTTCTTTTCACGTGTTCCTCCTTCATGGAAAAACAGCACTACCGGCCAACTTAGTCCCTTGCCGCCCCCTTCCCGCGCCGCACAACCACCTTTCTTTCCCTCCCTCCATCAGGTGCAGTGAATCCACCAATGTTAAAAGGAGCCACGTCGAAATCGGAGGCCTGCCACTGCCGTAGCACTTTCCCCTCTGCCTTGGCAGAGAGGAACGTGTTACGGTGGCGGCAGGGCTCCAATTTCAAAGCAGCTCCTTTTAACATAGGCGGAGTTGAACTGACCTGATGGAGGAAGGGAAGGAACGGTGGGGCAAATTTCGGCAACAGCAGGAATTGTTTGGCGGGCCAAGCACCGTGAAACTTTGTTTCTTTAGGCAGCCCCGGGGGGGGGGGGAGGGGGTTGAATCGTCGATGTGCAGGCCGCTGAGACGGGAGTGAGCAGTTCGGCTTCCCCTATCTGGGGAAACCGGGGAAATCGCCGTGCCGAACTCAGCTGTGCGTCGGGAGTGAGTTTTTCGACTTCCCCTATCTGGGGAAACCGCCGTGCCGAACTGAGCTGCGCATGGGGCCGTAGTAAGCGCGGGGCATGCTGCAGTCTTGGCGGCCACGGACATACGGATCATGGAAGCACGCTGATAAGACTGCGCATGCGCCGCCTACGGTTTTATTATATAGATGGTGATATGATATTTACCACATTTTTTTATGTATACTAATTATGATTCTGTATTTTAGATGTTTTTAATATACAGTGAAACCTTGGATTGCAAGTCACTTGGTTTGCAAGCGTTTTGCAAGACAAGCAAAACATTTGATTCAATTTTAACTTGATATACAAGCAATGTCTTGCAATACAAGTACATACAGTATACACACATCACAACTGAGCCGATAGTTCTCTCTCTCTGATGCTGCGGGAGTGTAGTGACTTACAGTTTACGGTCCAGAAATATCAAAGAAGAGATAAGTTAAACTAATCATGCATTTTTTAATGAGTATAACTTATGAGCAGACTGGATGGACCGTTCAGATCTTTATCTGCCGTCATTTACTATGTTACTATGACTGTTCTAATCAAGCAAAGTCTTGCACTACGAGTACATACAGTATACAACCGTCACATCGTCGCAACTGAGCCGATGGTTTCTCTCTCTCTGACGCTGCGGGAGTGTAGTGACTGTTCTAAACAAGCGAGGTCTTGCAAAACAAGTACATATAGTATTTTGTATTAAAGTTTTTGGGTTGTGGAACGAATCGTTTGAGTTTCCATTATTTCCTGTGGGAAAATTTGCTTTGATATACGAGTGCTTTGGATTAGAAGTATGCTTCTGGAACGAATTATGCTTGCAAACCAAGGTTTCACTCTAGTTTGTTCCTGTTAATCTTTCCTATGATTTGTTTATCATATTCTTTATGTTTTAATAATGGTTTCATTTATTATGTTTATTTTAGTCTGAGGACGGCAGTGCTCTACCGAAACCAGGATCCTAGTTGGGACTTCCCATAGGAACTTTCAATAAGATCCCTTGTGTTGTATTGTCACGCCGGAAATTTTAAAGTAAAATTCTGGAATCTCTCGTGGCACACCACTGTGCCGTGGCACACAGTTTGAGAGACACTGTACTAAGAAGTGACAAAAAAACAACCACAAATAGACGACACCAATATTATCCTTCCCATAAAGCCAAGACACAGTCTCAAGAATTTCTATGCAAGTGCATTTGTCAAAAAGAGGCTTGAATTTAAGGAAGAAGCTCTTGGATCCAGACTGCATTCATACACTGGTCACAGTAGTAATACCTCACCTGCCTGCTTGTACTGTATTTTGTTGACCTAGATGCATGTAGAGGTTAGGAGAGGGGGGGGATAGATGTATCATGCATATCATCCATTTCTTTTTGTAGAGCACAGGACACGATCTCCAAGAATCTACTTACGTTCCGGATCACTTGATTCCTGCTCACTCAGCTCCTTGCTCTTGTAGAATGGGAATTTTCGTGATAAGATGAGGTTCTTTTTACGCTTGTCATTGAATGACTGTGAAGGAGAAAAGGCATGGGGGGGCAAAAACAGGGACGTCTAATTGTTGTCACACTCATGCTGACAAAACAACTAGTTTGTAAACGTGGAGAGAACTGCAGGAACTCAAAGTCATCCCCAAATTACTTCGCCAAAACACAACGCATTGTCCTTTACGGTCTTGAAGGCTACGTTCATTCCTTTGAAATGAAGCAAAATGAAGTTCCCGAATGACCTAAATAAATTCATTTGTTTAGAAAGTCCAATATGAATCTAATGGAAAGAAATCCTTATTTACTTTCAAACCCCCCACCCTATTTGACTTAGTTCATAGTCAAATGCGCGCAAGACAAATTCGCACTCAATTATCCTGCGTGTGATTGTGTTGCACGCGATTGTGTCACACTCAGTTATCGTGCATGTGATTGGTGCGCATTTGTGTTGCATGTAATTGTGGTGGCACGGAATAGTGATGTGCGGTATTGTCTGATTGGAAATGTCTGCGCACATTTGTCTTGCCACCATCGTACTTTCCATACATGTTTCTCCTTTGAACTTTAAAAAACTAAATCGTAGTTCTACCCCCTTGTCCCTTCTGTATTAATTGGTCTGTATGTTGATTTATTTACCCCATTTTATATTTTGTCTTGAATTGTAATAGTATGTGTTTTTTTTTCTTTTTTGTGTGTACGTTTTAATGGCTTTTATTATTGTATTTCGCTTAGTAAAACAAAATAAACGATTATATCAAATTTTAATAAAAACTTGAAAACGTAGCATCTATAAGTATGCATTGTGGGCCAGATTTTAGAAATGGTACCTAGATTAGGCGCTGTTCGGCACCCTAATTCAATTATCTCAGTGGCGGGAGTGCTTTTGTGGAACAACTTGACGGGACCACTTAGGTTCAAGTTCAAGTTTCAAGTTTTTATTAATATTTGATGAATCGCTTATTCAATTTGCTAAGTGATGTACAACTTCCTAAAAACATAAATTATGGGAAAAGACAAAAAGCATCAAACTTACAAATTTTAAGCATACATGAGTCGTGGAGGGTGGGGGGGGAAAGTTACAATTCTTTGCTAGAGAGAATAAACAAAAGGGAAAAAGACGAGAAGGAGGATAAAAAGTTAAAGACCTAAAACATCTGGTCGTAGTTCTAAAGCTCAAATGTTGAATGCATCTTTAAAAAGATAAGTTTTTAAAGATTTTTTAAATGAGGTAAGATCTTTTTCTTCTCTAATGTACTGTGGTAGAGAGTTCCACAGTTGAGGGGCCATTACTGAAAACATATCTTGTCTTCTAGTGCCTACAATTTTCAGTGAAGGGATGTCTACGAGGTTTTGAGATGTCGATCGAAGAGACCGGGGGGTATTATGAGGGATGAGCATTCTAGTTATAAATTGAGGTTCGTTAAAAATTAACGTTTTATATACTAAAAGTAATACTTTGAAGGTGATGCGGTGGCTGATTGGGAGCCAATGGGAATCAATCATTAAGGGCGTGACATAGGTTACTTTCTGATATCCAGAAATTTAAGAAGGTGTTGAAGACAACTTTATTTGTAGAGGCTTTCTCTTGAACAATTGTTTTTTTTAGATATATGCAAATTATCTGGTCTTGTATGGTCTTCTGAAGACTGATTTTGTGAACCATTTAGGCTTAAGTGGACTCTAAGTTTTTTAAATAAATAAATAATTGGGGATGCCTAGCTGAGTGGTACACCATCAATAGTGCGCAGGACAATTGCGCCCCGACAATTCCACTCTGTCAAATGCACGCACCGACAAGTGCAAGCATGAAGGGAGCGGGGTTTTCATGGTGAAATTTGTACATGTAGTGGGGGGGTTTGCGGCAATCTTGAAATGGAGACGGCGTTGGCATCCCCCGAACGAGAGCACGATTGTAGTGGGGGGGAAGCCTCCCACCCCCTTGAGAGCGGAAGAGCCGAACTTCAGGAGAAGAGCATGACTTTTATGTGTAGTGGGGGGGGTTTCCCCCACCCACCCTCAACGGGAGCATGAGGAGTTCTAAGTGTAGTCGGGGTTTCCCCCATACCCTCCTCAGAGTGCAAA
The DNA here is from genome assembly GCF_902459505.1 of Geotrypetes seraphini. Lineage (NCBI taxonomy): Eukaryota > Metazoa > Chordata > Amphibia > Gymnophiona > Dermophiidae > Geotrypetes > Geotrypetes seraphini. Next base: position 20,367,354 of record NC_047089.1, read on the forward strand.
CAGGAAGGCCTCATAGCGGTCAGAGCAGTGGTGCACATTTGTCCTACACGCAAATGTCGGGGCTTGATTGTTGGCACGCCAATGCTCAGTGCGGTTTTGACAGGTCACCAGCTGAGTTCCACATGGAACTCAAAACTGAATAATGAGCTTAACTGGTGTAGTAATAATTGACCACGCCATTAAAAATTTAAAAATTCCGCGTGGAACTCAGAGCGGTGCCTATCAACACCTAAGTCGAGGCACTACCAGCGCTTAACTACACCTACCACAAAAGTAGGTGTGTTTAGGGGGTGGAGAATAGGCATGGAAAACCCTGGTGTAACATTAGGATGTTTAGTAATGCCTATGCCAAGTTAGCCATACCGAGCGTCCCATAGGAGACAGGCACTACTAGGCATCGTTTATAGAATCAGGCCTTATGTCTTGTATATATTTCTTAAGTATGTCTTCTGTATCATTTGAAAGGGATTGCCTTTTTTGATACACATGTGTGATAAGTAGTAGCAGCAGTATTTATAGTTGAGGACGGAAACTGTATTTATGGATGGATATATTTGATGATATGGGGTCCTTTTATTAAGGTGCGTTAAACGATTTAGCACGCGCTAAAGATTAGTGCACGCTAAATACAAAGACATCCATGATAAGCCTATGGGCATCTTAGCATTTAGCGCGGGCTAAATCAGTTAGCGCAACCTTAATAAAAGGACCCCATTATGAGGTGTACTATTAAGAGTAGAGCGCAGCGCTATAGAATTTCTGGGTTGCGCATCTAACTTGCACACCAGGATTTACACCAGGTTTCGGCAAAAGTAAGTCCCCATGCTCAAAATTGGGTGTGGGAATTGGCACTAAGCACATAAGTACATAAGCATTGCCTCTGCTGAGTCAGACCATAGGTCCATCACGCCCAGCAGTCCGTTCCCGCGGCGGCCCCCCTGGTCAATGACCTGTAGTGATCTATTTCTCTACTACTCTATTAATTTACAGCCTTCTGTACTGTATAGTAACCCTCTAATTGTACCCATGGATCCCCTTTTCCTTCATGAACTCGTCCAATCCCCTTTGGAACCCCAAAGTCGTACTCTGCTCTACCACTTCCTCTGGAAGCGTATTCCAGGCGTTCACTACCCTCTGAGTGAAGAAGAACTTCCTGGCATTTGTTCTGAACCTATCTCCCTTCAATTTTTTTGAGTGCCCTCTAGTTTTTGCTGCCCCTGCTAGTCTGAAGAATCTGTCCCTCTCTACCTTCACTATACCCTTCATGATCTTATGAGTTTCTATCATATCCCCTCTAAGTCTCCGCTTTTCCAGGGAGAAGAGCCCCAGCTTCTCCAGCCTCTCAGCATATGAGAGGTTTTCCATGCCCTTTATCATTTTTGTCGCTCTCCTCTGGACCTTCTCGAGAATCGCCATATCCTTCTTAAGGTACAGCGACCAATACTAAACGCAGTACTCCAGATGCGGTCGCACCATCGCCCTATACAGCGGGAGGATAACTTCCTTGGTTCTGGTAGTGATACCTTTTTTGATAATGCCCAACATTCTGTTTGCCTTTTTTGAGGCCGCTGCGCACTGTGCCGCTGGCTTCATTGTTCTATCTACCAAAAGGACCCGATTCTATAAACGGTGATTAGCTGCTAGGCGCCATTGAGCAGGATTGTCAATCACTTGCTAGGTAATAATAATAATAACTTTATTTATATCCCGCCATACCTTTTCAGTTCAAAACAAGAGGTGCTATAAGGACAGCGAGGTAACATCAATTAGAATTGGGGAGGGGTAGAAAGACAGTAGTGTGATGAGATGGCATAGGGTAGGAGGGAGAGGTGTGTAAGATGAGCTAGGTGTCGAGCAGATTTGGAGGATCTTGTAAATTTGTTGAATAGGTGGGTTTTTAGTGATTTTCTGAAAGAGTGGTATGTTAGAGAGTTCAGGATTAGGTCACTTAAGGTGTTGTTCCAGATTAGAGAATGACATGGGGAAAAAAATCTGTCCCCGTCACTGCCCCGTCACCGGACTACCATCCCCTTCACCGCTCCGTCTCCGCCATCCCCTTCACTGCCCCAACCCTGCAGCATCCACCCTTTCCTCTGGCACCCCTTGCGTGGTCCGTGCATCTCCCTCCCTCCCCCTTACTTTTGCGGCACGTTTTAAAGTTTCAGTCTTGTTAAAAGCCGCCGGAGTGCTCGTGCAGTCGCGTGCGTGTGTTGGCTGAAGTTGCATCAGAGAAGCTTCCGCCCACAGACGCACGGCTTTTAATATGACTGAAACCCTAAAACGAGCCGTGAAGGTAACAGAGAGAGAGGGAGATAGATAGATTTGGGTGGGTAGGTAGGAAGGAGGGAGGGGGCCGCGCGCGTTCCCTCCCTTAACTGCGGGGACAAGGCCATTCACCGCTCCACGGGGCGGTGGATGGCCTAGTCCCCGTACCTGCGGTGAGCACTTTTTCCCCCTCCACCGTTTTGGTGGGTTACCCGTGGCTACTCGCGACTAGCTGCGGGTAACATCCACCGTGTCATTCTCTATTCCAGGTCCCTGCTTGAAAGGAGAGTGTTCTGTTGAGGAATCTTTTGAATTTGCATCCTTTGGGTACTGCCGTAGGGTTGTTTGACCTTGCTTTTGTGGATTGTAATGGTTTGCACAATTTTGTACCCCCAAATATAGAATCTGGGAGGAAATGCCCAAAGATCTGGGATTTCTTATGTGTGAAGCACTGCCTTCCCAGGTGGTTACAATCTCACAGATAGCCCGTGCCATTCACAAATTTACTCCCATTCTTAATTAATGAGCTGTTGCAATGCAACATCTTGGAAAGCAGCCCATTAATTCAGAATTCAGTGAAAAGCAGATATTCAGGGGAAGGGGTAAAACGCGGACCTCACGGACCTGACGGACCTGGCGGATCTAAACCCGCACGTCCTTAAACCCCTCATAATACCACCACATACCCGATCCTGTAAATTGTAAACCCCAACCCTAATCACTAACCATGAACACTCCATTCAATTCATGGAATATTTCTAAATTTGTGTTAGCAGCATGGCACTTCCTGGTCTTGCAGCCCACAAACTGTTGTTAATATTATCAATGTTGGAATTACCAGATGTACAATGCTATACCCTTTAATTCGCTGTATGTACAGTTTATCTTTATTGTATTTACAGTTTCTCTTTATTGTAAACCACTTTTCTTTATTGTAAACCGCCTAGAAGTCGCAAGATTGTTGGCGGTATATAAGAATAAAGTTATTATTATTATTATTATTATTAAAAATCTGAGGTCCGTGCCGCTTGTCGTTAGTTTCTGGCTCTGACAGACCTCGGTGACAATTTAGCACTGACGGATCCGTCTCAGCATAGGGAGGGAAAAGTATTAGGATCCGTCAGCGCTAAAATGTCATCGAGGTCTGTCGGAGCAAGAGACTAGTGCTGGAGCGGCTCTAAAACGAATCCTTTAAACTGGTTTCCTGCAGCCCCAGTAAATTGGCTCTGACAAGACCTCGATGACATTGTAGCGCTGACGGATCCTAATACTTTTCCCTCCCTATGCTGAGACGGATCCGTCAGCGCTAAATTGTCACCGAGGTCTGTCAAAACCAGAAACTAACGACAAGCGGCACGGACCTCAGATTTTTAAGGACGTGCGGGTTTAGATCCGCGAGGTCCGTCAAGTCTGTGAGGTCCGAGTTTTACTCCTTCCCGATATTCAGCCCACCCAGATTTGGTTAACTGTCCAGATCCAGCTGACTGAATGTCATCTGGATAATGAATAAGTATGTTCTTCCATGTTGCTGCATTGATATGTAAATTACGGTTCATAGACAACGGCGCGAAAGACAAAAGCGCGCGCCGACAATTGAGCGCAGCGCGTGCCGCCGCACCACTCTAAATTACAGTTTTTAGGGGCTCCGACGGGGGGGTTTGTTGGGGAACCCCCCAGGTTACTTAATAGACATCGCGCCGGCGTTATGGGGGGTTTGGGGGGTTGTAACCCTCCACATTTTACTGTAAACTGAACTTTTTCCCTAAAAACAGGGAAAAAGTGAAGTTTTCAGTAAAATGTGGGGGGTTACAACCCCCCACACCCCCCACAACGCCCCCACAACGCGGCACGATGTATATTAAGTAAAGTGGGGGGGTTCCCCCCCACGCCTTCCCCGTCGGAGCACTAAAAACAGTAATTTAGAGCGGCGTGGCGGCGCATGCTGCGCTCAATTGTCTGGGCGCGCCTTTGTCCCGGTGCGCTTTTGACCTGACACCGTAAATTACAATGCCTTTGCTTTTATTTATTTAATTTCTATACTGTTCTCCTAGGGAAGCTCAGAATGGTTTACATGAATTTATTCAGGTACTCAAGCATTTTTCCTGTCTTTCCTGGTGGGCTCACAATCTATCTAATGTACCTGGGGCAATGGGGGGATTAAGGACTCCTTTTACTAAGGCGCGTTAGGGCCTTAATGCGCGGAATAGCGTGCGTTAAATTGACGCGCGCGCTAGACCTTAACGCCAGCATTGAGCTGGCGTTATTCTAGAAGCATACTGCGCGGTGTAGCGCATGGTAATTTCACGGGTACGCTAAAAACGCTAGCGCACCTTCGTAAAAGGAGCCCTAAGTGACTTGTCCAGGGTCACAAGGAGCAGCGTGGGTTTGAACCCCCAACCTCAGGGAGCTGAGGCTCTAGCTCGAACCACTGCCCCACACTTTCCCCCTCATTGTCTTCACGGTATTCGCTATGCAGGCAAACTGGGAAAATCCCTTCTCTTCAGAGTCACAGGTCTTTGGAACGACCTTACTACCCCGCTGCGGAACCTGGGCTCCCTCCAATTATTCCGCAAGCAACTGAAAACCTGGCTTTTCACTAAAATGTAATTCTATCTCCCCTTACTCTTCTCTTCTCTATATATAAGTTTATGTAAACCTTTTTTTTCCTTCTCTTCCTCTAATATAGTTCTTATAAACCATGCCGAGCTCCACATCCGTGGAGATGATGCGGTATATAAACTTAAAGTTTAGTTTAGTTTTCAAAGGCTGTATAGATTGTATACAGTCTTAAACCCTAAGGCACATAGCATATGCATACTTCTGAAATGTGTTTAAAATCATTTCAGAAGTGTGATAAAAAGAACTAAATAAAGGGTCTTGAATTTTTTGAAAAAAATTGCCAAAGGTCAAGGTTCATAAGCTATTTCCTGCTCTAAACTGAATTTGGGGGGGGGGTAAAAGCTTAATGAATTGGGAGCAGAAGCTTGATTGGTTCAATTTGAAATCACAAAAAAAGAGCAAATATGCATATATTTATATCCATCTCCAGAAACTTCCCAATCTTAGTTTTAATCGGGCCCCTGAAGTATCAAACCACGTTTACATTTCAAGCATATTTAAACATTAGTAATGGGAAAAAAAAGAAAAGAAAACCTCACAATGATGAAATAAATGACATCCATGGATTCCTGTTCACCGTTAACTCAATGCCATGCTGAAGTAATACAGAAGAGGGCATGCAACACAAAGAAAACCAGGCCGAAATGAAACAAGAGTAAAAACGTGGCTAGGAAGGGAGAAATGCATTTTTTGGTGGCAGATTTGGAGCAACATGCAGATAACGTCATGACCTACAATGGAAATTAAAACGTGTGTTCAATGCATTTGAGTTGTCTCTCTTGTCCATGCAAGGGAAGTAATGAGGCGAGAGCACCTGGCCGTGACAATGGCCTTTTCCAAGATTTATCAGCATTTAACAGTTTTAAAAGAAAACCAAAACAATTCATCCCAAATGGCAGGACCATGAAGTCCTTTCATTTAAGAACTGAAGTGAACATAGTCAGAATAATGCAACTAAATATTTTGTGCATCAAGTCATAGACACTTTTATAGAATAGAAACATCCGTGTATGGCTCACATACAAGCAACAGGGTTAAGAAAATTCATTTAAAACCGAATGTGACATTTCTGTCTTTATGCCTCGAGAACTTTATCGTCGGCATGCTGTAAGTACACCTTAGCTCTGATACAACGCGAGACACATTAAGGGCTCCTTATATGAAGCCGCGGAAGCCTAATAGCGCGTGCTAAACTTCCGGCCATGCTAGCCGCGACCGTCTCCTCTTGAGAAGGCGGCAGTTTTTCGGCTAGCGCGGGGGGTTAGCGTGTGATTAAAAGTCGTGCGCGATAAAGCCGCTAACGCAGCTTCGTAAAAGGAGCCCTAAGTTATGCTTTATTCAAAAGGAACATTTTCCCTTCACAAAACTGACCATATCTTGATCACCAAATTACAACAGAAGAGGAGAAGAGCAGATACAGGAATTTTTAATTTAGAAAAATAAAAGATGTAGGTTAGGAAAGATGAGTTCGATATATCAAGACTCCCCCTTCCCTTTTCCCGTACCTTTTAAGCTTCTCCGGCGTGAGCCAGCCTGCTGCCCATGTCGGTGTCGGCTCGCCCTTGATGTCCCGTAAGTGACATCAGAGAGAGCGCCAAAAAGGTACAGGGAAGGCAAGGGGCACATGCGGCAAGGAGAGGAGCAGGCGGGCGAGCGAGTGGGGGAGAGGAGGAGGGTGCCACCGCGCCCTTAGGAAGACCGCACCCCATCACCCCACCACTGCCTAAAGGGGAGTGTGCCTAACGGCCTCTTTTAAAAAGCCACGCTAGCGGCTGCCCTGCGCTAATGGCCCCGAAGCCCATAGAGATTTAAAGGGCTTCGGGGCCGTTGCCGCACGGCTTTGTAAAAGAGGCCGCAAGGTTTCAATGCCTTCTGGCGCTTAAGACTGTTTAGGTGCGATTCTCTAAATGCCACCTAGCGGATGTTTGACAACTGCGCTCAACGGCGCGTACGAGTTAGGCGCCATTTACAGAATCAGGGCCACATTGCATATCGCTTGTAAACTACCACACTTTAAAAAGCATAAGGTCATTCTGAAAAAGAATTTAAAGAGTTTGACTGTTGAGCCAACGGCTTTAAAACGTGGACATTTTGGAGGCTCATTAGAGATGAATGTGAACTGTGTGACACTGCTCCGATTTTAGCTATGATCTTCTGAATCGAGGATCAGATTCCAACTGAGCTTTCTGGAGTCATTAATTGAAGGTGTTCATAAACTCCTTTGAAAATGATAGAAACTAAACTATAGCACCAGAATTACATTGGACATTTAAATTCAGTTAAATGAAACTCCTTCACCATACAGTAAATGGAAAGATATGTACGTTGATTAATATGGCCCCCCTGAAATAAAGAAGACTTCAAAAGTAGAGATACTGTATAAATGGATTACAAATTCTAGTTTTGTGTGCAGAATTTTTTGTTGTAGTGAGGGATTTTGACATTGGATGCCCCTAGGTATTCCCGAAGGATGCCAGCTTTACCACATAGATCTTGGAAGATTTTCATCCCCTTCTTCCTCCCCCCGGATGTTCATCAATTACCCTCCTTCCAAAATGTCTAATCATGTCCATTTCTGTCTCTGTCTCCAAATCTCCAGTCAGTTCCCTTATGCATTAAACATCTGATCATGCCCCCTCCAGCAATGTGGACAACTGATCACTGTTAAGCCCTCCTCTCATGTCCTTGAGAGAAAGATATCCTAGGATTTGTTTCTGCGTACTACTAATTCAATGGTTTTTAATGTGATATTGGGGTCCCTCAGAGTTTCTCAACTCAGTGCTGGAGTACCCCCTTGCCAGTCAGGTTTTCAGGATATCCACAGTGAATATGAATAAAAGAAATTTGCATATAATGGAGGCAGTGCATGCAAATCAAGTTTTTGCATATTCATTGTGGATATCCTGAAAACCTGACTGGCAAGGAGGTACTCCAGGACTAACTTGAGAAACACTGCCTTAGAATGTGTTTTCACAGATTATAGAAAAGCCATCTTGAATAATTTGATCACCTAGGAGTCCTTTTACTAAGGCGTGCTAGCTAGCTGTTTTAGCACGCACTAAACGCTAATGCATCCATTATAGTCTATGAGCATGTTAGCATTTAGCGCGCCTAGTTCTTAATCTGTATTTGCAATGATACAGAAAAATACCAGGTAGTGATATCCAGGAATCAAATATATCCATTTTCTTGTTGATGGGCTAGAAACAATATGGATTGTTCAACGTCTAGCCCCATCCCCCATCCCACAACCTCTGATCATTTTTGCACCTTAACCTGGGATTCTGCTATTTATTTATTTCTTCCATTTGTGCGTCGCTCATACCTATACAAGCTCTAGGCGATATTACAGAGGAAGGGGTTAGAAGAGGGTAGGGAGGACTATGGAGGGCAGGAAGAATTGAAGAGGAGAGAAGCATGTAGAATATTTCATAGCAATTCCTAACTTTACAGATAGGAGCACCATCTATGTAAATGATATCGAAATTAATTAAAGGAATATATAAAAAGGAATAGAAGGGAGGAACCGTTAAACAATAGAATTCAGTTAATAAAATAAGAATAGGGGTAAAAACAATGGAATAAAATTTTAAATAATTCATAAACTGGAAAATATTGAAAACCAAAATCAAATAAGTCTGACAGAAGTCCAATTTCCTGAAGCAGCTCTGTTGCCTTAGCATATTTTAAATAATCCCAATGGCAAAAGTCGGGACAAATATCAGCTTGGGCTTTCCAGCCCCGACTCATCGCTTATAGACAGAAGATGCACAAAGATAGAACAATCCAGCGCCGGGCCGCACTGCTCTCGGTAGGCGGCGGAGGCTCATGGGCAGCTCCTGAAAAATATAGCACTCTGCCTCCATTGGACAACCAGGAGGAGGAGGAGTCCATGGCACGGCCCCACTCCACGAATCCAGAGACACCACCAGCCGCCCCATCCTAGGCAACAACCAGCAGCGATCTCCAGTCACCACACGCAGGTAGGCAGGGCCTCTGCTGAAAATGAACCGTTCCAGGCCTTTAGGTTAATAGACAGGTAGGCTGTGATTCTATAACTGTCAAACTCCTCCTGACCAAGATGTTTTCTGACTCGCCCGAGTGAAAATTAAAAGAAAAAAAGTACAGAACCCTGTAAAACTATGAATAAGGTAGATGAAAGGAACAAAATAAAGTAGAAACCAACAAAATAAAACTAAATAGAACTAAAAACTTAAAAATATAAGAGAGACACTGAAACCCAGGTCTTACTCAGGCAGCATTCTAGAATTCTCTCCATTTTCCCATATGTTACCATTGCTGACCTCATGTCTTTTCAATTTATTTTTGTATTTTACTTTTTAAATGATTTTTTTTTTTCACGATGGGAAGAAGACTGATCTGCAAAGTGTTTGCCTTTTGGAACTGAACATTTGATATTGTTGTGTCTGTGACAGTAAAGTTTGTTTTAATTTATGGTGACATCATTGCAGAGGACGTCAAGAAAAACGTCCACCATATTGACAACATGGTAGTGATGAATGGAACCGTGGTTGAGCCATAGTGAATTTCAGCCCTAAAGGTTTGCTGCTATACAACTCAAGTCCCAGACGCATCACTGTCAAAACCTGCGAGGGAGGGATAAGGAATGGCGCCACTGAAATGGCTTTTTTTTTTTTAAAAAAAAAATAATTCTTTATTAAATTTTCATTATAACATACATGCCATAACTATAAGAATAAAGCACTTATAAACATTCAGAAACAATTTATCAAAACTCCAAAAATACCCTCCTCCCCTCTCAACCACCCCAGAAAAGATCAGAAATCAGAGAATCATTTAAACAAATATCCACCCTCCCCCCCGGATGTGCAATAATATGTCAGCAAAAATTAAAACTATAATAATTCTACAAAAGACATCAATGGGCCCCATATTAATTTGAAAATTTTTGTGTTCTCTGACAAGTCAGCATTCATTTTTTCATATTTATATATTAAACATTTGCCCATCAGAATGTAAAATTAAGACGGTCCCAATTTTTCCAGTTGCGTGTGATCAACTGTACAGCTGTACCCGTCATAATTAAGAAGAGTCGTCCTTTATATTTATTTAGGGGGTCCTTAATATGCAACACAGTTCCACATATCACTACCTCACAAGTCAAATGGCTTTACGAAAGACGACCAAAAAGCTAGATACGCTTATGTTGTGGAACAGTTTCATTTATTTTCTTGTTGCTGTATTGAAAATTGAACTTTTGAATAGCAGAAGGTACAGAGGAGCCTGACGTTACTAAGAACAGAGCCCCAAAAAACTCGGATATCAGACTGGAAGAATCCTTAGGCTGTAAATATCATAGCTCCCTCTCTATAACATATGGCATTTAAATGGACACCTTACATTCAGCGAAGCCTTCAAATATGCTCCACAGTCTAAATTTAAAAACAAGAACAGCCTATCTTATAAATGAATTCATAGCACAAACTATAAATGTCTCTGGGTGCTCTTTATTTCGGGCAGCATTATGGCTTTCCAATCTGTCAGAAAGAAATGATAGAAGAACCAATCTCTTTCTATGCTCATTTTGCACACAGAATTGACTATGAGACCCTTTTACTAAGCTGTGGTAGAACGTGGCTTTAATATGCCCTTATGTGGATCTTTCCCGCACAATCATTTCTACCGCAGCTGGAAAATGGCTGATTCTCCATTTTGGAACGATTGACCATGTTCTATTTTTGCCATTAACAAAAATTAGCACATGAGGCCTTACCAGCAGTGTATTGTTTTTCCTACCCTCCTCAGTTGCTATACATTAATTCCCTTTGCTCCCTCCTTTTTGTGTCTTGTAAAATGAAACAATAAAAGAGGCACCGCATAATCAGGAAAAGACAATGGACGTGACCTAGCTAGACTTCAGTAAGGTTTTGAACACTGTTCCGCAGAGAAACAGAAGATACTACGTCAGACAAGAAACATATGACCCATCTAGATTTTCTAATATGCTTCCCTTTGCAGGGCCATAGATCCCAGTTGATGCCTGGCCTTTTCTTTATTCCTTTGCTGCTAAAGATCCTTTTTTTGGAATTCTTGTTATAACTTTATGCTCCCCCTGCTTCACTCAGAAGATGCTTCGTGCCTCCATCACCATTTCAGTGAAGAAATATTGGGGCATGTTTACTAAAGTGCTCTAAGCATTTGAACTCAACACTGGTTAACTGTCAAAAGCAATGTGTGCTAAATGAAAAGACAGTTTTCATAATTGTGGCAGTGCCACGGATGAGCCCAGGTGGGCATGGGCCCACCCATTTGAAGCTCAGGCTCACCCAACATTTTCACGCCCTTGTTATGACTGGTGGGGATTCCCAAGCTCCAGCAGCTGTACGAACTCCTCCCTCTCCCATGTGCTCTAGCCCAGTGTTCTTCAACCACCGGTCCATGGACCGGTGCCGGTCCACAGAAATTTCCTGCCGGTCCACAGGGCCAGCACGTGCATCAGGCCCAAAACAGTGTTCTTCAACCGCCGGTCCATGGTGTGATCGATGCGGCGTTATCTTCGAGCCAGCTCCCTCTTCCTAACTGATTCAGTGCACAAAGCCACGGGCAGTAGTTCCTACGGGTATCCTGCACCTGAACCAGAAGCCTTCTCTCTGACGATGCAACGTCAGAGGGAAGGCTTCCAGATGAGGCATGGGATGTGCAAGGTGCAATTAGTACTATTATGGGGGTGGGGTCTGGGGTGGAGATTGGGTAGAGATGGGCGGGATCTGGCCCATGACTTAGCCCAGTGTTCTTCAACCGCCGGTCCACGGACCGATGCCGGTCCACAGAATAATTCTTTTATTTCTGCCGGTCCATAGGTGTACAAAGGTTGAAAACACTGCTCTAGCCCACAGAAAGAGCAGGCATCGTGCTGGCTTCTCCCCTGTCACACATGCTAAGTTCCACACAGGTATGAAAACTGAGCGTGCGCGAGAAGGTAGGGCAGCGTACTGACAGCCGCAGTCTGGAGCAAGTGGGAGAGGGCGGAGTTCTTGCTGCCGGAAGATCCTTGCAGCTGGTGGGGCTTAGGAATCCCCTGCAGTTCAGGTATTTTTAAATGCTTTGAGTTGGCCTGGTGGGAAAGGATGTGGAGACCACAGGTGCCCACCCAAAGTCTGAGCTCTTGCTATGCTTCTGTTCCACTCAGATAAGTCTATACCTCATGTTACTGCATGGTGTGATGACTGCAGATGCATCTATCGGCATCTATTAACATAGCAACACAGTAACACAGAAAATGGCGGCAGCTAAAGAACTGCACAGTCCATTCAGTCTGCCAATCAAGATGGCCAGAGATGAATCTGGCATTCTGCACTGGTTCCACTTCTTCATGACTAAACGCTGCCGTATTTTATCCCCGTCTCTCCTTGCCAATTTTGGGGCACAGGCCATAGACGCCTACCATGCATCAGTCCTACTTTCCAACTGCTGGACTTGTCGAAGCCCACTCCAGCCTTCATACTGATCTGTTTTAGCCATCTGCAGGAGCCAGACTCAGTGGCATAACGAGGGTAGGAGGCGCCCAGGTCGACGGTGCCCACCGCGCCATCCTCTTTGTCCACTCCGCTCCTTCCGTGCCTCCCGCGCCTTCCCTATCTCCATGCCACACTCACACCCTCTCTTCCCCCACCCCTATTCCTGATTATTCCTTCCCTGCTGGCCTGGGGGTTTGGGAGCTTTGGGCTGTTGCCTCGCTCACAAGTGTCCCAGGAGAAGACAAAGGACCCCATCCTCGTGCATGCACACAAACGTTGTGCTTGCTGTGAAATGCCTGTGCGCAAGCGCTACGTGTGTTCCTCCGCCTTAACTTCCCAATTCTCAATGCCAATACTGCGCATATGATTTGTATATTATTAGCATTGGGAACGGGGAAGTTAGTTTTTGGCGCTGTTCCTTGCAGTGCCAGAGTTCTGAGCATCAGCCTGCGAGGATTTTGGGTTCAGATGGGATGGGTTACGCAGTGCTCAGAAAAAGCTTGTGATGCCCACTATAATAATTATGAATTTAGGGTTGATGCCCTTATGTTGACACCAGTCTTTTCTATGCAATAAGAAGGGGATTAAATAACTTCCATATTCCTTGAGAGTCTGCGATGTAGACAGTAAGAATAATGGTGGGGGCAAATCTAGAACAGGGTACGTAGGACATGAGGGTAAAAGACAGAAACACAGAAGAATGACGACAGATAAAGGCCAAAGCCTCTTCTATAAAGAAAAGTAGGTAGATACTTTATCACGGAGAGGGTAGTGGATGCTTGGAATGCCCTCCCGAGGGAGGTGGCGGAGACAGAAACAGTGATAGATGTCAAAAATACATGTGACGAGCACAAAGGATTCCTATATGGAATCAAAACAAAGCTTAGCAGTGCTTGAGTGACAAATTCAGAAGTCGTGAAGTAAGGACAGTGCTGGGCCCATCTCTACAGTCTGCAAGGCAGAGTTAACTCTTCGGTGGGCCCTTGGAACTCAAGTACACGGCCCTGCCCCCTCCACGCCCCCCTATCTCCCCATGCCCTATGAGCGCTAGAGCATTTAATGCTCCAGGCCGCAGTAGAAACCTCTTGCGTGGCTTAGTAAAAGAGGGCGTATAGGAACAAGCTCCGGTTCCAATTGAGCTGACAATATGAAAAAAAAAAGAAAAAAAGAAATATCTTTTCTAATTTCTGAATTTTTGTTTAACATTTTTTTGCCTAGTGAATAAGCAGACAGAGCTGGTCTATAAGACGATGCGGTGCTTATAAACTTTAACAGCTATTCAGGGACACGCTGTCTGCATTCCAGTTCAGATTCTAAATCTCAAAAATCATGAATTAGTGCGCTAAGCGAACTGGTCTTCATATCTTATTCACTGTGCTCCCTGCCGGAGCACAAAGCAATTGTGTGCATTAAAAATCCCATCAAAGCATTTGTGCTGCCAGCGGTGTGTCCTGCAGAGTGGATATATTGCGCCAAGGCATAGAATTTGATGTAGAGGCTTTTTTTGGAATTGAATTTCAGTGGGCACCGCCGAGATGTCTCTCTATAATTACAAAATTATGAGGCATAATGTCTCCAATCTGCATTCGAACGAGGTCTGGCACAACAATACACTCTGCGTTGGAATGGTAATGAACCTCACGGCTTATTTCCTATAAATTCAAACAATAAAATATTCTCACAGACTTTATTTTCTTTCTTAAATGAACATGTGAAGTTACAGCTTACCAGATGATTCTAAGCAGAAGAGATGGTGAGGCAGTCATGAATATCACACTGCATGCACAGTTATGAAGGTCATAAATCTATTACAACAAAACCAGGCATGGCATGGCATGGCCTGTCCCTTGTAACCTGGAGTTATCTGGGGACCTCTCGAAATCATAAGAACATAAGAATAGCCTTACTGGGTCAGACCAGTAGCCTGTTCTCACGGTGGCCAATCCAGGTCACTGGCCAAAACCCAAGGAGTAGCAACATTCCATGCTACCGATCCAGGGCAAGCAGTGGCTTCCCCCATGTCTTTCTCAAAAACAGACTATGGACTTTTCCTCCAGGAACTTGTCCAAACCTTTCTTAAAACCAGCTACGTTCACCTGGTTTATAGAATGTAGTACTATCTTTTCCTAAGAAGTTTTCTCCCCGCTTGTCTTTCTCTTTTAGCTCTCATCGGGGAATCATCAAGCGCAAAATCTCTGGTTATTTGCTTTTATTGCAATTGATTCCCACATAATTATATAGTAACTTTCTCTGGCTGTGAAAACAAGATACAATCTTCCTAAGGAGCTCCTTATGGCCCGGATTCACTAAACACAGCGACTCAATCGCTGTTGGCCGATTTTTAAACAGCGGTTGATTTACTATCAAGTTTGCATGTAAACTCCCCAACTCAATCGCTCAGTGAGTGATTGAGTCGGTGCAGAGCCCTGACAGTAGTAAAAGGAGAAGCAGCCTTGTATCGCTCTACGGTAAGGCCGCACCTCGAATCCTGTGTGCAGTTCTGGTCGCCGTATCTCAAAACAGATATAGCAGAATTAGTAAAGGTACAGAGAAGAGCGACAAAAATGATAAAAAGGATGGTATGACTTCGCTATGAGGAAAGGCTAAAGCAGCTAGGTCTCTTCAGTTAAGAGAAGACGCTCAGGGGTGCTATGATAAACGTCTATAAAATAATGAGTGGAATGAAAAGGGTAGATGTGAATTGCTTGGTCACCCTTTCCAGGGACTAGGGGACATGCAATGAAGCTACTAAGTAATAGATTTAAAACAAACTGAAGGAAATATTTCTTCACACAACCTGTAATTAAACTCTGGAATTCGTTGCCAGAGAATGTGGTAAAATCAGTTAGCTTAGTGGGGTTTAAAAAATGTTTGGATAATTTTCTAAAAGAGAAGTCCATAGGCCATTATTGAGATGGCTTGAGGAAATCTACTGCTTATTCTTAGGAAAAGCAGCATAGAATCTGTTTTGCTACTTGGGATCTAGCTAAGTACTTGGGACCTGGGTTGACCACTGCTAGAAACACGATACTGGGCTTGATGGGCCTTCGGTCTGTTCCAGTATGGCAATTCTTATGTTCTTATGTAATGACTCAGGCAGTCTGTTCCAGGCATATGGCACAGTAAGACGGAAGGGACAGAGTCTGGAGTTGGCACTGGAAGAGAACGGTATGAATAAGAGAGACTTACCTGATGAAAAGAGTTCATGGGGGAGCATATGGGGAGTTAAATCATGAGAGATTTGGGGAGCTAGAGAATGATACGGTGACAAAATTCATCACCGTTCCCGTCCCCGCGGATAACCGCGGGAAATAATCACATGTCATTTTCTAGTGTCTATTTCAACCTCGGTCCTTCTACACCAGCATTCTTCAAAGCAAAGCTTGCGGGTCAGTGGTTGTGGCCATTCATACTCTGATTCTTATGGGAGCCAAGGATAATGAAGCCATTGTGACATCACTGATGTGATTGGCTCTTAGGCACTGGTGGAATGAGGCATTATGACATCACAATATCTGCTCTGGATACCAGAGACTGTCATTCTGTAGTGTCTGTTTCAACCTCAGTCCTTCTACACCAGCATTCTTCAAAGCAAAGCTTGCGGGTCAGTGGTTGTGGCCATTCATAATCTGATTCTTCCCTCTTTCTTTAAAGAATGGCATGAAGATAGTTTCCCGCGGTTATCCGCGGGGACGGGAACGGTGATGAATTTTGTCACCGTGCCATTCTCTACTGCAGAATGAATGCACTTGTAAATCAGTATGAGTATGAACTGTATTCAGGGATGGATAGGGAGTCCATGAAGTGACTTGAAGAGAGGGGCAATGTGAGTATGGCGGCTCTGGCAGAATATGTCGTGCTGCAGAACTTTGAACGAATTGAAGGAGAGAGAGAATGGTTGAGTGGAAGACCAGAGAGAAGCAAGGTGCAGAGAAGAAAGTATTAATGGCTGATTAAGCAGTTCTCCCCATGTGCATTCCAAATACCTTTTGGACTATTTTTTTAAAATTCTGTATAATCAGATGAATATATTTTATTACTGATACTAATTGGCAAAACCCATATATTTCCCACTGTTTGAGAGGCCAAAATGATTTTGGATGAATCAACCTGCAGGCACTGGAAAGGGACAGGAACAACTGGGATCTCTCCTGCCCTGACTCCACTGAAAGGGATTACTTAAAAGAAGGCCCTGGGAGGGGGGGGGGGACTATGAGAAGGGGGTGATCGGGGAGAGGGGCTTTGGGGGCATCAGAAGGAAAGTTGCATTCAGGTGCTAGAATTGGGGCAGGAGGTTTTGGGGGCATCTTCATGATGGGGTTAGCATTGGGAGGGAGGTCTTTGAGGTAAGAGGCATTGGGAAGGGGGTTTGGCAGACCCTTTTAAGAAACAGCCAGGAAAATCGGGCTGTAACTTTGCAGCCTGTTGGTCCTGTGACAGAAAAATACCACTGGTTTTTTTGCTGGCAGTGTTTTTCCAGGAATAATGGAGCTTGTGGTGGTCATCTTAAGACGCATTATTCCACTTACATAGTAATTCGCTGTTTTGCATGGAGCTCCCCGGCAGTTGAAGTATCACGAGTTCCTATTTCTTGTTCACTGCCTTTCCTTCCAGCCTCCCTCTCTTTTACTCATAAGAACATAAGATTTGCCGCTCCTGGGTCAGACCAGTGGTCCATCGTGCCCAGAAGTCTGCTCACGTGGCGGCCCTTAGGTCAAAGACCAGCGCCCTAACTGAGACCAACCCTACCTGCGTACGTTCTGGTTCAGCAGGAACTTGCCTAACTTTGTCTTGAATCCCTGGAGGGTGTTTTCCCCTATAACAGCCTCCAGAAGAGCGTTCCAGATTTCTAGACTGACCGTTAACCCTATCAGTTTCCCATTTTCGCTTCCGGCATATAGCCTGATGGGTTCCGGTATGCTGTATATATCCTCTTCGGTAAATATAGATGCAAAAAAAATGTGTTCAGTCTGTCGGCAATTGCTTTGTCCTCCTTTAGCGCTCCCTTTATTCCTTGGTCATCCAACGGTCCCACCGATTCCTTCGCGGGTCGTTTCCCTTTAATATATCAAAAGAATGGCTTGAAGTTTTTCGCCTCCTTGGCTATTTTTTCCTCGTAGTCTCTTTTGGCCCCTTTTACCACCTTAAGGCACCTGCGTTGATGTTGTTTGTGCTTATTCCAGTTTTCGTCAGTTTTTGACCTTTTTCATTCCTTAAACGAAGTTTTTTTGTCTCTGATTGCTTCCTTTACCTCTATAGTGAGCCACGCCGGTTCTCCTACCACCCATGTACCACTTCTAATAATTTCAGTGTTTATGCAGCAACTCATTCACTGATGAGAACATGGCTAAAGATCGAAAAGAAACGGGGTGAAAAAACACTTGATCATTTCCAAGTGGTTCTTTAGAATTAAGGAAAAAACGGATACTGTAGAGCACTGAGCAACATAAGAGATGAAAATTGACATATTTAACTATGATTTGCTTTTGTGAAAGAACAACAAATAAAAGACTTTAAAAGGCAACAAATATATATATATTGATGATCTTGTATAGGTAGGGTTACCAGACATTTGGATTTTCCCAGACATGTCCTGCTTTACTTTATTCTTGGATCCTGTTTCTGTGGACTTTAGAAGGATAATCGTTGTCTTTCATTTTCATGTAAATCAATGTATCCTAGCTTAAAATTGTTACAGACTATTATCCTTTTTTTTTCTGTACAAGAGTTGATTCTTGGTTAATTATTGTAAATCTTATATATAAAAAAAAAAGGAGGACATGTCCGTGGAAATCCAGACATCTGATAACCATAGTTAATTTAGGTGCCTAAATTAAAACGCTTTTTAGAGAATATGGGCCTTTGTGTCTGAAACGGAAGCCAGAATGGTTAAAAAAAAAAAAAAAGAACAGGATGAAGGAGGAGAGAGAAACTACTAGAAATAAACTTATATTGGGGAAGAAAAAAAAAGAGGTGAGAAGACAAGGGGAGGAAAGAGAAGAAACATTGAACTTTGAGTGCGGCAACACTCCTACGCATTCTCTGCGCCTCTTTTAGGAATATTCACGTCTCAGATGTCTCGAATTGAATAACAGCTGCAAATGAAACAGGTAGACTGTCATTTGTCAGCGGAGAGATTGCCACGTATCTACCTGGAAGTGCTGTGATTTGCAGCCTTGGCTATAAAAGATCTAATGGAATTCACTCCTGGGAAAGCAAAGAACATCAGTAGAATCTTTTATACAGCTGAGAAAAAAATAAAAAAATCACTGGGGATGTAAGAGAAGGGCATTATTTGAGTGAGTAACACAAAATAAGTGCTTTATTCTCTGCTAGAGCTTGCATTACCTCCGTTGATCCTCCTATGAGCGAGCCAAGTGGGTAGACGCTCATCACTAATTTGTTTTCCACTATCGCTATACACCTACTTACAACTTCAGCCTACGTTTAAGCCTACAACTATTCCCACGTCTGACACGTCGATTGTTCTCCACTGAGCACCTCTTACCACTGTCTCAGAACTGGATAAAAAAAAGCCATAACACCCGCTGCAACTCTTGAGGCCAATAGTGGCAATCACAGCGGTGACCGTTACGATCCGTGCTGAGATTACCCACTCGTTCTTTTCAAAGCCCTTCTGATGGGACTGGAAAAAAAAAACATTTCCATGTTGGAACCTTTTTAACTTTTTCTTCGCCTCATGGTTAATGCAGTCAGTGGCCTGAAAACCAGGGGAAGCAGGTTTGATTTCCGCTGTAGCTCCCTGTGACTCTGGGCACGTCACTTCACTCTCCAGAAAGGCAGTACTGAGAGGGATATTGTGTAGGGAGGGGATGGTGTGTAGGGAAGGGATATTGGAGGTAAAAGAGGGGTTTTGGAACCTTGGGCAAGGAAGATATATGTGGAATTTGTATGGGATATATAAGAGCGTAGGGGTGTGTAGGGTTGTTTACCTCTAGGTGAGATATCTGAGGCGTATACATTTATATAAGGACATAGTAGGGATGTGATGTGTCTCCAGGGTTTTCTATCCAGGAGGGAAAGATTAAGACAGGTGTTTTCATTGGAAATTCAATTAGGCATATATACTGTAGATAGTTGGGTAGATGGTGGACATGCAGATCGCTTGTTCACTGTTGTGAAACTGGTGGACCTCAGCCACCTCTTCTCCACACTGAAGAGCCTCAACTTTGCTAGCCTTTCCTCATATGAAAGTTGATTTTCCCCTTAATACTTTTAGCTGCTCTTTTCTAGAAACATAGAAACATGATAAGAACATAAGAATTGCCGCTGCTGGGTCAGATCAATGGTCCATCGTGCCCTCGCACGGAAGCCTTTAGGTCAAAGACCAGTGCCCTATTTGAGTCTTGCCTTACCTGCGTATGTTCTGGTTCAGCAGAAACTTATCTAACCTTTTCTTGAATCCCTGGAAATTGCTTTCCCCTATAACAGCCTCCGGAAGAGCGTTCCAGATTTCTACCACTCTTTGGGTGAAGAAGATAAACTGCCAAATAGCCCTTTCAGTCTGCCCATCTGCAGTAACCATTATTTCCTCCATTCTCTAAGAGATCCCAAGTGACTATCCTAGGCTTTCTTGAAATCAGATAGTCTCTGTCTCTACCACCTCTACCGGGAGACTATTCCATGCATCTACCACTCTTTCTGTAAAAAGTATTTCCTTAGATTACTCCGGAGCCTATCACCTCTTAACTTCATCCTATGCTCTCTCATTGCAGAGTTTCCTTTCAAATGAAAGAGACTCGACTAATGCACATTTACATTATATAGGTATTTGAATGCCTCTTATCATATCTCCCCTCTCTCTATTGGCTGAGGCTCTTAACATTTGCATCTCCTCTTCCTATAGGCTAAGACTCTGTGCATTGTGAGGTCATAGAGCTGCCCATCTGCAGTAACCATTATCTCTTTCTCTCTCCGAGAGATGCCACGTGCCTATCCCAGGCCCTCGTGAATTCAGACACAGTCTCTGTCTCCACCACCTCTTCCGGGAGACTGATCCATGCATCTAACACCCTTTCCGTATAAAAGTATTTCCTTAGATTACTCCGGAGCCTGTCACCTCTTAACTTCATCCTATGCCCTATCTGTGCCTCTTCTTATCGCTACGTACAGTATATCTTGAAATATATGCTTCCCGAGGTGAATCATTTTATTTATTTATTAAATAATTTATATTCTGCATATCCTACAATTCTATGCGGATTACAAATTATTCAGGTATTCAAAGCATTTTTCCCTGTCTCAGTGGGCTCCCACTCTATCTAATGTACCTGGGGCAATGGGGATTAAGTGACTTGCCCAAGGTCACAAGGAGCAGTGCAGGATTTGAACCCACAACCCCAGGGTGCTGAGGCTGTAGCTCTAACCACTGCACCACACACTCCCATAAACTTTGCACTTGCTCGTATTAACCCCCCTGTTTTACTAAGGTGTGCTAAAGCGTTTTAGCGCACGCTAAAGCTACACACGCACTAAACACTAACGCGTTAGCGTTTAGCATGTGATTAGCAGGCGCTAAAATGCTTAGCGTACCTTTAGTAAAAGGAGCCCTAAATTTCATCTTCCATTTGGATGACCAGTCTTCTAGTTTCCTAGGGACTTCCAGTGATGTCTCATAATCTGCCCGCAATTGATCAACTTTGAATAATTTTGTGTCATCTGCATATTTAATGACCTCACTCATTTTTCCCATTTCCAGATCATTTAAAATTATGTTAAACAGGGTTCATAGACAACGGCGTGAAAGACAAAAGCGCGCGCCGACAATTGAGCGCAGTGCGCGCCGCCGTACCACTCTAAATTACAGTTTTTAGGGGCTCCGACGGGGGTTTTTGTTGGGGAACCCCCCCAGTTTACTTAATAGACATCGCGCCGGCGTTATGGGGGTTTGGGGGGTTGTAACCCTCCACATTTTACTGTAAACTGAACTTTTTCCCTAAAAACAGGGAAAAAGTTAAGTTTTCAGTAAAATGTGGGGGGTTAAAACCCCCCCATCCCCCACGACGCCCCCACAACGCGGCGCAGTCTCTATTAAGTAAAGTGGGTGGGACGCCCCCCCCCACACCCCCCCCCCACACCCCCCCGTCGGAGCGCTAAAAACAGTAATTTAGAGTGGTGCGGCAGCGCGCGCTGCACTCAATTGTCTGGGCGTGCCTTTGTCCCAGCGCGCTTTTGACCTGACACCATTAAACAGTACCAGTCCCATCACAGATCCTAGTGCTACTCCGCTATTCACTTTCTCCACTTGGCCACTTAAACTTAGGGTTCCTTTTACTAAGGTGCATTAGGGCCTTAACGCGCGGAATAGCACGAGCTAAATTGTCCCGCGTGCTAGACCTTAACCCCAGCTTTGAGCTGGCGTTATTCTAGAAGCATACCGCGCAGTAATTTCGTGCATGCGCTAAAAACGCTAGCGCACCTTAGCAAAAGGTTTTCTATCTTGTAACCAGTTCCCAATCCACAACAGAACGTTGCTTCCTATTTCATGACTTTCTGATTTCCTCATGAGTCTCTCACGAGAGACTTTGAAAAAAAGCTCTCTGAAATTCTAGCTACACTAAATTTTTAGATTTATATTTTTATTAAATACCAGCTGATGCCCCGGCGTTGCACAGGTATTTCATTATAGCAATAACACTGTAAATGGATTCAAATAAAGATACTTTATAGTGGTGAATGAAAGTATTTTTTTACAGCTTTATAAAAAGTACAATATTCAAATTATAATGTGAAATATTTGACAAAATGAATACAATACAACTAACACAAAACTTGATTATAAACAACATTTTTAGTTTCACCTCCAGGAGCAAGAACATATAAATTCTTGGGTGAACCCACCCTTGAGCAAGCAACATAGAGTTGTGGGCCGAGAGACCCCCAGAACATATCACCCCAGGTAGTGAGGGATCTGCATACCAAGTTTCGTTCAAATCGGGCAAGCCGTTTTTGCGTTGGCAGCTTTTTACATTTTTCCCATTGACTTGAATGGGTGAAATCTGATTTTCTGTTTGTAGCTCTGCCCACGTGTGCAGGTGGGCCGCGAGACCCCCAGAACATATCACCCCAGGTAGTGAGGGATCTGCATACCAAGTTTCGTTCAAATCGGGCAAGCCGTTTTTGCGTTGGCAGCTTTTTACATTTTTTCCATTGACATGAATGGGTGAAATCTGATTTTCTGTTTGTAGCTCCGCCCACGTGTGCAGGTGGGCCGCGAGACCCCCAGAACATATCACCCCAGGTAGTGAGGGATCTGCATACCAAGTTTCGTTCACATCGGGCAGGCCGTTTTTGTGTTGGCAGCTTTGTACAATTTTTCCATTGACATGAATGGGTGAAATCTAATTTTCTGTTTGTAGCTCCGCCCACATGTGCAGGTGGGCCGCGAGACCCCCAGAACATATCACCCCAGGTAGTGAGGGATCTGCATACCAAGTTTCGTTCAAATCGGTCAAGCCGTTTTTGAATTACTGTGAGATTGGCAGCTTTTTACATTTTTTCCATTGACATGAATGGGTGAAATCTGATTTTATGTTTGTAGCTCCGCCCATGTGTGCAGGTGGGCCGCGAGACCCCCAGAACATATCACCCCAGGTAGTGAGGGATCTGCATACCAAGTTTCGTTCAAATCGGGCAGGCCGTTTTTGCGTTGGCAGCTTTTTACATTTTTTTCCATTGACATGAATGGGTGAAATCTGATTTTCTGTTTGTAGCTCCGCCCACGTGTGCAGGTGGGCCGCGAGACCCCCAGAACATAACACCCAAGGTAGTGAGGGATCTGCATACCAAGTTTCGTTCAAATCGGGCAAGCCGTTTTTGCGTTGGCAGCTTTTTACATTTTTTCCATTGACATGAATGGGTGAAATCTGATTTTCTGTTTGTAGCTCCGCCCACGTGTGCAGGTGGGCCGCGAGACCCCCAGAACATATCACCCCAGGTAGTGAGGGATCTGCATACCAAGTTTCGTTCAAATCGGTCAAGCCGTTTTTGCGTGATCGCAGCACATACACACACACATACATACCTCCGATTTTATATATATAGATTTAGAAATCCGCCTTTATCCAAGGTGGATAACAACAAAGCTTTCATACTTAAACTGCCTCACATTTATTCTCAGCTTTGCAGACTATTTAATTATTTATTCATTCATTCAATTTTCTATTGTGTTCTCCTAGGGGAGCTCCAGGTACTTGAGCATTTTTTCCCTGTCTGTCCTGGTGTGCTCATGATCTATCTAGTGTACCTGGGGCAATGAGGGATTAAGTAACTTGCCCAGGGTCACAAGGAGCAGCGTGAGTTTGAACCCCCAACCTCAGGGCGCTGTGGCTGTGGCTTTAACCACTGCGCCATTCTAGAAATCAAAATGTAGTATAAGTGAGCCAAGAAAAGGACAATCAAGACATTGTGACATCACTGATGAGGTTGGCTCTTATGGTGGAATGAGGCATTATGACATCACAATCTCAGCTCTGGTTATCAGAAGCTGAAACTTTTCACACTATTTATTTACTCAACTTTCTATACTGTTCTCCTAGGGGAGCTCGGAATGGTTTACATGAATTTATTCAGGTACTCAAGCATTTTTCCATGTTTGTCCTGGTGGGCTCATGATAGAGAGGCTTGCCCAAGGTCATGGGGAGTAGCATGGGTTTGAACCCACAACTCTAGGGTGCTGAGGCTGTAGCTTTGACCACTGCACCACACTCTCACCCTCTTTCCTGGAGCAGTGACAGAATCCAGGTGAAAAGATCTTTGAGCTGATTTCCTGGAGCAAGTCTGCTTCCTTAAAATGCCTTGATGCATGCATGCTCTTCTGTTTTGTGACTTGGCTTTAGTTATTCCCCTTGGCAATGGAATTGTATTCGACTTTTTCTTTAATCAGAAAACTGAAACTTTTCATCTTGGTATTTCTGGTTTATGTCTTTTTAATAGAATTTGTTTGCTTAAAGTTGATGCTTATGTCCTCTACAGCACTTTCAGATAATATCATCAGGTATCCCGCTGATATCACGCAGCCTAAAAGCTAATTAGCATAAATACTTTCTACTGCGAAGGGAGGCTGGGGGGAGCTCAAATAAAACAGATCATCGTACTGTATGGAAAACACAATTTAAAAAGATTTTTTTAATGAATCTCTTAAAATAGGGAAGAGAGCAAGTATGCATTATGATAGGAGAGATGCAGATGCAAGTTACTTTCAGTTTCAGTTTTTGGTGGCAGAGAGAAGGGGGGAAATGGAGCTGCCTAAAAGATTTTGGGGTGGACATTTCTTAATCCCACTGTAGATGAGATAGGCCATAAGAATCTTGTTTCCTAATAATTGAGTATAAAACATATACGGCCTCTTTTACAAAGCTGCGTGGCAACAGCCCTGAAGCCCTTTAAATCTCTATTGGCTTCGAGGCCGTTAGCGCAGCTTTCTAAAAAAGGCCGTTAGCTTTGATTTAGCCTTAATTCTAAATTTAGACACAGAGGTTTGGTTTTGTAGGCCAAAATGAAGAACTGGACCTTGGCTGATGCAGGAGACATACACAAAGCTCATAATAATTTCTCAAGATTCTTTATACTGACAGATTAATATTCTTGTTCAAAATATAAAGTAGTGTCCCAGCCCTTGGTGGTCTCCAGCTTGATTCTCTGTCTCCTTCTCTGGTCTTGTCTCTGTAGAGATATCTAGGCAGACTAGGCTTTAACTTAAAGCTACACTTATCCCTCCGTATTCGCTGTCATAGGAGATTAACAGAATTGCGAATACAGAAAAATCGCAAATAACTTTTTCATTTTTTATTCGCTGTTTTTCTATTATAAACCATCGTGAATATGGTGAAACCGCGAATAACATGGTAGGAGACCTGGCCTGTTCCTGAAAGAGAGGCAAAACACGGTGAAGAAAGTACTGGGAATCAGTGCTTTTCTCTGTAAACGCATGGAATCAGCGATTTCTCTATGCAAGCTGATGTAATATAGGGGGAGGAGCCAGCAAGCTAAAAACCGCAAAGAATCAAAACCGCGATCGCGAATACGGAGGGAGAAGTGTATATGTTAAAATGAGGACAGATGGTTCTGTAAAGTGATATGAGGGGCATAGAGAAGGTGGATAGGGACAGATTCTTCAGACTGAAGGGGACAGCAAATACGAGGGGGCATTCTGAGAAACTGAAGGGTGACAGGTTCAAAACAAATGCAAGGAAGTTTTTTTTCACCCAAAGGGTCGTGGACACTTGGAATGCGCTACCGGAGGAAGTGATCAGGCAGAATACGGTACAAGGATTCAAACAGGGATTGGATGGATTCCTGAGGGATAAAGGGATCGTGGGATACTGAGGGAGGAGCTGGGATGTAACACAAGTATAGGCAGTTAACCAGGTAATGAGTATAAACCAACCAGGTCGTGCATGTGCAAGACCGGAGGGCTAGGACTTCGATAGGAAGGCAGGACTTAAATGGGAAACCAAGGTGGCAAGGGAGCCCCTTCTGATGATTCAGACAGGTCTTGACCTGTTTTAGGCCGCCGCGGGAGCGGACTGCTGGGCGGGATGGACCTGTGGTCTGACCCGGCGGAGGCACTGCTTATGTTCTTATGTTCAGACAGTGGAGTACTGTCCCTCAAAAGTGAAGACCAGAGTACTGGCATGGTGGTGGGGTGGCAAACTATCCCGGTGCTTCTTCTCCTCTCTGCCTCCCCCCTCCCCCCCCCCCACGCATGTACCTCTTGAAATGTTTGTCGGCATGAGTCGCGTCATCCACCTGCTGCTCGCGCCGGCCTAGGCTCCCTTCTGACATCACTTTGTTGTCACAGGACTGGGACATGATGTCAGTAGGGAGCCGTGGCTGGTCTGAGTAGCAGGTGGATGACGCGAATCACGCCGGCAACCCTGTCAAGAGGCACGCGGGGGCCGGAGCGGAGAAGAGTAGGGGGAAGACACACAGGGGTCCTTTTACTAAGGCGCGCTAACCGATTTAGCACACACTAATTGATGTAGCGCGTCTGTAGAATATAATGGGCGCATTTGCATGCGTTACTCATTAGCGCGCGCTAAATTGGCTAGCGTACCATAGTAAAAGAGGTGCCACTGCCTTGTGTAGCAACCACTCTCGCTATGCCACTGGACCAGAGAATAAGAGAAAGAACTCCAATCTACCTTCTAAGCACCAATACTTGTTTTATCATTCATTCATTCAGTTTTCTATACCGTTCTCCCAGGGGCGCTCAGAACGGTTTACATGAATTTATTCAGGTATTCAGGCATTATTCCCTGACTGTCCTGGTGGGCTCACAGTCTGTTGGTCTTTGACCTGGGGGCTGCCGCGTGAGCAGACTGCTGGGTAAGATGGACCACCGGTCTGACCCAGCAGCGGCAATTCTTATGTTCTTATGTCCTAGGTTCCAAATGCTGAAGTTGCCGTCCAAGTTCACTTCAGCCTATCCAACCATCTAATGGACCTGGGGCAATGCCCATCTCCAACCATAGTGCTGCATTCTCAGACAAAATATGGTAAACGATAGTACGGCAAATCATAGCTAACAAGGCATGGTAAAACATAATGTGGTGAAACATAGCACAGCAAATATAATATTACAAAGCATGGTTAATATACAGTAGTATTGTTTATTGAAAGCTTCTATGCTGCTGCTAATGACTGGGGGAGTCAATTCAGAGCGGTTTATATGAACTTTGTGATGGTGTTATAATACATGAGCTTCTGTAAAGGTGTTACAATACAGAATTTGCGTTTCCTGGGATGGTTTCAATCCAGACATTCTTAAACCTTAATCAATACTTGTGCTTTTGAAAAGGTGTTGCAATACAGAATTAGCGTTGGCTCTCAATAAAGCCTTCTTATTTTCACCTATAATATATTATCAATCTACCTGTTTATACATACCTACTTGTACATACCTCTATAAAATATATCATATATTTATTCATATTATACCTTCTTATATACACACATAAATAAATACATATATACATCCATATTTAGTATCATATGTTCATATTACTCCTGTTTCAATTTGCGCTTTCTGTATAGTGATCTATGTTCATCTTGGAAGTACTAACTTCCTGATAAATCTGGTTATCTGTGCTATCAATATCTTATCCTCTGTTCCTACTATGTTCATCCTAGTGGGGACTAGACAACTATCTCCTCTTTGTTGCATTATTGTGAAGAAGATGGTCTTCATCCCTTTCTTGGACTTTCCAGTGTCCTATTCTAGTTTCAATTCATTGGGAAGGACGTTCCACCATCTTGGAGCCATCACTGAGAGCATTCTTTCCCTGACGCTTTTGTATTTGATGTCTCTGAAGGAGGGCATTTCCAGCAGGAGGCATTGGTTTGAGCGTAGTATGCGTGCTGGTGTGTGCTGATATAGTCTGTCCGCTACATATTGTGGTTCTAAGAGATGAACGAGTTTGTATGTCAGCAACAAGATCTTTCACCCTGCTTTCGATTGGGAGCCAGTTTAGCTTTTTCAGTAGTGGGGTGGCACTCGTCAGCCTCGGTTTTCCCAGCAGAAATCTTGCTGCTACATTTTGTACCATTTGAATCTGCTTAAACATGTACTTTGGAATGTCTAGGAGGATCACGTTACAGTAGTCAAAGATTGAGAATACCAGAGTTATTATTACGTTGGACATTGCTTGGTGGGTGATGTAGGGCTTAAGTCCTCTGACCCAGTAGAGTTTGCCATATGCATTTTTTTTACGATGCGCTGTATTTGTATTGTCATGTCTAGATTTCGGTTTAGCCATACTCCTAGGTTTCTTAGTCCCTGCATGGAAGATTTTAAGATGTTCAAAGTAAGTTGGTTTCTTGGGCTATTTTCTTCCCATTACTTAATTAGAAATAATTCTGTTTTCTCCTTGTTGGTTACTAGTCCATTTGTTTGGAACCACTCGAAAAAAAATTTTTTTCTAGGCCTGCCTTGATCCTCTGTTTAGTTTTCATATTTTATTTCTTTAGTGGGATAATCAGTTGAACATCATCTGTGTAGACGTAACATTCCCATCCCAGTTTTCTGATGAAGTTCCCTAGCGGTTGGAGGAAGATGTTGGAAACCATGGGTGATCTAGCTAATCCCTTTGGAACTCCTAGGTCTGTTTCTTTCCAGTTGCTTGTATTTCACTGCCTTTCTGCCCCCAGTCTATTTGTAAGAAAAGATTCAATCCATGCTATGACATTTCCTTTGAGGCCCAAGGTCATGCGTCTTGATTTTAGCAATGCATGTTGGACTAGGTTGAAGGCTGCTGAGAGGTTCAGGAACCCTAGTAGCACATCTTCTCCTTTTGCATGGTGTTTCAGGATCGAGTCCTGTACTGCTACTACTGTGTTTCCCCGAAAATAAGACACTGTCTTATATTAATTTGGGGCCCCAAAAAAGGCACTAGGCCTTATTTTCGGGGATGTCTTATTTTTTTCATGTAATGATCATATCTCCCTTCATCTCCTCCACCCCAATTCTTCCTATTTCCTTTCTCTACCCCACATGTGCAGCATTTTTCTCCCTTCTCACCCATCCCCATGTGCAGTATCTTTCTAGCCCTCCCTCCCATCCCTTATGCAGCAGATCCCTTGCAGCTTCTATCCCTCCCTTCCTCCCATCCCCCCATGTAGCATCTTTCTATCCCCCCGCCGCTGCACAACTCCCCCCCTCCCGCTCACTGATCCATCTCTCCCTCCCATCTGAACCACAAGACAGGAACATCTTATAACAAACCAGCAGTGTTGGCACTCGGCTGCAATCTACACAGGCTGCTTCACGGCCTTCTATCTCCCGGGCGTTCCTCTGCCGTGTTGCTGATGACTCGTGGAGGTGACGCTCCTAGTTTTGTTTGCTGCATTTACCGCAGCAGCATTGCTACCATGGCTTCGAAAAAGGAGCCCTCACTTTTGCAGTCACCTCTCACGTTTGTCACTCTCTGCCAAACCTACTTGCTCGTCCTCTGATCAGTCATAAAATGGCTTCCAACATAACATGGAATATACAAATTATTCGTAAGGAAACAGAACGAGCTGCTATTTTTTTTTTTACCTAAGCAAAAATGAGCTATAATTGGTATAGTTACAAGAAAAGGTGGCTACTTTTTTTTCATTTCTGTAATACTTTAGTCAGGTGGTGTTAGTTCTGTTCCTAAAACCCAGGAGATGTTTTCAAGAGGCCAGAATTATCTGGAAATAATTCCATGCTACTGCCTAATTAATGAGAAACTCTGGGGACTGAAGAAATATCTAGTATACTGTAATTATAGAAATGGAAAAAGCTATGGAAATTTATGAATACATATATTATAAAATAGGCTGAAAGCAAAGATTAGTGTTAAACTGAACAAATAACTCTAAGGTTTGTTCATGCTACTTAATGAAATTATATCTATTATTTATATTACTATATGTTAATAATATTCCATTTTCCCAGAGCTCTGTGTTGCTGATTATATTAATGCTACTTCTGTTAATGTCATATAGCATTATTATCAAACATTGCAGCAAACCAACTCTTAACAATTCATATGCTGCATGTACTATAAGGAGGTACTTTTATAACTGAACCCCACTTCTTTGCCTCCATTATTATCAACCTCTCCCATTGGTTCACTCTTGAGTTCATTATCTGAATTTAACATTCCAACCAACTCTGACATCACATCATCGATTCTGTCTATAAAATTCACTAATGCACCCCATGGCCCAATACCATCGACCCTACCTTCAACCAATTTTTACAATAATTTCTAACAGCCTAAAGCCCTTGCCTACTTGTATAAATGCAAAATTACATTACATTACAGATTTCTATTCCGCCATTATCTTTCGGTTCAAAGCGGATTACAAAAGAGTTATGGAAGAAGGGTTACAACGTTAGATCAGAGAAGGTTTCCAAGAGAGGGAAAAGTAGGATCTGGGGTAAGGGAGGGGAAGGTAAGAAGGGGGTATTCGTGGTATTACGCTTTGTTAAGGGATTTCTTGAACAGTATAGTTTTATTTCCTTTCCGAACATCTTGTAGTCTGGGATTGTTATCAATAGGTTGGAGATTTGGTCATCTATTTTTGCTGTTTGAGTGGCTAGTAGGCCGTCATATAGTTTTTTCCATTTTACTTCTTTGATTGGAGGGTAGGTGAATGGGGTGTGTGTTTTTCTATGCCTGGTAGAGGTAGTTTGAAGGCAAAAGGTTCCTTGTTGCTTCAAGAAGGGAAGTAGTCTACCAAGAAAACGTTGCTCATCAAAGCCTATAAACTGTACCTGAAGGATCTTGGGCTTTAAAACATCATCCCTAGGTGCATCATCTGTTAGAAGATTAGGTCTACTAGACTTTGTGGGTGGTAAAGAGACAAATAAAATAGCTCTTAAGTTGAAAACATGATTGGTCCAAATGCATTGGCAGTGTACACATTGACCTTCAAGGACTCTACAGCTGCACAGAATGTGGAGGATGCATCGGCACTATGTGCATTTATAATGTCCAGCAATGGTAATGGCATACCTACAGTATGCAAACGGGGATACACATGCTTCCCTACGAGCACATATCAGGAAGGCAGTCAAAGAATCAGTCAATAGGGTTCATAATAAATTGTCCCAAATATCACTTAAGCCAATTCTCTCAACTGGAATTTAGAGGAGATCTGCTAGACTCTACTTGGGTAGAAGCCACTCTTACACAAAAAGGATTGCCACCATCATATCCATGATGGAAGACAAAAAGTAGACTACTGCATGAGATATGTTGAGGTTGTTAGACCTTTGGCTTTAACCATGCATATATCTCCTTTGGCAGTTCTCAATTTGAGACAAACCCAATGGGCCACATACTTCCAGTAGAGTCAAGCCACTTAGAAGTTGTGAGATACCATCCAAGTTACACAGTAGCTCAGGAACTAGTGTCCTAATGGTTGATCCTATTAATTCTGGCACGGGACAGCTTCTGGAGGTAAAAGGAAAAGGGTAATGGGTCAAAGAGTAGGAATCAGCTGCCAGAATTTGGAGCACTACAATTTGCATACCTAGGCCTATATTGGTAGGCACGGTTGGAAACGGCACCTACTGCATGTTATTCAAAGTTAGGTGCCATTTATAGAATTGTGCCTAGAAGTGCTTACTTAGCTTAGATGCTGGTAGGCATCATAATGCTAGGCGCTGGTTTTCTTGCATTTTGGGTAACGATGCAAAAGGGGCCCTTTGAGTTTAGTGGTCCCTGGTGATAATCAGCGGCGCAAGGGGTGTTAACCGATTTAGCATGCTTTAAACGCTAAAATGCCTATACAAATATAATGGGTAAATGAGTACTTAGAGCATGCTAATCGATCACTTCAAAGAGACCACTTAAGAAGCATAACCATCAAAGTCAGCGGCATACATCCTTTGAATGTCGGGGCCCTTAATGTGGAGAGTTATGCTCCTAAATTGGCCTCTGAAAATTTAATAGGGGTGAGTCCCTGAAATGACCCCTTTGAAAGATTTGTTTAGTTTTGCTCCAGCATGAGATATGTCATATGTTACTCATTTGCTACTCCTTGGGTTTTGGCCAGGCAGTAAGGATCTGGATTGGCCACCGTGAGAACAGGCTACTGGGCTTGATGGACCATTGGTCTGGCCCAGTAAGGCTATTCTTATAAGGGGCTAGTATTCTACTCTCCTTGGATAACATTTGTTACAAAGTAAGTAGCTTTTCCTTCACTTATATTTTAGGTAGTATTGCTCCTGTCACCTACCAACTAGGCTCCCAGGAAATGCTAGAAGATCTGGAGATGGGAAATTTTGAGAAGGGGTGTAGGACTTTTTGAACCTGCACCAAACTTTGACACAATGCTTGACTTGGGGCCCACTAACCTTGTATTGCTACAGCGAGAACATGTAATGTGCCAGGTTGTAGCACCACAAAATCTAATTTAACATGTTAATCTCTAACCTACAGCAATGAGGTTCTCACGTGGGACCATCATCTTAACTGAATTAAAATCTGTTAGGCTTTAATCTGACGGTGTCAGGTCAAAAGCGCGCCGGGACAAAGGCGCGCCCAGACAATTGAGCACAGCGTGGGGGTGCGTGCCGCAGAAAATTACAGTTTTTAGGGCTCCGACGGGGGGGGTGGGGGGGGGGGGAACCCCCCACTTTACTTAATAGAGATCGCGCCGGGTTGTGGGGGCGTTGTGGGGGGTTTGGGGGGTTGTAACCCTCCACATTTTACTGAAAACTTCACTTTTTCCCTGTTTTTAGGGAAAAAGTTAAGTTCACAGTAAAATGTGGACGGTTACAACCCCCCAAACCCCCCATAACGCCGGCGCGATCTCTATTAAGTAAAATGGGGGGGCTCCCCAACAAAACCCCCCGTCGGATACCCTAAAAACTGTAATTTTCTTTGGTGCGCACCTCCGTCTTGCGCTCAGTTGTCGGCGCGCGCCTTTGTCTTTCGCGGGGTTGTCTATGAACCAATCTGACTAAAGTCTTTCTTACATAAGAGGTACCACAGTTTATCAACTAGCCATCTAAATATGATATTAAAGCTGATCACAGTGGCCAATCCAGGTCCCTAGTACCTGACCAAAACCCAAGAAGTAGCAACATTCCATGCTACCGATCCAGGGCAAGCAGTGGCTTCCCCCATATCTCTCAATAACAGACAATAAGAACATAAGAATAGCCTTACAGGGTTAGACCAATGATCCATTAAGCCCAGTATCCCGTTCTCACGGTAGCCAATCCAGGTCCCTAGTACCTAGCCAAAACCCAAGGAGTAGCAACGCAGGGAAAGGGGGGGGACATGATTGAGACATTGAAATACATCACAGGACGTGTCGAGGTGGAAGACGACATCTTCTTTCCCAAAGGACCCTCGGTCACAAGGGGGCACCCGCTCAAACTCAGAGGAGGGAAATTTAATGGTGACACCAGGAAGTATTTCTTCACAGAAAGGGTAGTAGATCACTGGAACAAGCTTCCAATGCAGGTGATCAAGGCCACCAGCGTGCTTGACTTTAAGAATAAATGGAACATCCAGTGGGATCCCTACAAGGGTAGAGTTAAGGAACTAGGTCATTAGCACTCAGACTTAATGGGGTGGGTCAGAAGAGTGGGCAGACTTGATGGTCTATAGCCCTTTTCTGCCGTCATCTTTCTATGTTTCTATGTTTCTATTCCATGCTACCGATCCAGGGCAAGCAGTGGCTTCCCCCATGTCTCTCAATAACAGACAATAAAAACATAAGAATAGCCTTACAGGGTTAGACCAATGGTCCATTAAGCCCAGTAGCCCATTTTCACGGTAGCCAATCCAGGTCCCTAGTACCTGGCCAAAACCCAAGGAGTAGCAACATTCCATGCTACTGATCCAGGGCAAGCAGTGGCTTCCCCCATGTCTCTCAATAATAGACAATAAGAATATAAGAATATCCTTACAGGGTCAGACCAATGGTCCATTAAGCCCAGTAGCCCATTCTCACGGTAGCCAATCCAGGTCCCTAGTACCTGGCCAAAACCCAAGGAGTAGCAACATTCCATGCTACCAATCCAGGGAAAGCAGTGGCTTCCCCCATGTCTCTCAATAACAGACAATAAGAACATAAGAATAGCCTTGAAGGGTCAGACCTGAATCCCTTTTCTTGTTTGGAATTATTCTTATTCTGTTTTGTTTTGGTAATCCCTTCCTTAATATTGCAGTAAATCGTCTCTGCAATTAGTGATAATTTTTCAAGGGTTTTAGTGCATTTATGGTATTAGACATACAGATCATTCTCTTCAACAGCTGTGTGAAATTAGGTTTATAGGTTTCTGAATTTAGTTGGATTTTTAGCCAAAAATTCAGATTCCAAAATTCATCAGAGAATCCATCACAATTTAGACACCTAAAACTTTGGGCATTTAAGTGATGTGATATACATCTTAAAATAAAGTAACAGCTTAGCTCAATAGGTGCTGAAGAATCTAGAACGGGGGTGGGAAACTCCGGTCCTCGAGGGCCGGAATCCATTCGGGTTTTCAGGATTTCCCCAATGAATATGCATTGAAAGCAGTGCATGCAAATAGATCTCATGCATATTCATTGAGGAAATCCTGAAAACCCGACTGGATTCCGGCCCTTGAGGACTGGATTTGCCCATCCCTGATCTAGAAGCTGAAATCCAAAATGGTCTTCTGTGAAATAATTCACATATTTGGATGAGCTCTTTCTCATTTTGTTTCTTAATCTGCCTGAATGATCCCCTTGAGATGCACACACAGGCAAAGCTTATTATTCATGACCACTCGAGTCACTTGTTGATTTAAATTTTAAAGGATTCAAAGCACATCAGCTACATTAGGGTGGTGGTTCACTTGAATCAGGAATACTTGGGTAAGTAAAATGGATTTTAACTCCTGGGCTTTGAATTAATGAAGAACAGAAAACACGGAGCTCATCAGTTGAATATTGTACAAGGAAACATTTTGGGTTTCAGTTACAATCCCTAACAACTCTTTCAATCTTTCTCATGAAGCTTTTTGAAGTATCTCGAAATATCAAAAAACATTTCGTACCATAATATATTTTCCCTCCCTTCTCTCTCCTCCCTTTAATTTTTATCTCGATGTATTTACTAACTTACCCTCACCATTCCCCTTTCGTTTTATGTACGTTAGTCTGTTCAAACTCCCTTTTTATTTGTTTTTTTGGGGACCCGTCAAAAGCGCGCAGGACATTGGCGCGCCCACAATCTCGCCCTGACATTTGTGCATAGGTCAAATGTGTCATTCTTTCTGTTTGCATTCTGAAGGTGTGTGTGTGTTGGGGGGGCATTATAGTTACAACTCCCCGTGTTCCTGCTGGGGTGTGTGTGGGAGGGGGAACCCTCCCCCCACTATAATAATAATAATAATAATAATAATAATAATAACTTTATTCTTATATACCGCCAACAATCTTACTGAAAACTCCCGAATAGTGAGAACGGGAAGGAGAACGGTAGTTTTCACCAACCCCCCCCTACGGAAGTGCGAGGAGTTGTAATTGTAGTGGGGGGATTCCACCCCCCCCAATCTCCTTCAGAACACAAATGGAAAGGCCTCAAACTGGCGTGCAAATGTTAGGGTGGGATTGTCGGCGTGCAAATGTCCTGCGCCTTCAATGGTGTACCTATTTTTTAACTCCAGAT
Organism: Geotrypetes seraphini; assembly: GCF_902459505.1. Lineage (NCBI taxonomy): Eukaryota > Metazoa > Chordata > Amphibia > Gymnophiona > Dermophiidae > Geotrypetes > Geotrypetes seraphini. The sequence goes on from NC_047089.1 coordinate 20,402,888, forward strand.
AAGTTATATCTTTTATTAATCTCTATTTTATTGTAAGCCATTTAGATTCCTATTTGATAAACAGTACATCAAAAATAAAGAACCTTGAAACTATGGACTCTTTAGCACCTCAGGGGATAAATGAAGACAAGGATTCTCTACTATTCTTGTGACGTTGAACAGATAGGCTCAGGGCAGGATTAATTCATCGAGGGCCCCTAGGCACACAAGTACACTGGGCCCCCTGCCCCGCCCCACCCCACCATGCGCCTAGGCGGAAACAGGAAGCTGCGTCAGAGGGAAGCTTTGGGCAAGCAGCACCGCTTGCACAATTACAGTTCCCGTTGCCTTTCTTACCCACGTTGCTTTTTTGTCTTACTTTCCGTCGATGGGGAGGGGGCTGCGTTGCCAATTGGGGTGGGGCCCACGTTGCTGATCGGGGGGGGGCCTGCGTTGCCAATCGATGCTGGAGGGGCCCATCGCCATTTGGAAAAAACAATGTTAATGTCCTCCTTCATCGGGCCCCCCTGACCATTTCGGGCCCTTGGCACGTGCCTACATGGCCTATTGGTTAATCCTGCTCTGGGTAGGCTCAGTATTCAGGTGTTTGGGTTTTTTGGTTTTGTGCTCTGAATGATTCATTCAGTTATTATCTTTTGTATATTTGTTGGTTTATTAATATTTGTTTATTTTAAAAATTTATATCCCTTTTATATCCTAAGCGGGTAACATGAGGTTGTTCACAACCATCAACGTTCTGGATTAGTGCCCAAAATAAGAATGGGCTCTATGGTTGATTTTCAATTTTTAATAGCACTTGTAAGGGCTAGTTCTATAATCCATAGGTGCTAGTAACATGTATGAATGGGATATACAGATGTAAAATGGCATCTATGTACAGTATATCCTGAAATTTCATAAAGGATGCAAGATATACAGACCGCCAGTCATACACAGAAATATAGATGCAAGGAAAGGGGGCATGTTCTAGGCAGTTCTTTCATGAATATGTGAATTCCATTTTTTTTAGAACGTCAACATACTAGAAAACCGTGGTATTTACACAAGCTCAAAATCTTGCAAAAAACCTAATTAGCTTGCCTTTTGAGTTTTGGGCTTGAAGGACTGCTTAGTGGTGAACTTCTCAACGCATACTAGCAAATCCACCTCCTCCGTGACAGTTTGTCTTTGTGAAGAAGGCTCCTTTCTTCCCAACTTTGTAAGCACATATTTACAAAACCTGCATGAGAAAGTGCCACTATATAGGGATGCTCAGGAGATGAGTTTGAGAGAAGCACAAGTGAAGTCACAGTTTGCATGTGTATTTTATAAAATATGCAGGTACTTTATACCTTCTCTACAATCTCTGGCCATAAAATCTCATTGTAGGTGCCATTTTTGCAGCACTAACACTAGAGGGCAGCAGCACCATTTTAACAGCTAAACAGAATGGAAGTGGAGGAGATTTCTTGTACCTTGGACTTTTGTGCAACCACTATGGAACCCAAGGTGAGTCCCAAGGGTGGCTGGAAAGTCCTGGGGATGGGGTGGAGTGGGGGGGTCTAGTACTGGTGATCAGGGGATGGGATGTGAGTGGTCCTCTGTGGTGGGGCTGTTCTCACACAACTGGACTACAGGTAGCACGATTGCACTTATCAATATCTCTGTGAATGCAGCTGCACTATTGGCAGTCCTGACAGCTAGTGCATGGTACCAGCTCCGCACTGCATGTCAACACCTTAGATATGGTGACGTCATCAATCATGTTCTTATGGCTGTGGAGCCATGTTTCCAGTTTGGAGCAGTTTATTCCAGTTTGGAGAGGTTATTCTCCTGATGCAACAACCCGCAAAATAAGGCCTTTTGTTGAGAGAATGTAGAAAATTGTGGTCTACAAACATCGTTTGATTTGGAGAGTTTTGACGACTACAATCGACGATGGATTTACAAGGAAGCAGTGGATTTGTAAATTAAAAGACTGCTCTAAAGCTAAGTAACCTTTTTGAATACTGCTATGAAGTTTTGTAACTCTCTGATATAAGTAATTTGTGCCCGGTGACTCATACAAGTATTAGTATTCAGTCCATTTTTTTTTTTCCTTATAGAAGGGAGTTTTTTCTTCTCTGGCATTTTTCCGGCAGTGGGCCAATGATAACAACTGTGACTCCAGCAGAAGTATAGTCTAGAGGTCTGCACGGAGGGGATCGCGGGAATCCCGCGGGGCCCGCGGGAATCCCCCCTAACTCACGGGACTCCCACGCGGACCCCCCTCTGGCCCACTGGACTCCCACAGGGACCCCTCCTAGCCAACGGGACTCCCACGGGGATGGAAGGCTTTGGAAGCAGTGTTTGTCCATGTAATATAATGGATACGTCAGCCTTAGTAAAAGAGGGGGTTTATAAGTTAATTACCTGAACAGAAAACAAAAAAAGGGTTTCACCAAAGAGATTCCACAAGGAAAACAGCAAAAGAAACTGTGGAATTGATGATCCTGTCAGAAGTAATTGCTGCTTTTTATGGGGACGGGCGGGGATGGAGGCAATTCCTTGCGGGGATGGGTGGGGACAGAGAGGATCCTGGCGGGGACGGGTGGGGATGGAGAGGATCCCGGCGGGGACGGGTGGGGATGGAGAGGATCCTGATGGGGACGGGTGGGGATGGGTGGGATTTCTGTCCCCATGCAACTCTCTGGTATAGTCTCCCTTTTTGAGCAGTGATCCTTCGGGATTTTGAGGCCTCTTTGATAGAGATATTTTTAGATCGATTTATCACTTGTAGGGTTACCAGACATCCGGATTCCCCCAGACATGTCTGGGGTTCCAGATGGATTTTCAAAACACGGCACTTTGTCTGGGTTTTGAAAAGCCTCTAGCAGTGAGCGACATCAGGACGGCCTCTGTGCATGCGCGGATGTAACGTGGTAACATCATGCGCATGTGCGTCACATCATCGTGTCATACCAATGTATGCGCAGATGCCATCCTGACGAGCAAACAGGTTGAGGGGGCGGGGGGTGGATGGGGCATGATGGGCAGAATGGGGCGGGCCTGGGGGCTGGGCCATGGGTCCGGATCTGGTAACCCTAGTCACGCGGCAAAAAATATATGTAGACACAGTTAGTGTTATGTGTTTTACTATATGGTATACTGTCTTCTAGAGAATGACACAGGGACAATTTTTTTCCCATCCCCGCAGGCACTCAATTTCCCCGTCCTGTCCCCGCGAGTTTTGTTACTGTCCCTGCCCCATTCCGGGAAGCTCTGCCTTAACCGTACAAGCCTCGAACATTTATGATTTTAAAGTGTTTGAGGCTTGTGTAGCTGAGGATGGAGCTCAGGCATTGGTGGAACGAGGCATTATGACATCACAATCTGAGCTCTAGAATGTTGCTACTTAAGATTTTAAAGTGTTTGAGGCTTGTGCAGATGAGGACGGAGCTTAGGCATTGGTGGAATGAGACATTATGACATCACAATCTGAGCTCTAGAATGTCGCTACTTAAGATTTTAAAGTGTTTGAGGCTTGTGCAGATGAGGACGGAGCTTAGGCATTGGTGGAATGAGGCATTATGACATCACAATCTGAGCTCTAGAATGTTGCTACTTAGGATTTTAAAGTGTTTAGGGCTTGTGCAGATGAGAACAGGGCTTAGGCATTGGTGGAATGAGGCATTATGACATCACAATCTGAGCTCTAGAATGTCGCTACTTAAGATTTTAAAGTGTTTGAGGCTTGTGCAGAGGAGGATGGAGCTTAGGCATTGGTGGAATGAGGCACTATGACATCACAATCTGAGCTCTGGAATATTGCTACTTAGGATTTTAAAGTGTTTCGGCTTGTGCAGATGAGGACTGAGCTTGCAGGAATGGGACAGGGACAGGAAAAGAAAAGGAGTTCCCGGGGACGGGGAAAAATTTGTCCCCGTGTCATCTCCCCCTTTGTTTTTGATAGGTTAACCCCTTAGATATCCCAGGAGCAGGTCTAACTCCTGACATCGATCTGGGGTGTTGCAGATGTGCCCTCCCCTTCTGAAATGGGTAATGCACGTCTTTGTTTTCATTCCATTCTGATCCCACCTAATCCATATCCTTTGTCACATAGATGTTCTTCAGTTTTAGACATCTATATCCAGGCTTTGTTAAAACTGGGACTTAGACATCCATACAATATAAACATTTAAAACACAATCAGGGCTTTTAAAATAAGAGTTTTTATGTTTTATTATGCACTGGAACCACATTGTGGGGTCCTTTTACTAAGTTGCGCTAACGGATTTAGCGCATGCTACCCAATTTAGCATGCACTAAATTCTAAGGCGCCGCTGCATTTAGCGCGTGCTAATCTTTAGCGTGCACTAAATCGGTTAACGCATGCTAAATCAGTTAGCGCGCCTTAGTAAAAAGACCCCTATATATGTTACTAGTGTTTTAGCCCGTTACATTAACGGGTGCTAGTAAAGCCTACTTCCCTCACATGTCCCCTATTTTCAGCCCCAACTCCAAACCCATTTTTACCCCCCCCAGCCCCCTTCTCCCATCTGTTCCCTTTCAGCCCGAGCCCCCTTTCCTCACCAGCAGTTTTTTCCTCCCCACTCTACTTCCCTGTCCAGCAGCACCTCTTCCCTGCTCCCCTTGTCCCTTTTCATTGCTCCCCCAGCCCAGTAGCACCTCTTCCCTGCTCCCCCTGTCTCTCTTCCTTGCTCCCCCGGTCCAGCAGCACCTTTTCCCTGCTCCCCCTGTCCCTCTTCCTTTCTCTCTCTGTCCAGCACTACCTCTTCCCTGCTCCCCCTGACCCTCTTCCTTGCTCCCCCGGTCCAGCAGCACCTCTTCCCTGATCCCCCCTGTCCCTCTTCATTGCTCCTCCAGCCCAGTAGCACCTCTTCCCTGCTCCCCCTGTCCCTCTTCCTTGCTCCCCCTGTCCAGCAGTACCTCTTCCCTGCTCCCTCTGTCCTTCTTCCTAGCTCCCCCAGTCCAGTAGCACCTCTTCCCTGCTCCCCCTGTTCCTCTTCCCTGCTCCAGAAGCACCCCTTACCTGTTTCCCCGGTCCAGTAAGCAGCGTTGTGAGCATTGCGGCTGGCTTTTGCGAACGTCGTAGGCCGCTCTGCCCCTCGGAAGTACGTTCCGTCTGGCGTGATTACGTATGTCAGAGGAAACGTTCTACTGAGGTGCTGTGCGGCCTGCGAAGTTTGATACAGCCGGCTGTGATCCTCATGGGAGCAGTGCCCGACCCTCAGCGGCTTGAAGCCCTCCTCCCGGCAGCCGCCGCCAGCGCCGCTCCGTGAAGCCCTCCTCCTGGCAGCCGCTGCTCTGCACTGCCTTTCATGCGCCTTAGCAAGCATGCGCACTCTGCCGACCACAGAACTACAGATCAGGGAACACGGCGGTAAGAGTGCGCATGCGCGCTTAGCATTTTATTATATAGATTCCTTATTCCCTTTTCCAGTGGATATTTGTACACTGTTATTAAATAGGAAGTTACAAAAATGCTTTCTAAACTGTTTATTTGAGAGGCTATTATTTATCTTTTCAATTTTGCTTCTCACAAGCAGATTTGAAAGTGCCTTTCAGGATTGTTGTTTTTTTTTTTTAATGAAATGGAAATTAAAGTAAGCCATAAATGACAATGGACGAAAAAGCCGGATGCTGCAATTACACAGTTTCATAAATGTCACCAAAAGTAATGGAATGAGCAGCCAGGAGACTGTTTACAATGATAAGAAAGAGAGGAAAGCAATGTTTGACATTACGAGGTAATTAAGTTCTTGCCAGACGCTTCTTTGCATAAGGGACTCGTAGTGACATTAATTATTTCCATACAGGCTGTGATTGTCTAGATACTTGGAAGATGTCTTACTTGTGGCCAGTTGTTACATAAGGACAGAATAATGCAGGTTCTATTTCAATTATAACCGAGGAAAGAAGACAGGCAGATATTTAGGCTGCTTATTTTAAAAGTATTTTATAAGCGGAATATATGGGCACCATATCTGCATTCCTTGCATCCAAAGGGACGTAGTGAGTTATTAAGGTGGGTGCCTAATACGGGCACTCAGCTGATGATGAGGGTGAGAGAGACACAGTGGGGCGGGGTAGAGAGTACCGGGGGGGGATGGGGGTTTTGGGGGGAAGGGGAGGTGTTCCGTTGGGTTTTGATACTCAGTAATAGTTACAGTCTCTAGGGATGAGTGGGGGGAGGGAGATGGGATGGCTTTCTTCGGGGCTTATAAGAGTCCAGGGCCTCAAGGCGCCATGCCACTGACTCTGGCTTCGCTTGCCCGTGGGCAGAGTTGGCGGGGGGGGGGGGGGGGGTCTGTTAATGCTAATCCTAAAATATTGCTGCATGTTTTTTAGTGTTGAGGACGATGCTTTATTGTTTGTTGATGAGAATCCTACTATGCCACTGTTTTGCTTATTCTGTTGTTTACATCACTAAAAATTGTTTGAACCGTAAAAGTATTTTATATCCCACTCTTATTGCAACATAACAGTGTATAATCTCCGTCAGGGGAAAGCCACATTTCAAAATACCAAGATAAAACTACAAATAACAGAACAATCAAAACTCAGCCATTTATAAATATGGTATATACTGTATTATAAAGGGCAATACTGAATAAGGTGATGAGTGGCAAAGCTACCTGGATATCATTTGATACTCAGCAGCATTTATTCACAGAATATATGTGGATACAGTTCTCTGAATAACTTTATGACTGATGTTCATGTTGACACAGCTTGTCTTAGAAACATAGAAACATGAGGGCAGATAAAGGCCAAATGGCCCATCCAGTCTGCCCATCCGTAGTAACCATTATCTCTTTTTTTCTCTCTGAGAGATCCCATGTGCCTATATCACGCTTTCTTGAATTCAGGCACACAGTCTCTGTCTCCACCACCTCTTCCATGGGACTGTTCCACGCATCTACCATCCTTTCCGTAAAAATGTATTTCCTCAGATTACTCCGGAGCCTATCACTTCTTAACTTCATCCTATGCCCTCTCATTCCAGAGCTTCCTTTCAAATGAAAGAAACTTGACTCATGCACATTTATGCCACGTATGTATTTAAACGTTTCTCAAGAAAAAACTAAGAGTAATAGAAAAAAATCCCAAAATTTAACTACAAAATATTACTCACCAGAGATGGGTTACACTCCCCCGATAACCATTTCACAAACCAGTGGAGAAAAAGCCTCAAAAATTTAAATGCAGCAGTAAACAACTTCAATACTGTTTAAAGTCCAAGCTGCTTATGTACTCTCACTGGCAAAAAAGTCCACCACCACTGAAATGTAATTATCAAAAGGGTAATATACCCATCACTGTGCACAGGAAAAGCAAAAAAAGTTTTACTTAGCTTGGGACTTTGGTCTGAAACGCCGTGCTGTGCTGGTAGAAAATGTCTGGCCAGACGGTAGATGAAAACACCACGGCACCATTTAGATGTGCAGTCCAGAATCCATGCCCAATCCTCCAACAAGTGCCTTGTTTCGCCTCTCAAAGGGTTCCTCAGGGAATGTGTCAGCTGAAAAACTTCACTCCTCTTCCGTGCACACCGGCACAAGAAATGCCCATTGCTAAAAAGAACTTCCGGGTTACAGCGTCATAGCAACAGCCAAAAAACGGCTGCCATTCGTCCATGCAACTGCCATTCATTCTTCAAACTATCACTCATCCAAAAAATGCCACCCACTCCACCCGCTGATTAAGGCTATTAGGCCAAATAGTATCCAAAAAGAAAATCCAGCGCTGTTCATGCTGGTACAAAAGCCTCTTCACATTGCCCCTCCGTGGGGTAACAGGAATGTGTTCTAGCACAAAACACATAAAATCATAAAAATCATGCCGTTCTTTGGCACAATGGCAGGTCAGGATGTCAACTTCTTTTTCGTGACCGATATTGGACCGGTGTTCAAATAGCCGAGTCTTGAAACATCTGGCAGTATGACCAATATAGGTTAACCCGCAAGGGCATGTCATCCCATACGCCACTCCTCTTGTTTCACATGTTGTGAGAGAGCGCAAGTTCACCACTCTTCTGCCAGGAACATGTGCAGCCGTGCCCTCTTGCATAACACTACAAGCTGCACATTTTCCACAACGAAAATGACCCGCTTCTCCCTCCTCCTGGACCAGTGGTTCTTAACCTGGGTTCGACCGAACCCCAGGGGTTCGACCGAACCCTAGGGGTTCGGTGAGTCAGTCTCGCGGGTTCGGCGGAGGTCAAAACACACCTCCGACTCATATAGCGCTTCGGTCACGTTCAATCATCTATCAGTTATTCAGTGATTTTGATCAAGACTGATCGTGTACTCGGTTTCTTGATCTATCAATCTGTAACTAACGCCTTATATACATCAAAATTTGTGATTTAACTGATAGATGATTGAACGTGACCGAAGTGATTATGATTCGTGATGATACGCCCCGCTTGTCCATAATTGGCTGCAGATGATCACGCAACATCGCTTGGCCTATCTGTGCTGCAGGGGATTTGATGCGCACAGTAGTCGAATTGTAACTGTTGTGATGGTACGTCGTGTGATACCTATCTTAATATTTTAATCCCTTACTAACTATGTCGAGCAAAATACGAAAGTGGTCGGACGAATATGTACAATATGGATTCACATGTATAACGGAACGTGATGGGAGTCAGCGTCCTAATTGCATGATATGCAATGCCAAGTTGAGTAATTCTAGTCTAGCTCCGGCAAAACTAAGGGAATAAAGAAGGGTTTGGTGAACACGCATATGAAACTGGTGGGGTTCAGTACCTCCAACAAAGTTAAGAACCACTGTCCTGGACAGTCCAAACGTCAGCCTTGCACAAGATGCCACTTAAATTTATACACATAATAGGAATTTAAACGACATCTTGTGCAAGGCTGACGTTTGGACTGTCCAGGAGGAGGGAGAGGCGGGTCATTTTCGTTGTGGAAAATGCGCAGCTTGTGGTGTTGTTATATATTTTTGACGGTGCGGCCTAAATGAGGTCTCGCCAGAGTCTTATACAGAGGCATCAGTACCTCCTTTTACCTACTGACCATACCGAGTTCCTGTGGTCTCACGAGACTACAGTGAGAGTTCCTGTTGTAGTCATGCGAGACCACAGGAAGTCACAGCACCGCTCTGCACGGCGCAGGAGTGTAGGAAGATCGCTGGTGCCCCGCGTCACCGCTAGACCACCAGGTAAGGTCTGGGGTGGGGTCAGAGCCGGCCCAAAAGTTATTCGTGAATTTTCCCTATTCGCGGGCTCTGCCCCTAACCCCCGCGAATAGGGAGGGAGAAGTGTATGCTGCTGTAATGCAATAAGTATGCAGGAAGGGTAACGGAGGGCAATCGTATCGTTCAGAAACACAAGCATGAAGACAGATAAGGGCCAAGACTCAACCAATCTGTTCCCTTTGGTACAACACACTGCAGTGCCTGCCTAACCCAGGCTTTGTCCACACTTCTACACGTGAATTTGTCTCGCCAAACTGTTCAGGCCTCCATCCCCTACAGCTGGAGACTATCCCATGTCACCGTTTCTGTGACGAAATTCTGCCATGTTGCATTAAGGTGCACACTTGAAATGTGTCTTAAAAATCTCAACGCAAGTAAAATCAATTAAATAAGGCATTAACTTATTTTAAATATATTTTATTGAGCTCAAATAAGAATACAAAACAGTGCAGGGAAAACAGCAAACAAGCTCAAGGTATTTCAATAACTTCCACATACAAACTATCAACACCCAGAACTAAACCCCCCCTCCTCCCCCCCATTCCCTCGGTCCTCCTTCCATAGAAATACAGTTAATATACAAGAAAGTATCACAAAACGAGAACAGTATACAAAAAAGAAGAAAATAATTAGAACAGTAGAAAAAGCATCAACAATTGAGCAAGCGGCTACGTGCCAAAGGCGTCATAATTTTCCAAAAAGGTTCCCAAGTGGATTGAAAAGAGCGCCCTGTGCGAGCGGAGAAAGGCATTAACTTATAAATTAATGCATGTTAACTTGATTTGTCCAGGTTAAAATGGTAAGGCTTCTTAAAAAGGTTATTGAAAGAATTGTGTGAAAGAAACTGAAAAGTTGCCCCAAAATCAGGCAGAAAAATTCAAATAAATCCACCATTTTTCTTCTGTGAACATCCCTTTGAACCTTTCCCACTTTTCAGTCTTGTGCCCTAACCCCTTGTCCTAGAACTCCTGGTCACCCTTGAAAGAGTTTGTCTCCTGTGTATATGCTTAAGAGTATATCTTTGAGGTACCTGAATGCCTCTAACTTATCCTCTCTCTCTTTGCTCTCTATACGTTAGGTTAAACATCTATTTACATCCTTAATCCTCATTTCATAATATTTTGGCAGCCTTTCTTTGAACTGCCTTCAGTGTGTTTTCTTTTCAAAATATAGCATCCAGAATCGCACGCAATATGCCATTCATTTCCTAGAGGAGCCTTTTCAATTTTTCATGCATTTCCATTCCCAAAACGTTTTAGCATTCCTTTGGCTTTCACCGTTGCCCTGACGCCAATGTATTGATCTCATCAAGTCAGAACCCTTCAAGGTCTCTGTCCTGATTATTGCCCATAAATTCTACATCCCTCATCATGAATTTCTCTTTTGGACTGCTACGCATCATGCAGACGACTCTTCAATCTGTAGCCATAAATCTCAATTGCCAAACTCTTCAACATACCTCAAACTTTTTCATACCACTCTTCAATTTTTCCAATGCATCTGGGTTGTCCACCCTGTTGGAACATCTTTGTTTCATCTAAACCCTCCCTACCAGCCTCTGCAGTATAAATTATAAAAATTTTCAACAGAACTGGACTGTGGACTCCATGAATGACATGTTGTCCAGGCCATTTCTTCCTGTCTTCTGGCTATCACTCAGCTGGTTACTTAGCCCAGTTTACCGACAGGGCAAATTACTCAGTTTATTTGTGAGTCTTTTACGTGGAACAGTGTGATAAACCTTATTGAAATTAAGTATGTTATACAGCATCTACCCCAATTCTTTGGCTACCTGCTGAAAGAAATTGATCACACGTGACGTAGTCTTCATTTGGTTAAAAAAACAGGCTGCCTTGGATCCTGTAACCTGTGTATTTATGATTTCATAGGGAACAGGAGGCTGCCTGTGAAAGCTAATTAAACCTCAGCTTCTGAGTAGAGTAGAGAATGGGGACAAATTTTTCCCCATCCCCATGGGAACTCATTTTCCCGTCCCATCCCAGCGACTTATTTTCCTGTCCCTGCTCCATTCCTGCAAGCTCCGTCCTCATCTGCACAAGCCTCAAACACTTTAAAATCCTAGGTAGCAACATTCTAGAGCTCAGACTGTGATGTCATAATGCCTCATTCCACCAATGCCTAAGCTCCGTCCACATCTGCACAAGTCTCAAACGCTTTAAAATCCTAAGTAGCAACATTCTAGAGCTCAGACTGTGATGTCATAATGCCTCATTCCACCAATGCCTAAACTCCGTCTTCATCTGCACAAGCCTCAAACACTTTAAAATCCTAAGTAGCAACATTCTAGAGCTCAGACTGTGATGTCATAATGCCTCACTCCACCAATGCCTAAGCTCCGTCCACATCTGCACAAGTCTCAAACGCTTTAAAATCCTAAGTAGCAACATTCTAGAGCTCAGACTGTGATGTCATAATGCCTCATTCCACCAATGCCTAAGCTCCGTCCTCATCTGCACAAGTCTCAAACGCTTTAAAATCCTAGGTAGCAACATTCTAGAGCTCAGACTGTGATGTCATAATGCCTCATTCCACCAATGCCTAAGCTCCGTCCACATCTGCACAAGTCTCAAACGCTTTAAAATCCTAAGTAGCAACATTCTAGAGCTCAGACTGTGATGTCATAATGCCTCATTCCACCAATGCCTAAGCTCCGTCCTCATCTGCACAAGTCTCAAACGCTTTAAAATCCTAGGTAGCAACATTCTAGAGCTCAGACTGTGATGTCATAATACCTCATTCCACCAATGCCTAAGCTCCGTCCTCATCTGCACAAGTCTCAAACGCTTTAAAATCCTAAGTAGCAACATTCTAGAGCTCAGACTGTGATGTCATAATGCCTCATTCCACCAATGCCTAAGCTCCGTTCTCATTTGCACAAGCCTCAAACGCTTTAATATCCTAAGTAACAACATTCTAGAGCTCATTGTGATGTCATAATGCCTCATTCCACCAATGCCTAAACTCCGTCTTCATCTGCTCAAGCCTCAAACACTTTAAAAGCATAAGTGTTTGAGATTTGTGCGGTTAAGGCAGAGCTCACAGGAATGAGGTAGGGGCAGGGAGAAAACTCACAGGCACAGGACGTGGAAATTGAGTTCCAACGGGGACAAAATTGTCCCCATGTCATTCTCTACTTCTGAGCTTTGTCAAGCTTTCAGCAAGCTCTTGTTGTCTTTAGATTCCCGAACGGAGTAACCCTTTCCTTTCCTAACGTGGGTTTTAGCGCTGGCAGCGGCAGTAACTGCTCCAACGCTCATAGAATTCCTATAAGCGTCGGAGCAGTTACTGCCACTGCCGGCGCTACGCGTTAGTAAGGGAGGGGGTAAGTTTCTCGTACTCATCAGCTAAGCTTTAATCGCCAGTGCCACCTATGCATAAGATTTCTTTGGTTCTCTCTCTAGTTTGTTTGAGATCTAATTAAAACAATTTAGTTTCAAGTTTAAGTTTATTCGGATTTTATATACCGCCTATCAAGGTTATCTAAGCGGTTTTTACAATCAGGTACTCAAGCATTTTCCCTCTCTGTCCTGGTGGGCTCACAATCTATCTAACGCACCTGGGGCTCTGGAGGATTAAGTGACTTGCCCAGGGTCACAAGGAGCAGCGCTGGATTTGAACCCACAACCCCAGGGTGCTGAGGCTGTAGATCCAACCACTGCGCCACACACTCCAAATTTGAGAAATGATTTTAATATACATTACTATACAAATGTGACAAGTTATTTCCCGGCTTAGCCAAGCTGCAAAACACAGTCCATGTTGTAATAGATCTCAATACTTGATTACAGTGGTGCCTCACACAACGAACTTAATTCGTTCCAGGAGCAAGTTTGTTATGCGAAAAGTTCGTTATGGGAAACGCGTTTTCCCATAACAATACATGTTAAAAAAAATAATTCGTTCTGTAGCATAAAATATGCTAAGATGACATAAAAAAAGATAAATTTTTGGTTATTATTTTTATTTAGATACATCTAAAAACATAATTGTTTTTTAAAACAACACATCACCTTTCACCTGCCTGTCCTTAATCCAAATTGCTAAAAGCCTCTCCATTTCCTCGTGGATTGAAGACCTATGTTTTTCATGAAATAGTTTTGATACTCCTTTGGCTACTTTGGCTGATTTTATTGCATCCTTATTTGTCAAAATGGTGAAAATGGTGGTCTTGCTGAGGCCAAACTCTTTGACGAGGTCACACTGTTTTACCCCACATTCACTCCTTCTAATTATTTCCCGTTTCATTTCAACAGAAATCACCTTCCTGCTTTTTTTAGAAGCCATGATATATAAAAAATATTGAGTTTATCTTAAAAGGACGACTGTATACAGTGAGAGAGGGCAGTTAAGCGCAGTGACTAACGACTGCCTGCAGTGCCTGCGCGGAAGGATGCAATACATTGGCAGCTCAGGCAACTTCGTTGTGTGAAACGAAGTTCGTTGTGTGAAACGAAGTTCGTTGTGTGAAACGAAGTTCGTTGTGTGAAGTTCGTTGTGTGAAACGAAGTTCGTTGTGTGAATCAAGACATGAAGTTCGTTGTGTGAGGCGTTCGTTATGCGAGGCACCACTGTACTTCAATAACCCTTCCCCCCCCATACACACACACTTGTACAAAACTGTAGTGTTGTTTTTAACGCCTGCCGCATAGGAGTTCTTTGAGTGTCTGAGTTAATACCACTGAGGCCTGCTCTAAAAACCACGCTATGGTTTTGTAAAAGGGGGTGGGGGGGGGGTAAGTTAATGCCAATTTAAATTGTTATGTAATGACAGTAAAAATTATATTCTGTCTCTATATGATGCTGGAACCTCCCCCTCCCCCCCTTATATTCTGACTACTGTGGGCCTGTATATATGATGAGTGCCTGTTTCTATAAGGGTAGTGGTAATATTTGGTTGCTCTCTAGATCAGTGTTCTTCAACCACCGGTCCATGGACCAGTGCCGGTCCACAGAAATTTCCTGCCGGTCCACAGGGCCAGCACATGCATCAGGCCCAAAACAGTGTTCTTCAACCGCCGGTCCACGGTGCGATCAATGCGGTGTTATCGTCAAGCCAGCTTCCTCTTCCTCACTGATTCATGCACAAAGCCACGGGCAGTGGCTCCTACGGGCATCCTGCGCCTGAACCGGAAGCCTTCGCTCTGATGTCGCAACGTCAGAGGGAAGGCTTCCAGATGAGGCAAGGGACGTGCAAGGTGCAATTAGTACTATTATGGGGGCGGGGTCTGGGGTGGAGATTGGGTAGAGATGGGCGGGGTCTGGCCCACAACTTAGCCCAGTGTTCTTCAACTGCCGGTCCACTGACCAATGCTGGTCCACAGAATAATTCTTTTATTTCTGCCGGTCCATAGGTGTAAAAAGGTTGAAAAACACTGCTCTAGATGGCTTATCCAGACAGCTTTTTTTTTGCTGTCCTAAGCTATCCAGATAGTGGCATTGAAAACCAGCATCTGGATAACTTTGGTCTCCTGTCTGACTTTACTTTCGGACTGCCCTGGCACTGAATAGAGCCACGGTGATCTGGAAAGATATTCAGAGGGAAATTGTCAATGCGGGCTACTGTTAAGTTCAGTTATTTTACCGCACATCCGATTATTTCACCGCAAGTCTGATTATTTCAGAACAGGATCCCAATAACCCAACTTGTGATATAATAAGCAAACTTAGTAGCCCAGGTTGATAACTTCCCCTCTCAAAGGTACTATGGGCTAGATTCACTAACCTCCTTTCCATGTCCGATCCATGCCTGATTGCATGCGGGCCGACGAATTCACTAAAGGCCTGCATGCAAATGGGGGCAATCGTTGGCACACCCCCCCACCAACCGCATGGATCGCTGGAGAGCGATCCTTGAGTATTCGCCAACCATCTTCCTAGGCTGTAGATGGTCTGCGCATGCGCTGGTGGTCCTTCGTGCCCGTTTTTTTTTTTTTTTAAACTTCGCAAGCCCGTGGTTTTAACCTGCTTTAAACCTGCGGGTTAAAACCACGGGCTCGCACTGCGGGGAAGGGCAGGCGAGTCGGGGCCGAGCAGGGCTGGAGAATCGGGGCACAGAGCTGAGAGCGGGGCGGCCAGAGCAGGAGAATCGGGGAAGAGAGCAGGATTTTAGCACAAGCGACTGGTCCTCACCAGTCGCAAGTTTTTTGATCGGACAGCCAGTCAGTACATAAGAACATAAGAATTGCAACTGCTGAGTCAGACCAGTGGTCCATCATGCCCAGCAGTAAGCTCACGCGGTGGCCCTCTGGTCTAAGACCAGTACCCTAACTGAGACTAGCCCTTCCAGCGCACGTTCTTGTTCAGCAGAAACTTGTCTTTGTCTTGAATCCTTGGAGGGTGTTTTCCCCTATAACAGCCTCCGAAAGAGCGTTCCAGTTTTCCACCACTCTGGGTGAAGAACAACTTCTTTATGTTCGTATGGAATCTATTCCCTTTCAACTTTAGAGAGTGCCCTCTTGTTCTCCCTACCTTGGAGAGGGTGAACAACCTGTCCTTATCTACTAAGTCTATCCCCTTCAGTACCTTGCATGTTTCGATCATGTCTCCTCTCAATCTCCTCTGTTCGAGAGAGAAGAGGCCCAGTTTCTCTAATCTTTCGCTGTACAGCAGCTCCTCCAGCCCCTTAACCATCTTAGTCGCTCTTCTCTGGACCTTTTCGAGTAGTACCGTGTCCTTCTTCAGGTACGGCGATCAGTGCTGGATGCAGTACTCCAGGTGAGGGTGTACCTTGGCCCGGTACAGCGGCATGATAACCTTCTCTGATCTGTTCGTGATCCCCTTCTTTATCATTCCTAGCATTCTGTTTGCCCTTTTTGCTGCCGCCGCACATCGTGTGGACGGCTTCATCGACTTATCGATCAGAACTCCCAAGTCTCTTTCCTGGGAGGTCTCTCCAAGTACCACCCTGGACATCCTGTATTCGTGCATGAGATTTTTGTTACCGACATGCATCACTTTACACTTATCCACGTTGAACCTCATCTGCCATGTCGATGCCCATTCCTCGAGCTTGATTATGTCACGTTGCAGATCTTCGCAATCCCCCTGCGTCTTTACTACTCTGAATAAGTTTAGTGAATCGCGTCCTTCCTGCTCTGCGTGCCGATTCCCCTCATTTGCATGCGCGGATCGTGATTGGATCGGAGGAGAGGTTAGTGAATCGGGTCGGAGGGAAATCGGGTCGCAAAGGGCTCGCAAACCGATCGGTTTGCTTAGTGAATCTAGCCCTCTGTGGATAGTCCCACGGAATCTCTCTCTCAGTTGCCTTTATTCAGATAGCAAATGATGTTACCTGGAAAAAGGCTTTTGAATATTAAGGAACTGGTAGCCAGTGGCACTATATTTTATTTGTCTAATCCTTGAAGCAGTTTCATGAAGCAATGACCGTCATTGGATCTAAACAGCAGCTTTGACATATAGGACAGATGAGTCGATCTATGTTATTGAGGTTTTTGGAGTACTTACAGTTTTTGTACATTTTTAAGGAGGTTTTATTTTCAGGGATTGTTTCATGCAGTAGAGGTGAGTATCATGGCACCCTGGCATTCTAAGGCTTTCCTACCTTCTTTTGAGCACTTGTATTGCTAATTATTTATTAGTAAAGTTTTGTTTTTGATGCATGGTTTTTTGAGTATTAATCCCATAATTTCTATGCTACAGTTTGATTTGGCAATCTCTTAATAAGGGGCAAAGTTATCAACATGGGCTACGGTTAATTTTGCAAAGAGCAAATACAGGCGAGAGTAAAAAAACATCAAACATTCTCAAAAAAGCTCAATCCAAATCAAAGAGAATTTAAAAAATATCTTGCGAAATAACATAATTGAAATAAATAATTTTGTGCTCAGTGACGTGAACATCCAAATATTCCAGTCAGGGGCTAAAAGATGTGATTTGGTCTGGCGGGTCACACGCCGCTGTGCTTGGCAGTGTGCCGTCTCTGCTCTCCCCCCCCCCCCGCGCCACCTTCCTCTTGAAAAAGAGTTTCTTGAAACACAATCTGGGTCGAGGAAGCAGAGTGTGGATTTACCGTTTTACGTGGATTATGTGAATGAAGGATTATGGGATTTGGAGTCATTTATTTTTGATATTTCTGAGTTTTTGGACCGATTATTTTGTACACTTTTTGTGGTTTGGGATATTTGGGAGCACACAGATTTTGTTTCATAGACAAAATCGCGCGAGACAACGGCGCGCCGACAACTGAGCACAAGGTTGACGGCGCGCTGAAGAAAAGCACTATTTTAAAGGGTTCCGACGGGGGGTTTTGGTGGGGAACCCCCCTATTTTACTTAACAGACATCGCGCTGGCATTGTGGGGGGTTTGGGGGGTTGTAACCCCCCTCATTATACTTGAAACCGAACTTTTTGCCTGTTTTTTAGGGAAAAAGTTCAGTTTTAAGTATAATTTTACTTAACAGACATTGCGCTGGCGTTGTGGGGGGTTACAACCCCCCAAACCTCCCACAACGCCAGCGCAATGTCTGTTAAGTAACGTGGGGGGGGGTTCCCCCCCACCCCCCGTCGGAGCCCTTTAAAATAGTGCTTTTCTTCGGCGCACCGTCAACCTTGCGATCAGTTGTCGGCGCGCCGTTGTCTCGCGCGATTTAGTCCTGTCACCCAGATTTTGGATGCCAGTTGATAAGGAACGCCATTGCACTTCTTGTACTGGTGCCCCCCCTCCCCCTCAGCTTGGGAACTACAAGAACCTATATGAGCTTACAAGATCTACTGAGCTAAGTAACTTTTCATTATACACATATATTGTCCAAGTTATGTTTTCAAGTCACTGAGTGCATAATTAATTATTTAATTCAATTATGCTATTTCATAAGATATTTATTTAAATTCTCTTTGATTTGGATTGAGTTCTACTGTTAATTTTACCCTGTCAGGTTGTTTCAGGACAGGGTCTCGTTGCATAAAATTGGACCCTGTACTAAAGATCGCCCAACTTGTGGTAAAATAACCTGAGTTAACAGTAGCCCACACTGATAACTTCCATCCCTAAATATCAGGTGTCACAACTTTTTGAGTGTGCCAAGACAAGATTTCGAACCAAAGATTTTTCTGTGACGCGTCAAGATCCTGATTTTAAAATGTCTCGACATCTGTTAGTCATACCAAGGTTTACAGCTAATTGCACTGGTGTGTTGAGTGAGATTCCAGCCTACAACCCATTCCCCTGTCTCTTTAAAGAAAGCAAGCAAGATTTAAACACTAATATATATATTTTAAATAATCTTATAATCACAATGGGAGAATGTCAGAAATGACCTCTTGACTATTTCTTATACCTCCAATTCTGAAACTTTATTTTGGATGTCTTAAGTTTTAAGAATGGTAAAGCAAAGGACGTGTTTGCTCCTTCTGGTTAAATATATATTTTTTCTTTATTTCTAGCTGATTTCAGAATAATCTCATCTGACTGTTCTAACAGCTTGTGTCTCATTCCAGCTCAGAAAATATGCAAGCACTCGGTCACGTACAGGCACAGAAGTCAAATTTTGGCATTCCATAACTACACAAATCACATTTTATGATTCCCTGTTGATGCTTCACTAAATCTGCTCTGCAGAAAAAAGAGTTTTAAAATATAGGGGTGGTTTGTTTGGAGTTGTTTTGTTTTTTTTTAAACTACAAATGTGAGAACCAGACTTCCTGTTCCACTGTAAAAATGTTTGGAGGCATGAACAGTATGGTCCAAGGGATATATATTGATTACCTCACGACTAACTACCCAATCCTGGCGATAATAGCTTCTGGTGTTGTCTTGAGAATGAAGAATACAGGGTTCTGTACTTAACGAGTAATGGAATCGGAGTTGGAAGCAATTTTGGGTGTAAGAGGGAAGGTAAAAGGGATTTGTATACCACCTTTTTGCAGTTTTATAACCACAGTCAAAGCGGTTCACATACAGGCACTTCAAGCACTTTCCGGAACTCTCTTTCCTGGCGGGCTCACAGTCTATCTAATGTACCAGGGGCAATGGAGGATTAAGTGATTTGCCCAGGATCACAAGGAGCAGCATGGGATTTGAACCCACAACCTCAGAGTGCTGAGGCTGTAGCTCTAACCACTACGCCACACTCTCCTCCAATAGCAATCTCAGAAGTGAGCCAAGTATAGAGCAATGAAGCCATTATGACATCACTGACGAGGTTGGCTTTTATTGGTAGAATGAGGCATTATGACATCAGGGAAAGGGGTTGGGACTTGTATACTGTCTTTTTGTAGTTTTTCAACCACAGTCAAAGCGGTTTACATATAGGCACTTCAAGCACTTTCCCTCTCTATCCCTAAGGGCTCACAGTCTATCTAATGTACCTGGGGCAGTAGAGGATTAAGTGATTTGCCCAGGGTCACAGGGAGCAGTGTGGGTTTTGAACTCACAACCTCAGGGTGATGAGGCTGTAGCTCTAACCACTATGCCACATTGATATTAACTTTTTCTCCATCTTCAAAAAACCCTCCCACTTATATATATTTGTTTTGTTTTATTTCTATTAATCACGTATCCATATCTATCTATCTATATAAGAATAAAGTTATTATTATTATTATTATTATTTTATCTAGTGCTGGATTTACCTATAAGCTACAACTTAGGGCCTCACAATCTCCATGGGTCTCTTCAGAATTTGGGGGGGGGGGGCCCTGAGAATTTTATGTGGCGTTTTATCAAACTTGCCTCCCCCTTTTACAAAACCGTGATAGCGTTTCTTAGCGCAGGCCAGCGCGCTGAATGCTCTGCACTGCTCCCGATGCTCATAAGAACTCTATGAGTGTCGGGGAGCAGCGCAGAGCATTCAGCACGCCAGCCTGCGCTAAAAAAAACGCTATCGCGGTTGTGCAAAAAGGGGGGTAATTTAAATGCTTGAAAGGTGGAATTACTTTCACCTGTAGTTTTAAAATGGCTTCATGCGTAATGAATTTAGGTAATATTTTATGCATAAATTTTCTATTTTCAGGTTTATCAGTTTTTTGATTTTGCAAACAAGTTCATTATTACTTACATTAATAAAAGTGATTCAAATTACTAATTTTGTAAGCATTATATATATACTAGTTGTTTAGCCCGTTACATTAACGGGTGCTAGCAGTCCTTCTCCCTTACTTTTACCTCCTCCTTGTCCAGCAGCACCCCTCCTATTCCCTGCTCCCCTTATATAGCAGTAGCCCTTCTCCTTTTATCTCCCCCTGTCCAGTATCACCCCCCCATTCCCTGCTCCCCCTGTCCAGCAGTAGCTCTTCTCCTTTATTTCCTGCTCCCCCCTGTCCAGCAGTAGCCCTTCTCCTTTACTTCCTGCTCCCCCCTGTCCAGCAGTAGCCCTTCTCCCTTACTTGTACATTCTCCACTGTCCATTAGGAACCCTTCTTCCTTATCTGTAAACCATGCAGCCTTACATTTTAGAAGTCCCCCACCCCATTCTGGCCAGCTCCCTTGCCAAATTTCAAAGCCGCAGGCAGTGGCGCTTACAGCGGCCCCGCACTCGCGGTCTGGTTGGCTCCCTTGCTGGAGCTTTTCACAGTGTTGTCTCCTCTTGGGCTTCTTTGAGGGTTGGCTCCCATGAAAATGTTGTGTTGCTGTTCGGGGCGGCGGTGGCTTCTTTCCAGAGGCGCACCGGCGTCCGAAGCCTTGTCTCTGACGTTGTGACGTCAGAGAGGTTTCCGACGCTGCCGCCACGGCTTTGAATGGAAGGGTAGCATTTTCATGGGAGCCAGCCTTCGGGGAGGCTTTGGATGCGGGGCCGGATGCGGGAGGAGCAGCCACCGTGGGGGGGCTTTGGTGGGAGAGCCAGCCGGACGCATGGACCGAGCAGCCCGGGCCCCGACCACCCTCAGAGGCGTCCTCCGAGCCCTGGGAAGAGACATAGCGGGGCGACTTGTCCAGTCGGTAGAAGGGGCGGATTTTAACCCTCCATTCGCCGCTCCCCCTTCCTTGCTCGCTCCACCATTTGCCGGGAAGGACTAAAGATCCTTGTAAGTGCGCATGCGCACTCTTGTGGCCACATCCCGACAGATCAGGACTCAGGGAATATGGGATAAGAGTGCGCATGCGCGCTTAGCATTTTATTATTATAGATAGATAGATATACACACACACACACACGTACGCTAAAATTATTTTAAAAATTCCATTTATGTATTCTAGGGTATACGATATGGAGTAATTTATGAACAATGGGCCTCAAGCATTAGGGCTACACCAAATCAATCAATCAATCTGTCTAATATATATCTTTGTCCTGGATCTAATGCACTGGTAAATATAAGTTATATTTACCAATATTTTAGATTCAGAACAAAAAATTCAAAGCTTAATATCAGACGGAGTTGAACTTGGAGCTGGAGTTGAACAGTAGAAAAACTGAGGCGAGCCCGGAATCGAAAGTTTGATGTATCAACACCACAGCCCTGATAGAATATTCTAGATATGAACGATTCTTCAGTCAGAGGTATAGCTAAAATGGCGCCTATGGGCTCCTTTTACAAAGGTGCGTTAGGGCCTTAATGCGCGGAATAACGCTAGCCGCTCCCGCCTCCTCTTGAGCAGGCGGGTAGTTTTTTTATCTAGCATGCGTGCGCGCGCTAAAACCACTAGCGCACCTTTGTAAAAGGAGCCCTATGTGAACTGGGCACAAAGCCTCACCCTGGCACTTATTTTACAAAAGGTCCGCTTCCCCCAGACGTTAAAACCTGGCTACGCTTCTGCTTCCAGCCGGATGAAGAGCTAAAACCTTATTCCAGGGTTCAGCTTTATTAAAGCGTGGTGGATGAGAACATATCTTATGGAAAAGCAAAAAAAAATCCCCATTCCATGTGTTTTATAACCATTATCTCATATTCTCTATTGTCATGTACCATCCTGGAAATGTCCAGTTCTCTTCTTATGTAATCCGCTTTGAACCGCAAGGTACAAGCGGAATAAAAATCACTAATGTAATGTAATGTAATGTGAAAAGCAGATAGGGCTGAAACATCGGCTGATCTTACACCACCGAAAAAAACGAAATAATTTAACAGATGATGCTGTGAAGTTATTTTACATCTTTCAAAAATGACTCCAGTTTGCTCGCTCATTAGCCTCTGGGATTTCTCTTGTGTTGCCCAATAAGCTACTGTTTGGAATTTATAGAGCTGTGTCTTTTAAAATGATATTATAGAATATTTGGGTTTTTTCCTTCTCACTTACCCCTTTGGCATCAATCAAGCCGGGTTTTGCATTAAACTTCACAGTCTTCAGTCGTGCACGCTCCTTTCTTTCAACCCTGTAAGGAACAAATAAAAAAATAACGTGAGCTTGATATAAACATGTGATGGGAAATTTCTCTAAGGTACCTATTTACTAAAGGACCCTGCGCTTAAAAGTGGCCTAAGCCATTAGGTCTGTATTCTGTATAAGATGCCCCGTCTCAGCAGCTGCCTAAGCGGCTTTTGAGAATCACACACGGGCGTTCCTATATAGAGTCATCTCTGTCCGCCTAACCCCACCTAACCACCCTGATTCTCTAACCGGCATCCGTGTCACAGGCGCCAGTTGGAGAATCGTGTTGCCGCTGAGCTGATCGTGGCAAGGGAATCTCCCTTCAGCAATCATTTTCGAAGCCGCAGCAGGGAACTCGTCCCCCCCGTGAAGTTGACCGACAGGAGGAATACTCACTCCCTCCTGCTGGAACCAACCCCTCCGAAGCCTCCCTAAATGTTTGCAGCAGGAGGAGTGCTGAATTCCTCCTGCCGCTGCAACCCCGAGACATCCCCCAGCAGGAAGGATGCCCACTCCCTCCTGCCAGAACCCCTGAAGACCCCCCCCTGAATGTCCGTGGCAGGAGGGAATGGGCATCCCTTTTGCCGGCCATCGAATAAAGGTGTAGGGGGGTTCAGGTGGTGGCAGGGGGATCTTGGGGGTGTCGGGAGGGAAGTGTCAGAGGGATCTTAGGGTGTCAGGTGGAGTCATGGAATGGCAGGATGGAGTCGGGAAGTGTGGGTTGTTGGAGTTGGGGAGTGCTGGGGGCATATTTTTAAATATGTTTTTCATATGTTTTTAATATGTATGTTCATTTTATCATTTATATAATATCTATTCACTGTTATATGTCAAAATGTTTTAGGTTCCTGAGGCAGGCCTGATAGGCCGAAACACAAGTGTGTCAAGCCATTGCAGTTTTAAAGTTTTGAAATAAAGTTGAACACCTGGACTTTGGTACATCTCCACTGTTCGTCTTTTCGTGTCCTAAGTTGTGGATATCCTTTTCCCTGTTTTGTTTGCCTTATATTCTTTGGAAGCAGAACATTAACTCTATGAGCCTCTGAAGATGTAGGTAATTTCCCCTGGGTGCACTGACTTGCTAATCCTGTAGTCTATGTATGCTCCGGGACACCGAATTAAAAAACAGGGTAAATAGAACAAATTGATTCTGGAAGAGATCAAACTGGCTATGTCACTCAAAGCCCAAATGATGAAGTTACATCTGTCTTATTTTGGTCACACTGTCAGAAGAGAAAGATCATTGGAGAAGTTTGGGAAGATCGAAGGAACCAGTCAAAGAGGTGACCTGCAATCAGATGGCTGGACATGTTGAAAACAACCATGAGGATGACGCTGGAGGTTATTACCGGACTCGCAAAAAAACGACCTCTTTCTAGATCTGCAATTCATCAAGTCGCTAGGACTTGAACATGAGCTGATGGCACCTAATTAAGTAAGTGGAGATATAAAAATAAACTCCCATGTCCTCTGTTGACATTGATATAAATAACACTGGTGGCCTAGTGGACCTCCTCTCTCCACTCACCCTATGTGAGAGAGCACACCTCTTCTGAGTGGCCTCCACTCCATGGTTGGGCTAACCCTCAAAACCATGCTCCCCAGTCATGATCTGGAGCAATGTCCATAAAAATGTACTTCCTTTGCCAGACCGGCTACCATATTGGACAATCTCTAAGATTCTGCTCTGGTCCCTCCTGGACCTCTCAACTCTCATTCCCCAACACACTCCAAAAATTAAATTTCCATTTTAAGGTAGAAGCAAGCTCCACTTAACTCCTGTCCTAGTGGCACCATGTTGGAAAATGAAGTTTCAAGTTTAATAAATTCTTTGATTTGATCGCAAACTCATATTTTGATGCGATTTACAACAAATAACAAATTGAATAAAAAATAATAAAATCCACATACATCACATAAAATACTACTAGACATTAATACATTAGGGAAAAGGGCAGTATAAAATACAATATAAAAAAAATAAAACAGTAAATAAAATCGGGTTTAGGTTTAATATACACAGGATGGGAAACAAGTGCCCACATATTTCAAAGAACAGATTCCACCTATTTCAGTGAACCTCCACATCCTGCCCTCAAGTATAATAAAGCCGGTTTATTGAAAAGCATCTTTAAAAAGCCAGCCCTTTAGAAGGCTTTTAAATTTATTCAGTAATTTTTCCTCTCTTAGGTTAATTGGAAGTAAGTTCCAGATTTGAGGGGTGCAACAGAAAAAATTATGTCTCTCCTAGAGTAGATCACTTTTAAAGAGGGAACTATTAATAGGGCTTTATCTTCTGATCTTAACGATTTAAATAGGGAGTAAGAGATCTTAAATATCTTTCTAGAAATGTCGGGGCTTTATTTATGAGTATTTTATGAGTAAGTAAGGCTATCTTATAGGAGATTCTATGAATTACTGGCAGCCAGTGTTTCTCCTTTAAAAGTGGTGTCACGAGATCAAATTTTTTCTTTTTCATAATTATTTTTATTGCAGTATTTTGAATGATCTGGATTCTGCGTATTTCTTTTAAAGATGCTCCTTTATATAGAGCATTGCAGTAATCAATTTTTGATATTACCAGTGAATGTATTAAAATATTTAGCGCAGATTCATCAAGAAAAGCTAATAGTGATCTAATCATTCTTAGCCTATAGAAACAGGCTTTTACTAATGTGCTAATTTGTTCATGGTAATTCAATTTTTGATCTAACACGACTCCTAGAATTTTCACTTTTGCAACTACTTTTAAGAATTGTTTTGTGAAAACACTTGACCCAAAGCCTTATACTAGAATGGACTGCTAGGGGGGACGCCTGCCGAATAAAGGAGTACGGCCTTATTTAGAAAACTGATCCTTGCAGGTACATTTTGATATTCCAGGGATCAGGAGCAAGTAGAGATCGCTCTCTTCTCCTACAGGATTCTGGACTTTTAGTTTGGCATGAATAGAGGTCTGGGAAGGGATTGAAGACGAGGGGGGTTCTGGATTGTTCACTTTTAATTATTTTAGGAGTGGGCAAAGGATAGGCTTTGATTAGCGTGTTTGCTTTGGGTTACAAGATATCCGGATTTCCCCGGACAAGTCCTCCTTTTCAAAACCCGGCACTTTGTCCGGGTTTTGAAAAGCTTCCCGACATAACCGCGTCGGGGAGGGGCATCCGCACATGCGCGGATGCAATGCGGTGACATCACATGCGCACGTAACATTATTGCGTCTTGTCCGCGCATGAACGGATGCCGTCTGGGGGCGGGGCTGGGGGCAGAACAGGGCAGGAAAGAGGCAGAACTGGGCGGTCCTGGGGGTGTGGCCATGGCGGCTGCAGGAGTGAGTAGTATCACCACAGGATCACCTGCAGTTTCAGGTTCCTTAGATTAATAATTGTTTGGTGTGGTAAACTGGCGGTGTTTTATTTTTCCTTACTACATGAACCTGCGAGTGACTCTAGTAACCTGAACTGATCTAGACATATTTTCAAGGGTGGTTTAAACATTTCTAACCACCGCCTTCACCCCCACCCCAAAAATAAAAAATCTCTCACAGGAAATAGAAAACTGCAGCTATTTTATATTCAAAATAAATTATGTACATTTTAAATTGCAGAAAGAAATTTCCCTTCAGGTCTCTAAATGAATCATACATTGAGCAGACTTGCATAAAACAGAATTTTGGCAGAGCAATGTGAAACTTGAAGGCAGGAGAGGGAGACAGGAAGACAACATCGTGCAAGCATTTCACCAACAGAACAATAATAAAGCTTATGAAACCCTGCCCTCCATTTTAACCATGAAGCAGGTGACAATGGAGGATTACACTAGAAGACAGGCTTATGATGACGGCAAAATCCTTTTATTAAAAGCTCCTGGAACAGCTTCATTAAAATATTTCCTCTCTCTTAATCAATCTAATCTCATCTTATACTCTGCCATAAACAGTGGTCTCGCAAACTTTGCGAAGCCATGGCACCCTAAACGTGGTGGCCGCGGCTCGAGATATTCAGAAGTGCGCGGACGTCGCGATGACATCACGTGCATGTGTGATGTCATCATGTCGATGTCCAAGCCCTGAGCCGCCAATGGGGGGGTGCTGGAAGGGAAGAGGCACCAAGAGAACGAGAAGCGCCGGAGCTGGCGGCTCTCCTTCCCCCCGGAGTCTTGCGGCACACCTGGAATCTTGGGTGGCACACAGTTTGCAACCACCCAGAGCAGCTTACAACAAATGAAAACAAAATGCCACAAATACAAAAAAAGGCCCGGATTCTATAAACAGCGCCGATATCGGCAGCCGTCTAAAAAGCGGCCGCCGACCGTGTGTCAATCACGCTTCGGCACCGTTTACAGAATTGCGCCTGGGGGAAAGATATGCACCAGAAATGTAGGCCAGGGTTTCCAGGTCTACATTTCTGACGCCTATCTTTGCATGAATTGCACATACGTAGGCACGTTAGGCCGCCTGACGCCATTTTTGGCATTGGCCATGCCCACAGTGGTGTTCGGCGGCCTAAAACACCTACATAGGCGCCATTCCGGTGCCAAATTTTTAAGCACTCTTAAGCGCCTTGAAACTCAGTCAAAAATGTCATTTGAATGGTGTTTTTAACTGAAATTGGGCACCTACCTGAGCCTAAAAAAAACGGCGCTGGTTCGAGAATCCAGGCCAAAATGTCTAAATACATATGAAATTATTCAGAAAAAGCAAGATTATAGCTCATCACAGAAGTTAACATTGACTTCCTGCTCATTATGCACTTCTTCTGCTATTTGCGGCTGTTATTTGAATTATGTCCCCCACGCCTCTTCAGTTATCAGTACACTAGTGAAGGATAAGCTTGTGGTTAGACTAAGAACCAGAGTGTGACCGCTGGAAATCTCGGCAGCTATTTTCGTCACTCAGAGAGCATGGGCAGGAGTAAATGGGAATCGCTCCTGTCCCAGTAGGCCGCTAGACCACCAGGGAAACAAGGTAGGCATGGGGTCCTTTCTCTGGGTTCGGGAGGAGGTTGGTGGTGTCTGTTTGGGGAGGGTGGGGGAATGTTGCCTTTTCTTTTCTGGGGAGGGGGGTGCTGATGGTATTTTTGAACAATTATTATTAAAAACAAAAAAAATAATAATTAATGTCCAAGTATCCAGATTTTTGATTATCAGGACTGCTCTCTCCTTCAACCACAGAAACATAGAAACAGACGGCAGATAAGGGCCAAGGCCCATCTAGTCTTCCCACCTCAATGACCCACCCTGTACCTTTCTCTATGAATAGATCCCACGTGTCTATCCCATTTGGCCTTAAAATCAGGCACGCTGCTGACCTCAATAACCTCTAGTGGAAGACTATTCCAGCGATCAACCACCCTTTCAGTGAAAAAGAACTTCCTGGTGTCCCCGTGCAGTTTCCCGCCCCTGATTTTCCACGGATGCCCCCTTGTTGCCGCGGAACCAGCGTAACGTAAAATTTATTACGGTAGGAAAAGGTTAAGCTTGTGGGTTCAAACCCACGCTGCTCCTTGTGACCCTGGGCAAGTCACTTAATCCCCCCATTGCCCCAGGTACATTAGAGAGATTGTGAGCCCACCGGGACAGACAGGGAAAAATGCTTAAGTACTTGGATAAATTCATGTAAACCGTCCTGAGCTCCCCTGGGAGAACCGTATAGAAAATTGAGTAAATAAATAGTGTGAAAAGTTTCAGCCTCTGATAACCAGAGCTGAAATTGTGATGTCATAATGCCTCATTCCACCAATAAGAGCCAACCTCATCAGTGATGTCACATTGGCTTCATTGTCCTATACTTGACTCACTTTTGCTACATTTTGATTTCTAGAGTGGCGCAGTGGTTAAAGCTACAGCCTCAGCACCCTCAGGTTGTGGGTTCAAACCCACGTTGCTCCTTGTGACTGCGGGCAAGTCACTTAATCCCCCCATTGCCCCAGGTACATTAGATAGACTGTGAGCCCAGAAGTACGTGGATAAATTCATGTAAAAACCATTCGGAGTTCCCCTGGGAAACAGTATAGAAAACTGACAAATGTGCAGAACTGTTAAGCCTGTATGTACTTTTTAACCAGAGATTCTACATCAGTTTTTTTCCCCATCATAAATTGATTCAGGCAGATTATGTAGACAAATCGTGCAGGGGCTTTTTCTCTTAATGGCCCGTGTTTAAGTACCTTTTTCTAAATTCTAACCTGATGCTACATGAACCGAAAAAAATGAATAAGCCAAACAGGGGATAAAATAGAATCCATTTTATCTCTGCCAAAGGTTGATGAAATCTGGGGCAGTCACAGATCAATAATTAATCAAAACATACTCCATTTTAAACAGACGGAATCTTTTTTTTTCTGTGTGTGTGTTAAATCCCAGTTGAAACACAGGGTAGAGGTTACCATAGTTACTCCGGAATCTCGGAATATATCTGCTTCAAGAAAAGTGCAGTTCCAGGAATGGCTGAACTGTAGCTATATTCAACCCTCCTCTTTTGGGGTCCAGACGACATTCAACATATATTAGGTGGGGAAGAATAAGTGAAGCACTGTTGTGTTCCAAAGAGAGGGGGGAAAAAATCACAACCCTAGCCGTGCTTTAATTTCTAAGCTTGTTCTTAAGACAATAAACAATAAAATATAGCTTACGTTGGTTGCAAAATCTATCAAATGCACATCTATGATCACAGAGAAACTGCACTGCTGTTGCAGACAACAAAGATAGAAACATGACGGCAGATAAAGGCCAAATGGCCCATCTGCAACATCCACCATCTCTTTCTCTCCCTATTGGCTAAGGCTCTTAACATTTGCATCTCCTCTTCCTATAGGCTAAGGCTCTTTACACCTGCATTGTGATGTCATAGAGCTTTATGACCCATCCAGTCTGCCCATCTGCAGCATCCACTATCTCCTCCTCTCCCTATTGGCTAACATTTGCATCTCCTCTTCCTATAGCAGGGGTAGGGAACTCCGGTCCTCGAGAGCCGTATTCCAGTCGGGTTTTCAGGATTTCCCCAATGAATATGCATTGAAAGCAGTGCATGCAAATAGATCTCATGCATATTCATTGGGGAAATCCTGAAAACCCGACTGGAATACGGCTCTCGAGGACCGGAGTTCCCTACCCCTGTCCTGTAGGCTAAGGCTCTTTACACCTGCATTGTGAGGTCATAGAGCTTTATGGTTATAGAAACATAGAAACATGATGGCAGATAAAGGCCAAATGGCCCACCCAGTCTGCCCATCTGCAGCATCCACTATCTCCTTCTCTCTCTATTGGCTAAAAGGCCCATAATCGAAAGAGAAAAACATCCAAAAACCAGCCTACGTTGGCACTTGGATGAACATTTCCCAAATATGTCCAAGTGCCGATAACAGGTTTTGGACGTATTTCTAAACGACCTAGGCCTACATAGTACTGCTGAATGACCAAAGCTAAATGGGGCATTTCGGGAGGAGTGTCGAGGGCGGGATGTGGGCTGGCTTAGACTTAGTCGTACAGCATGTATAACCAAAAGTTATACAGCCCACGATCGACGGAACTTGGAAGTTGTGATTTAGACCATGTAAAACATGGTCTAAGTCACAAAAACCCACCTAAAGTCACCAGATAAGCACTGCAAACACATAAAACAGACCCGCACACCAAACCCCCATAAAAATATTAATCACACCTTTAAAATTCAGCCTCCAGACCATCATCACCTGACCGCCTGGCATAGGAAAGCCTAGTTGTCCTGCACAGAGGCAGCTTAAGTCATCTTGGGGGTGGGTTAGGGTTAGGCTCTTTACACCTGCATTGTGAGGTCATAGAGCTTTATGGTTACAGAAACATAATGGCAGATAAAGGCCAAATGGTCCATCTAGTCTGTCCATCCACAGTAACCATTATCTCTCTCTCTGCAAGAGATCCCATGTACCTATCCCAGGCCCTCTTGAAATCAGACACAGTCTCTGTCTCCACCACCTCTTCCGGAAAACTGTTCCACGCATCTACCACCCTTTCTGTAAAAAAGTATTTCCTCAGATTACTCCGGAGCCTATCACCTTTTAACTTCATCCTAAACCCTCTCATTGCAGAGTTTCCTTTCAAATTAAAGAGACTCGACCCATGCACATTTACATCACATAGGTATTTAAACGTCTCTATTATATCTCCCCTTTCCCGCATTTCCTCCAAAGTATACAGATTGAGATCTTTAAGTCTGTCCCCATACGCCTTATGATGAAGACCACACACCATTTTAGTAGCCTTCCTCTGGACTGACTCCATCCTTTTTATATCTTTTTTAAGGCGCAACTTCCAGAATTGTACACCATATTCTAAATGAGGTCTCACCAGAGTCTTAAACAGAGGCATCAATACCTCCTTTTCCCTACTGGCCACACCTCTCCCTATGCTTGCGGCTTTGTCTTTTCACGGCTTGTTGCATGGCTGGCGTTTGGCCTCTTCTCTGGATATCAGTTGCTGCAAAACTGCTTGTTTCAAATGCACTAAACCAGATTTTCTGGAATGAAAATCCAGAACCATAGCCCCGCCCCAGACCCGCCCTGTTCTGCCAGAGACACGCCCTGTTCCGCCCCCCCAGACACGCCCACTCAATCTGTTCGCTTATCAGGAGGGTATCTACATATGCGCTGGTGTGACGCGATCATATCACATGCATGCGCGTGACAGCATGTTGCATCTGCGCATGCGCAGATGCCATCACGATGTTGCTGCTAGCTGGAAGCTTTTCAAAAAGAAGGACCCATTCGGGGGAAATCCAGATGTCTGGTAATCCTAACCATTAGAATGCCTTTACACCACTAGTGCTTTCCTAGAAACTGTGAGAATTGATGCAAAAATGTACCCCTGATTAATTGCCATGGGAGAAATGCAGACTGCACTTTTTTCTGTTTTTCTTATATAGTACATGAAAATACTGAAGGCATTGATGCTTTAGAATAGTGACTCTTAAAAATATAAGGTTACCATGTTTGCAGAGAAAAAAAAATTAAATGGTTACTACTTTTGCTAAAGAAATATTTTGAACAAACAGAAAAAGAGTCACTGGAGATGTCAAATTCAACCTGTAGTGACAATATCTTTTATTGACAGTTTGTGCAAGGGTGATTGGATAATAACTAAATGGACTTCAATTGATGTACTTGTAGGGATGGAGATCTGATAAGTTCTGATCCAGGACATCAGAACACGGGCAGGGTCAGCACACAGGCGGTTCTGAACACAGGTCAGGTCGGCACACTGACCTAGGCCCTGTGTGCAGATCTAAGCCTGTGTTTGGATCTGAGGCCCTTTTTCTCATTCCCTCTCCCTCCTGTCACGTATACATTCTAAGCAAGGACAAGGTTTGCACCTTGTGATAGAATGCTGAGGCATCTCTCCTCCCATCCTGTCACATATTAACCTGACACACATTTACCCTTATTCCTTATCTTGTTTAAACATTCCTTATATGGGCAACAATCAGACTTTGCCTATGTGCCAAAGCAGACCCTGACTTAAGGCTAATCAAGAAAGCTTAAGAAGCATGCATTATAACCTTTGGACCATAGAAAGATTTGAGACATATCAGAAATGTACACATTGGGAATCACTTTATTGTAACTGTTATTATGTATTCAGATGTCATGTGAGATAGTAGCTTTGAGATGCACATGAAATAGATAAACAATAAGTTACCTTGGTCTAATCCTCACTGTAAATGCATTATGAAATTATAACTTTGTAGAGCATTAACTAAGTAATTAATGAAGCTATGATTCTCAATAAAAAGGAGGAGAGACCATTCATTTGGAGCGCCTCCTTCCTGACTAAGACTGCGCGTGTGTGTTTCCTTTGTGTAACATTTCTACATGTACTGCTCTCCCTCTGGATTCGTGGTTACCCTACTCGCGAATTCGGTTATTCGCAATTTTTTTCTTCTTTTTGCAGGCTGCCCAAACCTCCCTGGACCTTACCTGGTGGTTTAGCAGTGACACGGAGCAGGAGCGATCTTCCTATGCTCCTGCCCCGTGCAGAGCCATCATCAAAATGGCTGCCATGAGTTCCCGTTGTAGTCTCGAAGATCGCTTCTGCCCTACTTCACTGCCCTACTTACTACCAAGTAAGGTCGGAGAGGCATGCGGGGGTGGGTCAGAGTCGGCCCCCAAAATTATTCGCAATTTTTCCCTAGTTGATAACTTTGCCCCTTATTAAGAGATTGCCAAATCAAACTGTAGCATAGAAATTATGGGATTAATACTCAAAAAACCAAGCATCAAAATCAAAACTTTACTAATAAATAATTAGCAATACAAGTGCTCAAAAGAAGGCAGGAAAGCCTTAGAATGCCAGGGTGCCATGATACATAGTAACATAGTAGATGACGGCAGATAAAGACCCGAATGGTCCATCCAGTCTGCCCAACCTGATTCAGTTTAAATTTTTTATTTTTTTTTATTTTTTTCTTCTTAGCTATTTCTGGGCAAGAATCCAAAGCTTTACCCGGTACTGTGCTTGGGTTCCAACTGCCGAAATCTCTGCTAAGACTTACTCCAGCCCATCTACACCCTCCCAGCCATTGAAGCCCTTCCCTGCCCATCCTCCACCAAACGGCCATACACAGACACAGACCGTGCAAGTCTGCCCAGTAACTGGCCTAGTTCAATATTTAATATTATTTTCTGATTCTAAATCTTCTGTGTTCATCCCACGCTTCTTTGAACTCAGTCACAGTTTTACTCTCCACCACCTCTCTCGGGAGCGCATTCCAGGCATCCACTACCCTCTCCGTAAAGTAGAATTTCCTAACATTGCCTTTGAATCTACCAATTTCTTTTCAATACCCGGACAAAATGCCGCGTTTTGAAAAGCTGTCTGAACCCCTCATAAGGAGAACATGTCCCGGGACCACCTCATTCGGCCCCCACCCCAAACCTCATCTCTTTCGGTCGGGGCTGGAGTACATTTGCGTGGATGCAGTTATGATTTCACACGCACGTGTCTAAAAGAGGAAATGTCCAGGGAAATCCGGACGTCTTGTAACCCTAGTATTTCTTAATCTTATATTTTATATATAATGTACAGTGGTACCTCGGTTTACGAGTGCACCGGTTTGCGAGTGTTTTGCAAGACGAGCAAAACATTTGCAAAATCGGCACCTCAGAAACCGAGCGTGCTTTGATTTGCGAGCAGCCCTCCCCCGCGAACCGGCACCCTCCCCCCCGCGATCCTCACCCCCCTGCCGCCATCGGGCACCCCCCCGCCGTGACCTGAGATCCCCCCAACCCACCCGAACCCTCTTCTTACTTTGCTGTAGCCTCCGCAACAGCACCGGCACCAGCATGTCCTGTGCGTGGTGCCGGTGCCTGAAGATCTGCTTCCTGTGCTGGGCCTTGAGAGTTCACGTTCGACGTGAGAGTTCACATTCGACGTGAACTCTCAGGCCTTGAGCATGCGCACATGCTCAAGGCCCAGCACAGGAAGCAGATCTTCAGGCACCGGCACCACGCACAGGACATGCTGGTGCCGGTGTCGCTGCAGCCGGTGAGGCTACAGCAAAGTAAGAAGAGGGTTGGGTGGGTTGGGGGGGACCTCAGGTTACAGCGGGGGGGTGCCCGATGGTGGCGGTGGGGGGGTGCGGATCGTGGGGGGAAGGGTGCCGGTTCACGGGGGGGCCTTCGGGAGGGAGCAATGCTGGTTCTCGTGGGGGGGGGGGGGGGAGCAGCGCTGCTGGCCTCGGTGTGGGGGGAGTGGGAACGTATCCCCTATGGGGAAACTCGCTTTGATAAAAGAGCATTTTGGATTACGAGCATGCTCCTGGAACGGATTATGCTCGTAATCCAAGGTACCACTGTATTGTGTTTTGTGGTGCAAATTCACTGTGTTTTTGTAGTTCTTACCTCTTATTGTAAACCACATTTAACCATAAGGTATCACGGTATATAAATAAATCTATTAATATTATATTGTTGATGGTATTTCTGCCATCTGCTACCCATTTTAAGACATTTATGTTTCTACAAAATTAATGCAAAATATTTTGGGAACGCTCATGTTTTTAAATGTGTAAATGATGATGAAAGAGAAAGATGATATCAAATGTACCTTCTTTTGCTCGGTATGACTCCCATTTCCTCGCTGTCTCCTTCTGGCGTGACTCTTCTTGCCTGCCACCATTCGTCATCGGAGGCATTGATGACATGGAGGATGTCCCCGTACTTAAAGCTGAGTCCTTGACTTGGGAGGCCGCTGTCTTTGACTTTGTCATAGTCAAACATAGCTCTGCCAGGAAAACGAAGAGAAAGGACATCTTAATCGCACGGAGTCCTACAGTACTTTTGCATGAACACATTAAGATCTGGGCTTAACATGATTTTGACAGGGAACTTTTCCACGCATTAAGCCCTGGGCTTCCATGGCAGGATTTAGGGAATTTTTTTTTTGTTTGTTTCAAATTCTTTATTCATTTTTATCATTAAATACAAAGTGCATACACATAAGCAATCCAGTAATATAGTCTACTGCACTCTTCTCTAACAAATAAACTAAATAATCCTCCCCCTCCCCCACCCCTCCTGGATAGGTATAACAATATTTCATGACTCAAAGGGAAATACTAATAATAATTATATTACTACTTACAATATTTTGTTAACGGGCCCCAAATTTCTTTAAATTTGCTATGGTGTCCCCTCTGCAAAGAATTCATGTTTTCAAACTTATAAATCTGACATAGGGATTCCCACCAGAAGCTATAATTTAAGTTATCCCAGCTTTTCCAATTTTTCATTATTAGTTGCATGGCTACTCCTGTCATAATGAGGAGTAGTTTGTTCTAATTTGCACTAATTGGTTTCTTTGACAGCAGTGGCGTACCTAACATATGTGACATCCGGGGCCCATCATTTTTTGGCACCCCTTCCCCCATCTGTACGAAAAACATGATTTTTAGTAACAAGCCACACGTCACACATGAGTACCTAGGAAAAGGCAGCATCTTACATATTGCAGTGAGCAGTACATCAATACACCCATTGTAAAACTAAACAAGCCAGACTAGTACAGATCAATCCTACACCGTCAATCCTAACAGAAAACCATGTCTTTCGAACACACAAAACACAAAAAATACCTTTGCCTAGTATGGAATATAATAATAATAATAATAATAATTTTATTCTTGTATACCGCCATACCCAACGAGTTCTAGGCGGTTCACATTCATTAATTAAGGTCCATGATGACGCACGGATTTACAAAATTTTAACAAAATTACAGAATTTTAACAAAAAATTACAGGCAATGAAGAGGGGGGCGTGGGGAACTCTATGACTGAGATTTAGCAGAGGTAATGATAAGACAGAAGGTAGGGATGGTAAGCGATAATGAGAGTGAGACCAAGTGTGGAGAGGGGGGGAGGAGAAGGAGCAGAAGGAATGGGGGAATGTGGGACAGGGGAGAAGCTGGGGGCAGGGGGATTAAAAGCCCTGTTCGCGGAAGAGGTGCGTTTTGAGAAGTTTTCTAAAACTAAGGTAAGAGGGGGCCTCTAGTATCATTTGGGCAAGCCAAGGGTTCAGCTTAGCCGCCTGGTAAGCAAAGGTTTTGTTGAGAAATATATTGAGGTGACATAATTTTAGGGATGGGAAGACGAACAGCTGGATTCTGCGGGATTTCTTGTTGGTGAGATTCAGAGTGAAATGGTGATTGAGGTAACTTGGTAATAGACCAAAAACTGTTTTGTAGCAGATGCAGGCGAATTTGAATAGGACTCTGGATTCGAAAGGGAGCCAATGCAGTTGGTGGTAGAAAGGCGTGATGTAGTCCCATTTGTTCAGGCCGAATATGAGGCGGACGGCAGTGTTCTGGATCAGTTTTAGTCTCCTCATGGTTTTCTTTGTGGAGCTCAAATAAATGACATTGCAATAGCCTAGTACGCTGAGCACGGAGGACTGTACTAAAAGGCGGAAAGAGGCGTCGTCAAAGTATTTTTTTATGGTGCGCAGTTTCCAGAGCACCTAGAAGCATTTCTTGATAGTAAGATCGGTGTGATTTTCTAGCGATAGATGTTTGTCTAGAGTGACTCCCAGTATTTTTAATGTTTGTTCGAGGGGGAAGACCAGACCTTTCACCTGGATTGTGGAGTCTTTGATTTTTTCATTGGGGGAGGCTAGGAAGAATTTTGTTTTATCCGGGTTTAGTTTTAATCTGTAGGATAGCATCCAGAGTTCTATCTGATTGAGTATGTTTGTGATGTAGGCTAGAAGTTCTGTGGAGAGTGGGATGACTATTGTGATGTCATCTGCGTAGATGAAGAATTTGAGTTTGAGTTTATGAAGGAGGTTACCCAGGGAGGCGAGGTAGATATTAAATAGTGTGGGGGACAGGGGGGAGCCCTGCGGCACCCCGCAGGAGTTAACCCAGCTAGGTGAGGAAGAGTCGTTTTTAAGTACTCTGTAGGATCTGTTTTGTAGGAATCCGCGAAACCAATTGAGGACCTGGTCGGAGATGCCTATGTGGGTCAGGCATTCAAGGAGAATGTTGTGGTCTACTAGGTCGAACGCACTGCTCAAGTCGAGTTGAAGGATCAAGGCGCTGGAGCCCAGGCTGAAGAGGGTGTGCAGGTGGTCAATTAAGGCTGCTATGATGGTTTCGGTGCTGTGGTCTGTTCGAAAGCCCGATTGATTGTCACTTAGTATGTTGAATTTATCCAGACAAGCGGTGAGATCAGCTTTTACCACCCCTTCAGCTATGTCACAAACTATCCCCTCCCCCTTTTACAAAACTGTAGTGTGGATTTTAGCCATGG
This sequence comes from Geotrypetes seraphini, assembly GCF_902459505.1. NCBI lineage: Eukaryota > Metazoa > Chordata > Amphibia > Gymnophiona > Dermophiidae > Geotrypetes > Geotrypetes seraphini. The sequence continues at coordinate 20,440,159 of NC_047089.1, forward strand.
TGATAATAGCTCTGCCACTCATAGAATTCTGAGCATCAGAGCTACTACCACCACGGCTGGCGCTAAAAAACGCTCTACAATTTTGTAAAAGCAGGGATAAAATAGAAATACATAGACAAAGGTTAAATTGAACCAGCAAGAAGCTGGACTCTGCATACAATGTAATACCACAGAAACAGTGACACATGTCTCCTAAAGCAATAAATAAATTGAAAATTTTTGTTCTACCTTTGTCTTCTCTGGTTTCTGCTTTCCTCATCTTCTTGTTAGTCTCTTCCTTCCATCCACTGTCTGCCATCTCTCTGCCCCTATATGGCATATTCTCTCCTTCTATGCCCCTTCCAGAAACTGTATGCCTCCCTCTTCCATCTCTCTTTTCACCCCCATTGGTCTGGCATCTCTCCTTCCCTCTCCCACACCTCTCTTCTGCAATCCCTTTCTTCCCTCATTTTCCTTTTCAATTTATTCTCTGCATCCATCTAGATTACGTTCTTACTACCCTCATCAATTTTCTTTTTTACTGTCTACCTACAACTCGCCACCTCTTTCCCTCACCCCCTCCAGTATTTCTCTAACTCAATCCTTTTCCCCCATCATGTGCCCTCCTTTTATTTATCCCCTCCTTCCATCCTCTGCCCTCTTCTCTCTCTCCCTTCTCTCCACTTCCATCATCTGCTCCTTCTCCCTTTCCCCCACTTCCATCATCTGCCCTCTTCTCTCTCCCCCTTCTCTCCACTTCCATCATCTGCCCTTTCTCTCTCTTTCCCCCCTCCTTCCATCATATGCCCTCTTCTCTCTCCCCACTTCTATCATCTGCCCCTTCTCCCCACTTCCATCATCTGCCCCTTCTCCCCACTTCCATCATCTCCCCCTTCTCTCTCTTTCCCCCACTTCCATCATCTGCCCTCTTCTCTCTCCCCCTTCTCTCCACTTCCATCATCTGCCTCTTCTCTCTCCCCCTTCTCTCCACTTCCATCATCTGCCCCTTCTCTCTCTTTCCCCCCTCCTTTCATCATCTGCCCTCTTCTCTCCCCCCACTTCCATCATCTGCCCCTTCTCTCTCTTTCCCCCACTTCCATCATCTGTCGCCTTCTCTCAATCTCTCCATCCACCACAGGCCCATCTTTCTCCCTCACCTTTCCGATTTTGGCAACAAGATCAGCAAGGCCCCCCCCCACCACGGCACTCAGCGGCATCGGCGCCCCCCCTGCCCCGCGACAGCACTCAAGTTCAGCCTCCTTCTCCCGGCATCAGCAGAACTTCAGATCGGCAACAGGTGCTCAGTCAAAAGCTTCCCCTGACTGAACTGTCTGGGCGTAAACAGGAAGCTGAGTCAGGGGAAGCTTTTGACTGAGCACCTGTTGCCGATCTGAAGTTCTGCTGATGCCGGGAGGAGGCCGAACTTGAGTGCTGTCGCGGGGCAGGGGGGGCGCCGATGCCGCTGAGTGCCGTTGCAGCCCAGGAATTTTCCGGACCTGTCCGGCTGTGCACCCCCCCCCCTAAGGCTGCACCCGGGGCGGACCGCCCCCCCCCCCCCGCCCCACCACCCCTTGGTACGCCACTGTTTGACAATAAAATCGTTCCAAACAAAATTATATCATATGATAATGTTAATGGAACTTCCAAAACCATGATAATTTGACCCCAAATAGATTTCCAGAATTTGAATATCAAGGGACAATAATAAAGCAAATGATCCAATGTCCCTACATCAAGATGACAGTGCCAGCATCTATTAGATTTAGAACTATCCAACCGTTGTAACCTAACAGGGGTCCAAAAAGATCTATGAAACAAGAAAAACCATGTCTGTCTCATAGACGCTGAAGCTGTACATCTCATCCTCCAAGTCCAAATTCGTGGCCATTGAGACGCAGAAATCTGCTGCTTTGTCTCAATACTCCAAATGTCTCTAAGACTTGTTTTTGGCTTTTTATTCGAATATTCAGAAAACAATTTATACCACTGGGCAGCCTCATGTCCTAGGAAATCTGTCTGAAAGCATAGGAATGGCAAGTTATATTGATCCTTTAAATTACATCATTCAGGGAACCCTTTCTGAATAGTCTGCTTCAACTACACCCATTTAAATCAGGGATGTCCAACTTTTTGGCTTCCCTGGGCCGCATTGGCCGAAAATTTTTTTCTGGGGCCACACTGCAGCAAGACAGAGGAGGGAGCTGGCAAGACGGTAAACACCCGGGTGCAGCAGAGGAAAACATCATCGCCCTCGACCGGGACAGCACAAAATACTTCACGGGGCTGCATGCGGCCCTCGGGCCACAGGTTGGACACCTCTGATTTAAATGATTTAGGGAATTTTTTAAACAGTTGTGTTTTGCAGGTCCTATGCAAATTTTTCCATTAGCAAGTGGGATTCGCCAAAAAAGCCAACTAATGTGGAAGCACTTCCCAGCTCCTGTTTAGGAGGCGCAAAGGCCCTGATTCTAAAAAAGGCACTTAAAAGTTAGCTGCCTAGATTGGCAAGAATAGCTGACCTAGGCACCTAACTTACGCTAGCTTTTAAAAAGCCGCGATAGAGATTTCTACTGTGGGCCGGCAAGGTAAATGATCCAACGCTCATAAATTTCCAATGAGCATCGGAGTATTTAAATTGCTAGCCTGTAGTAGAAACCTCTATTGCAGCTTTGTAAAAGGAGCCCTTAATTATTCAATTAGACATTATCGGCATCATTAATTGAAAAATTGCAATTACATAACAATCAATTAATTAGATCATAGGCAGTGGCGTAGTAAGGATAAGAGGCCCACGGGGTGGTAGAGCGTGCCCTCCTCTCTGCACCCCAACTCCTTCCATGCTCCCCCTACTTCTTCCCGCCCCCTCCACCCCACACTTGCATTCTCCCTTCCCTCCCGTACCTCTAAATCTTCGTCAGCGCAAGTGGCTTTTCTCCAGCATGTTCCTTGCGCCAAGATTGGATGTCCTTCTGATGTCACTTCCTGGCCCTGTGACCTGGAAGTGATTCAGAGGGGAACCGGGCTGGCACGAGCAGCAGGTAGAAGTTGCTCGCGCTCGCGAAGATCTACAGAGGTACGGGGTGGGGGTGGGGAGGGACGGCACAAGCATAGCATGGTGGGGCGGGGCAGAGAGGTGCTGGTGCCCCCACCGACTTGGCGCCCAGGGCAGTCCGCCCCCTCGCCCACCCTTACTACGCCACCGATCCTAGGCATCTAATTTGGTAGCGACTACAACTTCCAGGTAGGCACTTAGACTGAGGCACCTACCAGAAAGTAGGCGTGGCTAAGGGCATATGTTAGTATCTAGGCACCTAAATTGGACTTAGGGCACCGGTATTTACGTCAAGAAAACCTTGGCATAAATAGGTGCCTTACTCAAGACTGCTATGCGCTGCGTTAATCAGCACCCAGTTATTATGAGCTGGTTATAGAATCGGGTTAAAGAAGTCCGTGTTATCTAGCTACAAGGGGCTAATTCTAATGTGCTTGTTGGATAACGCTTCAGTGCTCATTCCTCTCCATAGCATACCCTCTACCAAATCAATAACGAAAAGAAAAGTAGCACATGATTAATGTGAGCTTACAGGCAAATTACTGCAAAATACTCAGTAACAGAGTAACATAGCAAATGACGGCAGATAAAGACCCGAGTGGTCCCTCCAGTCCACCCAAGAGTCACACTCATCAGCAAGGCAATGTTGAACCAACAATCATGTAATTATCCATTTTACTTGCTAAGTTCCTCTGTAAGATGTCCTTCCCCCCTCCACCCCCCCCCTCCCGTGCGCGATAGGCAAGGCCTCTACGCGGATATGAATGTGGTATAAAATACGCAAACTTGCTCCTGATCTGTCTTGTCATATACGGGACACAGTCTGTCCGGAATCAGCTTCACTTCCCCACATCTGGGGCTGTAATTTAAGCACAGCAGCGTAGCAAGGGTAGCAGGAGCTCGGGGCGGCGGCACCCCCGCCCTCTTCTCCTCCCCTGCTCCTTCTGTGCCTCTGCCGCACGCTTTCCCTTCCCCCACACCCCTTTAACTTTGCCAGCACAAGCACTATCTCCAATCTGCTGTTCACACTTAGCCTCAGCTCTCCCTCAGATGTCACTTCCTGGTCCCATGACCTGGAAGTGACTTCAGAGGAAGAGCCAAGGTCGGCACAAGCAGCAGGCTGGAGATGCTGCCCAGGCCGGCAAAGAGTTAGAGATGTGGCAGGGGAGGGGCGGGGAAGGAGAGGGAGGGCGGAGTGGAGAGGAGGTGCTGGCACCCCTATTAAAATGGTGCCTGGGGTGGTCCGTCCCCAAAACCCCCCTTACTACGCCACTGCTTATACGTATTAGAAATAAATATTATTTATAATTGTTGATCTGATGAGTTTTGTGTTGATACTATCTTCTTTCTATTTAGGGATCCTTTGTGTCTATCCCATGCATTTTTGAACTTGGTCACTCTTTTTGCATCCACCATCTGAACATTTATTTTAAAAATTTGCAGATAACACTAAACTGTTCAAAGTTGTTAAATCGCATCTGGATTGTGAAAAATTGCAGGCGGACCTTAGGAATTTGGAAGACTGGGCGTCCAAATGGCAGATGAAATTTTATGTGGACAAATGCAAAGTGATGTCACATTGGGAAGAATAACCCAAATCACAGTTACCGGATGCTAGGGTCCAAGAAAAAGATCTGGGTGCCATCGTAGACAATGCAATGAAACCTTCCGCCCAATGTGTGGCAGCGGCCAAGAAGGCAAACAGGATGCTAGGAATTATTAGAAAAGGGATGTTTAACAAGTCTAAGAATGTTATAATACCTCTGTATTGCTCCATGGTGCGACCTTACCTTGAGTACTGCGTTCAGTTCTGGTCTCCTTCTCTGAAAGAAAGATATAGCGGCACTAGAAAAGGTTCAAAGAGCAACCAAGATGATAAAGGGGATGAAATTCCTCTCGTAAGAGGAAAGACTAAAAAGGTTAGGGCTCTTCAGCTTGGAAAAGAGACGGCTAAGGGGAGATATGACTGAAGTCTACAAAATCCTGAGTGGAAAAGAATGAGTACAAGTGGATCGATTTTTCACTCCGTCAAAAATTACAAAGACTAGGGGACACGCGATGAAGTTACAGGGAAATACTTTTAAAACCAATAGGAGGAAACATTTTTTCACTCAGAGAATAGTTAAGCTCTGAAACGCGTTGCCAGAGGTTATGGTAAGAGCAGATAGCGTAGCTGGTTTTAAGAAAAGTTTGGACAAGTTCCTGGAGGAAAAGTCCATAGTCCAAAATCCATATTAAGACATGGGGAAGCCTCTGCTTGCTCTGGATCGATAGCATGGAATGTTGCTATCTGGATTTTGGCCAGGTACTAGTGACCTGGATTGGCTACCATGAGGACGGGCTATTCTTATGTTCTCATGTAATTCTGCAATTCAGTACATAATTAGTCACAAATGACTATCATTATACTAAAAGAGCAATATTTGTCTTTTGGAAAGCATTATTGCAGATTTAAGATTCATAACGCCATCGCAATATATCAACACAAATGGCTACCTGCCATTTTTTTTCTGTAACATAAAGAGTGACGTAGGTGTTTGTACCCTATTAGTGGAATGTATTAATAGCAAACATTTATATATTTTTATATTATGATTTTCAATGAATGATAGGTTAATAATGATGCATCTAAAGATGAATAATGATCTATTTAATTACGTTGCCATAATTAGTTGCAATAAGCCTTCATCCATGAAATAATGATAAGCTAAGCATCAGTGTTCACAGCTTCTAATTTGAACCTCTGATGCAGCAATGTTTATATTGAAATGAGATAAAGAAGAATGGAAGGAACATAAGAATAGTCTTACTAGGTCAGACCAATGGTCCATCAAGCCCATGGTGGCCAATCCAGGTCACTAGTACTTGGCCAAAATCCAAGGAGTAGCAACATTCCATACAGAATCAAAAAAATAGCAAGATTCTGGAATCCCAAGGATTAGCAATATTCCATGCTACCGATCCAGGGCAAACAGTGGCTTCCCCCATGTCTTTCTCAATAACAGACTATAGACTTTTCCTCCAGGAACTTGTCCAAACCTTTCTCAAAACCAGCTACGCTATCCGCTCTTACTACAACCTCTGGCAACGCATTCCAGAGCTTAACTATTCTCTGAGTGAGAAAAAATTTCCTCCTATTGGTTTTAAAAGTATTTCCCGTCTTATAACTGAATGAGTTTGGGCTGCCTTGTCAGATATCCATTTCAATATCAGACCCTCATAAGCCTCACCAGCACAACTTAAGTTCCTACTGGTGAGCCAAATCCAAATAAATAGAGATATAGATTAAGGAATTTTTTTTTACTAAGACGATCTAACCGATATAGCATGCGCTAAATCAGTGGTCTCAAACTCAAACCCTTTGCGGGGCCACATTTTGGATTTGTAGGTACTTGGAGGGCCGCAAAAAAATAGTTAATGTCTTATTAAAGAAATGACAATTTTGCATGAGGTAAAACTCTTTATCTTCTATATATATAAAATCGGAGGTATGTATGTGTGTGTGTATGTGCCGCGATCACGCAAAAACGGCTTGACCGATTTGAACGAAACTTGGTATGCAGATCCCTCACTACCTGGGGTGATATGTTCTGGGGGTCTCGCGGCCCACCTGCACATGTGGGCGGAGCTACAAACAGAAAATCAGATTTCACCCATTCATGTCAATGGAAAAAATGTAAAAAGCTGCCATTCTCACAGTAATTCAAAAACGGCTTGACTGATTTGAACGAAACTTGGTATGCAGATCCCTCACTACCTGGGGTGGTATGTTCTGGGGGTCTCGCGGCCCACCTGCACACGTGGGCGGAGCTACAAACTGAAAATCAGATTTCACCCATTCATGTCAATGGAAAAAATGTAAAAAGCTGCCATTCTCACAGTAATTCAAAAACGGCTTGACCAATTTGAACGAAACTTGGTATGCAGATCTCTCACTACCTGGGGTGATATGTTCTGGGGGTCTCGCGGCCCACAACTCTATGTTGCTTGCTCAAGGGTGGGTTCACCCAAAAATTTATATGTTCTTGCTCCTGGAGGTGAAACTAAAAATGTTGTTTATAATCAAGTTTTGCCTTAGTTGTATTGTATTCATTTTGTCAAATATTTCACATTATAATTTGAATATATGTGTGTGTATGTATGTATGTATGTATGTTCCAGCATAACTCTTCAATGCATGGACAGATTTCAACCAAACTTGACATACACATTACTTACTATCTGAGGACAAACACTGTGGGGGTGGGAAGGGGGGGATATGTAAAAATGATTGAAAATGCCAGATTTTAGTATCTACCCCATAGTGTTTTCGGGCTCACAGATGAATACTCAGCATAACTCTGAAACGCATGGAGAGATTTCAACCAAACTTGGTACACATATGACTTACTATCTGGGGAAAAATATTGTGCAGGTGGGACGGGGTAAAATACTGTGGGGGTGGGAAGGGGGTGATATGTTAAAATTATCACAAGCGACAGATATTAATGTCCAACCCATAGTTTTCGGGCTCGCAGAGATGAATACCGACACTCCCGATGCCGTTTAAGTCTAAGTTCAGCCCCATAGAGAGGGACATTCCTTTGGGACATGTGGAGGGTAGGGGGTTGGGACATGGGGGTGGGGCATATGGGACATGTGGGGGGGGATAACGTGGGGGGTGGGACATGTGGGACATAGTGGGGTGGGACATGTAGGGGGTTGGACATTTTGGGATAAATAAATATCCGGGCAACGCCGGGTAATCAGCTAGTAGTTTATAAAACTTTCCTTTAACAGTTAAAAGGAAAGATATATAAACTATAAAGAGTTTATCTCATGCAAAATTGTCATTTCTTTAATAAGACATTAACTATTTTTTCTGCGGCCCTCCAAGTACTCTGTTTTTTTCTTCAGCACTCACATTTAAAGTTCAATATCTTTTCTTTCTCAAAACTGACACATTTCAATCACTAAATTGAAAATAAAATCATTTTCCTACCTTTGTTTGGCAATTTCATCAGTCTCTGGTTGCACTTTATTCTTCTGACTGTGCATCCAATACTTCTTCCCTTCTTTCAGCCTCCTATATGCTTCCTCTCATCCAGACCTCATTCCCTCCCCCAACTTTTTCTTTCTTTCTCTATGTCTGTCTTTCTCTGATTCCGTGCCCCATTTTTTGATTTGTTTCTGGTTCCCTGTCCCCCCTCCTTCCTTCTTTCTTTCTTCCTTCCTTCCTCCGTGCCCCATTTTTTGCTTTGTTTCTGGTTCCCTGTCCCCCCTCCTTCCTTCTTTCTTTCTTCCTTCCTTCCTCCGTGCCCCATTTTTTGCTTTTTTTTCTGGCTCCCTGTCCCCACCCCATGCCACCGCTGCCGCGGAATAGGCTACTGCCGCTGCCGCTATCGGGAACAGGCCGAGATCTCCCTGCTTCTCTTCTGCAAGGGGCCGACCAACTCTCGCTGCCCGACGTCAATTCTAACGTCGGAAAGGATGTTCCGGGCAGCCAGGCAGCGATTGGCTAGCCAGAACGTCCTCTCGACGTCAGAATTGACGTCGGGCCGCGAGAGTTGGTCGGCCCCACAGGGAAGAGAAGCAGGGAGATCAAAGAACACGGTGCCGGCCTGATCCCCGATGGCAGCAGTGAGAAGGGAAGGGAAGCAGGTTGGGCACCACTGCTCTAGACGAGCTGCGAGCTGCACTCTAGGGAGAACAGTGGACCGCCCCCCCCCCCTTGGTATGCCACTGGAGCAGCAGCGTGTCTAGCCGGCTCGTTCGTTCAAAGCCGCAGGTGGTGGCTCCTTGTGAGATCCATGCCTGCGTCTGAAGCCTCTCTGATGTTGTGACATCAGAGAGGCTTCCGATGCAGGAGTGGATAGCACAAGGAGCCGCCAACCCGCGGCTTTGAACGAATGAGCCGGCTGCTGCTCCAAAAGGAAGAGAATGATCGCCTCCAGACTGCGGGCCGCAAATAAAACCTGGAGAGCCACATGCGGCCCGCAGGCCGCGTGTTTGAGACCGCTGCGCTAAATGGTAACAGGTCCATGGAATATAATGGGCGCGTTAGCATTTAGCGCATGCTAAATCGGCTAGATCGTCTTAGTAAAAAAAACCTTAATTGATTAGTGACCCATTCAAATGAGAAGCCTATTTATAGTTGAATTATTTGGTATCGTTCAGGTACATTAAAGTCAATAGGGCATGTACTATTGCACGCTTAGCAGTGGCGGTTCTCCAAACGTTTTTCATCAAATTTGCTTCAAACTTGCAATAGCACTTTGAGGCCTTGGTTCCCAAACCCTGTTCTGGAGGACCACCAGCTAGTCGGGTTTTCAGGATAGCCCTAATGAATATGCATGAGGCAGATCTGCATGCCTGTCACCTCCATTCTATGCAGATCTTTCTCATGTATATTCATTAGGGCAATCTCGAAAACCCGACTGGCTGGTGGTCCTCCAGGACAGGGTTGGGAACCACTGCTCTAAGGCATCAAGACTGGCTCGAACACTTCATGGCCTCAAAGGGAAGTGGCAAAGGGCATAAAAAGTGGCATTAAGGCCCAAATTCTGTAACCAGCGCCTAAAGTTAGGCACTATTTCGGAGGTGCTTATCTAAATTGAAGACAAAGCTCAATTAAGCTTTTTAATCAACACTGATTGAAACATAGGCGCCTATCAAGAAAGCGCGATTCTGTAACAAGGCGCCTCAAAAAATTTAGGCGGCCTTCGAAAAACTAGGCGCTATGCATGTTAGGCGTGGGCGTGGCTACGTGTTAGGCACCTTGTGGCAGAATCGCTGCTCTTAAGCGATTAAGAGATACCAAGCAGCTTGATTAAATGGTCTCTAAGGGCTCCTTTTACAAAGCCACATTAGCGGTTTAACGCGCATAATTACACACGCTAATTTGCCGGCTGCGCTAGCTGCTACCGCCTCCTCTTGAGTAGGCGGTAGTTTTTCAGCTAGCGCGGGGGTTAGTGCACGCTAAAAATGTGCGTGCAATAAAGGAGCCCCCTGTTGCTAAAAGCTGGCCTATTAGATTTTAATAAAATAAAGAAGTTAGTAGTAATCTGGGACATTCTGTGTCTCTTAGCATTCTTGTGTTTGGAAAAATATTGTTTAAATGAAAATTCACATTTCTCCAAGAAATACAGCCTTCTTCTGGTTTATTTTTGGAGGGCTAGCTGTTCTTTTTTTTTTTTTCAATGTCTTAAGAAGAAGAATGAATTATATGTGAAAGTAATATGTCAGAGAAAAAGGAAGGCGAGGAGATGAACTTCCCAGAGGCTCCATTTTTCACATTTTTCCTTAGAGGGACAAGTCGCAACTCATGTAAGTAATAAATTCTCAATCAACCAATGTTTCCCTGTCACCTGCTGCCACTTGGGAAAACGACGAGAGCACGCTGGCCTCATTTATGTTGGAGCTGAGATACCTAGAGGCTTTTTTGTGTCTCATCATGAAAAATGAAGCCTAGAACATAAAACGCAGTGTGGTTTTATTGGTGTGTAAACTTTGGGCAAGACCACAAAACTGACTTCGGGCCAGAATTAAGGAAAGGACAAAAAACAAATCTGAAAAAGAATGAGCCTTTTTTTTTTTTTTACATTTCTGGTAGCAATTTGATCACCCCTCCCCCTTTCACGAAGCCACGTTAGGCTTTTTAATCGCCGGCCGCAGTGGTGTTAGCTCCGCCGTTTATAGAATTCCTATGAGTGTCAGAGCTAATACCTCTGTGGCCGGCGGTAAAAAAGCCTAGCGCGAGGGTAAATTTGTCCTACAAATCCAGTGATAATTATGTAGCCTGGTGTTAAAATTAACAAGCTGATATTCAAAATGGCTCACGATTGTTTAAACCTCCTGTTTGGAGGCAATTGCTAATTTACAGCGACACCCAAGATCCTTTTTACAAGGCCGCGGTAGCTCTTCTCCCAAGGCAAATGGCGTCAGTGCTTTTGCTGCAGAAGAATCGCTACCACCGTTTTGTGAAACCAGTTACTGCCACCGAAAATAACTGGTTAGCTCCGAACTGACAACCGGCTATTTTGGGGGCGTTTTGGGGGCGGAGTTGACAAGGCAGATAACAGTGACCTCGCTGGAACATGATACCGATAAGTCAACTTTGAACCCCTTTATCTCAGATATACAACCGGAGCTTATCATTTCCTTCCATCTACAGTCAAGGGGTTCATTTCATTTTGTTTTATTACATTTTTTTAATATGCATAAAATTCTTTTAAATCTTTTTTGTCTTAGAGGAGCAACGCTGGTTAATTTCCCCTGAGGAACATCTGTTCTGGTACGGATTGAAATGCCCATGGGAGGGTATTGGGATTTGAATACCCTCAACCAGCGCTGGTTCATAGATTTTACCATCTAAGATAAGTGTTGCTTTTTCTCTGGGTTTTTTTTGGTTGTTTTTTGTTTGTAAAATCTTTATTAATTTTCAAAACTAATACAAAGCACAATGAACTATACAAATATTAATAAACATAAACACTTAAATTCCATGAATAACATTACAAAAGAAAAATATCCCTCCCCTTCCTTCCAGCAATTCAACCAAGAAATAAACCAAAAAGATATCCCCCCCCACCCACCCCCTTCCTTTTCTCTGTTTTGATATAGTTGGATGATTTAGATTCACACACATATATGCTGTTTTGATTTTTGTTTGTGTTATTGATTTGTTCATTTTCATCAGTTTTTAAAGCACATATTTTTGTTAAGCGCATATTTGCATATGCAATCTCACAGATATTATACGCACAATTAGGGAGGGAGGTGAGGTGGGACAGGCGCAGGTGATTAAAATCTGAAGTCAGGCTGTGGACCTGAAATAATATATAGATTATAGGAGGTCCTATGATCTGTTCACCCTTGGTTATGATACGCCTGTCCTAAACCCAAAGTAAACTGTTTGTTTAGAAAATAGAAATGTTTCATATATTCATTAACAACCTATAATGGAAATAGATATTCTTTAAGATAGGAACACCGAAGTTAGTCTAAGTTAGGCATTTAAGAAAGTTTCTTAGTGGTTTATTGAAACATCCGCAATAAACCCTTTTGTTCTATATTACACCGTGTCCCGGGTAGGATGATTACAAAATAAAGGAGCCCTTTTTTCTTGTATTTTTGTACAGAGAATGTAGTAACAGCATTTAATGTAGCTGGGTCTAAAACCGATTTGGACAAGTTCCTGGAGGAAAATGTTCATAGTCCGGTATTGAGACAGACATGGGGGAAGCCACTGCTTGGCCTGGGATCGGTAGCATGGAATGTTGCTACTCTTTGGGATTCCGGAACTCTGCTACTTTTTGGAGTTCTAGAATGTTGCTACTCTTTGGGATTCCGGAACTCTACTACTTTTTGGGGTTCTAGAATGTTGCTACTCTTTGGGATTCTGCCAGGTACTTGTGACCTTGACTGGCCACTGTGGAACCCGGAAACTGGGCTAGATGGACCATTAGTCTGACCCAGTATAATTATTCTTATTTTCTTAAGTTTGTAAGGGAATTTTATGACTCAGATCAACGGCCCTTTCCATTTGACTAGCTATGACCTATACATGTAAACACAGTTGACACTTGTGCAAGTTGTCTTGGCCTGTTTACAATTCTTCCTCCTTTTATAGCTCCTGATTTCCAACACATTAGTGACATGATGACCACTGCTGAAAGAGTGATGTAATGGTCTATTACCTCTTCTTCTTCAATTATGCCAGTCCTATATCTGCTCGCCTCCAAGACCCGAAATGGATGCACTTCAGATACGTTAAAATGAAAAAGATAAACTATCAGTGGCAGGCTTAACAGAGCAGACAGGGAGCGCAGTCAAGAGCGTTCTGTTCCATTAACCTGTAATGTTGATTTTGCAATATCATTTACTCCTAAGGAACGACTGGCCACACTTAATTGACCAGAGTTCATGGAACTATATGGCCAATCTCTTCAAGCAAGTCTGTAACAGTAAAACATGCCATCAATTTTCAGCATAAGTGAAGTGCAGTTTGACTCTTTAGAAATAATGTTTTGGCAATAAAGACGAGCATCCATCCTTGAAGGAATGCAATAAGCATCAAATGTCGTGGTCTGTTTGTGATACAGGAACTTCTGCAGCTACAGACTGAACTCTGAGCTGTGCTAAATAATATTTTTGTAAATAGAGATGGGCAGACGATGCCAATTGTGATTCAAGGAGGTCTGGGGTGACATAAATATGAGCCTCTGGATCTTTTCCCCGCCCCCCTCTCCCAACAAACCCATCATATTAATTTCCATCAAATATCTTTCATTTCTTCAAAATATATTTCCAAAATACTCATTACATCTCTCATTACCCTCCCCCTAATTCCTACCCCTTTTCCCTTTTCCTATTGACCTCTCCCCCCTATCCTCCCCCAAAATTTAGTTTATAACTTTTTTATTGAAAGAATCATACTAAACCCCCCAAACCCAATGGAAGTTGACAAAAATAAAGAATAATAAAAGTAAAGAACTGGAATTTTAGATAAATAATCATAGCTTCAATGTAAATCATTAAGAATTAAACTTCTTGCCTTAGTTGAAAGATTCTGAATATATGGACCCCAAATTTCCATAAACATACAAATTTTCCTAGCCAAACGCATAACTTCTCAAGTCTCAAATAATAATAGACGATGAAATTGATTCCTCCAATGCCAAAAACTAGGAGCTTCTTTTGATAACCAAAATTGCATAATACATTTATGTCCTATTATACACGCCTTTTGAAATAAGAGACACTTCTTTTTACCAAAAACCCCACAAGCCGCAGCATTCCCAAAAATTACTCCCCTTGATGAATCTACAACAGAACAACCCCATAATGAGCCTAAAAATAACAGGATGGCAGACCAGAATGACCTAATTAAAGGGCATGAATAAAAGAATGAACTAAAGTACCAGGATCCTTATTATACTTAATACAAATTGGGGTATTAATTAAACCGGCATGAAAAGCTTGAATTTGTGAAAAATAAGCTCTATGTAAGACTCTAAATGAACATTCCCTCCAAATAGAACCCGTGATAACTTTTGGAATTCTATTAATAGATTGCGTAAAATCCATAAGTGAAATTTGACTTCCCAATTCCTCACTCCAATTCTGTAAAATTGATGGTAAGATGAGGAGTTTTCATGCAGTATTTTAACAAAAAATACGACTTGCATAACTTGTGAATAGTTGTGTAAGAAAATTACAGCAAAACATTCTCTTCTAAAGCTTTTCTATCCATGCAAAAAAATTGAGTCAGATAGAGCAGAGCAGGGATAGGCAATTCCGGTCCTCGAGAGCCACAGGCAGGTCAGCTTTCAATGCATTTAAATTAAGGGCTCCTTTTACGAAGGCGCGTTAGCAGTTTAACGTGCGTAATACCGCGCGCTAAACCGCCGGACGCGCTAGCCGCTACCGCCTCCTTTTAAGCGGTAGCTTTTGGAATAGCGCGGGGCTTAGCGTGTGATGATAAGTCACGCGCATTACACCCACTAACGCGCCTTCGTAAAAGGAGCCCTATGTATTCAAACAAAGAAGCTAATTACCTCCTTTTTTTTTCAAATTGTTTCACCATTTATTAAATATTCAATCTATAAATACTATTAAATAAATCATTTAATCTACACACACATCACAATTCAACCATTAAAACATTCCGTTAAAAAATTTCATGAAATGTTCACCCCTACAAATGGGCATTAAAGATGCCAGCAAACTCTGTGCGTGGATGTCAGTGCTTTGTTGTTATCCTCATAAATCACTCCATTTATCAGTTCCAACTTTGTAATTCTCCTTCACAAATAGTGTCCAGATCATCCACATTAATCAAGCCCGACCCGACTCCGTGTTTCGCCGATAGGCGTCTTCAGGAGCTTAATCTGGCCATGGCTCCGTTTCATTAACCAAACTATAATACCCAATAACAAAACTCAACCACCCATCAAATATCACAATAGCATAATCAATTATCTTACAAAAATTGTTAATTAACATTACCTTGATATTTATTATACATAAAGTATAAGGCAGGATAAGAATATGCATGAGATAGATTTGCATCTCAAGGAGGCAGTGCATGCAAATCCATCTCATACATATGCATTGTGGATATCCTGAAAACCTGGCCTGCCTGTGGCTCTCAAGGACTGGAATTGCCTACCCCTGGACTAGAGCATGCTATTAGAAAAAGAAACTGATAGCATTCTTTGAAGCAGATAGAGAAACTTTGGTCTTGCCTGTTCCAAGTTTATTAGTTATTTATCTTGGGCAGGGGTAGGCAATTCCGGTCCTCGAGAGCCGGAGCCAGGTCAGGTTTTCAGGATATCCACAATAAATATGCATGAGATAGATTTGCATCTCAAGGAGGCAGTGCATGCCAATCCATCTCATACATATTCATTGTGGAGATCCTGAAATCCTGACCTGGCTCCGGCTCTCGACGACCGGAATTGCCTACCCCTGAACTAGGGGAAATTTTATAACAGGCGCTTAAAGATAGGTGACTAACTCCCCCTTTTACAAAGCCGCATTAGGAACAGGGCGGGGCCACACGCTCTCCTTTTACAGATGCAAAATCTGGTAACCCTAGTAAAGGTGCTGGCCTTTGTGCATTTAACATCTCTTCAAAAATTCAAAAAAGCTATATCTACAGAGTGGCACCATCTGGGTTTAACGAGTTTTTTGGCTTTTTGTTGTTAGTTGCAGGTCATGTGCTAATATTTTAATTAGTGTGTAGTACCTGCAAAACATTTTTGCAGGAGTACTGAGGGGGGAAATTCTATAAGAGGCACCTAAATAAATAGATTCACTAACCTGCCCGATCGGGCCTGATCTGGGCAGGTCCGACAAATTCAGAAAAGAAAAATATGCAGATGGAGGCGATCGAAGGAACGCCCCCCCCCCCCCCATCTAGGCTAGGCACCTGGGCCAATCAGGCCTTAGGATTAGTGGGGATGGGCGGACCCGCTATGCCTAAGGCCTGATTGGTCCAGGCTTCTAGAGCCTGGGCCAATCAGACCTTAGATTTAGCGGGGATGGGCCGGGAAGGGGCGGGCCCGTCTCATTTCCACGAGGCAGGCCCGTCGGCTGGACGGCAGCAAGACCCATCCAGCCGACCAACATGTAAAGGTTATTTTTGGGGGGGAGGGTTGTCGGGCTTTCCGGCAGGAGGACTGGGCATCCTCCTGCCCGCGATTACCAGTTTGGGGGGGAGGGGGGTTCCAGGGGGGTTCCGGCAGGAGGACTGGGCATCCTCCTGCCCGCGATTACCAGTTTGGGAGGGAGGGGGGTTCCAGGGGGGTTCCGACAGGAGGACTGGGCATCCTCCTGTCGGCGATGGGACAGGCTGCCGCGACCGCTATACTTATTGCAGCAGGGAGATCCCTTGCTGCCATAAGTATAGCGGCCGCGTCTACTTACAATGTAGACCAGCATTTTGCTGGCCTACATTTTAAGCATCTCTTCCTCTACTAGGGAGACGCGTAGGGCTGCCTAGGTTCGCCTAAGGCCCTTAGGCGAGCTTAGGCGTCTTGCGGGTCTCCCTAGGCTTCCAGAGGCGCCTTCAATATAGGCGGCCTGCCTGGGGAGCATTTTTTTTAAAAACGTGCATCCCGATTGGCTGATTAGACAGCTGTAGGACGCCTACAGCTGCCTAAAATAGGGACGCACTTTGGAGAATCAGACCCTCACAGTCTACCCCTGACCATGCCTACCTTCCGGTAGGCAGCTTGGACTAGGCGACTACCCGAAAGCCAATTATGAGGTGCTAATTGCTTGCTATCGGTGCTGATTAAGCTTTTTAAATAATTAACCCCCTCCCCCTATTTTACTAAAATGAGATAGCGGTTATTAGTGTAGGGAGCTGCGCTGAATGCTTCGTGCTGCTCCCAACGCTCATAAAGTTCCTGTGAGCGTCTGGAGCAGCGCGGAGCATTCAGCACGGCTCCCTGCACTAATAGCCACTATCGCAGTTTAATAAAAGGAGGGGAGGTAAGTTGGGTGCTAGATTGAATAGATGTAATTTTAGGCGTCTTTATAGAATCAGGGCCTAAGTGCTCCCACGTTAACTCTGAATCATCAGGTTACCGCGCGCTAATCATAACGTGCTAGCTGGAAAACACAGGCGCACCCGCTCTCCTCCCATGACACATCTCTGAATTTGGGAGGAAGGCCCGTCCAGTTCCAAAATAAAGAAAATAAACAGGACTATCTATTGTGACCAAAACAGAAACGCCCAGTCGTAATCATGGAGCCCAACTAACGATGACTTCAGCAAAACTTAAGTATTAAACAGACACGTCAACAAACTTGAAATGGCTGAAATGAGTCAGCAAAAGCCTTTAATGCTTTGCAAAATAAGCCTCAAAATCTTCTCTTCCTTTAGGAAATGCGGCGTGGTTTCTGGCAAATAGTCTTTATGAGGTTTCCATGGCAACTGCAAGGAAAGGACTTCGAGAGACAAAGTCACCTGCAGACATGGTAAATCGGAGGAACTAATGCAGAGATAAAAAGCTTAGAGGAAATAAAAGCATAGATGCTTATTTTTAGATCACAGAATCTGAAAAACCATCATTATTATTATTATTATTTTATTTCTTATATACCGCTATACCGTGAGGTTCAAAGCGGTTTACACTTGCTTCTTTTTGCATTTGATGGGATCTGGATACTGCACCATAGAACTAGAAAGTAGGTCTTTACAAGGGTTTCATATGCATCGAATACTGACTTAGTAAGGTAGAAAATGTGAATAAATGTGTTAATATATGCACATTAGCTTTTCTAATATCATATATTTAATTTTCTTTCTGTCCTCATAGGCAGCAGAATACCGTTTTTCGACCAATTTTCTGCTCCAGTGTTTCCACGCAAAGGTATTGTACATAGCTATACATTGTATTACCAGTAGGGAAATCTATCAAAAATCATGAGGTATAGTTTCAGCATGACATCATTCCCAACTCTCCAACAAACATAATAGTGCTCCATATTGGGGGCTTTTATGTCATTCACTAGTTTTTTAGCCTGTTACATTAATGGGTGCTAGCAGCCTTTCTTCCTTACTTTTTTCTCCCCCCCTGTCCAGCAACACACCCCCTTCTCTGCTCCCACTATCTAGCAGTAGGCCTTTTTTCTTACTTTTACCTCCCCCCTGTCTAGCAACACCCCTTCACTGCTCCCCCTGTTCAGCAGTAGCCCATCTCCATTGGTTTTACCTCCCCCTGTCCAGCAGCACCTCTTCCCTGCTCTCCCTGTCCAACAGTAGCCATTATCCCTTCCTTATCCCTTCCCCCTCCCTATCCCTATCCCTTCCCCCTCCCTTTTCCCTAGCACCTCCCTATCATCGGGCCCTCGCCTCCTCTTCCCGTTGCCGGGGTGCCTGCAGCGGCGCCTTATGTGGAGCTATCTCCAATGCTCACACTCTCTCCCTGCCCTCCTGCCCCAGGATGCTCGATTTTCTCCCCCAACAGATGTTACAGTTGATTGCGCAACTGCGTGCGGCGGTCCTTCGCTTCCTGTTTGTCTCCGTGGGCAGCGGGTTTTTTTTCATGCAGGACAGTTTCCAACCCGCTGAAACCGCCGCAAATAGAATACAGCCATGGAAGCACACATCACGGTGACAGGGATCATGGCCTCCTAAGTGCGCATGCGCTCTTAGGGTTTTATTATAGAGGATTTTCATCAAATCATTTTCAAAAACAGTTAAAAGTTGAAAAAAAATGATACAACAACAACAGAAAAAGAGAAATCAATCCCATAAATATAAAAATAGAATATAGTAAAATTACAACTACATATATCATCAATCAATAGAGGAAACATAAAAGGAGAAGTACCGGTAGTCAGAAAAACCATCTATGTATCTGGAGACCTTTATAGAAGGAAATATAGAAACATACCACATAAGATTCAACTTAAACAATACGTATCTCCACTTCAAGAAACAACAGTGACAAAACCAGATGGTCTATCTCAGGGGTACAATATAATACAAATGGGTAATTGAATAAATTGAATATTGTTCCAAAGGAAATGTAGTACAAACAGCAAACAGGAACAATAATAGTTATTAATACAGTTTTAAAAATGGCGTTTAGAATCCAAAAGTAGAGTAAAATAACTCAGCATAGGGAAAAACCCTTTTTTTAAACTTTCATAGAATCAATCATTGCACCATAAATAAATGATTTTTAAATAACTTCATAGATTCTTAAGTAATTCTTAAATCTCCATAATGTGAAAATAAAGTCCAAAGTCCAAAGTTTTGTGAAAAGCTAATATAAGTAAACAGATTATAGTTTCAATGTCTCTGCAGCGGACTTTATTTTCACATTATGGAGATTTAAGAATTACTTATGGTGCAATGATTGATTCTATGAAAGTTTAAAAAAAGGGTTTTTCCCTATGCTGAGTTATTTTACTCTACTTTTGGATTCTAAACGCCATTTTTAAAACTGTATTAATAACTATTATTGTTCCTGTTTGCTGTTTGTACTATCTCAGGGGTAGACAATTACGGTCCTCGAGAGCCATAGGTAGGTCAGGTTTTCAGGATATCCACAAAGTATAAAAAAAAAAAAAAAAGTGTAGCCTTGAGCACCAATGCAAGTATTTACAACAGTGATAAGTTTTACAACTAGTTTTTGAATATGTGATGATTGGGTGGTAGTGTTGGGGTTCTCCCTGTTATCACCTCCATTTCTCTGAGCATAAAAATTCATTAACAGTTGTATATACAGTGGTGCCTCACACAACGAACTTAATTGGTTCCAGGAGCAAGTTTGTTATGCGAAAAGTTCGTTATGGGAAACGCGTTTTCCCATAACAATACATGTTAAAAAAAATAATTCGTTCTGCAGCATAAAATATGCTAAGATGACATAAAAAAAGATAAATTTGTCAAAATGGTGAAAATGGTGGTCTTGCTGAGGCCAAACTCTTTGACGAGGTCACACTGTTTTACCCCACATTCACTCCTTCTAATTATTTCCCGTTTAATTTCAACAGAAATCACCTTCCTGCTTTTTTTAGAAGCCATGATATACTGTATAAACAATAATTTTACAGTGAGAGAGGGCAGAGTCTCAGCGGCAAAAACTGGGACTTAACTGTTCATTTTTTTTTTTTTTTTCTAGCATCGGGGAAGCGGCGAGAGTAGCTCCGCCCCCCCCAACGCATCAGCAGTAGGCGCCGGGCCCCTGCGAGCCGACGGTCCGCCACTGCACAGGGAGCCAGGCGGAGAGAGGGCAGTTAAGCGCAGTGCCTGCGCGGAAGGATGCAGCTCGGGCGACTTCGTTGTGTGAAACGAAGTTCGTTGTAGGAAGCAAGACATGAAGTTCGTTGTGCGCAGCGTTCGCTGTGCGAGGCGTTCGTTATGCGAGGCACCACTGTAGTTGAAAGCATGTGATTATGAACATCTGAATGATTATTCTACAGTGCCTTCAGATATCATTTTTAATCACTCCACTCTCGATTATTTAGAGAGGTTTTTTTGCCCTATTTTTGCTTATTTGACCGATACAGGGCAAGCAGTGACTTTCCCCATGTCTTTCTGAGCAACAGACTATGGACTTTTCCTCCAGGAACTTGTCCAAACCTTTCTTAAAAAGAGCTACACTATCCGCTCTTACCACATCTTCAGGCAAGGTGTTCCAGAGCTTAACTATTCTCTGAATGAAAAAAAATTTCCTCCTATTGTTTTTTAAAAGTATTTCCCTGTAACTTTATCGAGTGTCCCCTAGCTTTTGTAATTTTTGACGGAGTGAAAAATCGATCCACTTGTACCCGTTCTACTCCACTCAGGATTTTGTAGACTTCAATCCTATCTCCCCTCAGCCGTCTCTTTTCCAAGCTGAAGAGCCCTAACCTTGTTCGTCTTTCCTCATACGAGAGGAATTCCATCCCCTTTACCATCTTGGTCGCTCTTCTTTGAACCTTTTCTAGCACCGCTATATCTTTCTCAAGACAAGGAGACCAGAACTGAACGCAATACTGCAGATGAGGTCGCACCATGCAGCGATACAGGGGCAAAGAGAGATAAATATATGGACCACTATAAATCTCTGCTATTCTTCCTACAATTTATCTCTTCTAATATATGAAGTTCACTAATGAATCCCTATTTTCTATAAGCAAATAAGAGGAAAGCTTGACACAGTTTCTGAGCCATCTGTTTCTACACACGTATTCTTTCTTTTTGTATAGTTGGGAAATTATTTATTTATTTATTTTTTTTAAAGTATTGTAAGAACTGCAGTTTTTACCCTGTCAGTTTTTTTCCCTTAATGTTACATCGTAATTGCCAAAGAAGACAATTAATAAAACTAATGAATCTCACACCATGACAAGTCCAAGAAGAAACAGCTTGAGTTAGTAAAACTCACGTTCTTTTAATAGAGCCTGGCAGAGAAACAAGAGGACGAGACGAGAAGGAATGAAGACAAATGCGCTCGTTAATGTCCCATCACAACTGAGGACTTTTCTACAGTGCGTGGCTTTAGGGTAATTAGAATCTATTCTTTTCGCTTGGTACACAGAGCCTTATCAAAGTCATCTGGTGACATGCAGTCTGATAATATTATTTGGGACCTCTGGCATTGATGTCTGGATGGCGATGAGTGAGGCAATGGGAGTCTTTGTATCATTCAGACATACATCAAAGGGGGTGGGGGGGGGCATGGAAGACTGTAGGAGGGAGGGAGTATCCTTCCTGCTGGCTAACTTGTAGTGGAGTTCTCTGCCACAGCCGCTGAGCAGATCACAGCACCGTCTATTTGAAATATAGGCCAGCATTTTAATAGCCTATATTTCGGACATCTGTCATGGCTCTAAGGAGATGCCTAGGGCCGCTTAAATTTGCCCAAGACCACTTCTGGGCAAAACCATGCCCACGTCCAGGGATTCAAGACCATGTTAGACAAGTTCCTGTTGACCTAGAACGTACTCAGGTAAGACTAGACTCAGTTAGTGCACTGGTCTTTGACCTAAGGGCTGCCGTGGGAGCCGGCTGCTGGGTACGATGGACCACTTGTCTGACCCAGCAGCGGCAATTTTATGTTCTAGGTGTTCCTACGCGTCTTCCTAGACCTGAGAAAACACCTACAGTGTAGGCCCCCCCCCCCCCTAAAACACTTGTTTCTGGTTAGGCCACTCTCTTTGAGTCTCAGGACACCTAAAGGATGGACGTCAGAAAGGAGAAGTAAGAGGAGGAAGAACCAAAGAAGAATTAAAAATTTTATAGATACCTCTATTTGAGAATGGTCTGAGATACAATACACTGCGTCTCTCTGACACGATCAGCTCAGTAAGGACACTGATGCAACTTGTAAGGTATACCTAGACACCCTTACAATAATGTCACATTTCCCCCCTACAATACAGTCATTTCCTTGTTAAAAGGAAATTACAAGAATATTAACTGATGCCTGCTTTCCTTATCCTGTTGCTACTAGCCCCCAGCCCAGCGCCGGTGTTAGATATGCTGGGGCTCAGGGCAGAAATTAAGGAGGGGGGCCCACAATTCCTCTCCTCCCTGCCCCCTCCTCCAATTTCCCCTCCCACCAAATGCCCTCTTATCCATTCTCTCTCTCTCCCTTCCTGCCCCATTCCCTCCCTCCCCCTCCCCAGAATCTACCACATGCCCTCCCATCCGTTCTCTCTCTCTCCCTTCCTTCTCCTTCCCTCCCTCCCCAGAGTCCACCACATGCCCTCCCATCCAGCATCCCTCCCTTCATTTAAAAATCAGCTGCTCCAGGGGGCCCCCGTGGGCCACGATGTTCTTCACCTCTCCCTACCCCATTCCAAACAGCTCCCCCCATCTTTTAAAATGCAAAAGGGTCACTGGCATGGCAATGATTCTCTAGCGCTGCTGGTGGCTTCCTCGATGTTGTTTCTGCGCTGAGGTCTGTCCCCTCTGATGCAACTTTCTGTTTCCTCTTGGACGGCCGAGGAAGCCACCAACAGCACTTGAGTATCATTGCCATGCCAGTGACCCTTTTGCATTTTAAAAGGTGGGGGGGGGGCTGTTTGGAATACAGTGGGGTAAAGTGAAGGACATCCCGTCCTAAGGGGGCTCCCTGGAGCTGTGAGGCCTTCATGGGCAGCTGGCCCCTTCTCATGCTGGCCCTGCCACACCTCCATTTTTCCAGCTCCATGTCCTAAAATCAGTACACTTCCTTCCTAGTATCACTCGACCACTAGTCTCACTATTGAAGGTACGCACCTCCACCAAGCCACCCTCGTCCTATCATTAAGGTTACCAGATTTTTTTTCTTCACAAAAAGAGGACATGAAGCCCCATCCCATTCTGTCCCCAGCCTGCCACGTTCTGCCCCCTCCCCCCAATCCTGGCCCCACACAAACCTCATCTCTTTGGGCCCGCTGCGGGAGGGTCTCTGCGCATGAGCGGAAACAATGCGATGATGTCGCAATGCATGCGTGCATACATGCGACGTTATCGTGCCACATCCGTGCATGCAGAGGGGTCCTCCAGACGCGGCCCTGAGCTCAACGCTTTTCAAAACCCAGACAAACTGCCGGATTTTGAAAACCCATCAGGACACTTAAAGAGTCCTCTGAAAAGTGGATATGTCCGGGTACATCCAGACATCTGGTAACCCTACCCTGACCCCGTGACCCGGAAGTGATTTCAGAAGGAGCCTACCTATCAAACAACTCCACTGAGAGGACCGACAGTCGCAACCTTACAGGAGAGGTATGCAAATGCACTACTGTACACCCGCCCCTGGCCGCCTCACACTACCCAAGCATATTTTAAATACATATACAGTATTGTATAATCTTGATTTAACAGCATGTAAATACCCGAAGGCAGAGTTTTCAAAAACGACATTTTAGGAACAGATTTTTAGCATTTTTTTTTCCTTAGCTGTCAGAATTTTGGAACATATCCAGCAGCCACTTCTAAACTGCCAACAGAGTTGCACAGTTCTATTTTCTGAAATCTTAATGCTCCCTAGCCTTCTTTTCTGAAATTATAAATTGCCAGATGGCTCCAGGTCACCAGGCACAGGCTGATCCTATCCTGGTTTTGCCCCACTGAAATCACGAACTTCTAATCACACTTAAAAAAAACAACCCTGAAATATATGTCTATAGAAGCAATGGAGACAGAACTGATTTAGCCTGTCATGGATGACCTAATCCATTTGAAAACTCTGGGAAAAGAGGCATCAAGAAAGAAATAACAGATTCTGGGGGTAATATGCAGCTGATAGTGGTCAGTGTTTACAAAAATAAAGCCTGAATATTCAATGCCGGATCATGTCTGGGTACCTGAATTGTGGACAGCCAGCACTCAACTGGATTAAGGCTGAAATTGAGCCCTTAACTGGTTAAGTTAAACTGGCCAAATACCGGACTGCTATTTGTGTGGTCCTGTTTAATTGGTTAACAGTGGGCATAGTAACTCCTCCTCCAAGGTGAAAGCCTCCTATTTAAGGCCCACCAATAGTGCTGCCCCAATCAGATTCCTGAACCCAAAGCACCCTGCTTGGTGCCCTGCAACTGTCTTTCTTCAAAAGGGAGCTGACAACCCCTAGTGGTATTTTCATGGTACTACCACTAGAGGGTCATGTTTTTGTATACAAGACACCAAGCGGTAGTACTGCAAAACTACTGCTAGGGGTCAGTGGTGTCATTTTTGAGGAAGGTGCCAATAGGGCAGGAGTGATTGGGGATTTCTCCTGCCCAGACCACTAGACACCATGGATTTTTACTAAGGTATGCTCAAAGGGCAGGAGGAGGAGGTCTTTGGGAAGATGGGGAGGGACAGGTCTTTAGTTCGGGGAGGAGGTCTTTAGTTTGGGGTCAGAGACCATATGGGAGTGGGGGGTCCTTCGGATTGGAGGAGAGTTCTGGTTGGAGTGCAATTAAGTGGGGGTCTTGACTGTAGGCCCAAGAGGGTCTTTTGCCTTGGGGAGACGCAATCTGACCTCTTTAACCTGCAGCCCAGAAGCATCAGTCCAGGGGTGTAGTGAGGGTAGGAGGCGCCCCTCCTGCGCCATCCTCTGCACCCCCCCTGCTTCTTCCACCCCACCCCACCCCTCCACACCACATTCGTGTTCTCCCCCCCCCCTCATACCTTTTTAAATCTTCACCAGCGTGAGCAACTTCTCCGGCCTGCTGCTCGTGCTGGCGTTGGCTTTCCCTCTGATGCCACTTCCTGGCCCCGTGACCCGGAAGTGATTTCAGAGGGAGCCAGGCTGGCGTGAACAGCAGTCCAGAGTAGTTGCTTGTGCTAGTGAAGATTTAAAGAAGTATTGGGGGGAGGAGGAGAGGTGTCGGCACCTCCACCAAGATGGTGCCGAGGGCGGTCAGCCCCCACCACCCCCACTTACTATGCCAATAATCAGGCCACAGCTTGGGAGCACTGAGACCATCTGACAGCGTTCTACATTAATAATCATCCTCTTGTATGAAAGAGTACAAGTATAAGCAGTTCATAGACAAAAGCGCGCGACGACAAAGGCGTGCCGACAACCCAGCGCAGACAACTGAGCGCAAGGTGAAAGCGCGCCGAAGAAAAACAGTATTTTAAGGGGCTCCGACGGGGGGTGTTGGTGGGGAACCCCCCACTTTACTTAATAGAGATCGTGCCGGCGTTGTGGGGGGGTTTTAGGGAAAAAGTGAAGTTTTCAGTATAATGTAGAGGGTTACAACCCCCCAAACCCCCCCCAATGCCGGCGCGATCTCTGTTAAGTAAAGTGGGGGGGGGTTCCCCCTGCCCCCTGTCGGAGCCCTTTAAAATACTGTTTTTCTTTGGCGCGCTTCCGCCTTGCACTCAGTTGTCTGCGCTGGGTTGTCGTCGCGCGCTTTTGACCTGTCACTGTATAAGCATAAGAAATTATAAAATTAGCTGGAGTGATATATCAGCCAGCACCGAGACTGAGAAACTGAACTAAAACTTAAGGAGCTTGACTCGGTTAACAGTAACGACAAAAAAATACTTTAAAAAGTAACAATCATAAAATATTAATATGACTAGTTTCAAGTTTAATAAAAATTTGATTTGATCACAAAATAATAATAATAATAACTTTATTCTTGTATACCGCATAACCATGGAAGTTCTATGCGGTTAACAGAAGAAGAGACTGTACAATTACAGCGAAGATACAATTTCGTTAATGTTACATTAACATTTTGGACAATGCATTTTTTTCAATCAAGTTAAATTTACATTTTAGACGATGTATTTACGGAGAAGTTAATTTTTGCAGGTAGGTAATATATTCGGAGTAGTTAAGCTACAGCAGAGTTACAAATGGAAGAGTTAAATACGGCGGTAAAGAGTCAGGGGAGGGTCGAGGTCAGAGGAGGAGGAGGGAGGGAAGGAGAACGTTCAGAGGAATTTGTCAAAGAGGTAGGTTTTAATTAATTTCCTGAAAGTTTGGTAGGGGGGGGGGGGAATTGGAAATGACCGTGGAGAGGCATTTGCTCCATTTGCCCGCTTGGAATGCTAGGGATCGGTCGAGGAATTTTTTGTAGAGGCAGCCCTTCGGGGAGGGAAAAGAAAACAGGTAGGTATTTCGAGTACGAGAGGGGCTTGCAATTTCGAGGTGCTCGGATAGGTAAGTTGGAGAAGAGCCTGCTAAGGTTTTGAAGCAGAGGCAGGCGAATTTAGAGAAGATTCTTGCCTCCACCGGCAGCCAGTGGAGTTTGGTGTAATAGGGGCTGACGTGGTCATATTTTTTTTTCATATAATCTTAGTTCAATGCGATTTACAAGTACTAGTAAAATTGGGGTAAAAAAAGAAAAAACGTATTGCTCAAAACAGGACAATTAAGACAATTGTGGACCGGACAAACACAAGAAGGAAACAATAAAAAAGGATTCAATACAATTTATAAATCAAATCAAAAAGGGCAAGGATATGAAACAAAAGGATGGGGGAAAGGTTACCCCCTCAATTTTTGCTTAACTTCCTATTACTCAAACGAGCATCCTAAAAGTGTAAAATATGCATGACTCAATTAAAAGCAACTTTATAAAGCCAGCTTTTCAGGAGACTTTTAAACTTACCAAGTCATTTTTCTTCCCTTATATTAATTGGAAACGAATTCCAGATTTGGGGGGCCGTGACGGAGAAGATTGTGACTCTCCTAGAATAAATGACTCTTAATGAGGGGACTAGGAGGAGCGATTTCTCTTCCGATCTTAAAGATTTTGTAGGAATACAGTGGAACCTTGGTTTACGAGCATAATTCGTTCCAGAAGCATGCTCGTACATCAAATTGCTCGTATATCAAAGCAAGTTTCCCCATAGGAAGTAAGGGAAATTGTTTTGATTGGTTCCACCTCCTCCCCCCCCGCGAAGCTACCAGCGCTGCTCCATTCTCCCCCCCCTTGAGGAATCCGACGCTGTTCCAAACCCCTCCCCGCGATCCAGCTTCCCCCCCCGCTCGCGTTGCCCCCCTCCACCGCGATCCTACTTTCCCCCCTCCCGAGCAGTCAATGACACCCTTTACCCGACTTGGCACCAGTGCCGGTGCCCGAAGATCCTCCCTCTTCTGGCGCGGCTGGGCGGTGCGTCGGAGATCCTCCTTCTTCTGGTCTGGGCTGGGCTGGACTGGCTTTGAGCATTTGCGCATGCTCAAAGCCTTCTGGTCTCGCTCTCTCCAAGATTGAGAGTGAGACCAGAAGGCTTTGAGCATGCGCAAATGCTCAAAGCCAGTCCAGCCCAGCCCAGACCAGAAGAAGGAGGATCTCCGACGCACCGCCCAGCCCAGGCCGCGCCAGAAGAGGGAGGATCTTCGGGCACCGGCACTGGTGCCAAGTCAGGTAAAGGGTGTCATTGACTGTTCAGGGGGGGGGAAAGTAGGATCGCGGTGGAGGGGGGCAACGCGAGCGGGGGGGGGGGATGCCGGATCGCGTGGGGGGGGGCACTCGTACTGCGAGGCAAGCTCGGTTTACGAGGCACCAAGTTTGCGAATGTTTTGCTCGTCTTGCAAAACACTCGCAAACTGGTGCACTCGTAAACCGAGGTACCACTGTATAAGGGATTAAGAGTCTCTCTAAAAATGCAGGGGCTTTGTTCATTAATATTTTGTGGGAGAGTAATGCTATTTTATATGTGATTCTATGGTTAACAGGCAACCAATGCTTTTCCCTCAGGAGGGGAGTCACATGATCAAATTTTTTCCTTTCAACAATTATTTTTATTGCTGTGTTTGGCAAATAAAATAGTTTTTAAAGATTTACGAAAAAGTTGAAAAGGACCACGACCCCTTAAAATAAGAGGAAGTTTGTTCCATAGTAGAGAAAATTTGAAAACCAAGGATTGACTGAAATTCTTGATTCCTTTCACTGAAGGGAGGGAGAATTTGAATTGTTGGGTGCCTCTTGCATAGCAGAATCTATAAGCCAGGGGAAGGGCACTCCAGTCCTTGAGAGCCGTATTCCAGTCAGGTTTTCCGGATTTCCCCAATGAATATGCCTGAACATAAGAAACGGCATCACCGGATCAGACCAAGGTCCATCTAGTCTGGCGATCCGCACACGCGGAGGCCCATTTAGGTGCTCCTTTTTGGAGACCCGGTTTTCCCGTATCCCTCAATATGATCTGCAAGAAGGTGTGCATCCAACTTGCGTTTGAAACCCAGCACTGTATTTTCTGCCACCACCTCCTCCGGGAGAGCATTCCAAGCGCCCACCACTCTTTGTGTGAAACAGAACTTTCTGACATTTGTCCTGAACCTGCTGCCATTTAGTTTTAGGCTATGACCTCTTGTCTGCGTCACATCTGAAAATGTCAGTAATGCTGCTTCCTGGTCAATTTGATCAAATCCTTTAATATTTTAAAAGTCTCTATTAGATCCCCACGCAGTCTTCTCTTTTCGAGGGTGAACAGTCCCAGTTTTCCGAGGCGTTCCATGTAGCTTAAATTCTCCATGCCTTTGACTAGTTTCGTGGCTCGCCTCTGTACCCTCTATGTGCATGCACTGCTTGCAATGCATATTCATTGGGGGAATCCTGAAAACCCAACTGGAATATGGCTCTCGAGGACCGGAGTTCCCTACCCCTGCTATAAACATTCCATAATAAAGGGACAAGAGGGATGAATCTTCCAGTTGCTGCAAAACTAAAGAGGTGAAGGCCTCCAGCCACTTACAAATAGAAGAAATTAGAATGTAAATTGCTGTTACAAATATTTGAAGATATTTTATTAAAGGAGAGAAACAAGTCCAGGGGAGCAATCAGCTGTGATGTCAGTGAGAGTGAATAGATCCCTACATAGTCTTGGGCTGAATATTCCCCCTCCCCCTCCACTTCCAACATTTAAAAAAATCCCTTGTGCCCATCTGATGTCTACTAGCGAGCACAGCAAAGGTTTCATGGTATTTTATATGATTTAGTCAGTGTTGGGTTTTGAATTACGTTTACTGTGGAAATAAATATAATTGATTTTGAGAGGATGCCAACTGGCAAATTTTAGGATTTATATCCAATAACAACAGCAGGTTTATGAGATGAAAGCATTTTATTGCTTATTAACCATATTGCTCAAGAAGAACCTTCAAATCCCAGAATTATTATAGTGTTTTTATTGGGGAAACAATAATTTAAGAATTCAATTATGTGACCTTTGATGCACAGTATAGTACCAGAAATGCTAATTTAGGGGCTTTTTCGTTAGAGGGAGTTTGAATCTGGGCTTAGTGTGCCTTAACACTGCATAACTAAAGGTATTTTATAATTATATATTTTCTGGTGGGGGACTGGAGCGTAACGAGGCGTTGATGGATAGAAGTGGGCGGGTCTAGGGGGGGTCCAGATTTTATTATAGTAAATCTGGCAACCCTAGACTGTAAACACCTTGTCCAAACAGTATATCCAATTCCAATATGTTTTGCAGTAAGCCTTTTTTTCCTGCGTTAAGTCTACGTTAGTCTCTATCACTTTCTTTATGGATCTCATAGTTTGGTCATCATTTTTTTTAACGGACTATCCTCTGTGTCTCTATTTTGAGATTTTGGACATTTTTTTGCCATTTTCACTGTATGGGCTTTAGATTACTTTGGTCAGTCTTGTGCAGAAAGGAAACTTTCAGAGTGCACATGTTTAATAAATTCAAATATTGCTTTCTAATTGTTCCTAAGTTGACCAAAGTCTCATATTAGGAGGAAATAA
The DNA here is from genome assembly GCF_902459505.1 of Geotrypetes seraphini. Classification (NCBI taxonomy): domain Eukaryota; kingdom Metazoa; phylum Chordata; class Amphibia; order Gymnophiona; family Dermophiidae; genus Geotrypetes; species Geotrypetes seraphini. The sequence continues at coordinate 20,470,331 of NC_047089.1, forward strand.
TCCCTTTTCACAAAATTCATAAGTGCTTGGTACAAGAGGTTTGGGGACATCACAACCTTCCCCTTCTCTGCCGGCAGCATGAAAAGCAAACAAGGACCATCTCCTCCCCACCACCTATCTGCCTGATCTGCTGCTGCCCCCCATCCCCAATTCAGCAGCCCATCAATAAAGAAAAGCTGTTCACAGGGCCACAGAGCTCTGCACACTGGTTCCTGCCAGACGGCTCTGCTGGTCCCACCACCTATTATGCAACTTCCTGTTTGGCAGTAGCCATCATGTAGCATTCTATGGCTCTGCATACAGATTTTCTTTATTGACAGGTCGCTGAATCAGGGAGGCAGCGTGTTGGGTAAACAGGCAGCGGAGAAGGGATGCTCCCTGTTTGTTTTTATTTTTATAGCGGGGGAGGGGGGAGGAAAACGAGAGTGAGGGTAATACTGAAGGTAGAAAATGGGAGAAAAGAGAGAGGATGATGTAGAAGAGAAGACACAAAGTAACAAAGCTGGATATTTGGGAGTGGGGGAGAGACAGAGAAGCAATGCTTGATATTGGAAAGATAAATAGGCAAAGCTGAATTGTGGGGAAAGAGAAGCTGAGGGATGATGGTACAGTGAGGAGTGAGAGACGGAGGGGCAGTGATGGATGGGGAGAGAGAGACATAGTAACATAGTAACATAGTAGATGATGGCAGATAAAGACCCGAATGGTCCATCCAGTCTGCCCAACCTGATTCAATTTAAATTTTTTTTTTTTTTAATTTTTTTCTTCTTAGCTATTTCTGGGCAAGAATCCAAAGCTTTACCCGGTACTGTGCTTGGGTTCCAACTGCCGAAATCTCTGTTAAGACTTACTCCAGCCCATCTATACCCTCCCAGCCATTGAAGCCCTCCCCTGCCCATCCTTCACCAAACGGCCATACACCGACACAGACCGTGCAAGTCTGCCCAGTAACTGGCCTAGTTCAATATTTAATATTATTTTCTGATTCTAAATCTTCTGTGTTCATCCCACGCTTCTTTGAACTCAGTCACAGTTTTACTCTCCACCACCTCTCTCGGGAGCGCATTCCAGGCATCCACCACCCTCTCCGTAAAGTAGAATTTCCTAACATTGCCCCTGAATCTACCACCCCTCAACCTCAAATTATGTCCTCTGGTTTTACCATTTTCCTGTCCGAAATAACGCACTAAAATAAAACAACATATTAAATAGAACATATGCAGGTACTTTAACACATGGCTGCCAATCAGCCCTAACTCCCTAGTCCAGAGAAGAGATCCTGGATGTTAGATGGGAAAGAAACAGAGAGGGTGAGAGAGAGACATAGAGAGGCAATTGGATGTGAAGATGAAAGAGAGAGGTGATATTGGATGGTGGGGGAAGAGAGAGACAAAGGGGCAATGCTGAGTGGGGAGATGGAAGGAGTGGCCTAGTGGTTAGAGCTACAACTCAGCACCCTGAGGTTGTGGGTTCAAGCCCAGCGCTGCTCATTGTGACCCTGGGCAAATCACTTGATCCTCCACTGCCCCAGGTATGCTAGGTAGACTATGAGCCCACCAGAACAGATAGGGGAAAATGCTTGAGTACCTGAAAGTAAAACTGCTTAGAAAACCTCCATCGATAGGCAGTATATTAATGAACTTGGATGGCCGAGAGAGGAGACATCGCATGAATATAGGGGGGAGGGAGGAGAGGAAATCCTGCATGGTGGGAAAAGGGGGACAGAGAGAGGAGATGCAACGTGGAAAGCAGAGGAGACAGGAGATTCTGGATGGGGGCAACACAGAGGAGACTGTGCAAGCCTGGGGAGAGGGAAGAGAGCCAAAGAGGATAAGCTGAATGAATGAGATTAAAGAGAGAGAGAGTAAGAGACAGACAGGACATCCTACAAGGCAGGGGGAAGAGAGAGAAGAGTTAATGAAAGACTGAGAAGCAGAATGAGAGGGTTTGGGTGATAGAGAGAGTTGAAAATTAGAAAAAAAGAGGGGAGACTGAAAACTGTCCACTCAGAAATCATTCAGAGTCAGTAAAACAGAAGAAAGCTAATACTTTCCATTCAGTGTCAAAGATGGCTGTAGTGAAAGAGATGAAGGAGAGAAAAAAAAGATATGAAAAAAATGGATATGAGACCCTGGAAGAAGTTTAGAGAATGAAGCAACCAGAGACTGCAGCCTTCAAAGTTAGACGAATTAAATGGCTAGACAACAAAGTTAGATAAAAATAATTTTGTTTTAATTTGTTGTGATGGCCTCGTGTCCGCGTCCTATAGTGACTTGATGAACTGCGGATCCACGTTAACAGAACATAAAGAGAGCCCTTTTTATTGGAGTAAATATATTTTGGGACTGGATTTCGGAGACCAAAATCTCTTTCCTCTGGTAAGTAAACTATTCTGACCTGAGGAAGGGGGCTTTGGCCTCGAAAAGCTGGCCAAAAAATGTATTAAAGTAATCCAATAAAAAAGCACCACCTTGTATTCAATTTAGCTGAATTTTTATGGATTTAAGGTTCCTTTTACTAAGGTACGCTAATGGAGAAACGCTGGACTAGGGAGTTAGGGCTGATTGGCAGCCATGTGTTAAAGTACCTGCATATGTTCTGTTTAATATGTTGTTTTATTTTAGTGCGTTATTTCGGAATTTTTGACACATAATTCCCTGGAGTATGTTCAGTGCGTATAATATCAGTAACAGAGGTACTAGATGGGAGAGGCAGCTGTGCTCAAAGTGCCCCTATTCAGTGGCATAGTGAGGGTGAGAGGTGCCTGGGGCAGTGGTGCCCGTCCCCTGCCCTATTCTCCGCCCCCCCTCCCCACATACATCCACACGCTCCTTCCCCACCCCCACTGCTTCCCTTCCCCTGTGTCTCTGCAACGTTCCTGTCATGAGCAGCAACCCCTAAACTACTGCTCGCACCAGTGTCAGTTCTTCCTCTGATGTCACTTCCTAGGTGCGGGTCCAGGAAGTGATGTAAGAGGAAGAGCTAAAGCTGGTATGACAGCAGATTGGGGGTTGCTGCTTGCGCCAGGTACGTTCCAGAGGTATGGGAGAAGGGGAACGGCATATGTACGTGGCAGGGGGGAAGGGGGGGAAGGGAAGGAGCGGGGCAGGGGGAAGTGCAGAATGGAGGTTGGGTGCCTGTGCCCTCGCCAAGATAGCACCTGGGGCAGACTGCCTCCTACCCTCCTTACTAAGCCACTGCCCCCCACTTTCCCTTTACTGCTGCCCACCACGTTCCATGCCACCCCACTCTGGTCCTAGCCCCACCTCCATCTACCATAGCCCCATCCCACCAAGACTCACCTCCATCTCACCATAGCCACACTTTAGTCTCCCCAAAAATCTGAGTTGCTGAGCGCCTGTGACAAATTGTGTGGCTGATTATCCTGCTGTCAACGGAGAACCTACGTTACAGGTAAGTAACTGCACTTTTTTTCTGTGCCCTTCAGATTTTTCCCAAACTACTGCAGATTACAACATGCCACTCATTTCCTTCTGACGCTTTCTGTCCTTAAAGCTTTCCGATCTGGGCAGCTCATCATACTAGTGCCCCGACAGACACACACATTAGGCACGATTGAACCAACTTGGACAATAATTGGTAAGCGAAAAAGCTGTGCACGCCTACCTAACGTAGAGTGATCGCTTCTGATTAGTTCTCAGGGATCCGGACCCGGAACTCATGCTGTGATTCATCATCTGCTCACGCAGGTCATGGATTTTTGCCTCAAATCGAGCGTACTCTGAGAATGAATACAATGAACAAAAACACAATTAAATATTATTAACTGAGCCAGAGCACTTTAAAGAGCTTTAGGTCAGTGGTTCCCAACCCTGTCCTGGTGGACCACCAGGCCAATCGGGTTTTCAGGCTAGCCCTAATGAATATGCATGGAGCAGGTTTGCATGCCTGTCACTTCCATTATATGCAAATCTCTCTCATGCATATTTATTAGGGCTATCTTGAAAACCTGATTGGCCTGATGGTCCTCCAGGACAGGGTTGGGAACCACTGCTTTAGGATTTTGCATGCAACATGGGTCAACAACCAAAACCAATATGCCTTAAGTGCAAAAACTCTCTGATAACTGTTGGGGGGTGTTCACACACACATTATCCCTAATGTCCTTTAATTCAGTGGTTCCCAACTCTGTCCTGGAGGACCACCAGGCCAATCGGGTTTTCAGGCTAGCCCTAGTGAATATGCATGGGGCAGATTTGCATGCCTGTCACTTCCATTATATGCAAAACTCTCTCATGCATATTCATTAGGGCTAACCTGAAAACCCAATTGGCCTAGTGGTCCTCCAGGACAGAGTTGGAACCACTGCTTTAATTTTCATATGGTATGAGTACAGATACCCCTAACGCAGGGGTGTCAAAGTCCCTCCTCGAGGATCGCAATCCAGGCGGGTTTTCAAGATTTTCCCAATGAATATGCATGAGATCTATTAGCATACAATGAAAGCAGTCCCGCCCCCCCCTCCAACTGCCTGCTCTCATCGTGCAGGAGGAAATCCACACATGCGTGGATTTCCTCCTGCCCGACGTGATTCAGGGGAGTCTTTTCAAAACCCAGAGAAAGTGCCAGGTTTTGAAAAGACGTCCCTAAAAAAGAGGGAAAAAGTTAAGTTTCCAGTAAATGAGGGGGTTACAACCCCCCCAAACCCCTCACAACGCTGGCGTGATCTCTGTTAAGTAAAGTGGGGGGGTTCCCCACCAACACCCCCTGTCGGAGCCCCTTAAAATACTGTTTTTCTTCGGCGCGCTTCTGCCTTGCGCTCAGTTGTCTGCGCTGGGTTGACGGCGCGCCTTTTTCGTAGCGCACTTTTGTCTATGAACCATGTGCCTAAGGTTTCAATGCCTACTGATGCCTAAGACTGCTTAGCTGTGGCATAGTTAAGAGGGGGCAAGGCGTAGACTCCCCCATGCCACTCCCCCACTCCACTTCCCCATACCATGTCCGTGCCTCCCCCCCTTCCCTCTTTAAATCTTTGCCAGCGCGAGCAATTTCTCCGGCCTCCTGCTCACGCCCCTCTGAATTCATTCACTTCCTGGTCACGGGGCCAGGAAGTGACGACAGTGGGAAGGTCAACGCTGGCACGAGCAGCAGGTCGGAGAAGCTGCTCGCGCTGGCATAGACTTGGAGGTACCGGGGAGGAGGGGGGGAGGGAGAGGGCGAGAGTGTAGCATAGGGGTTGGGCTAGGAGCAGGGCGGCAGTATGGAAGGAAAAGGGGTCCAGAAAGGAGGCCACAGGGGTGCCTCCTACCCTTGCTAAGCCACTTGTGATAGCAATGGGCATATGCGCAGAAAAAAACACACAAAAAAAATAAACCCACAACAACAGCGGGAGAGATGTTCAATCTCTTCTGCTGCTGGGGGTGGGGGGCTGGTTGGCAGCGGGAAAGATTAAACATCTCTCCCGCTGCTGTTGTGGGTTGTTTTTTCTTTTTACATTTTTCTGCTGGGGGAAGGGTTCGCTTGGCAGTGGGAGAGAGTGGGCATCTCTCCTGCAGCAGGAGAGATGCCCACTCTCTCCCGCTGCCAAGTGAACCCCCCAAGCAATGGAAGAGATGCCCATTCTCTCCCGCTGCCACACAACACCCCCCTGCCTCTGAACCCTCTCCCCCATACCTTGAATTAGATGGTTGACCAGAGGGATGCCTACTCCCTCCAGCCCTCTTCAAAATGGGCCTTCCCCTCCCTGGGGCATACTGGGATGCACTGGGGAGGAGCCTGAGGCTTAGATTGGCCTTAAACAACTTGGGCCAATCAGAGCCTCAGGCCCCTACCGGGATGCTTCAGAAACTAGTTTAGTGACCGCATTAAAATTTTGAGAATCTGGACCTCAGTAAGCAGAATAAGCATTGTTTCCGATATGCCACTTTTAAATCTAACACAGGTTAAGAGTTAATTTTCAAAACCATTTCCAAAGGTTAAACAGTGCGATACCCATTTACGACCACAACTCTCAAAGTTAGAAGCATAAATCCTTTGAATATTTTGGCCCTGAGTATTAAACCACGCTGAGACTAATTTTGAGAAAGAAATTTGCAAATGTATTCATTAACATGATATAACTAGGGCAGGGTCCCGCAAACTTTCTTGAGCTGCGGCACACTAGACGCAGTGGCTATTGTGACATCACTGATGAGGTTGGCTCTTATTGGTGGAATGAGGCATTATGACATCACAAGCTCAGCTCTGCTTCCCAAAGACTGAAACTCTTCACACTGCTACTACGACTTATTTCTATAGCGCTACTAGACGCACACAGCGCTATACAGAGTCACAAAGGAGACAGTCCCTGCTCGAAAGAGCTTACAATCTAAACAGAGTCACAAAGGAGACAGTCCCTGCTCGAAAGAGCTTACAATCTAAACAGACACACAGGGTGCCAGGGTGGGGGATACAGTCAGAAGGGATGGATAATCTGCTGACTAGGGTGGTGAGCAGTGGGCAGAGGGGAGTAGGACTATGGACCAAAGGCTGACTCAAAAAGGTGGGTTGTCAGTCTGCTTTTAAAGGAGGTGAAGAAAGGGTCATGTTGGACGAACTCAGGTAGTTTATTCCAGGCAGCTAGATGAAAGGAACAAAGTCTGGAATTGGCAGTGGAGGAGAAGGGTACAGATAAAAGCAGCTTATCTGAGGAACGGAGTGCTCGGGGTGACATATAAGGAGAGATAAGAGAGGAGAGATACTGAGGGGCTGCGGCATGAACACCCTGGTAGGTTAGTAATAGGAGTTTGAACTGTTACTCTCTCCTGAACATTGACCTCTCATACATTAGAGGCCCTAATGCGCTTTTATGGACCTATTTATCTTCAAGATAAACTGTCTCTCACCACCTTGTTCTCTGTTCTTTTTGAGTGAGATCTGTAGGTCATTTAGGGGGAAATTCTGTATAGGATGCCGGACTCAGCAGCCGCCTAAGAAGCAGTTGAGAATCGCAGATTGGCGTCCAATACAGAATCACATCTGCTGTAATGGACAGATGCCTAACCCCACTAATTGAGTAACCACGCCCATGTCACAGGCGCCAGTTAGAGAATCGCGCCTGATTCCTTGCCATCAGCTCACCGCGGCACGGAAATCTCCCTGCCGCAATCAACTGTAGCAGGGAAAGCCCCCCGAAGTTGGCCAGCAGGAGGAATGCCCAATCCCTCCTACCGCCACCCCCGAACCCCCCGCAAATGTCCGCAGCAGGAAGGATGTCCACTCCCTTCTGTCATCATCCCTGAACCCCCCTAGCGAAGGAGGGATGCCCACTCCCTCCTGCTGCCACCCCCGCAGAACTTTCCCCCTACTTGTAACACCCCCCCAGAGCCCCCCACCTGCAGACCCCCCAGCACACCCCCTAACCGGTAGACCCACCCGGCACCCCCCAGCCCCCCCATACCTTTTTTTTTCATATAATTTTTATTGAAAAGAACAGGTTTGGGGCCCGTTGACATCTTATATTACTTCACTATAGTAGGTCTTTGATTATGAGACAATTTTTGTTTATTTTCATACGCATCCAGAGAAGGAGGGGGGGTGGGGGCTATTTCTGTCCTAATTTTGTCCTTTGAGTATTTACACCTGGGGTGGGAGGATATTATTAATCTGAATAGGGTAAGGTTATTGGATAAATCTATGTTTCTGTGTATTATTGATTAAGCATTGGGTGGGGATAAAATGGTTGGTTATGTATATTTGTAAGCTGAATGTGCTTTTACTGATTTATTATATATTATATATTTGTGTCTTCCACTATTGACGTTTGGAAAATTAATAAAGAATTAAAAAAAAAAAAAAAAGAACAGTCACAATTAGTCAAGAATGAACATGTACCAAAGGATACATGTAAATAAGCCAGTCACCAAAGGTAAGACAATTTACAAAGTATAAACCCCACCCCTCCCATTAAATAACAGAATGCCTATATGAAGAGGAACAGGTTCACTCTCCCGTACCTTTTAAGATGAAAGTCCAGCCAGAGGGATGCATATTCCCTCTGGCTGGTAGGCCCGCCACTCCAAAATGGCAGCCTTTCCCTTCCTGGTGTATTCTGGGATGCACTGGGGAGGGACCAAAGGCTCTGACTGGCCCGAATGCCTAAGTTCCCTCCCATAGGAGGGGCCTTAGGCACCTGGTTCAAATGGAGTCTTACGCCTCCTTCCTAGTGTATCCTGGGATGCAGTGGGAGTGGCCTAAGACTCTGATTGGCCAGATACCTAAGGCCCCCCTCCCATGAAATAGCCAGCATTTTGCTGGTCCACATTTTAGGTGTCTATCGCAGCCCTATGGAGATGCTTCGGGACACTTAAGCTCGCCCAAGGCCACTTCCCAGCAAAACCACACCCAAGCCCAGCCTTGGGTGAGCTTAAGTGTCCTGACATCTCCCTGCACCCACAACAGATGCCTACAGTGTAGGTGGCCTGCCTCGGGGGTTTTACCAAATTACATAAGAATTACAACTTATTACCAAATTACATAAGAATAGAAAAAGACTTACAAACATTTAAAAGACTTTTAAAAACATTTTTATTTCAAGATGCATTTGAACACATGATATAACTCACATAATTTTTATACTTTTTATTACAAATATTGGACTTTTCAAATCCCCTCGCCCCGTATTGTGTTTTCCCTTTCATGTAAATTTCAATAGATAAAAATGATGTAACTTTTCCCTTCTTTCCTGCCTAGTCATGTTATTCTTTGACCTTAAATGTATTGTATTGACTGTTCCTTAAAATTTTTATACTGTTTTAAATTGTCTGTAATATGTCTAATCTGTCAAAATTATATGTGAAACCACTATCTGTGGCTTTTAGAGTGTACATCGCCTAGATATTTCGATAGGCGATTCATAAAATGCTAATAAACTTGAAACTTGAAACTTTTAAAAGAAAATGTGCATCCTGATTGGATGGTTAGACGGCGGTAGGACGCCTACCGTTTCCTACAATCGGGACACCATTTAAAGAATTTGCCCCTGAGTCTCTAGGAATGGTAATGCTCTCCTTACAATGTTTTGGAGAGAGCCAAAAGTTTTGCTCCTCATAATCAGAATATGATTCTCAGCTTATGGAATCACATTTACATTCTGGTTTTAGTAAGGCCATAGTTAATCTGCTAATGTAAGAAATGAAGATATTTTGCTTTGTTGTATGTATGTTGCTAATTTAATTTCTAGAAGAGAAAAAGATCTTACCATTCATAGACAGAAATATATCTTACAGTCTTTTGCAAAGGCCATCATTTTGAATTTTAGATTGCAAAAAGTCTCATGCCCAGAATGTGCATCTCAATCACAAGATATTAATTTTGTTAAAAATATAGGTCAACTCCTTTATTCAGCAAACATGAGCTATGTAAGTTAAAGGACATCTGCATAGAAAACGGCCTGGGGGTTTAGGCATGCTAAAGATGCCAAAATATATCAAAACGGTTAGGGGGTGCCACACATAATATAAGCTACCCCCTCAATGGACACAATGGAGTTTGATCAATATGGGGGGGAAAGGGTGCTCGATATCACAGAGCCGCTCCGATGTCTGGGGTAGATATCCCATGGCTTTTACCCAGATATTTCTTCTTATGCTGCAAAAATAATATTTGACTGGCTCAGATAATTTTTGGTTCTCTGTTGCTCTAATATATAACATAGTAACATAGTAAATGAGGGCAGGTAAAAGACCTGAACGGCCCATCCACTCTGCCCATTAGTTATTCTCATTAAAAAATACATGATTAATTTAACTTGTCTCTTCTTTGATATTTCTGGGTCATAGACTGTAAAGTCCACCTGGCGTTGTCCTAGGTTCCAAATGCTGACGTTGCCGTCTAATCAAGCCATTGTGACATCACTGCTGAGGTTGGCTCTTAGGCATTGGTGGAATGAGGCATTATGACATCACAATCTCAGCTCTGGAATGTTGCTACTCTTTGGGTTTTTGCCAGGTAACAGAATAACATAGTAAATGACGGCAGATAAAGACCTGAAAGGTCCATCCAGTCTGCCCATGAGTTATTCTCATTAAAGTTTCAAGTTTCAAGTTTTTATTAATATTTGATGAATCGCTTATTCAGTTAACTAAGCGATGCATGTCTTTAAAAAAAACATAGGTTGTGAGAACTAACGGGGTAATACACATCTTATAACTCTAGGACAGACATGAAGCGTGGGGATAGCGGGGGGAAGTTACAATTTTTAGTTCAAGAGAGAGAACAAAAATGGGGAAAACAAGAGGGAAGGTAGCAAAATAAAGGCTTGAAGTTTCATGTGGTAAGTCTCATTATTAGATCTTGAACGCGTCTTTAAAAAGATAAGTTTTTAGCGTTTTTTTAATTGAAGTTATGTGTTTTTCTTCTCTAATGTACTGTGGCAGTGCATTCCACAGTTGTGGGGCCATCACAGAAAACATATCGTGTCTTCTAGTGCCTATAATTTTCAAAGAGGGGACGGTTAAAAGGTTTTGCGACGTTGAGCGGAGAGATCGGGAGATGTTGTGAGGGATAAGCATTCTTGAAATAAATTGAGGTTCGTTAGAGTTTAAGGTTTTATATACCAAGAGCAAAATTTTAAAGTTAATCCGATGGCTGATTGGCAGCCAATGAGAATCTATTAGTAAAGGAGTGACATGGTCGTATTTTTTGGCATTATAAATTAATTTGACTGCCGTATTTTGTATAATTTGCAATCTTCGTTTTTCTTTTTGTGTGATGTTAAGTAGAAGAGAATTGCAGTAATCTATTTTGGATAGGACCAGAGAATGAATTAATATATTGGTGGATTTGGGTTCAAGGAATTTTGAAATAGATCGAATCAAACATAGTTTATAAAAACATGTTTTAACTATATTGCTAATATGGTCTTGAAACGATAGTTTGTCGTTAACGATAACACCTAAGATTTTTACGGATGAAACTACCGTAATTCAATGGTGATGGAGTCATAAGGTTATATCTTTTTTCCAATACATGATTAAACTAACTTGTCTCTTCTTTGATATTTCTGGGTCATGGACTGTGAAGTCCACCTGGTATTGTCCTAGGTTCCAACTGCTGAAGTTGCCATCTAAGCTCACTCCAGCCTATCCAACCATCCCGTTGTTTGCAGGATATCTACCGTAAAGTCTGGCCAGTAACGTCCTCATGTTCCAAGTTAATGGAGTTCCCATTGATGCCCTCCCCAGCCCATCCTACACCGAATCACCATAGACCGTGCAAGTCTGTCTAGTACCAGCCTTAGTTCCTTAATTTATACCATTCGTTTTCTAATAAGAGATCTGGGTTTATCCCACGCTTTTTTTGAATTTCATCACCATTTTCCTCTCCACCACTTCACTCCTGTGCATGCTTTTGTTGTGCATCTTTTAACGTTTTGCAGAAAAGAGGCCTTTATTGTTATCAAGGTCAAAGTTCTGCAGCAACTAGGCACAGAGTTTGTTTTCACTAAGAAAGGAAATGATTTATGGGGTGAATTTGATTTACTGCTAGCTAGCCCCTGTCCTGGAAATGGAAAGAACCTTACACAAAACAGTCATCAGAAGCTACTGCTGAAATTATTAAATAATAATAATAATAACTTTATTTTTGTATACCGCCATACCCAGATTAGTTCTAGGCGGTTCACATTCATTAAACAGAGTTACAAGTGGTTCCGTACAAGATTGATCAGAGTTGCGAACAGCGAAGAGAAGTAAGGGGGGAGAGGGGGGAGTCAGGGGGGGTTCAGTAGGGGAGAGGTGGAGGTTAATGAAGGTTGTATTAAGGGTCCTGGTCTTGGAATAGGTGGGTTTTGAGTAATTTTCTAAAGTCAAGGTAGTTGGGGGCCTTGAGGACCATTTGGGCTAGCCATGGGTTTAGTTTGGCGGCCTGGAAGGCGAAGGTTTTGTCAAGGAATTTTTTTGAGTGGCATAGTTTTAGGGAGGGGAATGCGAAGAGTTGAATTCTGCGGGAGTTTTTAGTGTTGTGGTTTAGGGTGAAGTGAGGGGAGATGTAGCTTGGGGATAAACCAAATATTGTTTTGTAACAAAAACAGGCGAATTTGAATATGATTCTGGATTCTAGTGGGAGCCAGTGGAGTTTGTGGTAGAAAGGGGTGATGTGATCCCATTTTTTCAGGCCAAATATGAGGCAAACAGCGGTGTTCTGGATTATCCTTAGTCTCCTGATGGTTTTCTTTGTGGCGCTCAAGTAAATGATGTTGCAGTAGTCCAGTATGCTGAGGATGGAGGATTGTACTAGTAGGCGGAATGAAGTGTCGTCAAAGTATTTTTTTATGGTACGGAGGTCTTCATAATTGAAGTTTATGTTGTGAGAAGGTATTTCTGGATTTTTAAATTACTCTTTTCTATTTAACTGCTGACAGTATGAAACTATTCCATATCTATCTATCTACAGTCGATTCCACCTAAGTGCACGTCGGTTAAGCGCACGCTTTGGTTATCCGCACCTGACCACCATGGTCTCGTATTTATTTATTTTTTTTACATTAAAGTCAATGGACATAAACTCCGGATATTTGCAATTCTGATAAACACACAATCCGCTTATGCGCACTGATGTCATAGGTCCAACCTCTATTCGTTCACATTACGTTCTCTCCGGTTCTGTCGTGGATGAGCCACATCTTTCAGAACTGCAGCCTAAGGCCTGGCCAGGTGTTCGAACTTTTGAAACTGCATCATGGCGTCGCGTGGACAAAAATCATTGTCTTTGGCCGAAAAAAGTTTATTGCATTAGATCGAACAGTACTGTTTCTATAACTGAACCGTATTACATTGTATTTGGTGTGTTTTTAGTTAAATGTGAATTTGACCACAGCGTACTGTGATTTTTCATGACTAAAAAGCGCACACTCCGTTTAAGCGCACGTGGTAATCTAGTCCCAGGGGCGTGCACTTAAGCAGAGTTGACTCTATCTATCTACCTATCTATCTCAGATTGGAGGACTAGGAAATTCCTAATGTACCTATATGAAACTCACCTTCAGCTACTACTGAAGAAGTGAGCAAAACCTACATAAATTAATTCTCTATTCTTTCACAGTAAATGAGGAATGGGAGAGCAGAACATGCTCTCTTTCTACTCGATTTAGGTTCCCTTTTATCGAGCCGTGTTAGGGTTGTTTATCGCCGGCCACTGCAGTAGAAGCTCCAATGCTCATAGGAATTCTATGAGCATCGGCACTTTTACTGCAGTAGCCAGCGGTTAAATGGCCATTTTTCTTAATGGAGAAGGGTAAATAGTGGAGTGCCACAGGGATCTGTACTGGGACCGGTGCTATTCAACATTTATAAATGATCAGGAAATTGTGACGAAGAGGTGATTAAATGTGCAGATGACACTAACCTGTTCAAAGTTGTTTAAGCGCATGCGGATTGTGAAAAATTGCAGGCAGACCTTAGGAAATTGGAAGACTGGGTATCCAAATGGCAGATGGAATTTAATGTGGACAAATGCAAAGTGATGCACATTGGGATGAATAACCCTGATCAGATGCTAGGGTCCACCTTGGGGGTTAGTGCCCAAGAAAAAGATCTGGGCTTCACTGTAGACAATACAATGAAACCTTCCGCCCAATGTGTGGCGGTAATCAAAAAAGCAAACAAGATTCTAGGAATTATTAAAAAAGGGATGGTTAACAAGACTAAGAATGTTATAATGCCTCTGTATCGCTCCATGGTGCAACCTCAATTCTAGTTGCCTATCTCAAGAAAGATATAAAAAAGGTTCAAAGAAGAGCGACCAAGATGGCTAAGGGGATGGAACTCCTCTCATATGAGGAAAAACTAAAACAGTTAGGGCTCTTCAGCTTGGAAAAGAGACGGCTGAGGGGAGATATGATTGAAGTCTACAAAATCCTGAGTAGTGCAGAATGGGTACAAGTGGATCGATTTTTCACTCCGTCAAAAATTACAAAGACTAGGGGACACTCGATGAAGTTACAGGGAAATTCTCTTAAAATCATTAAGAGGAATTTTTTCCCCCCTCAGAGAATAGTTAAGCTCTGGAACGCGTTGCCAGAGGATGTGGTAAGAGCTGATAGCGTAGCTGGTTTTAAGAAAGGTTTGGCCAGTTCCTGGAGGAAAAGTTCACTAGTTACCCTGTATTGGTAGCATGGAATATTGCTACACCTTGGGTTTTGGCCAGGTACTGGTGACCTGGATTGGCTACCATGAGAACAGGCTACTGGGCTTGATGGACCATTGGTCTGACCCAGTAAGGCTATACTTATGTTCTTAAGTTAGACACCCTTTATAGAATCAGCCCCTTGGTGCCTATATCAGTGCCTAACTTTACACAGACTTTATAGAATCAAGGCCTTAGTGTTTAAGCCTATAATAATAATAATAATAACTTTATTCTTCTATACCGCCAATAATCGTGCGACTTCTAGGCGGTTCACATTTGAAGAGAGCTGGACAATCAGCGAGTTACAATATGCAGATAGTCAGTGAAATTACAGTATGTAGAATCTTGAAATACAATACAGTGGTGCCTCACACAACGAACTTAATTGGTTCCAGGAGCAAGTTTGTTATGCGAAAAGTTCGTTATGTGAAACGCGTTTTCCCATAACAATACATGTTAAAAAAAATAATTCGTTCTGCAGCATAAAATATGCTAAGATGACATAAAAAAAGATAAATTTGTCAAAATGGTGAAAATGGTGGTTTTGCTGAGGCCAAACTCTTTGACGAGGTCACACTGTTTTACCCCACATTCACTCCTTCTAATTATTTCCCGTTTCATTTCAACAGAAATCACCTTCCTGCTTTTTTTAGAAGCCATGATATATAAAAAATATTGAGTTTATCTTAAAAGGACGACTGTATACAGTGAGAGAGGGCAGAGTCTCAGCGGCAAAAACTGGGACTTAACTTTTTTTTTTTTTTTTTCTAGCATCGGGGAAGCGGCGAGAGTAGCTCCGCCCCCCCCAACGCATCAGCAGTAGGCGCCGGGCCCCTCCATAAAAGGAGGCGAGCCGACGGTCCGCCACTGCACAGGGAGCCAGGCGAAGGGCTGTGAGAGAGGGCAGTTAAGCGCAGTGACTAACGACTGCCTGCAGTGCCTGCGCGGAAGGATGCAATACATCGGCAGCTCGGGCGACTTCGTTGTGTGAAACGAAGTTCGTTGTATGAATCAAGACATGAAGTTCGTTGTGTGCAGCGTTCGCTGTGTGAGGCGTTCGTTGTGTGAGGCACCACTGTATACAGTTTGTTTAGTATTTTCAGAGGGGACATGTTAGGAATAGGAGCAAATTACAAAATACAGTTTGTTAAGAATTTCGGAGGGGCATTGGATAGAAATAGAACAGGATAGGATTAACAGAGTTACTGTTTAGGTGATATATCTGTCGAATAAGGCAGTTTTTATGGCTTTTCTAAAAACGTCGGTCAGTCTAGCTCCATTAATAATAATAATAATAATAACTTTATTTTTTGTATACCGCAGTACCAGAATAGTTCAGAGCGGTTTACATGACAAGAGACTGTACATCTACAGCGAAATTTACAAATAAGTCAATCAATCAATACAACCTAGCGAGTCGGGAGCAGGCAAGAAGGAGATAGAGAGGCTATAAACAAGTCAATCGGCGTGGCTTAGGAAGTCGGGTGCAGGTAGGTGGGAGGTGCAGGTAGGGAGAAGGCAGGTAGGTGGGAGGTGCAGGTAGGGAGAAGGCAGGTAGGTGGGAGGTGCAGGTAGGGAGAAGGCAGGTAGGTGGGAGGTGCAGGTAGGGAGAAGGCAGGTAGGTGGGAGGTGCAGGTAGGGAGAAGGCAGGTAGGTGGGAGGTGCAGGTAGGGAGAAGGCAGGTAAGTGGGAGGTGCAGGTAGGGAGAAGGCAGGTAGGTGGGAGGTGCAGGTAGGGAGAAGGCAGGTAGGTGGGAGGTGCAGGAAGGTGGGAGGTACAAGGCATAGTTAAAAGTAGAGTTACAAGGAGGGCGGGAGTCAGAGATATTTGTCAAAGAGATAAGTTTTGATTGACTTCCTGAAAGTTTGGTAGGAGGGAGAATTAGAGATGATTAATGTAGTTGTCTAGCCAGTGTTGTTGTTTGTTTGCTTGGCACATAAAAGTTCTATCCAGAAAGGTTTTGTATTTAATGCCGGTAATGCTTGGATATGCAAATAGACTGCAGTTTGTGGTTAGTCTTATGGGACTGTATAATACGAAGTGAGATAGCAAGTTTGTAGGAGCCAGTCCCCAGACTAGCTTGGAGCATATGCAAGAGAACTTGAATATTATTCGTGCCTCGACTGGCAGCCAGTGCAGCAGTCTGTAGTAGGGGCTGACGTGGTCGCCTTTTTTCAAACCAAACAGAAAAGGACAGTAAGATCATGAAGGGCATAGAAAGAGTGGACATGGACAGATTTTTCAAATTACGGGGAACCACAAGCACAAGGGGGCACTCGGAGAAACTGAAAGGGGAAAGGTTTAGAACAAACGCCAGGAAGTTCTTTTTCACTCAGAGGGTGGTGGATATATGGAACGCGCTACCGGAGGATGTGATAAGCAGAAGCACGCTACAGGGCTTCAAGGAGGGTCTGGACAGGTACCTGGAGGACAAAGGGATTGAGGGGTACAGATAGGAGTAAAGGTAGGAAATAGGGATAAGATTAGAGGATTAGAGGCAGTTACAAAATTAGTCAGGGACACTGTTCAGGCAATTAGGCCTGATGGGCCGCCGCAGGAGCGGACCGCTGGGCAGGATGGACCTCTGGTCTGCCTCAGCGGAGGCAACTTCTTATGTTCTTATTACTCCAGAGCCTATCACCTCTTAACTTCATCCTAAGCCCTCTCGTTGCAGTTTCCTTTCAAATGAGACACATTTACATTACATAGGTTTTTAAAGTCTCTATCCTATCTCCCCTCTCCCGACTTTCCTCTAAAGATCTCAATCTGTATACTTTGGAGGAAAGGCGGGAGAGGAGAGATAGGATAGAGACGTTTAAATACCTACGTAATGTAAATGCGTATGAGTCGAGTCTCTTTCATTTGAAAGGAAACTCTGCAATGAGAGGGCATAGGATGAAGTTAAGAGGCGACAGGCTCAGGAGTAATCTAAGGAAATACTTTTATACGGAAAGGGTGCTACATGCATGGAACAGTCTCCCGGAAGAGGTGGTGGAGACAGAGACTGTGTCTGAATTCAAAAGGGCCTGAGATTGGCACGTGGGATCTCTCAGAGAGAGAAAGAGATAATGGTTACTGCGGATGGGTAGCTCTATGACCTCACAATGCAGGTGCACAGTTCCTTAGCCTATAAGAAGAGAAGAGGAGATGCAAATGTTAAGAGCCTTAGCCAATAGGGAGAGGAGGAGATAATGGTTACTCTGGATGGGCCTTTATCTGCCATCATGTTTCTATAACCATAAAGCTCTTATGACCTCACAATGCAGGTGTAAAGAGCCTTAGCCTATGGGAAGAAGAGATGCAAATGTTAAGAGCCTTAGCCAATAGGGAGAGGAGGAGATAGTGGACGCTGCGGATGGGCAGACTGGATGGGCCATTTGGCCTTTATCTGCCGTCATGTTTCTATGACAACAGCTTAAGCAATGACCCATTATATATAGAGATCACTAGATGAGAACTATGCCATATAGCAGTGTCTCGCAAACTATCCAGAGCCGTGGTA
This sequence comes from Geotrypetes seraphini, assembly GCF_902459505.1. Lineage (NCBI taxonomy): Eukaryota > Metazoa > Chordata > Amphibia > Gymnophiona > Dermophiidae > Geotrypetes > Geotrypetes seraphini. Next base: position 20,487,960 of record NC_047089.1, read on the forward strand.
CGCTAAACAGTGGACTGTGGCTTGGTGGCACCCGGAAGTGAGTAGACGTCAATGCGATGTCACACACATACATGACATCATGACGCTGACGTCTGCGCATGCATGAAGACCCTGCAGCTACCAGTGTGTGTGTGTGGGGGGGGGGGGAGGAGGATGCTCAACAGGAGAGAAGGAGAGGCGCCGGCTGTCTACAGGATGTGCCTCTCTCCGCGAGAGACATGTTCTGTAGGCAGCCGGCGCCGGTGACTCGCAGCATGCCTGCAATCTCGCCGCAGAGCACTAGTGAGCCGTGGCACACAGTTTGCGGTTCACTGTCATATAGCATGAATCATTAACATACGAGGGAGATCTTTTTAAAAGCTTCTGTTTTCAGCGTCGCATTGTGATTTGTGAATCCCACCGCAGCTCAGTGGGAAATTAATTTCACGCAGCCTCACAATTAACGGGTCAATGTGTCAGGTTACCGTATAGTGTGTGATGACATCTGCTAATTCGATGCAGCCTTTCAAGTGAGTAAAACACTTGGTTCCAGCTGAAGCAGGGAAGAATACTCCTAGATAATAAAATGTTCCAGAGAAAGATCTGTCAATCACCTGCCATGCCCGCTATTCATCCACACACAGTTGTACACTAGATAAACCCTTCTGCTCTATTTGCATTTTGCTGATGCCAGAAGAGCGATTGCAGCTTCCTTTTATGATAACAGGAATAGAACAGGCTTCTCAAATAAAGCATATTGACAAGGGAGAATCGCAGCCAAGAACGTGGCTCTTCTCCAGTACTGAATCGATGGAACTGCTGGGGCAGCAGAATCAGAAACTCGCATATGCCCTAAGCCTCTCTTCAGATCCTTTCAAAAGGGAAGCATGGAAAAACAATACTCTGCACAGGGGTCAATGCAGTCAGGATTCATTGCAGAATAAGCAAACAGAAATACCCTAGAAACGTCTTACTACTATTATTATTTTTACAGCGCTACCAGACGTACGCAGCACTGTACAGGGTCACAAAGAAGAAAACAGTCCCTGCCCAAAAGAGCTTACAATCTAAACAGACAAGACAGACAAACAGGATGTCATGGATACAGTTAAGGGGAACGGTTAATCAGCTGGCTGGGTTGGAGGACAGAGGGGAGTACAGGACAATCAAGCCATTGTGACATCACTGATGAGGTTGGCTCTTATTGGTGGAATGAGGCATTATGACATCACAAGCTCAGCTCTGCTTCCCAAAGACTGAAACTCTTCACACTACTACCACTACTATGAATTATTTCTATAGCGCTACCAGACGTACACAGCGATGTGCAGAGTCAAAAAGAAGAAGAAAACAGTCCCTGCTCTAAAGAGCTTACAATCTAAACAACCAAGGTAGACAAACAGGATGTCATGGATACAGTTAAGGGGAACGGCTAATCTGCTGGCTGGGTTGGAGGGCAGGACAATCAAGCCATTGTGACATCACTGATGAGGTTGGCTCTTATTGGTGGAATGAGGCATTATGACATCACAAGCTCAGCTGTGCTTCCCATAAACTGAAACTCTTCACACTACTACCACTACTAAGAATTATTTCTATAGTGCTACCAGACGTACGCAGCGCTGTACAGTCACAAAGAAAAAGATAACAGTCCCTGCTCAAATGAGCTTGCAATCTAAACAGACAGACAAGACAAACAGGATGCCATGGATACAGTTATGGAGAATGGTTAATCTGGGTTGGAGGGCAGAGGAGTAGGGTTAAGGACCGAAGGCTATATCAAAAAGGTGTGTTTTCAGTCAGTTTTTAAACAAGGGAAGGAGCTTGGCAGAAAACATGGGTAATTTAGTCCAGGCATAGGGGGCAGCTAGATGAAAGGAACAAAGTCTGGAATTGGCAGTGGAGGAGAAGGGTACAGCTAAGAGCAGTTTTTCTGAGGAACGGAGTTCTCTGTGAGGAATATTAGGAGAGAGGAGAGATATGGAGGGGCAGAAGAATGAACACATTTGTAGGTCAGCAGGAAAGAAACAGTGCTGGCATAATGCGCAGCTTGCTCTTTGTTAAATAGTGATGCTTCCAGATCTGTCAGACTGGGGTCCCTCTAGCTATCGCAGTTCTTTCTTAAAATGCAATAAGAATATTCCCCAGCACCGAAGATTGGGACCATTCGGTACCACTGTTCTAACTTGTGCTTTAAAATTAAAGCAGGGGAAGTTCGATCTCTCTCTTTAAAAGCCAGTTGTCACAGACAGACAGGAACCCGTCAAGAAATTTCTAAATCCCCATCGAGAAAAGGTGCCATCTATACTTCCACCTCCAGGCTAAAAAGAAACTCATCTGATTTATTATTTTCAGTCTTTTCTTGGGAAATTAAGAAAAATGGAGATTTGTAGGTAAGGTTCTCCCTCATGCTCTCTTTCAGTCTGGAAATACTGTATATCGAACAGGAAGTCTAGCAGACTTGAGCATAGGATCCTCAATAGAGAAGCAATCAAATATGTGAAAAAAAATGGTTCGCACAGCTGCATCACCGCACACTAACCGATTAGTGTGTGTTTAATTTGGGAGCCCTAGCAAAGAGGGGGTGATATGGGCTCCTATGCTAATAGCCTCACGCTGCCTGGGAAATTAATACAAGGCCACACAACCAATGGATCAAAAAAGAAATGTACAGCATATTGGTACTAGATCCTCGGTATGAGTCATGTTAGAATAAAGTTTGTATTGAAACAGCTTGAACTGTAACTATTGATGAATGAGAGACTGACTGTAATAGTATTAAATACCAGTGGGGAGAGAGCAAATGACTCCTAAAAACGCTCAGAAAAGTGAAACTCTGAAAGGGAGGTGGATACCTCCCCTTGAGGCAAGAGTTTACCGTCCAATCATTGCATTTGCTTTGTAGAACATCACTTTCTGACCACTGGTAAAAACTAGTATTGTTTAAATAAACTCTGTTAAATTGACTAAAAAGTTCAAAACAATTATGCACAACTCTTGCTTGGAACGATGATACCATTCACTTATCTGTACCAACTTTAAAGTTTATAGTTGTAAGGGCTCTTGGGGGTCTCAACGCGGCCCCGTTTCGAAAATTCTGCTTCAGGAGACCCAATGCTACAATGCTACACACTGTTAAACGTATCTGTCCAAGAGATGATCGTTTGTAAAACTTCAAAAATTCCAGAAATTTTGAAGTTTTACAAACGATCATCTCTTGGACAGATACGTTTAACAGTGTGTAGCATTGTAGCATTGGGTCTCCTGAAGCAGAATTTTCGAAACGGGGCCGCGTTGAGACCCCCAAGAGCCCTTACAACTACAAACTTTAAAGTTGGTACAGATAAGTGAATGGTATCATCGTTCCAAGCAAGAGTTGTGCATAATTGTTTTGAACTTTTTAGTCAATTTAACAGAGTTTATTTAAACAATACTAGTTTTTACCAGTGGTCAGAAAGTGATGTTCTACAAAGCAAATGCAATGATTGGATGGTAAACTCTTGCCTCAAGGGGAGGTATCCACCTCCCTTTCAGAGTTTCACTTTTCTGAGCGTTTTTAGGAGTCATTTGCTCTCTCCCCACTGGTATTTAATACTATTACAGTCAGTCTCTCATTCATCAATATAACTCCTTTTCTGACTGGTATTTATATTGAGTCCCTGTATGCCTTTCTAACTGAACTGTAACTATGGCATATTTAACATAATCTGTATATTATGTATATTGGTATTAGATCCCTGGTATGTAATAATAATCCTAATAACAACTTTATTTTTATATACCGCAATACCACAAACAGTCCAGAGCGGTTTACAGAGGAAGAGACTGTATACAGACAGCGATATTACAAAAAGCTTTCGAAATTACATTAGCGTGTTAAGATTAATGACATTTATCTGGCAGTGTTTTAAAAATGCATCAAGGCAGCAATGGAGTCAGAGAAATTTATCAAAGAGATAAGTTTTGATCGACTTCCTAAAAGTTTGATAAGAAAGTGCGTTTGAAATAAAGTTGGTCAAACATTTATTCCATTTGTCTGCTTGGAAGGATAATAAATATTCTGTCGAGGAATCTCCTGTCTGTATGTATCGAGTTAGGATAAAAACTTGGATCAAAATTTGTACTGTGGCTATGGCAAATCGTAGCTTCTTGTTTTGCCAACACGGACTGCCCGACGAAGTTGATAGACACTATGTTTGCCACCGCTATTATCCATAAGACAGAGTACAATTCTGGGGTTCAAAAAGGGACTGGATGACTTCCTGGAAGCGAAGGGGATAACAGGGTACAGATAGAGGTTTACCTTACAGGACATTGAGCGAATAGGGTATGGACATTTTAGGTTAGGTAGGGAACACTTTCAGGTCATGGACCTGGAGGGCCGCCGCGGGAGCGGACTGCCGGGCACGATGGACCCCTGGTCTGACCCGGCAGAGGCAATGCTTATGTTCTTATATCCTTCGGAATTGGAAATCGGCCTCGCATCTGGACTATACGTTCTGATGGAATTCACTGTGTTTGTACAATAAACATGAACAATATGCTGTTGAAAAGCACTGTATCTCAAATCTTCCCTCAGTATTGCCTACTTCACCTTGAAAATTTCTTGAAAAGGTTCATTACTGTGCTGTATCAACCATTCCATAACTTGCCTTCTGATTTCAGTGTCCCCTTTTTCTTTTTTTCCTCTTTCTTCATTCTTCTTTTCTCTCGCACTTGTTAGTTGTTTTATTTCCATGACTAGCTTTCATTTGAGATAATACGATGTTATGACCGTTATATTATGTGTGGTTGTATCTCTGTGCGATATTCTTGACTATGTGCTTCATTTTCTTTGTACTACTCATAACGCACAATAAAAAGTTTTGAACTAAAAAAAAAATATCGTAACTTCTTAATTGTACGTTTTGTATGTTAACCTGGAACCCGTTCTGAGCTCTTTGGAGAAAATGGGATCGAAAACAAATTTAATGAATTAATACAGGAAATGGGACATGCAGCCATTTTACAGCCGTGCTAAAAGTGAACTCGGTATGCGGGAAAGCCCGGTGTCAGGTCAAAAGCGCGCCGGGACAAAGGCGCGCCCAGACAATTGAGCGCAGCGCGGAGACGCGCGCCGCTCAAAATTACTGTTTTTAGGGCTCCGACGGGGGGGTGGGGGGGACCCCCCCCTTTACTTAATAGACATCGCGCCGCGTTGTGGGGGCGTTGTGGGGGGTGTGGGGGGTTCTAACCCCCCACATTTTACTGAAAACTTAAATTTTTCCCTGTTTTTAGGGAAAAAGTTAAGTTTACAGTAAAATGTGGAGGGTTACAACCCCCCAAACCCCCCATAACGCCGGCACGATGTCTATTAAGTAAAGTGGGGGGGGTCCCCAACAAAAACCCCCGTCGGAGCCCCTAAAAACAGTAATTTTGAGCGGCGCGCACCTCCGCGCTGCGCTCAATTGTCCGGCCGCGCCTTTGTCTTTCGCGCCGTTGTCTATGAACCGGAAAGCCCCGCTCTACTGATACCGCAGGCCAATTTTTAAAGAACTTAGTAAAAGGGCCCCTTTATTTTATTGTGTTTTACACAAACTACATGATAATTTATAAGATTTAAACTAACCCAGCTTATGGATGCATTGCACTTTACAATAGATGACAAAAAAAAAAATGCAGATTTATTTTTAATTGCCTTATGCATCAACAATAATAGTTTAAACAGAGTACTTCCGTTGACTGGCAACCAATGCAGTTCAGACAGATTTGGTTTAGAGTAGAGCAGGGGTGTCAAAGTCCCTCCTCGAGGGCCGCAATCCAGTCGGGTTTTCAGGATTTCACTAACGAACATGCGTGAGATATATTTGCAAGCACCGCTTTCATTGTATGCTAATAGGTCTCATGCATATTCATTGGAGAAATCCTGAAAACCCGACTGGATTGCGGCCCTCGAGGAGGGACTTTGACACCCCTGGAGCAGAGAGACTGGGTGTCAGGTCAAAAACGCGCCGGGACAAAGGCGTGCGCAGACAACTGAGCGCAACGCGGAGGCACGCGCCGAAGAAAATGACTGTTTTAAAGGGCTCTGATGGGGGTGTGAGGGGAACCCCCCCACTTTACTTTATACAGATCGCGCCGCGTTTTGGGGGGTTGTAACCCCCCACATTTTACTGAAAACTTCACTTTTTCCCTAAAAAACAGGGAAACAGTTAAGTTTACAGTATAATGAGGGCGGTTACAACCCCCCAAACCCCCCCACAACGCCGCCACGATCTGTATTAAAAACACTCTTTTTCTTCGGCACACGCTTCCGTCTTGCGCTCAGTTGTTGGTGCGCGCCTTTGTCTTCGGCGGTTTTGTCTATGAATCGAGAGACTGCGTGCATCAGCGGAACAGGCCATTTTGTTATTCGTATGGACCTACAGAGTGTGACGGACTATTACAAGAGAAATGACTCTCCACCTGCCGATTCAGTTGGGGGTAATCCTGTAAAGCTCTCCTAAAGGTAGACACCTAAAGTGGGTGCACGAAGGGGGATAATTCTATAACCAGTGACTAAACTTAGGCGGCGGAAGGCGTCCTGCTGATGCCTAAGTTAATTGAAGAACGCCATCAGAAATGGCAAAAAATAACATTGTTGAAGCACCTACTGATGCCTAAATAAGAGGCGGCTGGAATTGCAGCTAGGTAGCCACTTTAGGCTGCGGAATGCTAAAGTAGGCGTGGCTAACGCCAGAAGTGGCGTTAGGCAGGCTAAAGCAGCTCCCTGGCCGCGATTCACACCAAGATAGGCGGCTGAAATGGAGGCCTGGAAAACCCGGGCCTACATTTCAACCACCTATCTTTGCCGCTAGACTGCAGCTTCGGGGAGTCCTGCCGGCTCAGCTGATCGGGTGGGGGTTGGGGTAGAGAGAGGAATTCCCCCACCGTGATCAGTTGAACCGACTGTGGCAGACGAAGGACCCTCTCCAACCAGCAGGAGGGAAGCCTACTCCTTCCTGCTGCCAGACCCTCCAACATTCGCCCCCCACCATGATAGCCAGGAGGGATGCCGACTCCCTCCCGCAGCTGCCGCTGGCCACTCCCCAACAACCAAACCCCCTCAGCACTCCCTCCCGCCACCAGTGCCTACCCCCCCAACAACCTCCCCCCCCCCGTTAGCCGCCTATCTTGACTGAATCAGGTGCGATTCTGTAACTGTTGTCCTCAAGTAATCGGCACATGATTGGCAGCCGCTTTTAAGGTAGCAACTGACTTGGGTGCCGGTTACAGAATCTGGGTGCAAGGGCTTGATTCTCTATATATTGCCTATAAAATCAGCGCCGACCACTGTGGTGTTAAGCACGATTCTATAAAAGTAAGGGGCCCATTATAGGATCATGCTTAGGGCAACCTAAATACCCTTAAGTGGCGCTCCGTGTTCTAACCTTTAGGTGCACCCTATTTAAGCCAGATGCTTGAATCTAAGTTAGGCTCCCAATGGCTCCTAACTCAAAAACACAGGCATAATCTAACCCCTAACCATGCCTGCTTTTAACTATGCACGTTGTACTAGGGTCCTGATTCTAGAAATGGCACCTAGCTCCTAGATGCCATTTACAGAATCACACCTAGCGGCACAGTCTTAGGTGCCAGTAGGCGTTGAAAGCTTAGGCCATTTAGGCCAGGGTTTTCTTGGCTTAAATCAGGGGTAGGGAACTCCGGTCCTCGAGAGCCGTATTCCAATCGGGTTTTCAGGATTTCCCCAATGAATATGCATTGAAAGCAGTGCATGCAAATAGATCGCATGCATATTCATTGGGGAAATCCTGAAAACCCCACTGGAATACGGCTCTCGAGGACCGGAGTTCCCTACCCCTGGCTTAAATGAAGACATCTAAGTCAAACCATGCCCCAAATCCACACCAGATCTTCCCTGAAATTTCCCCTAAACATGCCTACTTGCTGGTAGGTGCCTACCAAGTTATGTGATTACCAGCTAATATATATATATATATATATATATATATTTTAAATTCTTTATTTCTATTTTAAACATTTGACAAACTTTTATCAGTCAAATAAAGAAAAAAATACAATGAAAACAGAAATACCCTAGAAGCGTTAAACTTCTTGTCCATATTAAACAAACCCCCTCTTCTACTAAACCGCGCTGAGAGCCGTGCTGAATGGCCCGCACTGCTCCCGACACTCATTGAGTTCCCATGAGCGTCACGAGCAGCGCGGGCCATTCGGCGTGGCTCTCTGCGCTAAAACCGCTAGCGCGGTTTAGTAGAGGAGGCCCAAAGGAACGATTATTCACAAAGTATAGTAAGTCCTCAATACATGGCTAATTATTTTTTTAAAGCTGGCTTTAAATTGGTTTTCAATGATCAGTGCCGATTAAGCCAATTAAGAAAATTAAGTTAGCTGCCTCGATCAGCTAGGCTCGCTGACCTAGGCACCTAACTTAAGTCTAGTCTAGTGCCTAAATGTTGTAGAATCACACCTATGAAGTTATGCACCTTTCAATTAAATCCACTTAATGCTAATTAAGAGGTGCTGAGTGCCAACTGTAGATGCCGATTTAGGGCTAAATTCACAAAGCAAACCGATCGTGTACCGACCGGTTTGCGATCACTTTGCGACCCCGCTCCCATTCACTAACCTTACTCCCGATCCGATCCGATCTGCGCATGCAAATGAGGGGGAATGGCATGCAAATATAGGAAGAAAGCGATTCACAAAAGAAAACTTCAGGAACACCGACTGGGCTGGCCGATCAAAAGAAGCGACTGCTGGGGGCCAGTCGCTCACCGCCTTTCCGACTGTCCTACTCTCTGCCTGAAATCCCAGCCCTGCAGCCCTGAAACCATCCAAAAAGCGTCCAGCTCTCTGCCGCTCTCCTCTCTTCCGCCATGCCGCCTTGCTCTCTTCTCCCCTTGCCTCTCTGCCCTATTCCGCCCTGCTCTCTTCGGCCATGCCCCTCTGTGAGCCCATGTTTTTAACCCGCGGTTTTAACCCACGGGCTAAAAGCGGGGCTGCACTTCTCGCCACCAGCCCTGGCTGATCTCCTTCATTGACAGTTCTAGCCTCTTCGATCCTCCCTCTCCCTCCACCTCCCCCGCTTGTGCTGAGAGCCAACGCATGCGCGGACCATCTATAGGAAAATAAGATGGTCCGCGCATGTGTCCCAATCGCTCTACAGCGATCCATTCAGTGACTGGGTGGGCATGCCTCCAATTGCATTAATTTGCCTGAAGAGGCTTGCTGAATCGATCGCCGAAGAACACTCATCAACGGATCGGCCACGGATCGCCCAGCAAAGGTAGGCTTCGTGAAACTAGCCCTTAGCCTATTACTCAATTAAGTTAGACACCTACATCGGCTAGGAGTGCCAATATAGGAGCCTAACTTTAGGCGGACTATATAGAATTTACCTTTAAGTGCTAATTCTATAATAGCAATTAAGTGCTTAATTGCCATTACAGAAAACTAGTGTAAGTCTGCAGATATGCATATAACTTTAGGCCGGAGCACTAATGCTAATTTTAAAAGCTCATGAGGGAATGCAATAAACAGCGCTGAAAATTAGGTGCCGAAAAAAATTCAGTGCTAAGCATGATTCTATGAAGGGCGTGCACCTTATATAAATTAGTGCTTAGCACAGATCCCGTGCTTTTGGACACCTGACTTACATGTGCCTGCTTGGTGTTACAATTTGCACAATTGATTTAAAATTAGGATTAAAACCTGCTTCAGGCTACCAACATATAAGGCAGTTCCTGTTTGCCGTGAAAAGGAAAATTAATTCCACAAACTAACACAGCGTCACTAGGACCATCAATCTCATGAAACTGTCACGGAGGCCATTCTACCTAGAATATTGTTATCATGTGTCTGATGGGAAAACTCTCCCTGGCTAATAAGAACAGTTCATCAACAAGAAAAGAACAACTCTTGAGTTCATGATGGAAAAAACAGAAAAATCAAAGCATGGATATTCAGAGCCTGAGTTATTTTCAAGCTGAAACAAATGGTCCTTCACGTTTGATTAAGTGCAGCAATGCTTCTTCTGATGGTACATGCGGAGGAGAGAGCTGCTTTAGAAATGGCCAATACTTCACGATTCTCTTCTTCTTCTCATTCCACCCTGACTTTTCTGTGTTACACTGGACAACAAAGTTTTTGCTTCTTCAACACTTTTGGGGGTGTATCTTACAGAAGTTTGGAAGCTGATCACAAAAATCACGTTTTAAATGACGTATCGCGTACTGTTTTAACAACAAACAAAAAAAAGTACATTTTTATAATGCCGTGTTATACTTTCAGGCTAATGAAATTAATAATTAATAACCGACGCCAAGATTAAGGAAGGTGTTTTTGTCAGTCCACAGATCAGACACATCATCAATGATGAGAGATTTGAAGATCTGTTGGTCGGGCCAGAGAAAATCGCATGGAAAGCATTCAAGGATATCGTCGAGAATTTATTTTTTTTTTTTTTAAGCGGTTACAGCGCACCAAACTAAATTCAACTCGGCGGACTTGCACTCCTGCAGCTGCGTTGTTGGACACATTGAAGGGAAACTGGACTTCACTTCAGCGGTCTGTTGTCGGCGGCGCCTGGCCTTGCCTGTCCGGTGACTGGTGTCACGGTGGTCTTCAATGGCGTGGTTCCTGGTCCTGCTTCTTGGGTGGCGGCCGGTTGACCTGGTTCTGCAGACTGAACTTACTCAGAGACTTTCCTATCTCTTAAAATTGTTTTATTTGATTTTTTAATTTTTTTTATCTTCTTTCATTATTTCTATTTTCTATTTCTTTGATTTTTGATCTTAGAAATGTATTACATATTTTTATTTTAATCAGGTACTTTAGCCGGATTGTGAGCCTCCAGGACAGATAGGGTCGTTTTTCTCAAGTACCTAATTTTATTTTGGTTTGATACATTGTAAACCGCTTAGGCCAGCAAAATGCAGGAGCGGTAGATCAAATCTTAAATAAACATAAAATGGTTGACAAACTTCTTAGAGCATACTATATCGCGTGCTAGCCGAAAAATTACCGCCTGCTTAAAAGGAGGTGGTAGCGGCTAGTGCGCAGGGCATTTTAGTGCCCGCTAAAACTGCTAGCGCACCTTTGTAAAAGGAGCCCTAAATCTGAATTTATTGAAGTTTCTCTAAATGCTTCATGGAAATTAAAAAAAAAAAAAGTTTCAACATTGATTTAAATGATTTAACATTCGCCTCTAGTCTCAATTATCACGGAAGATGATTCCACAATAGAGGGGCTATGAAATAAAAAGCAGTGCTGTGGATGTATATTTGAAGTGCACATAGAAACATAGAAAGTGACTGCAGAAAAGGGCTACAGCCCATCAAGTCTGCCCACTCTATTGACCCACCCCATTAAGTCTGAATGCTAATGACCTAGTTCCTTAACTCGACCCTCGTAGGGATCCCACGTGGATGTCTCATTTATTCTTAAAGTTGAGCACGCTGGTGGCCTTAATCACCTGCACCGGAAGTCTGTTCCAGTGATCTACCACCCTTTCTGTGAAGAAATACTTCCTGGTGTCACCACTAAATTTCCCTCCTCTGAGTTTGAGCAGGTGCCCCCTTGTGACCGAACATTATAAATCTACACGATTGTGTTACTGGAATTTTTTTGCAAGCTAAAAGTGGAGTTGAAATCACGTTGTCAGCGCTGTGGGTACTGCAGTAAAACCACACAGCGTGACTGTACCCTCCGAGGCCTTTTCTCCTTCTTTTAATTTTGATTTCAATCATCTTTTCAAATTTAATTCAGTTACTTAAAACAGCTTTTGTTAAATAATCGGTTCTTTTGGCTCCACGCTTTCCCTTTATATCATCAGAGCCAGATACCAGCTACCCTGGAAACTCAACACTACAGATAGGTGGCCGAATTTTGAAGGCCAGGTGTATGTGGAAGGACAAACAGAACAAGTAACTAAAGTGCTCAGGGGACAGTATGAACAAACTGCTTATTTACATTACATTAGGGATTTCTATTCTGCCATTACCTTGCAGTTCAAGGCGGATTACAATATTTGAATCTCATCTTAATGATCTTTTAGGCCAGTGGTCTCAAACTCAAACCCTTTGCAGGGCCACATTTTGGATTTGTAGGTACTTGGAGGGCCGCAGAAAGTGGTGGGTGCTTGGAATGCACTCCCGGAGGAGGTTGTGGCGGAGACTACTGTACTGGGATTCCAGCGCAGGTTGGATGCACACCTTCTTGCATATCATATTGAGGGATACGGTAAAGTCGGGTCTCCAAAAAGGAGTACCTAAATGGGCCGCCGCGTGTGCGGAGCACCGGACTAGATGGACCTCGGTCTGATCCGGTGAAGGCGTTTCTTATGTTCTTATTAAAGAAATAACATTTTTGCATAAGGTAAAACTTTTTATAGTTTATAAATCTTTCCTTTTGGCTAAGTCTTAATAATAATATTGTCATTTATAGCTAAAGAGACATCTGATCAAGAAACTATTTTATTTTACTTTTGTGATTATGATAAACATACTGAGGGCCTCAAAATGGTACCTGGCGGGCCGCATGTGGCCCCCGGGCCGCAAGTTTGAGACCACTGATTTAGGCATTCATATGGAGGCTTTATGCTTAGAAGACAGCATTGCTTAGTGTGCTTGTGACATTTAGATAGCAATATATTTGGACATGGTGGGCTTTTCCTCCTTTGGCTTTGATAGGTTTTCAGGACCTCCATAATGAATAGGCATGAAGGCAATCTGCATGATTTGAATCTCCGGTGCAAGCAGGGTTATCTCCCACCTATTCATTGTGGATACGTTTGTCGTTGACAGACTTCTCAAAAGTGCGCTATGAGAACACAAGATCCTCTGCTATTTCCATCATAGGGAGTAACTCTGGGGAATAAATTAACTGGTCCACTTAGAGCTCCGATAGACCTTCAGAAGTTTAAGAAAATGCTCAAGATCACACTTTTTGTGGCAGCACTTCGATAAATGATGATTCTAGATTACAATTGAACGCTGTAAACAATTGTTCTTTTTGAACGATTTGAAATGTTTGTTGTTTGTATAAATTTTGGATTTTTTAAAAATGTTTTTTTATTTTTTGTATGCTTTTCCTTGTAAAACCACCTAGGAATAGGCGGTTAAGAAATCTTTTAAATAAATATTCTGAAAACTCAAAAGGCTGTGGTTCCCAGAACAGATTTGAGAAGTGCTGGTTTATGCCTTTTTCTGAACGGCCCCAGTTTTACTTTCTCCCAGTGTAGGGGGGGGGGGGGGGGGGGGGTCTGCTCAACACAGACTTTTTCCACTAATGAAAGCAGGCTTCATTAGTATTCCAGAGTAAGCCAGAACCAGAAACGGTCAAGATCAACTAAGTATGTGATTTGCAGATTGATATTCTATAAATCCACCCCTGCCTAATTATTTATAATAATAATAATAATAATAATAGCTTCCTGAAATACTTAGGAAATCAACCTATACAATCTTAGTCCTCAACAAATGATCACTAGAACTATCAATCACTAAGTCTTTACTTTGTTTATTCCATTCAATCTGTAACATTTCTAATCATTGCAAACCGCAAAGAACTTCACGGTCCTGCGGTATATAAACTATTATTACTATTACTAGTGTTTAAGCCCGTTAGATTAACGGGTGCTAGAATATATGTGAAAATTACTGAAAAATTAATGTGAGAGCTTTAATATCCATCGTATGGTTGATTTATTTAAAGTTTTTATATTTTTCCTATTTGTTGCATACTTTGTGCTTAATAAATTGTTTTTTTTGTCATTTTTTCTGCAAATCTGTGTAAGTCTGAGTGTCTGTGTGTCTCTCTCTCCTTGTCCAGTGTTTCTTGTGGGTTTTTTTTCAATGTCTCTTTAGATCCCTGTCCAGAAATTCTGAGTGTCTTTGTCTCTCTTTCTCCTTGTCCACTGTATTTTTTTTTTTTTTTTTTAAATCTGTCTCTTTAGCCCCCTGTCCTTCTGTGAGTGTCTGTGTGTCTCTCTCTCCTTGTCCAGTGTTCCTGTCCTTCTGTGAGTGTCTGAAATTTGTTTTGACAACTGTGGAAGCAAAGAAGAACGTACATACCTCTTTACTTCCATTCAGGTTAGGTTGAGCTGCCACATTTGTTCTGGGAACATCACAAAGCTGTCTGCCTGTATTTCTCCCCAGCCAATTTCCCTCCCTCTCAAGTCCCTGTGCACCACTTGCCAGGGCGCATCCTCCCACGATCCCGGTCTGCATGTTTAGGTGTGGCTGTGAGTTCGGGCTCTTCAAATGAGCTGACAATTAGGTGTGTGTGTGAGTTCGGGCGAGTTCGGGAGGAGCTGGCGCTTAGTTGTGCCTGTGCATCCATGGTTTCTGCCACCGCTGCCACTCCTATTTAAAGCGACCTGCTGAGGTTCGCGGCCGGCTGTAGCGAACCTCGCAGGCCGCTGTCCACCTCAGTAGCATGTTCCCTCTGACGCGATCGCGTCAGAGGGAACGTGCTACCGTGTGGAGAGCGGCCTGAGAGGTTCACTACAGCCGGCCGCGAACCTCAGCAGGCCGCTTTGAACATGAGCGGTAGCGGCTGTTGCGGGAGCATGGGGGGGGGGAGTCGTTGACATGCAGGCCGCTGTGAACAGGAGCGGCGGCAGGACCATGAGGCGGGAGTGAGCTGTTCTGCTTCCCCTATCTGGTGAAACCGCCGTGCCGAGGAGAGCCGGGAGTGAGTTTTTCGACTTCCCCTATTTGGGGAAACCGCCGTGCCGAACTCAGCTGCGCGTTGGGAGTGAGATGTTCGACTTCCCCTATCTGGGGAAACCGCCGTGCCGAACTCAGCTGCGCGTGGGCCGTAGTAAGCGCGGGGCATGCTGCACTCTTGGCGGCCACGGACATATGGATCATGGAAGCACGCCGATAAGAATGTGCATGCGCCACCTACGGTTTTATTATATAGATTTATATCCCGTCATACCTTTTCAGTTCAAGACGGTGTACAAGAGGTGCTGTAAGGACAGCGAGGTGACATCAGTTAGATTTGGAAAGGGGTAGATGGACAGTTATGAGACAGGGCAAAATTGGGTGGAGGGGAGTTGGGGGAACGTGTGAGACGAGGTAGCTAAGCCTTACAAACTCTTGGACACAAGCGTGCTCAGGTGTTTTCTTAATAACATACACTTATCTCTGCTTATACGTGAATCAGTATGTTTACAGCCCCTTCCAGGAAGAAGTATAATCATCACACCATGGCAACGCCTAGCAGTGATTTTCTGTACCAGGCGCTGGAGGAAATGATAGCCCATGGCCTCCAAAACAACATACTGTCATTGTAATGGCTATGCTAAATAGAAGGGGAAAAAGGGGAAAAAAGGTAGGACAACCCTACCCCTGTGAGCTTAGGACCAATGATTGTTAAGAAAAGTAAAACGTGAAAAGTTTTTTCTAGAATTCAGTTGTATAGCCAGAAGAATGTATAAATATCACTGTAACTTCCTGGTTTCGGGACTTCTGAAGCCAGCTTGGGGCTCAGAGGTCCACATATGCTGAATAAAACATCTGTGCTTTCTTCAAGTCTCTTCAAGTTTTGTGGCTGCCCAAAGTGACCTTTCACTCTCCCTAAGAGATTCCACGTGCCTGTCCTACTCTTTCTGACACAGTCTCTGTCTCCACCTCTTCCGGGAGACTATTTCACGCATCTACCACCCTTTTTGTAAAAAAAGGTATTTCCTTAGATTACTCCTGAGCCTATCTTAACTCATCCCATGCCCCAAGTACATTAGCTAGCTTGTGAGCCCACCAGGACAGATGGGGAAAAATCTTTAGGTACCTGAATGTAAATTACTTGGATTATAAGTAGTATATAAATGCTAAAAATAAATAAATATATCCCCTCACTCTGGAGTTTCCTTTCAACTGAAAAAGACTCGCCTTATGGGTATTTATGCCAAATAGGTATTTAAACGTCTCTATCGTATCTCCCCTCTCCCACCTTCCGACCCACCCCTTTGCTGAAAATATTTCTGCTAGTCCAGTAGACTCCCTCTTGCCCCCACCTGAACCCCCCAAACCACAACATATTCTGAGCCCCCCTAAAAAAAACTTATGGTCTAATAGACAGGACAGCCCCCCCCCCCAATTCAACAATCCCTCCACAGGATCCCAAAGACCCCCTATACCCCATGTACATTTTGTCAGAAGAACGGAAGGGGAGATACCCATGCCACAGTTCCTATAAGGAGAATATTATTATGATCCGTGGAGTGGTAATTCTGAGATTGTTTCCCTCATAGTCATGTAAACAGAATGTATTGCTTTAAGATAAGCTCCCAGAATGCACTGCTGTTTGCCCGGTGGCCTGAGCTCCCCCCCCCCCCTTTCCTGGCGGCTTCTCTTGTATGTGAGGAGATAGTAGACTTCATCTTAGCTGGCACAGGGACATAGGAATAGCATTATTCCCACTTAGGTTTTACCTTTGAATTTTGCTACCAAAATACAGCTTAGTGAGAGAAGTTGGAACACAGTATTAACATTTTACAAAGTGTGTAAAAACACATTCCTGGCTTGCCTTATTTCATAGGACGTGCCAGTTGAGTGTGGATTCTGTAAGAGAAGAAATCTTTGAAAACAAATGAACTATAAGATTATTTCTTTGTTTTAAGTTTGATAATAAAAGAACATAAGAATCGCCTTACTAGGTCAGACCAATGGTCCATCAAGCCCAGTAGCCCGTTCTCATGGTGGCCAATTCACTAGTATCTAGCCAAAACCCAAAGAGTAGAAACATTCTATGCTACCAATCCAGGGCAAGCAGTGACTCCCCCCCATGTATTTCTCAATAACTATTTCCTCCAGGAAATTGTCCAAACCCTTCTTAAAACCAGCTCTACTAGTCACTCTTAACACAACCTCTAGCAATGCATTCCAGAGCTTAACTATTCTCTGAATGAAAAAATATTTCCTCCCTTCCTCAAGTGTCCCTAGTCTTGTAAATTTTGACAGAGGCTAGGGGACACTCGAAGTTACTTGTTCAAAGAATCGTAGAGTCCAGCCTGTTAATATTTAGGCTACAATGAGTTTATACTGACTGGGATCCTCTGAGAGAGAGCCGGTTACAGGCTTAAATACCACATGTTTTTCTCCTTATATGATATTTAGGCTCCTAACTGTACATTCCAGGATGCACTTGGCAGGGGCAGGGCACTGCCATATTGGGTCCTGAGGCAGGAGGGAGTAGGGATCTCTCCTGCTGTTCTTCTGACAAAAGGTACATGGGGTACAGGGGGGAGTCTGGGGGGGGGTCCTAAGGAGGGTTGTTGAGTTGGGGGGGGCCTGTTCTGTCCACTAGACCACAAATTATTTTTTTTTTTGGGGGGGGGGTTCAGAAAGTATTGTGGCTTTGGGGAGATCATGGGTTCGAGAAGGGGCGAGAGAAAGTGTACCGAACGACCAGAAATTTGTGAGGAATGGGTTTACTGGACCTCTGGAGATTTTTTTGTGGGTTTGAGCTCTCATAGCCTTACCTTCCTGTCAGTACCTAAGCCAATCAGCACTCAGGAAATGACAGGAAAACGAGGCAACGAGAGCTCAGACCTGCTGCAAAAGTTTGTGGTGAAAGGTAGATGTTCCTTGCTGGGCATTACACGGAGTGTTTATTTTAATTCTAATGAGCTCCTTGTAATGCATTTGCAGAGGATTCTCAGTGGCTGCTACCACTATTTGTAAAAGCCACAGAGAACCATTTTGTGCACTGGAGGCTGAACTAACTCAAAAGCTAGATAGCTACAACTAGCCTTACTTAAATAGTATGCTTTTGAACAACTGCCTCCTAGTTCATTGGGTAGGCTAGCCAGAGACCCTCATCCCTTAGTCTAATGGTGCAGTGGCTAGGGAAGCAGGAGCCAAAGAGAAGGAAACTCCCCTTGGTTAGATATTTGATGGCTGGTTTCATGGCCTGGCTTTAGGTGATTAATCAAATAAATGCAACCTTCAACCTTGAAATGCAATCTATCTATATTGGTACCGTTTCCCTCCAAGAGAAGGAGGAGCCATTCCCTTGTTTCAGAACTGTTATGATAAAACAAAGGTCAAAACTCCATTAACTTGGAACAGCCACCAGAGGTCTCTGCAAATCATTAAGAGAGCAGGACCCCACAGTCTCTACATAAAGCTGGATTTAACCTTCTATAAGTAGTAAATTTAGCATCCATCCATCCCAAATAAATATAGAAAGGAGTCATGGGTTGCTTTTAAATTCTAACCAAAAGAAAGTTCTATTTCTTTGCCATTATATCTGCTACTTCAGTGCACAAAATTTAATATCTATATTCCAGGTAAATATTGATTTATCAATCAATTAGGCTGAACAATTGCTGTGAACATGGCTGTTTATCTTGAGCAGAAACAGAATGCTAGGTTAACTATAACTAATAATGAAATATTTTCTTCACAAAGCTTGAGTGATGTCAAAGAAGGAAAGACTTAAAAGGTCGCATGAATTTGAAATGAATGCTTTGCTTGGTTTACCTGCTGCTTAAGAACAAAGAGCCACTTAGCCAGAATGATTGCAACCAAGGCCATTTCCGATAATGGATTTTTCAGAATAAATGGAAGTTTATTTATTCGTCAATTTAATTTAAATCAGCTCTTAGAACCTGTCTTTTTGACATCAGTCAATACAACGCAGCTCATAATATAAACATTTACAATCAATCAGCAGGTATACTACTCTGAAAAATAGCAAACAATGAATGCCCACGTGCTTGGTTACAAAACAGCACACATCATAACATTTTACACACAGCCAATCAGAAGATACATAAGAACAGCCGTACCGGGTCAGAACCAATGGTCCATCTAGCCCAGTATCCAATCCAGGTCACAAATACCTGGCAGAACCCCAAATAGGCCGATCCTGTTCAATATGTTTGTGAGTGACATTGCTGAAGGGTTAGAAGGAAAAGTATGCCTTTTTGCAGATGATACCAAGATTTGTAACAGAGTAGACAACGAAGAGGGAGTGGAAAATATGAAAAAGGATCTGCAAAAGTTAGAGGAATGGTCTAATGCCTGGCAACTAAAATTCAATGCAAAGAAATGCAGAGTAATGCATTTGGGGATTAATAATCGGAAGGAACCGTATATGCTAGGAGAGAGAAGCTGATATGCACGGACGGGGAGAGGGACCTTGGGGTGATAGTGTCCGAAGATCTAAAGGCGAAAAAACAGTGTGACAAGGCAGTGGCTGCTGCCAGAAGGATGCTGGGCTGTATAAAGAGAGTTATAGCCAGTAGAAGGAAGAAGGTGTTGATGCCCCTGTACAGGTCATTGGTAAGGCCCCACTTGGAGTATTATGTTCAGTTTTGGAGACCGTATCTGGCGAAGGACGTAAGAAGACTTGAAGCGGTCCAGAGGAAGGCGACGAAAATGATAGGAGGCTTGCGCCAGAAGACGTATAAGGAGAGACTGGAAGCCCTGAATATGTATACCCTAGAGCAGGGGTGTCCAATCTGCGGCCTGAGTGCCGCATGTGGCCCCATGATGTATTTTGTGTGGCCCCGGTCAAGAGCAATGCAATGTTTTCCTCTGCTGTCCCCAGGTGTTTACTGTCTTGCTGGCTCCCTCCTCTGTCTTGCTGCAGCGTTTGCGTGTTTGTGTGGCCCCAGAAACACTTTTTTCAGCCAATGCGGCCCAGGGAAGCCAAAAGGTTGGACACCTCTGCCCTAGAGGAAAGGAGGGACAGGGGAGATATGATTCAGATGTTCAAATACTTGAAGGGTATTAATGTAGAACAAAATCTTTTCCAGAGAAAGGAAAATGGTAAAAAAAAGAGGACATAATTTGAGGTTGAGGGGTGGTAGATTCAAGAGCAATGTTAGGAAATTCTACTTTACGGAGAGGGTGGTGAATGCCTGGAATGCGCTCCCGAGAGAGGTGGTGGAGAGGAAAACGGTGACTGAGTTCAAAGAAGCATGGGATGAACATAGAGGATCTAGAATCAGAAAATAATATTAAATATTGAACTAAGGCTAGTACTGAGCAGAGTTGCACGGTCTGTGTCTGTATATGGCCGTTTGGGGGAGGATGGGCTGGGGAGGGCTTCAATGGCTGGGAGGATTTAGATGGGATGGAGTAGGTTTTAACGGAGATTTCAGCAGTTAGAACTCAAGCATAGTACCGGGTAGAGCTTTGGATTCTTGCCCAGAAATAGCTAAGAAGAAAAAATTAAAAAAATTTAAATTGAATCAGGTTGGGCAGACTGGATGGACCATTCGGGTCTTTATCTGCCATCATCTACTATGTTACTATGTTTATATTCCATACTACAGATCTCAGGGCAAACAGTGGCTTCCCTTATGGTCTAGCTCAATAGTAGACTATGGATCTTTCCTCCAGGAACTTGTTCAAGCCTTTTTTTAAACCGAGCTACGCTAACTGCTATTACCACATCCTCTGGCAATGAGTTCCAGAGCTTAACTATTCACTGAATGAAAAACGATTTCCTCCTATTTGTCTTAAAGGTAGTTCCATCATTCGAGCAAATTACAACCTGAACAGTACAATCAATTATATGCATATTAATTAATCACACCAATTAGAATCAATCTCTTTATCCCCGTGTACTAATCAAGGCACATACCATAACAGCATTATTTCATCACATCAAAAACATCAGAGACTCAGACTAAAGCTCTAACTACTTCTCCATTATAAATGAGATAGAAAGGTCTTCCAATCCTTCCGAAAGGGAAGATAACTAACAAAGCTGACTTAAGAGGGCAATAAATTCCAGGAGCCCGCTTCTTCCCCAATTTAAAACCACATTTCTCAGATGTTTGGACAGATTACATGTTTTGGAAAATGGGAAATTCTTGATATAAGAATTTCTGGTAATGCTTTTTTAAATATTATTATTATATGAAGATAGCTGATTTTTGATAACAAAAATTTCTTGGGATAACAGATCAGACTCTAGAGACTGCACGTTTTTGGGATAACGAAGATGTATGATTAATAGCTCTTGAACTTATTTAGACTTAAGTCCTGTGTGGGTGTAAGCACAGTTCCCTCTAAGCTTTACGGGTGTCCTCCAACTGCATTGCTGCCAGTAGGGGGTGGTGATTCAATATTGTGTTTTCTATCTCTAGGGACAGGCAGGTTCTCTGGACTCCTGGAGAACTTGCTTGTTCTTCACTATTGAACATATGATAGTGAAACAGCACCCCTCACTGGCGGGACTAAAAACAGAGGATTCCCACTTAGCTTCGCGAGATCAGTGGGTGTAGGGGCCATTGCAACTAGGGATAGGCAGCCAGAAACATTTTGTTTCATGTTATTATCTCCTGTGTCATTTAGGAACATTTTCATTTGATCATTTTGTCAGTTTCCAATAATAATGATGTGTAACCCTTGGAAATAGTCTACACAATCCTCCAGATTCTATATATGGCGCTCAAATTTGCATGCCCAAATTTGGGTGCGCTGCTGAGAGGTGCGTGCAAACTGGTTAACAAGCTCTTAATTACCAATAATTGGGAGCGTGCTATTCTATAAGGCGGGGCGCCTCGCTCCCTTAGCACGTTTCCCAAAAGGGAGTGTAGTCATAGGAGGTTTTTAGCGCATGCAGCAGATTAGTGCACGCTAACCCCACGCTGCGCAGTATTATAGCGTGTGCTATTCCGCGCGTTAAAGCCCTAACGCAGCTTAGTAAAAGGAGTCCTAAGTGTTCTGGAAGTGGTGTGAGGAATAAGGAGCTTGTCCAAAAAAAAAAAAGCCAGCAGTTTTGATTGTCTAATTTTAAATAGGAGAAAATATTTTTTTTAACTCAATAGTTAATCTCTAGAACTTGTTGCTGGAGAGCATGGTAAAAGCAATAAGCTTATTTGGGTTTAAAGCAAGGGTGTCAAAGTCCCTCCTCGAGGGCCGCAATCCAGTCGGGTTTTCAGGATTTCCCCAATGAATATGCATGAGATCTATTAGCATACAATGAAAGCAATGCATGCAAATGGATCTCATGCACATTCATTGGGGAAATCCTGAAAACCCGACTGGATTGCGGAACCTCGAGGAGGGACTTTGACACCCCTGGTTTAAAGAAAGTTTGGAGAAGTTCCTTGAGTAAAAGTCCATAAACTTCTATTAAGGTAGATATGGGGAAAGGCACTACTTATCCTTGGAGCAAGTAGCATGGAATCTTGTACTAACTATTTGGGATTCTGCCAGGAACTTGTGACCTGGATTGGTCACTGTTCGAAGCAAGCTAATGGGCTAGATCGGTGGTTCCCACCCTTGTCCTGGAGGACCACCAGCCAGTCAGGTTTTCGGGATAACTCTAATGAATATGCATGGGGCAGATTTGCATGTCTGTCACCTCCTTTATATGCAAATCTCTCTCATGCATATTCATTAGGGTTATCCCCAAAACCCGACTGGCTGGATTGGGAACCACTGGGCTAGATCAGGGGTAGGCAATTCCAGTCTTCTAGAGCCACAGGCAGGTCAGGTGTTCAGGATATCCACAATGAATATGTATGAGACAGATTTGCATCTCAAGGAGGCAGTGCATGCAAATCCATCTCATGCATATTTATTGTAGATGTCCTGAAAAGCACATTTATAAGTAGAATTTCTAACTTTACATGTGGGGCTATGCATGAAAGGTATGTAAAAATACTCAAGTTCAAGTTTATTCGTTCTTAATGAATTGCTTATTTAGATTGCTAAGCGATGTACAACATAATATAAATGTGCAGATAAAATATTGGTGCTGACGTACAAAATGACTTTTATATTGTGGGTTAAAACTTACAAGAATTGTGTGGGAAAATGGGGAGAAAGTTAGAATCTTTAAAAAGGAGAGAAAGAAGAACATAAAAGGAATGAACAAAAAGGGGGGGGGTAATTTTGGCTACTTAAATAAAAATTGTTAATTAGAAAGCTAGGAATCATATGCATCTTTAAAAAGATATGTTTTTAAGGTTTTTTTAAATGAGGGTAAATCTTTTAATTCTCTAATGTATTGAGGTAGGAGGTTCCATGATTGGGGGGCCATTACAGAAAATATGTCGTGCCGTCTAATTCCTATAACTTTCATCGAGGGAACGGAAAGAAGATTGTGGGAAGTCGAGCGGAGAGATTGTGAAGTGCTGTATGGGATTAACCACCTATTAATAAATTGTGGTTCATTATAACTCAAAGCTTTAAAAACTAAAAACAGTAATTTAAAAGTAATGCGGTGGCTTACCGGAAGCCAATGGGATTTAATCAACAGAGGGGTAACATGATCATATTTTTTCGCATTGTGGATCAGTTTCACGGCAGTATTTTGGATTAATTGCAGCCTTCTTTTTTCTTTTTGAGTGATATTAAGAACGAGGGAGTTACTCCATAAAGAGTGAAATCTAGCCCATAATTCTGAGCTAGTTGAGCTGTTTATTTTTTTATATGAACAAAATGGAAAGGCCTAAAATTGATTAGGAAAACATCCAGCTGTTTGAATCTTCGTATGTACCTGGCTCAAATACAGACTTTTGTACCTTTGTTCCAGACATTTATAGACCCATGCTTTCTGTCAATCATCAACTCTTCTGAAACTGCAGCTAGATTATGAATTCATGCAAATTGAGTATACCAGGTTTTTTCAAAAGCAAACAGAATGCAGGCTGACTGAATCCAACTAAGTGTGGAGCAAAAACTTCAAGATACAAATCTGGATTTGAGTGAGGCATCACAGCTCTATGCACCTCTAGCTCTAAAGAAGATAAATGTTTCAGCCACAGTAACTAGTAAAGAGCACTGATTTATTTGCTAGAACACAGAACTGGATGGCAGGAGTCGTCTGAGTCTATGTAGGGTTTATATTCCTGAGTGCAAGAACATTAACTATGATGGATTTCACTGATCTTGTGAAGCATAATATACCATTCTATTTTTTTAAAATGGCTGGACAGGACTATCCAACAAATAGCTGAAAATATTTTTTCAGTCAATCAATAGTTAAGCTCTGGAACTTATTGTCAGAAGATGTGGTAACAGTGGCCAGAGCAGCTAGGTTTATAAAAGATTTGGGCAAGTTCCTGGAGGAAAAGTCCATAGTCTGCTATTGAGAAAGACATGGGGGGAAGGGTTCATAGACAAGTCGGCGAAAGACAAAGGCGCGCGCCGACAACTGAGTGCAAGATGGAGGCGCGCGCCGAAGAAAATTACAGTTTTTAGGGGCTCCGACGGGGGGTTTTGTTGGGGAGCCCCCCCAGTTTACTTAATAGAGATCGCGCCAGCGTTGTGGGGGATTTGGGGGTTGTAACCCTCCACATTTTACTGTAAACTTAACTTTTTCCCTAAAAACAGGGAAAAAGTTAAGTTTTCAGTAAAATGTGGGGGGTTACAACCCCCCAGACCTTCCACAACGCCCCCACAACGCGGCGCGATCTCTATTAAGTAAAGTGGGTGGGTTCCTCCCCACGCCTCTCCCGTCGGAGCCGTAAAAACAGTAATTTTGTGCGGCGTGCGCCTCCGCGCTGCACTCAATTGTCTGCGCGCGCCTTTGTCCCGGAGCGCTTTTGACCTGACACCATGGGGGAAGACACTGATTGCCCTGGATCGGTAGCATGGAATGTTGGTACTATTTGGGTTTCTGCCAGGAACTTCTGACCTGGATTGGCCACTATGGAAACAGTGATCTGACCCAGTAAGGCTATTCTTATGTTCTTATGACCAACCAAAACAGACCATGGTAGAATTGCTTTTTAAAAAGGAAATTACAAGTTGCAATCCTACTTTAAAACTACTAGGAGTTACTTTTGACAATAAATTTTCTTATCATTTTCACATTAGCACAGTCGTTCAGAAATGCTTCTATCGACTCAGAATGATACGTTCCCTTGCTAAGTTACTTGAACCGGCCTCCTTGAACACATTGATCCACTCTCTAGTAATCTCTTGTATAGACTACTGCGATGCTCTGTATAAGGGCATTACATAAAAGGAAATTAGACGGCTTCAGATTGTACAAAACACAGATATTAAAATCATTTGTGGCGCAAAGAAATACGTCACGTTTCACCCCTTTTGATTAGCGCACATTGGTTACCAGTTGAACACAGAATCGGTTATAAAATCCTACTTTTAACATTTACAACACAAACAACCAATCAGATTTTATCAAGATTTTTAATTCCCTATAATACATTAAAATCTCTTCGTTCAACGTCTCAGAATCTTCTCGTCATGCCTTCTTTAAAATTGATTAATACGTTGCGCTCCAATAATTTTGCCATCACTGCCCCTACTCTCTGGAATTCGCTGCCTAACCACTTGCATGGTGAATCCGATTTAAAACTATTTAAAGTAAAATTAAAAACATTCTTGTTCCAGGACGCCTTTGGATAACAACTGTCCTTTTAAGGACAAAATTAAAGTAAACTGTTCCTTTTTACCCTAACCGATTGTACTTTCCTTTTATGTTGCACTTTTCTATAACGATTGTAGTTCTTCCCCACTTTCCTATTGTTTGAAGTAGGTCCAAACGTTTTATCTGTGCTTTATTATGACACTTGGATTTTATCCAGTATCCCTTGTTTTTATATGTTTTTACGTTTTAATATGTTTTAATGTAATTTTATATTGTACACCGCTTAGAAACCTGATTAAGTGGTTTAAAAAATTTTTTAATAAACTTGAAAACTTGAAACTTTGTACCAGACTTAGCAAACAAAATCCGACAAGAGGACGTAGAGGAGAGCTAGGTTTTTTGGGGTTTTTTTTTGGGGGGGGGTTGTATTACTTGTAATACTTAGGTGCAAACAATTGGATTCTACTTTACTCAGTAGTTGAAATAATTTGTATGCAATGGGTATGTGTATATATTGTGCAGCCACTACAATAGGACCCATAGTTATAGAATTTTAGAATGCCCTGGTCTGTGGTGCTGGATTAGAGACTGGCATATTGGTACACTCTGCCTCTGTACTTGAAAGATGGTGTAATTGGTTGGAAGGTGCCTTATTAAATGTATTCGGAGCTTAATAAAGCAAAAATAAAAACCCAGAGAGCTATTTAGCAGATCGCATTAAGGACATCCAAACTGTGCCTAAGTTCTGAAAGAACGTCCAAAGAGTGCCTACGTTCCATCCATAGAACTCAGGTCTATCTGAAGCCTAAACTGTGCTCAAAAGTAGACTTCCTTACAATGCCTATAAGACCCAGTTTTGCAATTCCTATGTAGCTTGCTAGGTCACTCTGTAGTACGCTGGTTAAATCTATACCTTTCTATCCTAATGTTGCTGGTTCGAATCCCAGTCAATCTGTCTGATGGAAGAGAAATAAATAAAAGCATTAAACGGATCCAACTCCTAGTATCACAATTATAATGAAAAACAGCATAAAATCGCCATTCTAATAACATAATAATAAAATATTATAACATAAAGGACATTGGACGTCTAAATCTCACCTAAAACTTGATTCTCTAAAGAATGCCTAAACAGTGCTGAACTCTGCTGAGCGCGATTCTACAAAGAGTGCCTAACTTTAGACACATTTTGCAGAATCGGGGCCATAGTGCCTACACAAGCACAATTCACATCAAAGATAGGTGCCGAAAATGTAGGCCTTGAAAACCCTCGTCTACATTCCCGGCACCTACCTTTGCTGGAGGTGCTATTCTCTAAACAGCACCATTGCATGACTGACACGTGATCATGGCCGCTTTTATGGCGGCCGCCAACGGCAGCAGCGTTCAGAGAATCCAGGCCTTTGTGCTGGAAATAAAGCCCTGGTTTGCTCCAGCCTTACGTCGCCGTTCTCTCACAATATGAAATTCTTTGAAAGAATACAATTCCAACTTATAGTACAATCCCTAATTCTAGGTCTACTGGACTACTGCAACATCCTCTTCCTTCCTTGCCCTGTTACTATGATTAGACAACTTCAAACAATCCAAAATACAGCTTTGAGACTCATCTACTCATTGAGAAAACATGACCATATCGCAGAAGCCTACATTAACTCACATTGGCTTCCAATCCAAGAAAGAATCCAATTTAAATTCTACTGCATGTTATTTAAAACCCTAAACAGAGACAGCCCATCTTACCTGAATAGCCGCCTCATCCAAGCACCCACTACCAGACACAGAAAAACGCACTTCCCATTCATACCTCCCCAATCAAGGAAGTAAAACGATCAAAACTACACGACGGCCTCCTAGCCACTCAAGGCTGGACAACCAGATTTCCAACCTTCTGACGACCACCCCAGACTACAAGACATTCAGAAAAGAAATTAAAACTATTCTTTTCAAGAAATTCCTGAAGTAGCCATAACATCACGTACTCTTAATAACTCTAAAACTGACAATTTATCTACCCTTTACTTCACTAGTAATAACAACAGAGCTTCCATTGAGACCCCCTTCTTAATTCTTTTGCAAACCGCCTTACCCTTAACAACCCGTGAAATGTTAAAAGATCTACTACTTACCTCTCTAGCTAATCAATAGTTCTCCTATTGTAACACCGTTTTTATTAATCTTTTGTAATCCGCCTTGAACCGCAAGGTAATGGCGGAATAGAAATCCCTAATGTAATGTAATATGATTGCTATCAACAGCTCACCATTTCCTTGGCTACACCAACTGTGGAATCTACTGACTGCTATAAAAACAGGTTATATAAACCTAGTTTAAAGTGCCATATTGGCTAAATTAAAGGAATAGCCAATTTGGGGAGGCGGATTGTAGAGTAGGGAAGGTCCTTTTTTATATGGCAGCCTCTCCCAAGTGAACAAACTTCCCCCTCATCATGTTACCAGGTCAGTAAAGTTTTGACCTTCCCAGAAGAGCCCTTCCCACCCCCTTCTCCAGACTTGCCAGGGGCCCCTGATGTCTAGTGGGGCAGGAGCGATGCCCACTTACTTCTATCTCATGTTCCGAGTTCTGAAAAATTGCTACTCAGAAGTCTAATGATATCATCATAGTATTACTGCTAGGGATCAACTTTCCACATATAAACGGTTTGTATGGCACCCTCTAAACTAAAGCCTCATCTGAACAAATGTGTAATAAGTCCGAGTCATTTGTAGGTCAGTGTTTAAACTCTGTGGTTGGTATTTGTTTTAAATAGGGCCATGGTGTTTGAATTATTCATGAATATTCAGCACCTCTCTCCAGGTAGTGAGTAATGCTGAAGATAATCAACCCGCTATCTGGACAGCTTTTATCATGGTAATACCACAATATTACCACTAGAGGTCTCAGCGACCATTGAGCCAAGGACATGAGGCTTATTATTGCTCCTGCCCAACTAGACATCAAAGTCCCCTGGTAAGCCCAATGACTGGGGTGAAGAGGGTCAACATTTTATTGGCCTGGCCATTGGGAGGGGGGAGGAGAGGGGAGGGCTGTTTACTTGGGAGAAGCTGTCATGTGTTGGGCTCTTGTCCAAACATGGGAAGCCTCCTCTGCTTAATAGTCCACCCCCCCCCACACACCCACCCCAGTAGCTATTCCTTTAAAGCAGTGGTCTCAAACGCGTGGCCCAGGGGCCACATGCAGCCCGCCATGTACTATTTTGAGGCCCTCAGTATGTTTATCATAATCACAAAAGTAAAATAAAACAGTTTCTTGCTCATATGTCTCTTTAGCTATAAATTACAATATTATTATTAAGACATAGAAATGACAATTTTGCATGAGGTAAAACTCTCTATAGTTTATAAATCTTTCCTTTTGGCTGAGGCCCTCCAAGTACCTACAAATCCAAAATGTGGCCCTGCAAAGGGTTTGAGTTTGAGACCACTGCTTTAAAGTTAGTACAGCAATTTTTCTGGCCTAAATTCAGGTAGTTATCTGGATAGAAGTCTGAATTGAATTATTTATTACATTTATATTCCACTCAATTGGTTTCTATGCAGATTACAGATAAACATATACATTTTGCAAGTACAACACAAACTTAACTCTACTTAAATCATAACTTCAATCTGATCAAACGCTAGCTAATTACCACATCATCTGGCTCTTCCAATTATTCTACCACTGCCTCACATAGAATTTCCTCTTGACTCTTCCAGAGGTATTACGCATCTTTGAATAAAAATGTTTTCAATTAAACTTTAAGTTTTAAGATCCATTACTGTCCGAATCTGTTCCACCACTGAGGATTGAATTTCCACACTCTTCTAAATGAATCAGACGAACAGAAGGAACACCATGAATGTTGGACCTAGACAATCGCAGTACTGTTTTAGGTTGGTGAATATACAATGCTGCGGCTAGCAGACAACTGACTCATACCATCCATGCACCCTCCCGGCACCATAGACAATGCTAAAATGGTCTGCATGGAAACTCAATGGTATTATCCAGTACACATCATAACAGCAAGACACTTATCCAGATAATGGCTATCATTATACAAACCAATGCTTTTTAATACTGGGCCCTTGGTGTTTGGCATGAAAAATCTGGGTCATTTGAGGCCAGTTCACTTCATCTTGATCCAGTCTGGATGAAGTTATTTAACACTCATGCATGAATTTCAAGCTACACTCCAGATTTGAGTATTGAACATTTTGAGGTCACAGATATTGAGAACACGTGGATTACTTAGCGTGTGTTAATGGACATCAATGCATACTAAATCCTGTGCATTCTACTTTGAACACGCTAATGTCTGTTAGCACACGCTAACCTTTGTAAAAGGGCTCCAAAATCAGCTATACCCGAAGGCAGCCAAATCCAGTGAATTATTTTGAATTGATCTTAGTAAAATATTCACTTTTTTTTTTTGTTTGTTTGCATATTGTGCATTATAAACCATTGAGCCAAGTCATTAAGACATATATTTAGCTCAGATCTGAACATAACCAGATCCTTCAACATTTTAATTCAGTTCACGACATACTTCTGTCAGGGGTTGCTGAAAGGTTCTCAGCCCAACCAACCAACTTCCTAAATTCTGCGCGTTATTTTGCCACAGCAGCTGAAAAGAATGTGATTTTATTTCGTTAAGTGCCAATTTTCAGAAACAAAATTCTCTGTTTTGACATTGTTTCAGGACATTGATTGAACCATATCCACGTCATTCTCTTCTTAGTTGGGCTGAGAACTTTTCAGCACCCCCTCATAGTGTGAAGAGTTTCAGTGTCTGGTAACCAGAGCTGAGATTGTGATGTCATAATGCCTCATTCCACCAATAAGAGCCAACTTCATCAGTGATGTCACAATGGCTTGATTGTCCTATACTTAGCTCAGTTTTATTACATACGAGGGGGTGCTGAAAAGTTCTCAGCCCAACTAACCAACATCCTAAATTCTGAGCTTGATTTTGCCAATGAAGCGAAAAGAGTGTTATCTTATTTTGTTAACTGCCAATTTTCAGAAACAAAATTCTCTAGTCTGTTTTGACATTGCTTCAGATCATTGATTGAACCATATCCACGTCATTCTCTTCTTGGTTGGGCTGAGAACCTTTTTAAGCACTCCCTTGTAGTGTGAAGACTTTCAGTCTCTGGGAACCAGAGCTGAGATTGTGATGTCATAATACCTCATTCCACCAATAAGAGCCAACTTCATCAGTGATGTCACAATGGCTTGATTGTTCTATACTCAGCTCACTTTTATTACACACGAGGGGGTGCTGAAAAGTTCTCAGCCCAATCAACCAACATCCTAAATTCTGAGCTTTATTTTGCCACTGAAGCGAAAAGAGTGTTATCTTATTTTGTTAACTGCCAATTTTCAGAAACAAAATTCTCTGTTTTGACATTGCTTCAGATCATTGATTGAACCATATCCACGTCATTCTCTTCTTGGTTGGGCTGAGAACCTTTTTAAGCACTCCCTTGTAGTGTGAAGACTTTCAGTCTCTGGGAACCAGAGCTGAGATTGTGATGTCATAATACCTCATTCCACCAATAAGAGCCAACTTCATCAGTGATGTCACAATGGCTTGATTGTTCTATACTCAGCTCACTTTTATTACACACGAGGGGGTGCTGAAAAGTTCTCAACCCAACCAACCTAAATTCTGAGCTTTATTTTGCCACTGAAGCGAAAAGAGTGTTATCTTATTTTGTTAAGTGCCAATTTTCAGAAATAAAATTCTCTGTTTTGACATTGTTTCAGATCATTGATTGAACCATATCCACGTCATTCTTTTCTTGGCTGGGCTGAGAACTTTTCAGCGCCCCCTTCATAGCAACATTCCAGAGCTGAGATTGTGATGTCATAATGCCTCATTCCACCAATGCCTATGAGCTAACCTCATCAGTGATATCACTATGGCTCAATTGGCTCACATAAGAACAGCCATACTGGGTCAGACCAATGATTCATCTAATCCAGAATTCTGTCTCTAACACTGACCAATCCAAGTTACAAGTGCCTGACAGAAACCCCAATAGCACAAGGGGGTGCTGAAAAGTTCTCAGCCCAGCCAACCAACTTCTTAAATTCTGAGCTACAGCTGAAAAGAGTGTTCTTATTTTGTTAAGTGCCAATTTGCAGAAACGAAATCCTATGTTTTGACATTGTTTCAGATCATCGATTGAACCATATCCACGTCGTTCTCTTCTTGGTTGGGCTGAGAAATGTTCAGCATCCCCCTCGTATATCATTCCATCTATTAATTTATATAGTTACACCAGTGACACATGAACCTCCCAGGGGGTTATGATAATCAGAGGACATAAGAATCAGGATTATAATGGAAGGGTTTCTGTAGGCAGATATTACACCTCTTCACCTCTATTTAAGCCAAAACCTATTTAAATATAGATTCTTTTCATTCTGAAACACAATCCAATTTTAAGTCAGTTAATGGATGGTGAGATCAGGACTCTTGGCACAATGTTATTGAAAATGATGTTTTAATGCTTAGATGTAGTTCAGATTTTTTTTTTAAGTACAAAAGCTTAGTCCTTCTTGCTATAATTCTTTAAGAACTTAGGAGCCCGTTTGCAAAGCTTCACTGTGAAATTATGGCACCTGGATGGCCCTTTAATATGCATTAATTTACGATAACATGACTTATTTCAAAATCTCAGTTTAACACAAAAATAGGTGCTTGTGCGTGTTAAAAAAAAAAAAAGTTAGATGCATCTGGGGAGGGGGGAGGGAAATCGAGTGTTTGGTGGGGATTAGCTGTATTCATGGCAGGGGGGAGGGTCTTTGGATGCCACAGGGAGCAGAGAAACCATGCCAGGGAAGGACGGACCTCTTCATTGGCACCTGTGCCTCGGGGAAGATGTTTAGATTTTTTAAAATCAATATGGATTCCCCTTGTAAGATGGGGAATTCACATCAACGTGTTAGGTCCATCCAAGCCTCCCCACTCCAGGACTCCTGCCAAGGTAAACATGGTGACCATTGCCATGTGTAAACAGCTGTTCAAAAATGGCTTCTACACAGGTATGCCAATCTTTGCATGTAAAAGCTGATGTTTACATGTGGGAATGTTTCTAAAATAAAAGCCACTGTCTTTCAGACTACTAGTTTACATGATAGAAGTATTTATGCCATTGAACTTGGACTAGAATTTATAGGCCATGTTTTAATGCCAGTCTGACATGGTTAGGGTTACCGGATGTCTGGGAAATCACGGACATGTCCTCTTTTTAGAGGACTGTCCGGGTGCCCAGAGGGATTTCCAAAATCTGGCAGTTTGTCTGGGTTTTGGAAAGCCCCGAGCTTGGGGGCCACTTCTGGAGGGCCTTTGCGCATGAACCGACGTTGATGTGATGACATCATGCGCACGCATGCATGCGCGTGGCTGTCATTGTGTCGACCTCAGTGCATGCGCAGAGGCCCTGCAGACCAGGCCCCGAGTAGAGAGTTGCGCGGGGACAGAAATCCCACCCATCCCCGCCAGGATCCTCTCCATCCCCACCCATCCCCGCAAGGAATTATCTCCATCCCCGCCCGTCCCCATAAAAAGCAGCAATTACTTCTGACAGGATCATCAATTCCACAGTTTCTTTTGCTGTTTTCCTTGTGGTATCTCTTTGGTGGAACCCTTTTTTTGTTTTCTGTTCAGGTAATTAACTTATAAAGCCCCTCTTTTACTAAGGCTGAAGTGTCCATTATATTATATGGATGAACCCTGCTTCCAAAGCCTTCCATCCCCATGGGAGTCCCGTGGGCCAGAGGGGGATTCCCGTGGGAGTCCCATGGGTTAGAGGGGGATTCCCGCGAGACCCCCCGGGATTCCCGGGATCCCCGTTCCCGTGCAGACCTCTAGCCCCGAGCTCAGAGAGGGTTTTGCGGGGATGAGGCTGGGGGCAGAATGGGGGCGGAGCCAGGTGTCCTCTTTTTTTTTGGGAGCCACTGAGGACTTTTTTTTTTTTTTTTTGAAACATTAATATTGGTTGAATATTTCACTGATCACATTGATTCTAGCAGATTCTAGCGGCACATTGATTTCAAGGCTGTCACAGCCATAAGCTGATCACATATGCCTTACCAGCCATTATCAGACAGATTGACAAGCAGATAGATTTGCATGTATTGGAGATTTCTGGACATTTTGAAAGTATAGAGCGTGCACAGTTGGCAGACTGGATGGACCTTTCGGGGCTTTATCTGCCATCATTTACTATGTTACTATAACAACTGGCCATGTGTGACCTTTTCCCACAGCTTGCGACTCTTTCGGGGCCTGGCTTCATAGCACTGCATGCAAGGATTGATAATACCAGCATAAATCATGAAAAAGAATATACTCCTGAAAGCATATGTACAGTCTTACCATATGAGTTATAATAATAAATGATTTCCCTTTAAGAATCCCCATTACATTTATGCAATAGCTTTTATGTATATTGCTCAATGCTAGTGAATAACATTTGTCTGTCAGCTTTAAATGACTTCAATCTTTTTACCGAGTAAAAAAAAAGTTTAACACCACAAACCAATCCATAAATGATAAACAAGACATTCAACATGACCTTTTACAGGTGGGGAATTGCAACACGTGAATTCTTATACCATTGGATTAGGAAACGTCACAGACGGCAAGCTACCGGGTTGTAATAAATCCAGTCAATGGCTGCCAAAGTCTATTACGCTGAATACCACAATTGCATTTTCTCACTGCCACGAGCGAGCCGGTGTCCTTCAAGTTTTGGAGCACGATTTGCAAGGCCAGTGACATCAAAATATCAAATGATCGCTGATGTGATTTGGCCAAAACATCTTCCATAATTACTGTCAAATCTGTTTTCATTCAGACGTTCATATACTTGAAGGGTATTAACGTAGAACAAAACCTTTTCCAGAGAAAGGAAAATGGTAAAACCAGAGGACATAATTTGAGGTTGAAGGGTGGTAGATTCAAAGGCAATGTTAGGAAATTCTACTTTACGGAGAGGGTGGTGGATGCCTGGAATGCGCTCCCGAGAGAGGTGGTGGAGAGGAAAACGGTGACTGAGTTCAAAGAAGCGTGGGATGAACACAGAGGATCTAGAATCAGAAAAGAATATTAAATATTGAACTAAGGCCAGTACTGGGCAGACTTGCACAGTCTGTATATGGCCGTTTGGGGGAGGATGGGCTGGGGAGGGCTTTAATGGCTGGGAGGGGGTAGATGGGCTGGAGTAGGTTTTGATGGAGATTTCGGCAGTTGGAATCCAAGTGCGGTACCGGGTAGAGCTTTGGATTCTTGCCCAGAAATAGCTAAGAAGAAAAAATTTAAATTGAGTCAGGTTGGGCAGACTGAATGGACCATTCGGGTCTTTATCTGCTGTCATCTACTAAGTTACTATGTTTTTATTGATAGACAAAACATACATAACAATGCATAGAAAGAAATTCATATCACAATAAACAACCCTGCTACATAGTATGGACAGCCCATCTACCGTATACAATATTACAACCCCATACCCCCCAACCCCCCCAAACCCTCTGAATGAAACACCCACCATCCCCAAACCAAAAACCGTATCAGAACCTCCCTGGCTCATACATAATACAAGCGCCACAAGAAACACTGGTGGCCCATCTCTTATGACCTACCCAGCTAAGCAAAAGCAGCTCCAAAAACCCAGTCCCATCCTGATCCCCCGCCCACCCCCCCTCAATTTGGTGTCAGATCACAGATGCTGGAAGACCTCCCCTCCCCCATACACACACACATTCAAGAGGAAAGGGAGTTCAAAACCCCACTGCATGCTCTAGGTCAGTGGTTCCTAACCCTGTCCTGGAGGACCACCAAGTCAGTCGGGTTTTCAGGACAGCCCTAATGAATATACATGAGAAAGATTTATTTATTTAATTTATTTATTTGCTCAATTTTTTAGCCCGTCCTCCCAATCTGCATATAATGGAGGTGCCAGGCATGCAAATCTTCTCCATGCATGCCTGGCACCTCCATTATATGCAGATCTGTCTCATGCATATTCATTAGGGCTATTCTGAAAACCCGACTGGCCTGGTGGTCCTCCAGGACAGGGTTGGGAACCACTGCTTCTAGGTGAAAGAGAAAAAATATAAACTTCCCAAACTTGAAGGAAAAAGTCTTACGCTTCGGGGTGAATTTAGCATATTTACGTTCCAGTAACATGAGGACTTGAAAATCTAATGCGCCAACCCCAAAATGAGGGGGCAGCGTCACTCGTCCATAGTGACAAAATAACTTTTTTGCCCACTAAGGCGCATTTACGCAACAAAAGGCGGTGTCCCTTATTGGTCACCTGAAAGACTTCATATTGATCCAGCAGCAGTCCCTCCGCCAACAGAGGGATTGGACAGTGTAACAATCTACTCAGATAATGAGCCAAAGCCCCCCAAAATGAGCGAACCAACAGACAGGTTCAAAAAGCACGCAAAAAGGTGCTGGAGACAAGGGAACATTTAGGACAGGTGGAGGTGGCAGCATAACCCAATTTACCATAAAGTAAAAATGTTCAGTGAATATGAAAACACTAATTCAATATGCAACCCTTTGATTGCAAATTTACCTCCTTTCAGAAACTCAAAAATAACAGGACATGCAAAAGCATACGCAGTAAGGTTTCTTTTCTCCCCCCCACCCAACGATGCCGATAGCGATATGACTGCTGAGAGCTCTGATTCTCCATAGCTTCGTTGCTATCCAAATACTGTATAAGAAAATACAAGGACGGTGGTAGGTGAAAGTCTCCTCTGTGATACCAAGGTCCTACTCCCACACTCTCCGTAACCCACTTTCAGCAGGAAAAGAAATCTCAAACCTCCAACATGCTTTTCAGGCCGTGCCCTGCTACGTGTGCCCTCTGTGTTTCCAGAGGCTCCGCCCCCTAAACTATGTATGCCCTTGCTCTGCCTGATTCCCTTCTGTACATGATAACATGTTAGCCTCACCTTGTACCTAGATCCTATGCCTACGGAATCTGTTAATAGTTCCTTGATGATAAATTGTTAGCCTTTAATATTGTACCTAGGCCCCTCCCCCTTGTTATTCTGTTACCCTCCCGGTTTTTCTGTTAGCTCGTTCTCAGAATCTGTGTTTGTTCTTCTGTTACCCGCCCCGAGATTTCTGGGAGGGCGGGAAATAAATCGAAATAAATAAATAAACACCTTTATAAAACCTAAATGCAATATGATTGTCAGCACAGATCTAAAGATAATGAACACAGAAATCTGGCTTGGCCACTAAGGTCCCGATTCTATCACGCCTAAAAAAAAAAAAAATCGGTGCAGAACAGTGTGACACTAACCCCCTCTTTTAGTGTGCAATTAGGGCACGCTAAATCAACGCACGCGCGCGCTAAATGCGTCCATAGGATAACATGCATGCGTTAGCGTTTAGCACGTTTACCACGCGCTAATATTTACCGTGCGCTCCATAGCGCACTTTAGTAAAAGTGGGCCTAAGTGCAACTCTTTAACAGATATGCACAACGTGTAGAATCACGCTTAGCACCGGTTATGTAGCGTAATTTTTAGGCGTACCCATTTAGGCCAAGGAAAAAAAACCTGGTCTAAATGCTTGCACCTAAGTTGGGCGTAGATCGGGGCAGAAGCTAAAAACCTGCTCATGATCCACTCCTAACCACGTCCTGTCCATGATCCACTCCTAACCACGCCCTCAAGTCACACACTCGATCTGATGCATAATATTTTGGGCAGTGCGCCTACCAAGTTATACAAAAGGCCAGGTGATAAAGGCCAGCAGCGTGACGGATTTTAAGAGAAAATGGGATACTCACGTGGGATCTTTAAGGGAGTAAATTCAGGGGGAGGGGATACTTGGAATAGGCAGACTTGGTGGGCTATAGCCCTTTTCTGCCGCTTTTTTCTATGTTTCTATGTAACTTTTAATTGACTTCAATTAATGCCAATTATGAGGCATTACTTGCCAGCTATCGGCACCGATTAGGCCTATCAAGTTGTGCGAATACCTAACTTTTTAGGCGCCATTTACAGAATTTCCCCCTAAGTGCATGTCAATGGCATAGTAAAGGGGGAGGAGACGGATTGTCCCGGGTGCCGTCTTTTTAGGGGCACCGGCACCTATCCACCCCCCCCCCCACACACCTTGCTCACGCCCTCCCTTCCCCACCCCGCGTACCTCTTTAAAAATCTTCACCAGCGCAAGTATTCTAGTCTGCTGCTCGTGCCGGCCTGGCTCCCTCTGAAATTACTTCTGGGTCGTGGGGCCAGGAAGTGACATCAGAGGGAACACCAGCGCGAGCAGAAGGCCGGAAAAGCTGCTCACGCAGGCGAAGATTTAGAGGTACGGAGTGGGAAGGGAGGGCATGGGTGTGGCATGGGGTAGAAGGAACGGGGAAGGGGAGGCAGAGAGGAGGGCGCGGGGGGTGGCGCTACCGCCCTGGGCACCTCCTACCCTCGCTACACCATTGGTGTATGCTAAGCTTTAGTAAAAGGGCCCTATGTTTGCACCTGAGCCAATAGAAGGTTAAGTGATTTGTCCAAGGTCAAAAGGAACAGGATTTGTACCCTGGATTTCTGCTACTGCTGTTCTAATCACTAGTATGTTCCTCTACCACTAGGACAAGTAGAGCTACCAGCTTGTGCTTGAAAGAGGATGTGATTTTTTAAAGGAGAATTGACTCATCTTGTCCTTGGTGAGCTAAGCTATAAATAATGCAGGAGTTCTAACTCATTTTACAACCGTAGCTATCTCTTTGTAAGTCCTTCTAGCAGCAGGCCAAACAGATGGCGTAGTGAGGCTCACACGGCAGAAAACAAATCCCCCCAAACTGATCACCTTCCTTGAGGAGGAACGTTTTTCACATTCTGTGGTAGTGTTTTTAACTTGACTGCTTTTATTTCCAAGTTCATAGCAGGATTTATTCCAACAGAGGCAATTATAGGTTTTTGGGGGTTTTTTTGTTGTTTTTTTTTGTATTATTCAGGAATGTGTCAATTTTAAATGAGGGCTGAATGGCTCACCTAGAAAAATTTTACATATCTAAGGCCCCCTTTTACCAATGCGCGCGAGGGCTTTTTTTTTTTAATCACAGGCTGCTGCGGTAAAAGCTCCGACGTTCATAGGAAATCTATGAGCGTCAGAGTTTTTACCGCAACGGCCGGCAATAAAAAACAAACAAACCCTAACGCGGCTTGATAAATGGGGGGCCTAAGTTTGAAACTTTTTTGACTGAAATAGCTGTTCAGTTGATCACGAAGAATTGGAAAAGCCATGATAGATTAAACTACACATTTTGGTGGACAAATATGAGAGAATGAATGCAGAATGTTTGAGGTCCAGTGTTTCATTTAACAAAGTATGGAGTCCATTGGCTTTATTTGCTGCTTCACATTAAGGGTTCATGTACTTTTCTTCTAAGTTTTTCCTTACACATTTGGGGGGGAAGGGAGAGATCATTGAGAAATTGATATTAATTATTCATATCAATGTAATAAATAAAGATGTCTTGTATTATTAATAATTGATAGAAGGGTGGGTGGGTAAAGTTATGGTACTATATGCTAATTGTATAAAATAGTGTAATTTCTGTAATATTTTTCTGTATTCAATCAAATGTATTACACTGTTGTAGTTTATAAAATAATAAAATTTTTTACAAAAAAAAAGAAACTTTTTTCCTATCTTAGGAGCCCTTTTATTAAGAAGCGCTAAGAAATGGTCAGCGTGTTTTAATACAGGACTTTCCTGCATGCTAAGCCCATTTCTAATGCGTCCCATGTGACCTGCCAATGTAGATGGTGCTAAGTACTACCGTGTTAACCCTCCATTATTCAGTGAGCACACACCAATAATGCCTCCCTGCCCACTTTCCACCCATGACACTTCCCCTCCCCCCAAAATTACAAAAAAATGGAACATGCAACTAGCACATGGGACAGGCAAATTAATGCAGAACGTTTTAACGTGTTTTGTGATAAGCCTTTTTTTCTGCATTAAAGCCCTGGTTCTATAAATGATGCCCAAAGCTGGGGGCTTAGATTGGTATACCTAACCAATCTAGTCAGCTAACTTAATTTTCTCAACTGGCTTAATCAGCGTCGTTAATTGAAGGTGCCCTTAAAAACATTTTAAAATTAATTAGCTAGTAGGCGCCTAATTTGGAAGGTGCTTATCACTTGGAGGAAGGCATGAACTCCAAGGGGCCTGTCAGCATGTAACATAGAAACATAGAAATAGACGGCAGATAAGGGCCAAGGCCCATCCAGTCTGCCCACCCTAATGACCCTCCCCTACCTTTACCCTGTGAATAGATCCCACGTGTCGATCCCATTTGGCCTTAAAATCAGGCACGCTGCTGGCCTCAATCACCTGAAGTGGAAGACCATTCCAGCGATCAACCACCCTTTCAGTAAAAAAGAATTTCCTGGTGTCACCTCGCAGTTTCCCGCCCCTGATTTTCCATGGATGCCCTCTTGTTGCCGTGGGACCCTTGAAAAAGAAGATATCTTCCTCTGCCTCGATGCGGCCCATGAGATACATGAACATCTCAATCATGTCTCCCCTCTCTCTGCGCTCCTCGAGCGAGTATAGCTTAAATTTATCTAACCGTTCTTCGTACGGGAGATCCTTGAGTCCCGAGACCATCCGGGTGGCCATTCTCTGGACCGACTCCAGTCTCAGCACATCCTTGCGATAATGCAGCCTCCAGAATTGCACACAGTATTCCAGATGGGGCCTCACCATGGATCTATACAATGGCATAATGACCTCCGGCTTACGACTGACGAAACCCCTGCATATGCAACCCATGATTTGTCTTGCCTTGGATGAAGCTTGCTCCACTTGATTGGCAGCCTTCATGTAGGCGTGGTTAGGGGAAGAGTCTGGCGTGCTTTGACTTAGGCGCATTCATTTAGGCCGAGAAAACCCTGGCCTAAATGGGAGTGTGCCTATGGTTTCAACACCTACTGTTGCTTAAGACTGCTTAGATGCTGCTATGTGTGATTCTATATATCAGAGGTGCCCAACATGTCGATCACGATCTACTTGCAGATCGCAAAGGCAACGCGAGTCGATTGCAGAGCCTGGGATCTCTCCCTGCCTGCCCTCCCGCTGAAGCCGCCGCAAGGAAGGACAAGGCGCATGCAGCGATTGCACACCATTGGCCCACAAGCCTTCCCCCCAACATCATTTCT
Source organism: Geotrypetes seraphini (assembly GCF_902459505.1). Taxonomy (NCBI): domain Eukaryota; kingdom Metazoa; phylum Chordata; class Amphibia; order Gymnophiona; family Dermophiidae; genus Geotrypetes; species Geotrypetes seraphini. The sequence goes on from NC_047089.1 coordinate 20,528,475, forward strand.
GATGTCAGAGAGGAAGTTCTGGGCCAGCCAGGCAGCGATTGTCTGGCCCGGAACTTCCTCTCCGACGTCAGAATTGATGTCGGGGGGAAGGCTAGTGGGCTCGCCGCTTGTGCAGTCGCTGCACGAGCCTGGCCCGTCCCTGTTGCTGCGTCGGCGTCAGGAGAGGGGAATGGAGTGTGTCGGATGGCAGGGTTGGCTTCGGGGGTGGGGTGGAGAAGCAGGGAGTAATCAGCGCCGGTGGCTTCGGGGCGGGGCAGGCAGGGAGAGAGAGAGAGAGAGAGAAAGAAAGAAAGAAAGAAAAGGTTGGGGGAGGGAATGGAGTGTGTTGGGTGGCAGGGGGCAGGTAGGGAGAGAGGAAGAAAAAATTGGGCTCATGGAGGGATAGAGAGCAATGTTGGTTGGGGAATGGAATGAGGTCTGGAAGAGAGGAAGCATGCAGGAGGCAGAAAGAAAGAAATATTGGATGCACAGTCAGAAGGAAGTGCAACCAGAGACTCATGAAATCACCAAATAACAAAGGTAGGAAAAATTATTAGTGATCAAAATGTATCAGTTTTGAGAATTTATATCTGCTGTCTATATTTTGCACTATATTTGTCTATTTTTCTATAGTTGTTACTGCATTGCATATTTTAAAGTCATCTGCCTTGATCTCTTTGATAAAAACCCGAATATAAATGATAATTAACATTTTCTCTGCGTACAATGTGCTTTGTGGTTTTTTTTAATTTTTATTGTTGGTAGATCATTTTGACTTGGTCAATTTAAAAGTAGCTCGCAAGCCCAAAAAGTGTGGGCATCCCTGCTGTATATGGTGCCTAGAGGATGATTGACAACTGCATTCAATGGTGCCTAGGAGTTAGGGGTCGTTTATAGAATCAGGGCCTAAGTGCATGTTAGTGTTTAATGCAGTTTAGTAAAAGGGCCCCTTAAAGATCTAAAACCCAGCCAGTCAGATTTAGGAGGGCTGAGTTTCGGGCATGTAAATTTAACCAGCTAGCAAATCTCCTTCCTCCAGTCAAATAACAAAACTGGCTGCTTTATCTTGTTCCTTCCCACACTAAACAGAAGAACTAACTCCCTTGAACTTTCACTTCTCATAGCAGCCAGTGAATAGAAAGAAATCACCTTTCCTTGTATTCCTTGATCCCTCCCTCTTTAGTGTTCCAGGAAACCATGAAACTACTAAGACTCAAAGGGCCCAATTTTCAGACCATGGGAGGCAGCCTGGCTACCTCCCTCCGTGGCAAACCAAGAAATTCAATAATGCAGCCATATTTAAATACCTCCTATTAATTGTCTAAGTGGTTTCCAAGTTTATTACGTATTTGATTAATCGCTTATTTCAACTTCTAAGCGATGTACAGAGGATAAAAATATAAGTTACATATTTGAGGGGAAACAAATAAAATAAATATAACTGACAGGATACAGAAGGAAGGAAGGGGTAAGAAATACAAGTTAAAATAGTAAAGAAGACATTACAGGAAAGAAACATTAGGGATGGGAGATTCAATAAATTTCTGAAAATTTAATAACTGGGATTTTAAAATATCTGAATTAAAATCTATTTTTGATTAATGTTCAAAAGCTGGTTTTATTAATTGTCGAATGCATCTTTAAAAATAAAGCATTTTAATTGGCTCTTAAATCTTTCCAAATTCAGTTCTTCACGCAAGTATGTGGGGAGTAGGTTCCATAGTTGAGGGGCAGTAACAGAGAAAATGGTTTGTCGCCGTGTGTTAATGGTTTTCAAAGTAGGGACAGCTAGAAAATGCTGATCAGTAGATCTAAGAGATCTAACGGAAGAGTAAGGAATCAGTAGTCTGTAGATAAAAGCAGGAGCTTTATAAAGAAGGGATTTGAAAGTAAGTAGACATAGTTTATAAGTAATACGGTATGCAACCGGTAGCCAGTGTGCTTCCTTAAGTAGGGGGTCACGTGATCAAATTTTTTTGCGTTCCTTATGAGTTTTATTGAAGCGTTCTGGACAATCTGCAGACGACAAATTTCTTTTAAGGTAATTCCTTTGAACAAAGCGTTGCAATAATCAAGCTTTGAAATTACCAGAGAGTGTATTAATATATTCAGTGATTTGGGATATAAAAATTTTGAAATAGAACGAATTTGACGTAATCTGAAAAATGTACATCTAACTATATTACTAATGTGTTCGTGGAAAGTAAGTTTGTGATCAAAAGTAACCCCTAAAATCTTAATGCTATTGGTTGATTGCAGGATAGAGCCTTAGTCATTGGTCCCTATCTGTCCTGGTGGACTCACAATCTATCTAATATACCTGGGATAATAGAGGATTGAGTGACTTGCCCAGGATCACAAGGAGTAGCGTGGGGTTTGAACCCACAACCGCAGGGTGCTGAGGCTGTAGCTTTAACCACTGCGCCACACTCTCCTCCAATACGATATCAGAAGTGAGCCAAGTATAGAAGAATGAAGCCATTGTGACATCACTGCTGAGGTTGGCTCTTAGGCATTGGTGGAATGAGGCATTATGACATCACAATATGAGCTCTGGAATGTTGCTACTATTTGGGTTTCTGCCAGGCATTATGATATCATGGAAAGTTATTGTAAACCACCTTTTTTGTAGTTTTACAACCACACAAAGTGGTTTACATACAGGTACTTCAAGCATTTACCCTATCTGCCCCAGGGGGCTCACAATCTATTTAATGTACCTGGGGCGATGGAAGATTGAGTTAGTTGATCAGGGTCACAAAGACCTTGGAGCTTGAGCCCACAACCTCATAGTGCTGAGGCTCTAGCTCTAGCTACGAGGCCACTCCTTCGCCCAGTGACCATCACTGAATGTCCGGTCTATGTTAAAAGCCATATTTGACATAGCTGGCCAAGCTGATATTATTCATCGGATGATTGGCTAAGTCATAACGGCCAAAGATAGATCTGATGTTTAGGTGGGTCTATCAGGCTGCTCAAATTAGCTGGTTAGCCAATGAATATTGGCGCTGACTAGCTATGTCACGTGACATAGCTGTTAACCATAAGAATTGCCGCTGCTGGGTCAGACTAGTGGTCCATCATGCCCTGCAGTCTGCTTACGCGGCGGCCCTCTGGCCAAAGACCAGCGCCCTAACTGAGACTAGCCCTACCAGCGCTCGTTCTTCTTCAGCAGGAACTTGTCTAACTTTGTCTTGAATCCCTGGAGGGTGTTTTCCCCTATGACAGACTCCGGAAGAGCGTTCCAGCTTTCCACCACTCTCTGGGTGAAGAACTTCCTTACGTTAGTACGGAATCTGTCCCCTTTTAACTTTAGAGAGTTCCCTCTCATTCTCCCTACCTTGGAGAGGATGAACAACCTGTCCTTATCTACTAAGTCTATTCCCTTCATTATCTTGAATGTTTCGATCATATCCCCTCTCAATCTCCTCTGTTTGAGGGAGAAGAGGCCCAGTTTCTTTAATCTCTGACTGTATGGCAACTCCTCCAACCCTTGTGCAACTTTGTCTTGAAACCCTGGAGAGTGATTTTCCCTATGACAGACTCCGGAAGAGCATTCCAGTTTTCTACCACTCTCTGCGTGAAGAAGAACTTCCTTACGTTCGTACGGAATCTATCCCCTTTCAATTTTAGAGAGTGCCCTCTCGTTCTCCCTACCTTGGAGAGGATGAACAACCTGTCCTTATCTACTAAGTCTATTCCCTTCATTATCTTGAATGTTTCGATCATATCCCCTCTCAATCTCCTCTGTTTGAGGGAGAAGAGGCCCAGTTTCTTTAATCTCTGACTGTATGGCAACTCCTCCAACGCTTGTGCAACTTTGTCTTGAAACCCTGGAGAGTGTTTTTCCCTATGACAGACTCCGGAAGAGCGTTCCAGTTTTCTACCACTCTCTGCGTGAAGAAGAACTTCCTTACGTTTGTATGGAATCTATCCCCTTTCAACTTTAGAGAGTGCCCTCTCGTTCTCCCTACCTTGGAGAGGGTGAACAACCTGTCCTTATCTACTAAGTCTATTCCCTTCAGTACCTTGAAGTGTCTATCTTTCCTCTCTCGATCTCCTCTGTTCGAGGGAGAAGAGGCCCAGTTTCTCTAATCTCTCACTGTACGGCAACTCCTCCGGGCCCTTAACCATCTTAGTCGCTCTTCTCTGAACCCTTTCGAGTAGTACCGTGTCCTTCTTCATGTACGGCGACCAGCGCTGTACGCAGTACTCCAGGTGAGGGCGCACCATGGCCCGGTACAGCGGCATGATAACCTTCTCCGATCTGTTCGTGATCCCCTTCTTTATCATTCCTATCATGAGACATAACTGGATACCTCCTGCTGAATATCGGCAGTTAGCTGGCTTAGCACTATTTTGCTAGCCTGAAGCCATTCCCAGTCAGCTAAATATCACCAAATATCAGGTGGTAAAGGTTTTCTTTACTTTTCACATTTTCCTTCATATTTTGCACTGACGGGTCACCTATACAACATCACAGGGTGGCTTTCTCACTGTGTGTGTTGCCATGAGTCAGTGGCATAATCCATCCACCCATCAGGAGGTAAATGTTTATATTTTCCTTCATATTTTGTTTCATTTATTTGAAAATTATTTGGGAAAAAAAAAAAAGTACAGTAAATGAAAACAGAGACTACGGGTTCCTTTTACTTTACAGCATTAAGCACTAACGTTTGCTTAACATAGCAAAAAAAAAAAAAAAAGAAGTCTAACCACGCATTAATTATTTTTTAGTAATTTTTTGAGGGAGTGTGTCAGGGGCAGAGACTGGGCATTCCTGCATGTGTTAACTGGTTAGCGTACGGTTAATGCGCGAGCCCTTACACAAGTGGTGGTAATGCTCATGTTGTAACTTTTTAAAAATGACTGTGCACTAATGTTAAAATTTATTACATTACATTACATTAGTGATTTCTATTCCGCCTGTGCCTTGCGGTTCTAGGCGGATTACAATTTAGAAGATATCTGGACATCTCCAGTAGAATTACACAACAAGGAAGTGAATATAAGAACATAAGAACATAAGCAGTGCCTCCGCCGGGTCAGACCATAGGTCCATCCTGCCCAGCAGTCCGCTCTCGTGGCGACCCAAACAGGTCACGACCTATCTGAATAACCAGAAGGGGCCCCCTTGCCACCTTGGTTTCCCATTGAAGTCCTATCTTCCCATCGAAGTCCTAATCCTCCAGTCTTGCACATTCACGACTTGGTTGGGTTTCCATACTTATTACCTGATTAGTTTTCTATACTTGTATATATTACAGTTTACCGTATAGAATAGAGATACATTACAGGTTACAGAAGATGGTTACATAGAGAAGATTAGTTTGATGTTTTGATTTGGCGTTACGATAGGGGTGGTATTTCCGAGGGTATAATCTTGAGGTAATGTTATGGAGGTTAGAACGGTTAGTGTGGTGGGAAGTATTTTTTGAATAGGTATGTATTTATGTATTTACGATGACAACAGAAAGAAATTCAAGTGATGTGTAAAAGTTTTAAATGATGTAATATTGTGTACTTGTTGTAAGATGAAAAATGAATAAAGAATTTGAAAAAATAAAAAATTAGTGCAAGGCTATAAATGAAATTGTTGGGAAAAAGGGGTTTTTACATTCACGGTATAATGGACTTAGCGCAGTTAGGGGATACTACCACTGATGCACCCAACTGCACACTTTTGCACGTGAATGGCAGCATTCTATACACTTAAGTGCATACAGGGACCTAAAATGTAGGTGACCTGTAATAGAATGAAAGGGGTCGTGACTGAATATTGCTATTTAGACATATAAATTATAGGTTGGACATTCAGCTGAGTGGTTGGCATTTCTTTGAAATGCTGGCTGGTGTGGTTAAATAAAAGCCAGATATTCTGCTCTGGTCTCCTGTTTGTGCCAGTAAGCACAGTTACTTACCGTAACAGGTGTTATCCAGGGACAGCAGGCAGATATTCTCAACATGTGGGTGATGTCACCGACGGAGCCCTCTAGCGGACGTTTTCGCAAGCAAACTTGCAAGCGCCCGTGCATGCGGGCGAGCCCCTCCCGCTCGACCTAGGGCATGCGCCTCCTAGGCATGGCCTGAGTTCAGATAGCTAGCAAAGAAGCCAACCATGGGGAGGTGGTTGGGTTGCGAGAATATCTGCTTGATGTCCCTGGATAACACCTGCTACGGTAAGTAACTGTGCTTTATCCCAGGACAAGCAGGCAGCATATTCTCTACACGTAGGTGACCTCCAAGCTAACCAGAATGGGATGGTGGGAGAGTTGGCAATTTAGGAGAACAGATTTTGCAACACGGACTGGCCAAAGTGGCCGTCACGCCTGAAGAAAGCTTCCAGACAGTAGTGAGAGGTGAACGTATGAACCGAGGACCAAGTGGCAACCTTGCAGATTTCCTCAATGGGAATTGAGCGGAGGAAAGCAAAGAGATCGCGCGCAGCAAGGGAGCAGTGCTTCTGGCTCCGCGGAAAACGTAGAACTGAGGCCACGCTGAGGAGACGCACACCCTAGGCCGGGCGGGAGGGGCACGCACGCATGCGTGGGCCAATCGCAAGCTTGAAGGTCTTCAAGCAAGATTGCTTGCGAAAACGTCCACTAGGGGGCTACGTCGGTGACGTCACCCACCTGTTGAGAATATGCTGCCTGCTTGTCCTGGGATAAAGGAATATCCATACAGAGCGGCATGTGGCCACACTATTTGGATAACAACGATATTCAGTCCTTTATCTAAATAGCGAAGCAGATAAAAATTGGAACAGCAACTTTTCTACCTAACGTCATCCAGATAGGTAGCGGTCCGAATATCACTGCTAAACTAAGGGCTCCTTTTACGAAGGCGCGTTAGCACGTATAATGCACGTAATAGCACGTGCTAAACCACTGGCCGCACTCTTGAGCGGCGGTAGTTTTTCGGCCCTAAGGGCTCCTTTTACTATTTATTTATTTATTTATTCGATTTTTTAGCCCGTCCTCCCAAAAGAGCCCAGAACGGGTTACAATGAATATATTGGCGCACTTAGCGCATGCTAAATTGCCGCGCGCTAGACGCTAACGCCTCCATTGAGCTGGCATTGTTTTTTTTCATGCAGTGTGGGGATTAGCGCTCTAATCTGCAGTGTGTGCTAAAAACGCTACCGCAGCTTAGTAAAAAGGAGCCCTAAATAACTGTCAGGACCATCCATGTTTTTTTTCCATTTATTCAAATTTCTATACTGGTCTCCCAGGGGGGCTCAGAACGGTTTACATGAATTTATTCAGGTACTCAAGCATTTTTCCCTGTCTGTCCCACAGGGCTCACAATCTATTTAATGTACCTGGGGCAATGGGGAGATTAAGTGACTTGCCAAGGGTCACAAGGAGCAGCGTGGGTTTGAATCCACAGCCTTAGGGTGCAGAGGCTGTAGCTTTAACCACTGCGCCACTCTAGAAACCAAAATGTAGTAAAAGGAAGCTAAGTATAGGACAATCCAGCCATTGTGACATCACTGCTGAGGCTGGCTCTTAGGCATTGGTGGAATGAGGCATTATGACATCATAATACCAGCTCTGGTTATCAGAGGTTAAAACTTTTCACACTATTTATTTACTCAATTTTCTGTACTGTTCTCCCAGGGGAGCTCAGACTAGTTTACATGAATCTATTAAGGTACTGAAGCATTTTCCCCTGTCTGTCCCAGTGGGCTCACAATCTTAAATTCAATCAATTTGTACCTCGCTTAATCTATTGTAAACCGCATAGAACTTAACAGTATTGCGGTATATAAACTGTTATTATTATTATTATTATAATGCACCTGGGGCAATGGGGAGGGATTAAGTGACTCGCCAAGGGTCACAAGGTGCTGAGGCTGTAGCTTTAACCACTGCACCACACTCTCCCACATTACCACTGTCTGGGTAGTGTTGAGGGCGTTTGGTGGCATTATCTAGATAATACTCTGAATATCCCTAAATAGTTGTGATTAAGGGAAATATCGGAATAGCTGCAACAGTTATCCGAATATTTTCCTTTGCAATTGACCACATATCTCCAAAAGCAGCCACTCTGTTTAATGATTTGGACAGCCACAATAATCTGATCATATGGCTCAAATTTCCAAAAACAAACACATACGCTTGGCACAGCTACCACCCACATACATGCTTTTGGATATCTGGCCCATTAATTTTCAAGATACAGGAAACTCTGCAATGAATGCAGCATCAACAGCAGAATTATTATACTCAGTGATTTTTTATTTTTTTTTTTACATGTAAGCAATGCAAGTAATTCTGGAATAGCTTTTGAAATACGCTTTGCTTTACCAAGGGCCAAAATAATCTCAGCTTCATATGAATAAATATTTTATAGAGTCTAGGATATATAATCCACAGGACATGGAAAAAAAAATACAAGAACTGATCAACTTTAAATTACAGTTAGCTGACATAAGTTCCTTTTACTAAGCTCCGTTAGCATTTTTAGCGCGCGCTAAACCCACGCTATGTGGCTAGAACTAACGCCAGCTCAATGCTGGCGTTAGCGTCTAGCACGCGGGGCAATTTAGCGTGTGCTAATCCGCGCGTTAATGTCCTAACCCCCGCTTAGTAAAAGGAGCCCTAGGTATCTTTCTCTAAGATCACATTTTCAGCAGTCTTTATCACTATGGCAACTTACAAAGCATTCTAGAACCTCAATAAGGCAGCCATATTTAATTAACAAACTCTTTGGTAGATGGTAATTACAATAATCTCTCCCTGCTATCTATGCATATATATGTTATGCTAATTGATGCAAATATTTTAATAGCATGGAGCTCATTAAAATGATTCTCTTCTATTCTGTGCTTTCATACAATTAAGTAGGGATATTTTGCATAATTGGCCAAAGTTCTTAGAGTTATTTAATTTCAATCATGCAAATGAAACAGATGAGAAGAATATGGCCAAACAGGATAGATTTACTGTATTTTATTCTCTGTACCTAACCACATTAATTTTATAACTAAAAACCACAGAATGCACAGTCTTAAGTGTGGGATTCTCCCCCCCTCGCTTCCTCCCCCCTCCACGCAAACTACCAGCTAACCTCCTCCCTTCTACTATTATCAGCCCTATGACCCTATCAAGAAACCAACCCTAAACCTCTTCTTCCCTTCTAGTGATCCTAACTCTCCCCTTTGCCTTACTATTCAAGTCCCCTAATCTGTAATTCCCCTGCATCTACTGTGTAAGCATCCCCTAAATGACAACTTCCTGGAAATGTCCAGCAATCTTATACTGTAAATTGTAACTTCCTGGAAATGTCCAGCTATCTTATACTGTAAATTGTAACTTCCTGGAAATGTCCAGCTACCTTATACTGTAATCCGCTTAGAGCTGCAAGGAATAGGCGGAATAGAATTCACTAATGTAATGTAATGTAGAAACATAGAAGATGACAGCAGAAAAGGGCTATAGCCCATCAAGTCTGCCCACTCTGCTTACCCACCCCCTGTCTATGCCCAAATGACCCAATTTCCTTATCTTGACCCTCTTAGGGATCCCACTGGGTATCCCATTTATTCTTAAAGTCTGGCACGCTGTCTGCCTCGATCACCTGCACTGGAAGCTTGTTCCAATGATCAACTACTCTCTCTGTGAAGAAATACTTTCTGGTGTCGCCATGAAATTTTCCGCCCCTGAGTTTGAGCGGGTGCCCTCTTGTGGCCGAGGGTCCCTTGAGAAAGAAAATATCATCTTCCACTTCAACACGTCCCGTGAGGTACTTAATGTAATGTAATGTAAGAGTGGCAGAAGCCGTGGCATAAAAAGCACTGTACAACTTCCTGACGAATAGGCTGATGGTTCATTTACCTGAAGGTCCTTTTTCTGAAGGGCTTAATCTTTTTTGCCGTATGGCGTCAGTCAATCTTTTTCTTGTAAACGATGCACAGCAAAAGATATTTTGTGACATTTGCTTAGGTAATGGAGTTGTGATAGTGAGTGCAGCAATTCATGGGAGTTGAAACTCTGCCCCCTTTAGAGGTACTGAAAGTGTTAGAACAGTTTGGCAGAGGGGGGACACACTGATAACGGAAATTAATCAATCCTAAGGGTTATCATTATTAATGAGAAGCAGAATAAGGTAGGCCACAGAAAGATTTGGGCACAGAATGAGTTCCGACTACAGAGCCTTTTAGGTACGCTTTAAAGTGGATATAATTCTCCATTGGCACAGCTATGCCTGTCCATCTGAGGGATTTAACAAAGGCCAGTCATATACGATAGATAGCATTTGGATGCCTTAAGCTCAAATTATAGCTTCATGTTTTATTACGTGGGATCTAGCTAGGTTCTCGGGACCTGGGTTGGCCACTGTTGGAAACAGGAGACTGGGCTTGAAGGACCTTCGGTCTGTCCCAGTATGGCAATTCTTATGTTCTTAAGTATAGGACAGTCAAGCCATTGTGACATCACTGCTGAGGTTGGCTCTTAGGCACAGGTGGAATGAGGCATTATGACATCACAATCTCAGCTCTGGAATGTTGCTACTCTTTGGGTTTCTGCCAGGTACTTGTGACCTGAGTTGGCCACTGTTGGAAACAGGATACTGAGCTTGATGGACCTTCGGTCTGCCTCAGGATGGCAACTCTTACGTTCTTATGTGAGCCAAGTATAGGGTAATCAAGCCATTGTGACATCACTGAAGAGGTTGGCTCTTAGGCATTGGTGGAATGAGGCATTATGACATCACAATCTCAGCTCTGGAATGTTGCTACTCTTTGGGTTTCTGCCAGGTACTTGTGACCTGAGTTGGCCACTGTTGGAAACAGGATACTGAGCTTGATGGACCTTCGGTCTGCCCCAGGAGGGCAACTCTTACGTTCTTATGTGAGCCAAGTATAGGGTAATCAAGCCATTGTGACATCACTGAAGAGGTTGGCTCTTAGGCATTGGTGGAATGAGGCAGTTTGACATCACAATCTCAGCTCTGGCACGTTGCTACTCTTTGGGCTCCTTTTACGAAGGTGCGCTAGGGGCTTAACACGCAGAATAGCGCGCGCTACATTGCCCTGCACACTAGCCGCTACCGCCTCCTTTTGAGCAGGTGGTAGATTTCCGGCTAGTGCGTGCTAATCCAATGCGTGCGATAAAAACGCTAGCGCACCTTCGTGAAAGGAGCCCTTTGAGTTTCTGCCCCAGTATGGCAGCTTACGTTTTTATGCAGCGGTCTCAAACTCAAACCCTGTGCAGAGCCACATTTTGGATTTATAGGTACTTGGAGGGCGGCAGAAAAAACAGAGTTAATGTCTTATTAAAGAAATGAGAACTTTGCATGAGGTAAGTACCTACAAATCCAAAATGTGGATGATCTGAAATCTGAAATTATCAGAAGCAATTAAGGAAAGATTTATAAACTACTCTCCATCTCTGACTCACCCAGGCACAAAAAATAAAATCTGTTTTTTTAGCACAAGGGGTGCCTGAGGGCAACTTGTGCCATAAGCACGCATTAGTGCTTATGGCATCTTAATAAAAGGACTCCTCAGGTTGCATTCACATTTCGAGTCAAATTGGAAGTATCTAATAATATAGGGTCGTTTTGATCATACTTCTCATTTATTAATTTTAAAAACAAACGAACTCCGTTGGTTACCTGGGTATCAAAAGACTATCTGTTTCAATTCTTACTTTTAAGGCAGTTCAGACAGGTTTTACCAGAATAACTGTTTTCACTTATTCACCAAACCGGATTCTGTGCTCTTTAAACAATCACCGCTTTGTTGTCCCTGGCCAAAGCACGCTCAACTTGAATTCACTAGATCTAGAGCTTTCTATTTTTTTGTCTCCATTTACTTGGAATAACCTACCACTGTATATTCGCAGTGAGTTGGCATTGAAGAAATTTAAATCGGCACGAAAGACTCTGTTGTTCCAGCAGGCACACAGGGGTGGCTAGATTTCGGAACCCCTCCCGTTATAAGACACCGTACTTCAGTGGTCTCCAACTCCAACCCTTTGCAGGACCGCATTTTGGATTTGAAGGTACTTGGAGGGCCACAGAAAAAATAGTTCATGTCTTATTAAAGAAATGACAATTTTGCATGGGGTAAAAACTCTTTATAGTTTATAAATCTTTCCTTTTGGCTAAGTCTTAATAATAATATTGTAATTTATAGCTAAAGAGACATATGATCAAGAAACTGGTTTATTTTACTTTTGTGATTATGATAAACATACCGAGGGCCTCAAAATAGGACCTGACAGGCCAGGCTGGATGGACCATTCGGGTCTTTATCTGCCGTCATCTACTATGTTACTATGTTACCACTCACTATAAACGGGAGTATATCAATATATATATTATTCTCTACTCACTACTAAGTAATTCCACAAAAAAGAGAATCAACTAATTAAAACATATCAAAAAATCTATGACTTAAATCTAATAAATAAAAGTGCTCATCGAGAAAGTTTGTTAGCAGTCATGCCTTCATAAAGCCCGGGGTGGGGTTCTATTTCAATAATAGGCTGCATTAAGAAAATAGTGCTGCAAATATCTTCCTCTTGATAAAGCGAATAGGGAAACACGTATCGCGTCAACTCACCGCAGACCATATACTGTGTGAGGAAGCTCTGGGTTTATTGAAGAATTGTTTGAAATGATATATTGAAGCTAGATGAATGGATTTTGTAATGAATGAATTTGGACATTTTTTGTGATTTTTGTATTTTGAGTTTTGTTTTTTTTGTTTTCATTTTGATTGAATGGGGAGTACCGTGCACTTTTGGATCTGCAGCTGAGCCCAGGAGGATACAACACCTTTAATGGAGATAAGTACTCCTCTACTCTTATTTATTTACTGCTGGTTTTTACCTGCTTTATTGATATGGTAGGGAGGGAGGAGTGCAATGATGACTTAAGCTTGTTGAACTAACCGCACCTTGCGCTCACAAATTATGGTTCTTTTTGGCTTTTACTGAGCACTATTATTTATTAGATTTAAGTCATAGATTTTTTTGATATGTTTTAATTAGTTGATTCTCTTTTTTGTGGAATTACTATGTTACCACTGCCATTTTTTCTGGTTTCCCAGCCTCTACTTTTAGCTGCTCAGTGACTTGAAAACTGGTGACTTCTGTGGGCTGAATATCACTTGACTAAGTCTTAAAGTGTATATAAAATGGATTGGCATTTTTCCCTTTAAACCAATTTAATTTCCAGTGCAAACTCTCCAATATTGTAAAGGTGCTCTTGACTAAGGGCTCCTTTTACTAAGCTGCAGGAGCGCACGCTAACCCCCGCGCAACACGGAAAAACTAACACCAGCTCAATGGAGGCGTTAGCGTCTAGCGTGTGGCATTGTAGTGCGCGCTAAGCGTGCGCTAAAACCACTAGGGAGCCCTAAATGGAAGATGGATGCAGTTTCCTCAGATGCTGGATTCTCTTGGCCAGGGGTCCCCCAAAGTCCCTCGAGGGCCACATTCCGGATGGGTTTTCAATGAATATGCATGAGATCTATTTGCATGCACTGCTTTCATTGTATGCTAATAGATCTCATGCATATTCATTGGGGAAATCCTGAAAACCCGACTGGATTCGGCCCTCGAGGAGGGACTTTGGGGACCCCTGCTCTTGGCACTGTGACAATGCCCAGCAATCACTACTGCTCGCTAAGGAAATATGACCACATCAGCAATGCCTTCCTAGACTCACACTAGAGAGTTATGCGGGGACAGAAATCCCACCCATCCCCATCAGGATCCTCTCCGTCCCCACCCGTCCTCACTAGGATCCTCTCCATCCCCACCCGTCCCCACAAGGATCCTCTCCATCCCCGCCCATCCCTGCCAAGATCCTCTCCGTCCCCGCCAGGATCCTCTCCGTCCCCACCAAGATCCTCTCCATCCCCGCCTGTTCACGTCAGGATCCTCCCTGTCCCCACCAGGATCCTCTCCATCCCCGCCCGTCCCCATCAGGATCCTCTCCGTCCACGCCCGTCCCCGTCAGGATCCTCTCCGTCCATGCCAGGATCCTCTCCGTCCCCACCCATCCCCGCAAGGAATTACCTCCATCCCCGCCCGTCCCCATAAAAAGCAGCAATTACTTCTGACAGGATCATCAACTCCACAGTTTCTTTTGTGTTTGCGCTGCTGTTTTCCTTGTGGAATCTCTTTGGTGGAAGCCTTTTTTTGTTTTCTGTTCAGGTAATTAACTTATAAACCCCCTCTTTTACTAACGCTGATGTGTCCATTATATTATATGGACGAACCCTGCTTCCAAAGCCTTCCATCCCCGTGGGAATCCCATGGGCCAGAGGGGGGTCCCTGTGGGAGTCCCGTGGGTTAGGGGGGGATTCCCATGGGACCCCCGCAGGAACCGCGGGATTCCCACGATCCCCGTTCCCGTGCAGACCTCTAACTCACACTGGCTACCAATACAAGCACGAATCTAATTCAAATTATACTGTCTATTATTCAAAGCAATAAATGGCACGGCACCTACCTACCTAAACAACCACCTAATTCAAAACCTAACTACCAGACAAAGGAGAACTCAGTCCCCGTTTACCTTCCCCCCATTCAAAGGTACTCAGCGCAAGAAGATGTTTGACAACCTACTAGCAACGCAAGCAACGAAACTTGACCACACCATCTCCAACTTACCGACAACAACGAGCGACTTTAAATCATTTTGCAAAGACATTAAAACCTTGATTTTCAAAAAATTTATCCAGCTGTCTTAACTTTTCCCCCTGCCCTTCCTTCCCTTGTAAATTCCCCCCCCCCAATTCTCTTCCTCTTTTGCTACTTCATTCTCCTCAAAGTCCCATCCATGTAAACAACTCCCTAAATTGCAATTCTCCAGGAAATGTATACAAATCCCTAAATTATAATTCTCCTGGACTTGTTCAGTTATCTTTTTTTTTTTTTTTTTTTTTGCAATTCAAAATTCCTAAATTGTATTCTCTTGGAAATGTCCAGCTAGATTCTTTTGTAAACCGCCCAGAACTGCAAGGTACAGGCGGAATAGAAGTCATTAATGTAATGTAATGTACTTTAAACTCATATTTAATGTAAACATTTGAAAAGCAGTCCTAGAAGAGAAATATTTCATCAAAGAAAACAGGCAGGTTCTGAATGAGTGGCTTTATAAACAGCTGCTAAGCTCATTTAATAATTTGGCACTTGATCTATGAATCTTGCGGAAGAAAATGTTATTGGGGGGGGAGGGAAGCATTACTGAAAAGCACAAACTCAGATTTGATTCTTTGCAACAGCAACTCATACAGGCAAAAATATCACATTCCGGTCGATTTGACTGTGCGCACGAGTTCTTACTTCAAAAATGATCCTGAGAAACAAGGAGCCTCTAACCCAGTGGTTCCCAACCCTGTCCTGGAGGACCACCAGGCCAATCGGGTTTGAATATGCATGGAGCAGATTTGCATGCCTGTCACTTCCATTATATGCAAATCTCTCTCATGCATATTCATTAGGGCTAGCCTGAAAACCTGATTGGCCTGGTGGTCTTCCAGGACAGGGTTGGGAACCACTGCTCTAACAGAAGCTACTGGTAAATGTTTTCATGTGCCTACAGAGGTTGGCTCCCAAACACCTGGTCCAGATCATCTAACCGCGTGAGTCGTCCCGAATGCTTCGGTCAACTGATCACTATGCTCTGTCTGTTCCATCTGTGCGGGACTTGTGGCTTTTGTCTTCCAGGAATGATGTCTTTCAGTGTATTGGTCCCAGGGAATGGAACAACCTTCCAGAACTTATAGAACTTTAAGAAAGTACTTAAAAGACATCTGTTCTGTAAGATGGAATATAGGGTCTGAGACTGGCTGAGGGAGGAGGAGTGGCGACTGTTGAGTGCTGGTCACAGATGTATTCCACGGGCTGGTCTGTTTTATTGGCTATAATGATGTCTGAGTTAGGGCATTAACGCGCGGAATAGCGCGCGCTACAATGCCCCGCGCACTAGACACTAACGCCAGCATTGAGCTGGCGTTAGTTCTAGCCAGGTAGCGCGGGGTTAGCACGCTAATCTGCGGCGTGCTCTAAAAACGCTGGCGCACTTTAGAAAAAGGAGCCCCAAATGTCTACTAGAGCTGGCCCACCGGAAGACAGTTTTTTTTGACCCAACCGGCACACATCCCCATTAGACGTTTTTACAAGTTCTCGTGGCGTTCTCCGGCTCTCTTCACAGTCACAGTAGCACTGGACTCTTCTGCAATTGCTTTCTTTGGCAAGTACAGTGGTGCCTCGGTTTACGAGTGCACCGGTTTGCGAGTGTTTTGCAAGACGAGCAAAATATTCGCAAACTTGGTGCCTCGTAAACCGAGCTTGCCTCGCTATACGAGCGCTCCCCCCCCCCGTGAACCGGCACCTTCCCTTCCGCGATCCGGCACCCCCCCCCCGCCGCCATCGGGCACCCCCCCGCCACAACCTGAGATCCCCCAACCCACCCGAACCCTCTTCTTACTTCCAGTGTAGCCTCCGCATCGGCACCAGCATGTCCTGTGCCTGAAAATCTGCTTCCTGTGCCGGGCCTTGAGCATGCGCGCATGCTCAAGGCCCGGCACAGGAAGCAGATTTTCGGGCACAGGACATGCTGGTGCCGATGCCGATGCGGAAGCTTCACTGGAAGTAAGAAGAGGGTTCGGGTGAGTTGGGGGATCTCAGGTCGCGGCGGGAGGTGCCCGATGGCGGCGGGGGGAGGGGGGCCGGATCGCGAGGGGAGGGTGCCGGTTCGCGAGTGGGGCCTTCGGGGGGAGCAATGCCGGTTCTCATGGGGGGGGGGGGGAGCAGCGCTGCTGGCCTCGGGAGCGGGGGGAAGGTGGGGGGAAGGAACATATCAAAGCAGGTTTCCCTTACTTCCTATGGGGAAACTTGCTTTGATATACGAGCATTTTGGATTACGAGCATGCTCCTGGAACGGATTATGCTCGTAATCCAAGGTACCACTGTATTGATTTTTTTTCATCATTTTAGTGTGCGCTGCAGATTAGCGCATGCTAACCCCCACGCTATGTGGAAAAACTAACGCCAGCTCTATGGAGGCGTTAGCATCTCACGCGCACGGCAGTCTTTTGATAACGTTCTAATTTTGCCATTTTGTTTTCCGGTACTCATTCTTTTCCGGTGCTAGTGTTTTTCCGTATTCCTATTAGTTTTCTCTGCTTCACGTCATGGTTTTTATTATGATTCTATTTTTAGACTTTTTCAAACATGGGATTTTATTTCATCCCTTTTTGGTTTTATGTTTAAATCTGTTTATTGGTTTTAAAGAAGAAGCATAAAAATAGAACAAATAAACAGTAAACCCACGCACAAGAAAGTCCCCCCCACCCCCACCCTCCCTACCAACCACCCTCCCACCCATGGGAACAGCCATACCAATGTGCCACATATCAATTCAACAGTCTACTGCGTACAGTGGGTGTTAAAGTAGAACAAAAGGGTAACCAACAGCGTAAATAAAGAGAACCGGGCTTAGAATCCATATCAGCTATAGCCAGGCGTTCACATCCCGCCAGCTGGATCATCTGAGTCCGCCATTGCGACACTGTAAGGGTTTGTGGGGATAACCAACACTGAAGAATAGTCTTAAGTCCCATAAAAATAGCTTTCTGGACAAATGCAGCAGCACCCAGATGAACAGGAAGCAGGGAAAGTTTCAGCGTGAAGAGAAAAGTGTCCGTTGGCAACCAGGTGCAATTCCAAAGAGACTTGACATGCAGACAAATGCGTTTCCAGTATGCCCGTATGCCCAGGCATAGCCAGAACATATGGCCCAAGGAGGCCCTGGGGGGTCGCACACTTCGGACAATGGTCAGTGGCGCTAATGTGTGCCCGAAAGGCTCTGACAGGGGCAAAATACGCCCAGACCAAAAACTTGTAATACCTTTTGGTTTTAATCCCGTTGCAGTTTTTCCATTTTAAATTTGGCTCAGCTATTGTACATCGATCATGGGCCAGTTGTACCTTGTGTCATTGTTTTTTAAACATATCTTTTTTAGAAATATATTATTAAGCATATTGCCTCCAGTTTCCTTTTGGAGTTGTACACATTTTTTCAATAAATATCAAGGTTGGCCCGCGATTTTATCCAAGTCTTTAATTTTGGTCCACTGTGCATTTGAGTTTGAGACCCCTGAGCTACAGGAAAAAGGATGCGATAGTGCCTCTATATGAGGTTTTTTTTTCATATTTTCTTGTTCTGTTATGTTAATCAAGTTTTCTATTCTGCATTTACTTATTCAGTTCAAGGTGGGTTTACATTACAAGAGGCTGGGTCAGTTACCCAGGAAGTTACAATGGACAGTTTAGCTTGACATGGACATTCAATACCTGGTACAGGTATTAAGTACGTCATCTTTGGCTCATCGTTATGTCCCAGGAGTTGCATTGGACAGTCTAGAAATGGGCTTTTACAATTACCATTATAGTTATTTCCGGCTTGGCTCCCTCTCTTGGTACAGAAATGCTTTTAAAGTGGTCATAAATCGTAGTGTAAGTGGTAGTTGGTTCCAGCATTTTGCTAAATGATATTGGATGGATAAGATAATTTGCCTGGTAGATTTTTTATTGTTGCATGCTGGGAATTTTAAGTGGAAAAGATTTCTGCTGGAACATCTGTTGGAAGCACCCTGGAAAAGGATGGCCAACTCTGGACTAAATTCACTAAATGGTTTATGGTAATGCTCTGATCGGGTACCGATTGTCACTAAACCAGTTTGACTGGTTTAGCGACTGTTGGAATTTGCTGACCCGATGTTAAAAACGGCTCACTGTGGGGTGTTCTACTAAAGTCCAACTCTGGCATGCAAATGACCTCATTAGTATTAAAATGAGGTCATTAATATTACAATGAACCATCCAATCAATGGCCTAACATTTGCAGTGCCATAAGCGGACCACAAATACCAACCGAAAAAAACAACCTGCGAGTAACTGTGTTACCAACACGTATGCCTGTGTTTTCATTTTTTTTTCTATGGGCACATCTGACCCATAAAAAAAGTCGAGCTGCCCCACCCCGATGACCCCTGGAGCAAAAATAGAGGCAGAAGGGATGCCCACTTGCCTACTCCCTCCTGCTGCCACAACCCACCCCACCACCTGCCAAACTGACCCCTCAAATCTACCCCTCCCCTTCCCCACTTTACAAAAAATCATCAGGAGGGATGCCCACTCTCTCCTGCCACTGGATGTCCCCCCGGAAGCACCCATCACACCCCAGGGGAGGGGCCTTAGGCGTCTGAGCCAATCAGGACTTTCCTTTTCACTTATTGGTTGTTTGATTGTCACTGTTTTCTTATGTGTGTTTTTATGTAACCCACTCAGAATTGTGGATGTAGCGCGATATAAATGTTTTAAATAAATAAATAAAAATTTAGGTGCGAGCACTTATACCATGGCAACGGCTGCTGTAAGCGCTCAGGCCTAACTGCTCGCAGTAAGGTGCATAACTCCTAGTATCCTATGACCTGGGCGCTTAACTTCTAGGCAGACCCCTGACTCGTCCATGGCCCTTTGACCTCCATGCCCTTTTAGTTGCACATGATAGAATTTACATAGCATAAGATTAGCCATTCTGGGTCAGACCAATGGTCCATCTGGCCCAGTTCTGTTTCCAATAGTGGACAACCCAGGTCACAAGTACCTGGTAGAAGCAACTTCTAGAATAGGGACTGAGGGGCTGATTCTATAAACGGGCGTCCCGAATTGTAGGTGGTGGTAGGCCTCCTACCACCGTCTGGCAGCCAATCGGGATGCACGTTTTTAGAAAAAACCTCCCTGAAGCAGGACGCCTACACTTCAGGCGTTTGTCGTAGGTCTAGGGAGACAGATGGGGACACATAAGCTCACCCAACGTTGCGTGTGGGCATGGTTTTTGCTCAAACTGGCCTTGGGCGAGTTTAAGCAGCCCTAGGCATCTCCCTAAAGCAGCAGCAGATACAATACATTACATTATATTTGTGATTTCTATTCCGCCTGTGCCTTGCGGTTCTAAGCGGATTACAGTTAAAAGAGATCAGGACATTACCGAGAGAATTACATTACAACGATTTAAGTAAATTACATGTTGTGGTATAGAAATACAAGTATAAGATATCTGGATTTATCGATAGAATAACTTGACAGGGTTCAAATAGTTACAAGGTTCAGTGGGGAAAACAATATAGGCAACTGAAGAAAGATACCTAACTTTGAAGGAATCAGTTAAGTGGATACCTAAGGGAGATGCTTATTTAGGAGAAGGTTAAGTGGATACCTAAGGGAGATGCTTATTTAGGAGAAGGTTAAGTGGATACCTAAGGGAGATGCTTATTTAGGAGAAGGTTAAATGGATACCTAAGGGAGATGCTTATTTAGGAGAAGGTTAAATGGATACCTAAGGGAGATGCTTATTTAGGAGAAGATTAAATGGATACCTAAGGGAGATGCTTTTTTAGGAGAAGGTTAAATGGATACCTAAGGGAGATGCTTATTTAGGAGAAGGTTAAATGGATACCTAAGGGAGATGCTTATTTAGGAGAAGGTTAAATGGATACCTAAGGGAGATGCTTATTTAGGAGAAGGTTAAATGGATACCTAAGGGAGATGCTTATTTAGGAGAAGGTTAAATGGATACCTAAGGGAGATGCTTATTTAGGAGAAGGTTAAATGGATACCTAAGGGAGATGCTTATTTAGGAGAAGGTTAAATGGATTCCTAAGGGAGATGCTTATTTAGGAGAAGGTTAAATGGATACCTAAGGGAGATGCTTATTTAGGAGAAGGTTAAGTGGATACCTAAGGGAGATGCTTTTTTAGGAGAAGGTTAAATGGATACCTAAGGGAGATGCTTATTTAGGAGAAGGTTAAATGGATACCTAAGGGAGATGCTTATTTAGGAGAAGGTTAAATGGATACCTAAGGGAGATGCTTATTTAGGAGAAGATTAAATGGATACCTAAGGGAGATGCTTATTTAGGAGAAGGTTAAATGGATACCTAAGGGAGATGCTTATTTAGGAGAAGGTTAAATGGATACCTAAGGGAGATGCTTTTTTAGGAGAAGGTTAAATGGATACCTAAGGGAGATGCTTATTTAGGAGAAGGTTAAATGGATACCTAAGGGAGATGCTTATTTAGGAGAAGGTTAAATGGATACCTAAGGGAGATGCTTATTTAGGAGAAGATTAAATGGATACCTAAGGGAGATGCTTATTTAGGAGAAGGTTAAATGGATACCTAAGGGAGATGCTTATTTAGGAGAAGGTTAAATGGATACCTAAGGGAGATGCTTATTTAGGAGAAGGTTAAATGGATACCTAAGGGAGATGCTTATTTAGGAGAAGGTTAAATGGATTCCTAAGGGAGATGCTTATTTAGGAGAAGGTTAAATGGATACCTAAGGGAGATGCTTATTTAGGAGAAGGTTAAGTGGATACCTAAGGGAGATGCTTATTTAGGAGAAGGTTAAGTGGATACCTAAGGGAGATGCTTATTTAGGAGAAGGTTAAATGGATTCCTAAGGGAGATGCTTATTTAGGAGAAGGTTAAATGGATACCTAAGGGAGATGCTTATTTAGGAGAAGGTTAAGTGGATACCTAAGGGAGATGCTTATTTAGGAGAAGGTTAAATGGATACCTAAGGGAGATGCTTATTTAGGAGAAGGTTAAGTGGATACCTAAGGGAGATGCTTATTTAGGAGAAGGTTAAATGGATACCTAAGGGAGATGCTTATTTAGGAGAAGGTTAAATGGATACCTAAGGGAGATGCTTATTTAGGAGAAGATTAAATGGATACCTAAGGGAGATGCTTTTTTAGGAGAAGGTTAAATGGATACCTAAGGGAGATGCTTATTTAGGAGAAGGTTAAATGGATACCTAAGGGAGATGCTTATTTAGGAGAAGGTTAAGTGGATACCTAAGGGAGATGCTTATTTAGGAGAAGGTTAAGTGGATACCTAAGGGAGATGCTTATTTAGGAGAAGGTTAAATGGATACCTAAGGGAGATGCTTATTTAGGAGAAGATTAAATGGATACCTAAGGGAGATGCTTTTTTAGGAGAAGGTTAAATGGATACCTAAGGGAGATGCTTATTTAGGAGAAGGTTAAATGGATACCTAAGGGAGATGCTTATTTAGGAGAAGGTTAAATGGATACCTAAGGGAGATGCTTATTTAGGAGAAGGTTAAATGGATACCTAAGGGAGATGCTTATTTAGGAGAAGGTTAAATGGATACCTAAGGGAGATGCTTATTTAGGAGAAGGTTAAATGGATACCTAAGGGAGATGCTTATTTAGGAGAAGATTAAATGGATACCTAAGGGAGATGCTTATTTAGGAGAAGGTTAAATGGATACCTAAGGGAGATGCTTATTTAGGAGAAGGTTAAGTGGATACCTAAGGGAGATGCTTATTTAGGAGAAGGTTAAATGGATACCTAAGGGAGATGCTTATTTAGGAGAAGGTTAAATGGATACCTAAGGGAGATGCTTATTTAGGAGAAGGTTAAATGGATTCCTAAGGGAGATGCTTATTTAGGAGAAGGTTAAATGGATACCTAAGGGAGATGCTTATTTAGGAGAAGGTTAAATGGATACCTAAGGGAGATGCTTATTTAGGAGAAGGTTAAGTGGATACCTAAGGGAGATGCTTATTTAGGAGAAGGTTAAATGGATACCTAAGGGAGATGCTTATTTAGGAGAAGGTTAAATGGATACCTAAGGGAGATGCTTATTTAGGAGAAGATTAAATGGATACCTAAGGGAGATGCTTATTTAGGAGAAGGTTAAATGGATACCTAAGGGAGATGCTTATTTAGGAGAAGGTTAAGTGGATACCTAAGGGAGATGCTTATTTAGGAGAAGGTTAAGTGGATACCTAAGGGAGATGCTTATTTAGGAGAAGGTTAAATGGATACCTAAGGGAGATGCTTATTTAGGAGAAGATTAAATGGATACCTAAGGGAGATGCTTTTTTAGGAGAAGGTTAAATGGATACCTAAGGGAGATGCTTATTTAGGAGAAGGTTAAATGGATACCTAAGGGAGATGCTTATTTAGGAGAAGGTTAAATGGATACCTAAGGGAGATGCTTATTTAGGAGAAGGTTAAATGGATACCTAAGGGAGATGCTTATTTAGGAGAAGGTTAAATGGATACCTAAGGGAGATGCTTATTTAGGAGAAGGTTAAATGGATACCTAAGGGAGATGCTTATTTAGGAGAAGATTAAATGGATACCTAAGGGAGATGCTTATTTAGGAGAAGGTTAAATGGATACCTAAGGGAGATGCTTATTTAGGAGAAGGTTAAGTGGATACCTAAGGGAGATGCTTATTTAGGAGAAGGTTAAATGGATACCTAAGGGAGATGCTTATTTAGGAGAAGGTTAAATGGATACCTAAGGGAGATGCTTATTTAGGAGAAGGTTAAATGGATTCCTAAGGGAGATGCTTATTTAGGAGAAGGTTAAATGGATACCTAAGGGAGATGCTTATTTAGGAGAAGGTTAAATGGATACCTAAGGGAGATGCTTATTTAGGAGAAGATTAAATGGATACCTAAGGGAGATGCTTATTTAGGAGAAGGTTAAATGGATACCTAAGGGAGATGCTTATTTAGGAGAAGGTTAAATGGATACCTAAGGGAGATGCTTATTTAGGAGAAGGTTAAATGGATACCTAAGGGAGATGCTTATTTAGGAGAAGGTTAAATGGATTCCTAAGGGAGATGCTTATTTAGGAGAAGGTTAAATGGATACCTAAGGGAGATGCTTATTTAGGAGAAGGTTAAATGGATACCTAAGGGAGATGCTTATTTAGGAGAAGATTAAATGGATACCTAAGGGAGATGCTTTTTTAGGAGAAGGTTAAATGGATACCTAAGGGAGATGCTTATTTAGGAGAAGGTTAAATGGATACCTAAGGGAGATGCTTATTTAGGAGAAGGTTAAATGGATACCTAAGGGAGATGCTTATTTAGGAGAAGGTTAAATGGATACCTAAGGGAGATGCTTATTTAGGAGAAGGTTAAATGGATTCCTAAGGGAGATGCTTATTTAGGAGAAGATTAAATGGATACCTAAGGGAGATGCTTTTTTAGGAGAAGGTTAAATGGATACCTAAGGGAGATGCTTATTTAGGAGAAGGTTAAATGGATACCTAAGGGAGATGCTTATTTAGGAGAAGGTTAAGTGGATACCTAAGGGAGATGCTTATTTAGGAGAAGGTTAAGTGGATACCTAAGGGAGATGCTTATTTAGGAGAAGGTTAAGTGGATACCTAAGGGAGATGCTTATTTAGGAGAAGGTTAAGTGGATACCTAAGGGAGATGCTTATTTAGGAGAAGGTTAAATGGATACCTAAGGGAGATGCTTTTTTAGGAGAAGGTTAAGTGGATACCTAAGGGAGATGCTTATTTAGGAGAAGGTTAAATGGATACCTAAGGGAGATGCTTATTTAGGAGAAGGTTAAATGGATACCTAAGGGAGATGCTTATTTAGGAGAAGGTTAAATGGATACCTAAGGGAGATGCTTATTTAGGAGTTTGGATATTTTTGGTAAATGAGGTTCAAGGGGATGACTAGTGTGTTATTTGCTGGGGAGAGTGCATGTGCGATTGGGGAGGGGAATATTAAGTAAGGACGTGTTTTTTGAAAAGCAGGCCAGCAAAATGATGGCCTACATTTCAAAAGTTAAAGTAGATGTGGTCATCAGAGCTGATCACGACAAGAAATTCCCCGATCCTTCAGCTTCGGAGAGTCTTGCTGGCTCAGCCGATTGGGGGGGGGGGGGGGGGGAAATACCCCTGCCACGATCAGCTAAGTTGGTTGAGGCACAGCCCACCCCGACATGTACCCCGAAATTGACAGGAATTCAAGTTCAAATATAAAACCAGGGTTAAAATCTAAGCGGTTTACAATATCATAAAAGAAAGAAAATTCAAACAACCTCCCCCTCCCCCCATGACGAATGGCATGAGGTATGCCCACTCCCTCCTGCCTCCAGCCCCCCAAAGCTCTGACATCCCCCCCATAATGAATGACAGAAGGGATGCCCACCCCTCCTGCCACCAGCCCTTTCGATCCCCTGAACCTCCCAACTGCCAACACCCCATGAGTCTTAGGCCATGCCCATTGCATCCCAGGATGCACTGACAAGGGGAAAGCCCACCATTTTGAAGAGGTGGGCCTTCCGGCTGGAGGAAGGAGGCATCCCTCCAGTTGGACTTCCTTCACAAAGGTATAGGGCTGGGGTATGTGTGTCAGGGTGGGATCTTGAGGTTTGGGGGGGGTTGTTAGTGGTTGGGGGGTTTCGGAGGATCAAAATGGGCTGGTGGCAGGAGAGAGTGGGCATCCCTCCTGCTAATTTTGGGGGAACATGTCAGGAGAGGCCTCTGCCACAGCTGGCTCAGCTAATTGCAGCAAGGGTATTGTCCCTCTGATCAACTGAGCCGGCAGGACTCTCTGAAGCCGTACCTTCAGGGAGTCCTGCCGGGGATTTCCTTGCCGTGATCAACAAATAGAAAGGGATCCCTCGGCAAAGATAGATGGCTGAGCGATCAGGCTAAGGCACGATTCTTTATCCAGTGCCGGTGACATGAGCATCGGTTAGAGAATCGGGGGGGGGGGAAAAGGGGGGGGGTTAGTCATCTGTCCATTAGGGCAGACGCGACTCTGCTGGTACACATAGTAATATAGTAAATGACGGCAGATAAAGACCTGAATGGTCCATCCAGTCTGCCCATTAGTTATTCCCATTAAAAAAATATATGATTAATTTAACTTGTCTCTTCTTTGATATTTCTGGGCCACAGACTAAAGTCCACCTGGTATTGTCCTAGGTTCCAAATGCTGAAGTTGCCATCTAACAAGCCATTGTGACATCACTGCTGAGGTTGGCTCTTAGGCATTGGTGGAATGAGGCATTATGACATCACAATCTCAGCTCTGGAATGTTGCTACTCTTTGGGTTTCTGCCAGGTAAATGACGACAGATAAAGACCTAAATGGTCCATCCAGTCTGCCCATTAGTTATACCCATTAAAAATACATGATTACATTAACTTGTCTCTTCTTTGATAATTCTGGGTCATAGACTGTAAAGTCCACCTGGTATTGGCCTAGGTTCCAAATGCTGAAGTTGCCATCTAAGCTCACTTGCAGGATATCTGCTGTTGTTTGCAGGATATCTACCGTAAAGTCTGGCCAGTAACGTCCTCATGTTCCAAGTTAATGGAGTTCCCATTGATGCCCTCCCCAGCCCATCCTACACTGAATCGCCATAGACCGTGCAAGTCTGTCCAGTACCGGCCTTAGTTCCTTAATGTATACCATTATACACAATTCTCAGCTACTTCTTAGGCAACCACTGAGACCGACGCCCTCGACAGAATCAGCCTCTAAGGGCAGTTAGGTGCACAATTGGCAACTGTCAATTAATACTAATTTAAGCCAATAATTGGCTATTAACTACAACAGTCAATTATTAAGTTGTGCTCATAACTGACTACAGTATTCTATAAATTGCGCGTGTGAATGTGTGCACGCAGCATAAATTTGGGCACGCAAGTCTATATAATTAGGGGGTAACGACTGTATATAAGATCATCATATACATATGCAACTGCCAAAATTCCACCTACTTGATACATTCATATCCTACAATGCGATTATTTCAGAGGTTTGTGAACACGTAGGTGGAATCTGGGTAGAGAATGAGCAGGAATCACGTGTACTTGTGGACCTTATAGAATACTAAATTATGAGTGTACCTCTGCCGGTGTCAGGTCAAAAGCGCGCCGGGACAAAGGCGCGCGCAGACAATTGAGCGCAGCGCGGGGGTGCGCGCCGCACAAAATTACTGTTTTTAGGGCTCCGATGGGGGTGTGTGGTGGGGGAACCCCCCCACTTTACTTAATAGACATCACGCCGCGTTGTAGGGGCATTGTGGGGGTTTGGGGGTTGTAACCCCCCACATTTTACTGAAAACTTCACTTTTTCCCTGTTTTTAGGGAAAAAGTTAAATTTACAGTAAAATGTGGACGGTTACAACCCCCCAAACCCCCCATAACGCCGGTGCGGTCTCTATTAAGTAAACTGGGGGGGCTCCCCAGCAAACCCCCCCGTCGGATCCCCTAAAAACTGTAATTTTCTTCAGCGCACGCCTCCGTCTTGCGCTCAGTTGTCGGCACGCACCTTTGTCTTTCGCGGGGTTGTCTATGAACCACCTCTGCCACTTAGGCATACACACTTTCATCAGCTTTGCGGCTGGCATAAGTGCTTCCTCCTACATTATAGCCGCCACGTGTTTCGCCTATCACTATACAATGTTATGTTATCTAGCTCTTGTATTCCGCCAACTCCCACCAACGGTGGTTCAAAGCGGACGACAAGAGTACAGAAGGCCACAGAATATTCCGCAAATACGTCAGAAAACAGACATAATTGAAAGTAAAATCTATTAAATAAGCATGAAGAAAAAAAAAATGTACCAGTTGCGTAACGAGGGGCGGCGGCGCCCCTCCCCCACCCTCATCTCTGACCCATGGCTCCTTCCCAACCCCCCCCATGCCGCTTGTGCACCCCCTTCCTTTCCCCTGTACCGTCTTAATTTTCCAGGCGAGAGCAACAGCCGCATCTTGTCGGCGGTCCCTCCGACGTCACGTGCTAGGCGCGGGGGCCCCGGATGCGACGTCAGAGAGAGGAGACACTAACGCGGGCAGCAAGTTTATAATGCTGCTCGCGCAGGAAAAATGAAAGAGGTACGAGGGAAGGGACGCAAGCACGTGGCGGGGGGGGGGGGGCGGAGAGAAGGGCCGGTGCCTGCGCCCTTTACAAAGACTGCACCTGGAGTGGACCGCCATCTCCCCCACGCCCCCTTTACCATGCCAGTTCTACCAGCTTATTGTTAATGACACCACAGTGACGGAGACTTCTGGAAGCAATAATTTGAATAATTTGTATCTGATAATATAATGTACAGATCATTTCTTTAAAAGCAGTTCAGATCAGAAGTGCAATCGTGGGCAAGGTGTTGGCAGTGGACAAATGAGAATCCAGGCACTATGTGAACAAAGTTTCAGAGCCGCATACCATCTCACGAAGCTCATCACTTTGATGAAAAGCAGGCGTGACTGTATCATTTGAATGCCATGATTTTACTGTGTTTCAGCTCAAATATTTTTAACGTGCACCATTTGTTAAGCAGTGACACTGAAATATCAATTTTAAACCAGGCACGTCAACCTTCAATCACTTGTTTTTTTGAGTCGAAAGTTATTTGGGGGGGGGGTCAAAAGTTAATGGCTGTAAGCAGGAAGGGATTATTGCCTTTTGGAAACCGTAAAAGTGAAACTTGTTGGCCCAATATCCCCGAAACAGACCACTAAGGGCTCCTTTTACTAAGGTGTGCGAGCGTTTTTAGCGCTCAAAGGAAATTACCGCACACTATGCTTCTAGAACTAACGCCAGCTCAATGCTGGCATTAAGGTCTAGGGCGCGCTATTCTGCGTGGTAAAACCCTAGCGCACCTTAGTAAAAGGAGCCCTATGCTACGTACTTCTTCATGATTTATTTATTAAATATATAAAAATAATAACATTACTTAATTATAATATTGTAATCACATCATATGTCATATTGTATTAATAATTGTGAGGAGGGTGGGAGAAAATGATTGTTTTATGTATTATTTGTGTAGTTAATAGTGCGTTTTATGCAGTAATTTATGTTCAATTAATTGTATTGCACTGTCAAAGTTTGAAAATCAATAAAGATTAAAAAAACAAAACAAAACGTTAAGTTAAACAAAATTTAGAAGGTCCGATGAAGAGCTGAAAAAAGCCCACTGAGGAGTGGTTGAGAGAAGGCATTGAGAAATCTAATGGATACAGTACAGCTAAAATCTTATAAGCTGGTTTTTATGATTTGACTAAAATGTCAATAATATCAACATAGCTTAAGATAATTAAATGTGTGTAGCACAGTGGTCAGAGCCACAGCATCAGCACCCTGAGGGGGTGGGTTCAAATCCCATGCTGCTCCTTGTGACCCTGGACAAGTCACTTACTCCCCTCATTGCTCCAGGTGCATTAGAAAGAGTGTAAGCTCACTGGGACAGGTAGGGAAAAATGCTTGCGTAAACCGCTTCGGCTATAAATGCTAAAATAATATCATTTCTTGTTGAAATTCAAAGTGGTCACTGAAAGAACTGGAAAATAGTTGCCAGAGGATGTGGAAAGAGCGGATAGCGTAGCTGGTTTTAAGAAAAGCTTTGGACAAGTTCCTGGAGGAAAAGTCCATAGTCTGTTATTGAGAAAGACACGGTAGCATGGAATATTGCTACTCCTTGGGTTTTGGCCAGGTACTAGTGACCTGGATTGCCCACCCTGAGGACGGACTACTGGGCTTGATGGACCATTGGTCTGGCCCAGTAAGGCTATTCTTATGTTCTTAAAATACAGTGTGGGATTACTTTTTTATGCAAAAACCTTTTATAAAATCGTCCCCTGAATAACTCAAGATCACAGAATGACAACTGATGGGCAAGGAAAGCCACTGAAGAGCTCCAGGGTAGAGGTTTGCATGGGAACGGGATCGCGGGAATCCCACGGGGGTCCTGTGGGAATCCCCCCTAATCCACGGGACTCCCACGGGGACCCCCCTCTAGCCAACGGGACTCCCACAGGGATGGAAGGCTTTGGAAGCAGGGTTCGTCCATATAATATAATGGACACGTCAGCCTTAGTAAAAGAGGGGGTTTATAAGTGAATTACCTGAACAGAAAACCAAAAAAGGGTTCCACCAAAGAGATTCCACAAGGAAAACAGCCGCACAAACACAAAAGAAACTGTGGAATTGATGATCCTGTCAGAAGTAATTGCTGCTTTTTATGGGGACGGGCAGGGATGGAGGTAATTCCTTGCGGGGACAGGTGGGGACAGAGAGCATCCTGACGGGGATGGGTGGGGACGGAGAGGATCCTGGCGGGGACGGGTGGGGATGGAGAGGATCCTGGCAGGGATGGGTGGGGACGGAGAGGATCCTGGCGGGGACGGATGGGGACAGAGAGGAACCTGGCGGGGATAGGTGGGGACGGAGAGGATCCTGGCGGGGATGGAGAGGATCCTGGCAGGGACAGGTGGGGACGGAGAGGATCCTGGCAGGGACAGGTGGGGACAGAGAGGATCCTGGCGGGGTTGGGTTGGGACGGAGAGGATCCTGGCGGGGACGGAGAGGATCCGGGCAGGGATGGGTGGGGACAGAGAGGATCCTGGCAGGGTTGGATGGGGACGGAGAGGATCCTGGCGGGGACAGGTGGGGACAGAGGATCCTGGCGGGGTTGGGTTGGGACGGAAAGGATCCTGGCGGGGACGGAGAGGATCCGGGCGGGGATGGGTGGGGACGGAGAGGATCCTGGCGGGGACGGATGGGGACAGAGAGGAACCTGGCGGGGACGGATGGGGACAGAGAGGAACCTGGCGGGGATAGGTGGGGACAGAGAGGATCCTGGCGGGGTTGGGTTGGGATGGAGAGGATCCTGGCGGGGACGGAGAGGATCCGGGCGGGGATGGGTGGGGACAGAGAGGATCCTGGCGGGGTTGGATGGGGATGGAGAGGATCCTGGCGGGGACAGGTGGGGACGGAGAGGATCCTGGCGGGGATGGAGAGGATCCTGGCAGGGACAGGTGGGGACGGAGAGGATCCTGGTGGGGACAGGCAGGAATGGGTGGGATTTCTGTCCCCGTGCAACTCTCTACTCCAGGGTTAAAGTGGCCTACTTTAAGCGCTGTTTCCACAATTCCTAGCAGTCTGCTACACAGGCCTGGAAGTCAGGCAGTCGAAATGTGCCAAAGTCCGCTCTTCCCCAGCTACCGACACTTCTGACTTTCAGCATAACCACATTGAACACCCGTGACAACTATTTCCATCCATTCTGTTCAATTTGTGCATTTTGATTATACTGAAAACAAAAGCTCAGAGGGCAGAAGTTTTAGCACAGGGGGGGCAGATGATTACAGCAAAATGATGCTTCCAACAGAGAAGCGCAGCTCAAACAATTTGAGCAGATGAGAGGAGCACATCTGGCACAGCCGCCTGGAGCCCCCAACAGGTGCCATTCTCCAAATCTCTCTCGATTCCTGCAGAGAACCGATGAGATACTTGCCTGACGCCCAGGAACACGTTAAGGGCTGCTGTAATCCGTCCGCGTTCCAAGACCTTTTCGGCTGAGAATCTCACGTTCGGCGAAAGCGACAGCCCTCGAAAGTCTACGACTGGCTTCAGGAAGTAGCAGCCGCTCGTGTGAATCGGGAAAGCCACTAACGCTCTCCCAGATAGTCACACGATTCAGGCGTTACATGCTGCTGCCTTTGTCCTTCCCATAAAGACCACTAGTAATCATATTCCCTCCCGCCCCCCCCCCCCCCCCCAGCCGTGTAAATTTCACCGCAGGGCACTGCCATCTTCCACCGCTCACAGCAACTCCAGATCAGAAATAACTGACAGATTAGAGACGCTTCATTTGCAATCCGAGCTGTTGGGTTGTTCCCCCCTCCCCCCCCGCACTCAAAATTGTGCCGAACGCCCTGAAATGGACAAGCAGAGACCCCCCCCCCAACCCCGGCAACTTTCAGAATGAAACCCACCTAGGACCAGACAGGATCACAGCCTTTGCTCGAAGCAGCCGACAGCAGGGCAGGGCTGAGCAACCCCCCTGCAAACGCTGGGCAAGGGCACCGTCCACTCCACCCTCCCAGCGCGAGAGCTTCCGGGGGGGGGGGGTCTCGGTTCGCACTTGCCTCTGCCAGTAAACCCGAGTGGCCGAAAGATTGGACGACGCCGGCTCCCAGACTTTCATCATCGCAAAGGGTGGCCGGGCGGAACGCGCAGCGCCGCTGGACGTCCAACCGCCCTAGAACTTACCCGCACAAACGCATCGGGGCTGGCGGCGAGCGACAGGATCGGGCGCTCAGGACGAAGCCACTGTGCCACTCCGAGTACCTTGTTAAGGTGGCATCGCAGAGTACGGGGAGGGATGGGTAAGAAGAGGACAACGCCCAGCCCCCTCCCCCACCCCTTGAGAAGAACTTCAAATCAGAAGACCTAATATTAATAGCAACCTCTGCTGAGAAGGGGGGGGGGGAATTCCATTGGAAATGAAAATATACATTTTGAGCTGGTTCATTCGTTATGTAAATTCAAGCTAATTAGGAGGGAGGAGGGGGGAGATCGAGATCATCTTTATCGCTCCAGGAATCAAAGCATAGCTAGGGAGAGGTTTTCGCTCATTTAAGCAGGGACAGCATGAGATGAGTCTTTACCGGGCTTTTATCACTACAAAACAGCTCTTAGTGTTAAAACAGTCCATTTGGGTGAAAGTGACATTTAATACCCTATACTACCTCTAGATCTCTTAGATCTCAAGACCAGCAACTTTTAGCTATTCCCTCACTAAAGGTTATTAACACAAGGCGTAACACTATCTTTTCCATAACAGCCCCACAATCCTGGAACAATCTTCCATTGTACCTAAGACAGCAAAAAAACTTAACAAAATTTAAGTCAGAACTTAAAAGTTTTCTATATATTGACGCCTTTAATAACTAATTCTTCCTTTTTTCATTCAGCATCCATAACTTAAAGGTCAATTTGTCTTTGTCCCCCTCCCTATTGTTTTTTTACCCTGAATTTAATTAAATATTTTAAATTCGAATTAGTGATTGTATTATCAAATGTAACCATTAAATAATTTTTCCTTATGTTTCACTATAACCTATTTAAATTACTTTTAAATGTAATGTTATATGTGTTTATTTGTATTTTAGATAATTGTTTGTTTAATTTAATAATTGTAAGTGTGTTACCAACTATTTTATTTGTACATCGCCTTGAATTTTGAATAGGCGATAAATCAAAAATACCTAATAAACTTGGAAACTTGGAACACAGGGCCAGTTTCCTATAATGTGGCTGCCTGGCAATTTAATGGTGGCAGAGGGCTCAGACTTTTTTCTCTCTCTCTCTCTTTCTTCGAGTCCAGACACCAAATCCCACCTTATGACTTTCGGCTTTGACTTTTCTCAGTAGATCCAGGACGTCTTCTTTGCTGCTGGCGATATCATCTGCAGAGCGCAGGTCGTGTATCTTTCAGCCGTCAACTTTGAAACGGGCACTCTCTTCTTCCAAAGTTGCTTTCCTGAAGATGATTTCGCCGTACAGGTTGAACAGGTAAGGCGGCAAGATGCATCCTTTGCCTGATGTCAGGTTTGGGAAGGGGTAAAACGCGGACCTCGCGGATCTAAACCCGCACGGCCTTAAAAATCTGAGGTCCGTGTCCGTGCCGCTTGTAGTTTCTGTCGCTGACAGACCTCGATGAGATTTTAGCGCTGACGGATCCGTCACAGCTTAGGGAGGGAAAAGTATTAGGATCCGTCAGCGCCAAAATCTCATCAAGGCCTGTCAGAGACAGAGACGAGTGCTGGAGTTTGGAGACTTCTTTTCCATAACGCACGTCCGAAACCTATGTCCCCGCTCTCTTGGCTTCTGCTCTGCCGCTCCAGCACTAGTCTCTGGCTCTGACAGACCTCGATGAGATATTGGCGCTGACGGATCCTAATACTTTACCCTCCCTAAGTTGAGATGGATCCGTCAGCGCCAAAATCTCATCGAGGCCTGTCAGAGCCAGAGACGAGTGCTGGAGTTTGGAGACTTCTTTTCCATAACGCACGTCCGAAACCTATGTCTCCGCTCTCTTGGCTTCTGCTCTGCCGCTCCAGCACTAGTCTCTGGCTCTGACAGACCTCGATGAGATTTTAGCACTAACGGATCCGTCACAGCTTAGGGAGGGAAAAGTATTAGGATCCTTCAGCGCCAAAATCTCATCGAGGCCTGTCAGAGCCAGAGACGAGTGCTGGAGTTTGGAGACTTCTTTTCCATAACGCACGTCCGAAACCTATGTCCCCACTCTCTTGGCTTCTGCTCTGCCGCTCCAGCACTAGTCTCTGGCTCTGACAGACCTCGATGAGATTTTAGCACTAACGGATCCGTCACAGC
Organism: Geotrypetes seraphini; assembly: GCF_902459505.1. Lineage (NCBI taxonomy): Eukaryota > Metazoa > Chordata > Amphibia > Gymnophiona > Dermophiidae > Geotrypetes > Geotrypetes seraphini. The sequence continues at coordinate 20,562,480 of NC_047089.1, forward strand.
TTAGGGAGGGAAAAGTATTAGGATCCGTCAGCGCCAAAATCTCATCGAGGCCTGTCAGAGCCAGAGACGAGTGCTGGAGTTTGGAGACTTCTTTTCCATAACGCACGTCCGAAACCTATGTCTCCGCTCTCTTGGCTTCTGCTCTGCCGCTCCAGCACTAGTCTCTGGCTCTGACAGACCTCGATGAGATATTAGCGCTGACGGATCCTAATACTTTACCCTCCCTAAGTTGAGATGGATCCGTCAGCGCTAAAATCTCATCGAGGTCTGTCAGAGACAGAAACTACAAGTAGCACGGACACGGACCTCAGATTTTTAAGGCTTTGCGGGTTTAGATATGCGTTTTAGCCCTTCCCTCAGGTTTTATTGGAAACCAGTTAGTCTTGCCGTATTCAGTTCTCACTGCAGCTTCTCGATTTTCATACAGGTTCTCTATCAGCTGAGTTTTGTGTCTGGGTACACTTCTCCCTCCATATCCGCGGGGGTTAGGGGCAGAGCCAGCCCGCGAATATTAAAAAAACCACAAATAATATTCGGGCCGGTTCCTCCCCTAACCCCCACTTCCCCCCAGCTATTTTAAGTCCTGCAAGCCCCCCCTTAAACCTTACCTGGTTGTCTAGCGGGTTTTCGGGGCAGGAGCGATCTTCCCACGCTCCTCGCTCTCGAGAGACTACGGGAGCTCAAGGCAGCCATTTCCTATGAGCAATATGCACAGGGCAGGAGCATGGGAAGATCGCTCCTGCCCCGAAAACCCACTAGACCACCAGGTAAGGCTTAAGGGGGGGGGGGGAGGCGCTTACAGGGCTTAAAATAGCCTAAAAAATTTTTGTTTAAAAATTGCAAATAACTGAATCCGCGGATGCTGAAACCGCGGATTTGGAGGGGGAAGTGTATTTCCATTTGCACTAGAGCTCTCTATAGTTCATTGTAATCCACACAGTCAAAAGCGTTGCTGTAGTCGATGAAGCAAAGGTACGAGGGCTTTTGGTATTCTTTGCGCTTCTCCAATATCCGTTTAACATTAGCCAAAACGTCTCGTGGTCCTTGACCTTTTCTGAAACTAGCCTGACCTTTGGGTAGTTCTTGCTCAACGTATGATTGGAGCCTTCATTGTATTATTTTTTCAGCAATACAGTGGTGCCTCGCATAACGAACACCTCGCACAACGAACGCTGCACACAACGAACTTCATGAAGTTATGATGCCGCTGTACAGGACCATGGTGAGGCCTCACTTGGAGTACTGCGTTCAATTCTGGAGACCTCACTACCGGAAGGATGTGCAGAGAATCGAGTCAGTTCAGCGAATGGCCACAAAGATGGTCTGGGGGCTCAAAGATCTCACGTATGAAGAAAGACTGAATAAACTGAGGCTGTACTCACTTGAGGAACGAAGAGAGAGGGGTGATATGATTGAAACGTTTAAGTACATCACGGGCCGTATCGAGTCGGAAGAAGATATCTTCTACCTCATGGGACCCTCGAACACCAGGGGGCATCCGCTAAAAATCAGGGGAGGGAAGTTCCATAGCGACTCCAGAAAATACTTCTTCACTGAAAGAGTGGTGGATCATTGGAACAAACTCCCACTGCAGGTGATTGAGGCCAACAGCGTGTCGGACTTTAAGAGAAGGTGGGATATTCACAGGGGATCCCTAGGGGAGTGAAATCAGAGGGCGGGTATTTGGAGTGGGCAGACTTGGTGGGCTATAGCCCTTTTCTGCCGTCTTTTTCTATGTTTCTATGTTTCTATGATTCACACAACGAACTTCGTTTCACACAACGAACTTCACACAACGAACTTCGTTTCACACAACGAACTTCGTTTCACACAACGAACTTCGTTTCACACAACGAAGTCGCCCGAGCTGCCGATGTATTGCATCCTTCCGCGCAGGCACTGCAGGCAGTCGTTAGTCACTGCGCTTAACTGCCCTCTCTCACTGTATACAGTCGTCCTTTTAAGATAAACTCAATATTTTTTATATATCATGGCTTCTAAAAAAAGCAGGAAGGTGATTTCTGTTGAAATGAAACGGGAAATAATTAGAAGGAGTGAATGTGGGGTAAAACAGTGTGACCTCGTCAAAGAGTTTGGCCTCAGCAAGACCACCATTTTCACCATTTTGACAAATTTATCTTTTTTTATGTCATCTTAGCATATTTTATGCTGCAGAACGAATTATTTTTTTTAACATGTATTGTTATGGGAAAACGCGTTTCACATAACGAACTTTTCGCATAACAAACTTGCTCCTGGAACGAATTAAGTTCGTTGTGTGAGGCACCACTGTATTTTGCTGGCGTGTGGAATTAATGCAATCGTTCTGTCGTCCTTACAGTCCTTGGCGTCACCTTTCTTCGGTATAGGTATGAACAGTGATCTCCAATTGGTTTGCCATGTTTTTTTCCTTCCAAATCTGTTGGCACAGCTGAGTGAGGGCCATGATAGCACTTTCTGAGCCTTTTGTTAATTCACTTGGAATACCGTCAATACCAGGTGACTTGTTTTTTGATAAAGCTTTAATCGCTGCTATGCCTTCTTCTTTTAAAATATCTGCTTCTACTTTGGCTTCAGTTTCCAGTTCAATTTCCCCAGTGTTGCCCTCAGTGCCTATATATATATATATATACTGTATATGAGGGTGTTTCAAAAAGTAACAGCAGCAAATTGACAGTATTTTATGACATGAACACGCCTGGCATTTCAAATTTCCACGCAGGGAAGATACATTCCTAGAGGAAATGTTGGCACTGCTCCATAGATTGCATGGCGAAATGTGGGCGTGCATCTGATCAGATAATTTGCATGGGGACTCTTTAGTGAATCGGTCGCCCGGCAAGGCTCGGCAACGGATTGCCCAGATCGGTGAGTTTAGTGAATCTAGACCAGGGGTGTCCAATGTCGGTCCTCGAGGGCCGCAATCCAGTCGGGTTTTCAGGATTTCCCCAATGAATATGCATGAGATCTATTAGCATACAATGAAAGCAGTGCATGCAAATAGACCTCATGTATATTCATTGGGGAAATCCTGAAAATCCGACTGGAATGCGGCCCTCGAGGACCGACATTGGACACCCCTGATCTAGACCTTAGAATAAAAGCTGGCTTTGCACACTGGGGTGATATTAGTAAATAGCGTTAATATTATGAGATTAAACACTATTGCACGAAGTTGTTGGTTGTTTACAGCAGAGAGGAGTCAGGCTAATCTTGGTTGTCTTTGAAAAGACAATAACCTAAGTAGCACTTTCCTTTGTTATATAACAGAATGCAACCTATGGGATAAAACCTCTTGACAACTGTATTGTGTTTCTCATATAATAGAACTCCCCCGGGCTGTTTTCCCTTTTGTTACTTGTTGATTTTTCTGAAGCAGGAAGTGGTAGTGGAGTGGGGGGACCAGCCTACAACCTGGGTCTCCTTCCTTTGCATTCAGAAGTGATTTCCACCCACCTCCCTGACTAGGTGGAGAAGCAAAGGTTCCCTAACTAGTTCAGGAAAAAAGGCAATGATGAGAAGTTTAGAGCACTAGTCTTGTTTTCAGGATTCCGACAATGAATATGGATGAGATAAATTTGTATAAATGGAAATCTATTGCAAGAGATTTTTCATTAAAGCTGGCTGAAACATTTCCTTTCCACTGGGTGTGGTCAAGGCCTGAGTAGCCGATTATCAAGAAAAAGATTATTATAGACTACTCTTTCTCCTAGGACAAGCAGGATGAGTCAGCCACATATGGGTGTTGTCCCAACAGCTCCCAATTTGCGGATAAGCTCTCCAATAGCTCAGAGAGATTTTTTTTTTTTTTTCTCTGAGCACGTGCAGTGCCCGGGCCCCACTGGGCATGCCCGAGCCCTACCCATTTCCCCTGCTTCCCCCTAATCCCCAGTCTTTAGTTTCCGCCCGTTCCCATCGGTCGGATTTTCTACAGCTCTCCATTACAACTTTTCTACTCATCAACTTGAGATGCCTGAATCATCTAAAGAAACAACTGGGATGCAGGAGGAGGATGAACACACTGGATCCTCATGAATTGTGCGCCCACTGATTGGATCCGGCGCTCGAGGTTTCCGTGTTGCTTGCATTGTGCGCACATGTCACCACGTGCATGCAAGCTAAGGAAGAGGGCACTGAGAGACTTCATGAAGAGAAGTGAGGCCCGAGAATCTTCCTCCAGCAGCCATCCTCATCGGAATGCAGCAGTGGGGGATCCACAAGCTACAGCGGCAAGAAGCCTCCAGGATGCCCTGGCTCAGCTAATCCCCCCGCCTGCACTTGGCCCGGTAGAGAAATATCTCCCGGAGTCCCTGCATGTTGCCGCTTACAGCCAGCCTCTGCAGGGCATGAAGAGAAGTGAGGCCCAAGAATCTTCCTCCAGCAGCCATCCTCATCGGAATGCAGCAGCGGGGGATCCACAAGCTACAGTGGCAAGGAGCCTCCAGGATGTCCTGGCTCAGCTAATCCCCCCGCCTGCACTTGGCCCGGTAGAGAAATATCTCCCGGAGTCCCTGCATGTTGCCGCTTACAGCCAGCCTCTGCAAAGCAGCTGATAGGAGTCTCGCCAGACCGAGAGATCTCTCCAGGAGTCCCTGCATGTTGCCACGTAGTCAGCCTCTGCAGGGAGCCGATCGGGGTTCAAAGGTAAGTCCTATCTGCTTGTTTTTGGGAAAACCTCTAATAATCTATTGCAGCCCCGAGGGCTCTGCCCCACCCTCCTCCCAATCTGAATTTAAGGAGAAAGAATCTCCCATGCTTCTTTCCCTTGGAGGGGACCTGCAGACCTCTTCCTCCAGTAGGAGACATGCTGCCCCAGAGTTCAGCTTGTAAAGGACATGCTGAACAAAAAACAACAACTAGATGTTTCTTTCCCTCTTGGGGTCCTGCAGAGTCTGCAATTCACACCTCTCCCACCCCTCCCCCCTCCCCCTCTCATGTTGCGAACGAGGAGTCTGCCTTTCTCAGCAGGGTGCTGATATCATCAGAGATGCGGCATGTCAGACCATGCCTCTCCAAAGGTGGGGGTTTGAAACTCCTCAGTCTAAAAAGCTGTTTGCTCTTCAAAAAACCTAGGCAGAGTGCTTTTCCAGCTAGCATGAGGGACTCTTTACTATTCATGATTTTTATAGCACTGAAAGGCATATGCAGCGCTGTACAGTTTAATATACAATAGGCAGTACAGCAGGAGAAGCCCACTCAAGAGGCATTATCACTCCTCTTTCTCTGCCTCCAGGCACAGTGGGAAACGCAGCCAGGAGCACTGGCACAGATGAAGGGGTGCATCCTGCCCCCTCTCTGCAGGCTCTCCTCCCCCTCTCAAGAAGGACAGAGAAGGGCGGTGGGGTACATGGAGCCACCCAACCAGTCAAGTGGAACAGCACATGAACCTGCGAACCACCAGGGGTGGGACCAGCAGCCACAGTTAATCCTCCTGCTGGCCCACTCCTCTCTCAGCGGGCTACACTCCCCACAATGCCCCCCTTTAGAGGGAGCCACGCACAACAACATGGCGCGGACCAGCGGCATGCCATGCACCCAAGCAACGGAGGAACAAGCTACACACCAGCCTCCAGCCATGCCCCGAGTCACCACCCACAAAAATAAATAAATAATTTACTTTAAAAAAAAAAGAAAACCCACAAACGAGGACTCACCCCAAGTCCCTCTAGAAACTCACAGCTTTCTCAAGATCCACGTGGGTGGACAACAAGTACCCAAGACAGAGTACTACAAGGCCTGAACTACCAGTACCAGTACTTCACGCAGGCAGTGGCGATTCCAGTCCACAAGAACCTCCTGGACTGCAGAGACAAGATTTGGCTGACTCCCTCCTCAGGGCAACCAACATTAAGGAGACTGGGATTGAAGTACCAGATCTTTCCAGCCCAGGGATTTGACAACCCGCTGCAGCCATACATGGACATTGCGGTAGCTTAAGAGAAACAGGGCAGCACGACCCCCCCCCCCCTCCAATCCCCGTCAGGGAAGGACCTGAAAAACCCTGGTTTCCACAGGGAAAAAGGCCTTCGAGGGCACAATGCTGAGCGCACAAATTGCTGCGCTCCAGTTCCAGATGCGGCTTTATCAGGAGGCAAGTGAGAGGAAATAAATAAATAAAATAAAATAGGGACTCCAGCTCACTACTGAGCCAGTCCACACTGGCAGCAGTCTGTGCCCCAGCACTCGCAACAGTAACATAACTGCTACGCAAACAAGCACCGCCCGAGGGGCAGGGGCATCCAAGGGCAGCCCTCTCCCCAAGACAAAAACAGAACCTTGACCACCCTCTGGCCCAGCAGGATCAGATTGTCTGCGAAGGCTTGGCCCAGGATCACCATCGACCAGTGGGCCCTCAGCATCATCAAGCAGGGATTCCGAAGTCGTCTCCACTCCCGCCCCCGCCCCCCGAGTGGGCGGGGCACCCTCCATCTGATGACCCAATTTTCCTACAGCAAGGAGAGGATCTGCTTCGGTAGAATCAATAGAGGCGGTGATGAACAGAGGAGATCACCAAGGGGTTTCTACTCCAGGAACCCCCGCGTCACCATGGACAAGGACAACGCTCGTTCCTGGATCTCTGCAAGCTCAACAGGTGCATACACAAGGTCCAGATGCACTCTCTGGGTACAGTCTTGGCCCTGTTACAGCCCGAGTATTGGCTAGTATCCCATGCACCCAGCCCACAGGAGGCATCGTCGCTTCTATAGCCAAGACAGACGCCTCCAGTACAAGGTCCTGCCCCTTGGACTCTCAACGGCTCCAAGAGCGTTCACAAAGTGCGTGCCAGTGGCACATCCTCACCTTCAAGGGGTGCGCGTCCTATCTTATCTCGATAGCTGGCAGCCCCATCAACCACCATAACCCTCCTCCAAGAACTGGGGTTCCTCATCAACTACATGAAATCCCACCTGATACCCACCCAGGGGATATCGTTCATCTGGGCAGTCATCGACACCACGCAGACCAAGGCCGTCCTACGGGACTACCAGATCGACGCCATGACATCCCTGGCCCAGTGCATCCCTGACAGCAGCTCATCGTCAGCACGCTCCGGTCGTTGTTGTGCAGCACACCAGACTACTCATGAGATCCCTGAAAGGGCACCTCAGACGTCACTGGGACCAGTGTACCCAACCTCTGACCACCCACCTACTGGAGCTCAGGGCCATAGGGAATGCCCTTGAAACCTTCAAACAGGCAGGGCAGTCCTCACCCAAACAGAAAACCAGGTGGCCTTGCACTATATCAACAAACAGGGAGGGACAGGGTCAACCTCGCTATGCAAGGAAGCTTGCCACATGTGGGAGTTCTCCAACTCCATTCAATGGAGGCAACTTACCTCCCGTGGGAGCAGAACGACCTGGCAGAAAGACTCAGCCACCAGCTGGATCCCGATGAGTGGTGTCTCAACCCAGCGGCGATGAAGAAGATCTTCAGCACCTGGGGCACACCGAGCATCGACCTGTTTGCAACCGAACCGAACTCAAAATACTCGACCTTCTGCGCAAAGAGATCAACCCATCGTTGTCTCAGCCCCGACAGCCTGTCTGTGAGTTGGAACCACGGACTCTTATATGCCTACCCGCCACACCCTAAGTCCTGCAGAAGATTCTTCAGGACAGAGCAACGGTGATCATGATTGCCCTGTTCGGGCCCCTGCAACCATGGTTCCCGTTCCGGCAAGGGATAGCGGTTCACCCACCTCTCCCCCCTCCCGATCAGTGCAGTTCTCATTACACAACGCGGGAAACTTACCCTCCACCACGACCTGTGTTTCTTAGCCCTGACCGCATGGATGATGAGAGGATGAACCTACCACAAGACGTGGAGCACACTCTTATGGCAGCCAGAAGACCTTCAACCAGAAAACGCTATGGGTTGAAAGGGAGAAGGTTCCGCCACCAGTGCACAGACACGCAGCGAGACCCCTACAACTGCTCCATACCGGACATCCTGCAGTACATACTGAGCTTATCTCAGGGGGACCTAAAACCCACTTCCATCAAGGTCCACCTAAGTGCAATCGCAGCATACCACGCTGGCCTAGACAACAAACCAGTGTCGAAGCATCCAGTAATTACAAAATTTCATGAAGGGACTGTCCAATCTGCACCCACCGGTCAGACCACCACCGCCCGGATGGGACCTCAACTTGGTGCCGCATCAGCTCACCTCGACCCCTTCAAACCTTTGGGGGAGGCAGATCCCATATTCCTGGCCGGGAAAACCCTGACCATCGTGTCGGCCGACACACTCCCCCATGAGAACAGGGTGGTACCCAGAACCCACCCCCGATTCTTGCCGAAGGTGGCTTCAGCGTGCCTCCCGGCACTCTACATCTCCCCACAGGGAGGCACACTGCCACCTCAGCAACACCTCCTGGACTGTGTGCGGGCCCTGACTATGCAGCAGATTAGACAAGCCTCAATTGTTCGTCTCCTACGACCAAAACAGACCAGGACTTCCGGCCACCAAACGCAGGCGCTCGCGCTGGATATAAGAGTGCATCCCCTTCACCTATAGAAAAGTGCAGCATCAACCGCAGGTGGGAGCCAACGCCCACCAGCGCAGAACCATTGCCACCACAACGGCTCATCTGCACCACACACCAATAGGGGACATCTGCGATGCAGCCACTTGGTCCTCCATGCACACCTTCACCAAGCACTACTGCCTCGACATAGCATTCCACGCTCCAAATGCATTCGGCCGAGCAGTCTTGGAAGTGGCTCTTCCCTCCCGGGAGGGACAGCAACCACTAGCATAGCCTTGACAAACACTGATCAAGTAGGGTGTTATAAATATCGACAAACACTGATCAAGTAGGGTGTTATAGATATTGATTAAGTAGGTCTTCCAGCATTCCTGCCTAGACTGAATGTGGAATAGGCAAGTATGAATTCTCACATGCAAGTACGAATTGTCACTGTTGACCAGTTGGTTTCTCACTGTTCATTGATTGTCATTGACCAGTTTCACTGTTCTGTGAGTTAAGTAGGTCTTCCAGCAATCCTGTCTAGTCTGGATGTGGAATAGGCAAGTATGAATTCTCATATGCAAGTACAAATTATCACTGTTGACCAGTTACGAATTGTCACTGTTGACCAGTTGGTTTTCTCACTGTTCATTGATTGTCATTGACCAGTTTCGCTGTTCTGTGAGTTAAGTAGGTCTTCCAGCACTCCTGTCTAGACTGAATGTGGAATAGGCAAGTATGAATTCTCACATGCAAATACGAATGGTCACTGTTGACCAGTTGGTTTCTCACTGTTCATTGATTGTCATTGACCAGTTCACTGTTCTTTGAGTATTATTGCTCAGTTAACACAGCACTTTATCTAAAACTTTGTTTCCACAACTTCACCTGCTTTGCCTGATTACCCTGCCCGGCTCGGCCTCCACAGCCAGGCGAGGGATGCACAAAGCGCTAAAGCGCTAAGTCGGTACATTCCTCAGCTAGGGAGTCACCCATATGTGGCTGACTCATCCTGCTTGTCCTAGGAGAAAGTGTAGTTACTTATCTGTAACGTAGGTTCTCCGTGGACAGCAGGATAGTCAGCCACACAACCCACCCGCCTCCCCATACGGCCGACCCGGCCACAGCTAGGAACATCCTGGGGATTAGGGGGAAGCAGGGGAAATGGGTAGGGCTCGGGCATGCCCAGTGGGGCCCGGGCACTGCACGTGCTCAGAGAAAAAAAAAAAAATCTCTCTGAGCTATTGGAGAGCTTATCCGCAAATTGGAAGCTATTGGGACAACACCCATATGTGGCTGACTATCCTGCTGTCCACGGAGAACCTACGTTACAGATAAGTAACTACACTTTTTCCATGAACACCACCACTGTGATCACTGTTCTTAGGCTTGTAAAACCTACTGAAGTTACAGACTGGAAATCAAAGAAGACGTGGAAGGGTATTTTCAAGATGAGGTCTAAATCTGAGTTTAGACGTTTTGCAAAAATCCAGAAGAGAACATGACCATTTTTAAAACAAGGAAACATCCATCTTTTTTGATTTGAAAATGGGCATTTCTCACATGTTTTTGTCCTCACTGCATCTATCTTTTTGAACACTTTTTTGGGGAAAAAAAGTCCAAAAGAAACAATTAGGATGTAGGAGGGGCCAGCATTTTTTAGTAGACTGGCCACACAGACATCCCAGCAAAACAGTGGAGCACTGCAATGAACTTCACATAAAAAGTTTCAGGCACACATATCAACATAACCCCCATAAGCCCTCCCCCAAAATCCCCTCCAAAACCTGCCCAATCCCAAAACCTGCCAACATAACCCCCATAAACCAGGGATCTCAAAATCCCTCCTTGAGGGCCGCAATCCAGTCGGGTTTTCAGGATTTCCCCAATGAACATGCATTGAAAGCAGTGCACGCACATAGATCTCATGCATATTCATTGGGGAAACCCTGAAAACCTAACTGGATTGCAGCCCTCAAAGAGGGACTTTGAGACCCCTGCCATAAACCCTCCAAAAGCCCCATAAGCCCTCCAAAACCTGCCCATATCAACATAACCCCCAAAAGCCCTTCAAAACCTGCTCAAAACCTACTGGACGCAACCGTATACCATACCAATAGCTCTTATGCCTGCAGGTGTCACTTATATATAGGTACAGTGGGATCAGGGTGGGGTTTGGAAGGCTCACATATTCTATCATAAGTGTTACATTACATTACATTAGTGATTTCTATTCCGCTTGTGCCTTGCGGTTCTAAGCGGATTACAGTTAAAAGAGATCAGGGCATTACCGAGAGAATTACGTAACAACGAATCAAGTAAATTACAAGCTGTGGTATAGAAATATAGGTATAAGAAATCTGGATTTATCGATAGAATAACTCGACAGGGATCAAGTAGATTACAAGGTTCAGTGGGGAAAACAGTATAGGCAACTGAAGAAAGATACCTAATTTTGAAGGAATCAATTAAACGGATACCTAAGGGAGATGCTTATTTAGGAGAAGGTTAAATGGATACCTTTAGGAGATGCATATTTAGGAGTCTGGATATTTTTGGTAAGTAAGGTTCGAGGGGATGACTAGAGTGTTATTTGCTGGGGGGAGTGCATGTGCGATTGGGGAGGAGTATATTAAGTAAGTGTTGTAGCATATCAGTGGTCTCAAACCCTTTGCAGGGCCACGTTTTGGATTTATAGGTACAGTGGTGCCTCGCATAAAGAACGCCTCGCACAGCGAACGCTGCACACAACGAACTTCATGTCATGATTCATACAACGAACTTCGTTTCACACAACGAAGTCGCCCGAGCTTCCACGATCGCTGCCGATGTATTGCATCCTTCCGCGCAGGCACTGCAGGCAGTCGTTAGTCACTGCGCTTAACGCGTTTCACATAACGAACTTTTCGCATAACAAACTTGCTCCTGGAACGAATTAAGTTCGTTGTGTGAGGCACCACTGTACTTGGAGGGCCGCAGAAAAAATAGTTAATGTCTTATTAAAGAAATGACAACTTTGCATGAGGTAAAACTCGTTATAGTTTATAAATCTTTCCTTAATTGCTTCTGATAATTTCAGCTATACACAGCTGAAAGGAGTGCAACTTACAGAAAGTGAAGTTGAGATAGCTTTTCACTTTCTGAAAGATTTATAAACTATAACGAGTTTTACCTCATGCAAAATTGTGATTTAGATTCTAAAGTATCATCTGCAAGAGACAAGATTTTGGTGGAGTCCTCTAGGCTTTTTTTGTAGAGGGGAGAATCAATATCCGGCTTGTGCCTTAAGTTGCACCTTCAGCTCTCACCTCCAACAGCACCGGACACACGCACAAGCTGCACTGCCTCCAATGGATACCTTACGTTCTGGAACGTTGCCCGCCTCACTGCTGTAACCGCACGCAAGCGCTTTCCTGCGTCTGTACGCGATTGTCCTCTCCACTCCACCTCACAATCGCGTACAGACGCAGGAAAGCGCTTGCGTGAGGTTACAGCAGTGAGGCGGGCAACGTTTCAGAACAACGGTAACACACCGAGGGCCTCAAAAGAGTACCTGGGGGGTCGCGAGTTTGAGGACCACTGTACAGTGTCCCGCAAACTTTTTTACTAGGCAACACAGTAAGCTCCTGGCTGGAGGACGCCCCGAAATGCACGGATGTCAATTCGATGACATCACATGCATGCTTGATGTCATCACATTGACGCTGGAGCATGCGCAAAGGCCCTCCAAATGAGGCCCTGAGCCGCTAGTGGGGGTGCAGGAGAGGCACCAGTGAGGAGAAAAGGCGTGGGTGCCAGCTGCCTATATTATGTGCCTGTCGCTACGAGAGGCATGTCCTATTGGCATTCAGCCAGCGCCCAGCATCTCACAGCACACCCGGAATCTCGCCCCGGCACACAGTTTGTGATACACTGACATACAGCATCAATCTCAACACACACACACACACATACAACATCCCTCCCCCTCCTCATAAACACACTTTTTGGAAAATCAGCTCTCAATGCCATGCAATACACTGTTCCAATCTTGTTTTTGCTCTGGATGTTTTCACCTACAGTATCTTCTATGGCTGCTAATGAGACCCCTATTAAATTTTAAACACCAGAGTGGATCGAGGATTTTGGGACTGTGGTAATGTCAGCCACTGATACACTTTGTACAGTGTCATTCAAGGGAAGAAATATATATCACTTGGCCAACATCGTCTGAATTCAGGAAAGCGTGGGATAGGCACGTTGAATCTCTTCGAGGGAGGATGAGATAATGGTTACTGCGGATGGGCAGATTGGATGGGCCATTTGGTCTTTATCTGCCATCATGTTTCTATGTTACTAAAGTTCTATGACCTCACAATGCAGGTGTAAAGAGCCTTAGCCTATAGGAAGAGGAGATGCAAATGTTAAGAGCCTTAACCAATAGAGAGAGGAGGAGATAGTGGATGCTGCAGATGGACAGACTGGATGGGCCATTTGGCTTTTATCTGCCATCATGTTTCTATGTTACTATAGTTCTATGACATCACAATGCAGGTGTAAAAAGCCTTAGCCTATAGGAAGAGGAGATGCAAATGTTAAGAGCCTTTACCAATAGAGAGAGGAGGAGACAGTGGATGCTGCAGATGGACAGACTGGATGGGCCATTTGGCCTTTATCTGCCATCATGTTTCTATGTTACTAAAGTTCTATGACCTCACAATGCAAGTGTAAAGAGCCTTAGCCTATAGGAAGAGGAGATGCAAATGTTAAGAGCCTTAGCCAATAGAGAGAGGAGGAGACAGTGGATGCTGCAGATGGGCAGACCAGATGGGCCATTTGGCTTTTATCTGCCATCATGTTTCTATGTTTCTGTCATGTACTAATGTTTGTACGGTGGCCTGACAAAATGTCCACAGAAAACGTGATGTGAACAAAAGTCATGATGACCAGTAACTGGTTCCAGTTAGGCACATCCGCTATAGTCCTGCCGCTACATTTTGAATATCAGAACACAGGAACAATCGCTGTCTACTCAGCATAGGAATGAGATCAAGGGATCAATTGTATGCTCTGCAGTCCAACAATTTTCAAGTACTGAAATTTGGATATGGCCTTTTAAAACCTTTTGTCCCAGAATAAGGCATGCCCTAGAAAGGGTAAAGCTGAAGGAGTAGAGTAAGGGGAAAAGATTTCTATGAACTCTATAAAGTACTCACACAGTCACACTAGGAGAAGCCATTTAAAGAGGGTGGGGAGGGGGGGAAGGTCCACTCCCTGAGACGAGCTGGAGAAGAAGGGGAGAGTTGTGTTTTGTGGAAAATCCTCATCTACATCTAAAGAAGGGTATCAAAGTCCCTCCTTGAGGGCCGCAATCCAGTCGGGTTTTCAAGATTCCCCCCAATGAATATGCATGAGATCTATTAACATACAATGAAAGCAGAGCATGCAAATAGATCTCATGCATATTCATTGGGGGAATCCTGAAAACCCGACTGGATTGCGGCCCTCGAGGAGTGACTTTGACACCCCTGATCTAGCGTCAAAGAACAAGGGGATGAGAAGAATAGAAAAACCCTAAATTGTTGCAAAAAGGTCCTGGGAGACAAGGGATACTATTAGAGATTTGGGAGCTTTAAGTTCTGTACATCTAAGAGGCTGCAAAATCCTGTTTTCCAGTTGTTTTCTGGAGGTGGACATTTTATCTGCAATCCATTTGCAACAGCAGACCTTGTGTTTGCTTGGAACAGTGCATGATGTCAGGATGTTTACACATTAGAATTTAGATTTAGATTTAGGACTGTGAAGAGATGCCTAAACTCAACGGAACCCTGGGATTTTATTTTCTCGCTTTTCTTGCTCGGAACAAAAATGGCTGCATTCTCAGGACTGTGCATTCTCTCAGCATAGATGCTAAATCCCCAGAGCTACTCTGCTACACGAAATACAGGTGCGCACTTCTCAGTTTCTGCTTATCATGCGAAAAGAACAGCTCCCTGAATGGCATGCATTGTTTCCATAAAGGTCACAAGTTTGCATTTCCCCTAGACAGAAGAAGAACAGTTATAAAAAAAAGATGTGCTTGACTTTAATTTCCAGAACTATAGATTTGCTCCATCCTCTCTTAATGATATTCTCATTTTCAGGCATGCATATAATATTTTGATGATCGAAAGAGAACTTCTGAGGAAATCCATTTTGTAAAAACAATAGGGCTTGCCCGTCAGTTCTTTGCAATGGCACTTTTCTAGGCAGATGAAGGGCCTGGCTTTTAAATCTAGGCAGATAACCCAGCCGACACTCTCCGTGGAAATCAAATCTTGTGTTATACCTGAAAAACTTGCATGTTTGCATGCAACCCCTTGCAGATTCCTTGGAAGCAGAGTTTAGTGGCCACCGTGGTTTATATTAATCAGACAGCTGTCACATTTGTCAAATCCATCTCCACTTCATTTCTTCTGAGAAGCTGAGCAGCTCTGGTAAAGATAACGCCAAGGAAAACAAACTAAAATGATTCAAAAAACATAAAGCTCTGGCAGTGCAACATTTTAGATTTGTAGGCCATGAACTTTTTAAATTAAGCATATTTTAAGAATGTTTTTAATTATCTAAGGAGCAATTTTCAAAACAGCTCACATAATTGCAAACTAACTGAATGCTTTAGAGTGGGCAGGGAAGTGGCAGCTTTTCAGCACATGCATGTGTGGAAATCCTGCGTTTCTTTTTTTTTTTCTTAGCTTCTGGTCTGCTGTTCAAGAGAAAGGGAAGATGCAAGACCATTGGGGAGAGGAAAGGGGATGGGGCGATAGATGCTGGATTATGCCAGGTGATGGGGAGAGAATTCTGAGCTATGTAGGAGCAGAAAGAGAGAGAGAGAGCAGGAAGAGAATGGAATGTAGGGGGAGGAGGAAGAGAGAGGGTAATACTGGATCCTTAAGGGGATTGGGAAGGCAGATGCTGGAATGGGAGAGAGTGCTAGATTCTGGGGAATAGGGGGAACAGGGAGATGCTGGAGTAGCAGGATGGAGAGGAGCTGGGGATACTAGGAGAGGAAGAGATGGGAGATGCTGGCACAGTGGTTAGAGCCTCAGCATCCTGAGGTTGTGGGTTCAAACCCACACTGCTCCTTGTGACTCTGGGCAAGTCACTTAATCCCCCCACTGCCCCAGGTGCACATTAGATAGATTGTGAGCCTACCAGGAGAGACAGGAAAAATGCTTGAGTATCTGAATGTAAACCACTTAGACCAGGGATCTCAAAGTCCCTTCTTGAGGGCCGCAATCCAGTCGGGTTTTCAGGATTTCCCCAATGAATATGCATTGAAAGTAGTGCATGCACATAGATCTCATGCATATTCATTGGGGAAATCCTGAAAACCCGACTAGATTGCGGCCCTCAAGGAGGGACTTTGAGATCCCTGACTTAGACTATAAGTGGTATAGAAATACTAAAAAAAAGCCCCAAAACTAAGAGGAGGACAGAGAAAAATGAAGATGCTTGACTAAGAAGAGGAAAGAGAAAGACAGCTTGGGGAAGAGATATAGGAAGATGCTGGACCAGATAGAGAAGAGGGACAGGGGAGATGCTAGATTGCGGGAGTGGAAAGAGAAAAAAGAAATTCTGAACTAGGGGGAAGAGGGTAAGGGAGATGCAGGATGTGGAGAGGCTGGAGAGATGCTGGACTAGTTGATGGGGGGGGGGGGGAAGAGAGAGGGGAGCTGCTGAAATGGGGGCAATATAGAACACAGTAGAACTAGAAGATGCAGGCCAAGGAGGAGGGAGGTTAGGAAGAGCTGATTGAGGATGGAATTAGAGCTAAGGAAGTGATAAAAGGAGTAATCAGACATTGGATGGGGATAACAGACAGCAGAAAAGGACTGGTGAGAGACCCCCCCCACCCCCCGTTTTTTACTAAGGTGCGCTAGCCAATTTAGCCCACGCTAAATGCTAATGCGTCCAAGGAATATAATGGACGCATTAGCATTTAGCGTGCGCATAATCGGCTGGCGTGCCTTAGTAAAAGGACCCCAGAGTAAAGTAGATGCAAAAGTGCTGGTATTCTGCACCTTCATGGGAACAAGAGGAGGAGTAGTTTGATGGTTGGGGTAGTGGGCTTTGATCCTGGCATACTGGGCTCATTTCCCACTACAGCTCCTTGTGACCTTGGACAAGTCACTTAACCCCTTCTTTACTCCAAGTATGAAAAACTAGATGGAGGCTCACTAGGGGATAGGTTCCTGCATATAATGTGTTCAGAGCTGTCAGTAGTAGTTGTAGGTCTCGTGGAGGCAAAAAAATCCCACCTGCATATCTAGAGGCACTATGGGGTAAGGACCTGGAACATGTGATCATGCTTTCAAATTCCTATGTGGAATTTAGGAGACATCTACAGACATATTTGTTCTTGAAATATCTAGGTAATTAACTTGCATGGATATTGTAAGCCTAATGAGCCATTTAGACCAGGGATCTCAAAGTCCCTCCTCGAGGGCCGCAATCCAGTCGGGTTTTCAGGATTTCCCCAATGAATCTGCATTGAAAGCAGTGCATGCACATAGATCTCATGCATATTCATTGGGGAAATCCTGAAAACCCGACTGGATTGCGGCCCTCAAGGAGGGACTTTGAGACCCCTGATTTAGACCCACTATAGCAGGGGTAGGCAATTCCGGTCCTCGGGAGCCAGGTCAGGTTTTCAGGATATCCACACTGAATATGTATGAGATGGATTTGCATGTACTGCCTCCTTGAGATGCAAATCTATCTCATGCATATTTATTGTGGATATCCTGAAAACCTGACCTGGCTCCCGAGGACCGGAATTGTCTACCTCTGCACTATAGTATTATTTCTAATCATTTGGTTATCTAATTTTTTCTTTTAATTGTATTTAAAAAAATTTTCTTTATAAACCGCATAGAACTTCACGGCCCTGCGGTATATAAATTGATTATTATGATTATTATAGAGCAGTGGTTCCCAAACCCTGTCCTGGGGGACCCCCAGCCAGTCGGGTTTTCAAGATATCCCTAATGCAGTGGTTCCCAACCCTGTCCTGGAGGAACACCAGGCCAATTGGGTTTTCAGGCTAGCCCTAATGAATATGCATGAAGCAAATTTGCATGCCAATCACTTCCATCATATGCAAATCTCTCTCATGCATATTCATTAGGGCTAGCCTGAAAACCCGATTGGCCTGGTGTTCCTCCAGGACAGGGTTGGGAATCACTGCCCTAATGAATATGCATGAGAGAGATTTGCATATAATGGAAGCGAAAGGTATGCAAATCTCTCTCATGCATATTCATTAGGGATATCTTGAAAACCCGAATGGCTGGGGGTCCCCCAGGACAGGGCTTGGGAACCACTGTTATAGAGGGAAGAATTAGTAATTGTTTGCGGGAAAGGAGGCAGGGGAGAAGCTGATGATAACAAATATATGAGTGTTCTAGCTGTCTCTTCCTCCAAAAATGTGTTTGCCTTTTGGAAACCCTGTAAATATATTTAATAGCAGACGAATATTCCTCTCGGCAACAGTAAATATTCAGGGGGGGGGTAACCCCTCCAACAAACTTCCCAGAGATGAAAGCTGCTTTGGTAGCTCGAGTCCTTATTAGCTCATGTATCAAACAATTAAGAAGGCGAAGACACGCAACCTCTGCTCACGAGGAGGTGATTGTTCAGCTCCGTTTACGAAGGTTGACTCCGCAACAGCGATATTGCAGTCCAATTGTACTGTAAATCAATCTGGCCATGTGAGAATACGACAGCGTAAGGGTCTGCTATAAATAGAAACAGTAAAGCAAAACGTTCATCTCTGCAAATTCTCCACAGAGTCATCTTTTCCTGTTGTTGTTTTTTTTTTTTCCAAGTGGCAAGGGGAATTCTTCTATACTGAATAGAGGACCGAAGCGTAAGAATTTTAGTACGGTTCTTAACAAAGGAGTTAAGCCCATTAAGCAAAAAACTCCAGAGACACAGTGGGAAGCGTGCCAGGAATTTATGTATATATTATATAGTGCATGTGCATTATTAGCTGGGAAGGTTTTAGTGGGAATTACATTAGTTTGATTTACATTGGTATCCAGAGTACCAAACAGCAGGTAACAATAACAAAAATCATAAAATATAGATGAAACAAACAAAAAAAAAAATCGATCATTCAGAAATTATAATAAAAAAAAATACAGCAGTCAGGCCAGTAAGTCTGACTTCTGTGGTAAGCAAATTAATGGAAACACTTTTAAAACAGAGACTGGTCAAGTTTCTGGAATCCTGTGGTTTACAGGACCAGAGGCAACATGGATTCACTAGAGGTAGGTCTTGTCAGACAAATCTGATCAATTTCTTTGACTGGGTGACCAGAGAATTGGATAGAGGATGTGCGCTAGATGTGCTGTATTTAGATTTTAGCAAAGCCTTTAACAATGTTCCACACAGACGTCTGATAAATAAACCGAGTGCCTTTGGGATGGGTCCCAAAGTGACAAGCTGGGTCAGCAACTGGTTGAATGGAAGGCGGCAGAGGGAAGTGATCAATGGAGACTGCTCTGAGGAAAGGGAGGTTACCAGTGGTGTGCCTCAAGGTTCTGTTCTTGGGCCTGTTCTTTTTAACATTTTTATAAACAATATTGCTGAAGGGTGTCCAGAGCAACAGTAATGGCAGTACCAGTGTGGAGCAGGGCCACAGCGGGATTCTCATTTTTTGTTGACATGGCTTCTTGTGATCCTAGAAGCGTCGTCGCCTATCACCAGCCCTCTCGCAGCTGGCACCACCGCTGGGTGTGGTTAACAGGAACCAGAAAGTACCGGGCTAAGGGGAAAGGGGTAGAGGCCGGTTTTGAAAGCTCCGTGTCTGTCTCTCTGTCCTTCACCCCCGCCCCGCCTCCGTCATGGTGTTCCATCAGGCCCTACTGACTCTGCTCTTTTTCCTCTTTGCTCCTCTGCAGACTAGCTCTGCTGCCATGGTCAGGAAAACTTCCTAGTCTCTCTCAGGAGGACTTGAACTACCCGCTTTGAGCTCCGTCTGCGAAGTAGTGTAAAAAGACGACCATAAAAAAAGCAGGGGAAAAATCAGGAGTAGGTTTGAAATAGTCATGAATCTGTCAGGATAAAAATGATCTATTTAAGTTTCATTTTGTTCCTTTGTGAGAGAGGGGTAAAAATGGATTTAAAAGATTGGACTAATTTAACCTGTTACCTTCTATTGAACATATATAAATTGCATATATTCCCTCCTTCCTGGTTCCCTCACCTGTTATCTAGCATTTATTAAAGCCCCCCCCCCCCAGAGTTCAGCACCTCTATCTCAGATCCCCCACTTCTCTGAGTTCATTACCCCTTATTCTCCCTTAGGCCCACCCTACCCCTGTCCTTCAGACTTCTATTTTTCCAGCAGCAGTAAGTCACTGCTTGGGCTGACCCCGATCCAACTATGCTGTATCCTATTTGGCTGACACAATTGGGTTCAGAATGTTTTTTTTTCTTGTTTTCCTCCTCTAAATCTAGGGTGCGTCTTATGGTCAGGTGCATCTTATGGAGCGAAAAATACGGAAAATTAAGAGCAGAAGCCCAAGGAGAAATAGTATCAGATCTTTAGCTACCCTTTTAACCAGTAAAGTGACTGATGTTCTAACCAGCACCAAAGTTTGCAAATATATTCATGCATGTTTAACGGTAAAGTCTGCCGTTTCATTTGCAAAATTTTGCATTCATTATTGGCTGTTTTAATGTACACTATTTAGCTATTCTGAAAACCAGTAGAACGTCTATAAAAAAAACTTAGTTATTGAGCTATATAATTACCGTATTTGCCGGCGTATAAGACGACTTTTCAGTACCTTAAAATCCTCCCCAAAGTCGGGGGTCGTCTTATACGCCGGGTACTGTTTAGAGAGCTGCACGGGGACGCCCCTAGGGTTGCGGGGATCCCGTGGGGACGCCCCCTAGGGTCGCGGGGATCCCATGGGGACGCCTCCGAGGGTCGCGGGGCTCCTGCGGGGCTGGATGCTCAGTCTTCTGGATGTACGCGGCTCTTCTTCTCCCTATCTTCTCTGCTTGCAGCACAGAGCCAAACGGAAGTCTTCCCGACGTCAGCGCTGACGTCGGAGGGGAGGGAGGGCTTAAACAAAGCTTAAACAAAGCCCTCCCTCCCTCCGACGTCAGCGCTGACGTCGGGAAGACTTCCGTTCGGCTCTGTGCTGCAGGCAGGGCAGATAAGGAGAAGGAGAGTAGCCTCGCGGTTCGAGTGGCTACCAAGGGAGAGGGGCGGCCGCCCCGCCCCGGTTGCAGCACAGCCGGCCAGGTTCCCTTACTTTTGTGGCACTTCCCCGACCGACCGATAACAGCCCGGGTCCGACAATCCTCCCTGCCCTGTAGCCGCGAATCTAAATTACCTTTCTTACAGCAGCTGTAAGAAGGTAATTTAGATTCGCGGTTAAGGGCAGGGAGGTTTGTCGGACCCGGGCTGTTATCGGTCGGTCGGGGAAGAGCCACAAAAGTAAGGGGACCTGGCCGGCTGTGCTGCACCCGGGGCGGTAGAGAAGGTGTGCAGAAGAAGGGGTAGTCTTATACGGCGAGTATATAACAAAACTCTATATTTTAACTAAAAGTTGGGGGGTCGTCTTATACGCCCAGTCGTCTTATATGCCGGCAAATACGGTATGTAAAATAGATCTTTGCTTATGTTCTTATAGCAAAATATGTTAAAACCTGTGGATGCCAGCACAGAGCTTTATTACTACAAGAAACTTAATTACACCTCAGAGAGGTGTAGTTAAGTTTGTTTGCAATAATGGTTGCATTAACACAAGGAATTTGATGTGCAATATTTACCTCCACACTCATTTGCCTGCAACTAACATTAGCACTTACTATGCATTGATTAACATGCAAAAATAGTCTATGCTATCAGAAGTTAATATATGCACTTGTGAATGTGCCTAAATACTTGAACAAAGGTAAATCAATATGATTATCTGGATAACTTTCTCTTATCTGCTTTGGTTAAACATCATCTCCATTATTATAAATAAAATCTTGCAATAAGAAGGGAAAATAACCGATGATGCATTGGGCTCCTTTTATCAAGCCCTGCTAGCGGTTTAACGTGTGTAATAGCGTGTGCTAAACCGCCGGCCGCGCTAGCCGCTACCGCCTCCCTTGAGCAGGCGGTAATTTTTTGGCCAGCGCGGGGGTTAGCACATGATGAAAAGTCGCACGCGCTAACCCCCCCACTAGCGCGGCTTGATAAAAGGAGCCCATTGTGTATCTATAATACACAGAGGCCAACGTACTAATTTATGCGTCAAAGCTGTGTGCTGAAGTTCGTCACGTGGCCCCCCCTAACACGTGCGTAAAAATGTTTTTCCCCATAATGCTGTGAATCGTATGCAAATTTGCATGCAAATAACGGGTCCACTGGTTGCCATGGCAAACCGCGCACCCAGGCGTGCATTAGCGGGAGAGTCACTTTTTGCAATTATCATGTTCACATGCATGTCTCAGATGCTATTTAATGCATAAAAATTATACGGGGCTGGCATTCAATAATAGACATTCTGGGATTGGTGGTCTTTAGAGAACAGCACGTAGCACCGTGATCCTCGCACAGCTTTGGGCGTGAAGAGTTACATAAACTGAAACCAGGTGTAAACCCCAGCGCACAACGCACAGTATTCTAGAAAGCTGCACACATTAGAAGTGAATGGCCATGACCCGCCCATGCCCCTCCCACAGCCAAGCAGAAATATTTGGGCGTTATTCTATAAATGGTATGTGTGTTTTTGCACAGATCTGCTGTTTCCTATTTCAGCACCTTGCATCTGTAGGAATGCCTAATATTCAGCACCACATAGAATTCCTCCACTAGATGGCATCATCTACATTTCTGCATTTAAGCGTTTCCATCCTTCTTTTCACATCCATAGTACCTGCCCCCTTAACCCTACATTTGGTGATGCTACCACCATAGCCAGTTAGTCTGACCTAGGGTTACCAGACATCTGGATTTTCCCGGACTTGTCCTCTTTTTGAGGACATGTCCGGGGGTCCAGACAGTTTTTCAAAACTCAGCACTTTGTTCGGGTTTTGAAAAGCCACCTCAAATCGTGTCGGGCAGGGGGGAAATCCACGCATGCACGGATTTTCTCCCTGCCCGACAAGAGCAGGCAGCGGGGGGTGGGACTAGGGTGGGACTGGGGGCGGGATTAGGGCATTACAGGGCGAGGATGGGTGGAACTGGGCGGGCGGGCCTAGGGGGTCTGGATTTTCCGATCAGAAAATCTGGCAACCCTAGTCTGGTAAGAAATGAATGGAATTGCTTATTGCAGTGTTCAAGGCCCAGTTAAAAAGCCCACCTTGGGTTCTGCATCTCCAACCCTATATGTCATGTCTGTCTGTCTAAGTTAGAGTGTAAGCTCTTCTGAGCAGGGACTGTCTATAAATGTCAAAATGTACAGCACAGCGTACATTACATTACATTACATTACGGATTTATATTCCGCTTGTACCTATCGGTTCTAAGCGGATTACATTGGAAGATAACTGGACATTTCCAGGAAGTTACATTACATTAGAAGGTAGTTGGTTACAAGTTACATATTACAGGTTATTTTGTGACATAGAGAAGAAGATTCCAGCATGAAGGGATTCATGTTAGGTTAGGTTAACCGAATCTGTTTTTTTGACTAGTAGTGTTTTTATTTCTTTTCGGAATGCTTTAAAGTCTGTTGTTGTAGTCAATAGGTTGGATATGGAGGGGTCAAGTTTTGCTGCTTTTAGTAACTAGGAGGCTGTTGTATAGTTTTTTGCGTTGGGTACCTTTGAGTGGTGGGTAGGAGAATGGGGTCTGCATTCTTACTTTTAAATCCCTATGTTATAAAACTCCAGCATTCATTTATAAATTATTAATCCCGTATATTCCAAATAGAACGCTGAGGTCCAATGAACAAAATCTATTGACGATCCCTTCTCTTAGGGTTGTTAATACAAGACGGCAATTCATTTTTTCAATTACTGCACCTCAATCTTGGAATTCTCTCCCTATTTACTTAAGGGAAGAACGTAATCTGGAGAAATTTAAGAGTACCGTATTTGCCGGCGTATAAGACGACTGGGCGTATAAGACAACCCCCCAACTTTTACAGTTAAAATATAGAGTTTGTTATATACTCGCCGTATAAGACTACCCCTTCTTCCGCACACCTCTCCTTCTAACTCCCTTCAAGTCCAGTAACAGATCTCCCTTTTCCAGCACCTTCCCTGCCTCCTACAGTGGCTTCCTCCCCTTCCAGCAGTTCTCCGTACTTGCCTGCAGGAAGTTGCCGGTAAATCACTGCCCTGGCAAATTGGAGAGCTGGTGGGAGGGGAGACAGCCACTGTGAAGGCTCCCCAGGATCTTGTTCGCACACGCTGACCATCTCCCTCCACCTGCACCTGAATCTGCAGCTCTCTCCGGTCTAATCGCAACTTCCCCGCGGCCCTCTTCAGCAACTTGTTTCAACTTCCTGTTTCCGAACAGGCGAGACTCAGAGAGGGAAGGCCCCGACGTTGGCAGCCTATCTTGATCGCCTGAGGCTGGGAGGAACATTAATCAACAGGAACCGCAGTCGGCAGGAAATTTAACTGCCGACTTGATCTCGCCGGTCCTGTGCGGACCGGCAGAAATTTTCTGTGGACCGGCGGTTGAAGAACTGTGTGTTAGGACATGTAAAGTAAAGGCATGTAAACAGTACCCGGCGTATAAGACGACCCCCGACTTTGGGGAGGATTTTAAGGTACTGAAAAGTCGTCTTATACGCCGGCAAATACGGTAATCTAAAAACTTTTCTTTTTAAGGATGCTTTTGATAATTAGTTAACAATCTGCTGGTTAAAAATTCTTATTTTATTGTGTTTTTTTTGTTTTCCCTGCCTTTCGTTTTTACCCTGATTGTCTTACTTTTCTTTAAGGAATTTGTATTTCATCCTCTGTTTTCCTTGTGTTTACTGTTTGTTAAGTATGTCTTTTAGTCTGTTTGGATGTAAAATTGTTAACGTACTGTATTGTTTCCCAAAGATTGTAATTTTTAAAAAAATGTTCATCGCTTAGAAATGTGATTAAGCGATTAATCAAAGATTTTATTAAACTTGAAACTTGTTCTATATAAGTGATGTCAGTGCTATATAAGTGATAAGCAGTAGTAGTATAAAAAAGAGAATCGTGAGGTTTCTGGAATCCAATAGATTGCAGACCCCGAAGCAGCAAAGTTTTACTGGAGGCAAGTCTTATCAGACAAATGTGATTCATTTCTTTTACTGGGTGACCCAAGTGTTGGGATTGAGAGCAGCAGATGTATTTATTTATTTATTTTAAAATTTTCTATTCCGCCTACCAACTAGGTGGATTACAAACCAACGTACATAAAATAAGACCTACAAAGAATATAAATTCAACTACAAACTTACTAAAATACAAACTTAGGCCCTCTTTTACTACGGTGTAGAGGTCTGCAAGGGAACAGGGATCGCGGGAATCCCCCCTAACTCACGGGACTCCCACGGGGACCCCCCTCTGGCCCACGAGACTCTCACGGGGATGGAAGGCTTTGGAAGCAGTGTTCGTCCATGTAATATAATGGACACGTCAGCCTTAGTAAAAGAGGGGGTTTATAAGTTAATTACCTGAACAGAAAACAAAAAAAGGGTTCCACCAAAGAGATTCCACAAGGAAAACAGCAGCACAAACACAAAATAAACTGTGGAATTGATGATCCTGTCAGAAGTAATTGCTGTTTTTTATGGGGACGGGTAGGGATGGAGGTAATTCCTTGCGGGGATGGGTGGGGACGGAGTGGATCCTGATGGGGATGGGTGGGGACGGAGAAGATCCTGATGGGGATGGGTGGGGATGGAGAGGATCCTGGTGGGGACGGAGAGGATCCTGACAGGGACAGATGGGGACGGAGAGGATCCTGACAGGGACAGGTGGGGACGGAGAGGATCCTGGTGGGGACGGAGAGGATCCTGGTGGGGAAGGGTGTGGACGGAGAGGATCCTGGTGGGGACAGAGAGGATCCTGGTGGGGAAGGGTGGGGACGGAGAGGATCCTGGTGGAGATGGAGAGGATCCTGACAGGGACAGGTGGGGACGGAGAGGATCCTGGCGGGGACGGGTGGGGACGGAGAGGATCCTGACGGGGACTTGTGTGGACGGAGAGGATCCTGGTGGGGACGGAGAGGATCCTGGTGGGGAAGGGTGGGGACGGAGAGGATCCTGGTGGAGATGGAGAGGATCCTGACAGGGACAGGTGGGGACGGAGAGGATCCTGGCGGGGACGGGTGGGGACGGAGAGGATCCTGACGGGGACTTGTGTGGACGGAGAGGATCCTGGTGGGGATGGAGAGGATCCTGACGGGGACGGGCGGGGATGGGTAGGATTTCTGTCCCCGCGCAACTCTCTACTACGGTGCGCTAACCAATTAGCGCACGCTAAACACTAATGTGTGCATGCTAGTCTATAGATGCATTAGCGTTTAGCGCACGCTAATTCGATTAGCGCACCTTAGTAAAAGAGGGGGTTAGTAAAAAATAAATTCAGCAAATAAAAAGATCCTAGGAGAAGCACATTAAAGCAGAAATTCCTTAACAAAATAATCAACTTATATACCGCAGGACCATGAAGCTCTATGCGCTTCACAAAAGAATGAAGAGAATTAGTTACCCAAGTACTTAGCAAATAGATATGTTTTTAAGTGCCCCCCTGAATTCTAGGTAAGTACAAGCACCGGGCCCACAAGCCTTCATCTCCGACGTCAATGCTAACGTCGGAGAGAAAGTTCCAGGCCAGCCAGGCAACGATTGGCTGGGCCAGAACTTCTTCTCCGATGTCAGAATTGACGTCGGAGGTGAAGTCTTGTGGGTCCGGCACTTGTACGCGCCTGGCCTGGCTCGGGGAGGCAGGAAGAAAAAGATCGCAAAGTCAACGCGATCGACTAGCGTTGCCTTTGTGATCTACTGGTCGATCGTGATCGACCATTTGGGCACCCCTGTGCTAAGGCATCCATTATATTGTATGGGCACTGTGGCATTTAGCATGTGCTAATCTAATATTGTACGTTCTTGCAGCGATGAATATGGTTATGGTGGATAGAACAATGAAACCGGCGGCACAAAGCGCCACAACCTCGAAAAAGGCGAACAGAATGTTGGGCATTATCAAAAAAGGTATCGCTACCAGAAGCAAGGAAGTTATCCTCCCGCTGTATAGGGCGTTGGTGCGACCGCATCTGGAGTACTGCGTTCAATACTGGTCGCCGTACCTTAAGAAGGATATGGTGGTACTCGAGAGGGTCCAGAGAAGAGCAACAAAAATGATAAAGGGCATGGAGAACCTTTCGTATGCGGAGAGATTGGAGAAGCTGGGGCTCTTCTCCTTAGAAAAGCAGAGACTTAGAGGGGATATGATAGAAACTTACAAGATCATGAAGGGTAGAGAGAAGGTAGAGAGGGACAGATTCTTCAGACTGGCCGGGGCAACAAAAACTAGAGGGCACTCAAAAAAATTGAAGGAACCTCCCTCCACTTCAAAATCACTGAGCTCTGGAACAACCTTACCTCCCCTCTTCGGAACTTGAGCTCTCTCCATGTTTTCCACAAACATCTGAAAACCTGGCTTTTCTCAAAAAATGTAAGTCTCCCTCCAACTTAGGAATCAAGGAAACTCTTATATCTTGGCATCCCAAGTCCTCTAAATTTTCTTCACATTTCTACCTCTAACCCTCTGTTGTAGTTCCTTCCTACTTTTTCCACTGTAAACCGCGTCGAGCTCTACGAACGTGGAGATGATGCGGTATATAAACCTAAGGATTAGATTAGATTAGATTCAGAACAAATGCCAGGAAGTTCTTCTTCACTCAGAGGGTGGTGGACACCTGGAATGCGCTTCCAGAGAAGGTGGTAGAACAGGGTACGATTTTGGGTTTCAAAATGGGACTGGACAAGTTCCTGAAGGAAAAGGGGATTGATTGAAGGGTACAAATAGAGGGGTACTATACAGTACAAATTGCTTTAGAGTAATAGATAACTTACAGATCATTGACCTGGGGGGCTGCCACGGGAGCGGACTGCTGGGCACGATGGACCTGTTTTCTGACTCAGCAGAGGCGATGCTTATGTTCTTATGTTCTTATGACACTGATACATGCTAATCCAGAAGTCAAAGAGTTAGAATACCCTATAAATAATCTATTTTTACCTTTTAACGATTTGCTGAGTTTCAGAATTGGTTTTGATTAGAAACTGTGGCATCAAATTTGTAACAGGCAAACGGAGCTCCCAGCTCAAAATCAATAGTCTAGCTAAAATTGATCATACTACAGGGCCTCACAGTTCAGTGCAGAAAAATTATTACATGGTGCAAAACAAACCTATTAGCATTCCGCTTTATCAAAATTGCTTTGTCAGGTCGTTAATAATGTATTTTTAAAGGAATATGTTATTCAAAAGAAGTGTATAATACATTATAAAGAGAGACAAAAGGGACTGATAAAAAGATGGAAAATATTGTAAATGGAAAATATGCAATCAATATGCTGGGGTGAAGAGGTTAGATGTAATCCTAGATTTAAAAGACTAAGATAAATGAACTGGGTACATGAGCAGAATAAGTTGATTGCACCCATGTGGAGATATCATAGTCATGCAAATGAGTGATTGCAGGGTTTGGAAGAGCAGAGAATAATGGTTTTAAAATAAAATGTAATTACATGAAAAAAGGAGAAAAGAGAAAGGATTAGATTGCAGAGAGCTAAGAACCTATGAAACCCCTACAACGAATCAGGAGCCACTGAAGGACATCAGTGGACAGTTTCGTTATGTCACATGGGACATTTCATCCATTGTCTCTAGCCAAGCAAAGATTTTCAACCAGTCCTTATTAAAATAATCTGATTTGTGGTGTTTTAAGTAAACAATGGACAGTACAATTTTGAAATCTCTTGTGTGAATCTGAAGCAGTGGCGTAGCCAGACAGCCAATTTTGGGCGGGCCTGATCCCAAAGTGGGTGGGCATTTTTTTTTCCCTCTCTCTCTTTCCCTCCCTTCCCACCCCCCAGCCTGTGCAGCATTTCTGTTTCTCTTCAGGTTGCCGGCAGCTGACCTGGAAGCCTTCCCTCTGATGCAAAATGCAAACGCATCAGAGGGAAGGCTTCTGAGTCAGCCGTCGGCAGTGGGTAGGAACTGCTGCTGGGTAGGTGGGCCTAAGCCCAAACTGGGCAGGCCAGGCCCACCCCGTGGCTACGCTCCTGGCTTGAAAGCCACCAAGGACCTGCAAGTGCAGTGTCAAAAAAGAAACTTTCCATTTATGTATTTAAAAAGTTTTTATTCTGCTTCAAACCTAAGTGGATTACATCTAAAACAATCATAATAAAAATTTGCATACTTTAACAAAAAACTTTAACAAATATAAAAGACTGTTCCACAATTGGATTACCTATATAATACATAAAACTCCTAAGCTCTCAAAAACGGTCATCTTCCTGACCTCATTAGACACCGTACCCCAAACCATTGCTCAAAAAAAAGCCTTGACAAAGAAATGAGCCTTTAGGAAGTGACTAAACTTATTGACACCATGTT
Source organism: Geotrypetes seraphini (assembly GCF_902459505.1). Taxonomy (NCBI): domain Eukaryota; kingdom Metazoa; phylum Chordata; class Amphibia; order Gymnophiona; family Dermophiidae; genus Geotrypetes; species Geotrypetes seraphini. Next base: position 20,591,547 of record NC_047089.1, read on the forward strand.
TGTGACAGCTCTTATGCACATTTTGAAAAATTGGAAGTCATCCGCACTATTAGACTACACCTTCTGGTGGAACTCCTTGAGCATGTACCACAAATTCGAATCATATGCATATGAAAAGAACATGATATCCCGTTATTCTACAAATTTGGTGCGAAATAAATCACCTTGGTCATTCTTAGACTCATATGTTCATTCTGCCTTGTAGACACTTTTGCCTCTCTCTCTTTTTCTCTCTCTCTTTCTTCATCTCTCTTTTTTCTTTTACTTCATCCTCTTTGCTTCTCTATCCTCTCTATTTCTTTTCTTAGCAGTTTCAAATACTCTGAATTCTTCTTACTAATCTATTATATGCAAATGACTGCAATTATGATTTCTTTTGTTCTACATCACTATTTCTTATTCAATTTTTATGTATTTGAACTGCTTTCTATATATTACTTACAATATTCAATAAAATTATTGAACTCAAAAGTAAAAAAAAAAAAAAGGAAGTGACATCAGAGAGAAAGCCAACAGCGGCGTGAGCAGCAGGCTGGAGAATCTGCTCCTGCTGGTGAAGATTTAAAGAGGTATGGAGGTGGGGAGGAAGGGCACGAGTGTGGTGTTTGGGGCGCGGAAGGAGCGAGGGTCTGGGGGTGGTGCGGAAGGAGTGGGGGGGGCAAAGAGGAGGGTGCGGAGGGGTGGCACCACCACCTCGGGCACCTCCTACCCTCACTACGCCACTGCTCAATTGGATGATAGGCACCTATCACTTTTCGGTAGGCACCTAATCCAAGGCACCTACTAAAAAGTAGGCATGATTATTGGGCAGATCGTGGGTTTGTTTTACTTGTAAGGTGCCTGTTTTGGACTTAGGCGCTGGTAGGTGTCTAACTTAAGTGCTAGTATTTAGGCCAAGAAAACCCTGGCACAAATATGACGCGCCTAAGGTTTCAGTTTCGCTGGAATCCAGGTTAATCTCCACATCGTGGACCAATTTTTTAGTGATCATTCCGACCGATGTGTTCAGTTGAATGACTCAATCGTTATAATTTTATGAGATAGAACAGTCAACATATACTGTATTGATCACAGCATTAAGACTCCCGAGGCAGGCCTTCGGGCCGAAACACGAACGTGTCGAGTCTTCATAGAATAAAGAGATTGAGTACCACCTGGTCGCCTTCTCTGTTTTCTTTGCGTATCCGCCTTGTTAAGGTAGAACCTTCTGTTGCTTTGCATTGTGCCTATGGTTAGGACACCTACCAAGGCCTAAGGCCACTAGGCGCGATTCTCTAACGTGTGCCAACTTTTATAGAATCACACCTCAGCACCCCACCACTCATCGCCTCCATTTTAGGTGCAGTTTATAGAATCAGGCCCTAAATGATTAGCATGCGATTGCACGTGAGCCCTTACCACCTACAAAATAGGCGTTGGAAAGGCTTAGGCACTCTTTTTTAAAGGCCACATGCTAACGGCAACATTAACCGCAGGGCCATGAATACAAAACTTGGCCAATGTGCTAAAAAAAAAGGCCTGAGCGCCCGGGAAAGACCCGTAGAACATAAGAACATAAGAAATGCCTTCACCGGATCAGACCGAGGTCCATCAAGTCCGGCGATCCGCTCACGTGGCGGCCCATTAAGTTCTCTATTTTGAAGACCTGAAATTACCGTATCCCTCAATATGATTTGCAAGAAGGTGTATATCCAACTTGCGTTTGAAACCCAGAAGAGTAGTCTCCGCCACAACATCCTCCGGAAGAGAATTCCAAGCGCCCACCACTCGTTGTGCGAAACTAAACTTCCTGACATTTATCCTGAACCTGCTGCCACACAGTTTCAGGCTGTGTCCTCTTGTCCGTGTCACATCTGAAAATGATAGCAATGCTGCTTCTTGGTCTATTTTATCAAATCCTTATAATATTTTAAAAGTCTCTATCAAATTGCCTCTCAGTCTTCTCCTCTCGAGTGTGAACAGTCCCAGTTTCCTGAGGCGTTCTTCGTAGCTCAAATTTTTCATTCCTCTGACTAGTTTCGTGGCTCGCCTTTGCACCCTCTCCAACAGAGTTATGTCCTTCTTGAGGTAAGGAGACCAGTGTTGGACACAGTATTCTAAGTGTGGTCTGACCATTGCTCTATAAAGTGGCATTATGACTTCTTCCGATCTACTGCATTAGAGTAGGGGTGTCAAACTCAATCACATAAGGGGCCGGAATCTAAAACTTAGGCTAAGTCGCGGGCCAAATTTTTTATTAAGATACTTAGGGGGTCCTTTTATTAAGGTACGCTAATCGATTTAACGCGTGCTAAATTCACCCCTTAATAAAAGGACCCCTTAGTCTTAGTATAAGTATAGGGTTACAACCTCTCCAACCCCAAGCCGGCTGTCTAACACCAGCTCTGGCAGGATACACATTTCAAATCTGACATATTGTAATCACAAAACCAGAAAATAAAATTATTTTTTTCTACTTTTTGTTGTCTGGTCATTATTCAAATCATGTTGGTCCCAGGCTCTGGTTGTTTTCTGATAACTCGTTTGCCAGGGTCTCCTTCTTTCTTCTTCCCTTCCCTTCCATTTCTCTTCCATCCTCCGGAGGTCTGGCATCTTTCCTTTTGGCCTGAGATTTGGCCCTCTGTTCCTTCCCTCCCTTCATCCCAGCTTATTACAAATTTGCAGTTAAGCTGGCCTGCCGGCAGACATTTTTTTTACCCATCAGCGCTGCATCAGCTGTAGGTTCACGCGGCTTCCCGGTCTCACATTAAAGCAACCTGCAGAGGATCGCCAGTCAGCTGTAGCAATCCTAGCAGGCTGCCGTCAGCCTCCGCAACACGTTCCCTCTGCCGCAGTCCCACCCCTCTTCTGACGTACAAGACCACGGCAGAGGGAACGTGCTGCTGAGGCTACGGCAGCCTGCTAGGATTGTTACAGCTGACCGGCGATCCTCTACAGGCTGCTTTAATTTGAGACCTGGAAGCCGCGTGAACCTACAGCTGATGCAGCGCTGATGGGTAAAAAAAATGTCTGCCGGCAGGCCAACTTAACTGCAAATTTGTAATTGTCTGGCGGGCCAAATTTTATTACACCGCGGGCCAGATTTGGCCCATGGGCCAGAGTTTGACATGTCTGCATTTGAGCCTCGTAGTATGGTAAAACAGAGCTAAAATAAGATATAAGCTTTGCTGAAAATTATGCTGAGAGGGGGGAGTGCACATGAAGACATTGAAAACCGAGCGATTTCACAAGGAAAGCCAGAGAGAAAATAGCGATCCGATACTGGTAATACACTATCTACATTATAGAGAGAGCTGAACGACTTTTTAAAGTCTTCAAGCTCGTTTTATAAATAGATAACGCATAAATTGGCTTAGAGCTCAGCTGACAATTCCAAAACTGCCAGCCATCACCAGCATCTCTCAACTTTTCACAAGTTGCTAAGCAACCTGTGATCATTGACTCTAAACGAGGGCTAACAGGTTGCCACAGCAACTAATAGCAGCTTCTTAGGATGACTGGCTCGCTTGTGGCTCCGAACCGCAGAGTACGATCTGTTGCACTTATAACTAGTGAGAATGGCACTGTTTCAAAGAGTCGGTCCGTGGGTTTACAGCTGTACTCTTAAGAGGCTAATGACCTCTTACACTTTTCAAAAGAGCGCGGCGGGGCCCAGGTTTCACCTTCACGGCTTCATGGGAGGCTCCATTCCTGCCGGTCTGTGATTTCTGCCGGCTCTGTTGTAGACTATCGATGGAGCTGCAGGAAGCAAGTTACTGGTAACTTTGTAACAGCAAGTCGATTCCCAAAACATTAAAGAGGGAATTATGGAATGTTTAAAAAAAAAAAAAAAGTTATACACTGCATTCTATAAATAACGCATTGTATAAAAAACGTTATAAAAGTAAATTATATTGCAGCAAATGTGCACTGATCAATATCTCTTGCAACCTTGCTTTATATATTTGTTTTAACAGACAGATTTTCGAAGCCATTTACACAGGTGATTTACTTGGTCAAAAATTGCCTTCTAAAATACACTCTGACTTGCATTTTTAGTGGTAAGAAAAGAGGCGTTCTAATGGGCATGTTTCAGACCTGCCATGCAACGCCAATCTAGAGAGTGGCGCGGGGACAGAAATAAAGCTCATCCCCGCCCGCCCCAGCTGGAATCAAACCTGTCCCCGCCCATCCCTATAAACTTCAGAAGTAGTTATTTCATTTAATTATGCTACTGAATCAAAGGCTCTGGTAGAGAGCCATTTACAAATAAGCAAAGACACTTTATTAATTGGGAAATAGTAATTGGGAAGAATCAATACTTGGTGAACCTCTAATGTAAATAAAAATACCCCAGCTGATGAGGACCCCTGAGCTATGTCAACTGAGGACTTCCTTGTCAGGCAGCATTAGCGTCCCTGAGTCACAGATGCTGGCACCTCAGTGGCTCATGGATGCTGCCAGCGCTTGGTGGAGGGGAGTTCTGGCCATCTTTGGAGGAGGACATCAGCTGGCGGTGCTTGGGGATCCCCACCAGCCACAGCAAAGTTCAGCAAGTACTTCAACACTGTAGAAATAAAACCAGAAATGCATTTCCTTTTCTTTTGAATACAATACAAAGACATCTGCTTTATACATTTCCCAAAGCTAACATATTTTAGTCAATAAATTCCTTTTTTTACCTTTGTTTGGAGATTTATTTTTCCATCAAGTTGGTCCATCTTCTGCAAATTCTTCTGTTGCTGTGCATTGATTCCTCCTACCAAGGTCCAGCGTTTCTCCCTCTCTCTTCCCTTCCTCCCACTGTACAGCATCCTTCCTCCCTTCTGTCCTGGATCAATCTCCCTCTTTTTCCCCTCCCCACTCCTGCACAGCATTTCTTCCTCTCTCCTCCACCCTCATGTGCAACATGTCTTCCTCTCTCTCTCACTGCCCAACATCTCTCTTTCTCTCATTCCCTCCCTTGCTGCAAAGGGAGTTGGGAAAGACAAAGGGATCTCTCCCATCCCCTCTACTGCCACATCCAACATTTTTCCCTCGCTCATTCCCGGACCATGTGCAGCATCTTTCATCACTGTCCACCAGCCCCCATGCCCAACATTTCTCCTTCTATCATTTAACCAGCTAAGTTCATAGCTTAAGTTAATAGCGGGCAAGGATGGGTCCAATTTGCCCACTAAACTTAGCTAGTCAGTGCTGAATATTGCTGGTTATCTTGCGATATTGCTGATTAACTTTTCAGTGCTGACAAATAATATTTAACTCATCAGCACCCATTTCTAGTGGGGGGGGAGGAAGTATTTAAGCTCATGCATTGCTAATATTATATTGTTGGAGAACCAAGAACTATCCCCCTTTTTTACTAAGGTGCTCTATGCTTTTTAGAGCGCGCTAAGCGTTAACGTGTGCATGTTATCCTTTGGATGCATTAGCAGTTAGCGCACGCTTTGGTTTAGTGTGCGCTAAACGCGCATTAAATCGCTTAGCACACTTTAGTAAAAGTTTCAAGTTTCAAGTTTATTAAATTTTTGATTGATCGCTTTGTCATATTTTCAAAGCGATGAACATTAATACAAAGTAATAAGAGTGGATACAAAATTACCTTATTAAAACAAAATAAAATTAAAATTACATATAATCTAAAACATTAATTATCGATAATCAATAAATTTATACTATATACCTACTTGACATGACATGAATAAAAGGGAAAAGGGATAAGAAATACAAAATTCAATAAAAAGAGGGGTAGGGTCAAAACATGAGGTTGGGAATTAAGATTGATGCTTCATTGTGTTCATATTTATAAGTACTTAGTCGAAAGCGTCTTTATAAAGGAACGTTTTTAGGTTGATCTTAAATTTATCAATATCTTGTTCATTTCTTAAATAGATTGGCAAGGAATTCCATATTTGTGGCGCTGTAACTGAAAAAATAAAAGAGGGCCTATGTTTCCTTTGCCGTTGCCTGTCGCATGGCCTGCGTTTCCTGGCAGTTGGTGGCGCTTTGCCCTAGCACTGCTTCCAGTACTGCGATTTCGCGCTGAGCGATTTTGATTTCTGCGATTGGATTCTCAAGACCTTTTCCACAACCGTCTTAAGACCGGCTCATTGGATCTTGGATCCCTGAGGAAGGCGTGCTCAGCCGAAACACGTCCCATGTTGGGTCCTCTTTAGATGCATGTGGATTAAGTATCTACTGTTTCTATTGCTTTAGAACATAGAAACATAGAAAGATGACGGCAGAAAAGGGCTACAGCCCATCAAGTCTGCCCACTCTACTGACCCATCCCATTAAGTCTGAGTGCTAATGTCCTAGTTCCTTATCTCGACCCTAGTAAGGATCCCACGTGGATGTCCCATTTATTCTTAAAGTCAAGCACGGTGGTGGCCTTGATCACCTGCACTGGAAGCTTGTTCCAGTGATCTACTACTCTTTCTGTGAAGAAGTACTTCCTGGTGTCACCACTAAATTTCCCTCCTCTGAGTTTAAGCGGGTGCCTCCTTGTGACCGAAGGTCCCTTGGGAACGAATATGTCGTTTTCCACCTCGACACGACCTGTGATGTATTTAAATGTCTCAATCATGTCACCCCTTTCCCTGCGCTCCTCTAGAGTATAGAGCTGCAATTTGCCCAGTCTTTCTTCGTTATGAGAGACCCTTGAGTCCGGAGACCATTCTAGTGGCCATCCGCTGGACCGACTCGGCTCGAAGCACATCTTTACGGTAATGTGGCCTCCAGAATTGCACACAGTACTCCAGATGAGGTCTCACCATGGTTCTGTGAAGTGGCATTATGACTTCAGGTTTGCGGCTGACGAAGCTTCTCTTGATACATCCCATCATTTGCCTTGCCTTGGATGAGGCCCTCTCTACTTGTTTGGCAGCCTTCATGTCTGCACTGATGATTACTCCCAAGTCTCGTTCTTCTGAAGTCCTAGCTAGTGCTTCTCCATTCATCAATAAAATTTTGAATAAACTACAACCAAGGTCCGAGAACACTGAGCTTCCACAGTCTCGTTTGTTTGGAGTTGTTCTTCTTTCTCTGTGGAAACCTGGGTCTTCTTGTTTTTGCTGGCGCTTTCCTTAGACCACTACGCGGATACCCCTGCACATGCTCCGATTTTGCATATACGTGAAAACCAAATACGCATGGGCGCAGCTGGCATGGAGGTAGCCAATGGAAAGGGCCACTGCTACACTGCCCTGCCCTGCATGATCATTTTTCAGGCATACATGAAATCTGAGAAAGGGGGGGGGGGGAGGGAGGGCTGCTGACTGACAGGCCACTGATGGAGGACCTGCTCATTTGGCAGGGCTTGGGGATCCTGCCAACCATGACAGCAGACAATGCTGCAGTTTGGGCTTTCTTTATCATGCACCTGGATTAAATTTAAAAACAATTAAACAGCACAAAATATATATTTCAATTATAATTGCAGTCGCACAAATCCTATCTTCACTTTAAGGTCAAAAAAATAATTAATTTCAAAATATGTCTCTGGAAATGTACAAATTTCTCGTTACCTTTATTAATAGGATTTCAGTAAAATTACATTCTAGCTCAGAATAAAATGTACAAGGATCTAGAATATTCCAGAGAATCTATAGAATGTTGCACGTACATATCTATATACGGTGTGTGTGTATGTACTGTAAACATATAGATACATAGATGGATCATGCCACTGAGTTGGCCACTTACTCATGGCAACATGCAGAGGGAGGAATCCACCCTTTCACGGCAGAGTACAGGAGTTGTTTTCCATTGCCTTCGCCCACCCAGTGTTTGGCACCACTATAAATGCTACAATGCCACGCGCGCTAAACGCTAACGCCTCCATAGAGCTTGCGTTAGTATTTTTCGTTTAGCGCACGCTAAAAACGCTAGCGCACCTTAGTAAAAGGAGCCCCATTCACTGTACCCAATAACAGCCTAAAGCACCTGGTATTCTCAGGTGGTTTCCCACCCAGGTATTAGCCAGGCCCGATATCTCCCTCTTTTATACTTGCCCTTCCCCCCATTTTCCCCGCATCCATTCTCAGCCTTTACTGCACCCAACATCTGGTCTTCTCTTCCTGTCCTTTTCCAGCTCTCCTTCTGTTTCGCTCTCTCCAAAGCTTCTATTCGGTTCATCTCCTCCTTCTTCCACAGAATTAGCTTCCTGTCTTTCTTCTTTTTTTCTACTATTATTACTACAGTGGTACCTTGGATTACGAGCATAATCTGTTCCAGGAGTATGCTCGTAATCCAAAATACTCGTTTATCAAAGCGAGTTTCCCCATAGGAAATAATGGAAACTCGCTTTGATACGTTCCCACCCCGAGGCCAGCGGCGCTGCTCTATCCCCCCCCCCTGAGAACCGGCATTGCTCCCCGAAAGCCCCCCTGCGATCCGGCAGCCCCCCCCCGCGATTGGGTGCCCCCCCGCCGCGATTTGGCACCCCACCCCCCCGCTGCTTCTTACTGTCATCTGGGCCTGGGCACCGGCATTTCCTGTGCGTTGGTGCCGGTGGCCGAAGATCGGCCTCCTCTTCTTGCTGGGCCTTGAGCATCTGCGCTTGCTCAAGGCCTGCGAGTTCACGTTCTCTCTGAGATCTCCGAGAGTCCCTGCTCAATAGAGCTTACAATTTTCTCCCCCTCCCCCCCTCAAGTATATGCCGTTCTATCCAATTACCAGGCAACTGCCACAGTCAGGAAACGAAGGACATAGAAAATATTCGGTAGGACCTATGTGTAATTTGTAAACTGTTTTGGTTATCCCATAGAAAGGCGGTATATCAAGAAAGAAAACCAGAACCAGATCTCATCCATATTCATCGTGGAAATCCTGAAAACGAGGCTGAGTTGTGGACCTTGAGGACTGGATTTAACGACTCTTCCTATAGGGTATAGGGCGGAGTCTCATGAGAGTTCACTATTCACCATTTTAGAAGGTGCTGACTGTGGGACTGAAAGGGAGACTGTTTCTTTCTGCCCTACCTTGGCTACGTTAGCAGTAGTGAAGGCCTTATAAAGGGAAGAGATAAAAAGGTGTTGAACCTTGGGATGGGGTGGGGTTCTCTTAATTTTAGACCTGGTAAGAGATGAGAAGGATTAGAGTTTAGCTCACTTTGATATTTGATGTGGATGGTGGTGATTTAGGCCTTCGTGTCCCTTTAATTTTGGGTTGGGTAGGTCCTATAGATGAGGATTCAAGGAGAATCATTTTGGTTCAAGTGGGAGGCCTTAGTGACCCTTTGCTTTAGCTCTGGAGATAGAATCCCCTGTGCTAAATGCCATTCTTATTTTGGACCATTTCATATATGGGCTTTCAATCACTAGCTAGTTTCCATGTGTGCTATGATCAAGACTGATCTAGGTTTTCCAAAAGTTTAAGATGTACAGGATAAACCATATTCGATCCGGTGTTAAATGGTATTTCAGTATGCATATTAAATTTTGAGCCATTCTTAGGCGATAGGATTGGCACATGTTTTATTGTAGAGACCTCAAAGGGTAGGATTACAACATACACAGCTTTAGAATCATCACAAGGTGGAGGGCTGATTAGAGCCATTGCCTCAGCACCTTGAGATTATGAGTTCAATCCCAACCTGCTCCTTGTGACCCTGGGCAAGTCACTCCATTGCCCTAGATATCACAGTTAGACTGTGACAGATAGAGACAATTATTTAAGAGTACCTGATTACTATTCAGTGTATTATAAGGGACTAGCTGATGGCCCGGCGTTGCACGGGTATTTAATTATAGCAATAACACTGTAAATGGATTCAAATAAAGATACTTTATAGTGGTGAATGAAAATATTTTTTTACTTTATAAAAAGTACAATATTCAAATTATAATGTGAAATATTTGACAAAATGAATACAATACAACTAACACAAAACTTGATTATAAACAACATTTTTAGTTTCACCTCCAGGAGCAAGAACATATACATTATTGGGTGAACCCACCCTTCCCACGTGTGCAGGTGGGCCGCGAGACCCCCAGAACATATCACCCCAGGTAGTGAGGGATCTGCATACCAAGTTTCGTTCAAATCGGTCCCACAACTTTTTACATTTTTTCCATTGATTTGAATGGGTGAAATCTGATTTTCTGTTTGTAGCTCCGCCCACGTGTGCAGGTGGGCCGCGAGACCCCAAGAACATATCACCCCAGGTAATGAGGGATCTGCATACCAAGTTTCGTTCAAATCGGTCCCACAGCTTATTACATTTTTTCCATTGACATGAATGGGTGAAATCCGATTTTCTGCTTGTAGCTCGGCCAACGTATGCAGGTGGGCCGGAAGACCCCCAGAACATATCACCCCAGGTAGTGAGGGATCTGCAAACCAAGTTTCGTTCAAATCGGTCAAGCCGTTTTTGAATTAATGTGAGAATGGCATCTTTTTACATTTTTTCCATTGACATGAATGGGTGAAATGTGATTTTCTGTTTGTAGCTCCGCCCACGTGTGCAGGTGGGCTGCGAGACCCCCAGAACATATCACCCCCGGTAGTGAGGGATCAGCATACCAAGTTTAGTTCAAATCGGTCCCACAGCTTTTTACATTTTTCCCATTGACTTGAATGGGTGAAATCTGAAGTTCTGTTTGTAGCTCCGCCCACGTGTGCAGTTGGGCCGCGAGACCCCTAGAACATATCATCCCGGGTAGTGAGGGATCCGCATACCAAGTTTCGTTCAAATCGGGCAAGCCGGTTTTGCGGAGGCAGTTTTTACATTTTTTCCATTGACATGAATGGGTGAAATCTGATTTTCTGTTTGTAGCTCCGCCCAGGTGTGCAGGTTGGCTGCGATACCCCCAGAACATATCACCCCAGGTAGTGAGGGATCTGCATACCAAGTTTCGTTCAAATCGGGCAAGCCGTTTTTGCGTTGGCAGCTGTTTTACATTTTTTCCATTGACATGAATGGGTGAAATCTGATTTTATGTTTGTAGCTCCGCCCACATGTGCAGGTGGGCCGTGAGACCCCCAGAACATATCACCCCAGGTAGTGAGGGATCGGCATACCAAGTTTCGTTCAAATCGGGCAAGCCGTTTTTGCGTTGGCAGCTCTTTACATTTTTTCCATTGACATGAATGGGTGAAATCCGATTATCTGTTTGTAGCTCCGCCCACGTGTGCAGGTGGGCCGCGAGACCCCCAGAACATATCATCCCGGGTAGTGAGGGATCTGCATACCAAGTTTCGTTCAAATCGGTCAAGCCGTTTTTGCGTGATCGCGGCACATACATACATACATCCGATTTTATATATATAGATTAAGAGATTGGGATGTGTATAAACCACTTTGGGAGAATCTCTTCATGGAAAGGGCAGTTAACAAATCCGAGAAAGGAAATCAAAGTTCAGGAAGAGGCAGTACAGACATAATAAAGGGCTTTCAGAAATAACCCCCCCAAATATAATCACACAGCGAGCGCTGGGGTGGGATTGTATTTCTGAATGGGAAGCCAGCATTATTCTGAATGAGAGCTGGCAAGTAGAATCCAGTCATGACTAGCTGTCAACTAGCTGAAGGTATTTTGTTATTGTTCACGGTTTCAGACTTCGGTTATGAATTTGATTTCATTTTTTAATTTAATGTACCACAATCTACAATCAAGTACTTTAGCAGTGTTAGGTGGGTTTGATAATAATGCATCTTCCCTATTTTCTTACTAAGTTCCAACATCCGTGCTCTTCCAAATCGCCCTCTCTGTTGACGTCCTTCTCCTGTCTCCACTGCACTTTCAAATATAAAGGAGCCAGGAATATTCACTGCATTTTAATATTAATCGTACCTCAGCAGTCTGATACAAGGAATAACAGGAGTAATGAGTGGGAGGTTGCCATAGTAATATCATTTAATCTGATAGACTAACAGTAGATAAGAAATAGCGCCATTAGCGAGAAGAAATAAAGAGATGGCAAAGCAATCCAGGATATGGAAAAAGTCAGTTCCTGTACAACTTATGATGCCAATAAAATAATACTTGATTGATGTCTACGTGACCAATGGAAGTATTTTACTGATGTAAGAGAAGCAGATTTGTCTTTCTTTGTGTGGTTATGGGAAAAAAAAAAACAACACCTGAGAAAGAAACATGAAGATCTGTCAAATGCGTCTTTGCACAAACCCAATTATGGTAAAACAGAGATCGAGAAGGAGATGGTGTGGGGGAAGGGTAGTTGAATTTTCAAATGCATGTTCCTGGGTACAAAAAAAATGCCCTATTCTTAGCCTGGTATGTGAGCAAAATGCTGGGGATAATTTCATAAAACTTTTTCCGAGTATAAAGTACGCTTTAAAGATGGAAAAATCATTGTTGCTTATCTATAATAGGTGTTTTCTAGAAACAGAAGCATTGATCAGGCACACAAGTGGGCGACATTATCACATATTGCCTGGTTGCAGCAGCTCTCTCAGGGCTGAGAACACAGCAGTTCTGAGCCCTTCCGGTGCACAGTGGTCTCCTCAGCTCCTCGGTTAGTCCTAAAGCTCAACACATTTAGGCAATTGCTGGGAGAAGCGGAAGGGATTGTGTTAGGGTTACCAAATGTCCGGGAAAACCTGGACATGCTCTCTTTTTAGAGGACTGCCCGGGTGCCCAGAGGGATTCCCAAAACCCTGAAGTTTGTCTGGGTTTTGAAACATCTCAAGCTTGGAGCCATATCTAGAAGGTCTCTGTGCATGGGTGGACGTCGACGTGATGATGTCACATGCATGCATGTGATGTCATCGTGCCGATGTCTGTGCATACACGGAGGTCCTTCAGACGAGATTCGTGTGGGGGTGGCGCTGGGGCTGGGCAGGGCCAGGCGTCCATAAAGCTCTTGGGAATTATTCTAGACTAGTCTTATAGCCCGTTACATTAACGGGTGCTAGAATATATGTGTGTGTGTCTGTCTTTATTTTTTTTTTCTCTCTCCTTAGCCGCTTTCTGTATTTCTGTCTTTCTTTCTTTCTTTTTATTTTTTTTTTTTTTCCTTGGCTGTCCACCACCACCCCTTGCCTGCTCCCCCTGTCCATTCTCCCTTCCTTTTACCTCTCCTGTGTCCTCCACCACCCCATCACTGCTCACCTTATCCAGCAGCAGCCCTTCTCCCTTTGTTTTACCTCCCTCTGTCCATCATCACCTCCTTCCTGCTCCCCCTGTCCAGCAGTAGGCCAGCCTTCATTTTTCTGCCCCCCCTGTCCATCAGCACCTCTTCCCCTGTCCATCAACCCCTTTTTCCTGCTCCCCCTGCCCAGCAGTACGCCTCCCTTCCTTTTTCTGCCCCTCCATTTCCGTGTGCTGCAGCATTTCCCTCCTACCCCACTTCCCTGTGCAGCATTTTCCTCCCCCCCCATACCTTCCTCCTTACCTCCATGCCCTACCATTCTCTCCCCCTCTGCTCCCTTTCCTCCTTCAACTTCATCGGGCAGCAGCAGCAGCAGCAGCATTTATAATTAATTGCTGTTGCCGGCTTCAGGTCTTCCTCTCTGGCAGGTCCTGTCTTCATGAAAACATGAAGTAGGCAGGACCCGCCAGAGAGGAAGGCCTGAAGCCGGCAACAGCAGCGAATTTTAAATGCTGCTGCCTGAAGAAGCCAGGCCTTATCCACAAAGCTGTAGGGGAGGGGAGGGTTTTAAAAGATACAGTGGCGGCGGTGGTGCTGGGGGGTTTGAAAAGCAATCGGCCGTGAAGAATGCCACCTGCATACTTCACGGCCGATGGCTTTTCAGGACTTTAAAAACTTGCCTGTTTTATTTTTAAATGCCGTCCTGGCTCGGCCGCCGCAGCCTGCAGCTGCAATGCTTTTTCGGATGGTTTGTTTTTACTCTTTTTACTTAATATGAAATGAAACTCCCAAATTCTATTCTGTCTGTCTAGAACAGGGGTGCCCAACACGTCGATCGTGATCGACAGGTCGCTCGCTCAGGCGACCCCAGTCAATCGCAGAGCGGGTTCCGTTCTTCCCTTCTCTTTTTTCCCCTCCTGACTGGCCTGCTCCTGAATTCTGCTGCTGCCTCCGCTGCTCAACATTAAAAAAAAAAAAAAACCCGGCTTGGAGAATTTATGCTCCGGGAGCTAACGTGTGCTTGTACCGGCTTCCCTTCTCTTCCCTCTGAAACTGGAAGTTATGTCCGGGGGGGGGGGGGGAGAGAAGGGAAGCCGGCACGCACATGTTAGAGCCCCGTTCACGGGCTAAAGTGGGAGATAGGTCAGTGAAGCTTGTGATTTGCTCTTCTTGCTGCCAGGTCCTGCCTACTTTCTGTTTCCTCAAAGGCAGGACCCGGCAGCATTTCTCCCAATAGGTCGATCTTGGGCCGATCAGCCTTCCTCTCCCTGACGTCAATTCTGCTGTCGGAGAGGAAGTTCTGGCCAGTGGAACTTCCTCTCCGACAGCAAAATTGACGTCGGGGAGAGGAATGCTGGTGGGCCCGAAGTAAGGAGAGCTTGGCCGGCGGTGGGCGGCTTTGGGGGCCTGTTATCCGATGGCAGCGGCAGCAGCAGTGGCTTGGGGGAGGGCAGGGAGGGAGAAAGAGGGCAGGCAGGGAGACAGAAGGAAAGAAGAGAAACAGAAAAAAAGAAAGGGGGCATGAAGAGAGAAAGAAAGAGAGGGCAGGGAGAGAAGAAGAAAACGTTGGGGGGGCGGGAATGAGGTCAGGAGGAGAGGAAGCATACAGGCTAAAAGAAGGGAAGAAAGATTGGATGCACAGTCAGAAGAAGAAAGTGCAACCAGAGACTCATGAAATCACCAGACAAGGTAGGAAAAATGATTTTATTTTAAATTTAGTGATCAAAATGTGTCTGAATTTATATCTGCTCTCTATATTTTACAATATGGTCCCCTTTTACTAAACCGCAATAGAGGTTTTTAGTGCAGGGAGCCTATGAGCGTCGAGAGCAGCGCTGGGCATTCAGCGCAGCTCCCTGCGCTAAAAACTGCTATCGTGGTTTAGTAAAAAGGGAGGGGGTGGGTATTTATCTATTTTTGTATGGTTGTTACTGAGGTGACAGTGCATAGAGTCATCTGCGTTGACCTCTTTGAAAAAACCCCGGAATAGGAATGATAATTAACAATTCTATGCGTACAGTGTGCGTTGTGTTTTTAAAAAATTTTATTGTTGGTAGATCATTTTGACTTGGTCATTTTAAAAGTAGCTCGCAAGCCCAAAAAGTGTGGGCACCCCTGGTCTAGAAGCAGGAAGCAAAAAGAGCATTAACCCCTTAAAAGCACTTTTGCAAGAGAAATCTAATTGATCTGGCATTTAAACTTTCAGGCAGAACAATGTAACTTTCTAGTGGTTTTCTGTAATAGGGTAAAAGAAGGTAATTCGATGCAGTTGACTTTCTCTCTGATATTCAGTTCACTGTAGTCAGCAATTTTTTTTAACACCAGCCACCACAGGCTTTTTATGCCTGCGTATTCAGTGCCAGGCTATACCTGGTCACCAGCACTGAATATTTGGGTAGATCAGTGTTTATCCAGGTACTAGTACAGATATCCAGACCAGTAACAGATAATTACCTGGATAAAATTAAGATAGTCTGTCCTAATTTTAACCAGATAGTTACTAGAGAACGACATGGGGACAAATTTTTCCCCGTCCCTGTGGGAACTCATTTTACCATCCCGTCGAGTTCTTTTCCTGTCTCTGTCCCATTCCTGCCAGCTCTGTCCTCATCTACACAAGCCTCAAACACTTTAAAATCCTAAGTAGCAACATTCTAGAGCTCAGATTGTGATGTCATAATGCCTCATTCCACCAATGCCTAAGCTCTGTCCTCATCTGCACAAGTCTCAAACACTTTAAAATCATGTGTTCAAGGCTTGTGCGGTTAAGGCAGAGCTTGCAGGAATAGGGCAAGGACAGGAACAGTGACAAAACTCACAGGCACGGGACGGGGACAAATTTGTCCCCGTGTCATTCTCTATTACCGGTACACAGGCTCAGATTCTGTAAACTGCTCCTAAATTGGCTGGCACCTAGAAAAATGGCACTGGCCACATGTGAATCACAGTTAGGCACCGTTAGCAGAATTGTGGCCTAGGAAAAAAAAACCTAGGCACCAGAAATGGAGGCCAGGGTTTTTATAGGCCTACATTTCTGGGGCCTAAGTTTTTTGGAGAGTCGTGCATAGCGGCTTCTAGTGATGCCGAAGGCCATCTCCGCCCCGAAACAATCCAACTTTAAGCTCGGGCGCTGCTACGAGCCATGCTGTAGGCATGACTCCGGTGCCTCACCTGGTAGGCACATAGCGGAACCTACTTTTTAGTTTTTAATGCATTTCTAATTGTTTTTAAATGTTGCGGTCAATTACCGTGCCAATTAAAGCAGTTAAGTTAAGCGCTAGTCGGCGCAATCTAACTTTCAGCGCCATTTACAGAGCATGGTCCACAGAGCACAATCACATCTGTTTTTAGAAAAAAAACAACAACTAGACAGACACCTTGGGGACTGGATTTTTGTGCTTGTTCCATAAAACGTCTAAACTTGGATTCAGTCATCCTGTCAGAAATGCCCTTTCCACGTAAGCGCATAAAGTTAGGACAGAAAGGGGGCAAGATTCAGCCTGCAGAGGTAAGCGGCTTGTAATCTGCTTCCAGCTCTGGGGCATGCATATTGATTATCTGGGTATGCGCGTTGACCCAGAAGTTAACCAGGCACTAAATGATTTTCAGACTGGCGCTTGATGAACTCAGCATAAAGTTAGGACAGCCTTTTTTTCTGTCCTAACTATATACACTCATTTGACCGCTTAGAGGACAGAATTTTGCCACTAACCAGCTAAGTGCTGGCTCCACTACTGCTCCACCCATGGACTGACCCTAGCCTGTTAAGGAATGGCCTGTTTTTGGAGATATTCAGCGTAATGACTGTTGATGAATACTTAAAAATTATCGGAACCAGACGTCACGATATATTCTCAGTAATGGCTCCTCTTACCTGGAATTCTCTGCCTTTATATATAAGAGAAACAAAAGACCTCAAAATATTCAAAACCTATTTAAAAACTTTTCTTTTTAAAGCTTCCTTTAATCTTTAAACAAAATTTTTCTTAATAATTTTATCCCAAACCCCATGTTTTTTCCTTTTATGGCTTTTCCTTTCTTCTCATCTGAAGAACAACAATTTTGTAACTTTTACCCTCCCTTTTTCCTTTCCCTATGTACCTGAGTATGTTTGGTTTTTTTCTCCTTTTTAAAAAAACTGTACAACTTATATTTTATTGTTATTCGCTTAGTATGTAATAAGTGATTTATCAAATTTGATTAAACTTGAAACTTGGTGGCTGGCCAGCTCCGTGGCGCTTAACCAAGCAGGAGCCTCTCAGCTCACATGCTCGGCCATTCAATGCAGGCGGCCGCACTTGCCCCAGCATTGAATATCTGGGTTAGGTCAGATAGCAGCTGGAAGCGGCTTACAAACTGCTTGAATATTACTCCCCGTGTTTTTCTAAGTTCAATGTTCATTTATGGCTTTTCTATTTTTGGCATATTTTAGTTATTGTAATTGTCCTTACTTTTTTCTATGCAACATTGATGATTACCTTCGAAAGGCAGATAAGCAAACAGAAATAAACAAACCTTGCACCACCATAAGAATGATCTAAAAGAGAATATCGCCAATAAGCTTACAATCATCTCAAATTAAGTAACTTCTTTGAATCGCGTCTCAAATTGTTACGTAGCTTCTTGGATTGCTGTAGAAAATTGACAGAACTGTAAGTTGTGAATAAAAATAATAACATTTTCCACTGCTCCCTTTTCAGTGTCTGTCATATACATCTGACAAAACTACTATTAAGCCTCTGAATTTCTGGAAAGGTTCCATGTAGATGTCTGACATACTTAGACCGCAGAGCGTTCCGTCTAGGAATGGTTCTATATGCAAACTGTTCTTACGAGTGGCGACAAAGAGCTAAGATTTCAAAGTGCTTGTCACGAGTGAATGGTGCCATTTGCTAAACACCCCTCCCCCTTAAGGATCTGAATGAGTTTACTTGATGATTTATGAACGACTGGCAGAGAAAACCAAAAAAACTCTGTGGAGTGACGATGTTCCTAAATGGACTTTATTTGAAAGTATCAAAGTTCCAAAGGTACACCAAAATCATAAACATAAAATAATTCCATCCACATAAAAGTAAATCATCCACATAAGAGCCTTAAAGGACCTAGTCCGCTAAGGATACAGGACCCAACACGGTCCGCGTTTCGACAAAAAGTCTTCTTCAGGGGTCCCTGGGGGTCCTATAAAGGTGAGTACGTGGGAAACAATTGTGTGGTGAGCCGGAAGTGAGACACTGCTTGCATTTGCAATGGAAAGGCTGGCAGAGCACAACAGATCCATGAGTCAGTGACTTACGGCCTCTTTTACAAAGCCTCGCTAGCGGCTGCCTCGCGGCAACAGCCCCGAAGCCCTTTAAATCTCTTTGGGCTTCAGGGCCGCTAGCGCGGCTTTGTAAAAGAGGCCGTTAGTCATCCCGTAACAAAGGCTGCAGAAACACGCAGAACTTGGGGATGGTCGCCGCATCCATGGCTACAATAAGAGGCAGAGCAAGGGAACCATCGGGGGGGGGGGGCTGATGCTTTGCGTGGCGCCCGAAACAGGAGATACCTAGAAAAAGGGCAATTGCCGCGTGTCCATCAGCTTCAGGTGCCGCTTAAAGAAATGGCGGCTACCGGTGACTCACGACGAACTTACGCGCTGGTAATGTCGGCCAGGGTTTTCCAGTACCCAGGTTCATCGTAGAATTGCGCCTAGCGACTCTTAGGCCCTCTTTTACAAAGGCGCGCTAAGCGTTTTAGTGCGCAATTAGCGTGTGCTAAATCAACGTGTGCACTAACCGCTATCACGCGTCCATGTGATTATCACGCGCTAAAATGCTTGGTGCGCCTTTGTAAAAGAGAGGGTTAGTGGCACCTAAGGCCAACTCTGCCCCTAAATACGCCTCCTTAGGTGTACGGCATTACTAAGCACCCTGGTGTTAGCCACCAGGCCCAAATGCAGTACCTAGGTTTTTAAAAAATTGTTTTTTAATCTGCTTTTAAAGACGTGATCAATTATCTAAGGGAACCGTTCAGCTCAGCGAGGTTTAACCAGGTACTGCCCAGTTAAACCCTTTTGACTACTGACCCTGTTAAAATAAGAGTATTCAGAATTAAAAAAGAAAGCCGTGCAGTAGTATAAATTGTTGTATGGATATTTGAATAAAAAACAAAAAACTGGTCTTAGGGATATTTGGAGCATTGAGATCAAGCACCAAATTTCTGCTTCTCAATGGCCACGACTTTGGTCTTGGAGATTAAAAATTACAAGGTCAGCATCTATGAGACAAAACTTGGTTCTTTTTGTTGCATAGAGCTTTTTGGACCCCAGCTCGTTTACAAAAGTTGGACAGCTCTAGGTCTAATAGATGCTGGCATTGTAATTTAGATGCTGGGACTCTAGATCATTTACTTTTTTTCTGTCCCTTTGTCAATGCCTTTTGGAAGTTAATTTGGTCCCAAATTAATTCAATGTTAGAAAATCATGTTGCCCTATCCTATGATACTATTTTATTTGGAACGTCTATGAGATTCAAGAGTCAAATTTCAGCAAATAACAATAAACTTTTGTTAATACTGACGGGGGTTGCCATTCAACATATTACTGGAAATTGGGAGGACTAAACTTAATTATACTTTTTGGTGGAATTCTGTCTGTCATATTTATAAAATGGAGAGAGTGCTTGCTATACAGCAAGGAAATTATAATAGTTTCAAAAAGATTTGGGGGCCATTGATTGCATATTCTAATGATTAGATACCTTGGACACCTTTTTATTACATAGGACTATATTTAATGTGGGGATGGGGAGGTATGTTATGTGATTTAATGGGTTTATTCCTGATGAATGGGATGGGTGGGGAGGGGTCTTTTTTATATGCATTTGACAATAATTGTTAGAATGTCAAGTGATTTGTACGAATTATTTGATTGAATTTTGTACACTTGTTGCAAGAGTTAAAACAATAAAGAATAAAAAAAAAAGAAAGACAATAACAGTTCTCCCACTCCTCCATAAGCTGACTCAAAAAAAAAAGTAGCCGGGTCATATTGAGCCACAGTAGTCAACATTTTTTTTACACGACACTCACCACGGCCAAAATAAATCCTCCCCAGAAATGAAGCAGCAGTATCTGAATAGTGGCTGAACTAGGGTTGCCAGACTTTCCAATCGGAAAATCTGGACCCTCCTAGACCTGCCCCCCCAGGCCCGCCCAGTTCTGCCCATCCCCGCCCTGCAACACCCTAATCCCGCCCCCCAGTCCTGTCCCAGCCCCGTCCCCCGCTGCCCGCTCTTGTCGGGCATGAGGAAGTCCACGCATGCGTGGAATTCCTCCCCGCCCAATGCGATTTGAGGAGGCTTTTCAAAACTCGGACCAAGTGCTGGGTTTTGAAAAGCCATCCGGGGAAATCCGGACGTCTAGTAACCGTAGACCAGGGATCTCAAAGTCCCTCCTCGAGGGCCGCAATCCAGTCGGGTTTTCAGGATTTCCCCAATGAATCTGCATTGAAAGCAGTGCATGCACATAGATCTCATGCATATCCATTGGGGAAATCCTGAAAACCCGACTGGATTGCGGCCCTCAAGGAGGGACTTTGAGACCCCTGGTCTAGACTGAACTGAATTTCTGGCTGCAGTGCTGAGGCATTAACAATATAACAGGGTGCTTATATTGACATACAGAATACGGATACTGACATGTGCATGTGCATGTTAATATTCTGGCCGAGCACGTTTCGTAATTGTGCCAAAAAAAAAAAGTCAGAGAGCGTAAATGCATTCAGTAAGACTTATATTCCGCTATTTTTCAATTCAGATTTAGATCGGATTACAACAAGAAGACCCTGGAGTTCCTAGGCTTGAAAATTCAAGTTTTCCCAGATGTTAGCAAAGAAACTCAAAATCGTAGACGACAATTTCTTTTATTGAAACCAGGTGTTGCTCAGTTGGGCGGCATTTTCTTCTTGCGTTTTCCATGTAAATGTATAGTAAGGCATCGTGATAATAAATATGTGTTTTTTTTGAACCGGCTCAACTTACAACTTTCTTGACGCTGAAACGCCTGGAAAAGGAAGGAACAGCGGACTAGCTTAATAGAATATAAGCTCCTGGATCCAGTCACTAGATACCTTTTTCTTGCATAGAATTTATCTTATGAATTTCTTTAATATTCACTCATAAACTCTTGGATCAAAATGAGAACTTGAGATTGTTTGAATAGAGAAGTTATTGGGAAAGTTTCTTTTTCTTTTAAAATCTTGTATAATCATATAATCTTTCTGTACAAAATGATTGATTTTGTTAAAATGTAAAATTGCTAAATAAAAAAAAGAAGACCCCGCTACAGTAAGGAGAGCATATATTCTTAAAAATGATTGCACAAAGAGATAAAATATCAAGAATAATATTTATCAAAAAAGTACGTCTTTAAAAATAATAGACACATTCAGGCTTTTTATTTCTAAAGGAAGACTGTTCCATGTCTGGACTACCTGATAAGAAAACAATCGTACCAGCCTACTCTTACTAATTACTCTAAAAACAGTTTGAATACAGGGCAGGACATGGGCGGGGCTCCCACTTACACATGCTAATTACAGCATACGGTAAGTTATGAGCATCCCTGCTGAACTGAGGTGCCCACGGCTGGTGCAAGTACAGGGGCAAAAAGGTTAGGCACGTTGATAGTGAGTTACGCTAGTGTTCCACAAGGAAGCCTGGACCCCCAGCTGCTGTTATAGGATAGGCTCTCGCTCTGTGGCAACTGAGGCCCGGATTCTGTAACCGGCACAGTTGTCGGCAGCCGCCTTAAAAGGGGCCGCTGATCGCGTGTCAGTTACGCAATGGTACTGGCTACAGAATTGTGTCTCCAGCAAAGGTAGATGCCGGAAATGTAGGCCAGGGTTTTCCTACCTATGATGTGAATTGTGCCTCCATAGACACTTTAGGTTGCCTAACACCACTTAGGGCGTTAGCCACACACACAGTGGCGTTAGGTGGCGCAAAGCACCTATGGAGATGCAATTGTCATTGGTTGGTGCCTTGAAATTCAGTTAAAAACATCATTTCAATGGCATTTTTTACTGAGTTTGGGTGCCTACTGGCGCCGCTTAGAGAATCCGGGCCTGAGTGCCTAAAGGAAGATCCCCACTTATAAAACTGGTGATATTCAGCTGCTATCCAGGAAGCTTTTCCAGATTGCCCTTAGGCAGGGTTACCAGATTTTTGTCCAGAGAAACCTGGACACATGGCCCTGCCCCCATTCCACCCCTAGCCAGGCCCTGTTCTGCTTCCAGCCCCGCCCCCATTCCGCCTCTAGCTCCGACCCCATTCTGCCTCTAGCCACACCCCCACAAAGCCCCATCTTTGTTTTCTGACCTCCCGACCGCGTCTGGAGGGTCTCTGAGTATGCACAGATGCGTGCGACATCATCCACGCATGCTCCGAGGCCCTCCAGATGTGGCCGGGAGGTCAGAGGTTTCCAAAACCCAGACAATCTACTAAGTTTTGGAAAGTCTGTCCGGCCACCCAGTCCTCTAAAAAGAGGACATGTCCGGGTTTTCCTGGACGTCTGGTAACCCTACACTAAGCTCCAAATGGTACACTGCCACAGGTGGTCCTAGCCTCCTCATCTGAGGGGCAACTTAGCCTAGCAACTTTTCTGAGGGGCTGGGTCAGTGATCTAGGTCAATGAGCTTTTGCATGCAAATCTGTCTCTCACTGCGGATATCCTAACAGCCAGAGACTGGCTGAGTGTGCCCCAGGAGCTGAGTTGAGAACCACAGGTCTAGAACCGTAAACTAACCTGGTTTACAGAAAAACCCTAAAAAGACTATCCCTGAAACTGAATATGGGATATGTTTACTCGGCTCTGGTACTGGGAAAGAAGAAAGCACAAACATGGCTCATTATTTCTGTATTTTGGAAGTCCCATACATAGTGTGATCATATGGCTCCAGAAAAAAGGGGACGGATTGAGACATCCGGGTTTTACTTCCATTGAAAGCAACCAAGATGTCTCAATCTGTTCTCCGTACTTCCATTGCTTTCAATGGAAGTAAAACCCGGATGTCTCAATCCGTCCCCTTTTTTCTGGAGCTATATGGTCACACTACCCATACAGCACTGGGAATATTTTTGGATTTGGCATTCTACGACCTGCCAGTTGGGCTCCCTTATCCAGGGCTAGTGTTAGCGGGGTGCAAATGGGACAATTGCTCTGGGCCTCCATGATGTCTTGGCAGCCAGCATTTTTAACACCAGTCCTCCCCTTATTTTCCCACATCTAATTGCTCTAAGCAGGGGGGATTCAGTTTGCAGCTGCCTACAGTTGATAGGGAGACGTTCACTTAGCTTTTCAAGCCATTTTTCTGCTGTTAACATCAATCATTGGATCATTTTGCCAGTGGCAGCCTCCATGCTAACCATCTGACATTTGAATTTACTGTATATGGAAAGATGAATGCCCCTTTGTCAATTTATATCAGTCATCTAAATGCAGACAGCTTGAAATGATCCCTTCTGATCCAAAAGTCTAGAAGACATATGAAAAAATAAGTTTATTTTATTTGTGATCCAAGCTTTTATGACTACTGGAGTAAGAAAAATCCAAGTTTTTTTTTTTTCTACAACTAATCTTCACATCCTCTGAGAAAATATTTTATAAGGTCAACACAGATAAAACTCAGAAATTGAGCCTATTCCTTAATTCCTGATATCATTAGCTTATGTTTATCACCTAATAAAGACTAAAGAGGCCAGTGTTCCTGGCATTAGGTTCCTAACTTTGACATCTAAGCTCTTTATCTTGGCTTCTGAAAATTTATTAGGCCCGAGTTCCTAAATCTGTTCTTGGTTTCACTAGGCCTCTAAATTTAAGAGCCTAAAACATGGCTGGAAACATGGGTGGATATAGGATGAGGGGAAAAAAAGAAGTACTTAGCACTAAATCCATTATCACAACTTAGTAAGGACCCCATAACCTTTTTGAAAACTGGTATAAGAAATGTTTCTTGGTATGCATTCAGATACATTTTGATGGCAATAATAGTCTTAAGCAGGATATAAGGGGGGCACATAACCCAACATCTACGAGAAACCCCCTTGCCTAGGAAACCTGAAAAGATACCAGTATATATATATATATAAAAATGAAGTTGAAGGATATAAAAATGCTTCAGAGTTACAGTAAAAAGAATATTGTTTGGTTAGAAGTTTGATCCAGCTACATCCTGTTACATTAACAGAAAAGAGGACGTGCCTAAGGGATCAGATCAGTGTGCCCTAAATCAGTATTTCTCAACTTATACAAGCCTAAGTCCAACAAATATCAACTGAGTACCCCCGCCCAAGCTCCGCCCCAGACTTACCCATGCTCCACCCCTGATCCCACCCCCATAAAAATAATACTAATTGTAATGCAATTTCTTCTATTCATTATTCATACAAACACACAATATAATCTTATTAATTCATAATGGTAACCACAAAATTTAAAAAACACAAAGCACACTGTACACAGAGGAAATGTTAATTATCATTTATATTCGGGGGGGTTTTCAAAGAGGTCAAGGCAGATGACTTTAAAATATGCAATGTCACCTCAATAACAACTATAGAAAAATAGACAAATATAGTGCAAAATATAGACAGCAGATATAAATTCTCAAAACTGTCACATTTCAATCACTAAATTGAAAATAAAATCATTTTTCCTTTGTTGTCTGGTGATTTCATGAGTCTTTGGTTGCACTTTCTTCTGACTGTGCATCCAATATTTATTTCTTTCTGCCTCCGGCACGCTTCCTCTCCTCCAGACCTCATTCCGTTCCCCAACCAACATCTCTCTCTGTCCTCCATGAGTACAACTTTTCTTCCTCTCTCCTTCACCCCTATTGGCAACATGTCTCCCTCTCTTTCTCACTGTCCATCTGTCTTTCTCTCATTCCCTCCCTTGCTGCAAGAGGAGTGGGGAAAGAGAGAGAGATCCAGGGTGCATCTCTCCCACCCCCTCTACTGCCACATCCAACATTTCTCCCTCATCCTCCGGATCAAATGCAGCATTTTTCACCACTGCCCACCAGCCCCATGCCCATTTCTCCTTCTCTCACCTCTCTGCAGCACAAAGCCACATCTCTCCCTCCATCACTATGTCCAACATTCCTCCCCCTTGCATCCCCTTCAATCTGTCCCTCTGTTTCCTCTCCACCACCATATCCAACATTTCTCTCTATCATCTTTCTATTCCCCATGCATCTCTACCTCACTCCTCTCTATATATATGCTCAATTTTCCTCTTTCTTCCTTTCCCCAAGTGCACAATCTCTTTCCCTCTCACTCACACACTCATGACCAACAATTCTCCCTTTCTATTCCCTCCCTCCTATGTCCCAAGTTAGTGCCTCCTTCTTCCCTTTCTTCTGTGTCCCATGTTCATGCCCCCTCCCTTCCTTTTGTGTGCCTAGTTTGTGCCCCCTTCTTGCCTTCCAGCCCATGTCCCATTGTGCTCCTCCCCCCTCCTTTCTCCCTATGTCCCAGATCATGTCCCCTCTCTCCCTTACTTGCTCGCTCCAGGGCCACACTCGTTTCCTTCAGGGCCGTCCAGCTGGGCTGCTCCTTCTGAATTCAGCGGCAATTGTTGCAGGGACTCACAGGCTGCGGCTCACATGCTGCACATGGCTGACCCACAAGCCTTACCTCTGACATCAGTTGAAGGCAGGAAGGAACAGACCACCTGGAAGAAGGTAACTGCTGACCCGCGGGAAGGCTTAACTCCGTTGTCAGCTCTGATATCGGAGGGAAGCCTTCTGGGTAGGTTTTGGTAGAGGGGGCGGACAGGAAGGAGGGCATGAGATCCCCAGTGGCTGCAGCAGCTTTGGTGGAGGGGGGGGGGGCGGAAGGATAAGGAGAGCATGGAATCCTTGGTGGTGGTGGCCATTAAGGAGGAAGGGGGTTGGAATACCCACGCAGTGCACAAACCTCCAATAAGTGGCTCGCCTACTCCTAAGGGTATAGGTACCCCATGTTGAGAATCACTAACCTAAATCTCTTTTTCCTTAAAGGACCCACGGCAACAAGAGGGGCATCCGTTGAAAATCAGGGGTGGGAAATTTCATGGCGAAACCAGAAAATATTTCTTCACCGAAAGGGTGGTTGATCGCTGGAATAATCTTCCACAACAGGTAATTGAGGCCAGCAGCGTGCCAGATTTTAAGAAAAGATGGGATTGGCATGTGGGATCTCTTCGTGGAGGTAGTTAGGGGGTGAGCCATTAGTGTGGGCTGACTAGATGGGCCGTGGCCCTTTTCTGCCGTCATGTTCTATGTTTCTTTGTTTAAATGAACGTTGTTACAAGATGTGCAATTCACTGAAATAGAACACCCCCTTTATTGCTGACAGGAGCGAAATTAAGTAGCATGTGATAACTAGGTCATTATTATTGCAAGAGTGGGGATTGGTACCGGAGGAATGGAGAAGGGTGGATGTGGTCACTTTCCACAAAACTGGAAGTAAGGAAGAAGTAGGGAATTTCAGGCCGGTAAGTCTGACTTCTATAGGAAGCAAATTAATGTAAACGCTTTTAAAAATGAGAATGGTGAAGTTTCTGGAATCCTGTGGATTACAGGACCGGAGGCAATGTAGATTGACTAGAGGTAGGTCTTGTCAGACAAATCTGATCAATTTCTTTGACTGGGTGACCAAAGAATTGGATAGAGGGAGTGTGTTAGATGTGGTATATTTAGATTTTAGCAGAGCCTTTGACAGTGTTCCACACAGAAGTCTAATAAATAAACTGAGTGCATCCCAAAGTGATGGGCTGGGTCAGGAACTGGTTGAGTGGAAGGCGACAGAGAGTAGTGATTAATGGAGATCGCTCTGAGGAAAGGGAGGTTACCAGTGGTGTGCCTCAAGGTTCTGTTCTTGGGCCTGTTCTGTTTAACATTTTTATAAACGATATTGCTGCAGAGCTGTTGGGTAAGATTTGCCTCTTTGCGGATAATACCGAATTCTGCAATAGAGTAGACATCTGAGATGGTGCGAATAACGTGAAGAAAGACCTGGCGAAGCTTGAAGAATGGTCTGAAATTTAGCAGCTAAAATGTAATGATAAGAAATGCAAAATCATGCATTTGGGCTGCAAAAACCCGAGGGAACGGTACAGTTCAGGGGGGAAGAACTTATGTGCACGACGGAAGAGGGGGACTTGGGTGTGATTGTATGTGATGCTCTTAAGACCACACAGGTTGAAAAGGTGAGGGCGAAAGGTAGAAGGATGCTAGGGTGCATAGGGAGAGGTACGGCCAGTAGGAAAAAGGAGGTATTGATGCCCCTGTCCAGTTGCGTAGCGAGGGTGAGTGACACCCCTTCCCCCCCCTCTTCTCTGCCCACCCCTGATCCTTCCTGACCCCCTCTGCTGTGCACGTGTCCCTTCCCTCAGGCTAAGAAGTGATGTCAGAAAGAGGCGATACCGACGTGGACAGCAAGTTTGTAATGCTGCTCGTGCAGGGAGAATTAGAGGTAAGAGGGAGGTGAGGAGATAAGAGGTACGGTGGGGTGAACTAAAGGCTCACGTGCGGCATGGGAAGGTGTGAGTGGACAGAGAGGAGGAGAGGTGCCAGTGCCCCTACCAAGATGGCATCCGGGGCGGTTCGCCCATCCCCTTACTATGCCACTGTATCTACGAGGATCATTTCATAAATAATGCACACTATTTTTTATTTTTATTAACGCTTTTTTTTATTTTTTTCAAGTATTTCTTTACAATCCTTCAATATAGTGCTCCTTTTACTAAGGTGTGATGGCTGTTTTAGCGCGCGCTTAGCGCATGCAGAATTGCTGTGCGCGCTAGACGCTAATACCACAATTGAGCTGGTTAGCTCTAGCTTCGTAGCATGGGTTTAGCGCGTGCTAAAATTCTGCGCGCGCTAAAAAACGCTATCGCAGCTTAGTAAAAGGAGCCCAGAGTCTCCGTGCTTTGCAATGACCGAGTCCCAGTGTCCGGGAAGCTTCCTTATTCCATCCAAGACACCGTTTTGGTTCAGTTGCTGAATGGCTTGGGTACCGGCGGAAGAAAGCTCTTCCAGAGATGCAAAACGATGTCCACGCATAGTTTGTTTCAACTTTGGAAAAAGGTCGAAGTCTGGTGGACTCATGTCTGGACTGTAGGGAGCATGAGGTAACACCTCCCAGCCGTATTGGCGTAGTTTTTCAATGATGAGTGGAGAGCTCCATCTTCCCCACGACCATAAAAATTTAGACAAGTTCAATCAAAAGTCAAAAAATGATGATTTTTGCTTATGATCATGTCATAGACAAAGTTCCATGTGGAAGAAATGTCACAGCAGTGTATTATAGCGATTTAAAAAAAAAAAAAAATACGCAGAAAAATTCACAAAACCCTCAGTTGCTCTTGGCTGGGCCACTCATTCTTCACGACAATGCTCGCCCGCACATAGGGAATGTCGTCATTGAAAAACTACACGAATACGGCTGGGAGGTGTTACCTCATGCTCCCTACAGTCCAGACATGAGTCCACCAGACTTCGACCTTTTTTCCAAAGTTGAAACAACTTATGCGTGGACATCGTTTTGCATCTCTGGAAGAGCTTTCTTCCGCCGGTACCCGAGCCATTTGGCAACTGAACAAAAACAGTGTCTTGGATGGAATAAGGAAGCTTCCCGGACGTTGGGACTTGGTCATTGCAAAGCAGGGAGACTATATTGAAGGATTGTAAAGAAATACTTGGAAAAAAATAATAATAGTATGCATTATTTATGAAATGACCCTCATAGATAAAAAATAGAAATAAATCATATTCAGATAGTCCTATCTTGACAATTTCTCTGGCATTCTCTCTCTATGGTATGAGGACATGCAGTGCCTTACCACAGTTATGATCGAAGTTCAGAACAAAAAAAAAATCCCCTACTGATTATATAAAAGCCAGTCATTTCTGAAGACACTTTGGAAATGCTAATTTTAACTTGAACAATGATTTTTTAAAAAAAAATCCATGTTATCTTAGCATTTTTTTTTCTCTTGTCTCTTCCAAACACTTTTCTCTATCAGTGGTCACAACACAGACCAATCATTTTTTCTTTCCTTTGCTCAGGTGCTGACAGATCTGTGAGGTTCTCTGGTGTATTTCATCCCCTCAGTGAAATACTGGAGATGACAGCTGCTGTTGGAAGACTTTAAATAGCATAATCTCAAAAATATAAAATCCAAGAACCGAAAACAAACTTTCCAGTTTGTACCCATATGAGAGTTTCATGAAAACAAAAGTCTTTGAGGCTTAATACCAAATTTTATCCACAAGAATTCCTTTATATGGCACATCCAACTTGGAGGGGGGTGGGGTGAGGAATTACTAAATTGTGGTAAAATATAGCATTTTACTATCACTTAATTTATTGTGGGAGTCACTAACCTGAGGTAACTCGGTAGTATAGGTTACAAATGTCCATGATATATGAATAACGTAAACTATGATCAACTTCACAAGCTGAATTATTTTTGTTTCTGGAAACACTGGCCTTCTAATATTCAGCCGGATACTCCTGAAAATTTTTTAAAGGGATCGGTGCTAAAGGAAATGGAATATGACCAACCACCCAACAGCATCAATAACACTCTATGTCAAACTAATGGAAGGCTTGGTAGCCAAACTCCTCACCAACTACCTAAAAGACCACAACATACTCCGACACAGTCGGTTTTCAGAACCAACTACAGCACAGAGACTCTACTGGGTTTCCTCCTGGACACAGCTAGACAACAGCTCAGCACAGGTTAAAAAAATACTGATTATACAGCTGGATCTCACCGCAGCTTTTGACCTGATGGACCACAACATCTTATTACAAATACTAGAAACAATAGGAATCACAGACAAGGTTCTCACATGGTTTCAAGGCTTCCTACACTCAAGAACCTTCAGAGTCAAGTTGAACAAATTAAAATCAGAACCATGGTCCATCCCCTGCGGCGTACCCCAAGGATCTCCACTATCCCCAACTCTCTTCAATCTTTACATTGCATCCCTCGGCACCTGCCTGGACAAATTAGGCTTAACCTCCTTTGGCTATGCAGATGACATCACCATTCTCCTTCCTTTTGACCAACCAACGTCCTCCAAGACAGACACTCTACACAGGACACTTGAAACAGTTGCAACATGGATGAATAATCACAAACTGAAACTGAACCCAGACAAGACAAAATTCATTCTTCTCGAAAATAATAAAACCACAACTATAACAAATCTAGTTATAAACTCAATCATATACCCTATACAACCCACTCTAAAACTTCTAGGAATTGACAATTGACAGATGCTGTACCATGCAACCACAAATCAACAAAACAATACAAAAATCATTTGGGGTCATGAGAAACTTAAGACAGGTTCGAAAATTCTTCAACAGAACACAATTCCAGCTCTTGGTCCAGTCCCTAGTCCTAGGTCTTCTAGACTACTGCAACATACTCTATCTCCCCTACAAACTGTTCAAAGCACGGCGCTAAGACTTATCTATTCACTGAGGAAACACGACCACATCATGGCGGCATACCTAGACTCACACTGGCTCCCAATACAAGCAAGAGTAAAATTCAAATTCTACTGCCTACTATTTAAAACCATAAACGGAGACAGCCCAGCCTACCTAAACAACCGCCTAATCCTAACTACCTCAACCAGACACAGGAGAATGCACAAACCGTTCACTCATCCCCCAATCAGAGACGTCAAACGAAAAAAAACTGTACAAAGGCCTTCTAGCCACTCAAGCAGCAAAACTAGACTACCAACTCTCCAATTTACTGATAACAACTACAGACTACAAATCGTTTAGAAAAGAAATAAAAATCATCCTATTCAAGACATCCTTAAAGACAAACTAACACCGCAAGAGTGAGACTAATCCCAATTCTCTGTAGCAAATCACTCTACTATTCAATTCCTCTGGAAATGGCCAGATAACTTCTTTTGTAATCCGCCTTGAACTGCAAGGTATTGGCGGAATAGAAATCATTAATGTAATGTAATGTAATATGACTCTCACTCCCCAGCTCTGATGTAGCCCCCTGGATTCGCTTACAGTTCTCCTACCTGGCACCCCCTGCCCTAGGAATACCCTAACCCTTCTGTACCTACCAACTCACAAAAGATTCCTCCCAGGGTAGGGTTACCAGATTTTATGCATGTAAAATCTGGACCCATAGACCCACCCACAGGTACACCCAGTTCAACCCACCCTTGCTCCTGCTACATCCACGCCGTGCCCTGTTATGCCTATGCCACGCCCCTAGCCTGCTTGCCTCAGTTGGGAGGGCATGCGCGGCTGCCCCTCCCAATGCGATCTGCTTTTCAAAACCCGGACAAAGAATTGATAGAAACCAGTCCTGCTTAGTGTTTGCAGTTTGGTCATCATGCTGTGCACACTGGGACTTTTGATGCTTGACCCTCTCCGATTTTTGTATGAATGTGTTTCGACTTCCACTGCTTCCAAGTTGAAATGAAAATTAATGCTGCTGACTCCATAATTCATCAACAGATGGCAGCACTGTACTTTTGGAAAGAGTAAACAAGCGATTCACGGTGTCAGGTCAAAAGCACGCCGGGACAAAGGCGCGCCCAGACAATTGAGCGCAGTGCGGAGGCGCGCGTTGCTCAAAATTACTGTTTTTAGGGCTCCAATGGGGGGGGGGGGGGGAACCCCCCCACTTTACTTAATAGACATCGCGTCGCGTTGTGGGGGCGTTGTGGGGGGTGTGGGGGGTTGTAACCCCCCACATTTTACTGAAAACTTCACTTTTTCCCTGTTTTTAGGGAAAAAGTTAAGTTTACAGTAAAATGTGGAGGGTTACAACCCCCCAAACCCCCCATAACGCCGGCGCGATGTCTATTAAGTAAAGTGGGGGGGGGGGGTTCCCCAACAAAACCCCCCGTCGGAGCCCCTAAAAACTGTAATTTTCTTCGGCGCGCGCCTCCGTCTTGCGCTCAGTTGTCGGCGCGCGCCTTTGTCTTTTGCGCCGTTGTCTATGAACCGCGATTCACATCTACCTGATCCACTCCACGTGATTTTATAGATCTTTGTGGCATCTCCCCTCAGCCGTCTCTTCTGAAGAGCCCTAGCCTTTCCTCATTTAAAAAAAAAAAAAAAATTAAACTAAAAAAAAATTCTATACTGTTCTCCCAGGAGAGCTCAGAACAGGTACTCAAGCGTTTTTCCTTGTCTGTCCTGGTGGACTCACAATCTATCTGTCCAGATCCAGGGGTAGAGGAGACGAAGCAAGATGTAGGATAAAGGGGGGAGGGAGGGGTTTAGTTTTGGAAGGCCCACCCATCTTAAATGTGGACTCACACTACATAACAAGTCTGGCTGTGCTACTGATGGGGAACCCTGCATCGTGTAGCTATGGCTTGGGTTAGGGTTGCCAGATTTTCCAATCGGAAAATCCAGATCCCTAGACCCGCCCTCAGGCCCACCCAGTTTCACCCATTTCTGCCCTAATCCCACCCGGGTTTTGAAAAGCCACCCGGAACCCAGGACAGGGGAAATCCAGACGTCTGGTAACCCTAGTTTGGGTTCCTCTTCCCTGCGAGTATCATCTGCCATTTGAATAAACTGTCTCCCAGTTTTCTAAGGTTCTCACAATCCTCGTGTGATTTAACAACTTTGAATAACTACATGTCATCAGCAAATTTCAATACCTCACTCATTATTCCTTTATCTAGGCCATTTATAAATGTTAAAGAGCAATTATTCTGGCTTAGATCCCTGGGAAAACCCACTATTTACCTTTCTGCATTGAGAATATTGATCATTTAACACTAATGTCTGGTTTTTTTTTAAATCTTTTAACCTGATCATCATTCACTACCTCCTATCTTATGACATTTTAATTCCCTCAGAAGTCATTTATGAAGTACTTGGTCAAAGATCTTCTAGAAATCCAGATGCACAATATTAACTGACTCGCCTTTATCCACATGTTTATTCACCCATTCAAAAAAAAATATAGTAGATTGGTTAGGCAATATTTCCCTTGACAAAATCCATGTTGGCTTTGTCCCATTAAGCCATGCTCATGAATATGTTCAGTAATTTGTAAAGGTATTCCACCCAAATTGTTTTTCCCTGCACCCCAATCTCTGACTAGATACTTCCTTTTGATCCAAACCATCTTGGTTCTCTTCCATTTGCATTTTGTATCCCAGAAAGTACTTTTTCTGTTCCCCTTACATCTCATACACTCATTGTATGTATTTCATTGTAAACATCTCTTACTCTCATTATATGTAACTTGTTGTAAACCGCGTTGAACTTATGGTATAGCGGTATATAAGAAATAAAATTATTATTATTATTATTAATTTGATTCTTTATAATAGTCTCTACCATTTTGCCCAACACTGATATCAGGCTCACCTGTCTATAATTTCTTGGGTTACTTCTGGAACACTTTTTAAAAACTGGTGTTGCATTGGCCACCCTCCAGTCTTCTGGTACCACACTAGATTTTAAAGAGATATGATACATTACTAATAATAGATCTTCAATTTCATTTATTAGTTCTATGATTACTCTGGGATGGATAACGTCTGGTCCAAGTGATTTGTTACTTTTTAGCTTGTCAAATTGCCCCATTACATCTTCTAGGTATACAGAGATTCATTTCAGTCCCTCTATCTCATCTCTATTCTGAGCAAAGCTAGGGAAACCTGGCAGTTAGCAATGCTTTTCCTGAGCTGCTGACTGTGCCAGCCATTCCCCCCCTGCACATTTTTTTTTAAACTGACTATTTGCAAGAGAGATCCACTCCATTGTATGTTGGTTTCCACAGCCTCCTCTTGCACCTATTCAGGTAGGAGTGGCTGGCACATCAGCAGCCCAGGAAATGCAGCTTCTGTTGGCAGGGCTTGGGGTCCCTCACCAGCTTAGGTATATGGGGTTGGGGAGGGCAGAGAGTGGAAGGGGCAGAGCAAAGTTTTGTGTCCTTCCCACTTTGTGCTCTGAACAACCCCCCCCCCCCAAATTCAAGGTCCAGCTGCACGCCTGCTTCATACTGCTAAAAGGTTTTATGCTTTTTTCAGACTCCAAATCATGAGTTTAACCACTGATTCTGGCACTAGGTTGTGTATAAATCACAAAGGGCCTGTTTTACAAAGCCACGCTAGTGGCTGCTGCGTGGCAAAAGCCCCGAAGCCCTTTAACTCTCTATGGGCTTCGGGGCCATTACTGCGCTGCAGCCAATAGAGTGGCTTTTGTAAAACAGGCCCAAAATGATAAAGGAAGTATGGATCATAGCTGCCACATTGTCTTGTGGATTAATTATATCAGTTTGGCCATACAGCTTCCTGGATTTAATCATGTTCCGAGAGAGAGAAAAAAAGTATCATTTAGGGAAAAAAAACCCAGATGCTTTAAAGATCCTGCAATTCAATTTATTCTTCATAGCTTATACGCTTCCTAATTAAACAGGCAATCAGTTAGTAACTCCCATTAGGTTGAAATTAAAATAAGGCATATAAATAACACAGTGTCTAAGAGTAAGTAAAAATCAATAGCAAATAATGGCTAGCCCAAAGAACCAGGGAAATGAGAGGATTACGCTGCATGTACAAGTCATTCTCTTATCACAAACTCTTTTATTGAGCATATCTGGAAGAAAAGTCTATCTGAATGCAAAACGGTCGCCCAGAAACATGTCTTATTTTTCTAACTGGTCTTTTTAAAGAATTTTACATGGTTTTAGTCCGCACTGCACTTATTTTTAGCAAGGAATGTTGGAACTGCTCTAGCTTATTAACAAGGAGATGAAAATTACCAGAGTCCTTTGTACACAGAGTCAAGCAGCATCACTTCGAAAAATCTAGGGTTACCAGATTTTCCGTTTGAAAATCCAGACCCATAGACCACCCCCCTCCCCCAGGCTCGCTCAATTCCACCCAATCCCTGTCCTGTTATGCCCTAGTTCTGCCCTCAATCCTGCCCTAGCCCCGACCCCTCGCTGCCTGCTCTCGTTGGACAAAGTGCCGGGTTTTGAAAAGCCATCCGGACTCCCGGACAGGTCCTTAAAAGCACATGTCCGTGGAAATCCGGACGTCTGGTAACCCTAGAAAAATCCGTTTCTCTTACTTGTCTAATTCTGCATGATTGACAGAAACACCACCTCAACCAAGAGTTGCAAAAAAGCGTATACAAGCCTCAAAGTGAACTATGATATGTCTTAGTCAATGAAATGGAAGAATAATGGGCCCCTTTAAGTTAAGGTCCATTTACAATAGATACAACAGTGGTCTCCAAGGTGTGGTTTTGGGGCCGCATGTGGTTTGCCGAAATGCTCTTCAAATCCTGTATATGGGTTCATTTCAATCTTGTCCACTTGATGGAGGAACTGCAAACACCTCATTTATGGAATTTGCTACTGTTGAAAATCCAAATTAAAGTGAATGTTTAAAATATAGCCTTGAAGGGTTGTAGAATCAATATTAGTATTCATTTTTAACGTTTTATACCCTGTCTGATCAAGCAGGTCAACGCGGAGTACAAACTTAGTAGCAGTGTGACCTTGAAATCTTTGGGTGGCCCTCAGAGCTTTCTCATATTCACACTGTGGCTCTTTGCATGAAAAAGGTTGAAGACCACTGGGATGAAAGGTCTTCTCCTAAAGGACACAAGTACCAAGTTGCGAATGGCTTTTGGGGGCCACCACCTGCATGACAATTTTGTGGCAGGCTATTATTGGGATGGTGTGCCCAATGGCATAGTAAGGGGGGGGGCGGACCGCCCTGGGCGCCATCTTGGGAGGGGGGTCACTGCCACCTCTCTGCCCCTCCACATCATGCTCGCACCCTCCCTTCTCTGCCCCCCATACTTCTTTAAATCTTCGCCAACACAAGCAACTACTCTGGCCTCAGTGGTGTAGTAAGTGTGGGGGGTGGGGGGGGGGGCGGTCTTCCCTGGGCACTGGCACCCATCCTCCTCCCCACCCCCATGAGCGTGCGCCACTTCCCTTCCCTCGTACCTCTTTGATGTTCGCAGCGTGATTAGAGACCCTAAGCTGATGATGGCGCCATCTCTGGCTTTCCACACCACGTTCATGCCCTCCCTTCCCTGTCTCCCATTTTCTGAAATCGTGCTCCCAGTTTGCCACAGAGAGGAGAAGTAGCCACTGTGAGGATCTCCAGACTGGCATGGGTTACCATAAGGAATGATGACAATTTGAAATATGCAGAGAGAACAACTGCCAGCTACAAGAAAAGGTTTATTTAAAAAAATGATGGTAATATCACATTACTTTAGGTTTCTAGCCCTTACAAGACCGTGACATTCACAGGGTTAAGAAAGAATATGGACTGCCGAAGAACCAGAGACAACGGGGAGCCAGGAAAACATGTTTCTAAGTTTTGGCCTTTGCTGAAGAATTTGGGCCTTTCAATATCATTTTACTCCAACCAGTTCCATCTCCACTTTTTCAGTTCTAATTTGAGTTAATCCTCTCATTTCCTGTGGGGCTATGCATTTAGGGGCGGGCGATATCATAATACTGTACAGTAAAAGCTTGGATTGCAAGTGTTTAGCAATTGAAGCAAAACATTTGATTAAATTTTAACTTGATATACAAGCAATATCTTGCAACACAAGTACGTACAGTATACACACATCACAACTGAGCCGATGGTTCTTCTCTCTCTGACGCTGCGGGAATTTAGTGACTGGGTTGTGGAACGAATCGTCTTGAGTTTCCACTATTTCTTATGAGGAAATTTGCTTTGATATATGAGTGTTTTGAATTACAAGGATGTTTTTGGAACGAATTATGCTCGCAAACCAAGGTTTCCCTGTCCTCCTGTTCATTCCAGTTTTTTGGTTTTTCTGTTTCTTTATGGCCAGGTAGTTCCTCTTTCTCTTCATTTTCTTCCCAGTTCAACCAGAATCTCCTCCTCTCCTCCCCCACCTCTTCCCACTCCTCCCCTCTCCACACGCGCACCCCCTTCCCTTCCCCCGTGCCTCTAGTTGTTCACTGCCACGAGCAAGAACTTCAATGGGCTCCTCGCGGCTGCGTCGTCTCTCCCACGAGGTCGTTGAAGTGAGGTACGGGGGAAGGGAAGAGGGGCACGCGCGCGGCACGTGCAGAAAGGATTTAGGAGGCCTTTTTAAAAAAAAAAAAAATTAAGATTCGAATACAGCCTCAGCGTTCATCCGAATTGTTTTCCAGACGGTCACAAAAGGGCTGGTTTCTGTTTTCCAGTCCCAAGCCTAGCTTCTGGGGCACACTCCTAAGAAAAACCATTGTATGGCTATTGTGGAGCATTTTACCCAATTTCAGGGTTCTTTTGTGTAATAATATATATATATATTTTTTAATCTTTATTAATTTTCAAAACTAATACAAAGTGCCATAAATTATATACACATTAATAACAAAATAAGCACTTAAATTCAATCAATAACAATGAAGATAATAAATATCCCTCCCCACCCCCCACATTGACCTAGATATGTATAAAAATAAACAAAAGATTTGAAAACCAAGAAACTATGGGCTCCTTTTACAAAGGTGCGCTAAGCGGTTTAACGCACGTAATAACGCGTGCTAAACCACCGGCCGCGCTAGCCGCTACTGCCTTCTCTTCAGCAGGCGGTAGTTTTTCGGCCAGGGCTGGGGGTTAGCGCGTGATGAAAACTTGCTAGCGCGGCTTTGTAAACGGAGCCTTATGTTGAATTAACAAAGGATGTCAATGGGCCCCAAACCAAATTCACTACAGTAAAACTATGGTTTATGAGCATAATTCATCCTGAAAACATGCTTGTAATCCAAAGCGCTCGTACATCAAAGCAAATTTCCCCATAGGAAATAATGGAAACTCAGATGATTCGTTCCACAACCCCAAAACTTTAATACAAAATATTATACGTACTCGTATTGCAAGACTTTGCTCGTTTAGAACAGTCACTACACTCCCGCAGCGTCAGAGAGACAAGAACCATCGGCTCAGTTGTGATGATGTGACGCGTGTATATCGTATGTACTCGTATTGCAAGACATTGCTTGTACAGTGGTGCCTCGCATAACGGACGCCTCGCACAGCGAACGCTGCGCACAACGAACTTCAGGTCTTGCTTCCCACAACGAACTTCGTTTCACACAACGAAGTCGCCCGAGCTGCATCCTTCCGCGCAGGCACCGCGCTTAATTGCCCTCTCTCCGCCTGGCTCCCTGTGCAGTGGCGGACCGTCGGCTCGCAGGGGCCCGGCGCCTACTGCTGATGCGTTGGGGGGGGCGGAGCTACTCTCGCCGCTTCCCCGATGCTAGAAAAATAACAGCTTTGTTCTCTCTCACCATTGGCAATCTGTTTACATATTGAAAGAAACAGGAAAACAAAAGCTTATCCATTTAGACCATTTTGTAATAAGTATAAACTAGTATTATAGACAGAATGATCTGCCCAAGGAAATGGACAACATTTTCAACCATGCAGGCATTTAAAAAATGAACAGTTAAGTCCCAGTTTTTGCTGCTGAGACTCTGCCCTCTCTCACTGTAAAATTAGACTCTACTTAGTCTGTCTTTAAATTTAAAAAATGTGTGTTGTTTTAAAAAACAATTATGTTTTTAGATGTATCTAAATAAACATAATAACAAAAAATTTATCTTTTTTTATGTCATCTTAGCATATTTTATGCTACAGAACGAATTATTTTTTTTAACATGTATTGTTATGGGAAAACGCGTTTCACATAACGAACTTTTCGCATAACAAACTTGCTCCTGGAACCAATTAAGTTCGTTGTGTGAGGCACCACTGTATATCAAGTTAAAATTTAATAAAATGATTAGCTTGTCTTGCAAAACACTTGCAAACCAAGTGACTTGCAATCCAAGGTTTTACTGTACTTTGCTATGTCCCTACATATCTGCGTTTCATCTTTTTGTATTTGTACCCTAAACATAAACTGGCCCACCGAAACAGAAAGTTGAGCCGATCACAATTCTTCCAATTGCGGTAATCAACTGCATTCCTATCCCTGTCATAATCAAGAAGAGCCTGCCTTGGTAGCGATCCATGGGAGAGCCTCATACGTCAAAGGGATTGCTGATTCCAGTCTAAGGTTAATCCGTCCCCATACACACTCCTGTTCCAACCACCTACAATTCTTATGAAAAATTATTTCTTAGTAAATGTTTTATTTTGGGGAAGAAATGTATCTTGTGTTGCTGGCTGTCATCTGAACCACCTTCATTCTGGTACTGGAGGAATCGCCTTCACGAACTTATGGGATGGGAGGCCCGTTTGGCTCGTCCTTCTCGACGCCGGAGCAGAGATTTTGTTCACCCTTGGACTCCATATTTGAACATTTTGACTCCTGAGAGTCGTAGTTGGGTCTTGAATAGACTCCACCTCTGAACCTGTGCTTTGCGGTGTCTATGCTGTTCCCTGCTTACGAGTTTATCTGTATCTGTGGGGGGATGGGGAGGGGTGGGTGGGTGGGGGGGTAGGGGCTTCTT
Source organism: Geotrypetes seraphini (assembly GCF_902459505.1). Classification (NCBI taxonomy): domain Eukaryota; kingdom Metazoa; phylum Chordata; class Amphibia; order Gymnophiona; family Dermophiidae; genus Geotrypetes; species Geotrypetes seraphini. The sequence continues at coordinate 20,631,087 of NC_047089.1, forward strand.
TGTTGGGGGGTGGGGGTATGGTGGGTCCGGGGAGGACATAAGAGTCCAGTCCTCCGCGGGTGTTTGATGAAAATGTATCCCATGGTTGTTATTGCCGTTGTATTTATTGTTGCTTAATAAAATAGATTTGAACTAAAATTAATTCTTTATTATACTGAAGTATTCAAAATTCTTATACTTGATTAAATTATTTGTACTTGATTAAATTTTTACGCGATACAGTGCCAAACCGTTCAAAGTAAAATGCTTCCACAGTCTGAGGTAGACAACCACCGCGTCAATACGATAGTCATGCAGTGGCTTTTCTTAGGAGTGTGGTTTTTTTTGGTTATTTAGGGGCTCCTTTTATGAAGCCGCAGTAGCGGTTTCAGCGTGCGTGACGTTTCATCACGCGCTAACCCTCGCGTTAGCCTAAAAACTACCACCTGCTCAAGAGGAGACGGTAGCGGCTAGCGTGGCCGGCAGTTTAGCGCACGGTATTACGCGCATTAAACCGCTACCGCGCCTTCGTAAAAGGAGCCCTTAGTCTGTATGACTTTTTAACCACATAAATTTAGTCGTTTTGTGGTCTTTGTAACATATGAAACCCATAAATAAACGGCAATAGGAAAGATGTGATTGGTCTACCTGTGCCAAAAAGATGTATCGTGGTAGGCAAAACAAGAGAATCTTGTCTAGAGAATATCACAGCTTTGGTTCTCTGAATGCTTAATTTAAGCCTGTGATCGCTTAGCCTCTTTGGAAGAATATTCTGCAATTGCCCCAGGGCTATAGGGCTCAAACTGACAAAGTAGCTGAAAATCATCTGCATACACAAAACCTGAGCTTGAATCATCATTGTAAAGGCATGGAATAAGATCAGAGATAGGATAGAGCCCTGAGGTACCTCGCATGAAAGGACATAAGAAGAGCAAGGAAAGGCTCTGTTTTCTAAAAGGAATGAAACTAGACCAGAGCTATTTCTTGAGTACCGAGATTTGCAGACCCCGTGAAGTCACACGAGCTGTGATCTCTCAGGTCAAAAACTGCAGAAAGATTGGGAGAAATACAGCAGCATGTTCATAGTTCATAGTCTGTTATTGAGAAAGACATAGAGGAAGCCACTGGATCGGTAGCATGGAATGTTGCTACTCTTTGAGATTCTGGAATGTTGCTACTATTTGGAGTTCCGGAATCTTGCTTACTGTGATATAATGGAATGTTGCTACTCTTTGAGATTCTGGAATGTTGCTACTATATGGGGTTCCGGAATCTTGCTTACTGTGATATAATGGAATGTTGCTACTCTTTGAGATTCTGGAATGTTGCTACTATATGGGGTTCCGGAATCTTGGTTACTGTGATATAATGGAATGTTGTTACTCTTTGAGATTCTGGAATGTTGCTACTATTTGGAGTTCCGGAATCTTGGTTACTGTGATATAATGGAATGTTGCTACTCTTTGAGATTCTGGAATGTTGCTACTATTTGGAGTTCCGGAATCTTGGTTACTGTGATATAATGGAATGTTGCTACTCTTTGAGATTCTGGAATGTTGCTACTATTTGGAGTTCCGGAATCTTGGTTACTGTGATATAATGAAGTGTTGCTACTCTTTGAGATTCTGGAATGTTGCTACTATTTGTAGTTCCGGAATCTTGGTTACTGTGATATAATGGAATGTTGCTACTCCTTGGGCTTTGGCCAGGTACTAATGACCTGGATTGGCCACCGTGAGAACGGGCTACTGGGCTTGATGGACCATTGCTCTGACCCAGTAAGGCTGTTCTTATGTTTACAATTTATGAGGTCAGTCTGAGTGGTCTTGGTAATAATGCTGTGAGCAGAAGCCCATCTGGCAAGAATAGAGAGCATCGGTTTTCTCCAAAATGTCCAAGTACTAGAATGCTATAGCCCTTTTCAATTACTTTAAAGCATAGTAACATAGTAAATGACGGCAGATAAAGACCCGAGAGGTCCATCCATATATGCTCCATAAATTAATTTAGTTTAAATGGTCCATTTTCTTAGACATTTCTGGGCCGGAAACCCAGAGCCCTGCCCCGGTAGTGTGCTTAGGTTCCATCTACTGGAATCTCCATCAAAGCTCACTCCAGCCCATCTTAACCATCCCAGCCACGTTGTCCCAATATGAAATGATACTTTCAGAGGCCTTAATCCTTTCCCCAGCCTTCTGGCTTAGCCTTTATTTTGGGTCCTCTTTCCCCTACTTGACTATTGCAATGCCCTGTATCGTGGAGTGAATACAAGGTACAAGGCATTGCAAATGGTACAAAATGCTGCAGCCAGACTGATTACAGGAACATGAAAATATGCTCATATTACACCTTGGCTTGCACTGGCTGCCAGTGGCTTTTAGAGTACAATATAAGATTGTGATGATTTGTTATCAATTTTTGTATGGTACGATTCCAGAGTATTTCAAGAGTAAGATGGCCACTTATCAGCCCAAAAGATTGTTGCGTTCTGAAAATTCTGCACCGTTAAAGTCCAATGTTAATCCAAAATATGTAGAAACCTGGGCAATGACCTTTTGTTGTGCTGGGGTGAAATGATGGAATTCGATGGTGGGACAATTGTTCGTTAATGCTTTTTTTTTATAGGGTCTGGCAGCGGCAAAGAAGGCAAATAGAATGTTGGGCATGATAAAGAAAGGAATCTTGAGTAGATCGGAGAAAGTAATAATGCCGCTTTATAGGGCAATGGTCAGACCTCACTTGGAATACTGCGTCCAACATTGGTCTCCCTACCTAAAGAAGGATATAAAACTGCTGGAGAGGGTGCAGAGACGAGCAACCAAACTAGTGAAGGGTATGGAGAAACTGGAATATGAGGATCGACTTAAAACACTGGGATTGTTCTCCCTTGAGAAAAGGAGACTGCGGGGGGATATGATCGAGACCTTCAAAATACTGAAAGGAATCGACAAAATAGAGCAGAGAAGATTATTTACATTGTCCAATTTGACACGGACAAGAGGACATGAAATGAAGCTAAGGGGGGACAAGTTCAGGACTAATATCAGGAAGTTCTGCTTCACACAGAGAGTGGTTGACATCTGGAATACTCTCCCAGGGGAGATTATTGCGGAATCGACAGTCCCAGGCTTCAAAAGCAAACTAGATGCATATCTCCTTGAGAAAGGCATATAAAGATATGGTGGCTATAAAATAAACCAGGTGTATACCTGGCGGGGCCTCTGCGTGTGCGGATCACCGGACTTGATGGACCGAAGGTCTGATCCGGAGATGGCGCTTCTTATGTTCTTATGTTATGTAAACTTATTTTTTGATGATCTGTCCCTCTTTTGTACTATTTTAAGAATTGTATATGTGGATATACTAGGATTACAAACAAGAGAAAAATCCAACAGGAACTGCAGCAAAACCAAGCGAAAAGCAACAACCAAAGACAACTGCAGACTATGTACATGCAGGCAGTGTTTATTTGAAACTCTAATGGTATATACAACCTTATTACCAACCGAAGGACTCGACACGGTCCGTGTTTCGGGCAACAAACCTTCCTCAGGGGTCCGTGGTAAATAAGGTTTTGCAACAAACAGCATTAAAGGGAAAAAACAAGTGCCCGAACGAGTGTAGTGCTGGATTGTAAAAAGCATTGCAATCTCAATGGAAAAGCCTATACTAGGATTACCAGATGTCCGGATAACACTCTTTTCACTACAGTGGCAAAATAAAGCTCAGAATTTAGGAATTTGGTTGGTTGGGCTGAAAACTTTTAAGCACCCCCTCGTGTGTAATAAAAGTGAGCTGAGTATAGAACAATCAAGCCATTGTGACATCACTGATGAAGTTGGCTCTTATTGGTGGAATGAGGCATCATGACATCACAATCTCAGCTCTGGTTCCCAGAGACTGAAAGTCTTCACACTACAAGGGAGTGCTTAAAAAGGTTCTCAGCCCAACCAAGAAGAGAATGACGTGGATATGGTTCAATCAATGATCTGAAGCAATGTCAAACCAGAGAATTTCGTTTCTGAAAATTGGCACTTACCGAAATAAGATAACACTCTTTTCAGCTAAAGTGGCACAATAGCGCTCAGAATTTAGAAAGTGGGTTAGTTGGGCTGAGAACTTTACATCACTCCCCTCGTACTATTTGGGTTTCTGCCAGGTGCTTGTAACTTAGATTGGTCATTGGTCTGGTTGAGTATGGCTATTCTTATGTGAAGAAAGTATAGGACAATCAAGCCATTGTGACATCACTGATAAGGTTGGCTCTAAGGCATTGGCGGAATGAGGCATTATGACATCACAATCTCAGCTCTGAAATGTTGCTATTAGGGGGTGCTGAAAACTTTTCAGCCCAACTAAGACGAGAATGACGTGAAGGGGTCAGTAACCCCTATTATGATTATACCTGAATTACTTTGCCTGAAGGAATGTGGGCCTTGCTCATTATTTTAGTGTAAGTTTCATTTCCTTAGTAGGGTGCCTTTTTCTGGGAAATCACGTGTTGCATTCCTGTTTCTGCTGTAAGAAAGTAATAATATACCTCGCCCCCCTGGACATGTAATAGTAGAAACTGCAATGCATAGATAAGTTGTGTATTTACTATAGGCTCATAAGGACACCCAGATGGCCAATGGTATGCTTTGTATTAGGACCAATCATGAATTGTAAAACTCTCATTAGTTAACTATAGAAACCCCCTTGTAGCATCCGAATATGTATATGAGAATGGTATGAAGGAACTTGCATTTGCTCATTTGGGCACTTCTGAGGCAGCACCTTTACTGCACAGGAGTCCTGCATATGCTGAATAAAGATACTTTTGTATTTTCTTTACGTCTCTGGTTTCGTGTCTGCCCAAGTGACCTTTCAGATATGGTTCAATCAATGATCTGAAACAATGTCAAAACACAGAATTTCATTTCTGCAAGTTGGGACTTACCGAAATAACACTCTTTTTAGCTGCAGTGGCAAAATAATGCATGGAATTTAGGAAGTTGGTTGGTTGGCCTGAGAACTTTTTAGCACCCCCTCGTATGTAATAAAAATGAGCCAAGTATAGGACAATGAAGCCATTGTGACATCACTGATGAGGTTGGCTCTTATTGGTAGAATGAGGCATTATGACATCACAATTTCAGCTCTGGTTACCAGAGACTGAAAGCCTTCACACTACAAGGGGGTGCTGAAAAGTTCTCAGTCCAACCAAGAAGAGAATGATGTGGATCTTGCTTGCTCTGTTTGCTCAATGAAGGAGAAAGAGTACATTTCTATTTCGATGTGGCAAGTTTATGTGGCCCTGAAGAAGTGGCCTTATACCATGAAATGATCGTTGGCCCCATTAATTTAAACCCCTGCTGAATAATACTGAGTTCCCCCCCCCAAATAAGACAGTGTCTTAAATTAATTTGGGGTCAAAAAAACATATTAGGGCTTATTTTGGGGGGATGTCTTATTTTTTTCCATGTACACCAATCATCTCTCTCTTCCTCTCCTCCACCTCAATTCTTCGTCTTTCCTTTCTCCTCCCCCCCAAGTGCAGCATATTTCCTCTCCTCCCTCCCATTCCCCTGTGCAGCAGAACCCCACCCACCCTCCTACATTGAATCTAATACTATATTTTTTCCCTGCAGAACATAGGGATGAAAGTTTTTTTAATGCCTGTGATAGTTCTGAGTAGAGTCATATTATAACAGACTCACCGTGAACTAAGGCCTTTTCTTTCATCCGCTTAAAGCGCGGCGGCGTTTTTGTTTTTTGAGGTAGAGAGTTTGATAGTGTATTGGCTGTTTTCCTCCACCCCTCACAGTGTTTGTAAGTACTGTATTAATGTATTGCATACGTTTAGCAGCGCTATAGAAATGATAAGCAGCAGTAGCTAGCAACTATTGAACATTTTCAGATGTCATTTCTTGTCGCTATGTCAGTTATGTGCTGCCACCTGGTGTTGAAGTTCTGAATTGTTTTCCTAGTTTGGGAAGGGGGAACTTGTTCCAATAACTGTCATAAGAATTTCTTTGCAGCTTTGACCATCCATCTCTCAGTTTTCAACTTAGAGGAAGGCAGTTTGCATCTGAATATTGGGTGTCAGGTCAAAAGCGCGCCGGGACAAAGGCGCGCCCAGACAATTGAGCGCAGCGCGGAGGCGCGCGCCGCTCAAAATTACAGTTTTTAGGGCTCCGACGGGGGGGTTTTGTTGGGGAACCCCCCCCACTTTACTTAATAGACATCGCGCCGCATTGTGGTGGGTTTGGGGGGTTGTAACCCCCCACATTTTACTGAAAACTTAACTTTTTCCCTGTTTTTAGGGAAAAAGTTAACTTTACAGTAAAATGTGGAGGGTTACAACCCCCCAAGCCCCCCATAACGCCGGCACGATGTCTATTAAGTAAAGTGGGGGGGTTCCCCAACAAAAACCCCCGTCGGAGCCCCTAAAAACAGTAATTTTGAGCGGCGCACGCCTCCGCGCTGCGCTCAATTGTCCGGGCGCGCCTTTGTCTTTTGCGCCGTTGTCTATGAACCGAATATTGTCTGAACCCTCATTTAGGGATAATTTTTTTAATTCAATTTGATTTTCTCTGGATTTTCTTCTTTGTGGATATTTTGGGGTCAATTCCTTTTGTTTTTTGTTTAATTCAATTTGCGGCAGCGGCCAAAAAAGCAAATAGGAAGCTAGGAATTGTAAAAAAAAAAAAAAAAAAGGATGGTTAACAAGACTAAGAATGTTATAATGCCACTGTATCGCTCCATGGTGCGACCTCATCTGGAGTATTGCGTTCAATTCTGGTCTCCTTATCTCGATAAAAATATAGTGGCACTAGAAAAGGTTCAAAGAAAAGCAACCAAGATGGTAAAGGGGTTGGAACTCCTCTCGTATGAGGAAAGACTCTTCAGCTTGGAAAAGAGACGGCTGAGGGGAGATATGATTGAAGTCTACAAAATCCTGAGTAGAGTAGAACGGGTGCAAGTGGATCGATTTTTCACTCCGTCAAAAATGACAAAGACTAGGGGACACGCAATGAAGTTACAGGGATATACTTTTAAAACCAATAGGAGGAAATATTTTTTCCAATAGGAGAATAGTTAAGCTCTGGAACGCGTTGCCAGAGGTTATGGTAAGAGCGGATAGCGTAGCTGGTTTTAAGAAAGGTTTGGACAAGTTCCTGGAGGAAAATCCATAAGACATGGGAGAAGCCACTGCTTGCCCTGGATCGGTAGCATGGAATGTTGCTACTCTTTGGGTTTTGGCCAGGTACTAGTGACCTGGACTGGCCACCATGAGAATGGGCTACTGGGCTTGATGGACCATTGGTCTGACCCAGTAAGGCTATTCTTATGAAGGCATTTGGGGAGGGCAAGGGGGAGGCAGAATCACATTTATAAAACCGCATGTACTTAAAGTGGTAAAATATTTACCCACTTTGGGGAATTTTAATAATTCATTTGAGAACGTGGCAACCTATGCGCATAAAATGATCCCTTACAGAACACCGACTAGCAGAAAAATATATGCTGGGATACGGCGGAATTCGATGTGGTCCCTCGTGATATTTTGATTCGTATGCTGGCGCAGGTCTGAATCATGTGGTTTTGGAGTTGGTTTAACAAATTTCTCTCGCAACGCTCTTATGAGGTATGTTTAAAGGGTGGGGTTTCATCTTCTTGGACACCCAAATGTGGTGTACCACAACGTTCCCCTCTTTCACCCATTTTGTTTAACATTTATATGACCTTTTTAAGAAACTTTTTGTCTCTCATCTGTAAAGACTATGGGCTCCTTTTACAAAGATATACTAGCATTTTTAACGCACGCACCGGATTAGCGCGTGCTACCCGAAAAACTACCGCCTGCTCAAGAGGAGGCGGTAGCGGCTAGCGCGCTATTCCGCGCGTTAAGGCCCTAACGCACCTTTGTAAAAGGAGCCCTATATATACTTATGCAGATGATGTCTTCATCCTATTGGAAGTTAACCATGATCTTTGTGACCCGGCTAGTTGCATCTCCAAGATTCAGAGGTGGGCTAATTCCATCCAAATGAAATGAAATGCTTCAAAAACCAAATTACTTTGGATTGGGCCTAGATTAGAAATTCTTCCTGCTGTTGTTTTACTGAAGTCAGGTATCTCATTACAACTAGATTTCTCCTCCAGAGTTTTGGGCATTTTATTGGACTTCTCCCTTACTTTTAACGATCAGATAAATTCCTTGGCAAAGAAATGTTTTTCAGTCTACATATGTTGAGGAATGTTAGGTCATTATTCTATCAGGAACCCTATACATTATTGGTACAGTCCACTGTGCTTGCTCAGCTGGATTACTGTAATTCTGTATATTTATGTATTAAACAGGGCAGCCTAGATCGACTGTAGCTGATACAGAATACAGTGGCCAAACTTATCTTTGGAAAGAGAAAGTACGATCATGAGTTCCCGTTGTTGAGAAAGCTTCATTGGCTCCCAGTTTGTTATAGGATACAGTTTAAGTGTGCATGTGTCGTTTTTAAATTCCTTTATGGAATATTTGATCCTTCAATCCCTCTATGCTGGAATGCTATCAGATCCTGTCATTCAAGGATTACAACAATTTATAAATGATCATTTCCATCTTCTAGAGCAGGGGTGTCCAACCTTTTGGCTTCCCTGGGCCGCATTGGCCCCAAAAAAATTTTTCTGGGGCCGCGCAAATGCTGCAGCAAGACAGAGGAGGGAGCCGGCAAGACGGTAAACACCAGGGGGCAGCAGAGGAAAACACTGCATCGCCCTCGACCGGGGCTGCACAAAATACTTCACGGGGCCGCAGGTTGGACACCTCTGTTCTAGAGGACTTAAATGTTGCGAGAAACTTAGCAAAACTTTGTCATTTAAATTGGTAGAAATTTGGAATAAACTGCCAGACTCTTTAAGACTGTTGGGGCAGTTACAGCAATTTCGGAAAGATCTAAAAACTTGGTTGTTTACGCAATAGCTATTCAGACCAGTTCCTCCAACTATTTAAGGGCTCCTTTTACTAAGCCGCGTTAGGGCTTTAACACGCGGAATAGCGTGCGCTACATTGCCCCGTGCGCTAGAGCTGGTGTTAGTTCTAGAAGTGTAGCTTGCGGTATTTTCCTGCGTGCACTAAAAACACTAGCACACCTTAGTGAAAGGATCTGTAAATATCTATCTAATCCTAACTAATAGTAATTTTTACATTCGATCTACTAGATGTTATCTTATTTTTTTAATTAATTGTAAACTGAATCAAGTCCCTTCGGGAAAGGATTTGGTATATAAATTGAAGACTAGATTAGATTTTGCCAGTGGGCATGCACAGGGGGTGGAGTTTTGACAGAGTGAAGACAGAGCGGACAACTGCCGTGCTTTCACACATATAACAAATGCATTATATGCAATTTTGCAAACTGGCAGACTCCCCTGCATGCCATCCCCTGGATTCTATATGTGATGCTTTGAATTGCACATACAAGTTTGGGTATGCGCGATTTAACTTAGCATAACACATCATGTGGAGAAGGCTTCATCTAAGGCAAGACAGTTGTTAGGTTGCATCCGCAGGAGTTTCGTCAGCCGGAAGCCTGAAGTCATCATGCCATTATACAGGACCATGGTGAGGCCTCATTTGGAATACTGTGTGCAATTCTGGAGGCCACACTACCGAAAAGATGTGTTGAGAGTAGAGTCGGTGCAACGGATGGCCACCAGGATGGTCTCAGGGCTCAAGGATCTACCGTACGAGGAAAGGCTGAAAAATTTGCGGCTGTACTCGCTCGAGGAACGTAGCGAGAGAGGGGACATGATCGAGACGTTTAAGTATATTACCGGCCGTATCGAGATGGAAGAAGAGATTCTCTTTCTCAAAGGACCCTCAGTCACAAGAGGGCATCCACTCAAACTCAGGGACAGGAAATTTCATGGTGACACCAGGAAATATTTCTTCACCGAGAGAGAGTGATTAATCCTTGGAACGAGCTCCCGGTGCAGGTGATCGAGGCAAACAGCGTGCAAGAATTTAAGAGCAAATGGGATGCCCATGTGGGATCCATTAGAGGGTTAAGCCAAGGGAACCTGTCACCAGGAGTGGGATCCCTAGGATAGTAGACTTTGGAGTGGGTCAGTAGAGTGGGCAGACCTGATGGGCTATGGCCCTTATCTGCCGTCATCTTCTATGTTTCTATGTTTCTATGCTCCAGTCGTGGTACATGGGCTTGTCTTGCCACCGGGGCTCGTGCGCATCTGAGAAGCTGAAAGCTATGCCGTCGGTAGTTTTGCTCCCAGCGGGGCCTCCCAACGCAGACAGGTTTCAGCGGAGATGTCAGACTAACGATGTACCGCCCATCTGGGCGGCAGCAGATGGGCATTGTTGGAGGCGGAGGATCGCATTTGATGTGACAATGGCGACAACATCAAATGTATACTGCCTAGCAATCTAGTTCTGTATTCTGCCACGAAAACTTGATGATGGTCATCAAGTCGCTAGGACTCAAACATGAGTCAATGGCACCTAACAACATAACATAACAAGTCGAAATAATAAACTTCTCTTTACAATGACAGGAGTTGCCATTGAACTCATTTTGAAGAATTGGAAGAACTGGGATAGGTTAAATGACACTTTCTGGTGGGAATCTCTCTGTTATACTTTTAAAATGGAACGTTCGATGGCCGTACAACAGGGACGGTATAAGAAATTTATGGATGTTTGGGAACCATTGACTAAGGGCTCCTTTTACGAAGCCGCGGTTTAACGTGCGTAATAGTGCACGCTAAACTGCCGGCCGCGCTAGCTGCTGCCGCTTCCTCTTGAGCAGGCGGTAGTTTTTTTGGCTAGTGTGGGGGTTAGCACGCGATTAAAAGTTGCGTGCGTTAAAGGTGCTACCGCGGCTTCGTAAAAGGAGCCCTAAGTTCTGTAAGGAATGATAACTGATTTTATTTTATTGACCCTTAAGCATACACATCCAGGGTGGGTGGGAGAGGGGAGGGTTTTGCATTGGAATTTCATTCAGGGAATATATGGATGGTTTCCTGTAGGTATGTACTTTTTATGATTATTTGGGGGGGGGTGAAAAAATCGCTGTGCATTAATGTTTAATGTGCATTTCGTGTAATATTATGTATATTGAAATTGTTTGTTTGCATAATGGTAGTTTGGAAATTTAATAAAGATTAAAAAAAAAAAAACAACAGCAACAAAAAAAAATCCATAACAAGTTTATTTTTTTCCACCATTTACCTTGTGCTTTAAGACGGATAACAATAAAAGAAGACTGGAACGATATCTGGGAACGTACGGCATTAATCAGAACATACATTAAAACGTAAACGTTATCACTCAGTTCCTTGCCAATATACATTTCCTAAACATACAACAATGTAATTGAATCATGATGCCAATTAGTGATGATAACTGGGCCCTAACAATTATCAGAGCTAATTGGCTTTAATTTAAATTTAAACAAATAAATTTACACGCTGGTATCCACGCATAATGTTTACCGGTGGCTTCAAAAAGGTGGCATGGCCTAGGGAGAATCAGGGGCCTTCCTCCAAGGTGCACGCGTGGTTACAGAGTTAACAGGGATCCACACCAAATTTAAGCATGAGGATTTATGCCAGGTTTCAGGTGGTGTAAACGCTCGTGAATAAGGTTAGTCACAGCTCCTGGTGTAAGCGCTATTCTTTCAGCGACACCTAAACTTCGAGCAGCATTTATAAAATACCACTAAGCACTTCTTTTATCCAATGCCGAATTTTAGAGGTCGTTTAAATAGGGTTACCGGATTTACCCGGACATGTTCTCTTTCTTGAGGGCTCTCGACGGCTTTTCAAAACCCAGCACTTTGTCCATTTTATCCTTTAATCTCCTCCAGACAGTCTGGATAGTGGCAGCTGGCTCAGTGCACGGGCAACAGTATCCTAGACCTTTTTAAAAATACTATGGCCCAGATTCTCTACAGGGTGCCGATATCTGTCGCCACCTAAAAAGTTGCTGCCGATCGCCTGCCAATCGTGCGCCGGCACCCTAAAGAGAATCCCGCCTCCACGAAAGATAGGCACCAGAAATGTAGGCCATGGTTTTCCGGGCCTACATTTCAGGCGCCTATCTTTGTGGCGAATCGTGCTTACGAAGGCACTTTAGGCCGCCTAATGCCACGTCGGGTCTTAGCCACACCCAAAGTGGCGTTCGGTGGCCTAAAAGCACCTACATAGGCATGAGCCGGTAGGCACTTTAACGGTGCTGTTTTTTGCCGTTTTAAAAGGCGTTTGTTACTTAACTTAGGCACCGATAGAGCGCTTGCTGTCACCTAAATTCAGGCGCTGCTTCTAGACTTTCCCCCTTAATTCTTCCCCTTCCTTTCACCGTCCTTTCTTTTAACCAGTGGAGTTCATTCTTTCCTAATTTTATCCTCTTTTCCTTTCAAAATCTTCTCTTTCCTCTTATTAAGTTTAACTTATCCATATTGGTTTGTTGTTTTATTATGTAAATAGCTCTGACGGCTTTTGCTCCGAGTTGTATATCAAATTATTTTTAAAAACTTTTTGCCTGCTTAATCCTAAGTGACTTTCAAAATCACGTACATAAAATACAGTTAACATCTCGTACATAATAAACATCATAAAACAGTGATATATTACTCATACATTTTTCTCCAAATTTTGAACAGAAGATGAATATACTTCACCCTTCAAAAAAACCCCAAAAACCCAGCTTCACTAATCACGTGATTGTAAAACACCGATACTTAGGCCTAGATTCACTAAAGTCACGATTGTTGGGTGATCCTTGGCCGAGTCTTGCCGGGCGACCCATTCACAACAGACTCTGCATGTAAATGTTATGATCAGACGCACACCCTAGAGCGGTGTTCTTTAACCACCGGTCCATGGACCAGTGCCGGTCCACAAAAATTTCCTGCCGGTCCACAGGGCCGGCATGTGCATCAGGCCCAAAACAGTGTTCTTCAACCGCCGGTTCGCGGTGCGACGGATGCGGCATTATCTTTGGGCCGGCTCCCTCTTCCTCACTGACTCAGTGCACAAAGCCACGGGCAGCGGCTCCTACGCACGTCCTGCGCCTGAACTGGAAGCCTTCTCTCTGATGTCGCAACATCAGAGGGAAGGCTTCCAGATGGCCCACAACTTAGCCCAGTGTTCTTCAACTGCCGGTCCGCAGACCGATGCCGGTCTACAAAATAATTCTTTTATTTCCGCCGGTCCATAGGTGTGAAAAGGTTGAAGAACACTGCCCTAGAGCGATCAAGACGCATGCGCAGACCAACCTGGTTGGCTGTAGATGCGATCCGCGCATGTGCTTGCTCTCCGCACAAGCGAGGTCAAAGCAAAGGGGGAAGGGTGGCTGCAGTTTACTTGAGTGGGCATTTCAATGGAACAGAACCACGCTTTTAACCCGCGGGTTAAAACCAAGGGCTCGCAGAGAGCAGGCGGCAGGGACAAACTGGGATTTCAGGGCGGCAGAGAGCAGGAGAGTCAGCAGGGACAGTACGCAACTGGTCCTCAGCAGTTGCTTCATTTTGGATCGGCCAGTCCAATCGGTGTTTAGTGAATCGCTGCCTTCCTAATATGCATGCCATTTCCCCTCATTTGCATGTGCGGATCGGATCAGGTGCGGATCGGATCGGGCAGAAGGTTAGTGAATCGGGTCAAGGTCGGAGAAGGCTCGCAAACTGGGTGTGACACGATCGGTGAGCTTAGTGAATCTAGGCCTAAATGCATTAGACCAGGGATCTCAAAGTCCCTCCTTGAGGGCCGCAATCCAGTCGGGTTTTCAGGATTTCCCCAGTGAATATGCGTGAGATCTATGTGCATGCACTGCTTTCAATGCCTATTCATTGGGGAAATCCTGAAAACCCGACTGGATTGCGGCCCTCAAGGAGGGACTTTGAGACCCTTGCATCAGACTAACCTCTATTCAGGAAAAAGCTTCGACAAATAAGAAGGTTTTTTAAAAACCCATTTTAAATTGCTGTATGTTAGTTGTCATCCTTAACTCTCCAACCAACTTATTCATATAACCCCTTCTTACCGACTCCTACACTGGCTGCTGATGGAGGCGCACACAAAGTTCAAGCTAGGATGTCTCTGCTTCAAAGTATTAAATGGTCTAGCCCCAAAATACATCACAGATCTCTTCTCATTCCCAACCAACAGACACGAAAGAAAAACACACATGAAATTTGTCTCCCCACCGGCTAGAGGGTGCAAATATAAGAGACACCATCAACAACTGCTATCGTATCAAGCAGCCATATGGGGTAAAGACCTAGAAAAACTCATTGCACACACAAACAATTATGAAGAATTCAGGAAACACCTAAAAACTTACCTATTCTTGAAACACCTAGGCAACGAACCGGAACATCAACCCCCTCGTAACACCATCACATAACTAAACTTGCAAACTGTTAACCCCAACCCCTAATCACTAACTACGAACACTCTATTCAAGTCACGGATTATTTCTACTTCTGAGCAAACAGCTTGGCACTTCCGGGCCTTGCAACACACAAACTGTTGTTAACATTATTAATATTATCAGATGTAACCTGCTTTACTCTTTAAGTCATTGTACGAGAAGTTTCTCTTTATTGTATTGAGATGTACACTGCTAAACTCCTTAATTCATTGTACGTAAAGCCTCTCTTTATTGTATTTACATTTTCTTTATTGTATTCACAATCTCTTTTACTGTAAACCGCCTAGAAGTCGCAAGATAGCTGGCGGTATATAAAAATAAAGTTATTATTATTATTATTATTATTATTCCATAGTTTCACTCTGGCCACGGAGGCAGAGTTTGCTCTCGTGTTGGCACATTTCGCTTTCTGTAAACCAGAAATCTGGACGATACGACGTCATATTTTCTGGCAAATGGATAACTTGAAATCTTAACACCAGCACCTTAAATATACGAGTCTACACTTAACAGGCAGCCAGAGACGTGTTCAGACCTCAAACTGCCACAAATCAACCGCGCTGCAGCATTCTGGACCAACTGCAACGCCCCATGTCTAGGGTTACCAGACGTCTGGATTTATCCGGATATGTCCTCTTTCTGGAAGGCATGTCCGGGCATCCGGACGGCTTTTCAAAACCTGGCGAGCGCGGATACAACACGCGGCCGCACACACGCATGTGACATCATCGCACGATGTCTTCCCAACTGACGAGCAGGCTGAAGGGGGGGGGGAGAGGCTGGAGGGCTAGGGGGCGAGGCTGGGGCATGCCATGGGTGTAACGGGGCGGGGATGGGTTGAACTGGGCAGGCCTGGGGGGGGGGAACGGGTCCATGGGTCCGGATTTTACGTACGTAAAATCTGGTAACCCTACCCATGTATAAAGCATTGCTGTGGTCCAGCCTTTGCCGTTCCAAACTTTGTTAACTGATCCATGTAGTTTGTTTTGTGATTGATTTGTCCAATTGTATGTGAGACCACTATCTAGTGGCTTTTAAATTGTACATCGCTTAGAAAATTTGTATAAGCGATTCATCAAATGTTAATAAAACTTGAAACTTGAAACTTACTATATTACATTACATTAGAGATTTCTATTCTGCCATTACCTTGCGGTTCAAGGCGGGTTACAAAAGAGATTAAAAACACGGAGGGTTACAATGGAAGAACATTTGTCCTTTCTAGAGAGGTAAAGAGTAGCTTATGTAGTTTCAGTGTGGCGGGAAGAGGGAGGGGGGAAGGACGGTAAGTTTGAAGTTAGGGTTGTTTCAGGAATTTCTCGAAGAGTGTAGTTTTTATTTCTTTTCTGAACGTCTTGTAGTCTGGCGTCGTTATCAGTAGACTGGAGATTTGGTTATCTAATTCAGCTGCTTGAATGGCCAGGAGGCCATCGTATAGTATTTTCCGTTTTACTTCTTTGATCGAGGGGTGTGTGTTTTTCTATGTCTGATTGAGGTGGTTTGGATGAGGCGGTTGTTCAGGTAGGTTGGGCTGTCTCCGTTTAAGGCTTTAAATAACATACAGTAGAATTTAAATAGTATTCTTTCTTGGATTGGTAGCCATCATAAGTTGATAACATAGGCTAAATACCACTGAATATCTGGAGAGAATCCTGTCAGTGGGAATTAACTAGGCAGGAGTCACTAAATATTAACCTAATATTGGCACCTGGATTTTCAGAAGTATGTTAGCAATGTCATAAGAATATAAGCAATGCCTCTGCTGGGTCAGACCCGAGGTCCATCGTGCCCAGCAGTCCACTCAAGTGGCAGCCCAATAGGTCCAGGACCTGTGCAGTAATCCTCTATCTATACCCCTCTATCCCCTTTTCCAGCAGGAAATTGTCCAATCCTTTCTTGAACCCCAGTACCGTACTCTGCCCTATTACGCTCTCTAGAAGCGCATTCCAGGTGTCCACCACACGTTGGGTGAAGAAGAACTTCCTAGCATTCGTTTTGAATCTGTCCCCTTTCAACTTTTCCGAATGCCCTCTCATTCTTTTATTTCTCAAAAGTTTGAAGAATCTGTCCCTCTCTACTCTCTCTATGCCCTTCATGATCTTGTAAATCTCTATCATATCCCTTCTAAGTCTCCTCTACTCCAGGAAAAAGAGACCCAGTTTCTCCAATCTTCCTCTATCTATCTCTCTCTCTTTCTCTCTCTCCCTTTCTCTTTCTCTCTCTCTCTCTCTCTATTTCTGTCTCTCTCCCTTTCTCTCTCTCTCCCTTTCTCTTTCTCTCTATTTCTGTCTCTCTCCCTTTCTCTTTCTCTTTTTCTCTCTCTCTCTATTTCTGTCTCTCTCCCTTTCTCTCTCTCTTTCTGTCCCTCTCTACTCTCTCTATGCCCTTCATGATCTTGTAAGTCTCTATCATATCCCCTCTAAGTCTCCTCTTCTCCAGGGAAAAGAGACCCAGTTTCTTCAATGTCTCAGCGTATGAAAGGTTTTCCATCCCTTTATCAGACGCGTCACTCTCCTCTGAAACCTCTTGAGTAACGCCATGTCCTTCTTAAGGTACGGCGACCAATATTGGAACGCAGTACTCCAGATGCGGACGCACCATCGCCCGATACAACGGCAGGATAACTTCTTTCGTTCTGGTTTATGATTATGTCCTTTCTCTATTAGCAGTATCACACAGCCTTGTAACCCTGACAACATCTGATCAAGACAGCTTTAGGTGTTTTTTTGTTTTTTTTTCCTTCATTCTATCAAAGCTGTTTAATTACTCATGTAAGTGCCATCCACTTAAAGAAAAAGCACTTGATTACGAAATGAAAGCAAGTGAAAAACAGCTGAGCATTGCCGTCCTGTTTTGGGGGTCAGCCCTGGGTCTTTCTGGGCGAGCGAGCAGTGAACACCGAGGAGCTGCGAACACGATGTCACCCGCCTGTAAGCTGAATCCCTCATTTAGGGGTCCTTTTACTTAAGGCACGCTAAACGCTAATGCGTCCGTTATAGTCTATGGACACATTAGCGTTTAGTGCACGCCAAAGCGGCTAGCGCACCTTAGTAAAAGGAGCGCATAGTTTCCTTTTCCAGACGATACACAGAGATCAAAAACAAAGCCAACTCTATCATGAATCTATAAAGTCTGAAAACGAGGCCTCGACCTACCTTCGGGCTGGTATTGTGCTATAATGGCTACGGTTTGTCCTGCGCCTTTCAATGCAGCCGCAGCTTGCTCGTGCGAAGCACCACAGAGATCAATACCGTTCACCTGACAGAGAGATACAAATGAGACATGATCTAATAAAACTGCAGTAGAAATGTGAAAGAGAGAGAGAGGGAGAAAGAAAGAGCAAATTTCAAACAGCTCACATGGGGCTTTTTTTGTGCGTATACGTTATGCTAATTTTCAAAAAGAAACATAGATGTTTCTCTTTTAAATTTAGTAGAAAGCATTCTCTTTAAGAGGGTACTTTTATAAATCATTTTTAGGTGTTAAGGGGCTCTTATACAATTCAGCCATGTCTAAAAATATGCACGGTGTAAGTACGTTCATGCTTGCACTGACAATGTTCCCTCTAAACTGTGTGGGAGTCCTCCACCTACGCTCTTGTCAGTGGCAGTGCTGTTTCAGTATCATATTTCTCAATAGCGAAGGACTGGCAATCTCTGCAGGACTCCAGAGGATCTGTCCTTTCCTAGTGATTATAGGCACAACATTGACGCATCGCCCCCCACTGGTAGGAATGTCATTGGAGGACTCATGCACAAAACGAGCATTGCTTGTACAGTAGGCACACTAAGGGAGAGGAGCTAAAGCAGATTATGGATTGAGTCCTGGTCTACGTCTGTATTTTGCGAAATATTCACAATCGCCTGCATTGTATGCATGTGCACTTCTCCCTCCGTATTTGTGGTTTCAGCACTCGCGGTTTCGCTTATTTGCGATTTTTCGCATGCTGACTCCTACCCCTCCCATTACGTCATGAGTAAAGTACTGTACCGATAAAAAGTTTGGCGCTTACCAGCTTTCACCCTGAAAATCGCTATATTCTATACGTATGTATGTAAACAATAATTAAAATGTTCAATGTAAACATTTAATTTTAATTTCACATGGTCATGTTAAAATAAAAGACTAATCAAATATAGTTGGGGGCTGGATAAATTCCTCTTATATCCTCAATATTACTTGATTTTATAGGAAGCCTCAGCCCCACCACTCCACCGCTGTATTATCTTGTAACTGCGGGAAGAATTATGTGGTGCCTCATCATTGGCTGTCCCTTCAAGTGTTTATAAAGTATCATTGTGCCAGTTTTGATCCCATATGAAATAAATACAGGGTAAATATCGTATCTGTATATATATATAAATATAAAGTGCTTAAATACTTAGCTCCATATCAGCCAAAAACCTGGGAGACTCCCAGGTTTTTGGCTGATATGGTGCTAAATATTTAAGCACTTTATATTTATATTAGTCTTTAGGCCCGTTACATTAACGGGTGCTAGAATAGATGTGTGTCTTTGTGTTTCTTTTTTTAATTTTCTCTCCTTGGCTGTTTTCTGTCTGTCTTTCTTTCTGTCTCTCTCCCTCCTGCTGTCTGTCTTTCTTTCTGTGTCTCTCTTTCCTCGACTGTCCAGCCCTTCTCCCTTCATTTTACCTTCCCCCTGCCCAGCAGCACCTGTTCTCTGCTTCCCCTGTCCAGCAGTAGGGCTCCCTTCCTGTTACCCCCCCCCTCAGCCTCTTACATTAATGGGTGCTAGAGTAATGTCTGTCTGTCTGTTGTTTTTTTATTTGTCTCTCTCTCCTTGGACGCTGTTTGTAATTCTTTCTGTCTTTCTCCCTGGCCCCCTGTCTGTCTATCTTTATTTCTAACTCTATCCTCTTCCCTCACATGTGCCCATTTTTTTTTCTCCTCCCCACTTCCTTCCAAGTCTGCTCCCCTTATCCATCAGACTTCCATTCAGCAGCTGTCCCTCCTCTCCCCCACACTTCCATTCATTGTCTGTCTCCCTCTCTCTACCCCTTCTACCTACTCTATCTACTATTCACCCTCTGTCTTGCATCTTCCATTCACTGCCCTCTCTTCTCTTTCCATCCAGTGTCTGCCCTCTCTCTCTCTGTTTCATATGGCATCTCCTCTTTCCTTTGCCCCTTCCTTTTCCGTTGGTCTGGCATACCTTCCTCCTTCCATGCCCTGCCATCTCTTCTTCCCTCCCCCTCTGTTACCTTAGAAGAGTAATAAATCTTGTTTGATTGTGCTCTGGCTTGCCTCAGACCTGCAATTACCTCAAGGTGACATTACACGCTGCCGGTTACTTCAACAGCAATAATGCAAGGTGCTTGCTTGGATTAGTAAGAAGCCAGGCCTTAACCGCAGCCGGCAGTGCTGGTGGGGGTGGAGGGTTTTCAAAGGTTCAGCGGCGGCGGTGCTGGGGGGGGTTTGAAAAGCCGTCGGTCGTGAAGTATGCCGCCTGCATACTTCACGGCCGTCGGCTTTTCACGTCTTTAAAACTTAGCAGCATAGTCTTTTGACTTCCCTACCTGCCTTCCCGTGTTCTGGCCGTCTCCCGCCGGCTCCTCTCACGACCGCCGCTTGCGTCGGAAGCCTTCTCTGACGCAGGTGCGGCTCACCCTTACCGCGCTATCTGCCTGCCCCGGAAGTGTTATTTTTAGTTGTTTCCTCCTGCCTCCGGCTGGCCGGACCCTTCCCTTCATGCTGGGGTGGAGTTTGTTTCGGCAGCAGATCTTTGGCGCTGCAGTGGAGGCACGCTGGCCTGCTCCGGTGTCGGCCGGCCAGTGCAATTGCTGATGGAGTCTTCTGCTCATCCCTGTGACATAGTAAGCGCGCATGCTCATTCGTGTTTCCGCGACAGATCAGGGAACACGACTTTTGAGTGTGCATGCGCGGCCTAGCATTTTATTATATTAGATATATATACAGATACGATATTTATCTTGTATTTATTTCATATGGGATCAAAACTGGCACAATGATACTTTATAAACACTTGTAGGGACAGCCAATGATGAGGCACCACATAATTCTTCCCGCAGTTACAAGATAATACAGCGGTGGAGTGGTGGGGCTGAGGCTTCCTATAAAATCAAGTAATATTGAGGATATAAGAGGAATTTATCCAGCCCCGACTATATTTGATTAGTATACTGAACATACGGTGACTGGAAGAGCATACACTGTTGCCATAGATTGGTATGCGTTAAAATAAAAGAAGCATGGTAGCAGTAAAAAAGGAAATACAAGAACGATTGGCCGGAAGTGGAACCACTAGAGGTAGGGAAAGCTGGACGTACTTTTCTTGTAATTAATTATAAAGCGCATTGTATACCTATGTATAATACGCACCCAGAGTTTGACATTTCTTTGGATGGAAAACAAGTGCACATTATACATCAGATACTAGGGTACTTTTCAGCATGTTACTTGGGTGCTGCCTGTCCCCATGAATTAACTATTCTAAGGGTGATAGCTTTTCATTTCACAAATAATGATGGCAAAAAACCCCACATCACATTTGTACAAAAAAATGTACTATATAAACCAGGGATGTCAAAGTCCCTCCTCGAGGGCCGCAATCCAGTCGGGTTTTCAGGATTTCCCCAATGAATATGCATGAGATCTATTTGCATGCACTGCTTTCATTGGATGCTAATAGATCTCATGCATATTCATTGGGGAAATCCTGAAAACCCGACTGGACTGCGGCCCTCGAGGAGGGACTTTGACATCCCTGATATAAACTGAGCATGAACTGAATCACGGAACAATACTTTGTCTACTCTATTTCATTTTATTAGTAGCGTTTCTAAGGTCAGTTTCTAAAAAGCAGCTGGGTTTCTCAGACATGCCGCCTTAGATAGGAAAACAGGAATGGAGAAACAAATTAGAACGGGCTCATGCTGCCATCTTGTGGAAAGGAAGAGAACTATCTTATAAAGTAGAACACCTACATTTTTCAGTTGCCGAAGCCAAGATCACTGAACAAACAGCGATCTTTTTTAAAAATCACTTTTCTAATAACAGGAACATTCTACGAAAAGGTCTACTTTTTTTTTTTAGATTTTGTCTTATTTATTTTAATTAATTATATATAATAAAGGGCCTGATTCTATATATGGCACATGTTTTTTATAGAATCACGCCAAGCGCCATTCTGATCAGCATCGATTTATTTAGGTGCCATATATAGGATCATATTGAGTGGTGGTATGCATCACTGACATGTAGGTGCACCCATTTAGATCACGAAAACCCAGGCCTGAATAGCTGCACCTAAATTGTGCGCAGATTAGGCGTATTCTATACGCCCACAACCCACCTATGCTGCTCCCCTAGCCATGCCTCCTTTTGAGATCTGTCACTAGATTTGACATGCACCATTTATAGAATGCGCTTACCGACGTGTCCGTTGATTTAGCGTGCAATAAACGTGCGCTAAAACGCTTAGCGCACCTTAGTAAAAGAGGGCCTAAGTTTTCTTTGAACTTATCAACTAAGGTTATTGTTTTGAGTGCCAATGGTAACGAATTCCAATACTCTGGACCATTGACAGAGAAAATTGCGTCTCTTACATGTTCCTATAAAATATCTTTGTACGATGGAATTATAAGCAATTGCCTATTTATAGATCTCAGATTCCCACCTGCTACATAAGGTAAGAAGTCATAAGGGTTCATAGACAACGGCGCGAAAGACAAAAGTGCACGCCGACAATTGAGCGCAGCGCACGCCGCCGTGCCGCTCTAAATTACAGTTTTTAGGTGCTCCAACGGGGGTTTTTGTTGGGGAACCCCCCCAGTTTACTTAATAGACATTGCGCCGGCGTTATGGAGGGGTTTGGGGGGTTGTAACCCTCCACATTTTACTGTAAACTGAACTTTTTCCCTAAAAACAGGGAAAAAATGAAG
Organism: Geotrypetes seraphini; assembly: GCF_902459505.1. Classification (NCBI taxonomy): domain Eukaryota; kingdom Metazoa; phylum Chordata; class Amphibia; order Gymnophiona; family Dermophiidae; genus Geotrypetes; species Geotrypetes seraphini. The sequence continues at coordinate 20,653,416 of NC_047089.1, forward strand.
TTTTCAGTAAAATGTGGGGGGGTTACAACCCCCCCCACCCCCCACAATGCTCCCACAACGTGGCGCGATGTCTATTAAGTAAAGTGGGGGGGTTCCCCCACACACACCCCTGTCGGAGCACTAAAAACAGTAATTTAGAACGGTGCGGCGGCGTGCGCTGCGCTCAATTGTCTGGGCGTGCCTTTGTCCCGGCGCGCTTTTGACCTGACACCAGTCATAAGTGCCCGGGGCTTGTTTGGTTAAGGCAGAGCTTGCGGGAATGGGACAGGGACAGGGACAGGGACAAAACTCACGGGGACGGGATGGAGAAATTGAGTTCCTGTGGGGGGCAGAGAAAAAGGTGTCCCGGCGTCATTCTCTAGTTTGTACTAAACGCCCAATGAGGGAAGATGTAAGGACCTTAATGTTCAGAAGAGGTCCAGGGAAAATGCCCACTTTATTGTGAGGTGATAGTTTTGATTGGGGTTCACTGTGTTTCCTGAATCTTTAAGTTTAGGGCTACCATATTTTAGTCCCCCAAACCCTGGATACATGGGCCTCCCTGTTCCGCCTCCAACCCCGCCCCATTCTGCTCCCAGACCCGCCCCAACAAAACCTCCTTTCTTCTTCCCTGCCGAGCTTCAGCCGCATCCAGAGGGCCTGGAGCATGCATGGATGTGTGTGAGTGATCTGCGCATGCTCAGAGGACCCCTAGATGCAGCCAGAGCTCGTCGGGGCGTTCCAAAACCCGGATAAACTGCCAGGTTTTGGAAAGTCCGTCCGGGACCCCAGACAGTCCTCTAAAAAGAGGGCATGTCTGAGATTTCCTGGACGTCTGGTAATCCTGTCCCAAGCGAGCAGACCAAAGAATATATTTGCAGACAGTTTTCATTCAGAGAAACATAACCTCCAAAATGGTCGAGGAGATCTACAAATCTCTTACTTACGGATAAAATCTGATCTCCTCTCTGTAGCTCTCCGCTGAGATCTGCTGGTCCCCCAGCCAGTATAAAGGAGATGAAAATCCCTTCCCCGTCTTCGCCTCCCACAATGTTAAAACCTAATCCAGTGGAGCCCTTGTGCAGGATGACTTTCCGAGGCTCTCTGTGGAAACAAACGACATTGCCTTGACATTCAAAGTACGTACACCAGTCTCTTTATATTCTCTTTCTTTTAATGAGTCACCTTGATCCATCAGGGACAATGGTGTAGGGAGGGTGAGAGGCGCCCCTCCCCTTCCCTCTGCCCCACCCCCATCTACTCCTTCCCTGCCCCCTCCTGACATGCTCGCACGCGCCACCTCTTTAATGTACCCAGCGCGAAGAGCAACCCCCAACCGGCTGGTCGCACCAGCGTTGGCTCTTCCTCTGATGTCACTTCCTAGGGGCGGGACCAGGAAGTGACATCAGAGAAAGAGCCGACGCTGGTGCAAGTAGTAGGTTGGGGTTGCTGCTCGCACCAGGAACATTAATGAGGTACGGGGGAAGGGGCATGCGTCGTGGTAGTGTGGAGATGGGGACGCAACAGGGGGGTGACTCCCCCAACAAGACGGTTCTCGGGTATTATTTGGCCTGTGACGATATAAACTATTTGTTTATCTCTGTGTTTGCTGGGTTGCTGAATATTCACTTCATTTCTTAATTCCTGGATTTGCTGGTTTTCAAAGAAAAAAAAAGGATATCTCCTAATGATATGTTTAAAGCAGCGGTCTCAAACTCGCGGCCCGGGGGCCACATGCGGCCCGCCAGGTACTATTGTGTGGCCTGCAGTTTGTACTAGTACTGTCTATACTAGTGCTGCCCGCTCTCAATGCCATCCTTCGGCTTTCCCCCTAGCCTCCCGCTCTTACCTTCAGATAATTACCACAACCTGCAGAGAGGATTGCTGGTGCTGTAGCGATCCTTGCAGGCTGCCATTGTCCTCAGCAGCATGTGCCCTCTGCTGCGATCCTGCCCCTGACATCAGAGGAGGGGGGCGGGACCAAGGCAGAGAGAACATGCTGCGGAGGCCAATAGCAGCCTGCAAGGAACGCTACAGCACTGTGATCCTCTCTGCAGGCTGCGGTAATTAGCTGAAACTAAGACTGGGAAGCCAGGGGAGAAGCTGGAGGACGCTGCAAAGAAGTCCTTCAAAGGGGGGGGGGGAAAGATTTATAAACTATAAAGAGTTTTACTTCATGTAAAATAGTCATTTCTTTAACAAGACATTAACTATTTTTTCTGCGGCCCGCCAAGTACCTACAAATCCAAAATGTGGCCCTGCAAAGGGTTTGGGTTTGAGACCACTGGTTTAAAGCATGGAGTGATGCGTATTTTAAAACCACACATTTAATATGTGGAAACAGCAGATTGGAGAATTTGAACAGAAGCTGTGACAATAACAAACTTTGCACTGCCTGTAGAACTTATTGCTTTTCATCCGCGGAAGACAATGGCGTTAGAACTGAGACTAGAAATAGGTGGCTGGAGACAAGACCTGTTTTCTTTCTTACAAATACATTACATTAAATTACATTAGGGACTTCTATTCCGCCTATACCTTGCAGTTCAAGGCGGATTACAAAAGAGCTAACTGGACATTTCCAGTGAAGTTACAACAGTATTGGTTGGGTTTTTTTTTGGTTACAAGGGAGGAGAGGTAGTTGGATTAATTCCAGAAGAACTTGCAAATTGGATATTAAATTGACTGTACGTTACTGTGTGATATAACAAATAGATTACAGTTAGAGTACAAATAAGATTACGTTACATTTCAGGGATCTGAATACTTGGCTGGTGTTTTGGGGAGGAAGAGATTATTTAAGTGGAGGTTTTGGGGGAGAATTTATCTAGGAGGAGGGGGAAGGGTTGGGTTAAAATATCTGGATATATTTTTTGAAAAGTACATATTCTCTTCCACTATACTCTTCAAGAAATGAGAACCTGAGCCCCTGCCCCCCCCCAGGGCAGGATATACTTCTAGGCCGTGCTAGTGAAGTTACTTGCCCAGCACCTGTCAAAATTCACAGCAAATCTGGCCCCCAAATGATTCTTATACTTGAAATTAAGGATCAGCAGAAAAAAGATCTTTGCCGAAGGTAAAATATTAACTCTATTGACTGGATAACACCTCAGTCTTTAGTGTTTATCATGCTGTTAATTCCATAATTGCTAAAGGCGAAAACATCTTTACATCAAGTTTCCAAATAACAGAAACATCCCTTTCAATTCTATTCATGCTATTAAATCCAGTAGATAAGTGGTACCTAGCAGCAGCGCCTGGGCGATGGTGCCCGGCATCACTGTGCCTTGCCCCCCTCCCAAACTCTTCCCCATTGCAGCTGCCCCCCACTTATTCCTTCCCCACCATGTGCTCCCCCCTCCCCCAGCATACCTCTTAAGAAGTACACCGACAAATCCGCACACGACAATTGCATGCACGGACAAGTGCGTGCATGCCAATTGCACCCCGTGACTGACTCTGCCATAAGTGGATATCTGGAAGGCCCTGATTTGCTAAAACTCCTCAGGCCTTCCAGATATCCACTTATGTAAAGGGTTCCCAAAGTCATGGTGTAAACCTTACCCTACGACTAGATACCAAGTGAATTTTTTAAGTGTAGTGGGGGGAGGGGGTATTTTGTAACCCTCAAAAAGACAAAATAGTATCCACCGTCAGGGCGCATTTGACGGGTCACCTCTTTAGAAGCTCACCGGCAGTGAGCAACATCTTCCTCAGACATCACTTCCTTAATTAGCCAGTAGGCACCTACCAGCAAGTAGGCGTGGTTAGGGGTGGAGTTTGGGTGTGGATCGATTTAGGCCCACTCTTTTAGGCCAAGAAAACCCTGGCCTAAATGGCAATGCGCCTAAGGATTCAACACCTACCGTTGCCTAAGAATGCTTAGGCGATGCTAGGTGCGATTCTATAAATGGCGTTTAGTGGATTATTGACAATCGTGTCTAGCGGCACCTACAACTTAAGCACCATTTATAGAATCAGACCCATAGTGGCCAAAAATGTGGCGCCACCAAAATAAACACTAATCTATAAGCCATGCTTAAAAGTTAGGCGCAGTTCATAGAATACAGTGCTCCCCTGAAATTCGCGGGGATTCTGTTCCAGGAACCCCTGCGAATTTTGAAAAACCGCAAATACAGTTAAAAGGCAGGAGAGGGCAGCTGTGGTACCGGCGGGTGCCAAATCACTTGCAGTCTGTTCCGACCGCCTCTTCCTGTTCCTAAAGTCAGGCTATACCAATCAGGAGCTGCTTTGACACGCAGCTCCTGATTGGTGTAGCCTGAATTTAGTACAGGAAGAGGCGGTCGGAGAATACCGCAAATTAGTGAGTCTACGATTCGCGAACTGCGAATTCGCGGGGGAACACTGTTTTATTTTCAATGTTGTGATCAAAATGTGTCCGTTTTGAGAATTTATATCTGCCGTCTATATTTTGCACTATGGCCCCCTTTTACTAAACTGCAATAGCGGTTTTTAGCGCAGGGAGCCTACGAGCATTGAGAGCAGAGCAGGGCATTCAGCGCAGCTCCCTGCGCTAAAAACTGCTATCGCGGCTTAGTAAAAAGGAAGGGGGTATATTTTTCTATTTTTGTACAGTTGTTACTGAGGTGACATTGCATAAAGTCATCTGCCTTGACCTCTTTGAAAACCCGTGGAATATAAATGATAATTAACATTTTCTCTACGTACAGTGTGCTTTGTGTTTTTTTAAATTTTATTGTTGGTAGATCATTTTGACTTGGTCATTTTAAAATTAGCTCGCAAGCCCAAAAAGTGTGGGCACCCCTGAGCTAGAACATAACTTGTTATCTCTGCAAGCTCAGAATATGCAGGCGTTTAACCAGGTATGTGCCAGCTTTCTAAATATCTTTATTCTAAAAGATTTTTTTAATGGATGTTTAACTTGCACACACCCTCCGTGCGCTTACGTTGGCAGCACTGTACAAACAGCTCGGTAAGGTTTCATAACCTTGGTATATCAGTGTCTCACAGCTGTGTTCATGTCGATGGGTGGCGTTGTCTTGCCGAGTGGCGTTCGTTATTGTTGTTGTATGTTTTTGTGTGCCGTTACAAGAATGTCGGAACTTGAATTAGAGCAATGAACAAACATTAAATTTCTTGTTCAACTTGGCAAGAGTGGAAGTGAAATCAGGGACAGGTTAGTCCAAGTTTATGGGGATAAGGCCATTAAAAAATGTCAGTGTTCAAATGGATTAAACGTTTTTCTGAGGGGAGAGAAAGCGTCACTGATGAAGAAAGGTCAGGGCAGCCAGTAACGAGCAGATCCGATGAAAACATTGCATACATTTATTGAATTGTGCATCAAAATCATTTGGCTCCTTTTGGTGGTTCAGTTTAACCTTTATCTACATATTTCTATTTTTAGTTTGTGATTACTTATTCCATACTGGGTGACAGTATATCTGTGTTCTGTGTGTATGAAAGACATGGTTTTCTGTTAGCGTTGGCTAGCCTTGTTTGGCGAAATGCATCGGGCATGGTTCTTGGGAGCACCTTGAATAAACCTGATTTGAATCTCCTCATTTTCTGCCAATCTTCTTTTGTTCCAAGTTGGATTCTTTGGTGGACCGCTTGCCTTGTTGTTTTATTAGAAATTAACATACATGGAGTAGAACGTACTAGAGAAGTTACAGATTTGGTTGTTTATGGGTTATAGTTGGTTGATGTAGAGTGAGGCAGTTGAGAGGCGTTATAAACTTGGTTATTAATATAGATTTATATTTCGGATAGTATTACTGCTTTACTATATATTTGAACACTTTTATATATGTATGGAAAGGGTTCAGAGTTAAAGTCCTGGGTACATAGGTGGGAAGGGAAGGAAGGGGGTTTTGTTCAGAAATGTTTGAGGGTTGCATAGAAGGAAAACTGTGCACTGGTATGCTAATCTTTGTTTGTTTTGAATTAAAAAAAAAAAGAAAGAAATACAAGTGGAAATAAAGAAGTAAAGAAGAAAACAGATAAATGGGGGCAGGGCATGGTGTGGGTGGGGCAGGGCCAGGGCCAGAGGGGCCCAGTGTACTTGTGTGCCTAGGGGCCATCAAAGAATTAATCCTGCCCTGGTCCCCATACACCTAAGACGAAGACCACACACCATTTTAGTAGCCTTCCTCTGGACCTTTTTGAAGGTGTGGCCTCTAAAATTGTACACACTTCTCCAATAAAGACTGAGAATGAGTATAGTTGAATTTTAATCCTCACATCAAATTGATGAGGGAGGGAAAAGTATCTCAGAAACCACAAGACAAAGATGTCTTCATATAACCCAAGTCTCTAAAACGGTTCAAGTTTCTTACATTGGTCTTACAAACTCCCAATGATTTTTTTACGATGCAATGTCAAATGTGATAATCTTTTCTAATTGTCATGCACTAAAGATTAGCGCATGACCATTAATGCCAGAAATTGTAAATCAGCCATTTTCTGGCTGCTGGAAGATACGGCTTTAGCAAGCAGGGTACACTCATGTAGAGCTAGGGCCACATTTTCTGCAACCGACCTCTACAAGGTGTACCCTGGCAAAATAGAAACAGAGAAACATGACGGCAGATAAAGCCATATGGTCTATCCAGTCCGCCCATCTACAGCATCCACTATTTCCTCCTCTTCCTAGGAGATTCCCTCGTGCCTGTCCCACACTTTCTTGAATTCAGACAAAGTCTTTGTCTCCACCACCTTTTCCAGGAGACTACTCCACACATCTACTACCCTTTCTGTGAAAAAGTATTTCCTTAGATTACTCCTGAGCCTATCACCTCTTAACTTCATCCTATGCCCTTTCACTCTGAAGCTTCCTTTGAATTGAAAGAGACTCGACTCATGTGCATTATCCTGTTGATGGCCCTTCTAAGTCTAACTTTGGTTTGGCTGAGGTCTGCCAAATTTCGCCTGCTCATAAAAAAATCACATAGCCATCCGAAAGATGAACTGAATTGTTTCCGAATACGAATGCCCCAGCACTTAATTACAAAACAACCACATAAAACATTTGGAATGGGCGTAGGTGAAATTATTTGCCATTTATTGCTTTGATGTAAGAAGGGTTAAAATGGTCCAAGAACATCATACACTTTATTTCTTTGATGTAAGAAGGGTTAAAATGGTCCAAGAATCTCATACACTTTATTTCTTTTGCTTAAATCTTGTACGATAGGATTCTAATTCAGTCCAATGAAGCGAGACCATTTTCCCCTATGCCGCCAGCACCAACTGCTTCAAACTAAAATGAGTTTTTTCTTCCCTTGAGACTAATTATAAGAGAGAAAACAACTTCTTTTACATTTTTTATGGTTACAGACAACTTGAAAATACTTTATCTCAGCAACTACTGATTCTTAGTAGGTGTCCAATGAGCTATCATATTCTGAAGATGTTAATTTTGTTTTGTTGTCTTTGTAAGTTGACCTACTTTTAATAGTGTTTAGTTGTTTAAACTCAAAGTTTTCTTTCTATGCATGTCTGTATAAAATTGTGCTGCCACCGACGTGTGCTTTGACGTGATCTGTATTTATGGGATGTGATCTGTATTCTTGGAGGTGTAATTTGGGAAGCGTAGATGTGATTAGATGGGCTTCTTTGCAGATGATGCCAAAACCTGCACTAGAGTAGACACCCCTGATGGTGGGGATAACACGAGGAAGGATTTAGTGAAGCTTGAGGAATGATCTGAAATTTGGCAGCTAAGATTTAATGCTAAGAAATACAGGGTCATGCATTTCGGCTGCAAAACCCGAGGGAATGGTACAGTTTATGGGGCGAAGAATTTTGTGCATGAAAGAAGAGTGGGACTTGGGTTTGACAGTATATGATGATCTTAAAGAGGCCAAAAAGCTAGAAAAATGCAGGGGTGCATAGGGAAAGGAATGGCAAGTAGGAAAAAGGAGGTATTGATGCCCCTATATAAGACTCTGGTGAGACCTCTTTTAGAATATGGTGTACAATTCTGAAGACCGCACCTTCAAAAAGATAGAAACAGGATGAAGTCAGTCCAGAGGAAGGCTACTAAAATGGTGTGTGGTTTTCGTCATAAGGCGTATAATATACTTTAGAGGAAAGGTGGGAGAGGGGAGATATGATAGAAATGTTTAAATACCTACGTGGCAGAAGGGCTGCGAGGTAAAATAACATTATTGGCAAAAGCACAACAGACATAAATTCAATGTCCGACAACATGATGCACGACCTACTCCTACTGGAGCGCTGGTCTAGGTCTTGGCAACTCAGCTTCAATGCCAAAAAATGCAAAGTCATGCACCTGGGCAGCCAAAATCCATGCAAGATTTACACCCTTAATGGTGAGATCTTAACATGAACTGAAGCAGAACGAGACTTAGGGGTGATCGTCAGTGAGAACATGAAGAGTGCCAATCAAGTGGAGCAAGCTTCATCCAAGGCAAGGCAAATCATAGGTTGCATACGCAGGAGTTTCGTCAGCCGTAAGCCTGAAGTCATTATGCCATTGTATAGATCCTTGGTGAGGCCCCACCTGGAGTACTGTGTGCAATTCTGGAGGCCGCATTACCGTAAGGATGTTCTGAGACTTGAGTCGGTCCAGAGAATGGCCACCTGGATGGTCTCGGGACTCAAGGATCTCCTGTACAAGGAATGGCTGGATAAATTACAGCTATACTCATTCGAGGAATGCAGAGAGAGGGGTGACATGATCGATACATTCAAGTATCTTAAGGGCCGCATCGAGGTGGAAGAAGATATCTTATTTTTCAAGGGTCCCACGGCAACAAGGGGGCATCCGTGGAAAATCAGGGGCGGGAAACTGCACGGGGACACCAGGAAATTCTTTTTCACTGAAAGGGTGGTTGATCGCTGGAATAGTCTTCCACTTCAGGTTATTGAGGCTAGCAGCGTGCCTGATTTTAAGGCCAAATGGGATAGACACGTGGGATCTATTCACAGAGAAAGGTAGGGGAGGGTCTTTGGGGTGGGCAGACTTGATGGGCAGTGGCCCTTATCTGCCGTCTATTTCTATGTTTCTATGAGGCAAGTCTCTTTCATTTGAAAGGAAGCTCTGGAATGAGAGGGCATAGGATGAAGTTAAGAGGTGATAGGCTCAGGAGTAATCTAAGGAAATACGTTTTTACAGAAAGGGAGGTAGATGCGTGGAATAGTCTCCTGGGAAGGTGGTGGTACCAATTCAACTTTTTAAATAATTATGTTAGGTATCTTGATCAGCTAGGCGTGCCAATCTAGGCACTTAACTGTAGGCGTCTTCTATAGAATCTGGGCCTTTATGTTTTTCGAAGAATGGCAATTCTCTATCTCTCTGCCCTAGAGAAACTGAAACGACAAGTTGAAACACCTTGTGTTGGAAATCAGAACTTCATCCTACTGTTAGAGAAGACCTTGGTTGATGTGGCAACCCTACTTCCACGTTAAATAACAGTGGCCAATTTGAACAGTCCACTTTCTGACTGATTACAGCATTACTTTACGGAGAGGGTGGTGGATGCCTGGAATGCGCTCTCGAGAGAGGTGGTGGAGAGGAAAACAGTGATGGAGTTCAAAGAAGCGTGGGATGAACACAGAGGATCTAGAATCAGAAAATAATATTAAATATTGAACTAAGGCCAGTACTGGGCAGACTTGCACGGTCTGTGTCTGTGTATGGCCGTTTGGTGGAGGATGGGCTGGGGAGGGCTTCAATGGCTGGGAGGGTGTAGATGGGCTGGAGTAGGTTTTAACGGAGATTTTGGCAGTAGGAACCCAAGCGCGGTACCGGGTAGAGCTTTGGATTCTTGCCCAGAAATAGCTAAGAAGAAAAAAATTTAAATTGAATCAAGTTGGGCAGACTGGATGGACCATTCAGGTCTTTATCTAATCTAATCTAATCTAATCTAATCCTTAGGTTTGTATACTGCATTTTCTCCACGTTTGTAGAGCTCGCCACAGTTTACAGGAGATGAAATAGGAAGGAACTACAATAAAGAGTTAGAGGACGAAGTATGAAGGATATTTAGAGGACTTGGGATGCCAGATATGAAGAGTTTTTTGAGGACTTGGGATACCAAAGTTGGAAAGAGGCTTACATTTTTGAGAAAAGCCAGGTTTTCAGATGTTTGCGGAACACTTGGAGAGAGCTCAAGTTCCGAAGAGGGGAGGTAAGGTTGTTCCAGAGCTCAGTGATTTTGAAGGGGAGGGAGGTCCCTAGCTTTCCTGTATGAGAAATGCCTTTTAGCGAGGGGAAGGATAGTTTTAATTTTATCTGCCGTCATCTACTATGTTACTATGTTACCAGTGGTGACCCAAGGAAACCTCCTCTGGATCAATTCATTAATGTAAAGTTTTGTCACAAGGTCAAAAGCTCATTTAAACAACTGTAATGATCCCCTCTCATGGAATAGTCGTGGGAAATAAGGAAGAAACACATGCCTTACCTGGAGATCTCAGATTCGGAGAGCAGGCTTGTGTGGTAATGGGAATAGGGAGAGGTGAGAATGAAGCTCTTGTCACACTCTATCGGGGAATAGAGCCTAGGAGAAAGAGGTCTGTCACACAGTTTGTTCACAGTGCTGTAAACCGGTTCAGGAGGCCTAAGGAGACAAGAATATGAAAACAAATTACAGTACGTCAGTAGAGTGTCAGAATATGCGCATAAAAGAAAGAATTAACAGTTAAGAGCCAGACTGTGTACCTGAATTACCAGTAAATGAATTCAGAACATGTTCTGAAATATGACATTATGGTAAGTAGGAAATCTGAACTTGACCGTGTGAAGCAGACCTTTAATTGAGCTGGATTCAGATGCTTTAGTTTGCAAAGCAAGCTTGGGTAGCCCAGATGCATTCATAATCATTTGGCCCATTAAGGTGACTGTTGCTATGCAATTATGGCTTCGTTAGTATTCTATACAGAACTATAGCAAAATGAAAGGCGTCGTATTAGAATCATCACAGGCTATTTTATTGCATGTGTTAAAGTTATAAAGTACTTGTTAAAAGATTTTCAATAACTCCTTATGTGAATGCATGTGATCTTTCTTGAACTATATAGGAGAAGTTAGGTTTTGTTTTTTTACATATTCTGGTTTCTGCCTCAGAAAACTAAATAACTGGGAGAGTATCGGAGGAGTTTTTAAATACATTAAGAAGGGCATTTTCAATATGACATCTAAATCCAATTTTGGACGTTTTAGGAAAAACTTCCAAACTCTAGGAGAGAAAATGACTATTTTCAAACCAGAAAAAATATCTATCTTTTTTTTTTTTTTTTTTTAAATGGTCATTTCTTACATGTGTTTGTCCTCAGTGCGTCTATGTTTTTGAACCATATTTGAAAAAAAAAAAAAAAGTCCAAATGAAACACACACAAAGACCAACCATTGGGACATAGGAGGGGGCCAGCATCTTATCAGACTGCCCACACAGACATCCTAGTAGAACACAAGAGAATAGCACGGGGACAGAATTTGTTACCCTCCCCATGGTTAATCGTGGAAAACCATCCCCTTGTCATTCTTTAAGGAGAGAGGGAAGGATCAGAGTATGAATGGGCCCAGCCACTGACCCTCAAGTCTTGTATTGAAGAATGCTAGTGTAGAAGGACTGAGGTTGAGAGAGACACTAAAGAATGACAGTCTCTGGCATCCAGAGCAGATATTGTGACATCATAATGCCTCATTCCACCAATGCCTAAGAGCCAACCTCAGCAGTGATATCACAATGGCTTCATTATCTTATACTTGGCTCATATAAGAATCAGAGTAAGAATGGCCCTTGCATTGAAGAATGCTGGTGTAGAAGGACTGAGGTTGAGATAGACACTGAAGAATGACACAGGATGGTTAGAACATAAGACCATAAGCGTTGCCATACTGGGGCAGACTGAAAGACCATCAAGCCCAGTATCCTGTTTCCAAAAGTGGCCAATTCAGGTCACAAGTATCTGCCAGAACCCAAAGAGTAGCAACATTCCAGAGCTGAGATTGTGATATCATAATGCCTCATTCCACCAATGCCTAAGAGCCAACCTCTTTCACAATGGCTTCATTATCCTATACTTGGCTCACATAAGAATCAGAGTATGAATGGGCACCACTGACCCTCAAGCCTTGCATTGAAGAATGCTGGTGTAGAAGGACTGAGGTTGGGGTAGACACTAAAGAATGACATGGAATAGTAATCTGCCAGTGGTGTAGTAAGGGGGGGGAGGGTGGTCCGCCCTAGGGCACCATCTTGGTGGGGGCGCCAGCACCTGTCCTCCTCTCTGCCCCCCCTCCCACTCCTTCCCCGTGTGCCCTTTCCCTTCCCTCATACCTCTTTAACGTTTGTGGCACGAGCAACAACCCCAACCTGCTGCTCGTGCCAGTGTTGGCTCTTCGTCTGATGTCATTTTCTGGACCCGCACCTAGGAAGTGACATCAGAGGAAGAGCCGATGCCGGCCCAAGCTGCAGATCGGAGCTGCCGCTCATGCCGTGAACATTAAAGAGGTACAGGGAAGGGAAGAGGCATGCACACAGCAGGAGGGGATGGGGAAGAAGTGGATGGGGGTGGGGCGGCGAAGAGAGTGGGGCAGGGGCGCCACCACCCTTGCTACGTCACTGTTTTCTGCTGTTATCCATAGGGATGGGGACACATTTTGTTCCCGTGTCATTGTCTAAGGGCTCTGTAGTAAACGTCCCAGGTACATATCTCACCATAAGCCCCTATTTACATTGTATGGTGAGCCCTCCATCGCTCACCCACAACCTATAGTACCCAACTATATGCCTCCCCAATAGTCCTTATGCCTGAAAGTGTCAACTATATGTTAGCACAGTAGGATTTTGATGGGTTTTGTTGGGCTCACACATTCCAAGGAAACCAAAATGGAATTGTCCAAAGGAGAAAGATGTGCACTAAAATAGTGTCCACAAACTCATCTGATAATGTGAAGATCTTTCCTCCTCCAATATCACAATGGTTCAATCAATGATTCAATGACTCGACACGTACATGTTTCGGCCACCAGGCCTTCCTCAGGAGTCTTAAGAATCACAGATAGTGATATGAAGAATGCTGCCGATCATATGGATGTGACCAAAATTCAGACAAAGAAAAACATATCTCGTTTTAGCTCAACTGTTGCCGACTGTTGCTTTGATTCCAGTCGACAACAGTTGAGCTAAAACGAGATATGTTTTTCTTTGTCTGAATTTTGGTCACATCCATATGATCGGCAGCATTCTTCATATCACTATCTGTGATTCTTAAGACTCCTGAGGAAGGCTTGGTGGCCGAAACATGTACGTGTCGAGTCATTGAATCATTGATTGGACCATTGTGATATTGGAGGAATAAAGATCTTCACATTATAAGATGAGTTTGTGGACACTATTTTAGTGCACATCTTTCTCCTTTGGACAATTCCATTTTGATTTCCTTGTATTTTAGTTTGTGGTTTTGTTTTTTCCCCCGGTTTGTTTTTTCTGGGCTCACACATTCCACCATGAGTGTACTAGTTAGTGGGATATGGGCCTGAGTCCCCTTCTCTGCAGTTCACTGCACTGAACAGGCTACTCCAGAGACCTCCTTGCTGTTCTGATAGGACTGACCATAACATCTGAAGTGGTCATAACACTGGAGGGTTGGAGGGGGGTAACCAGTGGGGGAGTATAAGGGAGCCATGCCTTCAATGTCATCTGGTCAGTTTGGCCAAGGAATCAGGGTGAAGATCAGTAGTTCTGAGTTCTAGTTGGGGGTGGGAGTAAAAGGAGAGAGGCCATCTTGCTGGAATATGGGCTAGAGGATGGAGAAGATGATTAACTGACTTAATGGGATAGAATACGGATTGGTGAGGAGATTGGCTCTTTGGATTAATGATAGGCGCAGGAGAAGGTAGATTTATAACCAGGTTTTGAGGTCAGGGGAAGCAAACATTTTGTACAGTAGGCGCTGTTGCAAGGCTGAAGGGCCAAACTGCAAAGGTGCCATTTTATCTTACATCTATTTGGGGGAGCGACTCTCCCTTTGCAATCCTCCTAGCTACGCCTCTGAGTGTGTTTGGTGGTGGGGGGTTGGCTGACTGATTTGCTGGGGTAGTGATAGGGCATAGTGTAGGGTATCGCAAACTGTGTGCTGAAGCAGATTCCAGGTGTGCTGCGAGAAACCCAAAGAGGAGAGGTACCGGCTGACGGACTGCTTACAGGACATGCCTCTCTCGGTGAGAGGCACGTCCAAAGGCAGTCAGCTGGCACTGGTGCCTCTTCTCCTCTCCAGCACCCCCCACCAGCGATAACAGGAGACTCAGGGCATGCAAGTACATTGACATGATGACGTCACACATGTGTGTGACATCATCGTGTCAACGGCTGTGCACTTCTGGATGCCCTCCAGCCGCGGCCTCATAACGCTTACGGCACACTGGGTTAGTGTGTAGCTGACTGGCTTGCTAGTTGTCAAGGGCCAGCTGGGATGGAGAATAGGGGCTAGAGGTGGCCGATTCAAGGGAGTAGGGAGATAGTGGGATAGGGGAGGGAGACAAAGGCTAAAAGAAATGAGTGGAGAAAGAGCAAGACCAGGTGCTAACAGGGCGGTGGAAGAAAGAGAGACTAATTGAGGGTGGGGGACGGGATTGTTGGCTGTGTATTTCTGCCTGATTTACTAAGCTTTTTTTCCCTCGGATAGAAATGAGAAAACAGCCTTCGTAAATCAGGCCCGGGCATCTGTACTGTGTGCAATTCTGATCACAGTATCTCAAAAAAGACATGATAGAGCTCGAAAAGATATTAGAAGATGCAACAACTCTAATGAGAAAAGGCTGAAGTATTGGGGGCTCTTCAGCTTGGAGAAAAGACAGCTGAGGATGCCTTTAAAATCCTGAATAGAACGGAATAGGTAAAATGATTGTTTGCTCTTTCAAAAATCACAAAGATTAGGAGACACTTCATGAAGTTACAGTATATATATATATTTTCTAAATTCTTTATTGATTTTCTAAACTTCAAAAGTGCAATACACTAATATATATTATATAATAAGTTAATAAAAGCACATTCAACTTACAACCAACTATTTTCTCCCCCCCCCACCCAATGATTATTCAATAAAACACAAAAACATAGACTATCCCAATAACCATACCCTATTCAGATTAAAAATATCCTCCCACCCTCCTCCCACCCCAGGTGGACATATTCCAAAGTCAAATTAGGACAGAAATAGCCCCCCCCCCCCCGCCTTTCCTGGATGTGTACGAAAATAAACAAAAACTGACTCGTAATCAAAAACCTACTATAGTGAAGTAATATATGATGTCAATGGCCCCCAAACCAGCTTAAATAAATTACTGTGCCCCAAACTATCGGCATTCATTTTTTCAGATCTATAGCTGGAGCACAAATTTGCCCACCAGAAAGGAAAATGTAGGTGGTCGTAGTTCTTCCAATTTCGGGTTACCATCTGTTTGGCTATTCCAGTCATGACAAGAAAAAGGCGGCATTTATAACGATCCATAAGGGGTTTAACATGTAATAACGTTCCACATATGACCACCTCATACGTCAGTGGAATTGATGGTTCCAATATGTTGTTAATCGTACCTCATATTGACCTCCATATTTTTTTCACTCAGGGTCAGATTTACAGTGAAGGAACTTTCTCCCAGGCTTGGTGTAATCCTTCACTTTTCAACGTCTACTGTATATGGCATCATTGGGAAATATGTAATCCAATTTAAAAGTGAAATCATATATAAGAACATAAGAATTTGCCTCCGCTGGGTCAGACCAGAGGTCCATCCCGCCCAGCGGTCCGCTCCCGCGGCGGCCCCTCAGGCCTATTACCTGTGCAATGGTCCCTGACTATTCCTATAACCTAGCTCAACTCCTATTTGTACCCCTCAATCCCTTTATCCTCTAGGACAGTGATTCCCAACCCTGTCCTGGAGGAACACCAGGCCAATCGGGTTTTCAGGCTAGCCCTAATGAATATGCATGAGAAAGATTTGCATATGATGGAAGTGATAGGCATGCAAATTTGCTTCATGCATATTCATTAGGGCTAGCCTGAAAACCCAATTGGCCTGGTGTTCCTCCAGGACAGGGTTGGGAACCACTGCTCTAGGAACCTATCTAAACCTTCTTTGAAGCCCTGTAACGTGCTCTGGCCTACCACGGCCTACGGAAGCGCGTTCCATGTGTCCACCACCCTCTGGGTAAAAAAGAACTTCCTAGCGTTTGTTCTAAACCTGTCCCCTTTCAATTTCTCCGAGTGCCCCCTTGTACTTGTGGTTCCCCACATTGTGAAGAATCTGTCCCTGTCTACCTTTTCTATGCCCTTCAGGATTTTGAAGGTTTCTATCATGTCTCCTCTAAGTCTCCGCTTTTCCAGGGAGAATAGCCCCAGCTTTTTCAATCTATCAGCATATGAGAAGTTTTCCATAGCCTTTATCAGTTTAGTTGCTCTTCTCTGGACTCCCTCAAGTACGCCGATGACATTACAATTGTTATTCCCATAACCTCACTGACTCATGAGACAGAACAGCTCATCTCATCTGTCCTTACTAAGGTAGAACAATGGACTACGCAAATTAAATTAAAACTGAATTCGGATAAAACCAACCCCCCTCTTTTACAAAGGTGCGCTATGCTTTTTAGCGCGTGGAAAATATTATCGCGCGCTACACACGTGCTAAATACTAATACATGCATGTTAGTCTATGGACGCGTTAGCGCACGTGTTGATTCAGCGTGCGCTAAATCCGCGCTAAAACACTTAGCGCGCCTTGGTAAAAGAGGCCCTAAGTTCTTTTTTGGCAAGTCTAATAACAAGATCACAAATACCTCTTTGAGATTAAATGGGTCAGACTAGCATCAAAATCCTGGGTGTCATCTTGGACCGAAGCTTGTCTTTTGAAGATCACACTAAGGGCCTCTTTTACAAGGCGTGCTATGCGTTTTAGCGCGGATTTAGCACGTGCTAAATCAACGCATGCGCTAACCACTAACACGTCCATAGGATAACATGCACGCATTAGCGTTTAGCGTGTGTGTAGTGCACGCTATTTACCGCGCACTATAAAACATAGCGCACTTTTATAAAAGAGGGGGTAATTCTCAGGTTAAAAAATGTTTTTTCACTTTATGGAAACTTCGTACCATTAAATAATAATAATAATAACTTTATTTTTCTATACCGCCATAATCTTGCGACTTCTAGGCGGTTCACAGTGAAGAGAGCTAACAATCAGCCAATTATAGTGTACAAATAGTGAAGGTGTCACTGAGCAGTCAGTGATTACAAATTTAGTAAGAAAAGATATTAATGGGTTGCAGTATAAACTTAACATGTTACATTAAAGGGGCTGGAGAGCCAGCGAATTACAGAATACGATTGGCGAAGACACTGAACAGTCATTGAAAACAGGATACCGCTAGATGAAGAAACGTAGTATCAGCCTGAAGAGTGAGAGCTTTTTTAAATGAAAGGAGGGCTAGGAATTGACTAGGAATTGAATCTATTGAACAGAGCGGTCTTGATTTCTTTCCGAAAGGTGCCGTAGGTTAACCTGGTTCTGTCCATGAAGTTGCCTAGCCAGGATTGCTGTCTACCAGCTTGAAATTTAAAAGATCTATCCAGAAAGGTTTTATATTTGCAGCCTGTGATTTTCGGGTAGGCAAAGAGGTTGCGATTTCTGGTTGTCCTTGTGGGTGTGTAAAGTTCGAAGTGAGGTAATAGATAATTGGGGGCCATTCCCCACACCAGTTTATAGCAAAAGCATGAGAACTTGAATAAGATTCGTGCCTCAATAGGCAACCAGTGTAGAAGTTTGTAGTAGGGACTGATGTGTTCACTTTTCTTTAGTCCATAAATTAAGCGGACGGCTGTATTTTGCACTATCCTTAGTCTACTCACGGTTTTTATAGGAATACCCACATAAATGATGTTGCAGTAGTCTAGGGTGGATAGAATCAATGATTGTACCTGTAGTCTGAAAGAAGTATTTTTTGATAGTTTTTAATTTCCAAAGTGTGGAGAAGCACTATTTCGATTTCTTCTCTTTTCGACTGCTGGTTCAATCTTTGATCTTAAGTATCTTAGACCAGTGTTTTTCAACCTTTTTACACCTATGGACCGCTAGAAATAAAATAATTATTCTGTGGACCGGCATCGGTCCGTGGATTGGCAGTTGAAAAACACTGGGCTAAGTCATGGGCCAGATCCCGCCCATCTCTACCCAATCTCCACCCCAGACCCCGCCCCCATAATAGTACTAATTGCACCTTGCACGTCCCGTGCCTCATCTGGAAGCCTTCCCTCTGACGTTGCAACGTCAGAGAGAAGGCTTTCGGTTCAGGCGCAGGATGCCCGTAGGAGCCGCTGCCCGTGGCTTTGTGCACTGAATCAGTCAGGAAGAGGGAGCTGGCTCGAAGATAACGCCGCATCGATCGCACCGTGGACTTGTGGTTGTAGAACACTGTTTTGGGCCTGATGCACGTGCTGGCCCTGTGGACCGGCAAGAAATTTCTGTGGACCGGCACTGGTGCATGGACTGGTGGTTGAAGAGCACTGTCTTAGACTATTGCAATATTATATACTTTAAGAAAACCATCAAACGACTGAGAATTGTTCAGAATGCTACAGTCCATCTCATGTACGACCTCAAGAAATCGGATCATGTAAGCCCGTATTACAAAAAACTACACTGGCTGCCCGTGGAAGCAAGGGTTATTTTTAAGTTTGCTTGCCTTTGCTTCAAAACCATAACAGGTTCATCCCCAGTCTATCTATCCCAACATTTCAAATTTCCAGTCACAACTTGTACATATACTGCCTACTTGTTCGACTGTCCATCCTTGAAGGATGGACAGAGATTCCTTGATAGAAAATTATCATTCCAAGCAGGCAAATGGAATAAATGTTTAACCCAGTGATTCCCAACCCTGTCCTGGAGGAACACCAGGCCAATCGGGTTTTCAGGCTAGCCCTAATGAATATGCATGAGAGAGATTTGCATATGATGGAAGTGATAGGCATGCAAATTTGCTTCATGCATATTCATTAGGGCTAGCCTGAAAACCCAATTGGCCTGGTGTTCCTCCAGGACAGGGTTGGGAACCACTGGTTTAACCAACATTATCTCAAATGCACTTTCTTATCAAACTTTCAGCAAGTCAATCAAAACTTATCTCTTTGATCAATTTCTGCCTTGATTTACTTCTAAAACACTTCCAGGAAAAATTTGATTAATCTTACCATACAAATGGAATTTTGAAAGATTTTTGTATAGTCTCTTCCTCTATAAACCGCTCTGAACTGTTTGTGGTATTGTGGTATATAAAGATAAAGTTATTATTATTAATGTCACTGCTAAAATTTGATGGGCCACAGTCGCAGCTGTAAATGTAACAATTTTTTTTTTAACGAGTGTGACAGGGAAGCTCCTGTCACCAGTTTAAACCCGGTTTTAAACCCTGCCATGCAAAGGGCTGCCCCTATTCCTAAACCCAGGAAGCTGCCCAGTAACCCTGTTCCTATCACGAAGAGCCAACAGGCAGGGCAAGGCAGAGAGAGAAGGGCAGAAACCACAATACCTGATTTAGGGCACTATAATCCCTTTTATAATTCCTTGGGCAGTTCTCCAGTAAAGCCTCTGGTGAAGAAAACTAGCCCAGGAAGGGTTAAGGAAAGGGGCGGAGCTGACAGGCAAGATGAACCCAGAGGGAGAGTGGGAACGAGCTTGCAGCATAAAATCAACACAGCTGGGAACACTCAGGGGAACTCAGGAACGGCTAGAGAGAGACGGGCTGTGCAGAGCAGGAAGGAGCCAGCTAGGAGTTCTCTTTCCCAGTCCAGGGCTAAGGAACTGGCTGTCCTACAGCCCTCCCGAACTAACAAACTTCTGGCTCCTAGGCAGAAGCTCAAGGGAGGAGAAAGGCTTCCAGAGCAGGGCTGGCCGGTAACTGCCCCTGAAGGGAATTCCTATCCAGCCTCAGAGAGCGGAGAGTCCCTAATGGAGATAGAGGGAGAGGTCTCTGAAGGCAGTGAAATGGAGTGCAGTCTAGCAGCCTGGGATCTCCTATCTAATCACAGTCAATAAGGTATGAGTGGGGGAGGGGAATGAAAGTTAATATATTTCTGTGCAGCGTTCTTTCTCCCATAGGCAGGACTGTAAGAATGTGTGAATGAGTCAATTAGAGCCCGAGAGATAGGCCTTGCAGAGAGAGTGAAGGAGGTGGGAACCCTAATTAACTTCCCAGAAAAGCCTGAACGGGAATTCAATGACCTGACATTACATAACCCTGAATAGGGGAACTTTTGGGTGGGGACTTATACCAGTCAGAAAAGGGTGGATGGTTCCCCAGCCCCTACCCAGGAGCATAAGGGTAGTGGGGCATTGTACTTCAGGTGGGTCAGGTGGGAGAAGCTTCCTGAAGTATCCTCAGGCACAATTAGGGAAACTGAAGAGAAAAACGTATTTGTTTATTTTGGCTTATCTGCCTGAGCAGCAGGCTGGACTGTAGTATAAAAAAGAAGCATTGCTGATGTAGTGGTTGTTTTAAGTCCACTCAGCCAAGAGGGACTACTGGAAACCCAGTGCCTTGAACTGGGGGATAATAAAGAGAAAAATTTGAACTTTACCAAGTGAGCAGTGTATGCTACTATTCTACTGGAATTATCCAGCGGGAGTCCTCCAGGGAGCGCTCCATCCTACGCCTGGGGCGGGAGCCGGGTTGCCAGCGCTAGGCTTATCCCTGGCCCCGCCACACGAGTCATTCTTGAGGAACCACGCATGCAAATGAGGATTGCGGAGGTTCACAGAGGGTTGCCAAATTTACATGAGACGAGTCACTGGTGATAGCGATCGGCACATGCGCAGAATAGTCCACGGAAAGAGGCATAAATGTGTGTATGTGCTAGGAAAAAGTTACGCCGTAGGCATGCATATCGTGGGTGTGCCTTATTGCAGTGCAATATATGTACACGTCATAGGCGCATGTCACACGCAACTGTTGGGTCAACCATAGGGAAGGGAGGTGCATGCGTCGGCTTTCAACAAGTGAGGATAAGACACGCCTTTAGTATGTTCCTATGTTTCTACTACACACACCGAGACGCGTGCTTTTGAGATCCCCCCCAAACTATTATACAACTATGCTACTATAATTTATATGAATGGTATATTTAAAAATTTTTTTTTATCATGAGCCACAACCAGAAACACAAGCCTGAGATGTGCTTTTCACAGTACCAGCACCTCATCAAAAACTAGCACCCCGCTTTGAGAATCACCTGGTGGAGAATCGCCCGGAGTGCTTATTTAAATTTGACTACCATTTTTATATTTGTGACCTCATTGTAATACATTTGCTTGGCAGAGCCTGCGGCTGCTAGGAAGCTTAGAAACATAGAAACATAGAACATGAGGGCAGAAAAGGGCCACGGCCCATCCAGTCTGCCCACACTAATGGCCCACCCCCTAACTACCTCCATGAAGAGATCCCACATGCCAATCCCATCTTTTCTTAAAATCTGGCACGCTGCTGGCCTCAATTACCTGTTGTGGAAGATTATTCCAGCGATCAAGTATCCTTTCGGTGAAGAAATATTTTCTGGTGTCGCCATGAAATTTCCCACCCCTGATTTTCAACCAATGCCCTCTTGTTGCCGTGGGTCCTTTAAGGAAAAAGAGATCCTCTTCCACCTCGATACGGCCTGTGACATATTTGAACGTCTCGATCATGTCTCCCCTCTCTCTGCGTTCCTCGAGTGAGTACAGCTGCAACTTACCAGTCGTTCCTCATACGGTGAGATCCTTGAGTCCTGAGACCACAGTGATCCATTCTGATAATCGCGTGGTAAAACACTGTCACGCTAAACCGGATGGAGCTGGTTTAACAACCATCATTAATAAAGGCACAGTAAGTTTGAAGAATCTGGCCCTCAGTGTATAGTTAGGCTCTGGAACTCATTGTTAGAGCTACTGGTAAAAGCAGTTAATGTATCTGGGTTTAAAAAAAGGATTGGGCAAATTTCTGGAGGCAATGTCTGCAACCATTATTACAGTAAAACTGAGAAAAGTCACAGCTTATCCCGTGGGGGGGGGGGGGGGGTCAATAACATGAAATCTTGCTACTTTTTGAGATTCTCCCAGATACTTGTGACCTGGATTGGCTAGGGTTACATACCAGACATGTCCGCTTTTTTAGAGAACTTTCCGGGTGTCCGGATGGATTTCCAAAACCCGGCATTTTGTCTGGGTTTTCTAAATCCTGAGCTCAGAGGCCGCTTCTGGAAGCCTTTGTGCATGCTTAGCTATCACTGTGATGACATCATATGCATGCGCGCATATGTGTGAAGTCAATGCGTCGACATCAGCGCATGCATGAAGGTTTCCAAATGAGGCTCGTGTGGGGGGCAAAGCTGGGGAGGAATGGGGCGGAGCCAGAGGTAAAACGGGGCAGGAGCAGACATCCTCTTTTTTCAAAGAGGAAATCTGGAAACCCTAGGATTGGTCACTGTTAGAAACAGGATTCTGGATTAGATCAGTGGTCTCAAACTCGCAGCCCGGGGGCCACTTGTGTCCCGCCAGGTACTATTTTGAGGCCCTTGGTATCACTAATAATAAAACGTTAAACGCGCATGCGCACTCCTACCTGCGTGATCCGTGATCCGTAGGTCCTTGGCCGGCAGGAGTGCGCATGCACGCTTAGCTGTGCCAGTGGCCGCCAGACAAATTGTAAAGCGCAGGCCTCCCTGCTCTCCAGATCCTCCAGGCATCGAAGCGGCAGTCCTCCATCCAGTCCACCGAAGCGGCAGACCTCTCTACAGCAGCCATGGAGCACTGTAAGGCCCGCTGCTGCTCTTCTCTCTGCCCTCCTCTTCAAAACAGCCTGCTGAGGATCACGGCCGGCTGTAGCGAACCTCGCAGGCTGCTCTGCACCTCGGTAGCACATTCCCTCTGACGCACGGGATCGCGTCAGAGAGAACATGCTCCCGACGTGGAGAATTGAACGCAATACTCCAGATGAGGTCGCACCATGCAGCAGTCCAAAGACATTATAGCATTCTTAGTCTTGTTAACCATCCCTTTTTAAATAATTTCTAGCATCTTGTTTGCTTTTTTGGCTGCCGCCACACATTGGGCGGAAAGTTTCATTGTATTGTCTACAGTGACGCTCAGATCTTTTTCTTGGGCACTAACCCCCATGGTGGACCCTAGTTCCGATAACTATGATTCGGGTTATTCTTCCCAATGTGCATCACTTTGCATTTGTCCACATGAAAATTCATCTCCTACTTGGACTCCCAGTCTTCCAATTTCACCACTGTATAGCATCGGACTACGCAAGCTTGTATTTTCAAAGAGAAATCCTTCAAAGCAACTCACTTTAAAAATCTACTTAAAGGTTTGTTGGTAAAGGGGGGAATTCAAGTTTCAAATTTTTATTAATATTTGATAAATCGCTTATTCAGTTAACTAAGCGATGTACAGCTTTACAAAAACATAGGTTGTGAAAACTAACAGAGTAATACACATCTTTTAACTCTAGGACAGACACGAAGCGTGGGGATAGTGGGGGGAAGTTACAATTTTTAGTTAAAGAGAGAGAACAAAAAAGGGAAAAACAAAAGGGAAGGTAACAAAATAAAGGCTTGAAGTTTCAAGTGGAGGTCTCATTGTTAGATATTGAACGCGTCTTTAAAAAGATAAGTTTTTAACTTTTTTTAAATGAAGTTATATGTTTTTCTTCTCTAAATAGTGCTGAAGAATCACCCCATTTTTCTTTGTTGTGGGTCTCCCCATTTTTCTTTGTTGCATCATTGGGTCTCCCCATTGTTGCATCATTGGGTCTCACCATTTTTCTTTGTTGTATCATTGGGTCTCCCCATTGTTGCATCATTGGGTCTCCCCATTTTTCTTTGTTGCATCATTGGGTCTCCCCATTTTTCTTTGTTGTATCATTGGGTCTCCTCATTGTTGCATCATTGGGTCTCCCCATTTTTCTTTGTTGCATCATTGGGTCTCCCCATTTTTCTTTGTTGTATCATTGGGTCTCCCCATTGTTGCATCATTGGGTCTCCCCATTTTTCTTTGTTGCATCATTGGGTCTCCCCATTGTTGCATCATTGGGTCTCCCCATTTTTCTTTGTTGTATCATTGGGTCTCCCCATTTTTCTTTGTTGCATCTTTGGGTCTCCCCATTTTTCTTTGTTGTGCTGAAGAATCGGTACTGGAAAGAATCAGCGCTATGCAGTATTCCATGAAGGGCACTCCAGAATGAGCGCTCGTTATAGATGAACACTTAGGCCCATATTCTGTAACCGCGCCTAATGTTAGGCACTTACTTTGGAGGCGCCCAACTAGATAGGCGCCTATCTAAATGGAACCAGCTCAATTAAGCTTTATAATCAGCACTAATTGAAATGTAGGCGCCTATCAAGAAAGAGCAACTCTGTAACAAAGCGCCTCTAAAAATTTAGGCGGCCTTCAAAAAAATACACGCCATGCATGTTAGGCGTGGGCGTGGTTTTGTGTTAGGTGCCTTGTTACAGAATCTCCGCACTTAAGCGTGATTAAGCGCTCGCACGGCCGCCTAACTGTTATTTGTGCCTAGAGCTGGCCTATGTATTGGGCACCCCCAAAATAGGTGCCGCTCAGCACCATTCACTAAACAGCACCCAATCGAGCTGAACGGTGCCTAATTTGGCGCCTAACTTTTGGGCGCTTCTTATAGAATTTGCCCTTTAAAGCCAATACTTGTGCCCAAATTTGAACACTGGAATATACTCTTATGCTCGCTGAAACCTGGTGTAAATGCAGGTGCCCGACTCGCGCATGCATAATTTTGGAATCTCCCTATCTAGCCAATGCCACTGCCCTGGCCATGTCTCCTTTTGAGTTGCACACTATGGGATTTAGGTGCTCAAGCCCAAATTCTACTTATGGCATCCTAACTTCTGCACACAAATTGGTGCACACAGCTACCTTGTACGCGCAACTGAATTGTTTTAACAAGTCAAGTAGGGCTGATAATTGGTAGTTGTGCGGAACAGTCTCCCAAAAGAAGTGGTGGAGACAGAGTCTGTGTCTGAATTCAAGAAGGCGTGGGAAAGGCACATGGGATCTCTTAGAGAGAGGGAGAGATAATGGTTACTGCGGACGGGCAGACTGGATGGGCCATTTGGCCTTTATCTGCCATCCTGTTTCTATGTTACTAAAGTTCTATGACATCACAATGCAGGTGTAAAGAGCCTTAGCCAATAGGAAGAGGAGATGATGAGACAGATAGGGTTGTTTTTCTCAAGTACCTAATTTCATTTTAGTTTGATACTTTGTAAACCGCTTAGGTCAGTAAAATGCAGGATCGGTATATCAAATCTTAAATAAACATTAACATAAACATTTAGCATGAACATAATACATGATACTAGTATTATATGTGTATATGTATATGTAGAATGATTGACTATGGTATAAATGTGTCTTTATTGAAAACCATCTCAGAAAACACTAACTCTGTATTGTAACACCATTACAGAAGCTCGTGTAAACTGCTCTGATTTGACTCCCCAGTCTAGCGGTATAGAAACTGTCAATAAACATAAGTGCAATTCTATACATCGCAGGAAACTTTTATAGAATTGTGCTAAGCACTGTTTTGATCAATGCTAATTTTTTGGACATCATATATAGAAGTTGACCCTCTTTTATAGAGTAACACAAAATCAGATGAGTGTGCAAATCCAATTAAGTGCAATAACTGATTGCTAGGGCCAATTAAGTCATATTTAAGGGCTCATTAACTAATTCAGTTTGCGCACACATCTTGGATCCGTGCCAAAATTTTGGCACCATGTATAGAATTGGGGGGATAGTGTGTCATGCAGACTTGTAAAAAAAAAAATGTCACGTAAACTGTACCCATCACGTAATCGATAGTTCTGTATTGACGGACTAGTTATAGTTTGTGAAACCATTGCCTTCTGATTGTAGCAGAGCTCTCAAATAGTAGAGTGTCAACTCAAAAGCGCGCCGGGACAAAGGCGCGTGCAGACAATTGAGCGCAGTGTGGAGGTGCGCGCCGCAGAAAATTACTGTTTTTAGGGCTCTGACGGGGTGTGTGGGGGGGGGAACCCCCCCCACTTTACTTAATAGAGATTGTGCCGCGTTGTGGGGGCGTTGTGAGGGGTTTGGGGGGTTGTAAACCCTCACATTTTACTGAAAACTTCACTTTTTCCCTGTTTTAGGGTTTACCGTAAAATGTGGAGGGTTACAACCCCCCAAACCCCCCACAATGCCGGCACGATCTCTATTAAGTAAACTGGGGGGGCTCCCCAACAAAACCCCCGTCGGAGCCCCTAAAAACTGTAATTTTCTTCGGCGCACGCCTCCGTCTTGCGCGCAGTTGTCGGCGCGCGCCTTCATCTTTCGCGGGGTTGTCTATGAACCAATAGTAGGGCAGAGGGTTACCCTTGATGTCGGCATACAAATAATTTATTTAAGGTCTTTAGCTAAAACACATCATAACTGCCAAACAGCCTTCGTATATCAGGCCCACGCACCAGTGCTATGTGCAATTCTGATCACAATATCTCAAAAACGATATAATAGAGCTCGAAAAGATATTAGAAGATGGAACACCTCTAATGAGAAAAGGCTGAAGTATTGGGGTTCTTCACCTTGGAGAACAGACAGCTGAGGATGCCTATAAAATCCTGTTCTTTAAATATCGGCAGAGAGAATTTACGGGATTTAAAATACAGAAGGTCCCTGATCTTTCACGGGAGACCCAAAAGCGTCGCCGTGAATTTTTGTTGATGAAACCAGGTGTTATATCTTTAGGTGCTACATTTCATTTGTGTATAGTACATTACCGCACTGTTAAATATGTATTCTTTGAGCCTACTCAGTTGACTTCTTTCTTAGCGTTATCCCGTTTGGAAGTAGAAAATCTTAAACCCTAAGGATTATAGAATTTAATCCCTGCACTCAGCTCTATAGCCATTATCATGTATTAGAACATATTTAGTTCATGTTTCTTTTGTTTCTCGCTTTTAGCGACACAGGCAGCAAAAATCGATACTACCATCACCAATCTACTGACCAAATCAATAGACATTAAAACATTCCGAAAAGAAATCAAAACTCATCTCTTCAAAAAACACTTCCCATCATCATAACCTCACAAAAGTATTAGAAATTGCTCTCATGACTACCCTAACACCACCACCAGCAACACCCGAATCCGGACAGTATTATCTCTATTCGTCTAAACAGCAGAATCCGGACAATATTATCTCTATTCGTCTAAACAACCTTTCACTACCTACTATCTACTACCAATTTATCCTGGAAAAGTCCAGAACAACAATTGTAACTTAACGCATTCTTGATTATATGTACTGCAATGCTACTGGAAATGTCCAGTCCTCTAACTTGTAATCCGCTTAGAACCGCAAGGCACAAGCGGAATAGAAATCACTAATGTAATGTAATGTAATGTAACTGGAACCCTTTGGATCCTATAATTGAGGACTTGAGCATAATTAAGATTTATTCTTAATGATATCTGATGATTTTCTTGTTATGTATTTGGTTGCTAATCTTGGTTTCTGTACAAGTTGTTTCTTGGTTCACTTGATGTGAAAATCAATAAATATAATTAAAAAAATAATCCTGAATAGAATGGAATAGGTAAACACAAAATGATTGTTTACTCTTTCAAAAATCACAAAGATTAGGAGACACTTCATGAAGTTACAGTATATATTAGCACACTTAAAACAAATAGGAGGTGTCTGGCAGCAGTGTTTACAGGGTGTTAGGCCATTAGATCCACAAAACATTCATCGGGACCCCTGAAGAAAACAATTGGGTTGAAACACGGACCATGTTGAGTCCTCTTCATTGTTTGAAGTTGTGGATTAAAGTCAAAACAAAAGAAGAAGACCCAAATTTCCACAGGAGAAAAGGGACAGATCAAATAAATAGGACTGTGGAAATTCAATGTTTTTGACGATGTCTTTTCAATAAATCCTTTAAGTTCATTAAATATAGTATCTCCAGTGCCTTTATGGTGGTTTCATTTGGGCTGCTCAAGCTTTTTATGCTTGTCCACATTTGCAAAAGTTATGTATTTAACATCATGGATCCCTGAGGAAGGTGCGTTTTGCCGAAACACGGCCTGTGTTGGGTCCATTTATGACAAGTATGGATTTTGTATTTTAAAAGGATTTATTGAACTTGAAGGATTTATTGAATAAAAAAACATTGTCAAGAACATTGAATTTCCACAGGCCTATTTATTTGAAGTTGTGGATTAGCATGTTGAAATAATAAAGTCTGCGTCAGGAACATCAGCTTCCACAGCGTCTTTTGTTTTGCGTTTTCATTCACCAAAATATTATGCCATGTGGATAAACTAGAGAAGCATCTTCTAGTAAATAGGACCTAAAAGAAAGTATTGAAACAGCCGTGCAATATAAGGTTAGACCCCCCTCCCCCCCCAATGTAAGGATGGAGGGGATATGCTGAAGAGGCCTTACAATCCGCGGTCCCGAGTTCAGTGCCTTCACAGAGGTTTCATTAGGAAGTAAAATCACTGACAAAGACCACTAAGAGTGCTTACATAAAGAATATATATTATTACAAAAAAGAAAGATTCATAAAGATTACAATTAAGCATTACAATTAATGAGAGATATACGTTTTACAACTACAGAGACTGATTCTGTGTTCTTGTGAATGAGAGAGAACAGACAAAGAAAAGAATCCAAGGGGAAGAGAGACAGGAAAGGGGTGATGTTGAGACAGAGAAGAGTGAAGTTCTAGGTAGAGGCTTTTTATAACAAATAGAATCTATTGAAGTTAAGTATCCCCATCTTTAGTAAACTGTCTGAAACAATGGTTAGTTTCACTGATCAAGAAGGTGAGTGAGGTGTGCTAGACTGGAGAAGAATAGACTGGAGTCAAATGTACTTTCCAGTATGCCTCTGACAATAGTTTCTGATTAATCTTAGTTATCTGTGCACCTGGACCCATTGTACATCCTAAGCTGTCCATCTTAAGCACCAGACATTAACACATCTTCTTAACACTTCTTAGCTACAAGGTCCTCTAAGCACTGATTTAATTTAGGCTTGCTAAGGCTGTCTGCAATGACATTCCCTAAGGTCAGACATGAATGATATGATCTCCCATAGGCCTTTGCTGACATTGGTTAGGGCAACCGAAAATGCTGACTGCTAGCAATGCTAGGCTGATATGCACAAAGGCCCATATTCTATAAACAGAGCTTGGAGTTAGGCCGATCTAGTCATCTAACTTAATTATTTAATGTGGCTTAATTGGTACTATTAATTGAAAAGTGCCATTAGAAGGTTTCAAGGTTTATTAAATATTTGATGAATCGCTATATCTTTATACAAAGCGATGTACATAAAAATACAATTAGTTAAGATAAAAAAACATACAATAAATATATAAACACTAGATATTAGACAAGACCAACAACAATTGGAAGGGAAGGGAGGTTAAAGTTACATATCTTATAATAAGAAACACATTTAAGGGTAAAACATTGAGGAGGAAGTAAAATTCTTGAAACGAAAAAATTTTTATTTAAAAAAAAAAAAAAAATGAAAACAATAACCAAAAAAGTTAGCTGCTTCCATTTCAAGGTGCGCATCTACTCCGAGACGCCTACCTGATTCTGGGTGTTGGGCATCGTTTGAATATGTGCCGGTAGGCACCTAACTTAGGCGCATTTATTTATGCCAAGAAAACCCTGGTATAAATGGGAACGCACCTAACTGGTGTCTAAGACTGCCTAGGCGCGATTCTATAAATGGCGCCTAGTAAATAATTGACAAGTGTGCTCAATGGCGCCGACCAGTAAGGCGCTGTTTATAGAATCAGGGTCAAAACCTAATTCCAAATTATATTTACATGTGTTTAACATACTAGAGCCAATATCTTGAATAACACTTGAATAGCAAAAACTGAGAAGCATGAAAAATATACCAGTGTCTCGTGTAACCAATGAGCCGCAGTTTAAGGAAACTGAGCCCTGACTCTTCGAGGGTAACCAGAAAAACAAATGAGCCAGAATATCACACTGCCTTCTTCTCTGCAAGAGAACTTTCTTGTCCAAATGTTGCACAGTTGGAGACTCTCAGCTGTATTCTTTGATAATTGCTGGTTGTTTAAAGATCAATGACAAGCAAATGTATCTTGTACACTTAACAGGAATTTGTAAGGGAAAGGCTTACTAAAAGATAGCAACAGTGTAATGTATCCATAAGTCAACCTAGTATTATGCCTGCTGTTCTTTCAGCAAACAGTGAAACACGTTCTCTCCAGTACAAACTCACATGACATTTGAATACTAATGTAGCTTCCCATAGAGCAGTGTCTCTCAAACTAGATCAGTGTTCTTCAACCGCCGGTCTGTGGGCTGGTGCCGGTCTGCAGAAATTTCCTTCTAGTACGCAGGGCCAGCACGTGCATCGGGCCCCAGACAGCGCTCTTCAGATGAGGCGCGGGACGTGCGAGGGGCCGCTGCCCAAGGCTTTGTGCACTGCAGCACTGAGGAAGAGGGAACCGGCTTGAATATAACACTAGGGGGCAGGCCAGAAGGCAAGGCACAGCATGGTAGGAGGGAGACAACAATGGTAGGGGGAATGATTTTATTTTTGAATTTAGTGATTTACATCTGCTGTCTGTTCAGGAAGAAATGTTTTTTTCCCTTTTCTTCTGGGGTTGTACTGCATGCAGAGTCTTGCATCTTAGGGTTTGTTTGTATATATTAGTACTTTTAGTTTTTGGTCCTGTATTTGCATGGGGTTATCTGTGTTCTCGTAAGAATGAATGTTGAGAAGCATACAGTGTGCTTTGTGTATTTTAATTTTGTGGTTAACCATTATGTGTTGTTAATACGATTATATTGTGTGTGTGTGTGTATATATGAAAAATGAATGGAAAAAATGGTGTTACAATTAGTACTATTATGGGGGCAGGGTGGAGATTGGGTGCAGATGGGCGGGGTCTGGCTCACGACTTAGCCCAGTGTTCTACGGCCGGTCTGCAGACTGGTGCTGGTCCATAAAATAATTATTTTATTTCCGCTGGTCCATAGGTGTCAAAAGGTTGAAGAACACTGCACTAGATGACATGTGCGTCGCATATGCAAGTCTGTCAATGTGATGAGCGTTTGTGTGCGAAGGATACAACCACCCAGACAAGCATCATTCTTTGATGTGACTGAAAACTAATGGCAAGTCATTTTATTTTTATTTTTTATGCCTTAGTTATCCTAACTTGAGCAAAAAATGCAATCAAGGCTTTGTTACCGTTTGGATCTTCAGCTCTGAAAGAAATTAAATTAAAAAAAGGAATGACTGCAGATGGTGGATGATGAAATGCATGTTTGCAACCCTTCACAGATTCGGAGGTGGGGGGGGTGGGGGGGCTAGTGAATGCAGTAGAGCTTAGGTGCCCTGCTGACACTTTCACATGTATTCCGTACATTTACGTGCACTTGGGCAGTTCTATAACTTGTCCCTTGGTAGGAGCTTAAAGGGGCATAATAAAAAAATACGTCTAAGCCCATTTTGGGCCTAAGTCGCTAGTCGTCCAAAGTTGAACATGTCTATAGTCCATTTTTGAAAAATACGCCAATATATATATATATATATACTAGTGTTTAAGCCCGTTACATTAACAGGTGCTAGAATATATGCCTGTCTGTCTTTGTTTATGTCTCTCTCCCTACTCCTATCTCTTTCTTCCTTTCTTTCTGTCTCTCTCCCTCCTGCTATTTTTCTCTCTCTCTACCTGGCACCTTTTGTCCGTCTGTCTTTCTTTCTGTCTGTCTCTCTGGTCCCCTGTCTGTCTTTCTGTCTGTCTGTCTCTCTCCCTGACCTCCTTTGTCTGTCTGTATTTCTTTCTGTCTCTGTCTCCCTGTCCCTATGTCTGTCTGTCTTTCTCCCTCCCGCTGTGACTGTCTCTCTCCCTGGCCACCTTTCTCTGTCTGTCTTTCTGTCCCTCTCCCTGCCCCTGTGTCTTTCTTCTTTTCTTTCTGTCTCCCTCCCTCCCTTCCGCTGTCTGTCTGTCTGTCATTATTTCCCTCCTTTTCCCTATGCAGCCGTGTCCCAATGCAGCTCTGTCTCTGATGATGTCATCAGGGATGTGCCAGAGTAAATCAGGGCAGTAGAAGGCCCCAAAGCAGCGTGTGTAGAGTGCTGCACAGGCTGCTGGAATCCACAGGTTTGTCGGGACCGCGGGAAGGGAAAGGAGGGGGGAGCAGTAAGGGAGTCAGCCAGACTGCGGGAAGAGAAAGGGGAGGTAGGGGAAGCGCTGCTGCTGCACAGGGAAGTCATGTGGGGGGAGGGAAATGGAGGGGTAGGGGATGCTGCTACTGTGGCTGCTGCACAGAGAAATGGAGGGGGAGGGAATACTGCTGTGGCTGCTGCACAGGGAAGTGGGGGGAGAGAAATGCTGCTGCATAGGAGGCAGGGAGAGAGACAGATAGATAGAAAGAAAGAAAGACAGACAGCGGGAGGAAGGGAGACAGAAAGAAAAGAAGAAAGACACAGGGGCAGGGAGAGACACAGAAAGACAGACAGACAAAGGGGGCCAGGGAGAGAGACAGACAGAAAGAAAGACAGCAGGAGGGAAAGAGAGAGACAGAAATAAAGACAGACAGACATATATTCTAGCACCCGTTAATGCAACGGGCTAAAATACTAGTATATATATATATATATTTATATATTTATTATTATTTCTTTTTTTCCCCAAAAATCATCTACTTGTATGTCCAGCCATTTGATCGTCCAAACCGCTAAGTCGTCTATCTTTATACCCCATTCTTGTCCAAATATTCGTCCAAGTCAAAAACGCTTAGAACAAGACCTTTTGGGTGTGGGAGGGGTCAGCAAAGTGATGGACTGGCCACCTAGATATGGCAACAGAGTAGTGGGGCACCTTACAGGGCATGGCTGAAAACTTCAGAAAAAGTGTGCCACATAAACATCTCACCACAACTCCCTTATTGGTCATGGTGAGCCCCCCAAAACCTACTAGACTCACCTGTCTACCACCCCAATAGTCCTTATGGCTGCAGGTTCCACCTATATGGCAGTACAATAGGGTTTTGGGGGTGCATGAATGCAGTGGTTAGAGTGACCTTTGGGCCTGGGTCCTCCTCTCTATGGTTCACTAGTCCACTCCCCCCCAGACTACTTAATCCACCTTTATGCAGTTCTACTAGACTTTTCTATGCCAGGTGCTAATGTTCTGGAGACAGGTATGTATGTTTTTATTCCGATTTTTATGGCAGTGTGTGTGTGTGTGTGTGGGGGGGGGGGGTGTCAGTGATCACTGAGGGAATGTGTGGGGGTCTGTATTTTGTGTCTGCAGTGATTATCTGGTCACTTTGGATACCTTCTGGGCACATTTAAACCTGTTTTTAGATCCTCTAAGTCACAATGTATAAGTTCTGTCTAGGCAGTCTCGTTACACTTTTGGTAATACTTGCACTACGACTAAGTCTAGGTCAGCCCACGTCCCGTCCAAATCCCGCCCTCACCACTCCTCCTAAAATGCCCCTTTCATCTCTGGGCGTACAGCGGCACTGAAAAGGCCTAAGCTGTTTTTAGAAACGTCTAAAACTCGTTTTGATTATCGCCACTAGGACGACCTGTCTTTAAGGTCGTCCAAGTGCCGATTTGGGTGGGTTTTTAGACATATTTGTTTTTTTTTTATTATGAGCCCCCTAATCTAAGAGGACAGACTGAAAAGTAATGAGACTGATTTTTCTTTTTCATTCAGAATCAGATGACGCCACAGGAACCGAACACTTTCCTTTTTCAAAGTAGCATCCTTCACATTCAATACATTTTTCTGCAGCGTTTGAAAAACGATTCAAAGATGTGCAGTTGACCATTTAGCAACATTTCAGTGCTGCGGCTGCGATGTTTTTCACTTTATCATCTGAAGAGAACCTCTGATCGCGCAGTTGGATTTTTTTTTTAGGATTGGGAATGCCCAGAAATCATAGTGTTCTTGCACACTTGTCATAGTGTTCTTGCACACTTGTCATTGTGTTCTTGCACACTTGTCATAGTGTTCTTGCACACTTGTCATTGTGTTCTTGCACACTTGTCATTGTGCTCTTGCACACTTGTCATTGTGTTCTTGCACACTTGTCATTGTGTCTGCTCACACACCTCTGGCGTACTCTCACAGACACATCTTTCTCATCCGTCATGATGAAACATACGAAGTACTTCCCCTCGCTGTGACCCAACAATGAAGACTACGACAGTCCAGCCACAGATTCAGAAACGGTGCACGAGCTTCACAAAAGCCAGCACACTGTTGCCATGTCTGCTTTTTGGAAAGAAAAACAGAGGCAGTCTCACTACTTTTCAGGCGGCACTCGTATAAAGGAACATAAATGCCCACTTTTATTTACCAAACACTAGTGTAACTGAAAATGTGCATCTATAATTTAGGCCCAAGAAATTACACCAGCCATAGAGCTGACATACCCAACTGCAAGAGATATTCAGTCACAGTCTCTGTCTCCATAGAAACCATGAGGGCAGATAAAGGCCAAATGGCCCATCCAGTCTGCCCATCCAAAGTAACCATTATCTCATCCTCTCTCTAAGAGATCCCACGTGACTATCCCAGGCCCTCTTGAATTAAGACACAGTCTCTGTCTCCATTTACTTATAGCATTCTATGTTACATGCATATGAGTCTTGCCTAGACTCTATCCAGAGTCCGCTGTTATGTATGCCTACCTGTAATGTGGCTTTAGGTATCTGGCCAATCAGAGTCTTAGGCCCCTATGGAAATTAAATGCTGAAGCCTGGATATGACCCGGCATTGAATTGCTGGGTATAATGCTGTTGGTAGCCAGCAAAACACTGAGGGGATGATTCTCAGCTTCGTGGTAAAAACCGACGGGCCACTGTCACAACTGCTCTTGTAACGATTTTAAAAAGGCGAATCATTCTCCAAAAACAGCGCATGTAAATGAGGTTCACAGAGCAGAGCGTAGGCTCGCTAAATTTACTTGAGATGAGTCGCTGGTGGTGGCAATCAGCACATGTACAGAATACAGTGTTCCCCTGCAAATTCGTGGTTCGCGAATCGTGGACCTGGTCATTCGCGGTCTGCTCCAACCGCCTCGTCCTGTAGTAAAGTCGGGCTACACCAATCAGGAGCTGCGTATCAAAGCACTTCCTGATTGGTGTAACCCGACTTTACTACAGGAAGAGGTGGTCGGAGCAGATCGCAAGTGATTTCCTTCACCTGCCGGCACTCCAGCTGCCCTCTCCTGTCTCCCCTGCCTAAAAACCGCATTTGCGGTTTTTCAAAATTCGCAGTGATCCTGGAATAGAACCCCTGTGAATTTCAGGGGAGTACTGTACACCCACATATTAAAAAAAATAAACAAAACAAACCAAATCAAAGATTGGTAGGAGAGATGCCCACTTTCTCCTGCCATGCTTGCATAACCTCCACACATCCACCCCTAGCAGCGGGAGAGATGCCCAGTCTCTCCCACTGCGCTCGCACTACCTTCGGACACCCACCCTTGACAGCGGGAGAGATGCCTACTCTCTCCCACCTTGTGAACCCATTCCCCTGACTCTACCACTAACCCTACAGCGGGAGAGATGCCTCTCGTTCCTGCTGGGTTCGCACAATCCCCTGATTCTACACCCTCCTACTGTCGCCCAACCCCTCACATGCCCACAACGACCTCCCCCCGTCCCTTCCTACCTTATTCAGGAAGTCCAGCCGGAGTGTCACTTGCTCAATATTGACCCGTGTGCTTTTAGATAATTTTCTGGGGGGTCACGTGATGCTGCCTGCTTGAGCGGTCGCACGCCGGAGAGCTCCTGCCTCACCCTTGCTAAAACCGGCCAAACTACCGACTCCTTCGTGTCCCCGCGGCAGAAACGAGCGGGCGGGACAGGGACTGACACCCCGCTTTTCTATTTGTTATTTTTTTGATCATCGGGAGTGACTGCAACGGCGGGGGGGTCCCGTGAGGTTGCCTGCTTGGACGGCCGCGTGGCGGTGAACTTTGGCCTCATCCCCGCTAGCCTCGGCGCTCCTACCGAAGATTTTAAGACCCCACGGCAGAAACGAGCAGGCGGGACGGGGACTGACAATCCGCCTCTCTATCCCTGTTCCTTGGGGGCGACTGCGGCGACGGGAGGGTCACGTGGTGCTGCCTGCCTGGAAGGCCGCGTGGCGGACAATCCCGGCCTCACCCCCGCTAAGCCCGGCACACATATTAATTATATTGAGTCCCCGCGGCAGAAACGAGCAGGTAGGAAGGGGATCTCCACCCAGTTTTTTGCTCATCTTCGGGGGAGAAAGCAGAGGCGGGGGGGGGGCCACGTGGTGCTGCCTGCCTGGGTGGTCGCGCGCAGGAGAGCTCTTACCATACCCCCGCTCACAGTGACGGGCGCTACAGGCCTTTCAGCACCCCCAAGGCAGAAACGAGCAGGTGGACCGGGGACTAACAGACCGCTTTTTCCCTTCCTGGTCCTCGGGAGCGACTGTTGCGGCACGGGGCATGCCCATAAAAGCGACGAAAGGCGCCCGGGACAGATCCTCTCTTACCCCCTCCAAGATGGCGGCGGAGCAGGCCACGTTCACTATCCCCGCTGGCGACTGGATCACAGACATCACGCGGTCGGTCACGGCGGCGCTGGCAGATAAACTGAATAAAATTCAATCAGCGGTGGATGAAATGCACGAGAAATTCGATTCCCACAGCCAACGCCTAACAGAGGTAGAGCAGCGCGTGTCCGACCAGGAGGACACGTGTGTGACGCTGACGGCCCAGGTGGAAGAACTCACGCGGACGTCTCGGGAGTTGCAGGCGGCCCTAGAGGAGCAGGAGAACAGGAGCCGACGGAACAACCTGCGGCTGGTCGGGCTCCCGGAGTCGGTGAGTGACCAGGACCTCTACATGATTTTCAGCAAATGGCTCCCTGAGACCTTGAATCTGTCGGGGGGAGCGGAGGCCTTCGCCTGCGAACGGGCGCACCGCATTGGAAATCGACCTCTGGAGGGGGGTAGGGCGAGGACCGCCATAGCCCGCTACTCTAACTGGAGGGAAAAAGAACTCATACTCCGGGCCTTCCGAAAGGCGGGCACCTTGGATTACAACGGATCCCGAGTGCTTATATTCAATGATTACTCTGTGCGGGTGGCGGCCCAACGCAAGCTTATGGCGCCCTCCTGCACTGACCTTCACAACAGAGGAGTTAAATTCGCGCTGGTCTATACGGCGAAGCTCCGAGTCTGGCATGAGGGCAAAACTCTCACCTTTAACAGCGGAGAGGAGGCCAGGGCGTTTCTGGCAACTTTACCTGCCTAATGTTACCCTACACCGGAAGTGGCTGCTTTGCGGCTCACCTGCAGATGCGGCTCAGTACTCCTGGGAGCTGTGTTGGAGTCCTTTTGAATTTATCCCCTGAGCGTTCAGCGGACCCGTGAGATCAAGCCGCCATTGCGGTGGTGGAGCTCCTTTCCTCGACTTGGATATGATTCCCGAATCCGAGCGGCTGGAGTGCCTGAGTGATACGCGCTTGGCATTGAGGGGCAGTGGTGCTTACGTCTTTCCAGTGGACTCCTGTATCTCCGCCGGCTACACTAACCTTTGATTGACTCTCTTTGATCTTGGTGCGGGCCGCCCTGGCTGGAGGGGATTCCTTTTGAAGTGGCATGCGGCAGCTCTGGAGCACTTTCTTGGACTTCTTGGTATCACCTATTCACTGTTCACTGTTTGTGTTTAACTTCCTGCTTTTGCATTCACTGCGGGGACTATATGTTAGGAGTATTGTTCAGTGGGTGGGGGGGGGAGGGCTCCGGGCAGGTTGGGGGAACTGTATGGGTTTG
The DNA here is from genome assembly GCF_902459505.1 of Geotrypetes seraphini. NCBI lineage: Eukaryota > Metazoa > Chordata > Amphibia > Gymnophiona > Dermophiidae > Geotrypetes > Geotrypetes seraphini. Next base: position 20,691,289 of record NC_047089.1, read on the forward strand.
TATGCTGATGGGATGGGATCAGCCTGGGGGGCAAGAATGGGGGGGGGGAGGGTGGAGGGAGAGTTTAGGGGGGGGGAGTGAATGGGAGCGTGTGGGTGTGTATGGGATGAGTGAGCAGGGGGGAAGGGTGGGGGTCTGGGGGGTGGGTCTGGAGGGCACAGAAATACCAGGGACAGCGAAGCTTAGCTGGGAGGCTTCGCCTGGGCCCACTTATTCTTTTTGTATTGGACGAATGCGTATTTGGCTGGTGGAAAATGGATGAGTTCACACGTTTTGGGAGGGGTGTTTCTTTCTGGATTACTGTGCTGCATAGAGCTACTCTCTCACTGTTATGGCTGATTTAAGAGTTGTAACCTTTAATGTCGATGGCATCAGGTCCCCGGTAAAGAGATCCCGTATTCTTACCAGCTTGCGACATTTGAAGGCGGAGGTGGCGTTCCTGCAAGAAACTCACCTTACTCAGATCGAACACTCTAAGTTGCGCAGAAATTGGGTTGGGGATGTTTATTCCTCCTCCTCCGGGGGCAGGAAACGCGGGGTGGCGATACTGTTGCACAAGAGACTACCTTTTACCTTGCATAAACAATTGACCGATCGGGAGGGGAGATATGTACTTGTGCTGGGGGAACTTTGGGGTCTAAAACTGTTACTCTGTAATTTGTACGCCCCCAACTCTTACTGTCATAAATTTTTCTCCTTTGTTCTCTCCCTAATTTCGGCTTACCCGGATTATCAGGTGGTTCTGGGGGGGGACATGAATATCACTGCAGACCCGGGGGTGGATTGCAGACCTCCCAGGAGCAGTCTGAGAGATCATGATAATAAGGGGGTGGGCTTCCTGATGCAGCATTTAGGTCTGGTGGATGTATGGCGAACACTACACCCATATGACTCGGAGTTTACTTACTACTCTCATGTGCATAAGGTCTATGCCCGCCTGGATTATATACTACTAGACCAACGGCTGTTCTCTAGGGCTACTAGATCGGAGATAGTGGATTCCACGATCTCGGATCATGCTACTGTGGATCTCACACTGACACTGGCAGCTGGCAGGAAGGCCTCCTCTTGGAAAATGGCATTACACCTGTACCAGGACCGGGAATTCCGGACGTATCTTCGGGCACGATGGGCGGATTACCAGGCTACAAATGACACCCCGGATATTGGACCAATATCTTACTGGTATGCTTCCAAGGCAGTCCTGAGGGGGCATGTGATCGCATACACTGCGGCTAAACGCAAAGCCCGGGGCGCTGAGCTTCTCTCACTCACGAGACGGCTGCATGGTTTTCGCAGGGCCCACATCTCCTCTCTCTCGGATACGGAGCGACAGGAATACAAGACTATACGTGACCGTATTGAGACTCTGCTTCATCAAAGAGCGGAGCAGACCCTTGCGTTTCAACGGTATAACCTGCATAGATGGGGAGGGAAGACGGGGAGACTTCTGGCGAACCTAGTGAGACCTTATAAGAAACGTCAAATTATTACGGCAATCCGCGATGCTGGGGGCACTCGACATGAAGGGGAGAGACAAATTGCGGAACAATTTGTTAAGTACTATGAAACTCTATACGGTAAGAGACCGCTAGATGAGATGGCCCTTCAGGATTTTTTCAGGGGGTTATCACTACCTCGCCTGGAGGAGGATCAGGCTGCATCTTTGAGCCTGCCGATTTCCGAGGCTGAACTCCGTGTCACCATTCGGTCCCTTAAATTGGCAAAGGCGCCCGGCCCGGATGGGTTTGGGCCCGAATACTACCGCATCCTAGAAGATCTGGTGGCGAAGCCCCTGAGTGCAATGTATAACGAAGTGGCAACATCAGGGGGCTCCTTTCCGGATAACATGGCTCATATAGTTCTACTTCCTAAGCCGGGCAAGGACCCGGATCTGGTGGGGTCGTTCCGCCCAATCTCCCTACTAGATCAGGATATTAAGCTTCTGGCTGCGACTTTGGCGAGACGTTTGAATGGCCTTCTTCCCGATCTCATTCACCCAGATCAGGTTGGGTTTGTGCCGGGTCGCTACGCCTCTATGAACTTAATGAAGGTCTTGGGAGCGATTCATGACAGGGTAGGCAGGGGGGGTCAAGAGGCGGTGGCGGGACTGGATATGGAGAAAGCATTCGATAGCATCTCTTGGGATTATCTCTTTTGGGTCTTACGGCGGGGCGGATTTCGGGGTGCCTTTCTGGCCTGGGCTTCTGCCCTATATCACAACCCCAGGGCGCGCCTAATGATCAATGGGGGTTTGACGGAGGATTTCGGTCTGCAGAGAGGAACTAGACAGGGGTGCCCGCTCTCACCGCTCCTCTTCCTACTGGCTATCGAACCCCTTGCGGCGAAAATCCGGCAGGATGGGTCAATTCAGGGAGTTGCGGTACGGGGACAGGAATGCAAGATCAGCCTGTTTGCTGATGACATCTTACTCTACTTGGATCATGTTTCCGTGCATCTGCCCAGAGCTCTGGAGGTGATTCGAGCCTTTGGAGCACTGTCGGGATTACAAGTTAATTGTAGTAAATCGGAACTTCTGCTACTGGCTGGGGGCCGGGCGGAGACCTGGCACGCGGTGTTACCTATCGCACCCACGACTAAACCAATGAGATACCTCGGCATATACCTCAGCACTGATCTTCCCACGCTTTACAACGCAAATATCCGCCGGCCCCTTGAGGCCATCGCAAAACTGTGCCAAGCTTGGCAGGACCTGCCGCTGGGGATTCTGGGTCGGGTGGCCTTAGTGAAAATGAGTCTGGTACCGAAGCTCTTGTATCCATTGCAGGCCATGCCACTTTGGCTCACCAGGAGGGATGAACTTGTCTTTAAATCTACTATCTCTCGATTTGTTTGGAGGTCTCGCACTCCTCGGATAGCGATGGCCAAGCTTATCTTGGATAAATCACTGGGGGGACTTAATGTCCCGGATATTCGGCTTTATAATGTTGCCTCCCTCCTCCGCTGGATTCACGAAGACTATAGTGAGTGCCCCCGCTACTCCCCTCGAGGATGGTTGGCGAGCTGGAGTGCCCCCTTTCAATTTATGAACCTCATACATCGACATGATGATCCTGGGAGGCGTTATACGGTTTGTTCTCGTTTTCTGCGCCCGTTCAGACTGGCTTGGCGTTGGTGGAGGCGACGACAGCAACTACCACCGGACATATCCCCTTTTGTACGCCTGGAGGGCAACCCCAGGTTCCCACCGGGCAGGGGGCGATCTGTGTTTCAGCATTGGTCGGCCCAGGGTTGTAGGTTGATGGAAAACGTACTTGACCTATCTCCGTCTGGATTTCCCTCCTTCCAGCAGGTCCGGGACGCGTGGGGCCTTCCCTCGAGCTATATGTTTTCTTATTTTCAGGTTCGTCACTACTGGGAGACGGAACGTAGGGGAGTGGCGGGGGCCTGGGTCAGGGGCCCTCTGGATATCTTGTTCTCGGCCACTCGGCCCGCGCTAAATTCCCTGGCGCGCTGGTATCGTGTCCTTAAGTTGTCTCTTGTCACGTCGGTACTTACACCGGTGCGTACATCCTGGGAACGAGACCTGGGGCAGGATATTTCTGAGTCACAGTTCACCGCCTGCTTTACAACATTATATTCCTACACTAAATCAGCAGACTTCCAGGAACTCCAATATAAGATCCTTCATAGGGCATACTTCACGGCACAGAGGGGAGCGCGAATGGGAATATGGGAGAGCGGTCTTTGTATTAAATGCAAGAGCAGTGCCGGAACATACATACATTCCTTTTTGGAGTGCCCACGACTAGATGTGTGGAGGGAAGCCCTCCCCTTGTTGGAACAGGTGGTGCAGCGCACTGTGGAATGGGACTATGGGTTCATACTCCTGGGTCTGCAGACACCCCTCCAGGACCAGGGTTTCACCACACCCCAATGCAGGTTTCTCTATAATGCTATTTTAGTAGTAAAGAAACTGATCTTGACATACTGGATGTCTGAGGAGCCCCCTCCGCTGCCGCATTGGCGGTGCCGGCTTCGAGAGGTAGCTATGTTTGAAATTCGATCCCAAGCAAGAACAACGAGCGTGCTTAAGCAACATTACGCTGGATTATGGGCGAGACTGCGGGACCTGGTGCCGTCGAACGCACGAGAGGGGGATCAGGGGCCTTTTTAGCAGGGAACTGATTTTCCGTTTCTTGGCTGGCCCTAGGGGTTTTTGCCTCCTTTAACTGACTCTTTATAGCCTTCTTTTTCTCTCTCTTTTTTCTTTTGCTTTCCCTTTCTATACTTTAGTGCCCTGGGATGGGGGGAGGGGAGGGGGGGAGGGAGTTTCCTGGGATATGAGTGACTGGTTTGTACGACTGGATGATGCTGAGTGCGCTTGATGATTTGAGTGTCGCGTGGGTTTTTTGGGGGTTCTTTTTATGGAAAAAGGCGGGAGATCACTGCTCCAGACGGGTGACTTTCCTTTTCGAATGTTCCTCTCAGCTTACGCCCTCATTGCTCTTTTTGCCTTGCTCTGTTTTTGTCTATCACATGCATGGGGGGGTACCCTGGGGGACGTATTGCTATTGTTGATGCCTGTTCTGAGTGTTGGACTGTTATTTGTCTTTTCAACCGGTTACTGTTGCGCCCTGCTGGGCGGTGTATTCTCTCTCGCTGTCAATAAACATATGTTTAAAAAAAAAAAAAAAAGATAATTTTCTAACAGAACTTTAGAAGAACATGATTAAGAGTAGCCTAGTGATAGAACTGCTGCCCCTGTACCCAGAGCATGTGAAATTGAATCCCAGGGCTGCTCCTTGTGACCCTGGGCAAGCCACTTAATCTTCCACTGCACCAGGTACAAAATAAGTACCTGTATATATGTAAACCACTTTGAGTGTGGTTGTATAACTTCAAAATGGCAGCATACATGTGCCAATCCCTTCGCCTACGACAGTGAAAGGAGGGGAGGGAAGTCAGAGGTTAATTTCTGCCTTTGTCACTGTTAGAGTGACCAACTCTACCTTATTTCCCAGGAACTCCCTTATTAGAGAGCTAATTTTGGGGGGTTCCTCCCATCTTAGTTCTGCAGCAGACAAATACATAGAGGTTAGGACTAAGAAACATGCAAATTTGTAAATTTGTATTCTATATATTTTATACTATACTGTGTATTATGAACAATATAACTTGTTTTGTTTAATATTATTCATTCCATGAACATTTGCTGGAGTGATGCCACGTCACTAAACATTTGTCGCAACTAAATCTCCCGATAGGAAGGCACCGGTAGGCGCTCTACTGGCACCTAAGTTAATACTGTTAATTGGCTTTCAACGGCGTGGCAATTGACTGAGCAGTTAAAAAAACAATTAAAAACAAATTAAAAAAAAAAAAAAAAAAAGCAAGCGCCACTAGGTGTCTACAAAACATGGTGCCAGAATCACATCTACGTAGATGCTTAGCGGTGCCAAATGTCAAATGAGACATGGTTATGGGCGGGGTCGATGTTCTACACCGCTAAGCATGATTCTACGCCGAAGGAAGGCACCAGAAATATAGATCTGTAAAACCCTGGTCTACATTTCCGGCGCCTGCCTTTGACGCAGACCACGATCCTGAAAATGGCACCATAATCGGAGTGATATGCGATCGGCGCTATTTTATCAGGCGTCTGCCGATTACGGCACCACTTTCAGAATCCGGTCCTTAGTGTACAACTGAAGGGGGCGTGGTTACGGGAGGAGCTTGGGCAGCTAAGGGGCGTTCACTACAGATGCAATCGGTATTCTAGAATTCAGGGGATCCACACCTAATTTAGGCACCAGGATTTACACCAGGTTTCAGCTGGTGTAAATCCTCGGGCCTACTTGGATCCCAGTGCTGTGCGCTATTCTATAAATGGCTCTCCACTCAGAGCACCTTTTACAGAATAACATTCAGCGCTCATTTTTTTGTGGCGCCCAAATTTGAGGGCCATTTATAAAATCTGGCCTTAAATGGGGGTGTCAGCTGTTGTTGATGCTTTACTGATTGGCAGTCTACACTAAACTCTGTAGCAGGGTTAGAACTGTGAAACAGTGTGAGGACCTACAAAGGGACCTAAACAAACTGGAGGAGTGGGAGAATAAATGGCAGATGAACTTCAATGTAGGGAAATGCAAGGTCATGCATATAGGGAAAAAGAACCCGATGTTCAGCTACCAAATGGGGGTTTAGTATTAATTGGTTAGTAACCTTAAAAGAGATTTGGGTGTGCTGGTGGACACAACAATGAAGTCAACGGCACAATGCGCTGCAGCCGCGAAGAAGGCAAACAGAATGTTGGGTATTATTAAGAAGGTATTACGACCAGAACGAAAGAAGTCATCCTGCAGTTGTATAGGGCAATGGTGCGCCCGCACCTGGAGTACTGTGTCCAGTATTGGTCACCGTACTTTAAGAAGGATATGGCAATACTTGAGAGAGTCCAGAGGAGGGCGACAAGAATGATTAAGGGCATGGAAAACCTTTCGTACACTGAAAGATTGGAGAGACTGGGGCTCTTCTCCCTGGAAAAGCGGAGACTCAGAGGAGACATGATAGAGACCTACAAGATCATGAAGGGCATAGAGAGAGTAGAGAGGGACAGATTTTTCAAACTTTCAGAACATAAAAGAACAAGAGGGCATTCGGAAAAGTTGAAAGGAGATAGATTCAAAACGAATGCTAGGAAGTTTTTCTTTACCCAGCGTGTGGTGGACACCTGGAATGCGCTTCCAGAGGGCGTAATAGGGCAGAGCACGGTACTGGGGTTCAAGAAAGGATTGGACAGTTTCCTACTGGAAAAAGGGATAGAGGGGTATAGTTAGAGGATTACTACACAGGTCCTGGACCTGTTGGGCCGCCGCGTGAGCGGACTGCTGGGCACGATGGACCTTAGGTCTGACCCAGCAGAGGCATTGCTTATGTTCTTATGATAGGGATTGTCAACTTCTGCACAAACACTAATCGATTTCAAAAAAGACCTGGCCTGTTTTGCTCTTTTTGGGGGATTGATTACTGATTGACAGGCCATTACAAGCCTGTTTCTGTTTATGTGCTATATCGCCTGTTGCAGCTAGGACAACGAAGCAGTCTATCATATACCAGGCTAAAGCTAGAAAAGCAGGAGAATTTCATCAAATGAAAAAAGCAGAATTCCATCAAAAGAAAATGCAGAGGGACACCATTAAGTAAAAAAAATATGGAAACAACAGCAAGTAGTGAGGTAACAACAAATGCAGAGGCTCTTGTATTAAGCCACGCTAACCGATTCAGCGTGCACGAAACGCTAAGGCAACCATTATATTCTATGGGGGCCTCAGCATTTAACGCGTGCTAATCTTTACCGCGCGCTAAATCGGTTAGCACGCCTTAATAGAAGGACCCGGTGGAGAGGACAGTATGACCCGAGGCCCCCACACCAACCACACCACCAAAGGGAGAATTAAAGAAACGGGATTTTAAAGCCATTTTAAATGTTTTATAAAAAAAAAGATTTGCGGAAAACGGAGATAATTAGGCAGCACGTTCCATGAAAAGGGAGGTAAAAAAAAGAGAAAAGCCAAACTGTGGACAAAATCTACCCCCTCTTCTACTAAACTGCGCTATTGGTTTTAGCACGGGGAGCCGCGCTGAAGGGCCCGCACTGCTCCCGACGCTCATAGAGTTCTTATGAGCGTCGGGAGCGGCGCGGGTCATTCAGTGCGGCTCCCGGCAGTAAAACCACTAGCGTGGTTTAGCAGAAGAGGCCCAAAATCTAGGGCTCCTTTTATCAAGGCGCGCTACGGGGGTTAGCGCGTCGGACATTTCATCATGCGCTAACCCCCGCGGCAGCCTAAAATTCTAACGCCTCCTCAATGGAGGCGTTAGGTACTAGCGCAGCAGGCGGTTTAAAGTGCGGTATTCCGTGCGTTAAACCGCTACCGCGCCTTTGTAAAAGGACCCCCCCTAGTCTAGGGTGGGAAACTGGTGGTGTGAACAGTACATTTTCACCTTGCATCCCTCCTTGTAGCTTTCAAGCCAATCTATATAATATCTCAGGATCATACATTTATCTTTAACTCTTCTTTAGCATGAACAAAATCTAATGTATCTGTTTTGGTACATTAAAACCCCCCAAACAAATAATTCTTTGATTCAAAAGTTATAACACATTGACAAGGAAATCGTAACACAAAACTCAAAGCCTGAGCAAGAGCCCTAGGCCTTAACGTCAAGAATTCTTGACACCTCTTTTGTACATTTTTAGACAAATCAGCACTTATGATCCCATAAATATATCATTAATGTCATGGAAATACAAAAGTAGAACGTTATAGTGATCCAGTTCGAGTGTATAAGTCACTAAAACAGTTGTTCTTTGTGTTATAAATTTCCAATGAGGATTCAAGAGGAAAGGAAATGAGGTTTATCTGGGAGATTTCTCCTTGTTGTCCATCCAAAGCCCCCCCCCTCCCCCTCTGATCTCCCAAAGATAAAAGTGTCACTTTAAAAATGATTCATTGTGTTACGATACAAACTGCTGATAGTGATAAGCTGTACTGGCCCCTTTCGGCTATAAGAAAAAATGACAAAAAAAAAAAAAAGATAAAACATGGAAAAAGTTCTGATCTAACCTAATTGATAGCAAATGCTTTAAAGGAACTTTTGAACAGCTGTTTTAATAGAATATTGAAGAAAACAACTAAATGAAATATAAATAATTTGTGAAAAAAGAATTAAAAATAAATGGTGTTTGTTTTTTTTGCCAATGACTGCAAAAAGGAGCAAATTGAGCAATCTATGCAGAATATTCTGACAATGCAGGCTGAACATCTTGACTGCGCGGTGAGCTCCAGAATCTGAGGCTTTTTTCCCCCCTTAATTACAGAAAGATCAACCCAAAAAGATTTATTAGCCTAAGGGCCTTACAACTTAAGAGTGGGTATTTCATTATATAACGTGCATTAGCGCACGGTCATTTAAAAAAGTAACATGAGAGCACTTACCATGCCTTTCTGTGGATGTGCATTATTACATTACATTACATTACATTACATTAGGGATTTCTATTCCGCCATTACCTTGCGGTTCAAGGCGGATTACAAAAGGTTAGTTTAAAAAAAACAGAGTTACAATGATTAGCTAGAGAGGTAAGTTGTAGATCTTATAAACATTTAGCAGGTTGTTGAGGGTGAGGTGGTTTGTAAAAGAGTTAATAGGTGGTCATAGTGGGAGTTCTTTTGTTATTATTAGTGCAGTAGTGGGTAGATCAAGTGTCAGTTTTAGAGTTACTAAGCGGTCGTGATGTTATTGCTGCTTCAGGAATTTCTTGAAAAGTGTGGTTTTTATTTCTTTTCTGAACGTCCTATAGTCTGGGGTGGTCATCAAGAGGTTGGAGATCTGGTTGTCCAGCCTTGCGGCTTGGGTGGCTAGGAGGCCGTCGTGTAGTTTTGTTCTTTTTATTTCCTTGATTGGGGGGGGGGTATGAATGGGGCGTGCGTTTTTCTTTGTCTTGTAGTGGGTGCTTGTATGAGGCGATTGTTCAAGTATGATGGACTGTCTCCGTGTAGTGTTTTGAATAGTATGCAGTAGAATTTGAATTGGATTCTTTCTTGGATTGGAAGCCAATGTGAGTTGATGAAGGCTTCAGTGATGTGGTCATGTTTTTTCAATGAGTAGATGAGTCTCAAAGCTGTATTTTGGATTGTTTGGAGTTGTCTAATCGTAGTTGCAGGGCAAGGAAGGAAGAGGATGTTGCAGTAGTCCAATATCCCTAGTATTAGGGATTGTACTATAAGTTGGAATTGTGTTCTTTCAAAGAATTTTCGGACTTGTCTCAGATTTCTCATGATTGCGAATGATTTCTGAATTGTTTTATTTATTTGCGGTTGCATAGTGCAGCATCTGTCTATGGTCATGCCAAGTAGTTTTATGGTGGTTTGGATGGGATATTTGATTGTGTTTATGTCTAAGTTGGTTGTGGTTTGGATCTTGTCATTTTCGAGAAGGATGAATTTGGTTTTGTCTTGGTTGAGTTTAAGTTTGTGATTTTTCATCCAGGTTGTGACTGTTTCAAGTGTTTGGTGAAGTTTGTCTGTCATGGTAGGTTTATGGGTGTGCTAACCAGTTGGTTTAGTGATAAGGTCAGCATTCTAGCCGATTAGCGCATTCACACTCATTCTCCACCCCTGACACACCCTCTCCAAAAAGAAAAAAAATAATACTGTGCTCTTAGCATGCACAGATGACAAAACTCATCTAGATTGCTTTAGAGCAGTGTTTCGCAAACTGTGTGCCGAGTGAGATTTCAGGTGTGTCGCGAGACGCTGGAGAGGAGGAGAGGCACCGGCTGACTGGCTACAGGACATGCCTCTCGCCGCGAGAGTCACATCCTATGGTCAATCAGCCGGCGCCAGTGCCTCTCCTTCTCTCCGTGCGTCTTCCCTGCAGGAACCCCCCCACTGGCAGCTCAGGGCCTGTCTGGAGGGCCTTTGCGTATGTGTGGACATCGACGTGATGACATAACGCATGCACATGTCATTGGTGACGGGTCAAAAGCACGCGAGGACAAAGGCGCGCCGACAACCGAGCGCGGACAACTGAGCGCAGGGCTTAATCGCGCCAAAGAAAGCCCATATTTTAAAGGGCTCTGATGGGGGTTGTGTGGGGGAACCCCCCCCACTGTACTTAATAGGGATCGCGCTGCCTCATGCTGCCATGTTGGGGGTGGGTGTGGGGGGATGTAACCCCCCACATTATACTGAAAACTTAACTTTTTCCCTAAAAATCAAGGAAAATATTAAGTTTCCAGTATAATGAGGGGGGTTACAACCCCCAAGCCCCCCCACAACGCCAGCGTGATCTCTATTAAGTAAAGTGTGGGGGGGGTTCCACACCAACACCCCCCGTCGGAGCCCTTTAAAATACGGTTTTTCTTCGGCGTGATGAAGTCCTGCGCTCGGTCATCGGCGCGCCTTTGTCCTCGCGCGCTTTAGACTATGAACCCATGTCATTGCATCAATGACCGCGCACTTACGGATGCCTCGAGCCAAGGCCATTCTATGTGTTGTGTGCTGCGGTTTGACAAAGTTTGCGAGACACTGCTTTAGAGCATCCTACGTTAAGCCATTTTTTTTGTGTTAGGTCCAGAAACGTGACTACCACTAGGGGCGCCATTTTGATGATGGTGCCAGACTGAGCAGCAGTGACTGGTCTTTGCTCCTGCCTGAAGCCCTGTTCTATCAATAATAACATGGTAGGTCCTTTTGGAGGTCTGGGTCTTTTTTTTGGGGGGGGGAAGATGATGGGGAAGGGGTGTGCTAACAGCCTTTGAGGAGTGGGGCTTGATTTGGGGGGGGGAGGAATTTCTCTGCTGTTCCCAATTAGAAGTAATAATTGTTAGCACCCAATAATTAACTCATTACTCAATTAAACTGCATACAAAATATTGAGCACCTTTCATAGGACTTGGGGAATGGTAATAATTCTACAAAGTTTGCCAACATTTAGGTGCTAGAATGCAGTATAGAATGAATGAATTCTATAATGGCATCTGGGTGCTCAGATTTGGTTAAGGATACTAACGTAAGCTGACATATAGGCACAATCACTTATACTGTGTCAATGGCAGATGTGAGGGGGGGGGGGAAGGTTGTCTTTTGTAGTTCAACAACCACACTTAAAAATTTTTTCTATCGGTTCCGGTGGGCTCACAATCTATGTAATGCACCTGGGGCAGTGGAGGATTAAGTAACTGGTCTAGGGTCACAAGGAGCAGCAAAGGATTTGAACCCACAACCTCAGGGTACTGAGGCTGTAGCTTTAACCACTACACCACACTGTCCTCTGTATTGTAGAAAAGCAATAACATCTATGTTATTTGAATGTTCTAAACATGTGCTTATTAGGTGTTTCATTGGTATTATGTTGACATCGTATTATATCTACGTCATTTGAATGTTCTTCCATGCCAAATAATTAGTGCAGTGGGCTGAAGCCCTGGGGAACTGGGTTCAAGCCCTACTTGTGGCTCCTTGGGACTCTGGGCATATCACTTAAATCCTTTCCCCACTTCAAACACAATTGTTTCTTAACTAGACTCCTCCAATAAATCAATTAGAAACATAGAAACATAGAAAGATAACGGCAGAAAAGGGCCACAGCCCATCAAGTCTGCCCACTCTATTGACCCACCCCATTGAGTCTGAGTGCTAGTGACCTAGTCCCTTAACTCGACCCTTGTAGGGATCCCACTGGATGTCCCATTTATTCTTAAAATCGAGCATGCTGGTGGCCTTGATCACCTGCGTGCTCGATTAAGTGGAGAAAAAGACCTGAGGCTTCTAAGAAGCTCTTGTGACATCCAGACCTAAGCCAAAAGCAAGAAACCATCACCAGTCAAAAAAACTCCCTCCATTCTAAACCATGTTTTTACAAAACCCTCTTCATTTTGAAATGTGCGTTTTCATAATCTAAAACTTAGCTTTATATACCGAGTCATCATTCAAAGAAAGCTCGACTCGGTTTACAACCGTTAAAAAAAAAAACCAAAAAAATTTACAATGATAAATAGAAATTGAAGAAAAATATAAGATTTCAAGGGAATTAACTGTCAAAATGTTTAGCGAATAGAGTAGTTTTTAAAGATTTACGGAAAGACTGAAACGAACTCGAGCTCCTCAGACTACAGGGTAGATCATTCCAGAGTTGAGAAATTTTTAAAGACCAAGGATTGGCTGAAGGCCTTAACTCCTTTAATCCCTTTTCTAATTATTATTTCTTTATTAATTTTCAATTTAGATCAAGCTAACCACTTGTACAGAAAGCAATAGTCATAATAACAAATAATCATAAAATAATTTAACATCCAATAAAGAAACATTATTTAACTATTTATGCTCAAGTCCTCTTACTGGATCCAAGTTTTAAATTTAGCGAAAAATTAAAAATAACAGAAATCTTTTAGCAAGATGCTCAAAGCAGAAGCACTGAAAATGAGGTCTCTTAATTATATTAGGGTTCAAGACATTCCTCCGTCCAGACGAGACATTGCTACAAAAGTTGTCAGTTGAGATGGTTCAAAGAATACATATTTAACAGAATGGTAACACACTATACATTTACATGGATGTCTCAAATAAAAGGTAGCCCCCAGGTTCAAAAGAAGAAATTCACGGCGACGCTTCTGTGTCTCCCTTGTAAGGTCAGGGAACATCTGTACTTTACAACCGAGAAAGATTTTTTGTCTATTTTGAAAGTAAAGTCTTAATAACCATGTTTTATCTAACGGAAGCGCCACAGTTAGAATCAAGGTTGCTGGTGATGCCAAGTCTTTATCAGATGTCTCCAATAATTCTGACTTCTGGCAGGTGTTAATCCCCTGCCAGAGACTATATGATTAAGCTAAGTGATATGCTTAAAAATCATTCTAAAATGTGAATATTGAAGTTTGAATATATAGTTTAGACAAAAGTTGAAAAACATATATAAAATAATATAAAAGATCGATCCAGTGACGAGTTGACACATAAAGCTTGGAGCAATGAGAGTGTTTTGAGCCCCAAGTGGTGTCGCTGAGGATCGTGATAAAGACCATAAGTGCTCCAGGGCATGAAAGGGGTGACTGAGTTTTGGTCTACCCTCTGAGTTGATGTCCAATAATTCTGAAACATTTAAAGGTTGTTGGCCCAATTCTTTTTGTTGATTTACAGAAACTTTCATCGGCAAATAATAGACACGTGAGAATGGTGGTAACATTTCTTCTGATACTTCTAGGATTTCCATTAAATATCTCTTAAGCATTTCTCTTGGATTTACCATTTTCAAGTTTAGGAAAGTTAATTAACCTTAAGTTATTACTACAAGAATTGTCCTCAAGCATTTCAACTTTCCTTCTCAAATTGGTATTGTCTTTAATTAAAGTCTCTTGAAGTTGTTTAGATGTAAATATTTCCTTTTCAATTTCTTTAATTCCTTTTCTAATTGGGAAAGGCATAGAACAGTCACAGTATAGGCAAAATACATTTAATGGCCTTACTAGAAGTAACTGTGAGCAACTGAACATATCTCTTTTCCTCACAGGCCCCCTAAGGTGACACATTTGTCGTATCGTTCAACTAGCGCCTGAAGTCCTGCAGAGAAGAGGTTTTTCGGTTGCTCCCGAAGCCAGGTGAGCACCGCTTCCTTTACTTCATCATCAGAGGTGAATCTGCAACCTCACAGCATCTCCTTCAGTGGACTGAAGATGTGATCATTGCTGGGGGGGGGGGCGGGGGGGGGGGGGCGGGGGGGGGGCCCAGATCTGGGCTGTAAGGAAGATGTGGAAGATGTTCGGACCCCAGCTGTTGCACTGTCTCTTCTGTCGCCGCTGCTGTATGAAGACGTGCATTGCCGTGGTACAGCAAGACTGTTTTGGACAATATTCCTCTTCTTTGGTTGTGAGTTTATTTCGCAGCAATGCACAGTCATTTTCACTGTTCACTGTTTGCAAGGTGAGCCAGCTTGCCTGACTAATCACATGACACTCTACGACACGTCCTCTTACCACTTCTCCCGCCCCAACCATTTCCCTTGAAAATATGAAAGTGTGGAAACTTTTTGAAGAACCCTTATATAGATTATGAACAACCCTTGTATATATATATGTATATTATATATATATACTAGTGTTTAAGCCCGTTACATTAACGGGTGCTAGAATATATGTCTATCTTTCTTTCTTTCTGTTTCTCCCTGCCCCTGTCTGTCTCTTTCTTCCTTTCTTTCTGTCTGTCTCTCTCCCTCCCGCTGTCTGTCTTTCTGTCTGTCTCTCTCCCTGGCCCCCTTTATCTGTGTGTCTGTCTTTCATTCTCGTGCGCTGCCTGCCTGTCTTTCTGTCTCTCTCCATGGCCCTCTTCTGTCTCCCCCCCCATAGCAAACCAAGATTGCTCCCTGGCCCCCTTTCACTCTCCCCCCCCCCCCACACTTCCCTGTGCAGCAGCAGCATTCCCCCTTCCCTGTACTGCAGCAGCATTCCTCCCCCTTGCCTGCTCCCTCTGTCCTGCAGTAGCCCTTCTCCCTTCCTTTTACCTCCCTCTTGTCCAGCAGCACCCATTCCGTTCTCCATGTCCTGCAGTAGCCCATTTCCCTCCCCCCGTCCAGCAGCACCCCTTCCATGCTCCTGTCCATACGCCCCGCAGAAATCTACTTGCCAGGGGATGGCTGCGACAATGTCTTTGAAGCCTAGGTATCCTGTCGTAAAACTACCCTCAATGAGGAAATTTTTATAAATTGTATTCTTCATATAAAGCCTTTATTTAATACCATGTTTAACTTCAAAGAAAAGCGCTGGGCCACGCTGTTGCTGGCCTCGGCGTCTTATGTCCACTGCGGCCAGCCCTAGTGGAAACAGGAAGTTGTTAGAGGGCAGGCCACAGTGGAGAGAAGACGGCGAGGCCAGTGGCAGCACAGCACAGTGCTTTTCTAAGAAGTTTAATGCTGCGGGTGGGTGAGCAGGCGAAAGGGAGAAGGGGAGAAGTAGATGCCGGCAGGGCTGCCTGTACCCCCCGTTCTGAATCAGCGGCGGCAGTGGTTTCTGTGGTGGTGAGTGAGGGTGGGAGGGGGTGAGGTACCGGCGTGTTCCCCGCCTCCATGTTCGAAAATGGAATTCGGCATGGACCCAGAGACCACGGTCGCAGGGAACATGCCGTCCTAAGTGCGCATGCGTGCTTAGGGTTTTATTATAGAGGATATATATATATTTTTTGGGGAATGGAGGAGGGAGGATAAAAAAGGAAGGGATGCCTACTGCTGGACAGGGGGAGAAGGAAAGAGATGCTGATGGACAGGGGAGGTGAAGAAAAAGGAACGGAGGACTAATGTTGGACAGAGGGAGAAGGAAAGAGGTGCTGCTGGACAGGGGGGAGGTAAAACAAAGGGAGAAGGGCTGCTGCTGCATAAGGAGAGCAGTGAAGGGGTGGTGGTGGACACAGTGGAGGTAAAAGGAAGGGAAAATGGACAGGGGGAGCAGGCAAGGGGTGGTGATGGACAGCCAAGGAAAAAGAAAGGCAGAAAGAGAAAGCGGCTAAGGAGAGAGAGAGAAAAAAAGACAGACACACACACATATGTTATAAGTGAAGCGCGTCTCCCAGGGAGTCATACTTGAGCCAATTTCGCTGGCCCTGTAGCAAAAAACAAAACAAAACAATACTGGATCTCCCAATCTAGCCAAGGATCTTCCAACATCCTGGGCTCAAGCAGCCCCCCACGAATGAAACAAGTATCAGTCCATCAAAATAAGGGAAGGAAAAAGAGATTGTCCCAAATTGCCACAGAAAAATTACCCTGTACCCAGGTCCTCAATGCCAAACCTCGGGTACAGCTTAGTCCTCTCTCCATCAGCAAAGGTTTCAGTACCTTGCGAACTTACTTCAGCCTGGAAGTTTCCTTAAAACTCTATAGAATACTTCCTTTGTCCTTTGAGTTTAAAGTTTGGGTATCACTGCTTCAGCAGTAAGGTTTCAAATTCTTGCAGTGCTATTTCAGCAGTAAGGTCTGAAACTTTGACTGCACTGCTTCAGCAGACAACAAATTAACTTCTCCATAATGTACCAATACTAGAGAAACGAGATGATTACTTCAAAGAACAAACAGCAAAGGAAGACTCTGGTGTTCAATGTCTTTTTATTGATATTTTGTGACTCGATGGTTACCAGATTTCCTCTTTAAAAAAAACAGAGCATACCCCACTCCGCCCTCAGCTCCGCCTCCCACATGAAGCGCGTATCTCCTTCCCCGAACTCGGGGCTGTGTCTGCATGTCCTCTGCGCATGCACAGATGTTGACACAATGACATCACATGCATGCACGTGTGATGTCATGTCAGCAACTGCGCATGAGCAGAGGACATCCATGGCCTGAGCTCGGGGCCTTCCAAAACCCAGACAAACTGCTGGGTTTTGGAAATCCCTCCAGGTACCTGGACAGTCCTCTAAAAAGAGGACATGTCTCTGTTTTCCTGGACATCTGGTAACCCCAACCAACTACAACACACACACCGTAGGACTGAGTAGAAACCCCCCACTCTGAGGCTGAACCCTTTAGTCCCTCCTCCCATTATTCAGGTTCTCCACTAACCTGAATCTTCCCCAGGACCATGTGTGGGTTTGCTTCAAATCCTCACTAAACCAGGGTTACTGCCTTGGGGTCAAATGTCCATAGCTTCCGCTGTGTCCATTTACTCAGGGATTTCATCCTTCAGATGACTCTGTAGGGGCTATGTAAGGATTAGGTCCTGCCCCCTTTTCTCCCTGCTCACCTCAGTATTAAAGGCACACTGCTTAGTTTTCCATGGGAACTGGGATCGGTCTAAAACCTGGCTATGCCCCTGGAGCGGCTTCCTCCTTTCAGGATACTACTTATAGGAGTTCTGTCTTTCAGTTTGGGCTGGGTCTTCCATTTGTATCTTTGCTTTTCTGACAGCTTTTCCCGCTTCTCATAGCTTTCCCAGATAGCAGACTAAATATCGCCATGAACTGGACAGCTCCAGCGCTTGCCATTATCCAGATATTGTTTGACAGCAACAGCCAGGTTTAAAAAAAATGCTGAATGTGGCGGCTGAATATTGAGCTGTACTTTATAAAAGGCTCCACGGTTGCCAAGCCTTTTATAAACTGTTAGTGTGGTATTGAATGCACAAACTTAAATGTAATTATCCTACCTAGAAGACTTATACAGTTGTCATCAGCATCCCTTGACTCAGAGAGCTAAAAGGTCAGATCAGAGACAATGGCAATAAGACCAGTACCTACACTTCTTTTTAAAAATCTATTATACTTTAACTGCTTCGTTTATTATGGGCTTTCATGATAAAATAGACTTGTCACAACCCCTTCTTTTAATTCAGAGATTCTCTCCTTGTCACATGCTTTATAGTCCCTCAGATATCGGATAAGTTGTATTATAGAAAAGCATTTTGTTAACGATGATTAGCTGGATTATTCTCCTGATTATTTGATTTACACATCCAAGGAGGGCGGGTGGGTGGGCGGAGGGGTATTATATTTTTATGTTATCATTGATCAATAAGTTCAATATGATTTTCACTATGTGTCTGAAATAATGCATTTTGGTTTTGTTTTTGTATTGGGGTGCGAGGGAGGGGCAAATGTTTTTGAAGTATTTCTATGATTGATGTAAATGCAATTTTGAAGTTAATTATACGTATATTTTAATGCATTGTTTTGGAATGTAAAATTAATAAAGATTTATAAAAAAAAAAAAAAAAAAAAAGAAAGAAAAAGCATTAGCATCATGGAAATGTTGTTGAATTTTCTGATATGTGCTTATTAGATGTTCCATAAATATTATGCCGACATTGTATTATATCTCTTTTATTTGAATTTCAATGTTTTTAATAAGTATATACAGTATACCCCCTCCCCCCCGAATTTGTGGTCGGCGATTCGCGGACTCAGTCATTCACGGTATTTTCTGAATGCCTCTTTAGGTCAGAAAATACCGCAAATGACTGACCAATGGAAAAGCTCTCTGTTGCTACAGGCCTTCCCTTCCCCAACCTGTGGTGTTCCCTGGCCACGCACCTCCTGTGCACCCTGCCACAACACAGTGAGAGGGGAAAGCAGAACTGCACATTCCCTCCTCCCACCACCAACATTGCGATCGCGTCACTCCCGTCAACATCTGCACGCTCGTGAAAACCTGTGCAAGGTAACGCCCCTTCTCGCAGAAACCTGGAGCGTGCTTCCCGTGCGGGGTTGTGCTGGAGGAGGAGGAGTGCGAAGGAACCGGCAACTGGGGAGCTGAGTTTCCCGAGGCGGTGAACTGCTGGGTGTGAGCAGGAAGAACTGGGCTGCATGGTGAGACCTCTCCGTTGGTGGGTAGGTGTCCCTGCTTTGCCTTGAACATAAGAGTGGGGGGCCATCTGCCTAGAAAATCACTACTGTCTCCTCTGGGTGCAAAACCGGCTCTCCGCGTGCCAGGCTCAGAAGGGGGAGTGCCGATTGCAGGACTCTTCCGATATTCGTGGTTTTTCAACATTCGCGGTCACTCTACGAATGTAACCCCTGCAAATTTTGGGGGAGTACTGTATTTGAATCTGTTTCGTGGTAGTCCTATTGTTATGGGCTACTTTTACAAAGGTGCGCTAGCGTTTTTAGCGCACGCACAAGATTAGCGCACGCTAGCTGAAAAATGACCGCCTGCTTAAAGGAGGCGGTAGCGTCTAGCGTGCGTGGCATTTTAGCGCGCGCTAAAACCGCTAGTAAAAGGAGCCCCAAGTTTCAATTTGCTGATTTTGAGTTCATTTCATTCATTGTATTTATGCTTGTTTGGCCTTTTTGCAACTGTTATGCTGAAGTTTTATGTGGAATTGTACCTTGGGGAGTCTCTTTATAATGGTGGTTAACAAATCCCGATAAATAATTGTATTAAGCATTTTTGCCTTATATATAATGAAAAAAAAACACAACACTTTTGTACACAAGGTCCAAAATTTTTGTATTTTTCTTTTCACTTTCCAGGTATTACAGTACATATAATTACATTTGCTGTCATACAGCAATGCTGAGGTATCGCATTTAATTAAATGTCCTGAAAGGGAACGGAACATTCTTTTTAGCCTGTCTGTACCATGGTACATAATATGCCTGACAGATTGATCGTTTAAATTAGTAGGTATTACCTGTACCAGAAAAGCAAATGCTACAGGAATGGGAATATCCATTTTGTCCAGAACAGTACTACTGTGAAATTAAGTACCTCTGTTTTCGAGATTATAACATTGGAGTTCTGTTTCTCAGAGCCCTGAACAACTCCCACAGCTGTTTCCATGTTACCATTTCAAATACATCTTTTGAGAATGCTTTGCCTGCAACCTGGTGTTTATTGGTAAAAACCTAGCATTGCATGAAAGTCTTTCAGGGAAATTTATCAATTTGGGCTACTGTTAGAAAATGTTTATCGCTAGCTTCAATTATTAGTAATTACAGGCCTGATATTCAGACCGTTGGAGTTAGTTGGGATGACTTTAGACAGCCCTTGGGAGTTAGTCGGAATGAAGATGAGATACACCTATCTTCAGAGCTTTAAATACTAAACATATACACTTCCCCCTCTGTATTTGCGAATTCCGTATCTACGGATTCGCTTATTCGCGGTTTTAAACTAAAAAAATGCATTTTCATTTTTCAGGCTATTTTAAGCCCTGTAAGCCCCCCCCCCCTTAAGCCTTACCTGGTGGTCTAGCGGGTTTTCGGGGCAGGAGCGATCTTCCCACGCTCCTGCCCCGTGCAGATTGCTCACAGGAAATGGCTGAAGAGACTACGGGAGCTAAAGGCAACCATTTCCTGTGAGTGATCTGCACGGGGCAGGAGCGTGGGAAGATCGCTCCTGCCTGAAAACCCGCTAGATCACCAGGTAAGGCTTAAGGGGGGCTTTCAGGGCTTAAACTAGCTGGGGGAAGCAGGGGTTAGGGGCAGAACCGGCCTGAATATTATTCACGGTTTTTTAATATTCGTGGGCCGGCTCTGTCCCTAACCTCTGCGATTACGGAGGGGGAAATGTACCCCCTTTTATTAAACTGCGCTAGCAGTTTCTAGCACGGGGAGCCGTGCTGAATGGCCCGCACTGCTCCTGACGCTCATAGAGCTCCTATGAGCATCGGAAGCAGCGCGGGCCATTCAGCGCGGCTCTCTGTGCTAAAAACTGCTAGCGCAGTTTAATAGAAGAGGGAGGTGGGATAGTTTTTTTAAAATATAATTTTTAATGAAATTGGTAACCCCTGAAACTCAATTAACATGATTTGTGATTTTTTCCCAACAATAAGGTGAGCAGCCATATTTTAGACCAACCGCAATCTTTTCATGCCTACCTGAGTAATATGGCAAAATAGCAAATCACAATAGTTAACCCCAGCATTTATTCATAAAGTTTTAATTCCTTATACTACTTCGAGAGTATTACGGTCAACAGAACAACATCTATTGGTCGTTCCTTCTTTAAAAGTTATTAATACACGACGTCATTCTATTTTCTCGGTTACGGCTCCCCAAGCTTGGAATGCCCAAGAGAGGAAAGAATTCTAGACATATTTAAGAGCAAACTTAAGGGCTTCCTTTTTAAAGACGCTTTCAGTGATTAACTGAATTCTTTATGTTTCTAATCTCTCCTTAGATTACAATAAATGTTTTTCCCCTTTTCCCAATGTATTATTAACCTTAATTGTTTCTTTTATATTTAATTGTATTTCTTCCTACATCTTTCCCATTATTTGATCTTGTATGTAAAAACAGTCTTGTTAGTTATGTTTAGTCATGTTATTTTATGTTATATATTTTTACAACATTTTAATATGTTTAATATTAATTTTTCTAGTCGTGTATGTTTCCCCTAACTTTGTAATTTTTAGCTGTACATCGCTTAGAATTTGGAATAGGCGATTAATCAAATCTTATAATAAACTTGGAAACTTGTAATCAAGGCATGGAGTATCTTGATCAGACTGCATTGGTTCAAAAAGGTCTTAATTGACAGATCATGCACAGCTGATAAAAACATGATTTAACAACTTTAGTAAATTGCATATGACATTTCAATTTGTTATCAAAGAGGAATCCCAGAGAGGTAAGTCTGTCCACTAATGATAAAGGGATCATTAATAGACGTCAGGATTTTCTCAAAATCCCCATAGCTGAGGATCTCCTCTTATTGCCTAAATTACATGTGTCAAACACAAGGCCCGCGGGCCGAATACAGCCCCCCCTGGCTATTTTTTTTGCAGCCCGCAGTGACTGTGCGCCTTACACTAGACCAGAGGTGTCCAACCCGCGGGCTTGAGAGCGATGTGGCGTTTTGCTAATTGCCACCCCCGGGTGTTTACCTTGTGGCCGGCTCCCTCCTCCTCACTGCAGCAGGCATTTCTGTGCACAAAGCTGCGGACGATGGCTCGTCGCATGTTCTGCAGCTCACCCGGAAGCCTTCCCTCTGACGCTGCGGCGTTGAGAAGCATGCAGTGTGTAGTTTATTGTGTGTATATATGAAAAATGAATGGAAAAAATGATATTACAATTAGTACTATTATGGGGGCGGGCGGAAATTGGGTGGGGTCTGACCCGTGACTTAGCCTGCGTTTTAGATTTCGGCCCCTTAATGTGATTGAGCTTGACACCCCTGACCTAAATAAAAGGAAACTTCTGACCAATTAACTTGTATTCTTCCATATTCAAGGATGTCAAAATGGTTAGTGAAGATTATTTATCGACACTGGTCAGTACTTTCCATTCATCTTTGATTTTTGGCATTGCCTATGATTGCATTTGGGCTGAGTTGTACCATTGAAGAGATATTAGGGCATAAATGTTTGTACTAATTGACGCCTTTTTAGAAAAGCGGAGCACGGTTTTTAGTGCCGACCATGGCAGTAATAGCTCCTACGCTCATAGGAATTCTATGAGTGTGGGAGCTGTTACTGCCACGGCTGGTGTTAAAAATTATGCTATTCTTTTGTAAAAAGAGGGGGGAAGAGGTGTTAGAGTATTATCCCTGTGGTGATTGTGGCTGGTGTGATTTCACAATCAGTGGAGTGGAATGGCAACCATCCGGAAGATCATGGACAGTCCACAAACAATATCAGACGGATCGTAAGACCAATTATATTATATATGTGATAATTTCCCCATGTGTACTCATTTATATTAGTCATACTAGAAGAAATATGAAAGTGTGACTGACAGAGCATAAAAGCAGGATTCATGTAAGATTCATAGAACTTCAGTGGTTGATCATCGGTGGTGAATGCGTGGAACAGCCTCTCAGTGGAGGTGGTGGAGCCAGAGGAAGGGTTCTAAAATGGTCAGTGGTCTTCGTCATAAGGCATATGGGAGGAAAGGCGGGAGAGAGGAGATATGGTAGAAACGTTTAAATACCTACGTGCAAGAGGAAAGTCTTTTTCAATTGAAAGGAAACTCTGGAATGAGAGGGCATAGGATGAAGGTGAAAGGGGACAGATTCAAAAGTCACCTCAGAAAATACTTTTTCACAGAAAGGGTGATGAATGTTTAGAATGGCCTCCCAGTGGAGGCGGTGGAGACAAAATGTGTATCTGAATTCAAGAAAGCTTGGGACACGCATGCTGGATCTCAAAGAGACAGGAAGGGATAGTAGATAGCATCGTTAGGAAGATTAGGCTATATGGTCTTTATCTGCCTTCATTTTTCTCTGTATGATTTACAACGAACTACCATGTTTCCCCAAAAATAAGGCACTGTCTTATATTTATTTTGGGTCCAGGAGATGTCTTATTTTTTTTTTCTGTATGATTATCATGATTATCTCTCACCCATCCCCTTGTGCACCATCTTTCTATCCCTCCCTCCCATCCCCCATCATGCAGAAAGAAGCTCAATAGCAATTTCATTCTGTTGCGTTAGATCTAATCTAATCTAGGCATTGTTCTTGTGAGCCACATCTTCCCTATAAAATAGAGCTTTAAATGGTTAACAAATAAACAAATTGCAGATCATCCGTTAAACAAACAGAATTTCAGATGCCATAACATTTTTGAAATAAAAAATGTCTTGAGATCTTTGTGGAACAGATAGGCTTTTCTGAGGTAACTACAAAACCAAACAGCTCCAAAGGATAAGCCACTTACCTGTTTACTGTAATGGAAGCCTGTGCTGAAGTGTGTCTGGCACCATTTTGACAACTTTTAAACGACTGCTACACTCAGTGTTCGGGGTGTCGCAGCCCAACTAAAGCTAGCATTTGGGGCTAGAAATCTCAAGACTGCTGCAGTGGGTGATCTTCACTAATTTTGAGGTGTTGTACAGATGACACAAAGCCATTCCCCCCCCTGTGCAGCAGAACCTCGACGACCCTGCCAACCTATCCCACTGATGACATCATCAGTGATGTGGCAGAGGGATGGGAAGGCCACGAAGCACCCTGTTCAGTGCTGCTGCCGCCGCTGCTGTTTGGAACGGAGGTATGTCAGCCTCACAGTGGGAGGGTCGGCAGGGTTCTGCTGCGCAGAATGGGAAGGAGGGATGGAAAGATACTGCACAAGGGGATGGATGAGAGGGAAGGAAAGATGCTGCATATGTGGCGGGGGAAGCACCACCGCCGGCAAATCGGGGAGTGTCGGAGACATTCAGGAGGTGCTTCGGGGGTCAATCCAACTAGGGCTTATTTTTGGGGTAGGTCTTATTTTCGGGGAAACATGATATATCAGATCATATCTCCCTTGAAAACTGCTCACCAAATGTTTCCTAATTTGGATTACAAAGAGCAAAGGTAGATATTTAAATAGGCTCATTCCTAAAGGTTGAAATGTTGAAATTAAGTGGATGACTGTAGTGATTGCCTATTTTTTTTGTTTTTAAACTTCAAGTAATCTTTATTGAAATTTATGAGAACAAAAATCATAAACATAAGATGCATAGCAATGCATGTCAAATATGGTAACCATCTTAAGTGATATAATCAATGCAATGGCGAATCTTTCTTAATCTAGAAAGCATCAAATGCAAATTAAAACAAATCGAAAACAAGTAAAATAGAAGTGACAACTTAAAGATTGGCTAGTTGATGTTTAATAATAATCATAACTTTATTTTTATATACCGCCATACCACAAACAGTTCAAAGTGGTTTACAGACAACGACATTACAGAGAACTTTCGAAATTACATTGGCGTGTTAAGGTTATTCAAGTTTATCTGGAAGTGTTTCAGAAGTACATCAAGATTGAAGTGGGCGCGTGACATCAAATATCAAGTCGTTTAAGATAATGTTGCAATTTTTGCTTTTAGCCCTATGGACTGAAGATATGCTTGCTAATAGATTGACGACATATCTCATAGATTTTTTGAATTCCCAACTTCCTGATGCAGAATCATGAAACGGGATCATGTCAAAAGGGAAATTCTATAACATAGTAACATGGTAAATGACAGCAGATAAAGACCTGTATGGTCCATCCAGTCTGCCCAATCGTTGCACTTATTATACATTCATGATTAAATTGTCTTTTTTCTTTAATATTTCTGGGAAATAGACCATTGAGGCCACCATAGAGGTCTTTAGGTTCTCATTGCCAGAGTTGCCATTGAAGCTCACTCCAACCTATCCTAACCATCCTGTCACTGAAGCTTCTATCAAAGCCCTCCCTAGCTCATCCTAAACCCAAACACCCTATATGGGAAACAGACCATGCAGGACTACCTAGTACCGGCCTTAGTTTGTTTTATACCATTCATTCTCTAATTAGGGATCCTCGGTTCATTCCACACTTTTTTTGAATTCTGTCACCATTTTTGTCTCCACCACCTCCCTCAGGAGGGCATTCCAGGCATCCACCACACTCTCTGTGAAAAATAATTTCTTACCATTACTCCTAAGTTTGCCACCTTAATTCATGCCCTCTAGTTTTACCATTAATGATTTGTTTTATATTAACACCTTTTTGCAGATCCTTTCTCATGTTTTCCACTTCCTCTGGGGTGTCCAAAAAGGCAAACCTTACCTTCTAAACCTTCAGCAATGTCACTCACAAATATACTGAACAGAATTGGGCCCAACACTGATCCCTGAGGCACTACACTACTCACCTTTCCTTCCTCTGAGTGAATTCCATTAGCCACCACCCACTTGCTTCTGTCCATGAACCTGTTTCAAATCCAGTTCACCATTTTGGGTCCTAAATTCTGCCTGTCAAGTTTATTCAAGAGCCTGTTATGCAGAATCATGTCAAAGGCTTTGCTGAAATCTAAGTAAATTACATTTTGCGCACGACCTCAATTCAATTCCCTGGTCGCTCAGTCAAAGAATTCAATCAGATTCATTTGGCACAATTTACTTTTAGTAAAGTCTTGTTTTCTAGGAACTTGTAACCCATTGAATTCTAGGAAGGTCACTAAGCTTTCCTTCAGCAACACTTCCATTATTTTTCCAATAATCAAAGAGAGGCTTACAGGCCTATAGCTTCCCGCTTCATCTCTGTGACCACTTTTGTGAAGAGGAATGACATCCATATTTCTCCAATCCCATGGACCCTGTCCTGTCTCCAAAGAGTTATTGAACAAATCTTTAAGAGAACCCACCAGAACATCTCTGAGCTCCCTCAATATCCAAGGATGGATGCTGTCCGATCCCATGGCTTTGTCCACCTTCAATTTATCAAGTTGTCCATAAACACTTTCATGGGTAAATGGTGCAGTATTCACTCCATTCCCACATGTAACTTTTCCAGCCAATAGCGATTCTTCTCCAGGATTTTCTTCTGTGAACACAGAGCAGAAGCATTTTGGAAGGTATCCATGATATCTGCTTTTTTCCGATTTCGCAGACAGAATTTGGCAGATTGAAATCACCCAGCAGTAGCACCCCCCCTCTTTCTTTCTCAGCTTCTGGATTTCTGCAACCAGATCTTTATCCAGTTGCTCAATTGTGTTGGAAGTCTGTAAACAACACCCATGTAGATAGAAGTTCATTCTTCTCTTTCAAAGTTATCCATATCACTTCTTCTTTTCTCTACGCCCCCTATGTTTCAGTTGCTTGGATGTTCTTCATATAGAGAGCTTCTCCTCCATCTTTTTGGCCATCGTTGTCCTTCCTTAAAAGATTATATCCGGGTAGGTTAGCATCCCATCCATGGGAATCACTGAACCATATCTCTGTGATAGCAACAATATCTAAGGCTGCCTGTAACATCAGGACCTGCAGATCATGAACTTTGTCGCGTAGACTTCGAGTGTTTGTTGTCGTTGCTTCTGCAGATCATGAACCTTGTCGCTTAGACTTCGAGCGTTCGTTGTTGTTGCTTTCTAGCTACCTTTCAGTGGCAATCTCATTTTTTGAACAGTTTTTTGGGTTAGTCTCATTTCCTACTGCATTGCTAAGACGTGAATTGTTAAGATTGTTGTTTACATTGCTATCTTTATTAAGAATTGTTTTGATTATATTTGACAGAACTAAATATTTACTGAAAAGCACATTTTGTACTTTAAACACAAGGGACTAATGATGAGTTTGTGCCTAGAGGCTTTGTTAGAAAGCTTTGAAACAAATAAGCCTGTCACATCGAATTCCATTTCACACTTTTAAATTATTCATTTGACTCCTGTGACTGATCAGTATATTAGTTTGATGATTAAGGAGCTAGTTTTTATTATTTCTGGTATAACTGTGCGCACCTAAATGTTAAGCATGCTTAGGGTTACCATATTTTAGTCTGGAAAACCCTAGACACATGACCCCGCCCCTTTCCGCCTCCAGCCTCACCCTGTTCCGCCCCAGTCATGCTAAGCTCCACCTCCAGACCCACCCCATTCCATGCTTTTTTTGTTCCTTTTTCGCTTTGGTGGTTCGCCAATGCTAGAGATTTTAGATTTTGTGATTCAGTTGACTGACCCCTACAACGTTTACCTGTTTATTGATTCTATATAGCTGTCTATCCTCAGTTATAGTTTTCAGATCAATGGGACTCCTTATGTGCCAAAGCCCTGTCTGTGCTTAATAACTAAGGGGCCAACATTTAGACTGTAGGAGTTACCTAGGCTGACTCCTGCAGTCGGTGCTGAGCCCAGATATTCAATGTCAGGTGGTTTCCAATGACCGGCACTGAATATCCGATCTATTTTTCATCGCTAAAACTTAGCCAGCCATGTCGATATTTAGCAATGGCCAGCTAAGTTTATAGCGGGCAAAAATAGACCAACTAATAGACCATATTTAAGTGGCCCAAAATGGTCAATTGACTTAGCCCAATATGGTCAATTGACTTAATATGGTCAATGACTGCCTATCTGCTGGCCGCTACCCATTAATATTTAACATCCGTCTTGCGCCAAATATTAGCGCTGAGACTTTAGTCAGTCCAGTGAATGGCCACCCGGATGGTCTCGGGACTCAAGGATCTCCCGTATGAGGAACGGCTGGATAAATTGCAGCTATACTCACTCGAGGAACGCAGAGAGAGGGGAGACATGATCGAGACGTTCAAATATCTCATGGGACGTATCGAGGTGGAAGAGGATATCTTCTTTTTCAAAGGTCCCACGGCAACAAGAGGGCATCCGTGGAAAATCAGGGGCGGGAAACTGCATGGTGACACCAGGAAATACTGCACGATGACACCAGGAAATACTTCTTCACCGAAAGGGTGGTTGATCGCTGGAATAGTCTTCCACCACAGGTAATTGAGGCCAACAGAGTGCATGATTTTAAGACAAAATGGGACCATCACGTGGGATCTCTTCACAGAGAAAGGTAGGGGAGGGTTATTGGGGTGGGCAGACTGGATGGGCCGTGGCCCTTATCTGCCGTCTGTTTCTATGTTTAAATGGCCATGTGCTCTTTAGCCGGCCAGGAGTCACTCCTGACCAGTTAAATAGCACTGAATATCGGGTGGCAAAAACCAAATTGTGTTCATTTTAATATAGAACATTCTTTTTACACTCCAGGTTTTCTCGTTTATTTCAGGTATTTGGTCATTTCCACTGTCCTTTCTGGTATCCACCACCACCTCCAATGCCTTTAGATAGACTTCTCTGGCTTACTGCTGTGTTGGCAGAAAAACCAACGAAGGTGACTGAATGGTGTTCAATCTAGTTTATTGCATGGAAAGACTCAACACAATCGTGTTTCGGCCCTAACGGCCTGTCTCAGGAGTCTGAACTTATGTCGAGATGATAACTATTCAGTCTTCAAGACTTATTCCTGTATTGCATTATATGTATGCCGATGACTGAAGAAAATCCGGCATCCAGAAATGTCCTTCTAACGCTGCCTGCAATATGCTCTGCTCTCGATGTATAAACACATAAACGAGATTGAACACCATTCAGCCACCTTCGTGGTTTGTTCTGCTTTTACGGTCTGTGAAGGTAGCATCCCCTGTGTTCTCTACTGCTATGTCGTTCAAAAACTGGATGTTATTTCGTTTCATTTTCTGTTTCAGTTTTGACGTAATAATTGATTATAGCACCCAGTTATCGGCACTAAGGGCTCCTTTTTTCAAAGCCGCGCTAGGGCCTTAACACACGGAATAGCGCGCGTTAGCCGCTACCGCCTCCTTTTGAGCAGATTTTGATTTTCAGATAGCACTCGCTATAACGTGCACTAATCCGGTGCGTACATTAAAAACGCTAGCGCACCTTTGTAAAAGGAGCCCTAAGAAGCTCATTTGAGAATTAAATTGCACACACCATTTTTGAGGACTATATATAGAATTAGGAATTAGGAGAATTAGGGGGGTGGTATTTCATAGTACTATAAATAAGTATGTTTACATCATTGATTAATAAAAGGGATGGGGGGAAATAGTGACTTCAAATTCTGTAAACTAAAGGTGCTTCTTTCTGTTTTGTTATGTATTCAGATATATATATATCTGTATTGCACTGTTCGTACTTGAAAATTAATAAAGATTTAAAACACCAAGAAAAAACAACAACCCAGTCCGGGTCCTACTATACAATATTTCTTTCTCTGTCTTCTAAAATATAGCTACACTATCATTTTAACGTAAACTATTGTTTTGTTGTTCTTTGGATTAAATATGGGTTTTGGGTTTTTTTAAAAATAAATTATATCCAATTAAAATATTTCTGGTCAAATATGGTTAAAACAACTCATTCTATTGAATTCAAATAGTTCTATATTGTTCACACTGGGTTCATAATTCATTAATTATTTTCTATATTTCTCATTTTTATGGTGTTTATTATGGCTCAATTAAAAAACAAAAAAACAAAACCAAAAACAACTGAGCTATAAGAATTAAGAGAATTTTGCTGGGGAAGCTTGTCCTGATATTCAGGGGAGAATTCATCAAAGGACACCAAGTACATTAGTGCAAACAATCGCATAGTGCGTGCAAATGTGTTAGTGTGCGCTACTAAAGACGCCTATAGGAATATAATGGGTGCCTAGCAGTTTATGCTATTCCGACTGCGTGCACTTATGCGCTCAGTGCCCTTTGATGAATTCCTCCCTCAGTGGCACTCTCTGAGTTAGTACAATACAATACAAATCTGAATTCCGATCTGTGTGAGGTCGGTTATTTCGTCTGTGGTTTCTTTTTTTCTTTACAAAAGCTTCACTGGCTACCGTTTGAGGCTAGAGTGTTATTTAAATTTGGATGCATTTGTTTTAAAGTTTTATTTGGCTTAGCGCCGGCTTACCTTGTTTCTCATTTTAGTTTTTTTTATTTCTAAGAAAAATATTCGTAGGTCTGGTTGGTTTTATTTTCCTTCAGCAAATGCACATCGTTACAAAAATTTTTTGGATAGGACCTTAGCATTCCAAGCAGGATTAATGAATTCATGTTTGAATCTTCTTGTTTCTCCATTTCTTACTATCAATTTCGAAAAGATCTTAAAATCCACTTATTTAAACAATATAATATACATTACTGATTTTCATATTATCATGTAGTTATAATGTACTTTTAATCTTTTTATCTATACTTAGTTTATATTGTGTTTTTTTTATTTATTAGTTTTAATGCTTGTATTAGTTACTTAGAATTTTATTATGTATGATGTCATTATTATATTGTATGCTGAGCACCTATTGTGTAAACCACTATGAACTTCTGGTTAGTCAGTATATAAAAATAAATTATTATTATTATAATTGTATTAACTATAAAATGTATCCATGTGTAGTTTTCTTGAGATAACAAAAGAAACTGACCCTATTTACTCTAGAGGTTCCAGCCCTAGATGTATCTATGTGAATTATTTGTTTTAATAAAGCCATCATCTTGGACATTAACTCTCCACAATTTCTTATATGTAGTTTTCATCATATTAATGTTAGGAAATTCTTCTTTACAGAGAGGGTGGCTGATGCATCGAATGCGCTCCTGAAGGAGGTGGTGGGGAAGAAAACGGTCACAGAGTTCAAACTAGCGAGAGGTGAACACAGAGGATCTCGAATCAGAAAATAATGGGTATACATTGAAGGAACTAAGACCAGTATTGGGCAGGCTTGCACGGTCTGTGTCCCGTATATGGCCATTCAGTTGAGGACGGGCTGGGGAGGGCTTCGATGGCTGGGATGGTTAAGATGGGCTGGAGTGAGCTTTGATGGAGACTCCAGGAGATAAATCCTAAGTGCACTACCGGGCAGAGCTCTGGGTTTCTGACCCAGAAATATCTAAGAAAAAGGACCATTTAAATTAAATGATTAATTTATGAAGTGCGTATGGTTGGACAGACTGGATGGACCATGCGGGTCTTTATCTGCCGTCATTTACTATATTACTATGTATGAAATTTGTTGACAAAGTTCCCTTCTAGTAACAGGAAAAAAAAAAGCTGTGAAAACTCCATAAAGGGAGCATTTTTTGACTATTAAAAAGCACTGTCAGAGTAAAATGGGAGATCCTGCAGTTACAATATAAGTAAAACTGTATTTATTTAAGTGTGTGGTATGCAAGGGTCTACTTTCTTAAGCAAAAAAAAAAAAAAAATCAATAATATCTTTCTGGTTTATAATTTGTGCTAAAAACTGAGAGCTAGATTTCTAAAAATCTTAAAAGTATATTATCACATTTCAGGGTAGATGGTTCAGAATGTCAAGTTTTTGACTCACCAGAGGCGTAGACTGCATTCCAATTCTGGCAGTGCCCAAGGGTGGACCAGGGAGGGTTCTACACATTCCTCCCTCCTCCTCTTTCCCCTCCCTCCACGCACGTTAAACATACCTTTGCTGGCGGTGATGCCAAGGCCCCAACAGCCATAGAAATGCAGTGCCCATGCCACCCCATCCTAATTGTGCTGCTTCTTTGTGCAGAAGGCGGCAGCATGCCTCCAGTCGCCGACTTCAGAGTTCTGCGAGCATGCTCAATTCTCGTGCGAACTGAGCATACGCAAGTCCCAGCATCAGACTCAGAAGTAACCTCAGAAATTACTTTTTCATGGAAAGGGTGGTGAATGCTTAAAATGGCCTCCCAGTGGAGGTGGTAGAGATGAAGAGTGTATCTGAATTCAAGACAGCTTAGGACAAGTGAGCAGTGTGTGGTGCAGTGGTTAGAGCCACAGCCTCAACTCCCTGAGGTTGTGGGTTCAAACCCACGCTGCTCCTTATGACCCTGGGCAAGTCACTTCATCTCCCCATTGCCCCAGGTACATTAGATAGATTGTGAGCCCACCCCGACAGATATAGAAAAATGCTTGAGTACCTGAATGTAAACCACTTACCCCCTCTTTTACAAAGGTGCGCTAAGCTTTTTAGCACACGCTTAGCGTACCTTTGTAAAGAGGGCCTTAGGCTATATCAATCAATCAATAAGTATGTTGGATCTCTAAGGGAGAGGAAGGGATAGTGGATGGAATGCCATATGGTCTTTATCTATATATTCTCTTAGGTTTTCACGGCTGGCGTCGTGATTGTTGCAGTTGTCCAGGTCTCGTCACGTCTGGGTAGGTAGAACCGATGTTTTAGCCATCATGCTATGCGCCTTCTTCATGGCTGAAACATCAGTTCTACCTATCCAGACCAGGACAACTGCAACAATCAGTTAACATGCTAATTCGTGTGTTAACTCAGCCCTATATATAGCCATTCAGCAAAACAAGCATCTGCTTAGGGCATCAAAGGAAGGGGACACCATAGAGTTTATTCCTGTAGCTATATCGAGAGAGGTGGTGGAGAGTACAACTGTGACGGGGTTCAAAGAAGCGTGGGATGAACACAGAGGATTTAGAATCAGAAAATAATATTAAATATTGAACTAAGGCCAGTACTGGGCAGACTTGCACGGTCTGTGTCGGTGTATGGCCGTTTGGTGGAGGATGGGCAGGGGAGGGCTTCAATGGCTGGGAGGGTGTAGATGGGCTGGAGAAAGTCTTAACGGAGATTTCGGCAGTTGGAACCCAAGCACAGTACCGGGTAAAGCTTTGGATTCTTGCCCAGAAATAGCTAAGAAGAAAAAATTTAAAAATTTAAATTGAATCAGGTTGGGCAGACTGGATGGACCATTCGGGTCTTTATCTGTCGTCATCTACTATGTTACTATGTTACTGTTGCCTGCCACACCCACTATCTAAGATATATGTGGGTGGCTTTCTACTCATTATAAATATATATGATGCTTTGTTTCATACAATAATATTTCTTAGTGCTTAGTTGCTCAATGAATCTTCAATGCTTATTGTACAGAACTGTCATTTAAGTTACAACATATAATTCTGCTCTATAACCTTCATGCTAGCCCGAGGCATTTCATTGAATTCAGTAACCTCGAGTATTGCTTTTCCAGTAAAGCTTACAGGGTCTGGTAAGCCTGCTTTCCAATCCTGCTGTCCCAATAGCATTCACACTATGAAACTGCATCAAATGTCCAAAAGGAAAACCACAAATTTGTCTAATTTTCCTCTGTCTTGTTAGTGAATCAGCCTGGGACAGCACACGGCAAAGTTACCAGTATGTAAAAATGGTTCCACATTTCAGTATCACTATAGCGAAAAACGGTGATGTCAGAAAAGCATTGCTCACTAAATCTGACTTTATAAAGGCGTCTGTATTTATGCGTCCCTTGTGTAAGTAGTTTCAAGTTTCACGTTTAACTAATTTTAATATACCGACCATCGACGTGCAGCTGGCCGGTTTACAATTACATTACATTATATTAGAGATTTCTATTCCGCCATTACCTTGCAGTTCAAGGTGGATTACAAAAGAGTTATAAAAGGTGGGTTACAATATTGGATCATTGGTAAATTCAAGAGAAGTTGAGAGGGCGGATTATAAAAAGAGATATAAATGGTGGGATACAGTAGATCACTGGTGAATTCAAGAGAAATTGAGAAGAACTCAATGGGGTGGGGTGGGGTGAAATGGGGTGGGGTGAAAGAGTGATTCAGTAAAAATGAAAGGTTAAAATAAATTTAGTAGGGGGGGGAAATGTGAACATTAAATAGGCAAATTACCAATACGAACATGAGCTTGAGGGTAAAGGGGGAGGGGACAGTTCATAATTACATCATTAAAAACAAATTAATTAAAGGGAGGAGGGGGAGGATAAAACACCAGGAGTGGGGATCGCTTCTTGTTAATTTTGCTAGCTATTGGAAAGGAAATATTTAGACGCTAACTAAGGTGTGCTAACCGATTAGCACGCGCTAATCAATCTTTTTAGGCATACTTTTGAGATTGATTGAAGGATGTTTTATTAGATTTGAAATTGTGGAATTCGTACAGTAATTATATTTTGAAGATTTGAATTGTATGGGTTTTTTAAAAAAAAAAAGATCATATTGTTTTTATATTTTGTTCTGTAAGTTATTGTAAATACTTACCCCGTTTTACTAAGGTGCGCTAAGCGTGAGCTAAATCTACACGCACGCGCTAACCTCTAACATGTCCATAGACTAACATGCACAGGGTAGGGAACTCCGGTCCTCGAGAGCCGTATTCCAGTCGGGTTTTCAGGATTTCCCCAATGAATATGCATGCGATCTATTTGCACGCACTGCTTTCAATGCATATTCATTGGGGAAATCCTGAAAACCCGACTGGAATACAGTTCTCGAGGACCGGAGTTCCCTACCCCTGGTTTAGCGTGTGGTTAAACACGCACTAAAAAGCATAGCACACCTTGGTAAAAGGAGCCCTTAGTTGTAGGTGGATTATAAATGCATGAATGAATGAATAAATAAAATAATAATAAAATAATGTATTTCTTATATACTGCCAAAGCCATGGTAGTTCGAGGCGGTTTACAATAAGAGGAGCTGGACAGTCAGCGATATAGTTACAGTGTAGAAGCAATTAATTCATTATACAGAATATGCGAGATAATGAACAACAAATTCTTAGGTGACAAATCGGTTGAACAGTTTCGTTTTTTCTAATTTTCTAAAACCTAGATAGGATGAGGACAGCATGATAATGTTACCCAGCCAGTCATTCAGTTTACCTGCCTGGAAGGCTAGAGTTCTGTCCAGGAATCTTTTGTAACGGCAGGCCTTTATTGTTGGGTGTGTAAATGTGTGGATTTTACATGTGGGCCTAATAGTGTAACCCAAGTTGAAGTGGGAGGCCAGGTACATAGGGGCCAAACCAAAGATTGATTTGAAACAGAGACAAGAGAATTTAAATAATACTCTAGCCTCGAGGGGCAGCCAGTGACGTTAAGGATGAGTGCCCTTAATAGAATAGCACGGTGCCAGTATCCATGCTCAACTTGGGGCGTGAGGAGTTATGCCAACTGAAACTAACCCCCTCTTTTACAAAACTGTGATAGTAGTTCCTAGAGCGGGGAGCCATGCTGAACTCGATGAGCGTCAGGAGCAGCGCGGGCCATTCACCGCGGCTCCCCGTGCTAGAAACTGCTATCGCAGTTTCGTAAAAGGAGGCTTACGTGTAAATCCCACTGCAGAAGCTGGGCATGGATCCCCTGAATTCTATAACGCTGCACACTGCGTTTTAAGGAAACGCTGCTGGCCTAATGCAAACCAAAAATGAGGAAAACCCTACTGGAAGCTAACAGCAGCAAAAAAAAAAAAAATAAAAAGTGGGAAGGAACTGTGCACATCAACCAGAGATAAAGCAATTGAGGCTTATTCATATATATAAAACAGTCTTTATTGTGTATTAAATTAAATTGTTGAAGACAAATCTATAGACCCAAAGCGCTGAAACCAATCGATGTAGCACACCCATTTTTCAATACTCTTACACAGAGGTTGATTTGCTACAAGAATCCCATATGGAAAAACTGTATATGTACAATTTGCCGGAGAGATATTAAATCTGATTTTCCATTTTATACGCGTTTAAGAGTCTCTGATGTTACAAGAGTGCCATCTACTGGATGTCAGTTGTAACCCCCTGAGGCAGGCTTTTAAGCCGAAACACGGACCGTGTCGGCTCTGCGACATAGATTGGTTTCAACGCTTTAATTTAGACTGTTTTATCTGTTTGAATAAACCTCAATTGCTTTATCTCTTTAATTTGATGTGCACAGTTCCCCACTTTTTTGCAGACCCACACCAAAACACTTAGGGCTCCTTTTACAAAGGTGCGTTGGGGCCTTAACACGCGGAATAGCGCGCGCTAGCCGCTATTTCCTCCTCTTGAGCAGGCGGTAGTTTTACAGCTAGCGTGCGCAAATCCGGTGCGTGCGCTAAAAACGCTAGCGCACTTTTGTAAAAGGAGCCCTTAGGTGCTATTCTATAAACAGACACTTAAGTACGTATGTTTTCACGTAAATATGCCCTTTCTTCCCCATCTCAGCGTCTTGCATCTGTTAGAAGGTTTTTTCATGCTGAAAATTTGGTACCATATACAGAATTTCCCACATATCATGTAAATGTGAGGGGGGAAGGGATGTATAGGAGTAAAACATGGACGGGGCTGCCATTTGCACATGTCCCTGCTGCATTTATGAATTTACAGTTATGCCAGTAATGGAGCTGCAATTGTGTAAATTTAAGATCAAGTTTCAAGTTTAATAAAATTTTGATTAATATGCATTATCATAAGTTCAATGTGATGTAGAAATTAATAAAAAAAAGGAAGTGATAGACAGTGTATTTTGGGGGATTAAAAGATTTGAACACAGACAAATAAGCGATGACCGGAACATAAAGGGAGTAAACAAAAGGAGAACATAGGGAATAACAGTAGGTTAAAACACACCTAATTTAGTGGCCTTGTAGCTTTTACGGTTCGAATGCGTCTTTAAAGAGAAAGCACTTAAGATTTCCTATCTAGGCTAGTTTCTTCTCTCAAATGTGCTGGCAACGAATTCCATATCTGAGGAGCCGTCACAGAAAAGATCGTATCCCGCCGAGTGTTAATGGCTCTTAAGCTCCCACCAAGCATCATCCAGGACCCTAAACAGAGGGACTCATTTATAGAATCATTCTCTATGCGGTTAGTCATAACATTTTAATTATGAAACCTTACATCAAAGAAACATCGTTTTTCATAGGTCCAATCATTCAAGTCGTGAAGTTAGCTATGAAAATGGGAAATAGTGCTGCAAGACCACTAGTAATTCGAGGAAATAATTCCCTTGAGCCTTGTATAAAAGTCTTCCTCGTTTTCCTGCTTCAAACAAACATCGAAAGAAATGAAGCACGCAGTCAGTAGCATATTACAAAACCTGATTACTATTTTTTCAAGACTAACCACAGTTCAATTTCAACATGCATATTTTGTTTAAAGATTAGTGCTGTAGAGGTACATGCAAATGCCAGGATAAGACACAATAATCTGATTCATTTGTACATCATCAATCCAGAAGACTCTTCATTTTCCTGGTCCCGTACTCTTGGCCTCATGAATCACTGAACCTTGTTCTGTGGGAAATGAAAGTCATATCCCAAATAACACACTCATAACCATGAGACTATAATGACTTAGCCCAAAGGAGTCAGAAAGATGGAACAACCTCTGTTTCAATTACATCGTTATTTCATTACTGCTGTCTCAGTACACAGTTTGGTGTGAATGGCTGGTAGAGCAATAAGACAGACAACCTACTGATACAAAAAACCAGATTCTGTGTTTTCTTCTCCATGGGAATGTTTTCTGTATTGCTAGCCTTTCGGATCCATTTTTTTCAAGGATCACAGGCGACGACATTCGAAAAAGCCCAAGATCCACTTCCAGAGCTTTGACTGCATATAGATTGGGTTTTTTGGGGGGGATGCCATGCCGGTTCATTCTGCTGAGAAACACACAGCTCCATACCAGATAGAGCGCAAAGCAGGTTCGTTTAGTATCACTTGTTATCTAGCATGCCAGAGATCTAAACATAAAGATAAAGAACACATTGAACTTAAATAAACTGCATTATTAAAATGCAACTATGCAAGTTGCATGTGACAAAGGAATCCTCACCATTGCAGTGGCACAATGAACTGTATTCCTGTTATGATGTACGCTTTGTTGCATTTAAAAACAGCTTCATTAATTAAATGAATCTTGGTTTTAGATAAATTGGACTATCCTGAGGAGTGACGAAAATATGCCTCAAACCTTTCCTTCCTGGTAACTAATTCTATACCCAACAGCATATATCAACATAAAAGCTAATAGTTATCTTTTGATTTTGGACTATTCATCTTCCTTAGTGAAATAAAAATATATAATGTTTTGCATTCTAATCCTTTACAGTCTCTCATTCCCAAAATGTAATTTTGATATAACGATTTATATCAAGTGATAATTACATTGTTATCTGAATAATCTGCAAATTGAATGTGTTGGAAATAACATTGTCGTAAAGACGAGAAAATGTGGGATAGATGTCTCAGTTGTAAGGAGGTGTACACTCCAAATGAGGGAGAACGTTTGCAAGACGGAAGAAGGGCAGGTTCATGACTGAACCACACCCATACCAGCAGTGGCAAAGGCTGGTGTTATAGACTGAAAAAGTCCAAAGCAGAAGCTAAGGGCTTGATTCTCAAAACGGTGTCCCAATTGTAGGTGGTAGTAGGCGTCCTACCGCCATCTAATGGACCAATCGGGACACATGTTTTTTAAAAATTTGATGCGGCGAACTCGTACCTACAGATGTGCCTAGGCATGCCTATGGATGCCTAAGGTTAGGACAGGCCTTAGGTGTCCATAGGTGTGCCTAGGCACTTCTGTAGGTGCGAGTCAGATGCCTTAAAGGAAGGCCTGTAAAACGCTGTACAAAAAATAGACACGATTCTGGACGTGGTGCCGTTTTGCAGGCACCTACAGTGGCAGGCCTGATTCTCAAACTGGTGTCCCGATTGTAGGTGGCAGTAGGCGTCCTGCCACTGTCTAACGGACCAATCAGGGTGCATTAAAAAATAAATAAATAAATAAATAAAAATCGATGCAACGAATGATGCCTACAATGTAGGTGTCTTACTCACGCCTACGGAGCCTAAGGCCATCTGAAAGTGGACTTAGGGGTTCATAGGCGTGCCTAGGCTCTTCCGTTGACCCGAGTCAGACACCTTAAATGTAGGCCTGTAAAACGGCGATTCTCGAAGCAGTGCCTAAAGGTGATTGACATGAGGTAGGCGCCCGTTTTGCAGATGCCTACCGCAGCAGGAGCCGTTTCCAGAATCAGGCCCCAAGAATTCAGCTCACTTTTAAGATTGAACTTTTACTTCAGAAAGGCATAAACTGGGCAGAGCCCTATCTTGGGTTTTGGTTGACTGGAAGGGCACTGCTGTTAAGGTACTACTTTATAAACATTTAAGGTGGAACTGAACCAGTTCTATAGTAAAATTGATTTAAGGTGGAGTTTTACTAGCATCTTTTTGCATTGAACAGAAATGAAGTTGTAGATAGGCTTGGATCATGGAAAGCTTTGATAATGCATGAGGGTCAAGGAGGCTGGGCCAAGTATGCCCAATAAATCAAACTTATGCAATATTCAAAGCGTGGGAAAATAGCTAAAAGTAAACTTATTAGTTTGTTTTACTAAAGCATAATGAACTCATTCAACTTCCCAGAAAACGATCTGCTCTTTACACCAAAAATCTAGGCTGCTAGACTGAAGCCAATATTTTTTTTTTTGAGATACGCATTTACATCCTTCCTTGCTCTGTATAACTGCAGTCAGATCATAACTTTGTTCCGAGACCTAACATCTAAAACAGGAAATCTCGGCCTCCTGTATTCAGCAAGGTCACCTACTATGCTAAGCAAGACTACATCCATATATAATAGCACTGTATAAGTCTTCTATACAACAGTGACCGGTCCTGAGGTAAGGAACAAGTTTCAACTCATGAATGCTAGTCAAAAATGTAGAAAAAGTTACACATTCAGGACTTAGTACACTATACAGATTTAAAAAAAAAATTAAAAAAAAGCCTGGCCGTCCAGTAATGTTTTTGAAGTGATGCCCTCTTTATGTAAGTTAACATTTCTAGCATTTGCTTAAAAAAAAAACGCTCTTTTTTTAGAAGAATTTGTAGTATTACTGCACGATAAACCCTGAGTGACATATTTCATGTCTTATGTTCACTACATAGAGGCATCAATGGGGTTTAAGGGACATATGAGGGGCTGCTGACCAACAAAGTTGGGGCGGTCTCCATTGAGCGTTATACACTTAGTCCAGTGATTTTTCAGCTTTTTCGTTCCGTTGGAAAAATGAAATGAAAATTGCTGGACTAAGGCGTTAATCAGCGCACCTTAGTATAAGAGGGGGGTAAGTGTATAGCCCTCAATGAAGACTACCCCAACTTTGTTGGTTGGGCTGAGCACTTTACAGCGGTCCCTCACAGTTATCAACTTGGGCTTCCATTAAGATATGTTACTTTACCACCAACTCTTGTTATTTTAGGACAGCTCCCATTTTATGCAAGGAGACCTAGCTACTAATAACTGGGGTGAACGGTACAATAATGTGATAACGTCCCCTCTAACTCTCACATATTCTCTTATCTATTTGATATGGTACGTATAGATTTC
Organism: Geotrypetes seraphini; assembly: GCF_902459505.1. Lineage (NCBI taxonomy): Eukaryota > Metazoa > Chordata > Amphibia > Gymnophiona > Dermophiidae > Geotrypetes > Geotrypetes seraphini. Next base: position 20,731,663 of record NC_047089.1, read on the forward strand.
TATCTGTACTGCCATTACTAAACAAAGGCGGGGAAGTGATTTCTCTTTTATATGGTACTGCTAGTTCAATAATTGCCTGCCATTCTACTTTTTAGTTTTCTAGCCCTGGGGTGGGCAACGCCGGTCCTCGAGGGCCAGAATCCAGTCGGGTTTTGAGGATTTCCCCAATGAATATGCATTGAAAGCAGTGCATGCAAATAGATCTCATGCATGTTCATTGGGGAAATCCTGAAAACCCGACTGGATTCTGGCCCTCGAGGACCGGAGTTGCCCACCCCTGTTCTAGCCTCATAAGAATTTTTTAAAAAAAATCTTCACAGAATTCCTCTAAAGAAAAATCTGGTTGCAAAGGATGCAAAGTTGATGCCCAAATTCTGCCAATAGCTCTGTCTAGTAATCACTCTAGAACAGTGGTCTCCAACCCTGTCCTGGAGAACCACCAGGCCAATCAGGTTTTCTGGATAGCCCTAATGAATATGCATGGAGCAGATTTGCATGCCTGTCACTTCCATTCTATGCAAATCTCTCTCATGCATATTCATTAGGACTAGCCCAGGGGTCTCAAAGTCCCTCCTTGAGGGCCGCAATCCAGTCGGGTTTTCAGGATTTTCCCAATGAATATGCATGAGATCTATGTGCATGCACTGCTTTCAATGCATATTCATTGGGGAAATCCTGAAAACCTAACTGGATTGCAGCCCTCAAGGAGGGACTTTGAGATCCCTGGACTAACCTGAAAACCCAATTGACCTGGTGGGTTGGGGACTACTGGTCTAGAAGATTTCTATCTGGTTTTCATATAAGGAATTGGTTTATCAAGATGGCACCTCCTTTAACTTGATCCCTCACCCACAGCCTAGTCAAGGATGCCATCCTCTTCTCACCTTGACATTTCCAGTCATGACTTTAGCATATAGGCTTCTCTAATCTCTCCAACACAGGTGTTCTGTGTACTTCTTCTGGGGCATCATGTTCTGGACCGTTCGAGTTGTTGAATATTTACATTTCTTGGCCTCTCTGAAACTTTTATCTCTGGACAGGCAGCATCTGTGAAATTGAATGTGAAATATATTTACTCTCTTCTTTTCTAGAAAGCATTATACATCCTCTAAACCAGGGGTGTCATAGTCCCTCCTGGAGGGCCGCAATCCAGTCAGGTTTTCAGGATTTCCCCAATGAATATGCATGAGATCTATTTGCATGCACTGCTTTCATTGTATGCTAATAGATCTCATGCATATTCATTGGGGAAAGCCTGAAAACCCAACTGGATTGCAGCCCTCGAGGAGGGACTTTGACACCCCTGCTCTAAATTAATCAATACACTTTTATCACACCTTAAGTTTGTTTTCACTTCCTGTTAAACTGTTACCTTCTACTCTTCCAAGACTTTCTCCTCCACCTTCAAATTTTCATTAGACACTAACAGAAACCATTGACAATTTTGTTTGCAAGGGATTTCTGCTATACTAATTTTTCCTACAGTGCTTGGCCCAAGAGATAAATCTAAAAAGACTGGTAGAAAGTCTTATCTGAATGTTTTGCACACTTAGCATCTGGAATATGCTGACTGCTCGCATTGTCTGCAAAGGGTTTGCATTTTCTCCTGCTGACTTCTCTTCTTTTGCACATAAGACAAAGCTGCAATAATTAAAAAAGCAGAGGTTGAAGCCATTGCTTGATATTTATTTCTAAATAAATATTAATTAAAGCACTGATGTTACTTTAGAATTGTTGCAACATTCAAATCTTCCACATAAAAAAAATATATATATTTTTTAACTATTTTGATCTGTAGGAGTCTTGCTTCCCACAGAGTTGTTTATTTTATGTCTAGAAGATAGAGTTTAGCAAACAGAAAATACTTACTAGGGTCCATATCGGTGCCTTCTTGAAACCCCATTATACTGGATCTTGTGGAAATGATGGCTACCACTTCCTTTTGTGGAGTTAATGGAGAACCAAGTGATATTCCGCCAGCTTTTATTGTCACAGATGACTACGGTAATCTTCACTTTCCCCCTGAATATTCTTCCAAATGAATTTGAGATATTTTGTTTGTTGAGTCTTTTGACCTGCCTCAGGATTATAGATCACAGCACCAATTGTTTGGCAGAATAGATCCTAAAACCGTCAGGCTACAGAAAGGTATTTTATTACCTGATCAAATGTTAGAAAAGGCCTTTGACCTTGAGAAGAAGCTGGCCTTTCTTATTCTCACCAGTGTGCTCTGCTCAGATCGACTTGGCCTCAGTTTTAGGAGACTTTAAAGAATCTCACTGGGTAATAGTTCTTTTCGGGTTCGTGGGATATAGAAGGGTATTAAAGTTCAACAAAATGAAAGAATTTACTTGCAAACACCAAGAGGGCCCACAGCCCCAAATCAGGCCACAGAGTTCTTGGAATAGACGATGATTTAGTTTAGCATTCCATATGAACAAAGCTCAATTATATTTACCAAATTCTGCTTGCAGTCCATGAATACACTTGAATGAAGGAAACTAGAGTTTATATAGTAATCCTGAAAGCTTCTCTGTATGAATATGAGTAATAATTGGCATATTGCATGACACTGGTGTTTGCCCTATTGGTTCTGATATAGCAGAAAATGTCATATTGTATAATCAAGGCACCTTCTTATGTGGTAATCAAATACCATAGAAGAACATATTAATATAAAATTGACTCCTCGGGGGCCATTCATTTATAGTCTCAGGTTTATGATTGCATCAATTGAGGGAACACAAGTTCATTTACCAACATGTGGAATTTCTGAGGCCGATACCAGGTTGTCTCATCTAATCTGTCCTAAGGTAGACTTTACTCAAAATATTCCATCTCATATTGTGCCTGGTGAAATAAATTTTAGGAAAACACAATCCTGAAGCTAAAGTGAGTCAAAGAATTAAAAATTAGGCTACTGCAAACTTTCATCGTATAAGCATAATCGTACAATCCTTTTGGAATCTATGATCCAGATTTAAGCATGAAGCAATGGACAAAAATGCTAACGAACAATGTGTAGCATTTTACAAGTATAAGACGTTTTGCTTGGGTGCCAAATTTAAGGTTCAAGAATACGATATGTTTTAAAATTACTGTGAATTATTCATCCAGTGCAATTTTGAATGAATTTTAACAGTGTATGATGGGCACACAGTGCAAGATAGTCAGACAGAGCTGTGGCACCTTGGCACGGTTCATAGACAACGGCGCAAAAGACAAAGGCGCGCTCGGACAATTGAGCGCAGCGCGGAGGTGCGCGCCGCTCAAAATTACTGTTTTTAGGGGCTCCGACGGGGAGTTTTGTTGGGGAACCCCCCCACTTTACTTAATAGACATCGCGCCGGCGTTATGGGGGATTTGGGGGGTTGTAACCCTCCACATTTTACTGTAAACTTAACTTTTTCCCTAAAAACAAGGAAAAAGTGAAGTTTTAAGTAAAATGTGGGGGGTTACAACCCCCCACACCCCCCACAACGCCCCCACAACGCGGCACGATGTCTATTAAGTAAAGTGGGGGGGTTCCCCCCCACGCCCCCCCATCGGAGCCCTAAAAACAGTAATTTTCTGTGGTGCGCGCCTCCGTGCTGCACTCAATTGTCTGGGCGTGCCTTTGTCCCGGCGCGCTTTTGACCTGACACCTCTTGGCACAGTCCTTAAATTTGACACTTTTAATTTTTTTCCCCCCCAATTTTTATAGCAAATGAAAAATACTAGATTTGCAGCACTAGATATCAAAGTCCTCCATTTATTCACAGAATGAGTAGGTCCTTTAACTAAGGTGCATTAACCAATTTAGCACGTGCTAATCATTAGCCCATTATATTCTATGGGTGCATTACCCCTTGTTTTACTAAGGTACGCTAACCGATTAGCGCGTGCTAAATGCTAACGCGTCCATAGACTAACACGCAAGCATTAGCGTTTAGCGCGCGCTAATCAGTTAGCGCACCTTAGTAAAAGGACCCCTTAATCTGCTTCAGGTCTGTTCTGCCACCACCTCTAGGTGTGAGAGAGCGATCCATGTCCCTTTAATCTTTCATCTCTTTGCTAAGGCTCACAATAACGATGCCAGTTATTGTCAAATTGGGATTACAGTGGTACCTCGGAATCCGAATGCCCCAGAACTTGAACACTTTGGGATCTGAACTTTGTTTTGGAGTAAATTTTGTCTTGGAATCCAAACGCCCTGCACATTTGATGTGTGTGTTTGTGCCCCAGAATCTGAATGCTGCTTTGGAATATTTGTTAATATTTTACCTTAAAATCCAATGTATTTCCTGTTAAAATTTGAGTTTGTGGGACCCAGGAACGGATTAATCCAGTTTCTATTATTTTCAATGGGAAAAATTATCTTGGAACGCGAACGGGGTTCTGGAATGGATTTCAAGGCATCACCTCTACACTGTTAACTAGACTAAAGATTTTCAAAAAGCAATCATTTTTGGTTGCTACTGATTTAATCCAGATATGAACCAACGATATAGAGGTCCTAGAACACCGTATGAGGGTGGCTAGAAAGGTTTGGTATTACAAAAAAAAAAAAAAAAAGCACGTTAAACAACGCAGTCTCCATCAAGGGCTATACGCTTAGGCCCTCTTTTCCTAAGGTGCGCTAATCGATTTAGCGCATGCTAAACGCTAACGCGTGTATGTTAGTCTATGGACGCATTAGCGTTTAGTGCATGCTAATCAGTTAGCGCACCTTAGGAAAAGAGGGGGTTAGTCCAGCAAGTTTCCATTTTTTTCATAACCTATTTTTCCTATGATACAAAAACAAAAAAACCTAGAAACTCGGTGTACTAAGGTCCGGATTCTGTAACCGGCGCTGTGGTCAGCGGCCGCCTTAAAAGTGGCTGCTGATCACGCGTAGGCCAAGGTTTTCCAGGCCTGCATTTCCAATGCCTACCTTGGACGTGAATCATGCTTTGGAGGCACCTATCGAAGCCTAATGCCACTTTTGGTGTTAGCCACGTCTATAGTGGAATTAGGCACTGATAGGTGCCTCCAGAGGTGCAATTCCGGCACCTTTGGTTTAGGCACCAGTAGGCATAACAACCAAAGAATTGCTGTACTGGGAAAGACCGAAGGCCCATCAAGCCCAGTATCCTGTTTCCAACAGTGGCCAACCCAGGTCCCAAGAACCTAGCTAGATCCCAAGTAGTAAAAACAGATTTTATGCTGCTTATTTTAGGAATAAGCAGTGGATATCCCCGAGCCATCTCAATAATAGCTTTTGGAGTTTTCTTTTAGGAAATTATCCAAACCTTTTTTAAACCCTGCTAAGCTAACTGATTCTCCGGCAACAAATTCCAGAGTTTAATTATGTTGGGTAAAGAAATATTTTCTCCGGTTTGTTTTCAATCTACTACTTAGTAGCTTCATTGCATGACCCTTAGTCCTAGTATTTTTGGAAAGAGTGAAGAAGTGATTCACATCTATCCTTTTCACTCCACTCATTATTTTATAGACCTCTATCAAATCACCCCTGAGCTGTCTCCTCCAAGCTGAAAAGCCCTAGCTGCTATAGCCTTTCTTCATAGGGAAGTCGTCCCATCCCTTTTATCATTTTTGTCACCCTTCTCTGTACCTTTTCGAAGTCCATTATATATTTTTTGAGATATGGTGACCAGAACAGCACAGAGTATGCGAGGTGTGGCCTTACCACAGAGAGATACAAGGGCATTATAACATTTGAAATGGAGCTGAAATGCCATTTAAAACGACGTGTCTCTCTTAACGTAGGCACCGGTAGGGCGCCTACCGGCACTTTAGAAAGCGCTGGTTGTAGAATTTCCCCCTAACCCCCTTTTTTACTAAGGTGCGCTATGTTTTTAGCGCGCGCTAATCACGCGCTAAATGCTAATGCGTACTCTATGGACACGCTAGCGGTTAGCGCACGTGTTTGATTTAGCGCGCACTAAACGTGCGCTAAAATGCTTAGCGCATCTTTGTAAAAGAGGGCCTAAGTGTATAGCCCTCGATGGAAACGACGTTGCTTAACTTGCTTTTTACCAGACTTTTCAAACCACCTTTGTTTTAGTTCCTTTGTCCATTTGCTTGACCCCTCTCAGTTTAAATCGTGACCCTAATTTCTTTTACATAAGAGACCTGAATAAGGGGCAACAAAGTATACTGTGGCTTAAGAACACTGTCTTGGGCCCGATGCATGTGCCGGCCCTGTGGACCGGCAGGAAATTTCTGCGGACCGGCACCGGTCCATGGATTGCAGGTTGAAGAACACTGTTCTAAAGCTTAATAATGAATGAGAATATATGAAATGGCAGATCAAAAGGTTTGATCAGCTTCTGCTGTGACAACTCTGCTTCCTAAGAGATCAAAAGAATCTCATCTAGACATGAAGGGGTGATCTCTGATGTGTAAGCTATATGTGAGAGCTATTTCCATGAAGGGACGGGATACGTGGATTACAATAGAACATGTTTTGATGAGATATTTATGATCAATTGCTTAAAAGTAAAAAGAATATAGAGAAAACACATTTTTCTTCAAGTGTGGGCAACCCATTTTGACAAAATGCTTTTACTGCAAAGTCAATATCAAAATAACAAAACAATATACTTCCAGTGAATGTGAAAAGTCCCGATGTGGGGTGTCAGATATGACCAATAAAAGCAAGACGCTTCAACGGTCTGTCAATTCTTCATTCATCCCCAATAGTTGTAACATCGTAATACCTTTATATATTTTTTTTCAAAAAACTTTTCTTTATGCTTTTTCTGCTCTTTATACGTTTTTCAGTGCATCTATCTTAGAAATAAGTTAAATATTAAGAACTTATCTTCGTTCCATTGTGGGTGATAATTATAGTTATCTTATGTTCCAGCGTTCAAATCAACGCTCCCCTCTGCCAACGCGTTTCGCTGACCCCAGCCTTGATAAAGATCAGCGAAACGCATTGGCAGAGGGGAGCGTTGATTTGAACGCTGGAACATAAGATAACTATAATTATCACCCACAATGGAACGAAGATAAGTTCTTAATATTTAACTTATTTCTAAGATAGATGCACTGAAAAACGTGTAAAGAGCAGAAAAAGCATAAAGAAAAGTTTTTTGAAAAAAATATATAAATATATTACGATGTTACAACTATTGGGGATGAATGAAGAATTGACAGACCGTTGAAGCGTCTTGCTTTTATTGGTCATATCTGACACCCCACATCGGGACTTTTCACATTCACTGGAAGTATATTGTTTTGTTATTTTGATATTGATTTTGATTTTTGCTTATATTTAACTTTACTGCAAAGTGGCATCATTTTCTGCCCACCCTTTGGACCCGAACCATATACAGTAGCGCACTCATTGAAATAAAGAACATAAGGTAGATGTAGAAGTCAAATGTGCTTTTAATTGATGTTATTCAGGAGCAGAGTACAAAACCATTTATAAAGACAAGGATGATAAAAAGGTCACTTACATCATTACCCCTAGGACTAACGGTGACCTTTTATTCTCACTCCCCCCAATACTGCAGCTAAGTTTACCGGTTGACATAGCTTATTACATAGAAAAAAATAACACTGTGTTTTCTAACGTTTCTGGCACAAAATTCACATTTTTATTACACCATAAAGGCACAATTTCACCTCCAGCAGTATACATTATTACCCAGCTAAATCTGATATTGCAAATTGTGGACAAGTCAAAACCATTGGAAATTCCGAACAGCTTCAAAAAAAATACAAAATACAAAAAATATTGAAATAAAATACTTGAGAAAAGTTGTTCACAGTTTAATAAATGGATTATTTTTTTTTTTTTTAAAGGGTTTCACCTATCATGGATCTGTGTAGCTTTATAGGTCTTTTCCATAGGTAATACGTTTATAAATGTGCTGAATACAGAACCAAGTCGATTACACCCCTTACATGAAAAGTATTTTTCATTATACTGAAGCTAAGTATATTGAACAAAACAAGAAGATGAAATTCCAATAAGGGACAATCATGTTTCTGAAACTACCAAGCAACTATCGGTCATTAGAATTGCAATGATGAGCATTAGTTTCTTTGATCAGAAGAATATTTGGAAAAATGAATGGAATGGCTATCATTCACTAAACGGTCCATTAAGTGGGCCATTTACGCTAGGGTTACAATATGGCTCCAGAAAAAGGAGGATGGATTGAGGTATCCGGGTTTTACTTCCATTGCTTTCAAGGGAAGTGAAACCCGGATGCCTCAATCCGTCCTCCTTTTTCTGGAGCCATATGGTAGCCTAAAGGTGTTAGTGCATTTTTCTGCCTCAGGGCTCACAATAATAAAACAAGGCCCTGAGCCAGATAAAAACACATTAACCATCAGTAAATGGCCCCTTAAATGAGAAATATCTATTTTTTTGATTATTTTTAGGTAGGGGTCCTTTAACTAAAGCGCCCTAGCCGTTTTAGCACGCGCTAAATATTAGCGTGCGCTAGACGCTAATGCATCCATAGACTATTAATGGCCGCGTTAGCGTTTAGCGTGCACTAAATATTAGCGCACATTAAAATAGCTAGGGCGTCTTAGGAAAAGGACCCCATAGTGATAAACATGGTTGATAACTATTATAGCTTTTTTGAGGGACGTTATCAACTAATGGCTTCCTTGTTGACTAGTTGGCTAGTTGACTAGAGCAAAATGTCCTCGATTGGAAACAATTTTCCTTACACACACAGTCTTCAAACTATTTATAATGAAGACAATATCTAATTCTAAGTTCATTTAACCCGAATGTGAAGAGAACATTGAAATCGGAGACCTCACCTTCAAGATTGACCTGACACGAAAGCAGTTGTTGCCATGCATACTACAGGTTGGGTTTAACATGCGGCAGATTAAAGCAGGAAGTCACAAATGTCTTGGCCTGGCCTTGGCACGTTCTCTAAGTACACAAGTGATTTAGACGGAGCAGGAGCAGGCAAGCATCCATAGAAGGTTGCGTGACAATTTCACTCCCTCTTATATTAAATGCTAACGCGTCCATGGAAGATAATGGGCACGTTAGCGTTTAGGGCGAGCTGAATTGACTAGCGTGCCTTCATAAAAGGACCCCTCAATCTATTCCGGGTTCCACCTCGAGGTTAAAAACTCAGATGGCTCGGACTAATTTTAAGGCAAACAAGAAATAATTAACTCTTTATTTGGCACTGTTGCTCGCGTTCAACATCAAGTTACTTAAAGGAGCCGTTTCACCATCTGCCAATTAAAGGGTTAAAACAAACTTCAGTTTAAAAAATGGTTGTTTTTTTTTTTTCAAGGAGTAGGGTTTGAAAAATTAATCCAATGATTAAGGGCTCCTTTCACAAAGCTTAGGTATCGAGTCTGCGGTGTTAAATGCACTGAAGCCCATAGGAATCCAATGGGCTTCGCTGCACTTACCACCGCACCTTTGTAATAAAGTAAATTCAATTTATTTACCCCTCCCCCCACCCCTTTTTACAAAAGCACGCAAGAGGTTTTTTAGTGCCGGTGTGCTGAATGCTCTGCACTGCGCTGACACTCATAGGAACTCAATGACCGTCGGAGACCTCTTCTCAGTATCTACTTCATATGCCATCTTTGAAAATTATCGGCACACGTCGGGCTACCTCGTTCGCAATTATGGCCCCTACAATATGGAATTCATTTCCTCTTCATATCAGGGCAGAAAACAACTTAGATAAATTCAAGGGAAATCTAAAGACCTACCTTTTCCAAGACGCATTTGACTGTTAAATAGATTTGGTTTACAGCCAGAGTCATTCTTTAATCTTCGCTCCGTAGCTTCCCCATTGTGGTTTACCTTCTTTACAGCACTGTTATAAATATAACTTTACGTTGCTATTTATCCCCAGCAGGTCCTGTCGGACATTACCTACTAAAATGTACATATTACATTTTCGCTCAGCAAATTGTATTTCTATACTATTGCCTCCTGAGGTCTCTGATCTCTGTATTTCCTCTGAATATCTACTTATTGTATTTCGCTGAATGTCCAGCACTCTTGATTGTAAACCGCCTAGAAGTCGCAAGATTGTGGCGGTATAGAAGAATAAAGTTATTATTATTATTCTTTGTATTCTTTACTTTTAATTTGTTGTTCTCTCCATTTTCTAATTGATTATGTATTGTTTTGTGAGTATTTCTTTGTTTATTGTCCCCACCCCCCCTTTTTTAATTATAAATTGTAAAACGCTTAGAAGTTTTGATTTGCGTTTCATCAAAATTTTAATAAACTTGGAAACCTGGAGCAGCGCAGTGCTTTCAGGATGCCAGCCGGCGCTAAAAACCTCTCGCGCGCTTTGGTGCATGCTGGATTTTTGTAAGCCGCTTACAGCCTGTTTTGCAAAGCCGCGTGGCAACAGCCCCGAAGCCCTTTAAATCTCTGTTACTGCGGCTTTGTAAAACAGGCCCTTAGTCTTATAGTTTAAAAAATGAATACATATTGCCAATTTGGAAAATATGAATGCAGGGCTGGTCGAACTCTTGCTAAGCCTGGCCTATCGTTAGGTGGTTTGACGATTCAATACAGAGAGGCAAAATCAATATTATCTGATGTCTCAAGAAAGCGAATGGTGTGGCTGAATGAGTGAGGGAGCAAAGATCATACACAGACCCTTATAGAGATTTATATAAAGGGGGAAATAACATGACTGAATTTGCTGCATAGCAACAAGGACCAGGATTCAAGGGCTATGAACTCAAGGACATTCAAATTCTTCTTAGCAAACAATATAACAAATGCTGCTTTTATGCCGATATGTGCTTAAATCCCAGTACAGACGTGTCTTTACAGCAAGCCCTGTTCGTCGGAGATTCTCCTTTCCGATCTTTGCCTTAAAATCTACTATCAAGAAAATAAAAAAATATATCACTGGCATAAGTACATGTAGGGTTTTTACAAGATTTAAACACAAGAAATGTTATTTCACAGTCTGGTTTGTGCTTAGGCAGCTCCAAGGCTAAACTGCAAATGGCGGATGTTTCTTAAAATTCAAACGAGTAGGTAAAAGATGGAAAAAATACATATACTGTACACTTCATCAACGCAGCTTGAAATAATCTTTTCCCAATATTTCTGAAAAACATTTATATTACAGTATGGCTATAGAGAACAGTAAGTTGAGGAGAAGAAAAGATTAGACATCAAAATTCTCTCGGCAGGAAGAGAAGAATTCTCATATTCTTTCACGGCCTTACATAAGGTTATTACTTTATAACAGCATGGCAGCTAACTGATGTTTCTCATTAATTAGCTTTCACATTGGCCTGGAAAGGGAAGATGTTGGTTCCAAGAATAAACAGAACTAAAGTACGGCATGCGATTTCTCTCGACGCGGTCGCCCAGCCGAGACATTAGGAAGTAAGCACCACCAACTCCCATTACTTCCGTTTGAGGGAGCGGTCTGCAATCTACGGTGGTCGTTTCATTTCCGTGTACCGAGCGGAGTAAAGCGCTCGGCACAGAATAGCACGGGTTTGAGAGCCTGCTCGTTTGCGCGGGTAAAACAGCAGCGGGATCAATACTGAAAGCACGCAGGGATATCTGACCTGGTGTAGTCGTCCTCCACCAGCATGTGCTTTGGAAGTGGGGAGTACCTTCCTGGTGAGATGGGTGCCAGAGAAGACTTGTACTCCAAAGTGCCGTTGTTGCCAGAGGTGATGAGGTGATTTTCCATTGGTGGAGAATATGCTGGTAATGAAAACAAACACGGATTCTTACCATGGCTTTAAAAGCAACGCATTTATATCACATAACATAGTAGCATAGTCAATGACGGCAGATAAAGACCCGAAAGGTCCATCCAGTCTGCCCAACTGTACACGCTCTCTAAATATATACACTTCCCCCTCCGAATCCGCGGTTTCATCATCCGCGGATTCGGTTATTCGCGATTTTAAAACAAAAACTATTTAAATTTTTCAGGCTATTTTAAGCCCTGTAAGCCCCCCCCCCCCCCCGAAGCCTTACCTGGTGGTCTAGTGAGTTTTCAGGGCAGGAGCGATCTTCCCACGCTCCTGCCCCGTGCAGATCACTCATAGGAAATGGCTGCCTTGAGTTCCCGTAGTCTCTCGAGAGCGAGGAGCGTGGGAAAATCGCTCCTGCCCCGAAAACCCACTAGACCACCAGGTAAGGCTTAAGGGGGGGGGGGGGTTAACAGGGCTTAAAATAGCCAGGGGGAAGTGGGGGTTAAAGGCAGAACTGGCCTGAATATTATTCGCGGGCTGGCTCTGCCCCAAACCCCCGTGGATACGGAGGGAGAAGTGTAGTTTAATTGGTCCTTTTTCTTAGATATTTCTGGGCCTGAAACCCAGAGCTCTGCCCGGTAGTGTGCTTAGGTTCTATCTACTGGTGTCTCCGTCTTCCAGCCATCGAAGCTCTCCCCAACCCATCTTCCACTGAATAGCAACATACGGGACACCCCGTCTGTTTTACTAAGGTGCGCTAACCGCTAACGTGTCCACAGACTAACATGCACACGTTAGCGTTTAGTGCGTGGGTAGCATGCGCTAAAAAGCATAGCGCACCTTAGTAAAAAGAGCCCACAGACCGTGCAAGTCTGCCCAGTACTAGCATTAGTTCCTTCAATATATACCTATTATTTTCTGATTCGAGATCCTCTGTGTTCATCCCAGGCTTGTTTGAACTCTCTCACCGTTTTCCTCTCCACCACCTCCCTCGGGAGCGTATTCCAGGCATCCACCACCCTCTCCGTAAAGAAGAATTTCCTAACATTTCTCTTGAGTCTACCACCCCTCAACCTCATATTATGCCCTCTGGTTTTTACCATTTTCCTTTCTCCGGAAAAGATTTTGTTCTATGTTAATACCACAAATACAACAGAAAGAGATAAAGAGGTTCTTTGACTAAGCTGCCGTAACTGCCAGTGTGCATTTAGTTCAGCTTAACGGGGATTACCGCGATATGTACTCAAGCGTCCTATAATAAGTTCTCAATTGGCATGCGCTAAAAATATACAGTGGTACCTTGGATTACGAGCATAATCCGTTCCAGGAGCATGCTCGTAATCCAAAATGCTCGTTTATCAAAACAAAGTTCCCCATAGACAATAGTGGCAACAGCAACGATTGGTTCCAGAACCCGGGGTCTGTACCTGTCGGGGCCGGGTGCTGCAGCGCCGTCTCCTCTGTCTGCCTCCTCCATCCATCAGAAGAAGAAGAACCCGACAGTGCCGCTTCGGGGGGGGGGGGGGGATGCCAGCCACTGGAGAACCTCGCAGTGCCTTCAGAGGGATGCCTCCTCCATCCGCCGGCCAGCCCTCCACGTCGGATGTCCCTCTCATGCTGGAGAGCCCCCACCCGAGCCCACGCAGCCGAGCGCCGCCCCACCCGCACGCCGTGCACAACGCCGATGATTGATGCTGTGCGCGTCACACGCAACGCGCAGGAGGGACAGCACCCGGCTGCGCAGGCTCCAACCTGTGGAAGGCACCCGATGTAGAAGGCTGGCCGGAAGACGGAAGAGGAATCCCCTGTAAGTGCTCATTGATCGGGGCAGTGCTTGGTTTGCGAGTGAAAAGTTTGCTGAGTGTTTTGCTCGTCTTGCAAAACACTCGCAAACTGGGTTACTCGCAAACCGAGGTACCACTGTATTTTACTTTTTTTGTAGTGGGGGCTTATCTGGGGGGGGGGGGGAGAGTGGATGTTTCTATGCCAATCAATTGGCGTGTCCACTTTCCGCAGGAGCCCTTAGGGCCAGGTTCTATAATGGGTGCCTAAAAATGATAGGGGCCTAAAGTTAGTTGCCTGTTTCATGTCAATCGCACTTAGGCGCCCATTACAGATTCGCGCCTAACTTAAAACTTAGGGTTTTAAAGGCCTACATTATAGGCGCCTAAATCCTTTAGAGAATCGTGCCTAGCAACGCCTTAGGCCCTCTTTTATTAAGGTGCGCTAAGCGTTTTACCGCGTGTTTATCACACGCTAAACCGATGTGCGTGCTAAACGCTAAGGCATCCATAGGATAACATGCACACGTTAGCGTGCACTAAAACGCATAGCGCACCTTAGTAAAAGAGGGAGTAAGTCTTTCCTTACCCCTAACCACGCCTCTTTTGGTGTTAGCAGGCGCTGCTAGGAGCCCTGCGATAGATGCCTATCTTTTGTAGAAACATGCCTAAGAACTTGTCCAACTTTGTCTTGAAACTCTGGAGGGTGTTTTCCCCTATGACAGACTCCGGAAGAGCGTTCCAGTTTTCCACCACTCTCTGGGTGAAGAAGAACTTCCTTACGTTTGTACGGAATCTATCCCCTTTTAACTTCAGAGAGTGCCCTCTCGTTCTCCCTGCCTTGGAGAGGGTGAACAGTCTGTCTTTCTCTACTAAGTCTATTCCTTCAGTATTTTGAACGTTTCGATCAAGTCCCCTCTCAGTCTCCTCTTTTCAAGGGAGAAGAGGCCCAGTTTCTTCAATCTCTTCAATCGCAGAATTCAGCTCTTCGCCTTCCCCTCCCTAAAACTATGTCACTACAAAAGATTCCTTGATAAAACTTTTGCCTTCCAGGCTGCCAAACTGAACCCATGGCTAGCCCAAATTGTCCTTGAGGCCCCCACCTACCTCGGGTTTAGAAAATCTCTCAAAACTCACCTATTCCATGGACAAGACACCTAACACCCCTCTCCAATGAACAACAATCTCCTCCTGCCCCCTTCCACCTCTCTTTTCCCAACCTACCCACCCCCTCCCCCCCTGACCTACCCCCCCTTCTCTCCCCTAACTTCATCTACCTCCTTGCTCCTAATATTGTTCAATTGTTTTCGAACCACTTGTAATTTATTGTTAATCTAATGTAAACCGCCTAGAACTCCTTGGGTATGGCGGTATACAAAAATAAAGTTATTATTATTATTATTATTATTGTACGGCAACTGTGCGTGCAAATTGTCAATGCGTACAGACTGGCGTGCGCAACTTTGGTCGTAGTATACAGAATCTTGGGGACAATGGGCTAAGCTAGTGGCAGCTATATTCTATGCACCAAAAAACTCAGTGGCTGGAATGCTAGGCTGTACAATTTTTTGTAGTACCAATATTAAACTATAGTATAAGATTCCAGGGCATGCAGCTCTGAGTGCCAATACAATTTTCACACTGCTAGTTTAAAAGCCCAGCAAACACTTTAATCTATGTTCCAGCACGCCTCGCCCTCAGCTCGGATCATTTTGGCCCATCCTCTTCCAAAAAAGACAGAAAAAAATGGTGGGTTCTCTGCATTATCACAACGAAGAGTAGCAACAAGCATGAAATCCTTTTCCCAGAAGAATGAGCTAACCTTTTGCTCCCCTCAGACTCAGCTTAGGAAAACCCTTTACTCAGTCTTCTGGTTTTCGGAGCACTAGAGAATGACACGGGGACAAATTTGTCACTGACCCTGGAGAAAATCAATTTCCCAGTCCCCGCGAGTTTTGTCACTGTCCCTGCCCCCATTCCTGTAAGCTCTGCCTTAACCGCACAAGCATCGAACACTTATGATTTGAAAGTGTTTGAGGCTTGTGCAGATGAGGACGGAGCTTAGGCATTGGTGGAATGAGACATTATGACATCACAATCTGAGCTCTAGAATGTTGCTACTTGTGATTTTAAATTGTTTGAGGCTTGTGCAGATGAGGACGGAGCTTAGGCATTGGTGGAATGAGGCATTATGACATCACAATCTGAGCTCTAGAATGCTGCTACTTAGGATTTTAAAGTGTTTGAGGCTGGTGCAGATGAGGACAGAGTTTGCAGGGATGGAGCAGAGACAGGAAAAGAACTCGCAGGGACGTGTTGGGAAAATGAGTTCCTGTGGGGACGGGGAAAAATTTGGCCCCCGTGTCATTCTCTACTGAGCACTTCTCTGCATCTTTGTTGAAGAGCAAATACCTTCAATATCATGGGATTTACGAGATGAGCTGTACATAGATGACAAGTCTCTACGTGTTCAGTTCAAGACCAAAATTCATTTAAATATAAGGCACCAACTTTGGTGCACTACAATATACACATAAGTAGGGTCACCAGACACCTGTGAAAACCCGGATATGTCCTCTTTTTAGAGGGCTGTCCGGGTTCCCGGATGGACTTTCCAAAGCCCAGCAGTTTGTCCGGGTTTTGGAAAGCCCCGAGCTCTGGCTGCCTGTAGAGGGCCTTCAACAAGCATGCGCTGATGATCATGCTGGATGCCCTTAAGATGCGTCCTGGAGGTCGGCAAAAAAGAGACAAGGCTTTTTGCGTGCAGAGATGGAGGGAGAATGGGGGTGGATTGGAGGCGGAACAAGGTGGGGCTGGGGGGTGGAACTGGATGAGGCCATGCATCCAGGTTTCCCCATCCTTCAGTATGGTAACCCTACACCAGTGGTCTCAAACTCGCGGCCCGGGGACCATATTCGGCCTGCCAGGTGCTATTTTGAGGCCCTCAGTATGTTTATCATAATCACAAAAGTAAAATAAAACAGTTCCTTGATCATATGTCTCTTTAGCTATAAATGACAATATTATTATTAAGACTTAGCCAAAAGGAAAGATTTATGAACTATAAAGAGTTTTACTTCAATCAAAATGATCATTTCTTTAATAAGACATTAACTATTTTTTCTGAGGCCCTCCAAGTATCTACAAATCCAAAATGTGGCCCTGCAAAGGGTTGGAGTTGGAGACCACTGCTCTACACATAAGTTGAGTTAAGTTGATACATGGCCTGGGATGGCAGAGGCTCATCCATTCTTAGCACATGCCCACCTAGTCTAGTAGCCGATGAGGCTCTTAAAACACCTCAGTGGTGGCCACCTCACTCCCTTCTCTTCCTCTCTTCTGCCCTCAGATCTGACATCTGCTGCTCCTCTACCTGTGACCCAACAGCCTCCCCTCTCTCTGAACCCCCATCCCTCCTCACTCCACCTCAAACTGTTGCCAGCAACAGCAGCGATTCATATACACTGCCTGCACCAGCCAGTGAGGAAACCGGAAGTGATGTCGGTGAGAGCCGGATGCCCAGACCAGCACAGGTAGCATATATGAATTGAGCTGCCGCGGGCAACAGTTTTGAGGTAGCGCAGAGAGGGTTTCAAGATAGCTTCCGGGTCACAGGCAAGAGAGGGGCAGATGCCAGATCTGGGGGGTGGAGAGGAGAGGGTGATGCAGGACAAAGATGGAGGTGGGGTGGGTTGAAGGGCCCAGCCAAGTTAACGCTGGACCCACCCAAAATGGCAGCTCTGGCTATACCTGAGTTTTGTGCCTGGTGAATCTTGTCCAGGCACAACAGACTTCTTCAGGAACTTGCTAATAACAACTACAGAATAAAAGCGTCTCTTCCCCAACAAGTTTCAGTGTTATGTTTGTCTTATATAGCAGAACAAATAACGCATTAACTCAGAGTCAATCTTTATCTCCATAGTTACTGAAGAAAACTGCTGTGCTTTCACGGAAGCTGCGTGGCGAGGCTAATGCCTAGTAATATTGCTCGGTACGATGAAATCTCTCATTAATCCTCGAAATTTCATCAGCTCACAGGGGGCTGATCAAAACCAGAGCCTGAGCTAACAGTCCAGTCATTTTTTTTATATTTTTGAAGCCTAAAAAAGGCTGAATACAGTATCTGCACTCAGGCAGCCCAATTATTTTACCACCTTTCGCCTTGTCTGTTGAAAACATTTTATTTCACCACTAAATAAACGGATTTTCCTTGATTGCCACCACGGTAAACGAAATTTCAATCCTATCACGGACAAATCTCGCTTAGCTATAATGAATTCTTTTGTAAAGTTATTCAATCAAACAGTGGGATCTAAACCTGGTCTCTATAATATTCATCACTCCAGCCTCTATATCACAGGTGTCAAAGTCCCTCCTTGAGGGCCGCAATCCAGTCGGGTTTTCAGGATTTCCCCAATGAATATGTATTGAAAGCAGTGCATGCACATAGATCTCATGCATATTCATTGGGGAAATCCTGAAAACCCGACTGGATTGCGGCCCTCGAGGAGGGACTTTGACACCCCTGCTCTATATGGTTAAAAGAAGGGACTGATAGTTTCATCTCAAGATAAGCCACCATCTGAAATTGTATTACGATTTGTTTCTTTGTATTCTACCACGCTCCTCATCAGAGCCCAGTGAAGCCTCAGTGGCCATTGGCTGATTTCTGAAACATTGCGGTTAAGACAGGGGTGTCCAATGTCGGTCCTCGAGGGCCGCAATCCAGTCGGGTTTTCAGGATTTCCCCAATGGATATGCATGAGATCTATTAGCATACAATGAAAGCAGTGCATGCAAATAGACCTCATGTATATTCATTGGGGAAATCCTGAAAATCCGACTGGACTGCGGCCCTCGAGGACCGACATTGGACACCCCTGGGTTAAGACTTGCATGGGATCACCTCATGAAGCAGACTGTAGAGCAGGGGTAGGGAACTCCGGTCCTCGAGAGCCGTATTCCAGTCGGGTTGTCAGGATTTCCCCAATGAATAAGCATTGCATGCAAATAGATCGCATGCATATTCAGAAAACCCGACTGGAATACGGCTCTCGAGGAACGGAGTTCCCTACCCCTGCTATAGAGAATGACATGGGAAACAAACCCATCCCTGCCCTGCTCCCACACCCCGCAGGCTTTATTCTTCAAACACTTATAATTTTATATCTAAATTTTTTTTATTTTAATTAAAGTATAAAAAAAAGACAATATTCTGTACAACTGTTGTTTATAAATCACAAACAGAGCCTCCCATTTTCATTGGTTCCCTGTGTTTTTATGTCATTTGGGAAGATAATTAGATTGTCTTTCAGACATGGGTGTAGAAGCGAACGGGAAGTGGTAAAACGCGGACCTCACAGACCTGACGGACCTCGCGGATCTAAACCTGTTCGGCCTTAAAAATCTGAGGTCCGTGTCTGTGCTGCTTGTAGTTTCTGTCGCTGACAGACCTTGATGAGATTTTAGCACTGACGGATCCGTCTCAGCATAGGGAGCAAAAAGTGTTAGGATCCGTCAGCACTAAAATCTCATCGAGGTCTGTCAGAGCCAGAGACTAGTGCTGGAGTTTGGAGACTTCTTTTCCATAACACACGTCCGAAACCTATGTCCCCGCTCTCTTGGCTTCTGCTCTGCCGCTCCAGCACTAGTCTCTGGCTCTGACAGACCTCGATGAGATTTTAGCGCTGACGGATCCTAATACTTTTCCCTCCCTATGCTGAGGTGGATCCGTCAGCGCTAAAATCTCATCAAGGTCTGTCAGCGACAGAAACTACAAGCGGCACGGACACGGACCTCAGATTTTTAAGGCCCGTGCGGGTTTAGATCCGCGAGGTCCGTCAGATCTGTGAGGTCCGTGTTTTGCCCCTTCCCGAAGAAAACCAACACAGTGTCGTGGATGAACAGGAATGTAAGTGCCTTTTAAATGTTGGAAATGCTCCTTGATAGCAATAACAATGGCGGAATCTTTTGCAATAACAGTAAGATTCTTGAGCAATTGGGCACAGGAAGGAAGGACATTGCAGGTGGCAGGAGATTGATCAGCAGACAACATTTGTTGCCAGATCAAAGGCAGACAAGACACAAATGATGTTCATTTCAATCCAAAAGTGGTTTCGGGGTGCGTGGAAGACAGCTTGGACACCGTCTGCAGCTAAGTGGTTTTGCTTTTCCTGCTTGCCATTGACAGTGTTTGAGACCATTATATAATAATAATAATAATAATAACTTTATTTTTTGTATACCGCAGTACCAGAATAGTTCAGAGTGGTTTACATGACAAGAGATTGTACATCTACAGTGAAATTTACAAATAAGTCAATCAATCAATATAACTTAGCGAGTCGGGAGCAGGCAAGAAGGAGATAGAGAGGTTATAAACAAGTCAATCGGCGTGGCTTAGGAAGTCGGGTGCAGGTAGGTGGGAGGTGCAGGTAGGGAGAAGGCAGGTAGGTGGGAGGTGCAGGAAGGTGGGAGGTACAAGGCATAGTTAAAAGTAGAGTTACAAGGAGGGCGGGAGTCAGAGATATTTGTCAAAGAGATAAGTTTTGATTGACTTCCTGAAAGTTTGGTAGGAGGGAGAATTAGAGATGAGAGTGGATAGACATTTGTTCCATTTGCATGCCTGGAACGCCAGGGATCTGTCGAGGAATCTCTTGTAGATGCAGCACACCTTTGGAAGTTTTGAAATTCGGTGTGCTGAAGTTTTTGAGGTGGTTCCTACGAGGGCTACTATTGTGTTTCTCACTGCTGATTGGACTGATACAATTTGGACCCTTTTTGTTTGTGGTCTTTAAGTGGAGTTTTTTTGCCATATGAAGATAAACTGAGTCTTTTTCTCCACTTTTCTTGTTTTTTTTGGCTGTTGTTTGAGTGAGTGGGTATAAGTGTGTATAAGTGCAGTGGGTAGACCGTGTAGTGTCTAGGTAGGTCCCTCCTGTTGTTTCCAAAATCTGATAGCTTAATGAGTTTTGTATGTCCTTGCCTTAGATCTTTTTGGATAGTAATATAACCCTACCTTTATATTCCTTCACACATGGAATTTCTATCCATATGGATTCCATACTGCTATCCGTGTCGTGCAGAATGTTTATTTTGTTTGATTCAATTCCCCCTTTAACATATAGCGTAACCCCCCTCCAATTTGATCTACTCCATCATTGTGATACAATTTGTACCCAGGTAACACAGTGTCCCATTGACCGTCCTCCTTCTCTGAGATCTGTATATCAAATTCAATAACTACAGTACAAATACAATGCCTTTATATCTACCTCACCATTAAGTGCTATATACTCTAACTCTCCTACTTTATTTTTCAGACTTCTAGCATTTGAAAACAGACACTTCAAATTGTGTTTTTTCCTTGTATCTACAGGCTGCTGAGAAGATGACAGGGATAACTTGACATCTTTACTCTGATTCCCTCTTAAGCACTCTTGGCTTTCTTTCACCTTTTTTGAAACCTCTCTACTGGAACTCCCTAAATGTTCTGATTCAACAGTATCCTTCAAGAATACTCCACACCGAACAATCTGCTCCGGGGTGACCCGTTGGTATTAAGTTACATAAGAATATAAGAATAGTCTTACTGGGTTAGACCAATGGTCCATCAAGCTCAGTAGCCCATTCTCAAAGTGGCCAATCCAGGTCCTAATACCTGGCCAAAACCCAAGGAGTAGCAATATTCCATGCTACCGATTCAGGGCAAGCAGTGGCTTCCCCCACGTCTTTCTCAATAACAGACTATGGACTTTTCCACCAGGAACTTGTCCAAACCTTCCTTAAAACCAGCTACACTATCCGCTCTTACCACATCCTCTGGCAACGCATTCCAGAGCTTAATTATTCTGTGAGTGAAAAAAAAAAATTCCTCCCATTGGTTCTAAAAGTATTTCCCTGTAACTTCATCGAGTGTCCCCTAGTCTTTGTCATTTTTGACGGAGTGAAAAATCGATCCACTTGTACCCGTTCTATTCCACTCAGGATTTTGTAGACTTCAATCAAATCTCCCCTCAGCTGTCTATTTTCCAAGCTGAAGAGCCCTAACTGTTTTAGTCTTTCCTCATACGAGAGGAGTTCCATCCCCTTTTCCATCTTGGTTGCTCTTCTTTGAACCTTTTTTTAGCGCCACTATATCTTTCTTGAGATAAGGAGACCAGAACTAAATGCAATACTCCAGATGAGATCGCACCATGGAACGATACAGGGGCTTTATAACATTCTTAGTCTTGTTAACCATCCCTTTTTAATAATTCCTAGCCTCCTGTTTGCTTTTTTGGCCACCGCCACACATTGGGCGGAAGGTTTTATCATATTGTCTACGATGATATCCAAATCTTTTTCTTGGGCGCTAATCCCAAAGGTTGATCCTAGCATCCGGTAACTGTGATTCATGTTATTCTTCCCAATGTGCATCACTTTACATTTGTCCACGTTAAATTTCATCTGCCATTTGGATGCCCAGTCTTCCAATTTCCTAAGGTCCGCCTGCATTTTTTCACAGTCCGCTTGCGTTTTAACAACTTTGAACAGTTTAGTGTCATCTGCAAATTTAATCACCTCACTCGTCATTCCAATTTCCTGATCATTTATAAATAAGTTAAATAGCACCAGTCCCAGTACAGACCCCTGTGGCACTCCACTGTTTACTCTCCTCCATTGAGAAAAATGACCATTTAACCCTACTCTCTGTTTTCTATCCGATAACCAATTCCTAATCATCAACTGAACTTTGCCACCTATCCCATGACACTTTAATTTTCTCAGGAGTCTCTCGTGAGGAACTTTATCAAAAATTTTTACATATTGATAACTAGCATTTTATAGATGATGTTCCATCTAATTGAAATAACTGTTTATGGCTATTCTCAAGATTTTAGAGAATGACATTTGCACACAGTTTGTTACTGTGGTTACGGGCTCTGTCCCCATCACCACTCCATCCCCACAGTCTCTGTCCCCATCCCAGCACTGTCCCTATGGGTTCTGGCCCTGTTATCACCCTGCGGGTAACCGTGGGTACCCAACCCCCGTGTCACTCTGTACCTGCTACTGTTAAAAATGTCCCCTCACCTGCAAGAACCTCTCATCAACCATAGAGGCCAACAATTCAAAATGATTGGAAAAGTCAAGCACAATACAAAATTACTCTTCAGTGGACACACTGAAGGAACTACTCAATACTGGGGCTGTTTAGCACCCACTGGCACTCACAGAGCTGACTCCTATGCCATCGACGAAGCAGCAGTTTTTAACATGCTCCACTGCTCCAGTCACTATGCAGAATTCTGTGAGCTTCTCCTGCACCAACCAATGCTAAACCAATACACAGGCTCCATGGGAGCAACCAGCTCTCTAACCTTCTGTATCACATTTGGCTCAAAATAGGTAAGAAAGAACAAGCTTAAAAGCACTTCAGTAATGTGTAAAGAGACAGTGAATCTAGCGAAGTTGTCTAACCTGCAGCCTGTGGGCCAAGATATAGCTTGCCAAGGATTAACGCCCAGCCCACAGGTTATTCAGACTGTACTGACTCCACAGACACACATTTTCAGAATTTGCTAGGGGTACTTCCTGACAGCTGTTCTTACATTACATTACATTAGAGATTTCTATTCCGCCATTACCTTGCGGTTCAAGGCGGATTACAAAAGATTTATGAAAGGGGGTTACGATGGAAGAACATTTGTCATTACTAAAGTTGTAAGGGTAGATCATTTGTCATTTCAAGAGTTGTAAAGAGTAGAACATTTGTCGGCATATGAATGGTAAAAAGTGGAGAGGAGTAGGTAGAAATTTAGGAAGAAAGGGAAACTAAGGAAGATCATTTGTTGTTTTTCAGGTTGTACGATGGAAGAACATTTGTCCTTTCTAGAGTTGTAAAGAGTAGATCATTTGTCATATCAGGAGTTGTAAAGAGTGGATCATGTCAGGATTGTTTCAGGAATTTCTTGAGGAGTATGGTTTTTAATTATGTTTTGAACATCCTGTAATATAACTAGGCAAGATCTTTAGAACTCCAGGGAACTTGTCTGTCCCTAGTGATTAAAACCACAATATTGAAGTACCGCCCCCCCCCCCACTGGCAGCAATGCTGTTGAAGGACTCTTGCCCAGCTTAGAGGGAACAGTGGCATTAAATACATATTTAAACACAGAGCTGTTGGGGTATTTTATTTATTGGGATTTATTAACCATTTTTATAAAATATACACATACACTGCAACTCCTCATACGGGTACACCTATGTGCGGTCTGCGTGTGCTCTTGATGGTACATGTTCTTCTATACATGCAACCCCAGCATTATTTTTTAAGATCCACTATTCATGTGCAAAATATGTTTTATTAAATAACTCCCAACATGTTTAAGTTCTCTAATTTCATATTTAATAATGTTTGTTATAACCACACGAAGAGGGTGACACGTGGAAAACAGAAAAACCCAGACTGTCGGTTATGAGACAGAATTCCTTCAAAAGAATTTGTATTTGCTTTACAAAGCATAGAAAACCACTTACAATGAGTAATGTCAGGTGGGCCATAAGGATCCGTCATATAAATGGTGGTAGGCTTCCCAACCTTTAGATAAACGACGTCTGAGGTGTTTTTCAATATCGCTACCGCCTCTTCATGGGATACTTCTTCTAAACTGTAGTTATTTACCTGAAAGGAGAACCAGAACAAATTATAATGGGAAAAATAGCAACACATTTTTCACAGTAATCTTATAAATTCCATAGGATCACCTGACAACTACTGTTTGAAAGGTAGTCCTAAAAGGGATTTAAGGCTAGCTTATGAGTTGCAGTGGAGGAGGGGAAATGGAGAGCTTGGACTTTGTGGGGGCTGCTTCAGCCTTGGGGCCTGCAAGCTGGGGGGTGGGGGGAGGAGGGCGCTGGAAGCCATGAGGAACCCTGCCCAGTTGGTCTGGGAGTATCGGCCTATTTGCAGCCCAATGCTGCTGGGTGATGAAACAACCCCAGCAAGAGGCTGAGGTTATTTTACCATTATATTTTGGCCTCAATGTGACATGTGGTGTATCACTGTAAGTCACATTAGGGTATTTACATAATAATGAGATGCAAAACATGCATTTGCATGTTTTGCATCTCATTGCTACTTAACCCATTAATTTAAGTCAGGCCCTTGCATTAAGGGGCAAATAATTCGACTTGAAGCCCTAATGCTGCTTGATATCTACCCCCCCTTAATCTGAATCAAAATGTATGGGCCTGCCTACTGCTTAAAACTAGGAAGTGCTTATGGAATTATCCCCAAGCTGTGAAAAAACTTTAGTATGTCTGGTCCATAAAGCAAAGACACACATTCATTTGGAACAGCTTTGGATTTGAACCGACAACCTTAGGGTGCTGAGGCTATAGCTCTAACCCACTGCGCCTCACACTCCCCAGAACTTAATGCTCGCTGCCATTACGGGATGCCACTTTTCCCACACTTATTCCCAGGAGATCTGGAAGCAACAGCTGCTTGTTACTCAGTGTGACCAGAAGCCATGTGGATTATAAAATGGCGTATGATGATGGATGATGAGTTTGATTCCCCATGACACAGACCAGCACTTTGCTTTTCCTTTCTAATTTGCAAAATAAGGGTATGCAAGCAGAGGCAGCAGAAGTGAAAATACGATTAAAATAGAGCTATATATATAACACCATGGAGATAATCAGACACGCCATAAGGTGAATTCAAGAAAAAAGTCAAACTCTAGTTTTAGAGTTTCGCCCACTGAGGTGACCACTACATAAACGAGGCGTGGAATGTCGTAACAATTGGTCTCCACTTCTCTGGTCAGCAGGGGGGATGTCCTCTGTATACATGGGCAGAATTATCCTTATCAGTGGAGAGAGATTTTATGCTTGAGGGGCAAGGTATGAATACTAGTTGGCTTTTTAAAAAAAAAGTCTTGGACAAAGTACTATTGACAAAATGAAAAAAATTAAAACATTTAAGAGCTTAATATAAGGAAGGAAGGAACAGCATAAAGGGGTTGGAGGTTGAGTATAGGGGGGAAGAGAGCCTTACATTTTTGTCAATAGCCTAGTTTTCAGGTGCTTTCGGAATAGTTGGAAGGAGCCCAGATTCTGTAGTGGGGCAGAAAGGTTTTCCCAAAGCCCTGCGATTCTGAAGAAGAGAGATTTCCCCAATTTTCCGCCATAGAGGATACCTTTTAGTGAGGGGAAGGATAGTTTAAATTTTGGGGTGGACCTGGTGGTATCGGGACTCGAGGAGTTCCAAGATAGTGGAATTAGGGGAGGGAGGATGCCGTGTAGGATCTTAAAAGCTAGGCAGGCGCATTTGAAATGGACCCTGGGAATTACTGGGAGCC
Source organism: Geotrypetes seraphini (assembly GCF_902459505.1). Lineage (NCBI taxonomy): Eukaryota > Metazoa > Chordata > Amphibia > Gymnophiona > Dermophiidae > Geotrypetes > Geotrypetes seraphini. Next base: position 20,757,473 of record NC_047089.1, read on the forward strand.
AGTGAAGTTTGGACAGAAGTGGGGAGACATGATCAAATTTGCTTTTTGCGAAGATCAACTCGGCCGCGGCATTCTGAATTCGCTGACGTCTTTGGAGGAATAAAGAGTTTTTGTGTTTTTTTGACTGATGAAAGAGAATATAAGAGACCCTTACAGTGGTCAGCTTGGGGTGTCTGACGTCTTTCCCTCCATTTAAAAATATTTAAAACACTGTCAATGATTGATGAAAAAGGTTTACTTGGGGGTCTGCACTTTCCACCGGTTCATAGACAATTGCGCGCAAGGCAATCACGCGCGGACAAAGTGGCGTGGACAACTGAGCGCAAGACAATTGAGCGTGAAGACAAGTGAGCGCGAAGACAATCTAGCTTAAGGCATTTGAGCGCAAGACAATTGAGCGCAAATTATTTTCCGTAATGTGCACGAGCGGGACAACTAAGCGCAAGACAACTGAGCGTCGGCAGGTGAGCGCAAGACAACTGAGCGCAAGACAACTGAGCGCCGGCAGGTGAGCACAAGACAACTGAGCAAAAGACAACTTAGCACAAGACAACTGAGTGCCGGCAGGTGAGCGCGAGAAGGTTCATAGACAAAACCCCACGCAATACAAATGTTCGTTATAGATCAAGTACTAGCAAAACCAGATCTTTACCTATAACGGACACGGTCAGGCAGCGAAAGGAAGGCGGGCTGTTCGGAGGGCACATATAATGAGGAAACGTAACCATAGTAACGAAAATGCATTCACGTGACTTATATTGAAACGCTGTTCAGAGAACATATATCATGGGGAAATGTAACCATAGTAACGAAAATGTATTCACGTGACTTATATTGAAAACGCAAAGAGTCAAGGGAATCATACTGAACACGCGTTGACGTGATCACGTGTTAACGTGCTCTACGTGCGCTTGTCCTTCGTTCGCCAAGCAGCATCTAGGGGCGCGCTAAATTGTCATTGCGCTCAGTTATCTTGCGCTAAATTGTCTCGCGCTCAGTTATCACTGCGCTCAATTGTCTTGCGTGGAGATATAGGTGCACGCAATTGTCTTTAGCGCAATTGTCTGTGAGCGCGATTGTCATTGCGCTGAGTTGTCTGCGCGTTTTTGTCCACGCGCGATTGTCTTGCGCGCTTTTGACCTGTCACCCTTTGCACCATGTATAGCTTTTTTCTTTACAAAATAAAGTACGCAAACGCAGTGGGAACAAGCAAATGGGATGCAAAACAACAAGCTTTTCCCCTCCCTCTTTTACTAAGGTGCGCAAGCTGATTTAGCGCGTGCTAAATACTAACATGTCCATAGAATATAATGAATAACTACATATATGTCACAATGTTGTGAATTTTATAATGTTCATTAAAATATTCTTTTAAATTGTGCTCAGACCCACAACCTTCAGTGTTTGAGTGTATAAAACGAAACACAGGCTGCCATCAGACCATCATAGCACCATTTATGTCTTATACCACCATATGTTATAATAAAGCAATCTTGTGACTAATATCTTTAAGAACTTATCTTTTCTGGTGGTAATGTCACACAAGATGATCACGTGACAGGCAGCGCAGCATTATGGTCAAATATATTTTATTGAGCAATCAAGAAAACAACTGAATGATACAACAAGAGCAAAAACCAGCTCAAAACAGTTTGAAATATCCCCCCAAAGAACCACCCTCCCCCACACCCAACCCAATACACCCCCCCTCCCCTCCCAATCCCACCCCTGGGTCCTCCTTCCAAGTACCAATTACCAAAAAGAAACAAAGAGCAAGCGATTCACAAAAGTAAACAAAAGAAATATGCATTACAAAAAGCATCAATTAAGTATCCAGAGGGGTCAAAGTAGTCCAGAAGGGTTCCCAAGTAGTCTGGAAAAGGCGACCTTGGCGAGAGGACAAATCAGTCACATCCCGTCGCTCCCACATCAAGAGAGCAATCATGCGGCTCCTCCAAAGGGAATAGTCCGGAGCATCAGCTTCAAGCCATTTCAGCAAGATGCATTTCAAAGCAATCAGGATAGACCACTTGAGAAAAGCTGCAACGCCTTTGGAGCGTGGAAAGTAGTGAGGAATAGTCCCAAACAAAAGCAAAGGTGAGCTGCGGATGGTAACATGCCAAAGATTCTCAACAAAAGCAAAGATAGCAGTCCAAAAATGCTGTACCTGAGGACAAGTCCAAAACATGTGTCCCAAACTGGCTTCCGGAGCCTGACAGCGAAGGCAGGCTGCAGTTAAACGAAAGTGAGCCAAATAAGCCCTTTTAGGAGAGATATATAAACGAAAAATCAATTTAAAATGTTGTTCCCAAAAAGTGGTATATTTACGAAATGCCGGTAGACGTCGGACAGCCTGAAGAAGTATGTCCGGAGGCAAGTCTACAGCAAGATCACAGGACCAAGCATCTCGCAGCCGAGAATGGTCAAACAAAGGGCATTCATCTTTCAAGTGGCGATGATGGAACTTGAGGGGGACCGGCTCCTGCGAACCAATGGTAAAGGCCGTAGACAACGACTCTTGGCAGGAGGCCTGCAAGGAGCTAGGAGGTAAGGAAGAAATGTAATGATGGATTTGCATATAAGCAAAAAAATCTGAAGGGGGAAGATCAAATTCGGTTTGCAATTGAGCAAAAGATTTGGGTATACCATCATCTTGAACCAAATGAAATAAATAATGAATGCCCTTCGCTCCCCACCGAACAAAACTCGGCCCATCAATCCCAGGCAGGAAAGAACCATTAAAGCGAAGAGGTAGAAAGGGAGAGACAGAAGAAGAAAGAGTGTGAAATTTACAGACCCAACGCCAAACCTTCTTCAAGGGTCGATGTAATACTTTCAGAGAAAGAGACTCAGGTACAGTAGAAGGGACAGAATGTAGATAGGCACTAAAGTGAACAGAAGAAAAACAAGTAAGTTCTAGAGAAGTGTTAGTGAACGCTGAAGTACCCCTAAATAGATCGTTAATATGCCGCATGCCACAACCAACTGTCAAATAGCGAAGATTCAATAAGCCTAAACCCCCTCTATACCAGGGAGTCGCCGCCCGCTTATAAGACAAACGAGGTCTCTTACCAGCCCAAATAAATTTCTGGACCAGGCGCTCCAGTCTACGCTCGTCACGAAGAGTCAAATAAAGGGGAAGAACCTGAAAAACATAAAGCCAATAGGGAACTAAGAGCATGTTATACAAATGTACCCGGCCCAGAAGCGAAAAAGGAAGAGATTCCCAAAGGTGCAACTTATTTTGTAAGGCCTGAAACAGCGGCGTTACATTTAACCGGTACAGACCAGATAAATCTAGCGGAATGGTAACCCCTAAATACCGTAAAGCGGAATCAGCCCAACGAAGTGGAAAAGCACCCTTCCAGGAAATTCGTAAGTCCGGTGGAAAAGGTAAGGCCAAGGATTTATCCAAATTAAGGGACAACCCTGAATGAAACCCAAATTCAGAAATGAGATCCAAGGCTGCCGGGAGAGAGTCTTCAGGGCGGGTAAGAATTAAGAACATATCATCTGCATACGCCAGAGTCTTAAGTTCGAAGTTGCCAACCGAGAGACCTCTGACCTCTGCGAACCCCCGAAGAGTGCATAACAAGGGTTCCAAAGAAAGAAGGAACAGAAGAGGGGAAAGAGGGCAACCCTGTCGGGTTCCACGAAGGATAGGAAAAGAATCTGAGCGGGTCCCGTTGACAAGTAAAGAAGCATGCGGATTAGAGTAAAGGGAACTCACGGCATCCAAAAAGAACCCTCCGAGCCCTACATACTCCAGGGTGCGAAACAAAAACGACCAGTGAATGCTATCAAACGCCTTGGATGCATCCAGGCTAACAAATAACGTCGGAATATGACGAGATTGGCACTGAGCAAGAGCAAGAAGAACCTTACGGATATTGTGGACAGACTGGCGGCCCCTAACAAAACCAACCTGATCGTCGTGTATAAGCTGTGGTAAATGAGGAGCAAGACGATCAGCCAGCATGCGTGCAAAGAGCTTTAGGTCAACATTTATTAGAGAAATGGGGCGATAGGACCCGGGCAAATCCCCATCCTTACCCGGCTTCAAGAGTAAGGTAATAAGGGCCTCATTCGCAAAGCGCAGAAAAGAACCACGAGCAATCGCAGCATTAAAATATGCCAACAGTGGACCATAAAGAGAAGGAGAAAGGATCCGATAGAAGTCACCCGAGAATCCATCTGGGCCTGGAGCCCGATCAGAGCGGAGCGATTTAATAGCAGACTCTAATTCAACCGCCCGGAACGGACTATTAAGAGAAGAAATCGCAGCCCCCGACAAACGAGGAAGCCCAGAAGAGTGAAGATAGTCCGTCACCATCTCCAGAGAAGCGTCGTCTGGAGCGTCATATAACCGACGAAAAAAGTCAAACAAAACCCCAGAGATTTCAGAAGTTTGAGACACCACCCCACCGCCCTGGGTCCGCAAAGACAAAATCGGTTTCCTCCCAGTCGTAGCATGAACCAAACGAGCCATAAGGCGTCCGGGTTTGTTCCCATAACGATGAAAACGATGCTGATAAAAGGCTTTACTTTTTTGGAAACGAGAATGAAGAAGGGAGTTCAAGGCCACCTGGGTAGACAGATAACAGTCTCGAGTCTCCTGAGAAGGGTGAAGAGAAAAGGACCGCTTCGCCAAACGCAAGGCCCGTTCGAGAGTAACAATCCCCTGGTTAATACGCTTGGTACGAGCACACAGAAATGAAATGATATGACCTCGAATCACCGTTTTACCAGCCTCCCAAAACAAAACAGGATCGTCCATGTGAGAAGCATTGTTCGTTGAATAGTCATCCCATTGGGCCTGCAAAAAGGTACGAAATTCTGTATCCTGTGCAAGGTAGAAGGGAAACCGCCAGGACGACGCTCGGAGATACGATGAATCCAAGAAAACATCTATCCAAATCGGGGCATGATCCGAAATAGACAGGGGTCCAATCTCAGCCGATTGAACGGAAGGAAACAGAGAGGAAGACAAGAAGATATAATCCAAGCGAGACCAAGTGCCATGGGCACGAGAAAGATGAGTGTAGTCACGAACTTCAAGGTGCAGGAGGCACCAAGGGTCCACAACCGAAAGAGAGTCACAAAAGTCCAAAAGAAGGTGACCCTTAGAACCCAAGGATGAAACGGGAGAGCCAGATTTATCCTGATCAGGAGTCATGACCAAGTTAAAATCTCCCAGGAGAAATAGAGGATCTCCAGGAAAACGAGAACAAATTTGGAGCAACCGCTGCAAGAAGGCAGATTCACCAGAATTAGGGCCATAAACCACTAACAAAAGATAGGAGCGCCCTCCCAAGGTAAGACGTAAAAGCAGAGAACAGCCATCAGACTCCTTATCCAAAACCTGGACACCAATGGGAGAAGACTTGCGGACCAACACAGCAATACCCCCATGTCGGCCCGAAGAGGAAGCAAAGTACACCTCTCCCACCCAGGATCGACGCAACTTAAGATGCTCAACATCGGTCAATCTAGTTTCTTGTAAACATGCAATATCTGACCGATAACGCTGTAGAGCAGCAATTATTTTGGATCTCTTAACAGGCGACGTAATCCCCCCTACATTCCAAGATGTAATTCTAAAAGGGGTACTCACAGCTGAGAGGCAGAAAAGATGCGAAAGAAGAAAAAGGAATCCAAAAGAAAACTACCCCAAGGGCCCAGCCCCCCCCCCAGAGTAGCATTGACCGCTAAAGAAAAACAATGCAGCAAATATGGAACAAAAATCACAGCAAAATTGAGGCAAACATGTTGAAGGAGGACCCCCCACCCCCCAATACCAGCTCCACCCACACCCAAACCTCCCCCAACCCAAGCTGTCCTCCCACCCACCCCCCTTAGCCCCCTCAAAATCCCACTACAAACATACACCCCAGTCACCGGACGTGGAGTGAGAGAAAGTCACACAAGGATGGCAACAGGGCCCCCGATCCCCCCATCCCACAGAACAATGTAGAGCAAATCCCCACATACACACCAACACCAACCAAGCATTACCACAACACACCAATCCTTATCCACAGGAGCAAGAGGAAGAGAAAGGGAAGGCCAAGGGTAAAAGGCCCAAACAGCTCAAGAAAGAGAGACCCAAGGATAATGATACCCCAAAACCCCTTCATCCCCACAGCAATCACACACACACCCTATCCCATGCAAAAACAGCAATTGAAAACCCTCATATACACCACAAAAATCCAGAACAAGCAACAGCATCCTCCAAAGTTCTAAGCACCTTAGCAGAGCAGCAAACATTCCCGAGCCCTGTACAGCCATGATAAAGGAAAATTGTTGAACTGAAAATGGATGCAAACAATAAACAAAATACAACGCGCCTTAACGGCGTGCAAAAAGGCGAAGGCACAGCTTAAACCTGTCCAACAATCCTAGTCCCCTAAAAAGACCACAAACCCTATCCAAGGAGTCCACAGGAGGCGAGCAATGTATAGGGGGCACACCAAGTCCACCGGTAGGCCCAACTGAAGCTAGAACCGCCTGCCCGGTTCAGCATCCAGGATTACCAAAACACAGGGTCAATACTTCAGTGCTCCAGGAAAGGGGGACAGTACTCAGGAATGTCAGAGGCCCGACCACCGGCCAGACTATAGGTGGGCGACAACTGTCCGCTCGGCTCAGCAACCAGGATAGCCCAAGGAACAGACTCACAGCTCCAGACCCCCCGGGCAGGAAAACATAGTACAACAATGTGAGGAGCCAAACTTTAGGCAGGACTGCAGGGAGGACAAGAACCGGCTGCCCGGATCAACAGCGAGGATGGTCCATAGCACAGGCTCACTCCTCCACACCCCAGGGAAGGAGAACACAGTTCAGAAATGTTAGAGACTAAGCCACAGGCAAGAGTGTAACCAGGTCCCATCCAAAAATAGGCCCCAAGGAACCAAAGAAAAAACCAATACAAACAGAGACCAGCACCAAGGCTCCCAGGGCCTCAAGGGGCTGAGGATGGGCCAGATTCCCCGGGGAGGGCATCCAGATAGGCCTGCGCTTCCTCAGCGGTAGCATAGCTTCTCCAGCCGTCGGTAGTCCAAATCCTCAGGGTGGCAGGATAGGAAAGCTGGAACCGATGCTTACGTTCAAAGAGGGCCGAGCAGATCCTGGAAAACCGACGACGCCGGTCCTGCAATGTAGGGGAGTAGTCCTGGAACAAACGTACTGTGGCCCCATCAAAAGCAAGCATGTTTCGTTTTTTCCTATAATGCCGCATCAGTTCAGCCTTATGCGCCGAATTCAACACTTTAAAGATAGTAACCCGCGCCCGGGTATGGCCATCGGACCGTCGCCCCAGGCGGTGAGCCCGTTCCAATCTAAGGGGCCCCATCTCAGCAGGGAGCGGCAGCTCAGACTGCAGCCAGGACTCCAGAGTGGCAATTAAACTGGCATCTGAGACCGTCTCAGGCAGTCCAATGAGACGCAAATTATCCCGTCTGGAGCGGTTTTCTAAATCTTCCAGCTTGTCTTCGTGCCGCCGAATCAAATCTTTCAAGGAGGAGAGTTCCACTGCCGAGGCATCGTGAGCGTCCTCCACGTGGGCTACTCAATGCTCCAGTTCCCCGGTGCGTCTGGTGGTCTCAGTGATTGCGGATTCCAAGGAGGCCAACTGAGAGGAGAGTTGATCGAATCGGGCATCCAACGCCCGCACCACGGAAGCCGACAAGGCTTCGATATGGGCCGCCGAAAGTGGGAGCGCGGAACCCGACTCAGCCACCGCCGCCATCTTGGTGTTGGCACGCGAGGCTCTTACCTCCCGATCTTTGGTAGCGCGGCTAGATTTCCCGCTCATGGTAGTAGGGCTGCCCGACTGAAGGAAGCGATCCATACACCGCAAAAGCACAAGTCACAGCCAAAAATGTGGAAAATCAGCAGTAAACGGGTGCAGGGGGATCTAGGGCCCCGGAGCTCGAGCAGAACACGTCTTGCCTGGCTCAGCACATCACGTGACTCTAAGCAGCGCAGCATTATAAAGTGCTCATGCTTTCTTTAAAATAGCTCCTGGAAGCCAAGAAACACAAATCCTCCCTTCGACTCGAGTTTCCCAATATACGTGCTTCCTCAGGAAAGGATTATCTCTTCCCGAGAGTGTGGGCTTTGCTCTGGTCTCGGGAGGAGATATTAGTCACAAGGTTGCTTTATTATAACATATGGTGGTATAAGACATAAATGGTGCTATGATGGTCTGATGGCAGCCTGTGTTTCGTGGGTCTGACCACTATTTAAAAGAATATTTTAATGAACATTATAAAATTCACAACATTGTGACATATATGTAGTTATTTAGTATATTATCACAATTATAGAATATTTTTGTTCCCTAGTAGTAGAAATACCCCCCCCCCAAAAAAAAAAACCCCATAGAATATAATGGACATGTTAGCGCAGGGGTGTCCAACCTGCGGCCCGTGAAGTATTTTGTGCGGCCCCGGTTGAGGGCGACGCAGTGTTTTCCTCTGCTGCCCCTGGGTGTTTACGGTCTTGCTGGCTCCCTCCTCTGACTTGCTGCAGCATTTGCACATTTGTGCGGCCCCAGAAACATTTTTTGGGGCCAATGCGGCCCAGGGAAGCCAAAAGGTTGGACACCCCTGTGTTAGTGTTTAGCGCGCCTTAGCTATGACTCAACACTGACAGTGTTTTGGCAAAAGAAGTCCAATCAATCAATCCCCTTACAAAGTAGAAAACTGGAGCTACGGTTGAAAACTAAGGGCTCCTTTTACAAAGGCCCTCTAACCGCTACTGCCTCCTTTTCAGCAGGCGGTAGATTTTTGGCTAGCGTGCGCTAATCCGGTGCGTGCATTAAAAACGCTAGCGCACCTTTGTAAAAGGAGCCCTAAGCTTCTTCAGAGCAAACAAAGAAGCTCCGAGTTCCAGTTTTGTACTTTGTAAGGGGACTGATTGATTGGACTCCTGATGAAGGCTTTTGCCGAAACACTGTCGGTCTTCATTTTTCTAACAGAGGCAGATTTAAAAGATTGGAATTTGCTTTTAGGCTAAGTCCTTGCATTGGGTTCCCTGAAGCGGTTCATAGTCAGTCGTGCACAAGACACCAGCGCGCCGACAATGGAGGGCAGACAATTCAGCGCAAGACACAAGCCGCCACAGGAAAACTTAGTTGTAAAGAGCTCCAATGGGAGTGTGTGGGGGGGAACCCCCACTTTACTGCATAGTGTTCTCGCTGCTGTTAGGGGGGGTGTTTGGGGGGTTGGAATCCTCCATTATAGAGAAAACGGAACTTTTTCTGATTTTTTTCGGAAAAAGTTCCGTTTTCTCTATAATGTGGGGGGTTGCACCCTCCCCAACCCCCCCAACGGCAGTGTGAACAGTATGCAGTAAAGTGGGGGGTTCCCCCACACACACCTCCGTCGGAGCTCTTTAAAACTAAGTTTTCCTGTGGCACGCTTGTGTCTTGCGCCAAATTGTCAGCGCTCGATTGTCGGCTGGTGTCTGGCGTGCGATTGTCCCGTCACCCCTGAAGCAGATGTTGAAACATGGTCCATGTCGGAACCCTGATATTGCTATGTAAAGTAAAAAGAACTCTTTGATATATTTCTTCAAATTATTTATGTATTGGCGATGATATTTTGAGCCTAAAGTTGAGATGAGTAACACTTTTGCTGTCTCTGGGTCTCTGAGCACACTTATAAATATTTTTGTATTCCATATATTAATTTCTTTTGATATACTAACTCTCCCCACTTATACAACAATGTTGTGTTTGAAAGCATCCACTAAGACGAAAGAAAAAGCCTCAGATCATGGGTGAACCACTGTATGCTTGGTTCTACCCACTAGACTTCATTGGCATAAAAAACAAAATAACTGAAATATGGGTTTGGTCAAGTTCCTGGAGGAAAAGTCCATAGGCTGTTATTGAGAAAGACAAGGGGGAAGCCATTGCTTGCCCTGTATTGGTAGCATGGAATGCTGCTACTCCTTGGATATAGGACAATGAAGCCACTGATGATGATGGCTCTGAGACACTGTGGAATGAGGCATTACGACATCACAATCTCAGCTCTGGAATGTTGCTCTCATTGGGGTTCCGGAATCTTGCTATTCTTTGAGAACCTGAAATGTTGCTACTTTTTGGGTTTTGGCCAGGTACTAGGGACCTGGATTGGCCACCATGAGAACAGGCTACCGGGCTTGATGGACCATTGGACTGACCCAGTATGGCTATTCTTATGTTCTTATGTGAGCAAAGAATATGACAATTAAGCCACTGTAACATCACTGATGAGGTTGGCTCTAAGGCACTGTGGAATGAGACATTATGACATCACAATCTCAGCTCTGGAATGTTGCTCTCATTGGGGTTCCGGAATCTTGCTATTCTTTGAGAACCTGGAATGTTGCTACTTTTTGGGTTTTGGCCAGGTACTAGGGACCTGGATTGGCCACCGTGAGAACAGGCTACCGGGCTTGATGGACCATTGGACTGACCCAGTATGGCTATTCTTATGTTCTTATGTGAGCAAAGAATATGACAATTAAGCCACTGTAACATCACTGATGAGGTTGGCTCTAAGGCACTGTGGAATGAGACATTATGACATCACAATCTCAGCTCTGGAATGTTGCTCTCATTGGGGTTCCGGAATCTTGCTATTCTTTGAGAACCTGGAATGTTGCTACTTTTTGGGTTTTGGCCAGGTACTAGGGACCTGGATTGGCCACCGTGAGAACAGGCTACCGGGCTTGATGGACCATTGGACTGACCCAGTATGGCTATTCTTATGTTCTTATGTGAGCAAAGAATATGACAATTAAGCCACTGTAACATCACTGATGAGGTTGGCTCTAAGGCACTGTGGAATGAGACATTATGACATCACAATCTCAGCTCTGGAATGTTGCTCTCATTGGGGTTCCGGAATCTTGCTATTCTTTGAGAACCTGGAATGTTGCTACTTTTTGGGTTTTGGCCAGGTACTAGGGACCTGGATTGGCCACCATGAGAACAGGCTACCGGGCTTGATGGACCATTGGACTGACCCAGTATGGCTATTCTTATGTTCTTATGTGAGCAAAGAATATGACAATTAAGCCACTGTAACATCACTGATGAGGTTGGCTCTGAGGCATTATGACATCACAATCTCAGCTCTGGAATGTTGCTCTCATTGGGGTTCCGGAATCTTGCTATTCTTTGAGAACCTGGAATGTTGCTACTTTTTGGGTTTTGGCCAGGTATTAGGGACCTGGATTGGCCACCGTGAGAACAGGCTACCGGGCTTGATGGACCATTGGACTGACCCAGTAAGGCTATTCTTATGTTCTTCCATTTCCACCTACGGTAACGTTTTGTGGATCTTGCATCACTTCTTCAGGGCTGTTGGACCTCTATTTTTATATTCGCAGTTCTTTGGGTTTCACCATCACTAGTCAGATGATTGGAACACAGAACTGTCCAACAGCCCTAAAGAAGTGGTGGGGTATTCACAAAACGTTAGTGGGAATGGGAGTGACGCCTTCAGATACAACATTGTTGTATGATATCTCTGCAGCCGGTGATTAACCCTTTCAGGACCATAAGGATCGTAGGCCAATTTTTGTGGTTTTGACGACATTTTTATGGTAAAAAGGGCTTGCAGATGCCAAAAAATTGATTTTTTTGTGAAATATCATTATTTTTATTTAAAAAATCAAACTTCTGGCTTATGGACAGTGTGGCAAGTGAATCTTCTCGTCAATCTGTAAACGACGCTAATGAATGAATGTCGGAACCAGTTTGTTTACATAAAGGCAGTATCATATGGAATCCGTACATATCAAATTTAGAACTGTAGACTATCCCAATCAAAATTTATAGGATTTTAAAGTTATGGGACAAATATGTCCCTTGGTCCTGAAAGGGTTAAAAAAAAGCCTAACATGGCTTCATAAAAGTGAGGGGTACATTTTTGCCTTTTTTTTTTTCCGCAGTATGGAGTTGATTCTGCAGAAATTTGGTATTATGATCTGGATTGTTTCTGACAAATGTACCAATTTTCAGAAAAAAAAAAAATGCAGTTTCAACAAAATAACAAAAATGAAGGTCATGACAAAATACGGAAAGGAAATAAGATCCATACGAATAGCATCATAATACACAAAACATATATTCAGTAAAGGCTCCTTTTACAAAGTCATGGAAGCGATGCTGCCGCAGTATATGCACCGAAGCCCATTCAGTTTCTATGGGCTTCGGTGCATTTAATGTGGCAGCATCGCTGCTGCAGCTTTGTAAAAGGGGCCCTAAAAGGAGCAAGGTTCAGTTTGCCATACTCACCATTAGAAGCCTATCTCCCACTTGCAACCGTCCATCCTTTTGAGCTGCTCCTCCGTCAATAATTTTGGTAACATAAATGCTGTTATCTCCAAGAATATGCTGATTCCCTATCCCACCTGCGATACTAAATCCCAAACCTAAAAAGAGAAATAGGCAAAGTTCTTATCTACCTTTTCCCAAAAAGGACTGGAGAAAAAAAACCAAGAACGAAAAGGATAAAGGTAGAAGGTGAGACAGAGAGAAATGAAAGAGGGTACAATATCCTTGAATGCAGAATAAAGCTTTGTAGTTACTGTGTTAGTTAGTTGAGTACAGAGAGAGAGAGCTCAATAGAAATGTTACTTGTGTTACCATTTTTTTTTTTTGGGGGGGGAATTAACAATGTTTTCTGATTAGATTCCAAAAGCTACATGCCTACATCAGATCAAAGCAACCCCAGAAAAAGCCAATAGGAGAGGAAACAAATGAAGACTGAGACACATCATATAGTTTGTAGAAACGTACACTTCTTATTCAGAATGCAAATATGACATCCTATTGCCTAATTAACCCCCTCCCCTTTTACTAAACCGAGATAGCAGTATTAGCGCAGGGAGCCGTGCGGAATGCTCCGCGCTGCTCCCGATGCTCACAGAGTTCCTATGAGCGTCAGACGCAGGGTGGAGCATTCAGCGCGGTTCCCTGTGCTAATGACCGCTATCGCGGTTTAGTGAAAGGGGGTGTAAAGTAGTAGCAAGGATCTAAATTCTCGGTGGGAGAGTTGTGATACTTAAAAAAAATTAAACAAACTGTGTATAGGAAGATTATGCGGCCCTTTAACTAAAGTGTGGTACAGTTTTGCAGTCTCTGTATGGTGGTTCGCAATCCATAGCATGGGAAGTACAAAGCCCAGTGTGTTAATTGTAGGGGGTGTGGCCAACATCTAACTTGCATTTAGCGTACCTCCCTCACAGGCATTGTGTTACATGTAGTGGCAGAAAGTGCGGACATCTACGTTATCTGCCATTGCACGTAACGCCAAGATCCTCCACTTCACCCTTCAATAGCCAATCCCCAGCCCTACATCTCTAGGTGCTTCAGTCTCCTCCCTTCCCTTCCAGCAACCAAACCTCCTGTTGGCGCTAGGGGATAGAGGCCCCATTTTAAAGGTAGAGGAGGGACGCTGCCACCATCTGGCATCACCCCTGCCATCATCTGCCATCATCACCCCATCCACCATAACCCCTGCCACCATCACCATCTGCCATCACCCCATCATCTGCCATCATCATCCACCATCACCATCTGCCACCATCACCCCTGCCACCATCTGGCATGCCACCCCTTCCACCATAACCCCTGCCACCATCACCATCTGCCATCACCCCTACCATCATCTGGCATGCCACCATCACCCCTGCCACCATCTGGCATGCCACCCCTTCCACCATAACCCCTGCCACCATCACCATCTGCCATCACCCCTACCATCATCTGGCATGTCACCATCACCCCTGCCACCATCTGGCATGCCACCCCTGCCACCATAACACCTGCCACCATCACCATCTGCCACCATAACCCCTGCCACCATCTGGTATGCCACCCCTGCCACCATCACCCCTGCCACCATCTGGCATGCCACTCCTGCCACCATCTGGCATCACCCCTGAGAGAGCCCCATGGAGGGCAATTAGGGGAAGGGATTGGGGTGGGGTTTGACTGCAGGGGCCAGGCAATGGACTTTAGGGGGCAGGGTTTGGCTGCTAGTTCGGGGTGGCCAGGGGCAGCTAGTGATTTTATGGGGATCAGACATGGAGAGGGTATTTATACACAGCGGGGTATGTTGGGAAGGCCCATTACTACAAGATTACTCTTTTTCCTCTCTTTCTCCTCCTTGGCCTCTTCCCAGCTTAAGTGTGTGCATGTTCGCTGTCAGGAAAGACCATTTATCACTCCGCCCGATCCCACCCATTGCCACGTTAAGCAGCTAACATGGCATTTTTTACCATATGGCCTGTCTTAATACATGCTAAATGTTAGCATGGGTCCATAGTACACTCCCAATTCCCTAGTCACTGTCAATCTCATCCCACCCTCGGACCTCAACGTTCTTCCTGGTCGATATATTTCCAGTAACGTTTGAAAATACACTAGGGCCATCTGATATAAAACTTATATTGCACTCTCTGCTGTACTGGAAGCCAGTGTAATATGGGTTATTCTAGAGACCCCAGTAATCAGCTTCGCAGCTGAATTCAACAGCAACAGCTTATATTTTGTCTACTCAAAAAGCATTTTTAACCATGCGCAATCTACGAAAAATAAGAAAATTCTTCGACAAAGAGCAATACAGGCTCATACTCCAATCCCTAGTCCTAAGTCAAGTGGACTACTGCAATATCCTCTACCTACCATGCCCCACAAACTTAATAAAACAATTACAGACTGTACAAAACACAGCTCTCAAACTGATCTATTCACTTGGAAAATTTGACCACATCACCAATGCCTACCTAGATTCACACTGGCTACCTATACAAGCTCGAATTCAATTCAAATTATACTGTCTATTATTCAAAGTAATAAATGGTACTGTACCCACCCACCTAAACAATCGCCTAAATCGGAACCTCATAACCAGACAAAGGAGAACTCATTCCCCATTTTCCTACCCCCATTCAAAGGAACTCAGCACAAGAAGATATATGACTACCTACTAGCAACGCAAGCAGCGAAACTAGACCCCTTCATCTCCAACCTGCTGACAGCAACAAGCGACTTCAAATCATTTCGAAAAGAAATCAAAACCCTGCTATTCAAAAAATTTATCCAGATATCTTAACTCCCTCCTTGTCCTTCCCCCTCACCTGTAAACCCCACCCCCTCAATTCCCCTCCTCTCCTGTAATTTCCCCTCTAAGACTCAACTATGTAACCAGCCCCTAAACTGTAATTTCCCTGTAAACGTCCAGTCTTTCTTCTGATGTTATCTTCAATTTTCTACCTATCTTGTAATTTCTCCCTAAGACTCAATTATGTAACCAGCTCCCTAAATTGTAATTTTTCCTGGAAATGTCCAGTTATCTTCAGATGTAATCCGCCTTGAACTGCAAGGTACAGGCGGAATAGAAGTCAGTAATGTAATGAGATATAGGGAGTTGCAATAATCTAATCTTGACAATATTAACCCTTTCACCACTGATCTGAAATCAAAGATTTCAGCCTGTGCAAAATATATAGCTGAGCATATCCCCCTTTAATGGTCTTCAAAATTTGTTTTCCCATTGTCAGAGAAGACTCCAAGCAAACCCTCAGAACCACCATCTCTTTCTTCACATGTAGATAAGATGAGGTGCTAATGAAATAGTAGTCCCGATACTTGGCTTGCAAAACCTTACTCATGGGATGCTGTGGTGTTTGATCTTTTGGTGCAAATGACTATAATTTCAGCTGAAAATTTATTAAATATTTGCAGCTATTGTGGATGACATGTTTCATCTAGACACAAAGACAGATTTATACACTGAGCAGTATTTCAAACAAGTGCAAGTGAGGTATGCAGTAAACTCATAGTGGAAAGGATTGGAGGGTTCTCACAGAAGATGAAGCTTTCAAAATATGTAATCAATACTTTTTTCATCTTAACCAATAACATAAATCGCCAAGTTAACCAGTTCCAGGAAGGAGACTTTAGGCCAGTCCTGGATTTCTTAACAATGCTATCATGGTGCATTATGGGACCTGCAGCACTGATTTCAATGGGTAGAATCAAGTATTACAAAGACCACATTGCTTTGGGATGCAAGCTCAAAAACAGGACAGGCCAAAAAGTCTTTTACCTGCAACTGAGTTCCTTGACAGCTCTGATACTGCGGATGGGCAAACTAGATGGACCATGTGGCCTTTATCTGCCATCATGTTTCTAGAACCATAAAGCTCTGTGACCTCACAATGCAGGTGTAAAGAGCCTTAGCCAATCGGGAGGATATAGTGGATGCTGCGGATGGACAGACTGGATGGGCCATTTGGGCTTTATCTGCCATCATGTTTCTATAAAAGTCCATCCATCCAACTGCACGCAACTTCATTCTCTTCATTTCAGCCACATTTTAAAAAGTATAAATATTCGCAGGCAGAGATCACCTCATTGAACTTAGCAACCAGAACTACGAGGGGCCACTGAAAAGTTCTCAGCCCAATCAACAAAGTTGGAGCAGTTTCCATCAAGGGCTATATACACTTAACCCACTGATTATTTATGTGGAAATAAGGTGATTATTTTTTGAATTGTTATATAGAAACAAAGAAACATGATGGTAGATAAAGGCCAAACTTCCCATCTGCAGCATCCACTATCTCCTCCTCTCCCTATTGGCTAAGGCTCTTAACATTTGCATCTCCTCTTCTTATAGGCTATGGCTCTTTACACCTGCATTGTGATGTCATAGAACTTTATGGTTATAGAAACATAGAACCATGATGGCAGATAAAGGCCAAATGGCCCATCCAGTCTTTCCATCCGCAGCATCCACTATCTCTTCCTCTCCCTATTGGTTAAGGCCCTTAACATTTGCATCTCCTCTTCCTATAGGCTAAGGCTCTTTACACCTGCATTGTGATGTCATAGAACTTTATGGTTAGAGAAACATGATGGCAGATAAAAGGGCCCCTTAGATTGTGAACTCTTAAGGCGCAGAAAATACCTACTGTACTTGAATGTATACCTGGTTGATATATTTTATAGGCTTGCAGGTTGTGTATAAGAAATGTTTTTAAAAAATCTTTTGTAGCCCAAGACACTTTTTTTCTGGGCCAGTATAAGAACTAGCTAAAGATGTTTTTAGACATAGGATTTTGATACTATATAAATCCATTCTTATGACGTGGCCAATCCAGCTATAATACAATTACATACTACCCATGGTCTTCACAGTACCGTGAAATAATAGCATCTTTCCCACAGGGGAGCCAGGCGAAGTGTCACTCTGTCGACACCACAAAAGCCACAACTCTGCTGTTTACATGATGTGGAAGATCCTTTATGGAGCCTGAGCACAGCAGAGAGCCAATTTTACTCGCAAGACCTTTACAAAATGACACGACTTCTGAATTCAGAGCAGAATCTATTCTTTGACATAGGGATCATTGTACTTGTTGATTTGATAGAATGTGAAGCGAAAGCACAATAGGAAATGTTTGCAGCCTTATGTTGCAATGATCCCTACAGGGAAAACACGTCTCTGACTGAGCAGTAAGCAGATAGCTCTGGTGAAAGAATAACTAGAGGCCAACTGGCTAACAATATCCTGTGGACTTAAGGCTCATGCGATGCGCTAAAACAGCATGTCACTTGGCTAGCGTTCATTTTTATTGGAACGTCAGCAATTTGCTACCCTATGCTTTAAACTCCAGCTCTTCAAAAGAAGTGAAAGAGAAATCTAATGATTCCTTTTTATAGCAATCATAAAAATAAAGCACCCGATATTCAAAGCCATTTAAATGGCCAGGAGGGGCTCCTGGCCTCTTAAATGGATTGTCCAGGGCTATATGGGGATTAGGTCCTGATTTTGGAAGCAGGGCCAGAAGATAGGCCTAACTTAATTGGTAATTGACCACATCATTTAAAGGCAATTAAAATCATATTTAAAAAAAGGATAGGCGCCCGCCTAATCTATGGAGGCGTCTACCAGTTTCTAAGGTGAACAGAGGTGTGGATAACGCCAGAAATGACCTTAGGCCCTGGCAGAAACTTCCGTAGATGTGATTCATGTCAAACATGGGCGCTGGAAATATGAGCCTTCAAAACCCGGCCTACATTTCTGGTACCTATGTTTGATCTGGCCGCAATTCTGCAACTGGCGCTGGTACTTGATTGACATGTGACTGGTGCCGGGTTTAGAGGCACTGGCTGATACTGGCACTCGTTGCAAAATCTGGCCCTTAGTGCCATTGAATATCCCTGCCAACCTGCCATCCTCTAACTCAGCGGTCTCCAACTCAAACCCTTTGCAGGGCCACATTTTGGATTTGTAGGTACTTGAAGGGCCTCAGAAAAAAAAGAATTAATGGCTTATTAAAGAGTTTGAGACCACTGAGTTAAGGGGAACGGTTAATCTGCTGGCTGGGTTGGAGGGCAGAGGGGAGAACAGGACAATCAAGCCATTGTGACATCACTGATGAGGTTGGCTCTTATTGGTGGAATGAGGCATTATGACATCACAAGCACAGCTCTGCTTCCCAAAGACAAACAGGATGTCATGGTTACAGTTAAGCCAGTGGTCTCAAACTCAAACCTTTTGCAGGGCCACATTTTTGAATTTGTAGGTACTTGGAGGGCCTCAGAAAAAATAGTTATAATGTCTTATTAAAAAAATGACAATTTTGCATGAGGTAAAACTCGTTATAGTTTATAAATCTTTCCTTTTGGCTAAGTCTTAATAATAATATTGTCATTTATAGCTAAAGAAACATATGATGAAAAAACTGTTTTATTTTACTTTTGTGATTATGATAAACATACCGAGGGCCTCAAAATAGTACCTGGCGGGTTGCATGTGGCCCCCGGGCCATGAGTTTGAGACCACTGCTCTAACTGGATAGCTTAGGGGCAGAGAGGGGGAGGGGCATGGCAGAGCACAAACTTAATCTGATTACGGCAATTTTCAGCCCCCTAATGGACTATGTAACCACATAAAAATAAGACAGGAAAAAGGCTGTCCTAACTTTGTGTGGTGAAGTTATCCAGGCACCAATCTGAATATCGTCCAGCTTCTGGTTAATTTCTAGACCCAGATATTGAATGCCAGAAGCTGTCTGTGGCTTGGCACTGATCCGAGGTCAGTTCAGCCCCTGGCTATAGGCGGCTCAGATGCTGTTTACCTTTATGGGCTGAAAGTATACAATTTAACTTTTCACTTAGTGTAGTCACATGTTTAAGCTACAATAAGAACATAAGCATCGCCTCTGCTGAGTCAGACCACAGGTCCATCGTGCCCAGCAGTCAGCTCCCGCGGCGACCCCCTAGGTCAATGACCTGTACTCTAAAGCATTTGTACTGTACAGTACCCTCTAATTATACTCTTCAATCCCCTTTTCCTTCAGGAACTTGTCCAACCCCTTTTTGAAACCCAAAGTCGTACTCTGCTCTACCACCTCCTCCGGAAGTGCATTCCAGGTGTCCACCACCCTCTGAGTGAAGAAGAACTTCCTGGCATTTGTTCTGAATCTGTCTCCCTTCAATTTTTCCGAATGCCCTCTAGTTTTTGTTTCCCCCGCCAGTCTGAAGAATCTGCCCCTCTCCACCTTCTCTATACCCTTCATGATCTTGTAAGTTTCTATCATATCCCCTCTAAGCCTCCGCTTCTCCAGGGAAAAGAGCCCTAGCCTGTCCAGTCTCTCAGCATATTATCAAGTGCACCTGGTTGGGCAGCTATGTATGGTGGTCCAAGTGCCAGAAATTAGTGTGTTGGACTTCTGTAATATCCTCTTGCACAATGGACTGCCTACGACTGCCCTAAGATGGCTTCAGGTTCTTCGAAATGTTAGAATCCATGCCTGAATTAGACCAATATTTCAAGTTGTTGTGATAAGGTATAGCAAATAAACTTTAAACCACAAGAGCCTCTGGTAGATATCCTACAAAAAACGGGATCGTTGGATAGGATGGAGTGAGGTTGGACGGCAACTTCAGCAGTTGGAACCTAGGCCATTCCCAAGTGGGCTTTAGTCTAAGACGCAGCTTGTTTTGAAATGAAGCAGAGTGCTTTTGTTATGGAAGACTGGCTCCTGAAGAAACTCCGTTGAACCTTCAGTCTTCATTTCAAGCTAAGAACTTGTTCAATACAACTATAAAAGGTGTAAGGTCAAAAGCGCGCCGGGACAAAGGTGCGCCCAGACAATTGAGCGCAGTGCGGAGGCGCGCGCCGTTCTAAATTACTGTTTTTAGGGCTCCGACGGGGGGGCATGGGGGAGAACCTCCCCACTTTACTTAATAGACATCGCGCCGCGTTGTGGGGGCGTTGTGGGGTTGTAACCCCCCAAATTTACTGAAAACTTCACTTTTTCTCTGTTTTTAGGGAAAAAAGTTAAGTTTACAGTAAAATGTGGAGGGTTACAACCCCCCAAACCCCCCATAACGCCGGCGCGATGTCTATTAAGTAAAGGGGGGGGGTTTCCCCCCCACGCCGCCCCCCGTCGGAGCCCTAAAAACAGTAATGTGTGGCATAGATATATAATTTGAAATATAAGTTGAATTAGTAAGCAAACCGGGTTTGTTTTTTTTAAAAGACTAATGATAGCTCACCTGCACTAGCTCATTCTAATGTGCAATAACCGTGAGCACTTGAAGTCTTTTTCCCAGCCGTTATAGAATTTTCTTAAGATACTTCAATGAGTGAATACATTTTGTAAGTAAATACTTACATGGCGTAAATGCGCATGAGGCGAGTCTTTTTCAAATGAGGGAGTATAGCATGAAGGTGAAAGGGAATAGATTCAGAAGTAACCACAGAAAATAAATTTTCACAGAAAGGTTGGTAAATGCTTAGAACAGCCTCGCAGTGGAGGTGGTGGAGACTAGAGAATGACACAGGGGCAATTTTGTCCCCGCTCCTGCAGGAACTCAATTTCCCCCATCCCTGTGAATTTTATTGCTATCCCTGTCCTTTCCCCATTCCTGTAAGCTCTGCCTTAACTACACAAGCCTCGAACACTTCTGATTTTAAAGTGTTTGAGGCTTGTGCAGATGAAGACAGAGCTTAGGTATTGGTGGAATAAGGCATTATGACATCACAATCTGAGCTCTAGAATGTTGCTACTTAGGATATTACAGTGTTTGAGGCTTGTGCAAATGAGGAAGGAGCTTAGGCATTGGTGGAATGAGGCATTATGACATCACAATCTGAGATTTAGAATGTTGCTACCTATGATTTGAAAGTGTTTGAGGCTTGTGCAGATGAGGACAGAGCTTAGGCATTGGTGGAATGAGGCATTATGACATCACAATCTGAGCTCTAGAATGTTTCTACTTGTGATTTTAAAGTGTTTGAGGCTTGTGCAGATGAAGACGGAGCTTAGGCATTGGTGGAATGAGGCATTATGACAACACAATCTGAGCTCTAAAATGTTGCTACTTATGATTTTAAAGTGTTTGAAGCTTGTACAGATGAGGACAGAGCTTGCCGGAATGGGACAGGGACAGGAACAGAACTCGACGGGATGGGAAAATGAGTTCCCACGGGAACGGGGAAAAATTTGTCCCCGTGTCATTCTCTAGTAGAGATGAATTGTATATCTGAATTCAAGAAAGCATGGTTAGGCAGGCTAGATAGAACATCTGGCCTCTATCTGCTTTCATTTTTCTCTCTTTCTAAGTTTCAGTTAGAATTGTTCTTATTCAGCCATTCTTGAAAACATTTATATATGTTCGTAGATGAAGCATTGTACTATTGCACTTTTATGATCTTTATGATACATTAGAGAAGCAACTTTCATATTTGTCATTAGCAATAAAAGTGACTCAGACCCTGCTGGATAAGCTGATTTTCTGAAAAGAATAACCACCCTATATATACAGCAATTATAACATACTTATTAGAGTGGTAATTTCTCAGTCACCTGCTGAATGCACAAAAGAGCTCATAAGATGCTACTAATATCTTTTTACAGATGACTTGCCCTGCACTTATGGCTTACATTGCATAATACCAGTGCAATAACCGTAAATGTTATCTTTTCTTTTGGCAGGCCTCTATCTCACATCAGGCTCTCCATTCCCTGCATTAGGGGAAAGTAATGTAACCATTCCGGCTTTCCTTAGTCAGGCCAGTAACTAAGGTTCCTCTCGAGAACAATAGCTCATCGTCATAGGGTTATTTCAAATAATTGAATGGGTATTCAGGAAATGCAGTTGTAGAAAGCTAGAGTTCTCCCATGCAGAACAGTAATCTTCAATAGATAATAATGTACTTACAGCCTTGCACTTTATAATTACCTAGTCATCATCTTGTATGCCACAATATACTTTCACTACAAATCACTTGAATGCAGAAACACAGAAAATGTGGGCACGTCTGCCCCCGTTACTCATCTCTACAATCCCTTCCTCCTTCTTCTGTGCTAACCCCAGGCTTTCTCGAATTCAGGTACTATTTTCAATCCAGAAAAATCAACAAGCCAGAGAATGGCCACCCGGATGGGCTCGGGACTCAAGGATCTCCCGTACGAGAAACGGCTAGATAAATTACAGCTATACTCGCTTGAGGAACGCAAAGAGAGGGGAGACATGATTGAGACGTTCAAGTACCTCACGGGCCGCATCAGGGTGGAGGAAGATATCTTCTTCTTCAAGGGTCCCACGGCAACAAGAGGGCATCCGTGGAAACTCAGGGGCGGAAAGCTGCACGGTGACACCAGGAAATTCTTTTTTACTGAAAGGGTGGTTGATCGCTAGAATAGCCTTCCACTTCAGGTGATTGAGGCCAGCAGCGTGCCTGATTTTAAGGCCAAATGGGATCGTCACGTGGGCTCTATTCACAGAGGAAGGTAGGGTGGGCAGACTAGATGGGCCATGGCCCTTATCTGCCGTCTATTTCTATGTTTCTATGTTTCTAAGCTGCGGAGAAGCACAATGTTCTCGACTTTCCTTTATTTTTCAAATATCTTCGACCAATAGTAGAAAGAATCCACGTCAAACGTAGAAAGGCTAATGGATCCGACATGGGCCGTGTTTCGGCTGGCAAGCCTTTCTTAAGGGTCCGGTCGTAGAGGATGTGTTGATATGGAAGCTGCTCAGTGCCGAGAAGCAGCGCCAAATCGTGCCGCTCAGCTGAAGAAGCTGGATCCGCGCAGCTGGTTAGCAGCAGGGCAGGAGGTCGGCAGAGGGATCGGCAGAGGACCCGCTGCACCTCCACCAGAGACTGGCAGAGGTATGATAGAGCAGGGAGGAGGAGCCTGGCGGCGGCCTTCTGAGAAGGGGCGTTGGCCCGAATATAAACCAGGACCCCCATTTTTGGGTCAATTTTTTGGCCCCAAAATCCCGGTTTATATTCGAGTATATACGGTACTTTATTTCATATATTGCTTGTCTTACAGCACACTAAATGAAGCGGTTTACAATAAAAAAATTATTAAAAGAGTTTGAAAAGAACTCCAGCTTGTCCATAATTTTCAAGTAAAAGCCCCCCCCCCCTCCAAAGATCATCCCAAAAGTAAATGGCACAGTGTGTGGTGCAGTGGTTACAGCTTCAGCCTCAGCACCCTGAGGTTGTGGGTTCAAATCCCTCACTATTCCTTGTAACCCTGGGCAGGATTCTCAAGAGTTTAACGCCGTCACTAAACTGTTTTCTGGCGGTTTAGCCTGTACGCAGTTTAGCGGCGGATTATTTACGTCTTTAGCGAGGTTTCTAGCAGTCTCCGACACTGACATGCAAACGGGCTTTCAACATTGAAATGTGCCCTCCGGTGGATTCTTAAAAAATGCCGAGCCATTTTCAAAAAGCAGTGTTGGTTTTTGGTGACAAAAAAAAATAATACTGGTACTGGGTACTGGTCAGTGTCAGAGACTGTTAAAAAGCCCTGTGCTGTGATGCGGCGGGAGAGATGCTCATTCTCTCCGCTGTATCACAACACCCCTTCCCTGCAGTGGTGTTGAACACCCCCCCTCCCTCGGAACAGTGGTAATACCCCCACCCCCCCTGCATCAGGAGAGATGCCCATTCTCTCCTGCTGCCCTAAAATCCCAGCCACCCCGCTGCAAACCAACCACACCCCCCTGCAGCAATAGAGATGTCCATTCTCTCCTGCTGCACTAAAATTCCCGCCGCTGTGATCTGACCCAACCGCTCCCCTGCAGTGGGAGAGATGCCCACTCTGCCCTGCTTTTAAGTGACCCCCCTGTTTAATAATATTATTTATTTGATAATCAAAAGTTAAAGTTCCAGCAAATATGATGCCTAAATAACTAAAAGATGGAACAACTGGTCATTTTCTTTCCAATTAGACAAACAGATGTAGTGGGAAGCATTACACCATGATAAACTCAACAAACAACTGTCTTTTCTAGACTGAAACAAATACGATAATCTTTCAACCATCCTTGAACAATCATAAGGCAAGTTTGTAAATTAAGTAAATCAACCGAATTCCGAGTGCGCTACGTTAATGAAAGATCATTAGCATTTATTTTAAAGGGGAGGGGGGTGTGTGAAGAACTTTTGTGCATGAAAGAGGAGCAGGAGTCTCATTTGAAAGGAAGCTCCAGAATAACATAGAAGCACGATGGCAGATAAAGACCAAATGGCCCATCCAGTCTGCCCATCCGCAGTAACCATTATCTCTTCCTCTCTCTAAGAGCTCTCACATGCTTATCCCACGCCTTCTTGAATTCAGCCACAGTCTCTGTCTCCACCACCCCTTCTGGGAGACTGTTCCACGCATCTACCACCCTTTCTGTAAAAAAGTATTTCCTCAGATTACTCCGGAGCCTGTCACCTCTTAACTTCTACCTATTCCCTCGCATTGCAGTGCTTCCTTTCAAATGAAAGAGACTCGACTCATGCATATTTATATTATGTAGGTATTTAAACAACTCTATCATATCTCCCCTCTCCCGCCTTTTCTCCAAAATATACATATTGAAATCTTTAAGTCTGTCCCCATAAGCCTTATGACGAAGATCATGCACCATTTTAGTAGCCTTCCTCTGGACTGACTCCATCCTTTTTATATCTATGCGAAGGTTCGGCCTCCAGAATTGTACACAATATTCTAAATGAGGTCTCATCAGAGTCTTATACAGAGGCAACAATACCTCCTTTTTCCTACTGGCCATACCTCTCCGTATGCATCCTAGCATCCTTCTTATCAGCACTTTTGTTTAATGTCTATAGTCAACCTTTGTGTTTAGCGTTGGAGTCCCCTACATTCAAAAGTATGGACTACATAAGAATATAAGAACATAAGAATTGACATATTGGGACAGATCGAAGGTCCATCAAGCCCAGTATCCTGTTTCTAAAAGTGGCCAACCCAGGTCCCAAGTACCCAGCTAGATCCCAAGAAGCAAAACAGATTCTATGCTGCTTATCCTAGGAATAAGCAGTGGATTTCCCCAAGCCATCTCAATAATGGCCTGTGGACTTCTTTTTTTTAAGAAATTATCCAAACCTTTTTTAAACCCTGCTAAACTAAATGATTTCACCACATTCTTCGGCAACAAATTCCAGAGTTTAATTACCCATTGTGTGAAGAAATATATTCTCCGGTTTGTTTTAAATCTACTACTTAGTATCTTCATCGCATGTCCCCTAGTCCTAGTATTTTGGGGGAAAGAGTGAACAAGCGATTCACATCTACCCTTTCCACTCCACGCAATACTATTGTCAAGGGAAAGGGCAGGAAAGACTGGGGATTGCTCCTGCCCAATAAACTATAATCACCATGTAAAGGACGGTGGGTCACCAGAGTTTTGGGGGGGTCCTTTGGGAAGAAGGGGGGCTTTAGATCAGGCGATGGCCATTAGCAGGGAGGGGGTTTGAATAGGAGTTTGTGATTGAGCAGGGGGTTGGTGATCAAGGGGCTGTAGCTCTTGTGGAGGATTTCATTGGGGGGGGGGTATGGGTGCTACTCAAGGGGTAGCTTTGATTGAAGGGGTGTAGATACTACATGGTGGGATGAGGAGACAGTACAATGGCTCCTTTAAGACACCAAGGGGAAACACTAAAACCTTATCAAAATCTTTCTAACCTTCACGACATATTAAACTTTTACTCGAATTAGTTAAGATTATAATTGCTTGTGACTCTAACACAGTCAACTCTCCATTCCATTATTATACAAGCATGTCAGGCATTACCTTTTGGGCCTTTGAAAAGTTTGATTTCTACAACAGTCTCCAGGATGGGTCTTCTTCGGCGAACGTATAGCCGCACTATAGAACCAGCCTCTTTAAGCGCTTCTACTGCACTACCATGTGAGACTTCAGAAACATCTACTTCATTTACTCGCAGGATACAGTCATTGACCCTATAAAATAAGAAACATGTATTTTAGAGTATTTATAACTTCAGGGAAAAAAAATCAATGTATTTTAGCTTTATCTGTGCCAACACATTCACCCCTGAATTCTATAAATGGTGTTCTGAGTTGCGCGTGTGTATTTGAGCATTCACCCAATTTGCAAGTCAACTTAACTGAATAACAAGCCAATTACTGCTGATAATTAGCTTCATAACAAGGAATTATTAATCATAATTGGTTTTAATTTAGCATTATTTGTGTACATTTAGGCGCAGGATCCATGGCAAAATGGGGGCACAGTGGATTAGAGCAACAGCCTCAGCACCCTGAGATTATGGGTTCAAATCCCACGCTGCTCTTTGTGACCCTGAACTGTAGGGGTGCTTCCTTATTCACACCTGAAGGTTAGGCCTCTCTGACGTCATAAAGCCTGAACCATTGTCTGCAAGAAATCATTCCAGCCTGAACCATGCAAGAAGAGAAAGAAGAAAACATCTTTGCTGTTTATGATGCCTGATGCATTCTGGGTATGTACCAGAACTGTATTCTAGTCAAGGATATCCAGCTATGCCTACATGCTCATCCTGTGTGAATCTTGGGGGAGGCATTGCTCCTATGCTGTTCTTATCTAACGAAGGCGCCTCTGTTTCACAGCCTGTGCGAGACTCTATACAGAAAGGCTATTCATTCAGTTCTGTTTCTGGATTGGTCAGAGAGAGGTCATCTCATGAACCAAGTGGAATGTGCCTAATTATTAATTAGTCTTTCCTTGGATGTAAGGAAACTTGCATCTTATCATAGGTGTTCTTTGCACATCTTCTATAATAATTAAGACCTGAAAAGTTACCTCTTGTGATTCTCTGCCTGAGAGAGAGAAACCGGACTTTCTACAGATCTGGATTCTATCACATAAAGGAAACCTTTGCTGCCAACCTAATTTATAGCTTTTCCAGTGGCTGACGGACTCTTCCTAATCAGAAGAATTTCTATATCTGCTAAGCAGAGGAAAGACACCGATTCCTTCTCCCCGATTTTGCTGAGACCTGATCTATGTGGTAAGAATAAGGAATTCTATTGTCTTTTCAGATGGGTTAGAGAGAGAATTCTATTGTCTTTGGGACAAGGAAGTGAAGTACCTGTGGTGATAAGCTATATTTTAGTTGCTGCTAATCAGGAATTATTATTATAAGGAATTATTTAGAGTGTAAGAATTAGTTTTACTCATTTATCTAGCAAGTGTGGTGTGAGAACTATGTACTGAGTTTCATATATGTATTTGATATTTTGTGAACAATAATTAGTTATTGCTGCTGGCTTATGAACTATATTTTCTATTTTCATAATAAAAGTATTTCATAAAGCCTGGATGTCTATTCTTAGTATAAACTGGCAAAATAACGAACCTTGGGTAAGGAGATTATGGTTTTCCCTAGCATCTGACTAAGACAGGCACCTATTAGTTTATGTAACTGATTAGTCATCCATAAATCTTACTACAGGACAAGTCACTTAATCCTCCACTACCCCAGGTATATTAGACGGTGAGCCAACTGGGACAGATAAGGAAAAATGCTTGAGTACCTGAGGGGCATAATCAAAAAAAGTCTAAATTTCCTTTTGGCCTAAGGCCCTAAACGTTGAAAGTAGAAGCAGGGAAAATGTCCATTCTCAAAAAAAACGTCCAAAAGGAGTTTAGAAAAAAAAATAATGGCCTGCCTCTACGTTCAGTTGTTTAAATGCCCAGACCACCACTATGTCTACACTTAAGACATATAATAAACAAAAAAAAAGCCTAAGTCCCAAACGCCCAAAGCCGACCTTTTAGGCGAAGGAGGAGTCAGTCTTCGCCTAAAAGCTGGATACTATAACCGGTGTCTGTCAAAAACAACATCGGTTATAGAATTCCTCCCTCCCAGCAACGATCGCGGCAGAAGAAATGGCTCATCTCCCCTGCCACGATAGCGATATCATATAGCGCGCTAAATGCTAAGATGCCCATAGCAACATAATGGATGTCTTAGCATTTAGTGCATGCAAATCTTTAGTGTGTGCTAAATTGTTTAGCGCACCTTAATAGAAGGACCCCTGAGTCAGTTCTTGGGTTACACCCAGCTAGTTGGGTATTCAAGATCTCCACAATGAATATGTATGAGAGAGATCTGCATGCACAGCAACCTCATGCAGATTCATTGTGGATATCCTGAAAACCTGTCCGACTTGGTGTGTTGCAAGGAGTAGGCTGAGATTACAGCTCTAAGCCTTTAAAATAGCAAACAAAGCCAAGCTCCTCTATGTCTCTATTATTTTCACCATCATTCAATAAGGGACATTTTTACTACAGGGCATCAGGTGGGAAAATACCATAAAACACGTTAAAGCGTTTTACAGTAATTTTGCCTTTTCTGTGCATTAGCTTATGTTAATGAATTAAAAAAAAAAAAATACTATTTGGAAGGAGGTGTGCCATGGGCGGGAATGAGTTTGCCTGTGTTAACCAGCTAGTGCATTCTGATTGGTTAAGCACAGAACTAGGGATAGAGCGCTTTGTACCTCTTAAACAGGAGGTGGTAAGTCCTGCATTATTTTTTTCACGCTAATGGAAAAATTAGCATGGGACCAACAAAAAGATAAATAAATAAGACGCCCTATTTTAAAGGAGCCTGAATAATAGGCTAAGCCCCTCTTTTACAAAGGCGCGCTAAGCGTATTAGCGCGTGTTTAGTGCGCACTAAATCAACACATAGGCTAACATGCACGCGTTAGCGTTTAGCACGTAATAATATTTAGCGCATGCTAAAAAGCATAGCGCACATTAGTAAAAGAGAGGGTAAGTTTTGCATGAAAATGTGCTAAGCCCATTTTCTAACGCTTTGTGGTAAAAAGGTTCCTAAATCATTTATTCTGACTGGATCTATTTTTGTCTGCACAGCTTCTCCTTCGTTTGCAAATATTGATCCACTTTCTATGGTGAGTAACATTCATTAATAAATCTAATCAATTTAACTCCCATATTTGCTGCCCAAGAATGCTGGGCTCCGAATCCAGCTTCCTGAGAGATAATAACAGAAAGAAGCCAATAATCCAAGCTGTCTGCGTCACTGCAAACTCTGTGGGTAGATTTACCTGCAGGGTCTGCAGTGACAATGAATGCCAATCTGTGTGGGTGGTTCTCCTTTGATTACTGCCTACGTAAAAAAATAATTGCAGATATTTTTGCCTGTCTGCCATACCCTGTTTCCCCGATGGTAAGACACTGTCTTATTTTTTTTGGAAGGCCAAAATATGCTCTAGGGCTTATTTTCGGGGGGATGCCTTATTTACATTTTTTTCTAAAAAGGGGGGGCTGTCTTATTTGACGGCTGAAGAATCGGTCGGCCGAAAAATCGTACCGTGCATGGCCAGCTTTATCCATCATACCATATATTGTACCATTTAATGTCCCCAATGTTCTCCATCAGGGAAACACAGTAAAGAGATTATTCTGTAGTGCAGCATCAGAGGGGACTTGACAATGTGAAACCATTGTTTATATACCGTATGCATTTTAAACAGGCTTTATATGCAGTAAGTGGTATTGCTCACAGCAAAAGAAACCTGTCTGCGTGTCTCACTTTTGGATGTTCTGGCCGTGAACAAACTCCTGCAGTCTCCGTTAGGGAGGGATGAGGGAAGCTGCCTGTGTTTCCTGGCGCGGAGTCACGTGCGCGCGCTGCAGTCCTGTCACTTCCTCCTCTTCACTTCATGACGAGGCGCGGCACGCAGCCATGGAGGCAAATACGGTAGACGGAGGGACCCCACGGAATCACCCACCGTACCACCCGATTCGGGTAAGCGCAGGTATCGGTGGGTGGCTTATTTGCGGGGGGGTGCCTTATTTTACATTTTTTTCTAAAAAGGGGGGGCTGTCTTATTTGAGAAACAGGGTAGTTGTTCCAACAAACATAATGCTGACAGTTTTGAAAATCCAAGCCTACATATGTTGTTTCCTCTGCTGTCCTCCTTTGAAAATACCTCTAGACTGTGACGATATAGGCCCTTTTTTACTAAGCCGCGATAGAGGTTTCTGCCGCGGGCCCGGAGCACTAAATGCTCCAACACTCATAGGAATTCTATGAGCGTCGGAGGAGCATCAAAGCCATGGTAGAACTTCTTCCACGGCTTAGTAAAAGGGGTGTGTGTGGGGGGGGGGGGGATATTGAGGCGCATTGTTGATCAATATGCATAACTTTATCTGTATTGCAGACCAATAATTTAACAAAAAGCCTATTTCCACAAATATAACATTGTTTTGCATGCAGAAATGACTTTGAACATGGACCTCAAGGTGACTAATTTTACATGAAATTGCCTAAGTGATCAGAAATCCAGGACCAACACAAAATCTCCAGCCTGGAACCGGGTACCTTGACATTTCTGATGAAGTACACACATAAATTGTGAATGCCCACTCTCTCCCAGAATTGGCTGCCAAACACGTTTACTATGCTTTACCTTCCCATCTCCGTCATGAAAAATCCATTGATAAATTTAAGACTAATTTAAAAACGTTTTTATTTCAAGACGCATTCAATTGCTCCTGAATTTCTCTTCATAATTCCACCAACCGCTTTTATGAAGCGATCCCGTCCCTAATGTTTTATCCCCTCTCTATCCATTTCCTTTCTACCCCCCTTTTTTTTTTCTTTTTTCCCCCTTCTTATCTCTTATAATGTAACTTTACCCCACTCCTTCTCTTCAGTCGTCACTCTCAAGTCTGTCTTGTCGATGTCTTCAATGTTCAACTCCCCTCCTTTCAATAGTCTTTCCTTTTAAGTATTTTTTAACTCTATTTTAGTATTTTATTGTAAACCGGCTAGATACTCATTGATGGTCAGTATATTAAAAATCATAAACTTGAAACTTATGTGCACGTATACAGGGTAAGTAAAAAAAACAAACCCCAAAAAACCCCCAAAACGTAACTCCCTATAGTTTTTTGCAGTTTTCTCAACAACCGCTTTGAATTTCAAATGGGGAAAATGGGAAGCCTTTCCAAGGTATCTACCCATTCGAAAACATCTCACCTGAGCCTTCCATCCTCTGCTGCAGCTCCACCTGGTATAATCTTAGTAATAAATATACCGGGGTCATCTCCAACATGAGGATTATCTATTCCTCCAGCAATGCTGAACCCCAGACCAGAATTTCCCTGTAATAATATAAGCAAAAAAAAAAAAAGTATTATATTTAAATATTTATAACCCACAAATCTACAATTCTAAACAGGTAACAAAATCATTACATACAGAATAAAACATATAAAAACACAAAAGTACACATAGGGCTCCTTTTACTAAGCTGTGCTAGACGCTAATGCCTCCATTGAGCTGGCGTTAGTTTTTGGCACTTGGCGCGGGCAATGTAGCGTGCGCTACAAACGCTAGTGCACCTTAGTAAAAGGAGCCCACAGTCTCCAAAAGAAATCCTGTCCCCATAACATAAGACACAGACAATCATTAAGAAAACAAATTGCCTTAACGCTAACAACTCAACAAAAAACCTGAACTCAAGCAGCTAACAACTTACCGTACTTGACAAAATAACGTTCAAATAAAGGAGCTAATCTGTTACCACATCAATATATAACCAGAGAGGTCTTATTTTTTCCACACATTACAAAGTTTTTGAATCTTGATTCAAGTTCAATTTCGCTTTGATTTTAGGGACACTGGACTACTGTAACGGGTGCTAGAATATATGTCTGTCTGTCTGTCTTTCTTTCTTTCTTTCTGTCTCTCCCTGCCCTGTCTATTTCTTCCTTTCTTTCTGTCTCTCTCCCTGGTCCCCTTTATCAGTCTGTGTTTCTGTCTCTCTCCCTGCCCCTGTCTCTTTCTTCCTTTCTTTCTGTCTCTCTCCTTCCCGCTATCTAATCTCTCTCTTCCCCTCCCGCTGTCTGTCTTTCTTTCTGTCTGTCTCTCTCCCTGGCCCCCTTTGTCTGTCTGTCTTTCTGTCTCTCTCCCTTCCCGCTGTCTTTCGTTCTCGTGCGCTGCCTGCCTGTCTTTCTGTCTCTCTCTGTGGCCCCTGCATGCCTACCTTTCTTTGTCTTTCTCCGTGGCCCTCTTCTGTCTCCACCCCCAAAGCAAACCAAGATTGCTCCCTGCCCCCAGCACACCCCTCCCTCCAAAGCAAAGCAAGTTTGTTCCATGGCCCCCTTTCCCTCTCTCTCACCCCCACTTCCCTGTGCAGCAGCAGCATTTCCCTCCCATCTTTCCCTGTGCAGCAGCAGCATTCCCTCCCCCACCCCACTTCCATGTGCAACAGCATTCCCTCCCCTTCTATTTCCCTGTGCAGCAGCAGCACAGCATTTCCCTCCCCCACCCCACTTCCCTGTGCAGCAGCATCATTCCCTCCCCCTCCATTTCCCTGTGCAGCAGCAGCATTTCCATCCCCTCCCCCACCCCACTTCTCTATGCAGCAGCAATTTTTTTTGTTTCTGGCTAGCTCCCTTACCCTTGCCGATCCTCACCTGTGTCGCACAACACCCTCCTGCCATTCCTGTAACAAACCGCCACCGCCGTTGAAATGCCTGCACACGCCGGAAGCCTGAAAGACATTGGAAGCCAGGGCACGTGCGGCAAGTGGCTGCACATGCCCCAAATAGAATACGGCCATGGAACAGAAATCACGGCAGCAGGAATCTCACCGTTTTAACAGCGCATGTGCTGGTAAGGTTTTATTAGATAAGATTTGTCTTGCTCAGAGGTCATGTTGAAACAATTGCAGACAGTCCCAAAATATTGCTGTATGGCTGATTTTTTTTTCTCTATCCAGATTTTATTATATTTCAGATTGCTATGTGAGAACGTACTGGCTTCCAGTTCAACCATGGCTGATGTTCAAATTCTGTTGCATGCTCTATAAAATGTTGCATGGTTTAGCTCCTTCATATATGACCTCTAGATGTATGTGGCTGGGAAATAAGTGATCTGCCTTGCCCCCTACCAATTTCTTCCCCCACTGGATTCTCTCCCACTCTACCTTAGTCAGTAGCCCTCCCCTGCAGGCTCATACTTCCTAAGGAAGATTCATTGTACATTTCAAAATTTTTATCCCCATCCTTCCTGGCAAGGATCATATTCCTACTCCCCTTTCCCAGAGCCCCAGACACCATTTAGGTGGCCTAAAGCCCCTACGGAGATGCAATTCGCATCACAGATGGGCGCCGGAAATGTAAGCCAGGAAAACCCTGGCCTACATTTCCAGCGCCTACCTTTGCCGGAGGTGCAATTCTGTATCTGGCAGCCCACTTTTAAGACAGCCACCGACAAGAGCACCAGATACAGAATCTGGGCCTTTGTCCCGCTCTTTTACTAAGGTGCACTAACTGATTATCGCGCACTAATCGAATTAGCATGCGCTAAATGCTAACGCGTCCATAGACTAACATTCACGCGTTAGCGTTTAGCGCATGCGAATTGGTTAGGGCACCTTAGTAAAAGAGGGCCTATGTGTCAGTATCCCGCAGCAAGTTAAATGGTACCATTTTATGCATTTTACAGGTCTCTTTAATAAAATTAAGGGCTCCTTTTACGAAGGTGCACTAGCGTTTTTAGCGCACGCACCAGATTAGCGCACGCTAGCCGAAAAACTACCGCCTGCTCAAGAGGAGGCGGTAGCGGCTAGCACGCACGGCATTTTAGCGCACGCTATTCCGCGTGTTAAGGCCCTAACGTGCCTTTGTAAAAGGAGCCCTAAATGTTGGTTTTTACTGAACTTGGTCACCTACTGGTACCTAAAAAACTAGCACTGGTTAGACAATCTGGGTCAAAATGTGTTTGGTTTTTTTTCGGGGGGGGGGGGGGAGGGGGGGAATGTACTCGGCAAAAGCATTTTTGATTCATTTTCAGATTTTTCAGGAACTTTTGATTTGTTTCAGGCATTTGTTATAAAGAAAACTTTTAAGCATACATTTGAACTTTTTAACCCGGCATATCGATTGTGCATATTCATTTATACTTTCAAAATCCATTAAACCAATTTTACGAGCGCTATCTACTTTTAAGCACACTAATGAACGCTACCAAAAGCATATCTCTAATTTTCGGTAAGGGACTGGAGGAGTTGCCGTACAATGAGAGGCTAGAGAAACTGGGCCTCTTCTCCCTTGAAAAGAGAAGACTGAGAGGGGACACGATCGAAACATTCAAGATATTGAAGGGAATTGACTTCGTAGAGAAAGCGAGATTGCTCACCCTCTCCAAGGTGGCGAGAACGAGAGGGCACTCGCTAAAGTTAGAAGGGAAAAGATTCCGTACGAACGTAAGGAAGCTCTTCTTCACCCAGAGAGTGGTGGAAAGCTGGAACGCTCTTCCGGAGGCTGTTATAGGGGAAAACACCCTCCAGGGATTCAAGACAAAGTTAGACAAGTTCCTGCTGAACCAGAATGTACGCAGGTAAGGCTAGACACAGCAGTTAGACTAATTTACAAATTAAAGCAATTTGACTCAATCACAACCTCCTTCAGGCAACTACATTGGCTCCCAATATCATCCCGAATAATTTTCAAATCCTATACAGAAGCTCAGCAGCCCCTCTCATCCAATTATTCTCTAATGTATGGTCGACGTCAAAAAGAATCCTTAACAGAATCCAACTAAATCTACTATCCACAAAAATCCCCCACTACAAACAAATTTTCCACTCTATGCTAACTTATCTGGGTGTAAAAACCTGGAATGACCTACCAGAAGTTATCAGGACAGAGACAAACTACACTTCTCCCTCCTTATTTGCAGTTTCAGCATTTGCGGTTTCAATTATTCACAGTTTTTAGCTTGCTGGCTCCTCCCCCCAAATTACATCAGCTTGCATAGAGAAATCGCCGATTCCAAGCATTTACAGAGAAAATCACCGATTCCCAGCGCTTTCTTCACCGTGTTTTGCCTCTCCTTTAGGAACAGGCCAGGTCTCCCACCATGTTATTCGCGGTTTTACCATATTCATAATGGTTTTTCATAGAAAAAGTTATTTGCGGTTTTTCTATATTTGCGGTTATGTTAATCTCCTATCACAGTGAATACGGAGGGAAAAGTGTACACTACATTCAGAAAAAACCTAAAAAATCCTGAAGACCCACCTCTTTGACAATTAACAGTCTTTGTTTCTGTATAACTCCCCCTACTTCTGTGTCCCCTGTCTTATCTTCTCCATACCCCCTCCCCTTCTACTTTCCCCCTTCCTCCTTGATCTGTCGCCTTGAGCCTGTGTATGTGTGATGCACAAATGGAAGATTAGATTAGATTAGACTCAGATAGGGCACTGGCCTTTGACCTAAGGGATGCTGCGAGGGCAGACTGCTGGGACCACTGGTCTGACCCAGCAACGGCAAATCTTATGTTCCTAACTACTAAGAGTAACTACCCAAATCACCGTGTACAATTTATTAGACTGGGCGCCTGATATTAAATCGGTGGCAGGCAGTAGTTTTGCTGTCCGCCTCTGGCATTAAACCCAGATATCCAATGCTGGGTCATATCTGGCCTCTGACATTGAATACCTGGGTCTTTTGGCTGCTAAACTGTTAACTGGTTAACCTGGGATTCGTTATTCTCAATTGATTTTATTTTATTTACCTTCTTTACATGTCAATACTTTATTGGGGTGAAAAAACCTCAAAATTTGGAGCTGTGTACCCAATTCGGGTTCTTTTTGTGAATAATTCACATCACAGGCAAAAAAACTCCTTATTTTCTTGATTTTTATTTTGTTATACTTAATTATTTGATTTTATCTTATGTTATTATTCGAAAATAAGTCCTTTTATTCTATACCTTGACATGCAGGCTATTAACCACCATTGTGTTCATTATGTTAGTTCCACTCAATTGACTCGAGAGTGATCCATGGTAGAAAGAACTAGTAGCCAAAACCTTTATAACTTTATAAACTATCACTTTGA
This sequence comes from Geotrypetes seraphini, assembly GCF_902459505.1. Lineage (NCBI taxonomy): Eukaryota > Metazoa > Chordata > Amphibia > Gymnophiona > Dermophiidae > Geotrypetes > Geotrypetes seraphini. The sequence goes on from NC_047089.1 coordinate 20,793,705, forward strand.
GCAATTCAGAGTCTAAATGGAAGTATAGTACTTATCTCTAAGGATCTCAGATGCTGCTTGGGTGATTCTTTGTGATGCTAGACGCTTGCAGTCATCGGCCCTCCTTTAGCGTTTTAGTATTTCCTCAGATTACTCCTGAGCCTGTCACCTCTTAACTTCATCCTATACCCTCTCATTGCAGAGTTTCCTTTCAAATGAAAGAGACTCAACTCATGCACATTTATATTACACTAGTCTTTAAGCCCGTTACATTAACGGGTGCTAGAATAGATGTGTCTGTCTGTCTTTCTTTCTATCTCTCTCTCTCTCTTTGGCCATTGTCCATCTGTCTTTCTTTCTTTGTCTCTCCTTGACCACTGTCTATGTGTCTGTCTGTCTTTCTATCTCTCTCTCTCCTTGGCTACTGTCTGTCTTTTTTTGCTGTCTGTCTCATTGGCCGCTGTATGTCTGTCTTTTTTTTTTTTTTGCTGTCTGTCTCCTTGCCTGCTGTCTGTCTGTCTTATTTTGCTGTCTGTCTTTTTTTTTTTTTGCTGTCTGTCTCCTTGGCTGCTGTATGGCTGTCTGGCTGTCTTTTTTTTTGCTGTCTGTCTCCTTGGCCGTTGTATGTCTGTCTGTCTTTTTTTTTGCTGTCTGTCTCCTTGGCCGCTGTATGTCTGTCTGTCTTTTTTTTGCTGTCTGTCTCCTTGGTCGCTGTATGTCTGTTTTTCTTTTGCTGTCTGTCTCCTTGGCCGCTGTATGTCTGTCTATCTTTTTTTGCTGTCTGTCTCCTTAGCTGCTGTATGTCTGTCTGTCTTTTTTTGCTGTCTGTCTCCTTGGTCACTGTATGTCTGTCTTTATTTTGCTGTCTGTCTCCTTGGCCGCTGTCTGTCTGTCTTTTTTTGCTGTCTGTCTCCTTGGTCGCTGTATGTCTGTCTTTCTTTTGCTGTCTGTCTCTCTCTCCTTGTCCGCTGTTGGATTTTTTTTCTTTCAATCTCTCTCCCTGGCCCCCTGTCCTTTTGTGTGTGTCTTTCACTACCACCTTTTCTGTCAGTCTGTCAATGTCCCATCTGTTTGGCCCCCTGTCAATCTGTATGTGTGTGGAGATGGGGAGGGGTAGAGGGCAGACAGTGGATGGAAGAGGCAGATGCTGGATTGAAGAGACAGAGGGTAGATGCTGGATAGAAGAGAGTGAAAAGATGATGAAAGCAGAAACCAGAGACGACAAAAGGTAGAAAAAAATAATTTTATTTCTATCTTGTGATTAGAATATATCAGATTTAAAATATGTATCCTGCTAGAGCTGATGTTAGACATAACTGGGGAGTGGAAAGCCCAGGCAGTGTGTCTAGCTTCCAGCTGGCTTAGGGCTCTTTCTGACCAGGAGGCAGTTGCTCTAGTTGCACTCCCCCTAACACCATTCCTGCCATGTGTGACTGCGGTATTCTGTTAGCATGATATTTGTGTAGCATTCTGTAATAATTTGGCTTATTCAGTTTTCTTGATAGTAGAGGGGATATATGTGAAGGGGAGGGGATACCGGGCTTTTGTTGATCCTTGCCCTGTATTATTTATATTTATAAAATGACAATTGTACAGAATATTGTTTCTTTTTATACTTTAATAAAATATGTTCATTATAAAATCATAACTATTTAAGGCTTGTGCAGATGGGATCAGATGGTTAATGGGACCGAGCTCGCGGGGACGGGGCGGCAATGGGGTTTTAAAAAATTTCAGTCTTATTAGTTTGCCGGTCCATGAAATAATTATTTTATTTCTGCCAGTCCACAGGTGTAAAAAGGTTGAAGAACACTGCTCTATAGCCTTTCCTAATAGGGACGTTGTCCAATCCCGTTATCAAATTTTGTTATCCTTCTCTCTACCTTTTTAAAATCCGAACGTCCAGGAAGTGACGTCAAAAGTGAGCCAAGGCCGCTGCGAGCAGGAGGTGGAAGATGCTGCTTGAGCCAACGAACATGTCAAGAGGTATGTGGGGCGAAGAGGAGGAGACGCACAAGTGCCCCATCAAGACGGCGCCAGGGGCGGTCCGCACCCCCTGCCCTCTTACTATGCTTTCTTAGCTGCCACTGAACAATGAACAGAGGGTTTCAGCGTATCATAATCAATGACTCCCAATTCCTTTCCTGGGCAACGAATCCTGAAGCTATAGTTTGGGTTCCTCTTTTCTACTTACATCACTTTGCGTTTGTTCACATTAAAGGTCATCCGCCATTTGGATGCCCAATCTCGAAAGGTTCTCTTGCAATTTTTCACAATCCTCTTATGATTTAACAACTTCAAATAACTTTCCCCCTCTTTTACTAAGGTACGCTAACCGAATAGCGTAGGACAATGAAACCTTTGTGACGTCACTAATGTGGTTAACTCTTAGGCATTGGTGGAATGAGGCATTATGACATCACAATCTCAGCTCTGGAATGTTGCTACTCTTTGGGTTTCTGACAGGTACTTGGGACCTGGGTTGGCCACTGTTGCAAACAGGATACTAGGCTTGGTGGACCTTCGGATGATCCTAATTCTTATGTGAGCCAAATATAGGACAATCAAGCCATTGTGACATCACTGAAGAGGTTGGCTCTTAGGCATTGGTGGAATGAGGCATTATGACATCACAATCTCAGCTCTGGAATGTTGCTACTCTTTGGGTTTCTGACAGGTACTTGGGACCTGGGTTGGCCACTGTTGCAAACAGGATACTAGGCTTGGTGGACCTTCGGATGATCCTAATTCTTATGTGAGCCAAATATAGGACAATCAAGCCATTGTGACATCACTGAAGAGGTTGGCTCTTAGGCATTGGTGGAATGAGGCATTATGACATCACAATCTCAGCTCTGGAATGTTGCTACTCTTTGGGTTTCTGACAGGTACTTGGGACCTGGGTTGGCCACTGTTGCAAACAGGATACTAGGCTTGGTGGACCTTCGGATGATCCTAATTCTTATGTGAGCCAAATATAGGACAATCAAGCCATTGTGACATCACTGAAGAGGTTGGCTCTTAGGCATTGGTGGAATGAGGCATTATGACATCACAATCTCAGCTCTGGAATGTTGCTACTCTTTGGGTTTCTGACAGGTACTTGGGACCTGGGTTGGCCACTGTTGGGAACAGGATAATGGGCTTGATGGACCTTCATTCTGTCCCAGTATAGCAATTCTTAAGTTTTTATGATGCAGGTGCAAACATTGAATATTGGTCAACACCTGCACAACTTCCAGTTTGAGGGCCGACTCCAGATATACAATGCTGGTGGCCCAGTTGTGGCCGAACATTCAACATCTAGGCTTAATTTTGCTCACGGCTGTCAATAGCTTTTAAAACCATTCACTGCTGTGGGCTGTATAACAGGCAGAAAAACATTTAATTATCGACCTTTAAGGTGCTGCTTTCTGGAAAAATGTTTTACTTTCCAGTGTAATCACTCAGTATTAAAAAAGAGGTTAGAGAAAACTCTAATCTGTAAAATGTTATTGGCCTTAATAACAGCAATTAGCATACATTTGCTTGTTATTCATTAGTTACAAAGTATAATTACCAAAATTAGTTAACTATCACATCTTTGAAATTTAAAAGGCACAAAAGAAAGTAAGGAAAAATACAAGAGAGTGCCAAGAAAAAATCAGCATGATTTATACCCCTCATAATAACATAAGAGTTGCCATACTGGGACAGACTGAAGGTCCATCAAGCCCAGTGTCCTGTTTCCAACAGTGGCCAACCCCGATCCCAAGTACCTAGGTAGAGCCTAAGTAATAAAACAGATTTTATGCTGCTTATTTTAGGAATAAGCAGTGGATTTCCCCAGCCATCTCAATAATGGTCTATAGACTTCTCTTTTAGGAAATTATCCAAACCTTTTTTAAACCCTGTTAAGCTAACTGTGAACTCGAAATCTATTTCACTGGTATATTGTAAATTCTTTAGAAAAGTCACTTGGATTAGGTGTGGCAGTGAATATTTGGGTCCAATTCAGCCCACAGCTGTCCATGCTGTAGGATAAATATTGACCAAGACATTTACCGGCCGATATTCAAAATGTTAAAAAGCTGGCTAGTCAGTCAGTTCTGAAAATATCTCTTTGTCCAGGAGTTTATTTTGTGGCCTTTTTAAAGGCAACAAAAAATCCCATCAAGAAATTATCCAAGAAATAACTTGTTCAGAAATCAGATGATTTTTTCCCCTAATTGTTCCAATTAAGAACTGAGAGGTTTTTGTTTGCATAATTTATTCTGTTGATATTTTTGTTCTCCTGCAATGTTCAAACTAGTAGTAGAGTTTAAGGTTCTTGGGAGCATTATCCCATGGGCCTAAAGGGCTGACTTTAGAACGTAACCTATGTCAAATGCATAATGTCACAGGGGACACCATGAAGCACAGATTAAGAATCACTGTGGAAAAACGCAGCACTAGAAAATTCTCAGTCCCGGTCGCCACTGCATTTGGAACTTAGAATGTTCAATTACTTCTCTTATTTGTCCTCCGACCCTCCTGATACCAATGCTCACTTATTCCCTCTTAAAATCATCTCAGTTTCATTTATTACTGCCCTTCCTTTCCAGTATCTTTGGGATGTGTGTGTGCAGTGGGGTGGGGTTGTTATACAGGATTCATAGACAAAATTGCGCGAGACAACAGTGCGCCGACAACTGAGCGCAGACAACTGAGCGCAAGGTTGACGGCACGCCGAAGAAAAGCACTATTTTAAAGGGTTCCGACGGGGAGTGTTGGTGGGGAACCCCCCTATTTTACTTAATAGACATCGTGCTGGCGTTGTGGGGGGTTTGGGGGGTTGTAACCCCCCTCATTATACTTGAAAGCGAACTTTTTGCCTGTTTTTTTAGGGAAAAAGTTCAGTTTTAAGTATAATGTGGGGGGTTACAACCCCCCAAGCCCCCCACAACGCCAGCGCAATGTCTGTTAAGTAAAGTGGGGGGGGGTTCCCCACCAACACCCCCCTTCGGAACCCTTTAAAATAGTGCTTTTCTTCGGCGCGCCGTCAACCTTGCGCTCAGTTGTCTGCGCTCAGTTGTCGGCGCGCCGTTGTCTCGCGCGATTTAGTCCCGTCACCGTTATACAGTTATGTTAAGTGGCCCATATCAGACCACGTAAAGGCCAGCCCTATCTTTATGCAGTGTTTCTTAGATAAGGGCCGAATATTGCACTTAACCATGTAATAGATAGCCAATTGCATAAACCCAGATGTTCAGTGTCGGTGCCCAGACACACCTCTGCCTTAAATAACTGGGAATAACACATCCACTGGCTAAACATTCACTGAATATTGACCCCTTTATTTTCCAATTGGATTGTAAGAAAAAAACAAAACTACAGTAAACTTACTCTCTCCAACGTAATTTCTTCAAATTCATATTCAATTTCTGTTCCATTGACCTAAGGAAAAGTAAACATAAAAATCAGATACTGTAAAGGTATGCATTTTGTCCTCTAGTTCACATTTCAAAAACAGACATCGCCAATAAGCCACTTGTTTCTAATACAGCACTGTGTTAGTATAAGCAAAATATATGTCATGTAATAGATGCTCAAGTGGAAGCTTTTCAGTCTCCTTGCGCAGATTGCAAGTCCAAGGGTACAATCTAGATATAAATATACCTCTACATTTTGTGGTCACTTATTTGGGGGCCTGACATTCAAAGCTATTAATCCAGGTAGTCCTGAGCAAGCCAAACCCAATCTTCACTACAAATCTCTACAGGCTGCCCCAAGATTATTCAGATAATATTAGGATGGTCTAGAGCAGTGGTCTCAAACTCAAACCCTTTGAAGGGCCACATTTTGGACTTGTAGGTAGTTGAAGGGCCTCAGAAAAAAAAAAAAAAGTTAATGTCTTTATAGTTTATAAATATTTCCTTTTGGCTCAGTCTTAATAATAATATTGTCATTTATAGCTAAAGAGACATATGATCAAGGAACTGTTTTATTTTACTTTTGTGATTATGATAAACATACCGAGAGCCTCAAAATAGGACCTGGCGGGCCGTGAGTTTGAGACCACTGAGTTAATCTTCTGGCTGGGTTGGAGGGCAGAGGGGAGAACAGGACAATCAAGCCATTGTGACATCACTGATGAGGCTGGCTCTTATTGGTGGAATGAGGCATTATGACATCACAATCTCAGCTCTGCTTCCCAAAGGCAAACAGGATGTCATGGTTACAGTTAAGCCAGTGGTCTCAAACTCAAACCCTTTGAAGGGCCACATTTTGGATTTGTATGTACTTGGAGGGCCTAAAAAAAAAAAAAAAAAAAAGTTAATGTCTTATTAAAGAAATGATAATTTTGCATGAGGAAAAACTTTTTATAGTTTATAAATCTTTCCTTTTGGCCAAGTCTTAATAATAATAATATTGTCATTTATAGCTAAAGAGACACATGATCAAGAAACTGTTTTATTTTACTTTTGTGATTATAATAAACATACCGAGGGCCTCAAAATAGGTCCTGGCGGGCCGCATGTGGCCCCCGGGCCGCAGGTTTGAAACCACTGGTCTAGAGCAGTGGTTCCCAACCCTGGAGGACCATCAGGCCAGTCGGGTTTTCAGGATAGCCCTAATGAATATGCATGGAGCAAATTTGCATGCCTAGCACCTCCATTATATGCAGATCTCTCTCATGCATATTCATTAGGGCTATCCTGAAAACCCGAATGGCCTGCTGGTCCTCCAGGACAGGGTTGGGAACAACTGGTCTAGAGTAGAATCTGGCCAGAGCTGGGAGTTACCCAGAGACATGCAATATGCAGCGTTGTTATTTGGATAGCCATCTGGATAAGTTATGACGTCTGGCCTCCAGGTAACTCTCGGATATTTTCGGGGCAGTCCATAGAAATTTTCAGCACTGAGAATCGCTGGTAAATACCCAGATATCAGTGCTGAATATCTGAGTATAACTTCAATTATAGGAAAAAAGATTATGCATAGCATCCAAACTATACCTATACACCCCTAACCGCCCCCTTCGCTCCAAAGCAGAACAAAGACTCAGCATTCCCGCAGGGAGATCCCTCCGAATGAGTACGGCCATTTCCTACCTCAGCTATGGAACCGACTACCCACACAGGTCAGGTCGCTAGACTCACTAATGACCTTCCGCAGAGCAGTAAAGACCTTCCTCTTCCGCCAATCGGGCCATTAAAAACTGCCTCCTCAATATACTTCTCTTAATACTCTTCGCTATGACCAGTCTGGTCTCTAGATTAAGCTCCGTCATTGTCTACTGTAACCTATTTGTTGTCATGACTGTTTTCAAACGATTGTGAATGTCTACTTGTAACCCGTTCTGAGCTTCTGGGAGAACGGGATAGAAATCAAAATAAATAAATAAATATGCTGACAAATAATGATCACATACTGTGACTTTCTTTATTTTTATATACCACCTAACCGCTATGAACTGGGCTGCCTCTTGTCCCAGCTTTTGTTTATCCTAACGCTAGACCCCCCTGTTGCGTGCGATTCATCTGACTCCTGAGGTGAAGGGGGGTGACCCTAGATGCCTTTTGTTTTAAGGTAGCAGCTTTCGCTGATGACCTCCTCGTTTATCTTACAGATCCCCAGAGCTCTTTGGCGGCTTTGTTGGAAACGATACATGAATATGGGGATTTTGCAGGCCTCCGCTTGAATTTGGGGAAATTGGAGGCTTGTGGTGGGTGAGCCTTGGGGAAGGGGGGGAACAGGAGGGGGTTTCGGGGTTTGTGGGTAGCTGTAACTTTCGCATGTCTTTGTCATGAAGTACTTTGTTGTGGGGATCTCCCGCCTATGTTTATTGTCTTCAGTAACCTGTTGTTTTTCTCTGATTCTGCCGGTTTTTATTGTCAATAAAAATTGTTTACATTCTAAAAATAAAATTATTATTATTATTATTACTCCATCCAGTGAAGAAAGGCTCATTCAGAGCATATTTGTGTCAGCTAGATGTGCCAAGTACCAAGTCTAAATATGGACATCCCTTTCCCTTCTGTGTTCGACATCCATATTTAGGGCCTCCTTGCCATATGGAAGTACTGCAGTGGACTTTGATTCTGGGGAACTGGGCTCAATTCCTCATGCAATTCCTTGTGTCCTTGGGTAATTGCCCCAGGTAAAAAAAAAACAACAACCAGCTAGGAGTTGTTTGTGGCTGGTTAAATTGCTTTGAACACCGTCCCGCATCAGTTTGTCCTTTTTTTTTTTTTTTTGGGGGGGGGGCAGAAATACAAGGTCAGATATTTTAAACTTAAGTTAATTTAGTTCATATCTGGAAGACAGAATATTTCTTGTTATTTTGGATCCAAGTTTCCAAGTTTTATTAGGATTTGATATCCCGTCTATCATAAAATGTCTAAGCAGCTTACAATAAAAAAAGTCAAAGGATAGGGGTGTGTGAAGACATGACATGAATGTGAGGAAAAGAGGGAGAACTACAATATAAATAGAAAAGCAGGGGGGGGAAACACAAAAATGAGGATCCCAATGCTCAAACCGATGAACCATAGTCTACCTGTAAAAAATTTATTTAACTTATTTATAAATTATCTGGAAAGTGGAACGACGAGTGAGGTGATTAAATTTGCAGATGATACCAAACTGTTCAAAGTTGTTAAAATGCATACAGATAACGAAAGATTGCAGGCAGATCTTAGGAAATTGGAAGATTGGGCATCCAAGTGGCAGATGAAATTTAATGTGGACAAATGCAAAGTGATGCACATTGGGAAGAATAACCCAAATCACAGTTACCAGATGCTAGGGTCCACCTTGGGTGTCATTGTAGACAATACGACGAAACCTTCTGCCCTATGTGCGACGGCAGCCAAAATTGCAAACAAGATGCTTGGAATTATTAAAAAAGGGATGGTTTACAAGACTAAGAATGTTATAATGTCTCTGTATCGCTCTATGGTGCATTGCATTCAGTTCTGGTCTACTTATCCCAAGAAAGATATAGCAGCACTAGAAAGGCTCAAAGAAGAGCGAACAAGATGATAAAGGAGATGAAACTCCTCTCATATGAGGAAAGACTAAAAAGGTTAGGGCTCTTAAGCTTGGGAAAGAGACGGCTGAGGGGAGATATGATCAAAGTTGACAAAATCCTGAGTGAAGTAGAACAGGTACAAGTGGATCGATTTTTCATTCTGTCAAAAATTACAAAGACTAGGGGGACACTCGATGAAGTTACAGGGAAATATTTTTTTAAAAACAATATGAAAAAATATGTTTTCACACATTGCCAGAGGTTGTGGTAAGAGCAGATAGAAGTAGCTGGTTTTAAGAAGGGGTTGGACAATTTCCAGGAGAAAAAGTCCATAGTCTGTTATTGAGACAGACTTGGGGGCAGCCATTTTTGCCCTGGATCAGCAGCATGGAATATTGCTGCTCTTTGGGTTTTGGCCAGGTACTTGTGACCTGGATTGGCCACCGTGAGAATGGACTACTGGGCTTGATGGACCTTTGGTCTGACCCAGTAAGAAACATATAAACATGATGGCAGACAAAGGCCAAATGGCCCATCTAGTCTACCCATCCACAGTAATCATTATCTCTTTCTCTCTCTGAGAGATCCCACGTGCCTATCCCAGGTCCTTTTGAATCAGACACAGAGGGGCATAATAAAAAAAACATCTAAGTCCCCTTTTGGCCTAGGCCCTAAATGCTGAAAGTAGAAGCAAGAAAAATGTCCATTCTCAAAAAAAACCCATCCAAAATGAGGTTGTTTTTGAGAATGGCTTACCTCTACGTTCAGCTGTTTAAACGCCCAGACCACCACTACATCTACACATACAACACATTAACAACCAAAAAAAAACCAGCCTAAGTCCCAAACGCCCCAAACCAGATCTTTTAGGCGAAGGAGGGACATGCCCTTCGCCTAAAAGCTGGATTCTGTAACCAGTGTTTGTCAAAAAGAACACCGGTTACAGAATCCACCCTCCCTTCCCAGCAACGATCACGCCAGAAGAGATGGCTCACCTCCCCTGCCGCGATGGCGATTGCCCCAACTTCTGCCAACTGCGGCACTTCGGGGTGAGGATCGCGGCAGGAGAGATGAGGCAACTTCCCTGCTGCAACCCTCCCCCCAATGTGCCGCAGTTCAGGAGGGATGGGGAAGGGGTTGTATCGCAGCAGGAGAGATAGCCAATTTCTTCTGCTGAGATACAACCCCTCCCACCCCCACTAAAATACAGGCAGGAGGGAGCTCAACCCCTCCTGCCCCGGCAACCTCCCCACCCCTCGAACCGATCCAGGTAGGAGGGAGGCCAACCCCTCCTGTCCACAACGAACCCCCCATGACTGTCCCCCTGACCCCCACGTCACCCCCCCCACCTGGTGAACCAGCGACACCCCACTCCCTACACCCCCCCTTACCTAAAATCCATTGGCCGGCCGGACGGGTCCCAAGCCTGTCCGCCCGGCAGGCCCGCCATCTGCTGAATGGCGGGCCTTAGGGCCTGATTGGGCCAGGCACCTATGGCCTTGCCCACAGGAGGGGCCTTAGGCGTTGATTTTGCTTCTATCTGTTTTCATGAGTGTCCATGTCTCGCAGTCATATGTCGCGATTGGGAACACAATGGCAGTGATCAGTCTGTTTATTGGTGACTGAGACGTCCTTGCATTTCCGTAATATACACCAGAGCAGTTTACAATGTATAAAAAAGACTGAGATTCATGCTTGAAATGTGGAAAGTCTTACAAGGACGTCATTGACATAATGACTAGTATATTTATTAGAGAAGGTCTTAAAGTATTTTGACCCACAGACCTCAGAAATGCCTTGGTGTATGTTCAATTCTCTTTAAAGAACATACAAACCAAAAACGGCATCCATAGTCGTCATAGGTCACTATATTATTATTTAAGTTTTTATTTATTTAGTAACTTATATAAATATTTTAGATATTTTAGATATCAAAAAGTACTCATCTTTCATCTACGCGGGTGGGGGTAGGCACTCCGACATAGACTATGTTTCGCCCAAACGGGCTGTATCAAGGAATCCCCCTTATATCCAGCGACTCATGCTTCCCGCTATAGAATTTTAAATCAGAAAAATTCTATAGCGGGAAGCATGAGTCGCTGGATATAAGGGGGATTCCTTGATACAGCCCGTTTGGGCGAAACATAGTCTATGTCGGAGTGCCTACCCCCACCCGCGTAGATGAAAGATGAAAGATGAGTACTTTTTGATATCTAAAATATCTAAAATATTTATATAAGTTACTAAATAAATAAAAACTTAAATAATAATATAGTGACCTATGACGACTATGGATGCCGTTTTTGGTTTGTATGTTCTTTAAAGAGAATTGAACATACACCAAGGCATTTCTGAGGTCTGTGGGTCAAAATACTTTAAGACCTTCTCTAATCGATACTTTATTGCTTGAAATTTTGGAGAGGTTTAAAATATAGGAGCCTGATATAATTGATTAGTATATTTATTAGCATACCAGCCATTATGTCAATGATGCCCTTGTAATACTTTCCGCATTTCAAGCATGAATCTCAAACTTTTTTTATACATTGTAAACGGCTCTGGTGTCTATGTTGAAGGGTGATATGACATCTATCTCAATAAACTACACTAAATATCCTCTCAGCTCTGTTTCTAGTACTGTGGACAGAACCTATGTTTTCCTCCTTGCTCTGCTTGGGAAGTTTTCTTTTTTTTGGGGGGGGGGGGGGAGGGTGGCTTTTAAGGGAGTGAGGGTTTATAGCCTGAGGCTGGTATTCAGTGGGGTGAGTAGAGTGGAGGGAAAGATTGGGAGGATCTTAGCCCTTAGACTTTGTTTTCAGTTGGACGGTAGGTAGGGGAGATTCCAGGAGTCTATCAAGCCCACAATTTCATTTTCAGCCATGCAGGTGAGAGTGGCACTTGCCAATCACATTTAGGCTACCTTCTGCATTCCGTACATTTGACCAGTGAGGTTAGGTATCTGCCACTGGAAATCCGTGCTAGGTGTCTAACACCACCTTTAATATGATCTGTTGCAGTCAGGCCCACTTTTGAGTTCTTTAATTTGAAACCTTGTATAAATTCATTCGCTTTTCAAAGGGTCAGTTTAGGAGTCCAACTCCCACAGCTAGCACCTCAGTCCTATGTGAATTATTTCCTATTGATTACAATAATCAAAACTTGTACTTATGTTTTAGATTTGTACAAAATAGGTATTTAGCTCTTATATTCTAAAGCAGGGGTGCCCAATACATCGATCGTGATCGACCGGTAGATTGCCAGGCAAAGTGAGTTGATCACGGAGCCTATCCCGGGCTCTGTGATAGACTCGCATTGCCTTCACAATCTACTGGGCCAATCAGCCTTCCTCTCCCCGACGTCAATTCTGCCGTCGGAGAGGAAGTTCCATGCCAGCCAATCGCTGCCTGGCTGACCCGGAACTTCCTCTCCGACAGCAGAATTGACGTCGGGGAAAGGAATGCTGGTCGGCCCGATGCAGGGAAGCAGGGAGAGCTTGGGGCGGTGGTGGCTTGGGGGCCTGTTCCCAGATGGCGGCAGAAGTGGCTTGGGGGAGGGCAGGGAGAAAGAAAAAAGGGGCAGGCAGGGAGATAGAAGGAAAGAAGATAAACAGAAAGAAAGAAAGAAAGAAAGAAAGGGGGCATAAAGAGAGAAAAAAAGAAAGGGAAGCAGGGAGAGAGGAAGAAAAAGTTGGGGGAAGGAATGAGGTCTGGAGGAGAGGAAGGGAAGAAATATTGGATGCACAGTCAGAAGAAGAAAATGCAACCAGAGACTCATGAAATCACCAGACAACAAAGGTAGGAAAAATGATTTTATTTTCAATTTAGTGATCAAAATGTGTCCGTTTTGAGAATTCATATCTGCTGTCTATATTTTGCACTATGGCCCCCTTTTACTAAACCGCAATAGCAGTTTTTAGTGCAGGGAGCCTATGAGCGTCGAGAGCAACGCGGGGCATTTAGCGCAGCTCCCTGCTCTAAAAACCGCTATTGCGGTTTAGTAAAAAGGGAGGGGGGTATATTTGTCTATTTTTGTATGGTTGTTACTGAGGTGACAGTGCATAGAGTCATCTGCCTTGACCTCTTTGAAAAACCCCAGGAATATAAATGATAGTTAACATTTTCTCTGCATACAGTGTGATTTGTGTTTTTTAAAAATTTTATTGTTGGTAGATCATTTTGACTTGGTTATTTTAAAAGTAGCTCACAAGCCCAAAAATGTGGGCACCCCTGTTCTAAAGGATTTAGCATTCTAGTACTATTTTCTATGCTTTGACTACTTTTGGATGGGTCAGTTTGATAATTCCAACAACAAAAACGCCATTAACTCTACAGTGAACAATACATCGTACACAGAAAACTGTTCTATATAATCTCCTTTTTCTCTCTTATTTAAATATAGGGGTTCTTTTATTAAGGCGTGCTAACCGATTTAGTGTGCGCTAATAATGGATGCCTTAGCATTTTGTGCATGCTAATCTTTAGCGCACGCTGGGTCACCTCGCCTTAATAAAAGGAGCCCATAGTTCTTGAAAATGCATCGAAAATAGGCATCATCTCCTCTTCCTCAGACGTTTTCTTTCTATTGTACATATCTGCATTCTTCTTTCCAGCTCTACCTCTCCAATAGGATGTAGCAGGGGAGCAAAGCCACAGAAGCTGATGTAATTAAAATGCATAGTCAGACCCGTAAATGGTTTTAATTATAATCATTTCTCAGTAGGGCTATAATTTTATTAACAAGGGATTACTTGAGTAATAAGAAGAATGTAATATACTCGTAAAGAAATGAAGAACGTTAGTAGAATCTTTTATGGCTCTAAGTTGTTTACAATATTGTCTCAATGTGTTGGAGTTCTTTTTATTATGTACAATAATAGGCCTTCTTGTCCAGGGGGCCTTATAGTTGCTAAACGTACCACAGCTACTCATCCTACCAAACTGCGGAGCACAAGGAGCTGCAGTAGGAAGTGGGAGACGCAAGATCAGCCGGCTTCTTTGGATGTAAATCGCCTTGAACCTTTGTGGTATAGTGCGATTAATAAGTTGTGTATTATATTATATGTCCCTCTTGCAAATATGCACTAGGCAACTTAAGGGGGGATTGGCAGAAGAGCACTTAGGTGTTCTGCTAGCACTTCCATGGATATGGGCCCACACCTTTACAAATATAACACCCCAGTAAATGTGGGTTCTTAGGTTCTAGAACTGTCCTTTATCTGTTCTCTCTTCAGTCTGGACTTCCTGCTCCCTTTGAAACCTGATGACAAGTTTAGGCATGATGGATATTTCCATCTTGAGTTCATGGGCCCATGTTGATTCAGTACCAACAGATCTACAGAATTTATTGTCCCGTAACACTTTGTGATCTGTAAGACAAGCAACTATCTTAAATAATATTTGGTGTAGGGAAGTATTTTGATCACTTTATAGTCTTTTTCTCCACTAATTTTATGAACATGGTGTGTCTTTTTGTGAATTTGGCCAATGATTAAATGGTTCCAGTGTATAACCCCCAAATTGTCCATATGCTAAGGCCTCCACAGTATTTAAATTTTCCACAGTAATTAAAATTTAGTTGCTGTTGACTTGTCTTCTAGTTCACGAATTGGCAGAAACCGCGTTTTATATACTATTTTTGTTAATTGAAATCGCTCACATTCTAGGGCTCCTTTTACAAAGGTGCGTTAGGGCCTTAACGCGTGGAATAGTGCGCACTAAAATGCCCTGCACGCTAGCCACAGGCAGTAGTTTTTTGGGTAGCACGCGCTAATCCGGTGCGTGCGCTAAAAACGTTAGCGCACCTTTGTAAAAGGAGCCCGTAGTGCTGCCAAATTTGCGTCTTTCCCTAACGTCTGCTAGCATTTCATGGTCTTACTGTGCGTTCTGTTCGGGAGGACAATAGTATCACCCTCGCACAGCCATTTGCACCCAACCCTGTCCTCAGGACACACCTAGCACAGCCATTCCCAACCCAGTCCCATCGGGTTTGCAGGCTATCCACAATGAATATATTACATTACATTAGTGATTTCTATTCCGCCAATACCTTGCGGTTTAAGGCGGATTACATAAAGGTTTTCAAGAGGTTACAAGAATTGTGACATAGCATAAGAGATGTCATAAGAGTTACATAAGAATTACCAAAGAGTTGTCGAATCTTAAGGTGATAAATGTGGGTAATTAGAAGCATATTAGAGTATATTAAGGGTATAGAGTGGGTAGGTGGGGTTTGGGTAGGAACAGGTTATGTTAAATAGGTTTTATGTATTTTTTGAAGAGTTTTGAAGATTTTTTGAAGAGATTTGAAGATTTTTGAAGAGTTTTGAAGATTTTAGTTTCTTTTTTGAAGGTTTTGTAGTCTGTGGTTGATGACAACAGAATTACATTACATTAATGACTTCTATTCCGCCTGTACCTTGCAGTTCTAAGCGGATTACATCAAAAGATAACTGGACATTTCCAGGATGAAGGATACAATTAAAGGCATTGGGCCTAATACAACAAGAAGATAGCTAGACGTTTCCAGGAAGATGAATACAATTAAAAGCGTTAGGTCTGAAACAATTTTGAAGGGAAGATACTGGGAGGGGGAGAGAGGGGAAAAGAAAAAGGAGTTAGTACATTTGGATGAATTTCTTAAATAGCAGTGTTTTGATTTCTTTTCGGAAAGCTTTGATGTCAGTTGATGCTGTCAGTAAGTTGGTGATTGAGGGGTCCAATTTAGCTGCATGTGTTGCTAGTAGGTTGTCGTACATCTTTTTGCGCTTGGTTCCTTTAAAAGGGGGGTGGGAGAAGGGGGATTGGGTTCTCCTCTATCTGTCCAGTTTAGCTGCTTTGGAGGCTATTAGGTTGTCATATAGTTTATTTTGTTTGACATTTTTGGATGGTGGGTGTGTGAATAGTTAGTGGGTTCTCCTGTGCCTGGATGAGGAGGATTGAGTTAGTCGCTTATTCCAGTAGGTTGGACTTTCTCCGTTCATGGCTTTGAATAGTAGGCAGTAGAATTTGAAGTGTACTCTTGCTTGTATTGGGAGCCAGTGTGAGTCATGGTATGCTTCTGTAATGTGGTGATATTTTTTCAATGAGTAGACGAGTCTTAGGGCTGTATTTTGTATTGTTTGTAATTGTTTTATCATGGTCGCTGGGCAGGGGAAGTATAGTAATATACCGTACAGGAGACAGATTTGCATATACTGCCTCAACTACATGCAAATCTAATTCATGAATATTCATTGTGGATAGTCTGAAAATCTGAAGAGACTAGGCGTGTCTCGAGGACTGGACTGGGAATGGCTGCCCTAGCAGTATAGCCTTTCCCTTCATACTTGGAGTTTCTATCAATAAGGATTCCTCATTGCCACCCATTTCCTGTTTAATTTTTTATTTGGTTAAGAGCCAATTCCCTCTTTAGCATATATCGACACCCCTCCTCCAATTTGAACCACCCACTCATTACAATATACAAAAAATATAATAATACTTTCAAATAAAAGAGGTATAAAGAGTGTGGCACAGCACTCTCAGGTTGTGGGTTCAAACCCACGCTGCTCCTTGTGGCCCTGGGCAAGTCACTTAATCCCCCACCATTGCCCCAGGTACATTATTAGATGGATTGTGAGCCCAGTAGGACAGGCAGGGAAAAATGCTTCAGTACCTGAATAAGTTGATGTAAACCATTCTGAGCTCCTCTGTGAGAATGGTATAGAAAACGGAGTAAATAAATAGTGTGAAAAGTTTCAGTCTCTGATAAGCAGAGCTGGTATTGTGACATCATAATGCCTCAATCCACCAATAAGAGCCAACCTCATCAGTGATGTCACAATGGCTTGATTGTCCTTTACTTGGCTCACTTTTACTATATTTTGATTTCTAGAGTGGCACAGCCGTTAAAGCTACAGCCTCAGTACCCTGAGGTTGTGGGTTCAAACCCACGTGGCTCCTTGTGATCCTGGCCATGTCACTTAATCCTCCCATTGCCCCAGGTATATTAGATAGATTGTGATCCCGCCAGGACAGACAGGGAAAAATGCTTTGAGTACCTGAATAAATTAATGTAAATTGTTCTGAGCTCCCCTGGGAGAACAGTATAGAAAATTTAATAAATGAATAGTGTGAAAAGTTTCAGCCTCTGATAACCAGAGCTGTGATGTCATAATGCTTCATTCCACTAGTGCCCAAGAGCCAACTTCATCAGTGATGTCACAATGGCTTCACTGTACTATAATCAACCACTTTTGCTACATTTTGATTTCTAGAGCGGTGAAGTGATTAAAGCTACAGCCTCAGCACCCCGAGGCTATGGGTTCAAATCCCCACACTGCTCCTTGTGACCCTGAGCAAGTCACTTAACCCCCACTATTGCCCCAGGTACATTAGATAGATTGTGAGCCTGCAGGGACCAGATAAGGAAAATGCTTGAGTACCTGAATACATTTATGTATATGTATAGAAAATTGAATAAATAATAAATAAATAAAGTACCATGACATAAAAACAAGTACAAAAACAAAAGGCAATGAAAGCTGAGTACAAGGCAGTTCCTCTTTAACGGAAACTATTTCAGCTGGTCTCATGGTACTAGGAAAGAATTTTCTATTCTAACAAGGTTTTAAAAGCGTTAAATAAAATAAATGTCTGTCTCTACTTCAGAGAGACTGCAGTGATTCACAAATAATTAGATTAATCTTTCCTATTTCAAAAGAAATTAGAATGTGTAACACAAAACAAATGCTCATTTTTACCAATGCTTAATTCTCTTTAACAACCACAAACATTCATTTATGTGTACTGGCCTGTCAAATTAATTCCCACAACTGAAGCTTTGCTACGTTTTTCAATTCACTGAACCCCACAACAAAGATAATTATTTGCCATGACGATTCGATTCTCTCCTTTCGCAAACAGACTGGGAGATTAATGGGAATGCATTAGAAAGACAAGCAACTTGCTAAAAAGAACTAGATATAGATAAAATGGCTTTCTGACCAGTGTCAGTGAAAAGGGATGCTTTAAGTTAATAATAATAATTTTATTCTTATATACCGCCAAAGCCATAGAAGTTCGAGGCGGTAAACATTGCATTGGTGGACCTGGGGATTGAACTGGCTCCAACCTGGGAGGGCTACAGGGTGGGCGCTCTGACTGCTGAGCCACGACAGGGGTTACCAGACATCTAGATTTACCCATTGGACATGTCCAAGGGTCCGGACGACAGATAAAGCCCCGAATGGTCCATTCAGTCTGCCCAACCTGATTCAATTTAATTAAAAAATTTTTTTTTCTTCTTCTTAGCTATTTCTGGGCAAGAATCCAAAGCTCTACCCGGTACTGTGCTTGGATTCTCCAAATGTCCACAGACCCTAGAAAACTACATGTCTCTATTTGAGCTGTTTGAATTTTCTACTGATTTAATGTTTCATTTCAGAATACTTACTATGTATTAGTCTATACGGTTGCTTTGCCATTTTTGGATGATTGATCTTGTTGTTCACAGTTTATTCTACTTTTGTGAAATTTCAATAAAACTATTTGAACTTAAAAAAAAATGGTAGTTGTTTCTAACTAAACTACCATTTTCAAGACAGCATATGAATCTCTTCATAAAGAATGTTAATAAATCTCAATAAAGACAAAAAATATATCTAATATAATAAAACGGTAAGCTGCACATGCGCACTTCCTATGCGTGCGTCCGTTTTCCGTGAGCTGTAGCTAGGAAGTGCGTATGCGCGGCTTACGGTCTGGCCTTCCCTGCTCTCCACCTGCGGAGTGGCGGCTGCCGGCCGCTAGCACCCCCTGCCCTCTCCGTCGCCTGGCTCCCTTGCTGGGGGTTTTCACGGTGGCGGCTCCTCTTGTGTCCGGCCCTGTCTACTTACCCGCCAAACAATTTCTGCCGTTGCCAAAATTTGGCCCACCGTTCCTTCCCTTACTCATCAGGTACAGTTCAGCTCTGCCTATGTTAAAAGGAGCTGCTTTGAAATTTGAGTCCTGCCGCCACCGTAACACGTTCCCTCTGCTGCGGTCCCATATGTCAGAGAAGGGGCGGGACCAAGGCAGAGGGGAAAGTGCTACGGCAGTGGCAGGCCTCCGATTTCGACACGGCTCCTTTTAACATTAGTGGAGCTGCACTGCACCTGATGGAGGGAGGGAAGGAAAGGTGGTTGTGCGCTGTTGAGTCCCTCTTTGCCCTCAGACCCTCTCCTAACTGCTCGCTCCTGTCTCAGACCACTGGGGGGAGGTGCCTGTCTTCAGCTGCCGGGATGGAGGGAGGGAAGAAGAAAGAAGGGGCCCTGGCAAGCGAGTTATCAAAAGCCAACTATAGCCTGGGACCCCTACATGATATGAATAATGACCAGACAACAAAATGTAAGAAAAATAATTTTATTTTCTGTTTTGTGATTACAATATGTCAGATTTGAAATGTGTCTTGAGGGGGAGGGGCTGCCGCTGCGAAGGGCTTTGGTGGGGGAGCCAACCAGACCGCGAGTGTGGGGCCGTTGTAAGCGCGGATTGGTCAAGGAGCCGCCCGCAAACAGCTTTGCTCTGGGGGGGAAGACAGAAGGGGCCATGGAGAGACAGGAAGAGGGTTAGGGGGGAGGGGGTGTGCTGGGGGGGAGATAGAAGGGGCCATGGAGAGATAGGGAAAGGGGGCTGCTTTGGGGGGAGGGGTGCTGGGGACAGACAGCTTTGCTCTGGGGGGGGGGGGGAAGACCGAAGAGGGCCATGGAGAGACATTTGGGGGGAGGTGGGTGCTGGGGGCAGACAGCTTTGCTCGGGGGGGAGGGGGAGACAGAAGGATACAGACAGCGGCCAAGGAGAGAGAGATAAAGAAACACAGAGAGACAGACACATCTATTCTAGCACCCATTAATGTAACGGGCTTAAAGACTAGTACATAAATAAAATAATTGAAGGAACTAAGGCCAGTACTGGGCAGGCTTGCATGGTCTGTGTCCCGTATATGGACATTCAGTTGAGGACAGGCTGGGGAGGGCTTCGATGGCTGGGATGGTTAAGATGGGCTGGAGTGAGCTTCGATGGAGACTCCAGTAGATGGAACCTAAGCACACTACCGGGCAGGGATCTGGGTTTCTGGCCCAGAAATATCTAAGAAAAAAGACCATTTAAATTAAATTAATTTATGGAGAATGGTTGAGCAGACTGGATGGATCATTCAGGTCTTTATCTGCCGTCATTTACTATGTTACTAACCAGGAAGATGTACTGAGCCAAACTGATAAGTCAGAGTGATAAATCACCTGGTCTGGATGGTATATATCCTAGGGTATTGAAGGAACTCAAACATGAAATTGCTGATCTGCTGCTGGTGATATGTAAAATTATGGAACATGTAGACAAACATGGTTTAATGGGTCAGAGTCGGCATGGGTTCAGCCAAGGCAAGTCTTGCCTCACCAACTTGTTTCATTTCTTTGAAGGTGTGAATAAACATGTGGGTAAAGGTGAGCCAATTGACATAGAGTATCTAGATTTTCAGAAATCTTTTGACAAAGTTCCTCATAAAAGCCTCCTGATAAAACTAAAGCATCATGGGATAGAAGGTAATGTTCTGTTGCGGATTAGGAATTGGTTATTGGACAGAAAACAGAAGGTAGGGTTAAATGGCCATATTTCTCAATGAAGGAGGGTGAATAGTGGAGTGCCACAGGAATCTGTACTGGGACCAGTGCTATTTAACTTATTTATAAATAATCTGGAAATTGAAACGCACTATTGAGGTGATTAAATTTGCAGATCACACACAACTATTCAAAGACGTTAAAACACATGTGGACTGTGAAAAATTTCAGGAGACCTTAAGAAATTGGAAGATTGGGCTTCAAAATGGCAAACAAAATTAATGTGGGCAAATGCAAAGTGATGCATAGCACTCAAGAAAAAGATTTAGGTGTCATTATGGACGATACCCTGAAACCTTCCATCCATTGTGTGGTGGCAGCCCAAAAAACAAACAAGATGCTAAGAATTATTAGGAAAGGGAAGGAATATAAGACCAAGAATGTTATAATGCCTCTCTTTCACCCCATGGAGCAACTTCTTTGAAGACTACATTGTTCATGTTATCATTTGCACACCCAAGTTGATTCATTTTTGGACTTGTCTCCACTCTTTTGGTTTAGTTGTTTATTCCTTTGGGGTTTGCCTCCAGTTGGTTTGGTTCATGTGATTCAATTTTGCTTGCCATATCTCAAAAAAAAAGAGAGTGAAAGGCGGATTGTAGAAAAGTTTCAAAGAAGAGCAAACAAGAGGATAGAAAGGATGGAACTTCTCTCCTATGGTTAGACATTAGGGCTTTGTATGACAAAACAAAAAATCAAGAGGAACTGGAGAAAAATATCCTACACAATAATTGTACTGTAAGTGTACTTCTTTTGAATTGAATGCATAGGACATAAGGGGCCATGCTTTATGCATTTTTTCCAGCGCATATACTGGAGGTTATTAATTATTGTGTAGACATTAGGGCTCTACATCTTGGAAAAGAGATGGCTGAGGGGAGATACGATCAAGGTCTACAAAATCCTGAGTGGTGCAGAATGGGCAAAAGAGAATCTTTTTTTACTCTTATCAAAAACTACGAGACTAGGGAACACTCAATAAAGGTACAGTGCATGAAAATACTTTTAAACTAATAGGGGGGGGGAATATTTTTTCACTTAAAGAATAGTTAAGCTCTGGAACTCATTGCCAAAGGATAAGGTAACAGTGATTAGTGTAGCTGGGTTTAAAAAAATAAAGGTTTGGACAAGTTCCTGGAAGAAAAGTCCATAGTCTGCTATTGAGACAAACATGGGGGAAGCCACTGCGTGCCTTGGAATTAGTAGCATGGCATGTTCTTGCAATTTGAGTTTCTGCCAGGTACTTGTGACCTGGATTGGCCACTGTGGACACAGGATACTGGGCTAGATGGACTATTGGTTTGACCCAGTATGGCTATTCTTACATCCTTATAGAAAAGAGAAGGCAGGATTACAACATCAATGCTACTGTTTGTAGTTATACAATAAATAAGAATGGTGAGTGGGGGTTATATAAGGTAAGGGTTGTGTGTGTGTGTGGGGGGGGGGGGGGGGGGGGGGGGAGGTGACTACAGCAAACTACGACTCATTTGCTCTATCTCATCTCTACTTGATCCTCCATCAATCAATATACTGATTCATTCCCTTGTCATTTCAACCTTAGATTACTGTAATGCTCTCTACCAAGGCATAACCCAGAAAGAAATTTGTCAGGTCCAATTAATACAAAACACCGCGGTGAAACTAATCTATCACGCAAAAAAATCTGATCATATTACTCCTCTTTTCCGTAAAGCCACTGGCTGTCCATTACACATCGTCTTCCTTACAAAATACTCCTACTTACTTTCAAAACAAAACATTCCCACCAACCTGCATTTATCGATAAACTTCTAATTCCGTATGCATCCTGTAGGACTCTTCGATCTAGTCATCAAAATCTCCTCATCATCCCCTCAATAGGAGAACTCTTCTACAAAACCACTCGCACATCCATTTTTTCTGTTATAGCCCCCACCTTGTGGAATGCCCTTCCTGCTGATCTTCGCTTAGAAAACGCTTTAGATAAATTTAAAATCAAATTCAAATCTTTCCTCTTTAAAGACGCCTATACCTTGTAAACCCTGATTTTCAACCACCATTGTTCCTCTTTCGTAAAACCTCTCTGACAATCCAAACGCTTCTTTTGAAGCGACCCTCCCCGTATCCAATTGTACATCCCTTCCCATATTGCCTCCCTTGATTTTTCATCTCGATGTATTCAACAAACTTTCCTCTCCCCTTTTTTCCCTTTCGTATCATGTACGTAAAAGGCCTTTGACAAGGTACCCCATGAGCGGCTACTTAGGAAGCTGTGGAACCACGGGGTGGAAGGGGACGTACACAGATGGGTCAAACACTGGTTGGCAGGCAGAAGACAGAGGGTTGGAGTGAAGGGTCACTACTCGGGCTGGAGGAAGGTCACGAGCGGAGTTCCGCAGGGGTCTGTACTGGGACCGCTGCTGTTTAATGAATTTATTAATGACCTGGAAACGGGGACGAAATGTGAAGTTATAAAATTTGCGGATGACACTAAACTCTGTAGAAGGGTTAGAACTACGGAAGAGTGTGAGGACCTACAAAGGGACCTAAATAAACTGGAGGAGTGGGCGAATAAATGGCAGATGAACTTCAATGTAGGGAAATGTAAGGTCATGCATATAGGGAGAAAGAACCTGATGTTCAGCTACCAAATGGGGGGATTAGTATTAGAGAGAAGTAACCTTGAAAGAGATTTGGGTCTGCTGGTGGATACAACAATGAAGTCAACGGCACAATGTGCAGCAGCCGCGAAGAAGGCAAACAGAATGTTGGGTATTATTAAGAAGGGTATTACGACCAGAACAAAAGAAGTCATCCTGCCGTTATATCGGGCAATGGTGCACCCGCACCTGGAGTACTGTGTTCAGTATTGGTCACCGTACCTTAAAAAGGATATGGCAACACTTGAGAGGGTCCAGAGGAGAGCGACACGAATGATTAAGGGCATGGAAAACCTCTCATACACTGAAAGATTGGAGAGACTGGGGCTCTTCTCCCTGGAAAAGCGGAGACTCAGAGGAGATATGATAGAGACCTACAAGATCATGAAGGGCATAGAGAGAGTAGAGAGGGACAGATTTTTCAAACTTTCAAAACATATAAGAACAAGAGGGCATTCGGAAAAGTTGGAAGGGGACAGATTCAAAACAAATGCTAGGAAGTTTTTCTTTACCCAGCGTGTGGTGGACACCTGGAATGCGCTTCTAGAGGGCGTTATAGGACAGAGTACGGTACTGGATTTCAAGAAAGGATTGGACGATTTCCTGCTGGAAAAAGGGATAGAGGGGTTTAGATAGGGAGCTACTGCGCAGGTCCTGGACCTGTTGGGCCGCCGCGTGAGCGGACTGCTGGGCACGATGGACCTCGGGTCTGACCCAGTGGAGGCATTGCTTATGTTCTTATGTAAATGCGTAAGTGCCTCCCTCCTTTTAATTTAATTTAATTCTTAAATACCGCTAATAACCGTGAGGTTTTCTAAGCGGTTTACAAAAATGATGCATTAAAGATACAATAAATAAAAACTAAATAAATAAGATAGGTACTTGGAAATTCCCTAACTGTCCCAAAGGCTCACAATCTAACTAAAGTACCTGAAGAAATAGTATGAAAATGAAAATAAAAAGACAGAGGTAGAGATAGAGATAGAAATGAAATATTCCAACAAGTAATGAATAAATAATTTAAAGATAGAATTAAAAATAATAATTAAAGTAAACAAAATAGAGATAAAAATAAGCATAGAGAGAAACAGAAACACACTCCAAAAAAAGCATCAAGATCTTTGACTTGTAATTATTATGATCATTTAACACCAGATCTTAAATGCCTTTCCGGAATACTTCATATCCCTATCCCTCTCCATACCCACCGCCATCTCCACCCCAATTCACTTCAACCACCATTCCCATTCTAATTCTTGAACTGCCGTCAACCCCAGTTCCGATGGCTGTCATCTGGGTCCCGAGTTTTCTCCAAGAACAGGCGACATCTCTGGCAAGGTAATCTCTACTGCTGCCGCACATGATGCGAGATCCTCAGAGGTAGACCCTTCGGAATGGGGGAGGAGTGAAGATGGTGTCGGGTACCCTGCTGGAACGGGCTCCCGAACCGACCGTTGGTCTGAGCGTCGGACTGTAGCTCTCCTCTGTCGGCTCTCCCCTGCTAGAATGGGGGAGGAGTGAAGATGGTGTCGGGTGCCCTGCTGGAACGGGCTCCCGATCTGGCCACTAGTGAAACTGGCAGTTAGCTTAGCCATATTTTTATTTTAAGTTTTTTAAATTTTTATACTCGATTTTATTGTTAACCGTTTAGACACTTGTATGATAAACGGTATATCAAAAATTAAGGAACTTGACTTGCCTGGGTGTCTGTCTAGTTTGAACTGTAGGTCAACAAGTTGTAGATGACCAGTTTTTAATGACTGAGCCCTCTTCCTTGGGTCAGTACAGAAAGAACACATAAGCAAGCGACAGACAGCATTAAATCGAGACATCAATTTTCAAAGTTGTCAAGAGCTGGGGAGGGAAGGTTTAGGCGGGAGATACATATTTAAAATAAAAATAAATTTTAAAAAAAGGTTGACAGAGAAAGCTGATCGTACAGCTCATATGGAGGACCATGCTTGCTAATCTTCATTTGACTTGATGTTCATTTATTGCCCTTTAAAGGCTGCTTTACACACACCTGATCTAATCAAATCAGCTTATAAATCTCATTCATTACCAGAGAGCACCCTTGTAACTAACTCCTGAATCCATTTAACCTGATTATGGCTGTGGTAACCTTTGCTGTGGCCATTTATGTTAAATATACAGAGAGTTAATGATCATCATTCTTTTATGTACTAGTGGGCCAGAGGGGCTCAGATTAGATAAATTTATTTATAAGGCAGTTTTATAGGTATTGCCAAAGCGACATACTTATGAGTCAAGTTAAAAAAGAAAAAAAGAGAGAGAATTTATAAAGTGATAGTAACAGCGCTAAAATAAAATTACAGGGTATTTTATTTACCGTATATACTCAAATATAGGACAAGATTTTTGGGCCAAAAAAATGGCCCCAAAATGGGGGCCTTGTCCTATATTCAGGATATCACACAATGAAGACCTGACCCCCCTCCCGGGCTTTTTTGCAGGCCTCAACCGGCCTGCCATATGACCTGGTAGGTCGGGACAGGAGACATCCCTCCCGTTTCCCGTCCCGGCTGACTAACATTTTTTTTAAACTCCCCCCTCCTCTGCGCGTACCTTTTGCGCCATTTTTAATCCCTGGTAGTCTAGCAGTGTATAGGGCAGGAGTGGTCTTTCTGCGCTGAGCCTTTCCCTTCCTGGATGTCTGCTTTCGATTTGGCGGCCAGCGGCGCACCCGAGAGAACTGAGCTTTTCGTGCTTCCTGCTCGGCCCCATGCTGCTCTCTGAATGGCTGCTTCTAGTTTTCATCCTGGCAGGGAGTGAGGAATGCTGAGTACAGAACCTGGCAGGGAGTGAGGGGGGCTGGGTGCAGAGCCTGGTAAGGAAGGGAAGAGGGCTAGATGCAGAGCCTGGCAGGGAGGGGGGCTGGGTGCAGAGCCTGGCAGGGGAGGGTGTGAGGAAGGGGACACTGGGTGCAGATCCTGGCAGGGCATGGCACTTGAATAGTAAGCCCCCGTCTTATATTCGAGTCAACAATTTTCCCTCCTTTTTGGGGGGAAAATGGGGGTCTCGAATTAAATTTGGATCGACTTATATTTGAGTATATACGGTATATACCACTTATAGCCTAAGTGGTTTACTTTCAGGTATTCAAGCAGTGGATCGACTTATATTTGAGTATATACGGTATATACCACTTATAGCCTAAGTGGTTTACATTCAGGTATTCAAGCATTTTTCTCTATCTGTCTCAGTGGGCTCACACTCTACCTAATGTACTGGGGCAATGGGGGATTGAGTGACTTGCCCAGGGTCACAACATGGGATTTGAACCCACAACCTCAAAGTGCTGAGGCTGTGGCTCTCACCACTGCACCACACAGGGGCCAATGAAAATCACAATTTCCAGATTCTGAATCTGCCCCCTATTTTTCCTGGTGGCATGATACAACATATTTAGCTGTTATAATTGCTGCTTCTCCTTTCTCCCCCCAGGATTATAAACAGTTTTTCCTGATTATTCTTTTCTGTAAGGTGGTAATTCTAAAAATGGTATTCAATCTTTGTCACCCAAAAATCCGGCACTGATCATGATTCTTTATAGCAGGGTTGTCTAGCATCAGTCCTCGAGGGCTGCAATTCAGTCGGGTTTTCAGGATTTCCCCAATGAATTTGCATGCGATCTAGTTGCATGCACTGCTTCCACTGTATGCAAATAGATCTCATGTAATGTAATGTAATTTATTTCTTATATACCGCTACATCCGTTAGGTTCTAAGCGGTTTACAGAAAATATACATTAAGATTAGAAATAAGAAAGGTACTTGGAAAATTCCCTTACTGTCCCGAAGGCTCACAATCTAACTAAAGTACCTGGAGGGTAATAGAGAAGTGAAAAGTAGAGTTAGAGGAAAAATAAAAATAAAATAAACATTTTAACAAGACAGCATTGATCTAAATACTTTGGAAGGTAGAAGAGAGGAGAGAAAGGAATAGAAGCAGAAGGGGGAGCCGTTGAACAGTAGAATTCTGGAGAAATTTAAATGATAGAAATAGAACAAAACAAAGACAAAAGGCAAAACAATAGATAAGATTAAAGATAAATCATAAGCTGGAAAGAAAAATAAAATAAAACTTTGTCTTCAATCCACGGTTTCAGCGTCAGTGATGAAGTGGAGCAAGTAAGTTTAGGAGGAGCGATTGACGTTTCCAGAAAGGGCTTCTTCATACAGATTAATTTGGGAAATCCTGAAAACCCTACCTGGTGAGGGCCGAGGTTGGACACCCCAGCTTTACAGAATCAAGCTTAGTGCCAATTCTTGCTCCTAACCTTTGCCTGCTGAAACCTGGCAGAAATGCAGGTGCCCTGTCTAAAATGTGCTACCTACCACATACCAAGTTCCAGCTTCTTTGCTTTTCATGGTGTTATTCAATTAAGTCACTTGTAATGGGTAATCCGTTTTCTAGTCTAATCTAATTTAATCATTATGCTCTGAGCCTCATGCACCTGAGAACTACTGAAATAAACATGACATCATCATTGAATCATTTTTCATTAATATATTGTACATTGCATCTCAACAGGATTTCTAAGCCTGAAAAAGGAATTGTTTCTAACTCCCTTCTTCCTAGTCTATGCTAAAAGCCTCAGTTCTACAATGCTCCTGAGCATATATCTGTATAGATGAAGTTCTGTGTATTCTCTCTTATACTGTAAGAAAAATATTTGGTCACCTCTTGGGGAGGGTGGTACTGTTGGCACAATTTGTGAAGTTTTAAACTTGTGTGCGATTTTCTTTTTTTTGCACATCTGCGAATTTCACAGCATGAAAGCTTGAGGTTAGAATTGTATTGGAACATTTTCAAAGAATGCCGATTATAACGTTACTAGTCTTTAAGCCCGTTACATTAACGGGCGCTAGAGCAGATGTCGGTCTGTCTGGGTTTTTTTCTTTGTCTCTCTCTCCTTGTACGCTGTCTGGCTGTCTGTCATTCATTCTGTCTGTGTCTCTCCCTGGCCCCCCTGCCTACCTGTATTTCTCTGTTGCACCATGCCTGCCTGTCTCTCCGTGGCCCCCTTCTGTCTCCCTCCTGCCAAGAGCAAAGCATGATTGTTTTCTGCCCCCCAGCACACCCCTTTCCCTCTTCCTCTGTTATGCCATGCCTGCGTGCTCCGTGGCCCTCTTCTGTTCCCCCCCAATGATTGCTGTCTGCTCCCCCTCCCCCCAAAGCAGCCCCTTTCCCTCTCCCCCTGGTCCCCTGTTGTGCAATGCCTGCCTGCCCCGTGCCTGTTGTGCCATGCCTGCGTGCTCCGTGGCCCCCTTCTGTTCCCCCCTGATGATTGCTGTCTGCCTCCCTCCCCCAAAGCAGCCCCCTTTCCTTCTCCCCCTGGTCCCCTGTTGAGCAATGATCGCCTGCCCCGTGGCCCCCTTCCGTTTCCACCCCCTCCCATTCTTACCCTCCCCTCCATTCCTCGAACTGGAGCTGGGGCTGCATCGTTCACCTCTCGGCCCAGATCTGCTTCATGGGCGGTGGGCGGGGCTGCAGGAAGACGTGCAAGTGTGGCGGCAGTGGCAACTCCGACTCCTTCTTCTGCACCATGTCGGGAAGGTGGAGAGTGGCCTGCGAGGTTCGCGACAGCGGCTGGCGAACCTCAGCAGGCCGCTTTGAAGAGGAGCGGCAGCGGGAGGGAGAAGTCGCTGGCACACACGCCTCCAGCTAGCGCAGGCACCATGAGGAGTGACACAGAAGCACACCTCACGCCACCAGGACACACGATATTTCAACAGCGCATGCGCGCTCTAGGGTTTTATTATTATAGATATTTCATAAAACAATGGCCCTCTTTTACTAGGGTACGCCAATCAATTTAGGGCTCCTTTTACAAAGGCGCGTTAGTGCTTTTAGCGCGCGCGCTACTCGAAAAACTACCGCCTGCTCAAGAGGAGGTGGTAGTGGCTAGCGCGCGTTATTCCACGCGTTATGGCCCTAACGCACTTTTGTAAAAGGAGCCCTAAGTGTGCGCTAAATGCCAACGCGTGCATGCTATTCTATGGATGCGTTAGTGTTTAGCGTGCGATAATTCAATTAGCGCACCTTAGTATAAGAGGGGGTATGTGCCTGTAGTTTTGCTCTCGCCTTTCTAACAGTAAATTTGACCAATGAGTCCACGTCCAGCCATATGAGATCATGTTCCAGTGATGTGAAAACAAATGCGTACCTTCTCGTACCGGATGGTCTCGGGACTGGCCACCCGGATGGTCTCGGGACTCAAGGATCTCCCGTACGAGGAACGGTTAGAAAAATTACAGCTATACTCACTCGAGGAGCGCAGAGAGAGGGGAGACATGATTGAGACGTTCAAATATCTCACGGGCCGCGTCGAGACAGAGGAAGATGTCTTCTTTTTCAAGGGACCCTTGGCAACAAGAGGGCATCCGTGGAAAATCAGGGGCGGGAAACTGCGAGGTGACACCAGGAAGTTCTTTTTCACTGAAAGGGTGGTTGATCGCTGGAATAGTCTTCCACTTCAGGTGATTGAGGTCAGCTGCTTGCCTGATTTTAAGGCCAAATGGGATCGACACGTGGGATCTATTCACAAGGTAAAGGTAGGGGAGGGTCATTAGGGTGGGCAGACTGGATGGGCCGTGGCCCTTATTTGCCGTCTATTTCTATGTTTCTATGTTACCTAAAAGAGTTTGATTGATGATATTGAAACAAGTCCAAAAGCTTGTGAGGTTGATATTCAAAAGCAGCTTTGTGGCTAGCTTCAGACCTCATTTCATAAATCTTTACCTTTTTTTTTTTTAATTTGGAGCCAACGAGCAGATGATTTTTGGCCAGCCATCTTGATGATGAAATAATATCAGGAGTAACATTATCCTTATTTCAGCAAAGCCTAGGTACAAGGGGGTGCTGAAAAGTTCTCAGCCACATCAAGAACCTTTCAACAAGCCTCAACACTGGTTTCAATAACAGCAATCAATACTGATTATAAGCTGGTTATTTATAAACTTCTCATCGGCATAAAAAAATTCCACAGAATATTGGTTACTCTGTAATCGGGCCACATCCCACCACTGTGCACAGGGCAAAAATAAGGGAGAAGTACTTCTACTTAGCTGCGTAATATGAAAACTCCAGAGAGGGTAGTGGTTCCGTTTAGAGAATGACACGGTGACAAAATTCATCACCGTCCCCGCGGATAACCGCGGGAAATAAACCCATGTCATTTTCTAGTGTCTATTTCATCCTCAGTCCTTCTACACCAGCATTCTTCAAAGCAAAGCTTGCGGGTCAGTGGTTGTGGCCATTCATACTCTGACTCTTATGTGAGCCAAGGATAATGAAGCCATTGTGATATCACTGATGTGATTGGTTCTTAGGCACTGGTGGAATGAGGCATTATGACATCACAATATCTGCTCTGGATACCAGAGACTGTCATTCTATAGTGTCTGTTTCAACCTCAGTCCTTCTACACCAGCATTCTTCAAAGCAAAGCTTGAGGGTCAGTGGTTGTGGCCATTCATACTCTGATTCTTATGTGAATGAAGCCATTGTGACATCACTGATGTGATTGGCTCTTAGGCACTGGTGGAATGAGGCATTATGACATCACAATATCTGCTCTGGATACCAGAGACTGTCATTCTGTAGTGTCTGTTTCAACCTCAGTCCTTCTACACCAGCATTCTTCAGAGCAAAGCTTGCGGGTCAGTGGTTGTGGCCATTCATACTCTGATTCTTATGTGAGCCAAAGATAATGAAGCCATTGTGACATCACTGATGTGATTGGCTCTTAGGCACTGGTGGAATGAGGCATTATGACATCACAATATCTGCTCTGGATACCAGAGACTGTCATTCTGTAGTGTCTGTTTCAACCTCAGTCCTTCTACACCAGCATTCTTCAGAGCAAAGCTTGCGGGTCAGTGGTTGTGGCCATTCATACTCTGATTCTTATGTGAGCCAAGGATAATGAAGCCACTGTGACATCACTGATGTGATTGGCTCTTAGGCACTGGTGGAATGAGGCATTATGACATCACAATATCTGGATACCAGAGACTGTCATTCTGTAGTGTCTGTTTCAACTTCAGTCCTTCTACACCAGCATTATTCAAAGCAAAGCTTGCGGGTCAGTGGTTGTGGCCATTCATACTCTGATTCTTATGTGAGCCAAGGATAATGAAGCCATTGTGACATCACTGATGTGATTGGTTCTTAGGCACTGGTGGAATGAGGCATTATGACATCACAATATCTGCTCTGGATACCAGAGACTGTCATTCTGTAGTGTCTGTTTCAACCTCAGTCCTTCTACACCAGCATTCTTCAAAGCAAAGCTTGAGGGTCAGTGGTTGTGGCCATTCATACTCTGATTCTTATGTGAGCCAAGGATAATGAAGCCATTGTGACATCACTGATGTGATTGGCTCTTAGGCACTGGTGGAATGAGGCATTATGACATCACAATATCTGCTCTGGATACCAGAGACTGTCATTCTGTAGTGTCTATTTCGACCTCGGTCCTTCTACACCAGCATTCTTCAAAGCAAAGCTTGAGGGTCAGTGGTTGTGGCCATTCATACTCTGATTCTTATGGGAGCCAAGGATAATGAAGCCATTGTGACATCACTGATGTGATTGGCTCTTAGGCACTGGTGGAATGAGGCATTATGACATCACAATATCTGCTCTGGATACCAGAGACTGTCATTCTGTAGTGTCTATTTCGACCTCGGTCCTTCTACACCAGCATTCTTCAAAGCAAAGCTTGAGGGTCAGTGGTTGTGGCCATTCATACTCTGATTCTTATGGGAGCCAAGGATAATGAAGCCATTGTGACATCACTGATGTGATTGGCTCTTAGGCACTGGTGGAATGAGGCATTATGACATCACAATATCTGCTCTGGATACCAGAGACTGTCATTCTGTAGTGTCTATTTCGACCTCGGTCCTTCTACACCAGCATTCTTCAAAGCAAAGCTTGAGGGTCAGTGGTTGTGGCCATTCATACTCTGATTCTTATGGGAGCCAAGGATAATGAAGCCATTGTGACATCACTGATGTGATTGGCTCTTAGGCACTGGTGGAATGAGGCATTATGACATCACAATATCTGCTCTGGATACCAGAGACTGTCACATTCTGTAGTGTCTGTTTCAACCTCAGTCCTTCTACACCAGCATTCTTCAAAGCAAAGCTTGTGGGTCAGTGGTTGTGGCCATTCATACTCTGATTCTTCCCTCTTTCCTTAAAGAATGACATGAAGATGGTTTCCTGCGGTTATCTGCGGGGACGGGAACGGTGATGAATTTTGTCACCGTGTCATTCTCTAGTTCCGTTCACAGTTTTTCCGCTGCTAACCAATAAGATCCTTGTATCGCCATCACTGGCTGCCTCAGGGAAGAATGTTACCGAAGCCCTCCATTCGGCCGTGCACTGGCCAGATCAGCTTACCCCTCCCCCAAGCAATTCTTGTTTCCCTCTCATCCCTCCCCCTGATAGTACATCTGGGATCCCCCTGCTTCTGTTCTGATACCCTCTACCCCAAAAGAGATCTCCCATCCCCTCCAACCCCTCATTTATTCTCGGTTTCCTTGAATTAGTGCGACTCACCTTAGAATCTAAGGGCTCCTTTTACCAAGGGACGCTAGCGTTTTTCGCCGCATTGCCGTGCGCGCTAACCCCACACTATGTGCCAAAAACTAACGCCAGCTCAATGCTGGCGTTAACGTCTAGTTTAATAAAAGGAGCCCTAAAGCTATAGAAAATAGAGATAGCTTCAGGATACCCTCTAAACATGCATGTCAGGGCAGGGCAGCCAAGAGGCTATGACAAAAGAAAAGGCATTTTCAGGTGCTTATCTTGAGCGGTACATTGCCGCCCACTGTTTCCAATTATAAGGCCACAGCACCATAAACCCCATATCTCTGGAGCTGCTCCGTCTTTTCTGAAAGCTGACACAAAGATGTTAATCTGTAGTAGGCTTGTCAATCAGCAGGTGCAGGCTGAACATTATTACTTGCAATTCTGCTCATAAAACCTGTGCCAGTGGGAGAGATCTGGGGAAAAGGGAAGGATATTTGGATTCTAAAAAAAAAAACCCCAACCCGCTGAGGTAATACAGAACTAGCTTACAAATTCCAAATGTGAATACATTTGTGGTTTGTCGCTGGCCTACTCTACGTACAAAATTTTATGTTTAAGAACATGATTCCAAGCTTTGGCAAATGAGGTGCGGATGCAGAGATCTAAATAAAGAGCTGAAAATAAGCAATCTACACTGAAGTATCCATAATTCATAAATGAAGCTCTAATTCACATTCTCCCAGTAGAAGCAAGAAAGACATTTTTAAACCCCTACCCCCTTTTTTACAAAACCGCGAAACTCTATGAGCGTCAGGAGCAGTGCAGAACATTCAGTGCGCCGGCCTGCGCTAAAAACTGCTTCCGTGGTTTTGTAAAAGGGGGTTATTTATTTAATTATTCATTATAGCATCAAATCTATAAGCGCTGGAGCTTTCACTGCAGCGGCTGGCGAAACCCTAACACAGCTCGATAAAAGGGGTTTAAGTTAGGTGCTTAGATCGCTAGGCGCATTGATTTAGGGGTCTAACTTAAGAACATAAGAACATAAGAAATGGCTTCGCCGGATCAGACCCTAGGTCCATCCATCCGGCGACCCATACTCGCGGAGGCCAAGCCAGGTGTTCCCTGTTGAGAAACCTTGTTTACTTGTATCCCTCAATGTGATTTGCGAGAAGGTGTGCATCCAACTTGCCCTTGAATCCCGGAATGGTGGTCTCCATCACGACCTCCTCCGGGAGTGCATTCCAAGCGTACACCACTCGTTGTGTGAAGCAGAATTTCCTGATATTTGTCCTGGGCCTGGTGCCCCTCAGCTTCAGTCCATGACCTCTTGTCCAAGTCTCATTGGACAATGTGAATAACGATGTTTCTTGCTGTTTATAAACTCTAAGCCAAAATGCATAATTTGCTTTCAATGCCAGAGCCTTTCTTATTTAAAGAAAATCATGCGGATTGAATAACGCAAACTATATGTCAGCGCATGCAAATATACCGCAGAATCTCTAAAAATTTTTAATAAGTGTGCCGCAGACTTTCCTTCTGCTTATGGCAGCATCCGCTTGTCAACCTCCACCGGAAACCGCAACTGTGGGACAGTCAGATTGTTGGATGCCTTTGCAGCTTTCAATATGTCCTTGATTCAGACTTGAACCCAAAGATCAATATTTTCACTGTACCAAGTGTGTAATTCAGATTTGAGGACACAGCTGTTTACTGCACGGCACCAGAACTGGAAGCATAACGGTTTAGGCTCGGCAATTTCTTAGACAGAACCCCTTTATCATTTTCATTAAAGGGACGTGTTTCTAATTTAACCAAATTATTCCACTAGCAATTATCCTGAACATACTGCAGATAACTAGGACACACGTCTTAGAAATCAGGCATCTGTTTAAACAGAGCATCCATAACAGTCACTTAGATTTTAGGGCTATTTATCAGGCTCTCCTTGCCAATGGTTACTTAGTACATTAGGTTTACATTCTCTCGTTACAGAGCAATGAGATACTCTTGCTACAGTACTGATTGAGCCACTCTGAATTTATGTAGTGCTATAAAACCCTTCCACTCAATAATCAAAGCGATTCAAATGGGCAGGAAAGCCTTTTTCCTGTTTAACCCTTTCTTTGGCATTGCTGCTCAGAAGCAGCATGTATTTTTTTTTTTTGGCTCTTATGGGAGATCGGCATCTCCGAAGGCCTGTTACTTGGCACTGGTGCTTGTGCTCAACATCAAGTTACATAAAGCAGACGTTTTCACCATCTGCCAATTAAAGGGCTCAATAGCTTGGGACTGCCTAGCCACTAATATCCAGTGGCACATAACCAGAGTGCTTCTAAATATCAGTACCTATCTGCCATGTCAGATGGTGGTGGTGTAGGAGACGAGCCGGCTCCTGCACAGCTAACCAGGCAAATAGGACCGCGTGAAAAGCAGTCTTAACTTTGCCTACTTAACTATGCAGATGTAGGCATTGAATAATGGCCGACACCTCTATAGTTAAGTTGTCAGTCGTGGCCCAAAGCTGTATCCCCCTCCTCACCACCACCTCTGGAACATATCCAATTCCCCCTTCCTCCAAACACTTCTGATCTTCCTTAACACCTACAGAGAACATCTGTCCCTTCTTCCCATCCTCCAGGAAACATCTGATTCTCCATCCACCCCTCCATCTAGCCCCAGAAGGTCCCCTCACGCCTACTTTTAGCCAGGTACTAGTGACCTGCATTGGCCACCGTGAGGATGAGCTACTGGGCCTGATGGACCTTTGGTCTGACCCAGTAAGGCTATTCTTATGTTCTCATGAAATTAATAGGAAAGAAACCATTCATATGAACAATTCAAAATACTCATAGAAATAATAAACATATTAAAACAGGCAAATAGACTACTAGAGAGACAGGTGGGCGGGGTGGTCCAGTCAAGAGGAACATGATAGAAATCATCTGAGGTATGCCTGCTGAAACAACCATGTCATGATCACAGCTTTGAAGCACTGAAGGGAAAGTTCCCCATAAATTAATAAAGGGAGTGAACGCCAGAGTGCAGGGGCCATAAAAAAAGACAGTGTTATGGTGTATAGACCCATCGGTCCTCTTTTACAAAGGCGCGCTAAGCGTTTTAGCGCATAAGAACATAAGAATTGCCACTGCTGAGTCAGACCAGTGGTCCATCATGCCCAGCAGTCCGCTCACGCGGCGGCCCTCTGGTCTAAGACCAGCACCCTAACTGAGACTAGCCCTACCAGCGCACGTTCTTGTTCAGCAGAAACTTGTCTTGAATCCTTGGAGGGTGTTTTCCCCTATAACAGCTACCCGCTAACGCATCTGTAGGATAACATGCACGCATTAACGTTTAGCTCGTGTTTAGCGTGCGCTAAAAAGCATAGCGCACCTTTGTAAAAGAGGGGGATAGTTAGATACTCGCGGACTGGGCAGGACCAGAAGAATTCACACTAATGATGCAACCCCCCTCCCCCCCAATTCATTTATTTACCTCTTGTTTTTGTTAGAATATAAAATACAGCGATCTTTTGGAAAATGCTGAAGATCCATCTCTTCAATTGATCAGTGCTAATGGACTACCTGCCCCTAGCTCCCCTTCCTTTCTCCTCTCTCCTCCCTCTCCTGTTCCCTGCTCCCCCCTTCCTCTAACGCCCTGCTACCCTACCGCTCCACCATCTCTGCCCTCCTCTTCCCTCCTCCCTTTCCTTGCTCCCCCTCCCCTTCTCTCCCTTTGTCCCCTCACCTACCTCTTCTTTGAATGCCTATAATTTTTTTGTCCTGTAACTTTACTCTCAATGTCAATTGTAATCCGTTCTGAGCTCCCGGGAGAACGGGATAGAAATCTAAATAAATAAATAAACATGGGGACTGTCACTGACATTTCCTATATTGTTTCAAAGGTACATCCTTTCTTAGCCAATGAATGTCTGCGTAGGCGGAGTTTGAGTGCAAAATGGGCGGAGCACACATAAATAATGTGTTTGTAATGGCTGCCTAAACAGCTGGGCATGGTGGTGACTTCATCACCAAAGCAAAAAAATAAAAAATTCAACAATTCTGCAGTCAAAGTCAGATAGCAAAACCAAAACAGAAGAAAAACTGGTATGCAGGATTCAGGAACTTTATTGAAGATAACCCATTGTTGTATTCCAAGAAATGGCTCTTATAGATCAAAACGGTCCATATTTTGAAAAACACTCCTTGCTCAGGAGTCCCATGTTGACGTGTGATCAAATATGTATGAATAAATGACTGTATCCATTGTCAGTGAGTGTTCCAAATTAAGCACAGCGAATGATAGAGAAATACTGGACGGAGGACCGATGGTGTAGCAGTGAAGTGAGTATAACAGATGTGATGGCCCAGTGTGTGCGTGAAGCCATAATCTAATAGCAAAACAAGTGATCAAGATAACGTGCACACAGCCAGTGTGTTAAAGGTGACGTTTGGGGTTTGTCTCGACACTGGTGTGCTGTGACTCGTGGGACGAAGGATTAGGTGAACAGGACGGAGGGGAACGTGTAAGGGGCGGATAACATGTACATACCTGGATAGGAATTATACCAGGTGAATGAAGAACCATATGGAATAAAACCGTAACAAGTGAAATTCTACTAAAACGAATATCACAAATCTAAAATGCAATGTGCCACACTGTGTGACTTCATAACCGGCATGTATATGGGGCCTGCACAGAGTGGTGGACCCAGCTCTGGCCACCTTGCTAGGCAGATTCAATGGACCGCGAGGGTCTTTTTCTGTCGTCATTTACTGCCTTACAGTGTAATGGTGCATACGCTTTTGTGCATTCATTATAGAACTGCACTCCCATATCTTCCAAAGCACTTCCTTTTATGTGTGATTTCTTTTTAACAGATACTTGAGAGTTATAAAATTATCCCCAACAAGGAATTTTTCAAACAGTCCACAATGGGACAAAGACCGCAGGTACTTTATTTTACCCACAGCATTGACCCTATTTTCAAAGCAAGGCCACTTGCACCTGCCTTTTCTGTGGGTAAATTTTGGCTAGAAAAAACATAAGAACATACGAATTGCCGCTGCTGGGTCAGACCAGTGGTCCATCGTGCCCAGCAGTCCACTCACACGGCGGCCCTTTGGTCACAGACCAGTGCCCTAACTGATATTAGCCTTACCTGCGTACGTTCCGGTTCAGCAGGAACTTATCTAACTTTGTCTTGAATCCCTGGAGGGAGTTTTCCCCTAAAACAGCCTACGGAAGAGCGTTCCAGCTTTCTACCACTATCTGGGTGAAGAAGAACTTCCTTACGTTTGTACAGAATCTATCCTCTTTTAACTTTAGAGAGTGCCCTCTTGTTCTCTCTATCTTGGAGAGGGTGAACAACCTGCCTTTATCTACTAAGTCTATTCCCTTCATTATCTTGAATGTTTCGATCATGTCCCCTCTCAGTCTCCTCTTTTCAAGGGAGAAGAG
Source organism: Geotrypetes seraphini (assembly GCF_902459505.1). Taxonomy (NCBI): domain Eukaryota; kingdom Metazoa; phylum Chordata; class Amphibia; order Gymnophiona; family Dermophiidae; genus Geotrypetes; species Geotrypetes seraphini. Next base: position 20,831,988 of record NC_047089.1, read on the forward strand.
GCCAACTTTCTCTAATCTCTCACTGTACAGCAACTCCTCCAGCCCCTTAACAATTTTAGTTGCTCTGCTCCGGACCCTTTCAAGTAGTACTGTGCCATTCTTTATGTACGGTGACCAGTGCTGGACGAAGTATTCCAGGTGAGGGTGTACCATGGCCCAGTACAGCAGCATAATAACCTTCTCCGATCTGTTCGTGATCCCCTTCTTAATCATTCTTAGCATTCTGTTCGCCCTTTTTGCCGCCGCAGTGCATTGCGTGGATGGCTTCATTGACTTGTCAACCAGTACTCCCCAAGTCTCTTTCCTACAGGGGGTCTCTCCAAGTACTGCACCGGACATCTTGTATTCCTGCATGAGATTTTTGTTACCAATATGCATCGCTTTACACTTTTCCACATTGAACCTTATCTGCCATGTCGATGCCCATTCTTTGAGCCTGATTATGTCACATTGCCGATCTACGCAAATCCCCCTGCGTCTTCACTACTCTGAATAACTTTGTATCGTCCAAAAATTTAATCACCTCACTCGTCGTACCAATGTTCAGATCGTTTATAAAGATGTTGAAGAGCATGGGTCCAAGCACCGAGCCCTGTGGTACCCCACTGGTGATGCTCTTCCAGTCCGAGTATTGTCCATTTACCCCCACTTTCATTTCCTATCCGCTAGCCAGTTTTTAATCCACGTGAGTATTTCACCCTCGATTCCATGGCTCAAAATTTTTTGAAGTAGTCGTTCATGCGGAACCTTGTCGAATGCTTTCTGAAAATCCAGATATACATTGTCGACTGGGTCATCCTTGTCTATCTGCCTGTTTACTCCCTCGAAGAAGTGCAGCAAGTTTGTCAAGCAAAATCTTCTTTTACTGAAGCTGTGCTGGCTGGTCCTCATCAGATTGTTTCCATCAAGATGATCAATGATGTGGTCCTTTTTCAGCGCCTCTACCATCTTTCCTGGTACCGAGGTCAGACTCACCGGTCTGTAGTTTCCCTGATCTCCCCTTGAACCTTTCTTGAAGATCAGCATAACATTCGCCACTTTCCAGTCTTCCGGAAGGAATCCTTCCTGATTTGATCGACAGATTGGCTATTAGTTGAAGCAGTTCAGCTATAGCCTCTTTCAGTTCTTTGATTACCTCGGATGGATGCCATCTGGTCCCGGGGATTTATCATTTTTAAGCCTATCAATCTGCCTGCATACCTCTTCTAGACTGACCGTCAACCCTGTCAGTTTCCCATCTTTGTTTCCTGCGTATAGCCTGTCGGCTTCTGGTATGTTGTGTATATCCTCTTCGGTAAATAAAGATGCAAAAAATGCGTTCAGTTTGTCGGCGATGGCTTTGTCCTCCTTTAGCACTCCATTTATTCCATGGTCTTCCAACGGCCCCACCGCTTCCTTCGTGGGTCATTTCCCCTTAATATATCAAAAGAACAGCTTGAAGTTTTTTCCCTCCTTGGCTATTTTTTCCTCGTAGTCTCTTTTGGCCCCTCTAACCGCCTTATGGTACCTGCTTTGATGTTGTTTGTGCTTTTTCCAGTTTTTGTCCATTTTTGACCTCTTCCATTCCTTAAAAGAAGTCTTCTTTTGTCTCTGATCGCTTCCTTCACCGCTACAGTGAGCCACGTCAGGTCCTTGCTCTTTTCCTCTTGGATCCCTTGTTGATACACGGTTTTACAGTTCTTATCCTCTTAATCTTCTTCCCCACCATGAGTCTCATCCCTTCGTAATTCCTTTTTTGGAAGTTCAGTGTTGTGGCTGTCGTTCTGGATCAATGTTTTGCCCTTGTGTCCAGGTTGAAGCTTCCCTCCTAGCATCTGGAACTGGTCCTTCAGTCCTTCCCTACACACCTCTGACTAAAAGAACATATGCACATTATACATGTGCCACTTATAACCTAAGTGGTTGCATTCATGCATTTTTCCCTATCTGTCCCGGTGGGCTCACACACTACCTAATGCACCTGAGGTAATGGGGGATTAACCCCCCTCTTTTACTAAGGTGTGCTAACTGATTAGCGCATGCTAAATGCTAATGCATGCATGTTAGTCTAATGTTAGTGCACCTCAGTAAAAGAGGTCCTAAGTGACTTGCCCGAGGTTAAAAGGATCAGCATGGGATTTGAGCCCACCCCCTGAGGGAGCTGATGCTGTGGCTTTAACTACTGTGCTACGCACTCCCCTTGTGGGTATTCAAGTAGCCTTAGGTCTTTACTTCAGAAGACATAAAGATAAACTTCACTCCACTCTGCCAGCTATACTTTCTTTGCAGACACACTTTGCTGTATGCCGGTGTATTGCTTCCTGTTCGTAACTATCATCCCCACCCCTTTAAGGCTGCAATATTAGCCCACACAATTCTGCAGACATATCTCCCAGGGTGACACCACTAAGAAAACACCGTTTTGCAGGTTTTCTCTTTCCCAGTCTGATGTAATAACACCCACAGGCCTGAAGCTTTTCTCTCATTCTCTCTTCTGCCCAGGGATCAGGATTATTATCCCTCCCTTTGTTTTGGTTTTTTCCACTTCTCTCTCACCCATTTCTCACTTAGAACAAAATCTATTCCAGAGAATGGAAAATGGTAAAACCAGAGGGCATAATGTGAGGTTGAGGGGTGGTAGATTCAAGAGTAATGTTAGGAAATTCTTCTTTACAGAGAGGGTGCTTGATGCGTGAAATGTGCTCCTGAGAGAGGTGGTGGAGAAGAAAACGGTGACAGAGTTCAAAGAAGCATGGGATGAACACAGAGGATCTCGAATCAGAAAATAATGGGTATACATTCTAATCTAATCTTTGGTTTATATATCGGGTCATCTCCCAGAGGACCTCGACTTGGTTCACATATAATTAAGACTGGAGTACATAGCAGAAAACATAGGAGAAGAAAGTACTAATTAAAGACTAAAGTATGTAAGAAAAGCATAAGAAAAATAACTATAATATTATCATTTCATTGAGGCTGTAGTTAAACCATTTAAAAATTGCGAAAACAACAAAGTTTTCAGGAATTTACGAAATAACTGCTACTGGCCTAAAAGCCTAATGGAGTCAGGAAGTTCATTACAGATCTCTACAAACTTAAAAACAAAAGATCGACCAGCAGATTTAACTCCCTTAAAGGAACTAAGGCCAGGACTGGGCAGGCTTGCATGACCAGTGTCCCATATATGAACATTCAGTTGAGGACGGGCTGGGGAGGGTTTTGATGGCTGGGATGGTTAAGATGGGCTGGAGTGAGCTTTGATGGAGACTCCAGTAGATGGAACCTAAGCACGGTACCGGGCAGGGCTTTGGGTTTCTGACCCAGAAATATCTAAGAAAAAGGATCATTTAAACTAAGTTAATTTATGGAGCATGTATGATTGGGCAGACTGGATGGACCACTTGGGTCTTTACCTGCCATCATTTACTATGTTACTATGTTAATATACCTCCTCATATTCCATCACCCTATAACAAGCTCTTGTTTTTCCTCATATGACCCTTTGCATTCATATGTTAACATTAATTTATGTACCCCTGTGGGACCAAATATCACTAGGCAAGCCTGGCATTTGTGTCTTTTGCATGTAACCAATTTGTAGGGGGTATGATAGGCCAATGATGTAAAATATCTCTCATTCAAATAATATATTAATTCATCTCACTGCTAAAACTTTCTTTCTTCTATCACTGAGTAATTTTGTCCTGTGGCACCAGTTTTCTGCATCCCTCTCTCTTTTCCTTTTAAGATAAAAGGCTTCTAGTCCTATCTCTTAGATGTCTGTTTGCAATATGGATTTTCTTATCAAAATCTGCTTTATATGAGGACCAACAATTAAGTTCATGAATTTGCCCCCATGCGCATACATTGGCAGTACTGTACAAACAGCTCGATAAGCTTTCATAACCTTGGCATATCAGTGTCTCACCACTGTGTTCATGTCGACGTGTGGCGGTGGCTTGCTGAGTGGCGTTCATTATTGTTGCACGTTTTTGTGTGTTGTCGTGAGAATGTCAGAGCTTGAATTAGAGCAATGAACAAACATTAAATTTCTTGCTAAACTTGGCAAGAGTGGAAGTGAAATCAGGGACAGGTTAGTCCAAGTTCATGGGGATAAGGCACTGGCCAACGTTTCACGACTAACCTGTTGCTGCTTTAGGAACTGCAGCTGAATGTGAGAAGTAGTGTCGGCAGTTGCTTCTAGAACCCTGAAGAAGAAGTGACTGGTTAGTCATGAAACGTTGGCCATCATCGGCAGAGCATAATCAACTAGCATCAGAGCCTCTGAAGTACGGAACATTCCGTTGAATATGACAGCGTTTGAATGATCTCCAGTTGCTTTAACTCGAACTGTACGGAACAGCCCAACACGGATGAGACCCATTTTTTCATTATATTATTACAGAGTGCAAGCAAGCAGGAGGTTTTTTGCCCATGATAGAAGCATGGAAGGAAGACAATTTATATAGGTCTTTCCTTCACAGCCACAGAAGTGTTATTTTCTTTCGTGGCTTCTAAGGTTTTATTCTTCCTGATAGTTACTCTCTGTAAAAACAAAGTTTTAATGGCATGCTGTTTAGCAATTTACACTGGAGGTATAGATGTATGGTGATTTATAGTCTTAGTACTAAAACCATTAGGCACTGAAATACAACCAAAGGCGAATGCAATCCCACAGATAACACCCTAAGAGATCAATGCAAAGCTTTTGAGCTAGCAAAGACTATTTTCTCTCTGGACTTTGTTTCATTAATGGGATCTGAAAGCTATGCTGTTGGTACCAGCAGGGCCTCCCAAGGCGGATAGGATTCAGAGGATATGAAAGACTAACGATGTACCACTAATCTGGGGAGCAGCAGATGGGCAGGGTTGGAGGCAGAGGATCATGTTTGATGCGACACCGGCAACAACATTGAATTTATATTGCAAAGAAAGGCCCGGCAATCTACTTCTCCATTCTGCCATGAAAACTTGATATCATTATCAAGACCCTAGGACTTGAAACGAGTCGATAGCACCTAACAGCAATAGCAATATTATAATTTTTAAGTCCAGAGTTGTAAGGTAATTAGCATACTGTCCAGTGACTTGTCACCTCTCGGCATTTGATATGTATCAAATTATGATATAACCTGTTTCTTTTGTTGGCCTGTTGAGGGAAGTGGGAAGCCACCCAAATGTGGTATAGCAAAGACTTGTGCTCCTTGGTATGTCCCTTTGAGAGATAGATGACCTAGAAAATTCATCCTACCATTATATGGGAAAAATGTATTTTGAGAGGGACTTCACTATTGTAGGGTTCTCTCCCAAAAGAGTATAGAGTAGCATGAGTGGTAGCTATGTAGAGCTCTGATTTTTCTTTCTTGTCTTTGGACTAACTCGTAAAAAAGGAAGTTGCCTAGTGCTTAAACACAAGTTGTATATTTTTTGAAACTAGATCAATTGGGATTTCAGGAACTCATGAGAGTCCTTCTCCCCTGCATATTCCTTCAGCCATGGTTCTGTCTCCCTCCTACTCCTCGTTAAACTGGCAAATAATTATTGCAAAGTGCTCCTGAGGTTTCACACTCAATCAAAATTACAATGAAGAAATCTGTAAGAAACATTTTCCTATTTCAGAAAATTGCATTGGTGCATTTTCAAAAATGGAACATAATATTTGATAGATTATTATTCCGAGTAACAATTCATAAGGAAAAGAGAATAGGTGCGAGGTTGCACCGCCTATTGCCTGTCCCCTATTTCTCCTTTGAAAACTGTATGTACACAATTGGCCATCTTGAGAAAAGTTATATTTTTTGAAATAAGGCTTTCAGAGAAGACAGTTTTCTCTTTCATAACTCCCTCCCCTTTTACTAAGTTGTGGTAGAGGACCCTGGGGTGCTAAATGCTCCAATGCGCGTAGAATTCCTATGAGTGTCAGAGCATTCAGCGTTCCCGACCATGGTAGAAACCTCTACCTCTGCTTAGCAAAAGAGGGCCAAAGGTAATTTATTCATTCCTCTCTTTCATAAAGGTATTTATTCATAATACCCTTTAAATTCAAACATTATTACTTAAAAATACAGAAACATTTGTTCGAGCTATAGAGGAATTGTAGGTAAATGCAATCACGTAGCTACATAAAGGGGGTCCATTAAGGCGCCCACAGAATATAATGGATGCCTTAGCATTTAGCACATGCTAATCTTTAGTGCGCCTTAATAAAAGGACCCCCAAATCAAATGTTGTTTTATCATTTTCTAGGTACAAACCAAGGAAGAACATACTATTGTGGTTACAGCTGAAATGATGGCACTGAAGGGCTTAAAAAAGGAGAATGAGAAAACACCGAACTGGAGGAAGAAACAGAGATTGAAGTATTCAGTGGGAGGAGGAGATGTCTACACTTCTCCCTCCGTATTTGCGGTTTCCACACTTGCGGTTTCACTTATTCACGATTTTTCACATGCTGACTCCGCCCCCCAAAATTACATCATGATTAAAGTTCCTTTCCTTCTATTCAGACGTTCATATACTTGAAGGGTATTAACGTAGAAAGGAAAATGGTAAAACCAGAGGACATAATTTGAGGTTGAGAGGTGGTAGATTCAAGAGCAATGTTAGGAAATTCTACTTTACGGAGAGGGTGGTGGATGCCTGGAATGCGCTCCCGAGAGAGGTGGTGGAGAGGAAAACGGTGACTGAGTTCAAAGAAGCGTGGGATGAACACAGAGGATCTAGAATCAGATAATAATATTAAAAATTGAACTAAGGCCAGTACTGGGCAGACTTGCATGGTCTGTATATGGCCGTTTTGGGGAGGATGGGCTGGAGAGGGCTTCAATGGCTGGGAGGGTGTAGATGGGCTGGAGTAGGTTTTGAGAGATTTTGGCAGTTAGAATCCAAGCACAGTATCGGGTCGAGCTTTGGATTCTTGCCCAGAAATAGCTAAGAAGAAAAAATTTAAATTGAATCAGGTTGGGCAGGCTGGATGGACCATTCGGGTCTTTATCTGCCGTCATCTACTATGCTACTATGTTATGTTACTGTACCGAAAAAAAGGTTTAATGTTTACCAACATTCACTCTGAAAATCGCTGCTTCCATGCTTTCTCCCACCAAATCGATGTTTCAAATCTTTCACCCTGAAAATCACTGCTTCCCCTTTGCACAGAGAAAAATGCTTCTTCCCATCATCCATAGAGAGAAACGCTGCTTCCCAGCATGCATGGAGAAAATCGCTATTACCCACAAAATCGCTGGGAATCGCTGCTTGCCTGCACACAGCTTTGGGAATCGCTGCTTGAAAAGTTATTTGCGCTTTTAATCACAAAACTGCTGGCTGTTCCAAAAAAACTGCGAACAACATATAAAAAGTTATTTGTGGTTTTTCCATATTCATGGCTATGTATGGCCGTTTGGAGGAGGATGGGCAGGAGAGGGCTTCAATGGCTGGGAGGGTGTAGATGGGCTGGAGTAAGTCTTAACAGAGATTTCGGCAGTTGGATCCCAAGCACAGTACCGGGTAAAGCTTTGGATTCTCGCCCAGAAATAGCTAAGAAGAAAAAAAAAAAAAAAAATTTAAATTGAATCAGGTTGGGCAGACTGGATGGACCATTCGGGTCTTTATCTGCCGTCATCTACTATGTTACTATGTTACTATGTTATGTTCCGCCCGCATCCACTGCGAATACAGAGGGAGATGTGTATTGTGTGTTGATTGTACAGTGCAGTCCATTTTTCAGTGCTACCGACATGATAAATACGAGTAGTAGTAGTAGAGGAGAACAAATTTGGATAAGTTTGCTAAGGAGGTGAGACTTGGAAGATATAAGAGCACGATGCGATGTTCAACTCAAAAGAGGTCAGAACGTTGCCGCAAGGCACAAGTTAATAAACTCAATAAATGAAAGAGTCTTCCAAGGGTTGAAGACTCATGTATCTTCTTTAGCACACACATTTTCATTCTGGCAGGGTAGACAGCGTGACAAATGGACTACTATTAGAGTAGGAGAAAATCACTGAGATTATATTATATCAAAGGAAAATGCAGTAGACCACAGAGATGGAAAATAGCTTCTATTTCTTTATCCACCATATTAGGGCATACAGGAACTATTGTTGTCATTCTCCAGTTAAGAAGCTCTTGATGTCGGTGATCAAATACGGTTTAGGACCACTACATTTCTGAAGATCACTATACATCAGGGGTGTCCAACCTGCGGCCCTGTGAAGCATTTTGTGCGGCCCCGGTCGAGGGCGATGAAGTGTTTTCCTCTGCTGCCCCTGGGTGTTTACCGTCTTGCTGGCTCCCTCCTCTGTCTTGCTGCAGCGTTTGTGTGGCCCCAGAAACATTTTATTCGGCCAATGCAGCCCAGGGAAGCCAAAAGGTTGGACACCCCTGCTATACATCTTTCAGCATAATGGAGGTATGACTAGGATTACCAGACGGGAAAACCCAGACATGTCCTCTTTTTAGAGGACAGTACAGGCTCCCGGATGGACTTTCCAAAACCTGGCATTTGTCCGGGTTTGGGAAAGCCCCGATGAGCTCCGACTGCATCTGAAGGGCCTCTGAGCATGCGTGGAGGACGTCACACACATCTGCGCATGCTCCAGGCCTGCCAGCCTTGGCTGGAGCTTGTCCGGAAGACGAGAGGAGGCTTTGTGGTGGCGGGGCTGGGGGAAGAACTGGGAGGGGCTTGGTTGGAACAGGGTGGGGCTGGAAGTAGAATGGGGTGGAGTCATGTAAATATGGCAGCCCTAAGTATAATTCTAGATCATAGTTTCTCAAGTCAGTTCTGGAGATTCCCCTAGCCAGTCTGGTTTTCAGGAGATGCACAATGAATATCTATGAGTTAGATCGACAGAGAATGGAGGCACTACATGCAAATATATGTCATGAATATTCATTGTGGATCTCTTGATAAGCAGGCTGGTTATGTGCAACATTTCCAATAAAACTGAAAGAGTGTCTTCTACCTGTATTCCTGCTGATAAGAAATGGTGATTAGTATTAGTGATAAATATAGTTTGCCTTTCTTATGTTTTCAGGTGGACTTTCTGGGACACCAGGCCGCTCAGTGGTACAAATTGATATCTGGATTTATGAATAAAAAAACCAAGGACTGGTCTTCGGGACATTTGGAGCATTGAGATTAAGCATCAAATTACTGCGTCTCAATGGCCACGAATTTGGTCTTGGAGGATGAGATGAACAGTGTCTGCATCTATGAGACAAACCTGTTTTTTTCTGTTACATAGAGCTTTTTGGACCCCGGTTCGTTTACAGAAGTTAGATAGCTCTAAATCTAATAGATGCTGGCACAGTCATCTTGAAGCAGAAGCCTGTTATTATTAGAGGATATTTGGCTTTTAGCCCTCATTGACATGCCAAACAATACAGTGTCATAAGATAATGCCACTGGATTTTCTAACAAATTATTTATTTGACCCCCATATTGATTTCCAAAAAGCAATTTGTTATTCTATTGTCCATTCATTCTTGCTTTTTGGAAATCAATATGGGGGTCAAATAAATAATTTGTTAGAAAATCCAGTGGCATTATCTTATGACACTGTATTGTTTGGCATGTCAATGAGGGCTAAAAGCCAAATATCCTCTAATAATAACAGGCTTCTGCTCATTATGACAGGGGTTGCCATACAACAGATCACGAATAACTGGAAAAATTGGAAGAAGCTGAATTACAGTTTTTGGTGGAATTCTTTATGCCACATATTCAAAATGGAAAGGATAATTGCTATATAGCAGGGAAATTTAAAAAAAAATTCAGGTTATTTGGGAGCCATTAACAAAATATTGCAAAGATTGACAGTATTGTATAGAATAAACATTAATTTTTTTCCTTTGGTTCATATACGGCCAGGGTGGGGTGGGGGATGGGATTATTTTATGATTTCTTTTATTTATGAATAAACAGGATACAAGGGAGAGGGATTATTTGATATAGTTTAGAATTTGATGTTATATTAAGTGTGATTTAAGTATAAATGTTTGCATGTTACACTTACTGGGCACTTTAAAAATGAATAAAGATTAATATAACAAGTTATGGGGAGGAGGGGGGGAAAACGATTGTTTTCTGTATTAATTGTGTAGTTAAAGTGCCTTTTCTGTAATGTTTACATCTAAATTAATTGTATGGCACTGTCAAAGTTTGAAAATCAATAAAGATTAATTAAAAAAAAAAAAAAAGAAATGGTGATTCAATATCATGTTTTCCATTGCAAGATCCCTTGGAAGTGCTGCAGAACTTGCTTGTCCCCCATGAAAACACAATACTGAAGCCCTCTCTCCCACCAAAAGGAACATGAGTAGCGGACACCCATACAGCTTAGGGGTAGTGTTGAGTAAGGACTTCTCCAGGACCAGCTGTAGAGATATAATTAGCATTCCAGTTTATCTGCATTACAGAATTTAAATTAAATGCATGCAATTTTCCTTAACGTTTGATTTACAGAAAGTGGAATCTCAAACGCTTGCATACAAATAGATAAATAAATAAAAGAAATGATGATTTGGGGCTCAGTAGCCAAAAGGTTTTTGCTTCTAATTTTGAGACTTATGGTTCCAATTTGACGTCTTTGAAAATTTACCAGGGCTCAGTGGTTAAATTTATGCTCAAAATTTCACCAAACGCTTAAATTTAGGAGCATAAAAAGTGGGAGGAAAAGCATGGAAAAGAAATTTGAATCTTAGCACCGGGCTCATAAATCTAGACAAATAAATCTTAGGCTTAAATTTATAAGTATACCGGGTGACATTCAAAACTATTTAAGTAAGCAGGAGAGGCTCCTGCCTACTTACATCACACTATGTGGGCCAGCTGCTGATATTCAGAGTAGAGAATGACACGGGGAAAAATTCTGTTTTCACCGCCCCGTCCCCATCTTCAGCGTCTTCTCCTCTCCATCCCCCCCACCCCCAGCACCCTTCACGTGGTCCAGCAGCTCCCTCCCGCCGGCCAGCCGTGCATTTCTCTCTCTCCCTCCCTCTTACCTTCTCTTGTGGCGAAACTGGCAATTTGTATAAGGCTATGCGCTGTATTACAGCCGAAGCCTTGAAGTCGCATCGGGTTACCTGCTAGAAATGTCTCCTCCGATGCAACTGGAAACATGGAGTTGCGTCAGAGGAGATTTTTCCAGCAGGCAACGTGACGCAACTTCAAGGCTCCGGCTGTAATACAGCTCATAGCCTTATAGAAATCGCCAGTTTCAACAAGAAAAGGTAAGGGAAAAGGAGGGAGGGAGAGAGATGCATGGCCGGCGGGAAAGAGGGAGCTGTCGGATTGAACGCTCGTTCACCACGCGTGCTAACCATTCACCGCTCCACGGGGTGGTGAATGGCCTTGTCCCCGATCTCGCGGTGACCTTTTTTTTGGTCACCGTTTTGGTGGGTTACCCGTGGCTAGCCACGGGTAACAACCACTGTGTCATTCTCTAATTCAGAGGCACTTAAAGCACTGCTGCTAACGGACCATTTCCTAACTGGCTAGATTAAGGGCCAACACTTCCCCCCTCTTTTACTAAGGTGCTCTATGCTTTTTAGCACGCGATAAATATTACCGCACACTAATCACGCGCTAACGCACGCATGTTATCCTATGGACGCATTAGCGGTTAGAGCACATGTTGATTTAGATCACCTTAGTAAAAGAGGGCCTTAGCCAGTTAGCAGTGATTTTCTGTTCACTAGCAAGTTAGATGAGCCCATAAAGATAGGTCAGAAAAAAGACTGTCCTAACTTTAAGTCAATATTCATAGTCTGAATATCGGCCAATGTCCTATTAACTTCCATGTCAGTGCACCTACCCAGATATTCAATGCCAGGAGCTGTCCAAGCTCCAGCATTGAATATATGAGGTTAGTTTGCTTATTGCAGCATTAATATGACCCCCTCAATTACTTCTGAAATACAAGAGATGCAAGGACTAACCTGTGTACTCTATTCGATACCATAATAACATCAAATTTAAAGATTTTAAAATTAAAAATGTAAGCAGGATGCCTTTAATTAATATTACAAACTAAATGTGGCACTTACATAAGGAATGGTATCCAAGGTATCTGTATTCACAAGTATCGGAGCAGGGCTGGCCTGGGGGGGAAAAAAAGAAAGATTTGAGAATTTCATATCAAAAACATAGGAAATTGACTACATTATGTAACAATTATAGATATGCGAGAGAGGGAATCAGTAAATAAGATGAATTTAATCATAGCATCAAAATAGCTGAATTCCATCCTGTTTAGTGACAAATAAAAGCTATCACAAGAAAACATAAGAAAAGTTTACTACAAGATATGCAAATTAAAATGCTGCAATATTGAAACCAAAAAAGTTGGAAACTGTTGAGGCCTTAAAGGACCCACGGCAACAAGAGGGCATCCGTTGAAAATCAGGGGTGGCAAACTTCATGGCGACACCAGGAAGTATTTCTTCACCGAAAGGGTGGTTGGTCATTGGAATGATCTTCCACTGCAGGTAATCGAGGCCAGCAGCGTGCCAGATTTTAAGAAAAAATGGGATAAGCATGTGGGATCTCTTCATGGAAGAAATTAGGGGGGGGTGGGTCATTAGAGTGGGCAGACTTGGTGGGCCGTGGCCCTTTTCTGCCATCATTTTCTATGTTTCTAATGCCTTTATTATAGAACTAAAATAAATGTACGTGAATAGACTGCCTGAACTTATAGGCATATATAAGATACCTGCAAGCCCAAAGGCTAATGAAATGGTGTGCACCCAGGTGTAGTCATTTTTTTTGTCCATGGAGGGCTCACAATTGAAAAAAACAAATCACTAATTGTTAAAGTGGGATTTGAACTGGGGTCCTAGCCCATTGCTCTAACCACTAGGCCACCTCCTCTGCTCCACATATAAGGGGGAAAGAGGATGGGATTTCATATACCGCCTTTCTATGGTTACAATCAAAGTGGTTTACATATAAAAAGAAGTACTGGGAGAGGGAGAAAGGGGGCGAGAAACGAATGAAGGAATGCCTAGTTAGTGCCCACAATGAAAACCAGCTACTCTGAGGGTGTTCCTGGGGCAGAGTCGGCACTTAACAGGCTTGGTGCAATATTTGCCACTTAACTGGTTACACTTAACTCTTCGGGTTTCTGCCAGGTTTTTGGGACCTGGGTTGGCCATTGTTGGAAACAGGATACTGGGCTTGATGAACCTTTGGTCTGTCCCAGTATGGCAATTCTTAGGTTCTTATGTGAGCCAAGTATAAGACAATCAAGCCATTGTGACATCACTGACAAGGTTGGCTCTTAGGCATTGGTGGAATGAGGCATTATGACCTCACAATCTCAGCTCTTGAATGCTTCTACTTTTCGGATTTCTGCCAGGTTCTTTGGACCTGGGTTGGCCACTGTTGGAAACAGGATACTGGATTTAATGGACTTTCGGTCTGTCCCAGTATGGTAATTCTTATTTTCATGCACCAAGCATGTTCCTTCCCCTTATCCTCCCATGCTTGACACTAACGGTGCACATATATCCCCCCTCCTCCTCCTTTTACAAAGCAGCAGTAGCAGCTGCCGCACAGCAAACGCTCCGATGCCCATTAAATCCCTATGGGCGATAGAGCAATTACCGCGGCTTTGTAAAAGGAGCCCATAATTTGCATACCATTTGTGCAGAGAACTGGGGAGGGTTTTTTTTGTGTATTTCTCGGCACTGTTCCCTACATTGCTGGAGCTCTGGGAACTGGCCGCTTAGTGATGCTGTATGATTGAACAACTAATCATCCATATCTGTGCCTTTTAAGTTAGGGTACAGGACAGCAGCTGTGAGAAACTGGAAATGCCATGCTCTTTCCTTGGTACCTTTACACTGCATTCTTTGGTCAACCTACCATAGAATTTCAAGGTTTCAAAGCTGAGCAGTACTCATAGCCTCATGCCCAGCTGGCATATAAACAACTGTGGTGATAGCTAAGGATGCTGTCTTTGATAATGCCGCTTATGCAGTTTTTTCTCTGTGGAATTAGCTGTAATTTCCAGCTCTCTTAGTATAAAATACAGAGGAAATAATCATTGTTCTAAAGGCGAAGACAGCACCACGGCTAACGTAAACGGTGAAAAGAGAGGTCAGGTTCTAAAACTAGATTTTTTTTTATAAGGTTACAAGCTTAATAAGCCTCCCTGCCCTTGACGATATGAGATTTCCTCTGTACAGAATCAGACTAGACTGTTTATATTAGGATGACAGATTTCAGCTGAAGGAGATGCTTCCGAAGCAGAGGGAGAAGGAAATGAAGTTTGTAACTTCAAAATTCAATCACCCATTTGACAGACAGGTGACACATGAGAAACCTTGGAAAGTGGAATTTCACCCTGCAAAGGCAAAGATAAAAGAAACTCGTAGGAAAGCTACCTGGGTAATTGCTGCCGCTTAAGGCCATATCCGGATTTTCAGTGGCATTATTTGGGTGGGGTGGGAGGAAGGGAGCATGGGTGTGAAAGGTCACTTTGGTCAGCCACAAAACTTAGAGACTTGAAGAAAGCGACAGGTATATTTTATTCAGCATATGCAGACCCCTGAGCCCCCAAGCTGGTAGCTTCAGAAGTGCCAAAACCAGGACGTTACAGAGATATTTATACACTTTTCTGGCTATACAACTGAATTCTAGAAAGAACTTCTCATGTGTTATTTTTCTTAACAATCATTGGTCCTAAGCTCACACTAGCAGGTCACTAGCAGCCCTGCAGTCTTTCTGTTACATGTCCAGGAGGGCAGAATACAATATTGTGTATGCTGAGATAACCATAAGAAGCTAAAACGCCCAGCTAAAACACCCAGTGTAGGAAAGCTAGAACATGAGATAAGTTAGATCTGCAACTAAACATAATTCAGCATTTTATTAAAGAGAAAACTTAATTTAAAACTCAGGAAAACCAGTCCCAGACTCCTTCAGGTGGAGCTGGAATTTATCTAGGAACCTGTGATATTCAGCACCAATACTTAGATAATGCCACTGACTAAGGTTACTTTAGTAAAATCCGGACTCTCCTAGATTCGCCCCCAGGTCCACCAAGTTTCACCCATCCCCACCTCATTATGTCCCAGTCCCGCCCCCAATCCCACCCTAGCCCCACTCCCTGCTCTCATCGGGCAGGAGGGCATCCACGCATGCATGGATGCGATGATGTTACAAGCGTGTGCACGTGAGGTCATCGCGTGGACAAAGTATCGGGTTTGAAAAGCTGTCAAGACCCCCAGACATGTCCTCGAAAAGGAGGCCATGTTCAGAGAAATCCGGATGTCTGGTAACCTTACCACTGTCTATCTCTATTTGAGTCCTCAGCACCAATATCATGGCATTCACTGGCTGTAACAGCATTGAACTAGATCTACCCACAGCGTTGAGTAAACTGACTACCTGTTTAACCGCAACTCAAGAATGGGCAATCAACAACAAACTCTGCCTGAACCCAATCAAAGCTGAGATTCTTTGGGTTCCTAACACAAGTGAGCAAATACCTGACTTAAAAATATATTTTGGGAAGTAAGAACTCACCCTAAAATCACAGGTCAGAAATCTCGGGATGCTGCTAGATTCATTACTCACTCTGATCCCGCAAGTCCAAACAACCTTACAAAAATTGTCTCTATCATCTTTGGCAGCTGCAAAATCTCTCTCCATATATTGAAAAGACAAGTCAGACCACAGTGATAACATCATGATTAGACTACTGCAATGCCATGTACACTGGTCTAATCAAAAAGAGTTTGCATCCGATGCAACTAATTCAGAATGCTGCATCATGACTGATAGAAGGCTGCATACCCTTCTTGCACAAAATACACTGGCTAAATTTAGATCTCTATCAGTGACGTAGTGAGGGTAGGAGGTATCCGGAGAGGTGGTGCCCCCCTGCACCCGCTTCTCCACCCCCCTGCTCCTTCCCCCCTCATGCCCTCCTTTCCCCCCGTACCTTTGCCAACATGAACAGCTTCTCCAGCCTCCTACTCGCATCTGATGTTACTTCCTGGATCTGCAACCCGGAAGTGATTTCAGAGGGGAGCCAGGCTAGTGCAAGCAGCAGGCCTGAGAAGTTGCTTGCGCTGGTAAAGATGTAAAGAGGCACAGGGTGGGGGGGGAAGGGAGGGTGCGAGCATGGCATGGGGGAAGAGAGGTACTGGCACCTCCATCAAGATGGCATGTGGGGCGGTCTGACCCTCCCCCCCCATACTATGCCACTGATCTCTATGTTTGATTTTCAAGGTTCTCAAACAAAATGGGCCAGAAACTTAAAGAACAAGCTAGCCCTTTATATCCCATCGAAAGCTCTGAGGTCCTCTCGAGAAGCATCACTATTTGTACCCTCATAAAAAGAATCAGTACAATGTGATATCCGCCAGCGATATCACCACGCTCTGGAATTTACTCCCGGAGGGGCTATGTCTACTTCAGAAAGCAGGTGAAAGCCTGGCTCTTCACCCAAGCCTTTAAAATATAGGGTGATTGACTATTTACCAGGATTAGTTTGCCACACACACTAACTAAACCAGTTCCTTATACCTTGTTTAACTGTATAAACAACTTGCCATGAGTTTAGCCTCCCATCTGGTTATCCCAAAGCACTCTGTGTCACCCATCTGGGCCCCATCTAATAACTGCATTTGACCCCCTCGGCAACAGGATAAGCTGTATTATAAAAAAAGAATATGCATCATATCTGTATTATTTGAATGCTCTGATTTGTACTTATTGTTTCATAAGTATTATGTCTCCCTTTAAGTATGTATTATATATCTCTTATTTGAATTTCAATGCTGTTTATTATATTTCTGAAACTGTTTCATGGTAGTGCTATTATTAAGTTTCAATTTACTGATTTTTTTTTAAATTTATTTGTCTTTATTTAACATCAAAGAAAAATATCAATTACTGATTTTAACTCTACATCATTCATTGTATTTATGTTTTTATTTGGTCTTTTTACTACTGTTATGCTGTTAAAAAAATTATAATTTTTATATTGAATTATGCCTGCTGTATTTCGCCTTGGGTTAATCTCTTCATAAATCTCAATAAATAAATAAATTGTTCAGTGCTGTTACTAACATAAGTAACCATTTGGATAACTCTCCAGATGGCTCCTGTCTCCTCCCAGACTCTGCTCATTGCCACAATCTGGATTGTGTCAATGAGCAGATTAAATTGAATAGTACTGTATACAGTATACTCAAATATAAACCAAGATTTGGGGCAAAAAATTGGCCCAAAAATGGGGGTTTCAAGTTTTAAGTTTATTCGAAATTTGATGAATCGTTTATACATAAAATACTAAGCGAATTACATTAAAATCAAATTTGTACATACGTTAAAATACAAAATAATATTAATAACAAATCAAAAAAGGGGTTAGACCTACAGACCACAGACTTGACTGGATGGAAAGGGATGAGGGGATAAGGTTACAATATTAATCATTTTAAGAAAAGAGAGACAAAAAAGGAGAAAAACATTAGGAGGGGTATTTTTTTTTTTTAATTATTATTCTGTTTTTGATAAAGGACTGCTGCACTGTGATTATTCCATATAGGAGGTAAAAGCATCTTTAAACAGGAGGGTTTTTAAATTAATTTTAAAACGGCTAATGTCTTTTTCGTCTCTTATATATTGGGGGAGAGAGTTCCAGGCTTGGGGGGCTACTACTGAAAATATATCATGTCGTCTGGTGCCGATCACTTTTAAAGAAGGGACTACCAAAAGATCTTGGGTTGATGAGCGAAGGGAGCGAGAAGAGTTGTATGGAATAACTATCCTGTTTATTACATTACATTACATTACTGGCTTATATTCCGCCTGTACCTTGCAGTTCTAAGCGGATTACATCAGAAAGATAGCTGGACATTTCCAGGAAGAGAAATACAATTAAAGAAGTTGGACCTAGTACAACAAAAAAGATAGCTGGACTTTTCCAGTAAAAGGAATACAATTGAAGGCGTAAGGTCTAAAGCAATTTTGATGAGATGATTCTAAGAGGGGGTGAGAGGGGAAAAGGGTGGGATTAGGACGTTTGGGTGAATTTCTTGAATAGTAGGGTCTTGATTTGTTTGCGGAAAGCCTTGAGGTCAGTTGAAGCTGTCAGTAGGTCGGTGATGGTGGGATCCAATTTAGCTGCATGAGTTGCTAGTAAGTTGTCATACATCTTTTTGCGTTTAGTTCCTTTAAAAGGGGGGTAGGAGAAAGGGGATTGGGTTCTCCTCTGTCTGGTTGAGAGGTTCCTGTTTAGACGGTTGTTTAGGTGGGTGGGTGCCGTTCCGTTTAATGTTTTGAATAACATGCAGTATAGTTTAAATTGGATGTGGGCTTGTATTGGAAGCCAGTGTGAATCTAGGAAGGCGTTGGTGATGTGGTCAAATTTTCCAAGGGAATAGATCATTCTGAGGGCAGTGTTCTGCACGGTCTGTAGTTGTTTTATTAGGTAGGTGGGACAGGAAAGGTAGAGGATATTGCAATAATCCAATAGATTTAGGACTAGGTATTGGACTATGAGTCTGAATTGTTCTTTCTCAAAGAATTTTCTGATTTTGCGAAGGTTGCGCATGGTGAAGAATGCTTTTTGTGTGATTTTGTTGATTTGCACCTGAAGAGTGCAACCTCTGTCTACTGTTACTCCAAGGAGTTTGAGAGTGGGCTGTAAGGGATATTTGGTGGGTTTTATTTCTAGTTCAGATATAGAAGGGGTTTTGTCCTTTTCAAGCAGTAGAAATTTAGTTTTATCTGGGTTGAGCTTCAGTTTGTGTTCTGTCATCCATTTTTCCACTGCTTCTAGAGTTTTTTCCAGGATGCTTGATTTGGTGGGGTCTTGTGTGTCAAAGGAGAGGAGTATGGTGATATTTATAAATTGCGGTTCGTTTGTGGATAAAGTTTTAAATACTAAAAGTAGAATTTTAAAGGTGATGCGATGGTTAATGAGAAGCCAATGTGAGGCAACCAGAAAGGGGGTTACATGGTCATATTTTTTCCCGTTGTGAATAAGTTTAACGGCAAGATTTTGAATTATCTGTAGACGTTTCTTTTCTTTTTGAGTAATGTTTAGTAGTAATGAGTTACAATAGTCTAGCTTAGAGATAATAAGCTCGGTTTATATTCAGGCAGCGCCCAGCACTCACCCATTCCTCTCCTGGACTTGTTGCAGGCCTCCGCCGGGTCGCCAGGCTCTGCACCCTGGCCCCCCTCTCTGCCCTGTCCAATGTACGTCCTCTCTGCCGCATACCTGGAATTCCTGGTGGTCCAGAGGCGTAGCGGGCAGGAGCGAGCTTTCCGTACTCCTGCCCTGCCCCTAAACCAGTTGCTACCATGAGTTCTGACTTCAGCTGTACCAGGCAGGGGAGAACTTTGGTGCTGCTGCTCGGCGTTGAGCAACTTCCTGAATGGCTGCGGCGAGTCTCACGAGAATTCGTGGGAGCCGTTCGGGAAGCCGCTCGATGCTATGCAGCAGCGCCAAAGCGCACTCAGCTGATCGCAGCAGGGCAATCCCCGATCAGCTGAGTTGGCATGACTCCCCAAAACCATGGTGCCAATCAGTCTTCGGACCCTCCCAGCGCATCTCAGTGCACTGGGAAGGGGAAGGCTAACTATTTTGAAGATGCAGGCCTGCTGGCAGGAGGAAGTGAGCAGTTTTCCATTCAAGGTACAAGGGGGGTGGGAATGTCGGGGATGTGTGGAGGTGTGTGGAGTGTGTCAGGCACAGCAGGAGGCTTTCTTTGGAGGGGTTTTTGGGATTGGTTGGTGGGTGAGAGGGAGGAAGAGAGGAATCAGGGATCTCCCTGCTGGTTCAGCTAATTGCGGCAGGAGAATCCCCAAACAGCTGAGCCAGCAGAATTCCCTGAAGCCACGGTTTCAGTGCAACCTGCTAGCTCACCTGATCAGGGATTCACTTGCCACGATCAGCTGATGGCAAGATGCGAACTACTGTCGAAATCTCCCGGCAAAGACAGGCACCGGAAATGTAGGCCAGGGTTTTCCAGGCCTACATTTCTGGCACCTAATTTTGCGTGAATCATACTTGTGTAGGCGCTTGAGGTGTGATTCTCTAACCAGCGCTGTTGCATGGTTAACATGTAATCAGCGGGCGCTTTTAAGGAGGCCACCGGTTAGAGAATCCAGGCGTCAGGGACAGATTCTATGAGATTCTCATATAAAAGGCACCTAAAGCTAGACACTACCTTAATTGCTCAAACCATCTTAATAGCTTCAGTATGAGCTTAACACTCATAATTGGAAAAAAAAAATTAATTAATTGGCTGATAGGCACCTACTAACACTTAAGTCAGTATGTTTGGGGGTAGAGACAATAAATTAGACTCAAAGGCACCCAACTCATATAACTTCTTAAAGAAAAAGACAATAGTAATTCACAGTCTCAATATATAAGGGATTACAAACCTTATATACTTAAACCTTTTTCAATTGCAAAATCTCTCTCATGATCCTCAGCGAGGCCACCTCCCCACTCAATAAATCTTCATAGTAGGTGGCTTTATACCTCCTCTCTTTATCAGATCCTTATATTGTCTTAATTTTCTTAAACTTTTTTTGTGCTTGTATTCTTTATAATTTTTTATATAATTTAATGTTTAAATACTTAAATAGTTCATAAACAGTGGCTAAAATAAATTTACTTAGCTTTAGATCAGCTCAATTTCTGGTCTCAGTCCATAGAATGGGGGATAACTGACATGTTTCACCCATGTGTTCTAATATGGTTTTTTCAAGGTTATCTCTCCCAATAAATATTACTCCATTCCGAACAGACATAGAGACGGTGTCAGGTCAAAAGCGCACCGGGACAAAGGCGCTCCCAGACAATTGAGCGCAGCGCGGAGGCGCGCGCCACTCTAAATTACTGTTTTTAGGGCTCCGACCGGGGGTGTGTGTGGGGGAACCCCCCCCACTTTACTTAATAGACATCGCGCCGCATTGTGGGGGCGTTGGGGGGGGTTTGGGGGGTTGTAACCCCCACATTTTACCAAAAACTTCACTTTTTCCCTGTTTTTAGGGAAAAAGTTAAGTTTACAGTAAAATGTGGAGGGTTACAACCCCCCAAACCCCCCATAACGCCGGCATGATGTCTATTAAGTAAAGTGTGGGGGGGTCACCCCCCATGCCCCCCCGTCGGAGCCCTATAAACTGTAATTTAGAGTGGCGCGCGCCTTCGCGCTGCGCTCAATTGTCCGGGCGCGCCTTTGTCTTTCGCGCCGTTGTCTATGAACCCTTAGAGACAGACATAGGTTCCGCTAGACGCGATTCTCTAAAGAACTTAGGGCTAGATCGTTTTGCGAGCCCTTTGCAACCCAATTTCCGTCCAACCTGATTCACTAACCTCTGTCCCGATCATCCTCCGATCCACGCATGCAAATGAGGGGGAACAGCATTCAAACGCAGACAGGAAGCGATTCACTAAAATTTAAAAAAAGCAACCCCGACTGGGCTGGCCGATCCAAAGTAAGCGACTGCTAAGAACCACTCGCTGAGGTCCTTTCCGACTGCCCTGCCTTCTGCCTCCCTGCTTCTCTGCCCCGTCTCAGCCATGATTATTATTATTAGGTTCTTATATCCCGCCATACCCAAAGAGTTCTAGGCGGTTTACATTCGTTACATTAGGATCCGGTCTGAACCCGGATTTACAAAAATTTTATCGGAATTGCAGGTAGCGCGTAAGGAGGCACAGGTTTATCATAGTTGGGTTAGAAGATAAAATGGAGGGAGTGGGAAACCAGAAGAGGGGGGGGGGAGAGGGAGGTGGGGGTGGGGGGGGGTTGGAGTGTATGCGGGGAGTAAGGACTAAGGGTCTTGTTCGCGGAAGAGGTGTGTTTTGAGAAGTTTTCTGAAGTCTAGGTAGGTCGATCTCCTGCCTACCCCGATCTGCGAACCTGTGGTTTTAACCCGCGGATTTAAAGCGGGTTAAAACCATGGGCTCGCTGGCCTGTTTAAAAGTAAAAGTAAAAGAAAAAAGTCGTGGGTCTTAGACACATGCACAGACCATCTCCAGATGGTCTGCGCATGCGTCAGGATCGCTCTCTAGCAATCTGTGCGGTGGGTGGGAGGCATGTCAACGATCGTCCCCATTTGCATGCAGGCCTTGGTGAATTCGTCAGCCTGCATGCAATCGGGCACGGATCGGACACAGAATCGGGGGTTAGTGAATCTAGCCCTTAGGCACCTTAATGTGGGCCAGTAAAAATCTGGCCTATTTTACCGACACCTAAGTTTTTTGACAGGTGCCATGAGACACAATTCTGTAAACGGCACCTAAGTGTGATTGACCTACGACTGGCAACTTTTTTTCTAGGCGCTTGCTGATTTAGGCATCATTTACAGAATTTGGCCCACTGACTGAATATTGACCTGTTTATTTATTATCAGATTTTTAAAATACTTGTAGTCTAACTTTGGAGATAGTAAAATCAATAGGTAGATGATCAAACTTCCATTCCATAATCTAGATTCCTTTTTTGGGTAATTTTTTATTCTGTGCCACAGAACATTTTCACTAACACCCCGGTTAAACTGTTCAGTTCACACAATTCAACACCCCGAGCATATTCCTTTTTTTTTTTTTTTTTGAATGGGGGGTACATGTCCGAAGCTGTTTTTAGACAACATATTTCACACTGAGTGAAAAATTATCTGTCATTTGTCTAGGAGAAAATAATGGCCAAGATTAGATCAGAATTTACTAGAAGCTAAACGAAAACACAGAACAAATCTAAATGAGGAACGAAGGCATGCTGTGGTACCAGGTGGGATGACAGAAAATTTAATTACGTTCCATCATCACTTCAGTTTGCAAAATAGATGCACTCTCTTTTGTGGGGCTAAGTATCTTCTGTATTTCACTTGTGATGAATGATATCCTAGGTGAGTTCTATTGGGCTTTAAGCCAATTTAAAATCTCTCTCTCTAAACTATTTTTTAGAACCTAATTTGAATGCCTTCTGGGCATTCATGGTGCTTAAGATTGCTTTTTGAGTTCTTTATTTCTTTCACAGGCACAGTTGCAGATGAAAAGTGTTTAAAATTTAATTTGCACATTTAGAAACCTCTTTTACAAATCAATAATCTGCCCAAAGTAATTTACAATAGAAAGGCTATTCACCACAAATCATTCATGGATCAATTTTGGTGTATATGCTTTCCTGACATAAATTTGCCCCACAATTTTCAATCTGCTATTTGAACATCTAATATCAACTTCTTCAGACTAGTGGAAATTTTGGGGTATCCATACAGCCAATTTCTTTTTTTTGAAGGGGGTAGTGGAGATCTGGTCTTTGTTTCATTTGAATTTTTATTTATATTGTTAAAATATTTTGCTTCAATGTGCATCCCTCATAGAAATGGTACAACTGCTAGAGACCCAGAACAAATGCTCCACCTACTGCAAGATGGCATACAAAGTAGAGTTACCAGTTTATGTGAATGAAATGAAATTTTAAATCATTTCAAAGTAACTCCTGCAAGAACATTTCGATTTCGCATTATTGGTATATAAAAAAAGAATAGGCTCAGGATATGTGTAGAGGGGGAAAATTCCCCTTATCAGTAGTGACTTCAGAGACTAATCAAATCTCTGCTAGTAATAAGTGGCAAATAACGCCCCCTCCCCCCCAAACAAATCCCAAAACATGAGTTCACAGGATTCAAATGGCTAAAATATTAAATGACGACAAGCAGATAAAGTGGTTCCAAGAGCAACCAGTTCGATTCTATGTTGATATATCAACCACAAGTAAACAACATAGACAAGAAGGGGTAAATTCTCTATTACTACGTTTAACTTAGGCGTGCTTTGGACGTCCGATGTAAGTGAATAATTACGGAGTTAAGGGTCTTAATTAATGTTAATTGGGAAATTAACGACACATAGACGTCCCTATGAGGTAGTTAACGGACTGACGTCTATAGAAAGCATAGTCCCGTCTCCAGCTCTGGACGTGGGCGTTCCGTGGGCTAGATGAGCGCTACCTGAGCGAGCAACTGCGTCTAAATATCGTGTATTATGTAGACGTAAGAAACCCTGGTCTAACTTGGATTTCAATGCCGTTTCAACTATCGTAATTGCGGCTCTTTGTTAGACGCGAGGCAGACGTCCGCTGTGTTTTTTCATCAATAATTCCAATAGTGAGTTTGAATAGGTAATTTTCATCTTTTCTCTGTCCTAATAAATATAATGACACCATAACAATGGAGCACATTATATTGCATGGATAACAAACCACATTTCTGCCCAAACAATAATATAATTTACACATGGCTTTTACAACCCCCTTTTTTTTCTCAACAAACAGCACTGCAATCGGCTCTCTTTTGAAAGCAAAGAAAAAACAGCACACATTATCAGCACTTAAAAAGAGAATAAACAGATACACACCTTAACATTCAAGCTTCCCTCATTGCAAAATGGAGGTCTTCAGTTGCACAAAACTGACCTCATTGTGATCTCATCAATCTGCACCTTCAAAGTAGTATGCCACAATTAAAAGATGTGCTGGGTGTAGAACTCACAACCTCAGGATGTTAGGAGCACAAGCTGGCGCCTAACACATAGAGCTACAGCTGCTTCTACTAAGGTCCATCTCACCACCCGTTCATATCATACTTGACTGAGCTGTCTATGCTCATTAGCTATCATATCAGGATGAACTCAAATAAGTTTAAGCAAAGGAATGCCTAAAGATTTGGAAGGTTTTCAAGTAGAAAACAAATATCAACTATGTATTAAAGAATTGAAGCACAAATGACGCTGATCGGTAAGGGCAAAAAAAACACCACTTTTCCGGTATGACGCCTAAACGGAACAGATTACTTACAGTCATATATACATTAGTACAGTGCTTAGAATGAAGATTAGCGTGTGAGAAAAACGGAGCTCCACCTCACATGCATTCAAGCACACTTGGGAATATGGGTTTGGGGCTCAGTGAAAGCAGCGCTTTTAACCATTGAGCTACCACTCTTTTATCTCAGCCTACTATGACATTATAGCTAAACTCCTTTTCCCTTAGCACTTCACTAAGATATGATATAACAAGGGAGCCAGAGGCATTGGAGCTGTAGCTCAGTGAGGAAAGGCACTCTCTACCAATCTTCCGGGCTTTGAGGGTTCAAATCCCAGCCTGTATTTTACTTGTGGCATATCTACCTTCCAGGTGCACTTTGATGATGCTTTCCACTTCTTATAGGAGTTGAATATAACATTACTGTACAACTTTGCTGTGTAGCAGAAAAATAAACCTTTCCCCCTTCCATGCTAAGAATTTGAGTTCAACTCATCTTATATTTCTCCTTTTAAACATGGCATACTTTGTTAGTTTTTATCATGGTAAAGTATACATTTCTGAAATGGTGAAGAAACAATAATATACAACTGCAGTGTTTTGTCTCACCAAACTGCTATAAGCACAAGAAAGCATTACTAGGTCAACACGGTAATGCTCCTGTTCCGAGCTCTGACCTCTGAAACTCCCCGGTTTGACTCCCACCTTTTCAACTTACCATGGCTCGGACATCCTAAGCAGTGATGAGAGGAAACCTTTCCTCTGACAGCAAGATGACATTTGTGGATCGCCTGGTTAATGTGCTCTCATCACTGCTTAGGATGTCCGAGCCATGGTAAGTTGAAAATAGGTTTGCCTGGAAAGGGAAATGTGCATCTTACAAATGGCAAAGTCCACCATGTAGACCCTGTTATAAGAGCTAATAGGCAAAAACTAGGACCTTATTAAAATGAGCAAAGGTGGTGTAGCACGGAGATTTTTCAACTGCAAAACGAACTTGTTCTTGAATTTCTTATAGCTATTAACCTATGGCAGAATTCAATTAGTTGGACGGGGTCTCCTGAAGTAGACACCGTCGGGACCCTGATAAGTATTTTTTGAAACTTATTTATATGAATGCTGAATATTCCAGTGCCTACCTGAATGCAAAATTTACCTGTTTTTTGAAAGCTTTTGGAATGCATATTGCATCATCATTAAGATATATACACAGCTGAACCTTTTATACCTTTGAGCTGGATTCGTTTGTTACATATTATGAAGCAATGATTGGAAGATAAACTCTTTTCCTAAGAGGGGGTTACCTCTCCCTCTTCAGAGTTTTATATCTCTGAGCTAAATTTTTGTGCAACGGGTCCTCCTCCGGGGTTGTGATACTGTTACCCAGACCAGGGGTAGGCAATTCCAGTCCTCGAGAGCCAGAACCAGGTCAGGTTTTCAGGATCTCCACAATGAATATGTATGAGATGGATCTGCATGCACTGCCTCCTTGAGATGCAAATCTATCTCATGCATATTTATTGTGGATATCCTGAAAACCTGACCTGGCTCCGGCTCTCGAGGACCGGAATTGCCTACCCCTGCTCTAGACTCACCCCATCCCCTCCTCTTCTTTGCAAGGAGGGGATGAAGCAGAAAGCCCCAGCTACTCAAGTTTGAAAAAAAAGTGCTGGAACTACATTCCAGGCTGCTTCCCCCCAAATGAAGACTTGATGTTGCAGTATTATGCAACGTATTCAAGCCTGGAAAGGAGAGTTATTGATGAAGCCAAGATACCCAAAGATTTGTTGCTGGACTCGTTTTACGCATGGGTTGCAATGCCCTGGTGAAATGTGGGACTGGTGACTCACAGGCCTGGTGATCCAGAGAAGCCTTGGCCGTTTTACTATGTGGGGAAACTATGATCTTGCTTGGTTGGGGCTGGCTAGGCGGTGGGTGTGCCCGTTTATGTTGTCATCGCTTGACAAAGACAGGGTACATAGGCTGGGTTTTCTTGGGGGCAATTTCTCTAAATGGGTTAGCTTTGTGCATATCATAACATGAATGAACCTCACTCCTAAGCCAGAGTATATGAAGTATGATCCCAGTCTCTCAGATTTACTGCTAACGCTCAATGTAGTATTTCCCTTGTGGGAGTATTAATGAAGATTAAGCCATATTTCCATTCAAAACGAGTATCCTTTGCTATTTATCAAGTTGATGAATTCTGGCTGGTTGCAGGTCAAGACTGCTCCAGTTATTAACCCTTTTTCCATCATAATATTTGGTTGCCCCGTATATAATAAATAGTATAAGTGCCCTTTAGAAACATAGAAACATAGAAGATAACGGCAGATAAGGGCCATAGCCCATCAGGCCTGCCCACTCTACTGACCCACTCCAAAGTCTACTATCCTAGGGATCCCACTCCTGGTGACAGGTTCCCTTGGCTTAACCCTCTAAGGGATCCCACATGGGCATCCCATTTGCTCTTAAATTTTTGCACGCTGTTTGCCTCGATTACCTGCACCTGGAGCTCGTTCCAAGGATCAACCACTCTCTCGGTGAAGAAATATTTCCTGGTGTCGCCATGAAATTTCCCGCCCCTGAGTTTGAGCGGATGCCCTCTTGTGACTGAGGGTCCTTTGAGAAAGAGAATCTCTTCTTCCATCTCGATACGGCCGGTAATATACTTAAACGTCTCGATCATGTCTCCTCTCTCCCTACGTTCCTCAAGTGAGTACAGCCGCAAATTTTTCAGCCTTTCCTCATACGATAGATCCTTGAGCCCCAAGACCATCCTGGTGGCCATCCGTTGCACCGACTCTACTCTCAGCACATCTTTTCGGTAGTGTGGCCTCCAGAATTGCACATAGTATTCCAAATGAGGCCTCACCATGGTTTTGTATAATGGCATTATGACTTCAGGCTTCTGGCTGACGAAACTCCTGCGGATGCAACCTAACAACTGTCTTGCCTTAGATGAAGCCTTCTCAACATGATCAGCAGTTTTCATGTCTGCGCTGATGATCACTCCCAAGTCTCGTTCATTTTTGTCTCGGTCGTTCCATTATGTTCTTCATAGCTAGTCATGTGTAATAAAATCTCAGTCTTTTCTTTCAATTAAAATGAAAGTCAACTCACTTACGTTAAAATGAAGGGAAGATTCATAGTGATGCCCCCTAATTTCCTTTATAAAGGGCATTTTCTTGAGAATGACGTATGTTAGATTAATTTGGATAGCTTCCAGTTAAAATGAATTAGACTGGAATCAAGCAAGAACACGTTAGATTTAATGGCGTACTTTAGATTTGTATTATTTAGTTAAAAAATGGGAAAACAAGAAACACATTCTGCTTATTGAATCAACTCATGTATGATTGGTAGCATCATACATTGGTCTAAACCCAAGATTGTGACTGAGGCCAACAAAACATTACATTAGGTTTCCTGCATTCCACAAATGCTGCATGGTTCTGTGCAGAATCACAAAAATAAAACTAGAACAAAACTAGGAATCCTGACGCAGTGCAGGGAAGGGCAGGAGAGTCGGGGCGGCAGGAGAGATTTGGGGCAAGAGCAGGGCGGCAAGTCGGGGCAGCAGGCAGGAAAGATTCGGGGCAGAGCACGAGATTGGGGTAGGCAGGAGTTCGGGACTGAGACAGGGCAGGAGATCAGGGTAGACAGCAGATCAGGGCAGGCAGGGGCTCGGGGCTGAGACAGGGCAGCAAATCAGGGCAGAGAGCAGGGCGGCAGAAGGCAGGGCAGTCGGAAAGGACCTCAGCGACTGGTCCTCGGCAGTTGCTTCTTGTGTTGATCGGCCAGCCCAGTTGGTTTTGTAAGATTTTTGTAGTGAATCGTGTCCCTGCCTACTTTGCATGCCGTCCCCCTCATTTGCATGCATGGATCGGAGGCGAGGTAAGTGAATCCGGCCGGAGTAAAATCGGGTCGCAAAGAGGTCACAAACCGATTGGTACACGATCAGTTTGCTTAGTGAATCTAGCCCTTGGTATGCTCCTCGGTCCTAATAGGAAAATACAAGACTAGTGAAGGTCCTGCAAAGACTCTTCAAAGAAAACACAGTACCTTTATGTAAAAATTCCTGGGGTCACAGGGGGGCAAAACGGACACTTACACCCGTGTTTAATAAGATACATGCACAAAGTTAACTCTTGTTTTGTAGCATATGCTCCTTTATGTAAGAACATTTCGGTAGGCTCATGCAGTTCAAACTCCTCTTAATGACTTACCAGTGTATTCGCTTCACAGCTCCTCAGTATTTCTCCTGTCTCATCTCTACCCACACTCCCCCCCCCCCCCAAGGCACTGCGCTCATTGGGTAAGTCTTTATGGGAGCCAGAGACCACAGTGTAGAATGGCGGGATGTAACAAGGGGCTGGGGAGCTCCGGGTTACGATTTGGTGGGGCGGTCGGGGGGGCGGAAGAATCAGCACTGTGGCTGATTGGGCCTGAAAAGGCAAAAAGCCGTTTTCGAATTTTATTGGTCGGGCTGGGGCGTGCACGAGGAGGCGAGGGGATAAAAGGGGGAGGGCTCGGAGGACTTAACTGTCTGGGTCCTCCAAGGCGGTTTTCCCTCCCACCCGCCCTTTGTTTTTCTTGCTTTAGGGAAGCTCGGGGCGGATCTCCCGAGCTACTCGGTCATTGGGGCTCATCGAGTGATGAGCGGTGGGCCGGCGGGGTGCCGTGCCTGGTGGGTCAGGTGACCCGGATAAAGGGGCATGAGGGACATGCCACCCCTCTGACCCTTGTTGAAGTGGCAGGGTCGAGGGCACAGAATGTATGTTTTTGGTAGCTCGGGGGAGCTCTTGGATTTATATTGATTAAAGTTATGATAAAATGTTAACATGTTGATTTATATCAATAAACTGAGCTGCGGCTAATTACCCAATAAATAGAGTGGTTGTGGTTTATTGTATAGTTAGGATGAGTATTTTGGGGACATTGAGCATGGGTCATAGGGACAAAAGGAGCTCATCCAGATCCTGTTGTTACTTATCTATACCCTTCTCCTCTACGGCCAGCTCCGAGTCCAGACTCTATCCCTTCTACATTTCACATGGTCACCCCATTATAACATTATTATTGCGCCATTCTGCTCCGAGCATGAGAATAACTGGCAAACTGTTGGAACACAATTTCTTCAAATTCAATAAAATGCCTGTGGTAAAAACCTGTAAAGAATAAAACAGCAGAAATCCTGATTGATTAAAAACAAGAGCGCACACAGCCTATGTTGTCGGATGACTTTAAACGAGTACAGAAGAGAAGCATTCTCTCTTTCACACAAAAGAAGTTTGCCCTTCAGCTCTCAGCAGGATCCCAGGCATTCTAAACGACATTTCTGATGGCAAAATTCAATATAAATAATCTGAGAATCTGTTGAGAGAATGATACAGGCCACTTAACTTTGAATTCAGTCAGGAAGAAAGCCTTGCGAATTTCTATAACTGCAAAATTTGTTTCTATTCCAAGATAATCAGGGTTCAGGAAAGGACAGAGCACTGAGACTATAGTAACATCTGTCCTTAGCGATATCTGGGAAATTGTCAGGTCAATAGCGCGCCGGGACAAAGGCGCGCCCAGACAATTGAGCGCAGCGTGCGCTGCCGCTCTGCTCTAAATTACTGTTTTTAGCGCTCCGACGGAGGGGGCGTGGGGGGAACCCCCCACTTTACTTAATAGACATCATGCCACGTTGTGGGGGCGTTGTGGGGGGTGTGGGGGGTTGTAACCCCCCACATTTTACTGAAAACTTCACTTTTTCCCTGTTTTTAGGGAAAAAGTTCAGTTTACAGTAAAATGTGGAGGGTTACAACCCCCCAAACCCCCCATAACGCCCCCACAACGCAGCGCGATGTCTATTAAGTAAAGTGGGGGGTTCCCCAACAAAACCCCCCGTCGGAGCCCCTAAAAACTGTAATTTAGAGCAGCGCGGTGGTGCGCGCTTTTATCTTTCGCGCCGTTGTCTATGAACCAATTTTAGATAGAGGCCACCTGGTGCTTGCAGTGTCACTCAACCTAACAGCAGCATTTGACCTGGTTGATCATGAGTTATTGATATCAAGGCTATCTGAGATTGGAATAGTAGGTAAAGCCTTATCATGGTTTAATCAGGGGTGTCCAACCTTTTGGCTTCCCTGGGCCGCATTGGCAGAAAAAAAATTTTCTGGGTCTGCGCAAACGCTGCAGCAAGACAGAGGAAGGTGCTGGCAAGACGGTAAACACCTGGGGGCAGTAGAGGAAAACACTGCATCGCCGTCGACCGGGGCCGCACAAAATATTTCACGGGGCCGTAGGTTGGACACCCCTGGTTTAGATCATTTTTAATAGGGAGAACTTTTGTGATACCGCAAGGTTCTGAAACTTCAAGAGAAGCTCCAGTGATCTGTGGCATCCCACAAGATTCAGCGTTATCACTTGTTCTCTTCAATATCTTCCTGAGCCCCTTGATCTCATTAATTCAGGAACAGGGCTTAAATGTCTATTGCTACGCGGATGATATTCTAATTTTAGCAAGAATTTTGCCCTTGACTCTAGATTTGATAGACTTCCAAAAGGCACTTCAGATGATCTACACATGGATCTCAAACCATAATTTAATTCTTAATTCTTCTTAATCAATAGTGTGCTAGTTCACCGGATCTAACGGACGCCCAAATTTAGAACCTGCATTGCTAGGAAAGACCCTTCAGTTAGTCACCAGATTTAAATATTTAGGAGTGCTTCTTGACTGAGCCTTAACCTTCGAAAATCAGGCAACAGTGGTAGTTAAAAGAGACTTTTATATTCTCAATTACACTCCATTAAAATATATATATATTAAAGCATCTGCACTGCAAACTTTATTGCATGCATTATCTGTGTCGAAACTAGATTACGCAAATGTAGTTTACCTGGGTTTAACCCATAACTTACAAAAAAGACTGCAAACACTTCAAATTGCTGGCTTTAGACTTCTAGGGAATGCAAGATTATATGATCAAGTTACATCTCTATATAAGAGCAGTGATTCCCAACCCTGTCCTGGAGGAACACCAGGCCAATCGGGTTTTCAGGCTAGCCCTAATGAATATGCATGAGAGAGATTTGCATATGATGGAAGTGATAGGCATGCAAATTTGCTTCATGCATATTCATTAGGGCTAGCCTGAAAACCCAATTGGCCTGGTGTTCCTCCAGGACAGGGTTGGGAACCACTGTATAAGAGATTTCACAGGTCACCCGTTCGGTTTAGATGTAAATTTAAACTGTAATATCTAGGCCACAAAGTATTATGGGAACCAGTGGCGTACCTAGGGTATGTGGCACCCGGGGCCCATCATTTTTTGACACCCCCCCATGTAAAAAAATATTTTTTGTAATGACCATGAAACGGAATAAATGGTCAGAATAGAAACAGGCAGTGAAAATTTTCTTATATTCCAAACATAACATAACTTATGTCTGAATTGTCATGACATCAGAAGTACATATGGAGTAGTTGCAGGTGATGCTTGGGACAGTTCTGATTGTGTTAGTTCGGTTTTATGTGTTTTTTGAATAGAAGGGTTTTTATTTCTTTTTGAAGGTTTTGCAGTCTGTGGTCGATGTCAATTGGTTGTAGAGTTGGGGGTCGAGTGTTGCAGCTTGAATGGCTAGGAGGTTGTCGAACAGTTTTTTTCTTTTGATGTTTTTGGTTGGAGGGTGTGTGAATGGTGCGTGAGTTCTCCTATGTCTGTTTGAAGTGGATTGAATTATTTAGCTGAAGAAATTAGTTACCCCCTCATCCCACACACATTAATTCTCTTCCATTTTTGTTCCCATTATAAAAAACACTGATAAGTTCCCAGAAAAAAAATACATTAAAATAAGAAGTGAAAACAAAGACCCCTACAGATGAGAACATAATATAAGAATAGCCTAACTGGGTCAGACCAATGGTCCATCATGCCCAGTAGCCCATTCTCATGGTAGCCAATCCAGGATACTAATACCTGGTCAAAACCCAAAGAGTAGCAACATTCCATGCTACCGATCCAGGGCAAGCAGACACTTCCCCCATGTCTTAATAACAGATTATGGACTTTTCCTCCAGGAATTTGTCCAAATCTTTCTTAAAACCAGCTACACTATCTGCTTTTACCATAACTTCTGGCCACTTCATTTTTAAGTTTAGATCTTTCCTTTCAAACAGAGACCTTGCTAGATGTCAAATACAGCACAAGGTAACTTCACATGGACTTAGCTGTGCAGGAAATGTGAATCTCCTCATACACCCACCATATAGTGCAAAAATGTGCAAAGGTCTATTTTTTTCTTTCGATCACTACATAGCCTAATGCCACACAAGCAGCGCTGTTACAAACATATTCTGTAGGTCAATGCTAAGGATAACAAAGTTTCCTTCCTTGGACCAGAAGGAGATAAACCACTGGAAGAGATCCCAAAACAACACCCAAAGACCCACTCAGTGTGTGAACCAGTTGAGTGGAATGGACTAACTGGGGGGTGGAAATGGGCCCGGAGTTTGCTCAGCAGAATTTCCCAGACCACCTCTTCCTCTCAACACATTGACACGCTGCTGCCACCACCACCATTAGGAACACCTCACTGGGTAGGCCAGCTATGCTATAAACTTTATAAAACACATTATTATATTTTCTTATAAAGCACATATTTTAATTGAACTCTCTGACATCCTCAGCCTTTCCATTCACAAAAATAGAAGGAAGAAAAGTTCCCATTTCCTGCTGTCTCATGTCCCCGGCCTATACAATATTTTTTTTCTGCAGACCCTTCAAAAGTCTGACCAAATCCTCATTTCACTTGCATTATAAAGTACTGAGGATGCCATCTCTCCCCAATCCCAGGTCCTAAAGTCTAAGACAGTAGCGCAAACTAATGCTGCCAGATTCAGGAAAAAAAATTTCGATTCGATTCAGCCTATTGAATTGGTTTTTCAATTCGATTTTCCTGCCCAGTTGGGTGATTTTTTTCAAAACTCCTGGTGGGTTTTATAGCTTTTTCACCCCCTTTGGCTTCTCTTAACCACACTGGCGCTGTGGTGTAAATAAAATAAAGAAACAAAAAGGAATTTTCCTCTCTCTGTTAAATCCTAGCTCACGTTTGCAGTCCAACACCAGCTCTGGCAGGATACACATTTCAAATCTGACATATTATAATCACAAAACAGAAAATAAAATTAATTTTTCTACCTTTTGTTGTCTGGTTATATTTCAAATCTTGTTGGTCCAAGGCTCTGGTTTTCTTCTGATAACTTGCTTGCCAGGTTCTCCTCCTTTCTTCTTTCTGCATGCTAACCATCCATCTGCCAACTCTGTCCTCCCTTTCCATTTCCCTTCCCTCCCCAGGACGTCTGGTATCTTTCCTTTTTTTCATCTCCCTCCACAGATCCACCTTTTCTTAACTACCCTTTCATCCGGCATCTCTCCCTCCTTCCCCACCACCCCAGAGTCCACCATCTCTCCCTTTCTTTTCCCAATTACCCTCCTATCCAGTATCTCTATCCCTCCTCCACACCATCCCTTGTGTCCAATTTCTCTCCCTTTCTGTTCCTTCCCTCCCTAAATCCCATGGTCCATCATCTCTCTCCCTCTCCTCTATTTTCAGACCCATTATTTCTTCCTCCCCCCCCCAAAGTTTGGCATATGCACGTCTCTTTGAACACCCCCCTTCCCTCCGTGTACTTCTAAACCAGGGTCCCCCCCAAAGGCCTGTCCCCCCTTAAAGGTCTGCCTGTCCCCCCTTGAAGGCCTGCACCCCCCTGAAGGCCTGTCCCCCCCTTGTAGGCCTGTCCTCCCCTTGTAGGCCTGTCCTATCCCCTTGTAGACCTGTTCCCCCCTTGAAGGCCTGCCTCCCCCCCTTGAAGGCCTGCCTGCCCACCCCTTGAAGGCCTGTCCCTCCCCCTTGAAGGTCTGCACACCCCCCCGAAGGCCTGTCCCCCCCCTTGAAGGCCTGCCTGTCCCCCCCCTTGAAGGCCTGTCCCCCCTTGAAGACCTGCCTGCCTGCCTGTCACCCCCCTCCCCCTTGAAAGCCTGCCTGCCTGCCCGCCCGCCCCACCCCGAAGGACCGCTCACCCCCCTGGCCTCCCCGCACCACCTATGAAGCAGCACTACCTATGCTCCCGACCTTGCCGTTCAATCCCCCCCCCACCACCCCCGAAGGACTGCTCGCCCCACTGACCTTCCTGCACCACCTATGAAGGAGCCGGAGCAGAATCGCAACATCAGCAATCCCTGCGCTGCTTAGGCGCTGCTTCCTGCACCGCGGTCCCGCCCCTCCTCTGACATCAGAGGAGGGGCGGGACCAAGGCGCAGGAAGCAGCGCCCAAGCAGCTCAGGGATCGCTGACGTTGCGATCCTGCTGCGGGCTGCTTCACAGGTGGTGCAGGAAGGTCAGTGGGACGAGCTGTCCTTCGGGGGTGGGGGGGAATGAATGGCAAGGCCGGGAGCACCCCCTCAGGGCTGGCACCCGGGGCGGACCGCCCCTCCCGCCCCCCCTTGGTACGCCACTGATGGGAACATGAACTAGACTGCTTGAACAGATGAACCACTTTGTATACACCCATGAGATGTCTAAGATCTTTGCAAGA
This sequence comes from Geotrypetes seraphini, assembly GCF_902459505.1. NCBI lineage: Eukaryota > Metazoa > Chordata > Amphibia > Gymnophiona > Dermophiidae > Geotrypetes > Geotrypetes seraphini. The sequence goes on from NC_047089.1 coordinate 20,867,371, forward strand.
TTTTAGTCTTGAATCTCCATGTTTTAAAATTACCCTTTGGGCCACCAGTAGAGAAAGGGCATTTTTCTGGTTAGCATCAAATGCTTGGAACGCACTAACCAAGGATATTAGAGCAGAAGTAAATTATATAAATTTTAAAAGACTATTACAAATTGAAGGTGGCTCCAGAGAACCCAAAACTCTTCTGATACGCAGGGTAAATGGAAGTCACAGTTCCAGAACATATTCTCTTGTTCCAGGTTAAGGGACAATACCAGGAGGGAGTCTGTGGAGTCTCATTTTTTTTTCTCAATGTCAAGGGTAACTGTGTTTTTTCAAGGGGCGTGAGGGGAGGGACATAATGCTAGGACGTGCAATGGGAGACAGTAAGAGGAACTGCATTTTAGCCCATCATTTCTAATGATCAGTTCCAGAACAAACTAGGAATTTTACAAAAGGCTCACTGATTGTAGAGCCTTTAGAAAAACACATGTAAGGACATGCAGGAGTACATTTGTATTGTGCAGCATGGACAGCAGGAACATGTCCGAGAAAACAGTGGTTTCACATAGGGTTTCACGCAGGGAAACAGTGGTTTCACTTACACATGTAAGTGGCGGAACTTATAGGTCCAATATTCAAAATGATTTAAACAGCCGGGAGAGGCTCATGGCTGTTTAAATCACCTGTCCAGGGTTAACTGGGCATTTTCTGTAGTGGTAAGGCATCTCGCATTAACCGTGTGTTAACTGGTTGTGCAGGAATACCCACTTTCTGTCCTGTCAGGCCCCCTATAAATAATTAAGAAAAAATCATTACTGTGCAGCTAGCATAGACACATGCCTAAACATGCTTTTTTTCAATAAATCAAATAATTTTATAGCATACAAAACTTCAGGTAGCTATTTCATAAACATAAGTTCAATAGAAATAAGAACTTCTTCTTCCTTATTTCAACTAGCGACCTTTAAAGATATTTCTTAGGCCCTCAGCGTCACCATTCAGAACTCAAACTTATCACTGTCCTGAGCTTTACGTGGCAAATCTTCACTGGGTCTAATTTTTCATTTTAGCTTCTATCAAGAGCTTTAAATACTTTAAAGATTTATGATTTTCTATAGTTTATAATTTAATTTCATTTCACTTAGCTTATATGTTGCTGTACTGTCTCTTTTTAGAGATGTCTTATATCAAGCAGGGTGACATAGCCGACATGTTTCGCGGGAACCGCTTTATCAAGGCACCACCCCTCTTATGCTATCGACCTCCTCGCTAGTTGAAATAAGGAAGAAGAAGTTCTTATTTCTATTGAACTTATAAACATGCTTTTTAGCATGTTCCACTTTCAGCTTTTTTAAAAAATTTTTTGCTGTACTAGGCACACGTTAGCATCTAATGTGGCTTAATAAAAGGTCCACTAACAAAAGCACCTGTTCATTTTGGTCAACTATATTTAAGAACCTTTTAGGTGCAGTGTCAGATCAACAAAATCCCTTCACACCTAAACAAAATCCCTTCGCACCTAAGACACAATCCTGTCAAATTCAAGACCATGATATTCAGTGCTCTCACAGTTTAGGGAGCACATGGAAAATATTAAGTCCATTATTCTTTATTGTGCCACTAATTATAGATGTTATATCCTTTGTATACTTGGCTAAAAGCTTGCCTCAGATACCGCCTCATTGCCTACAGCAAGATAACCTAATCAGTGTCACAGTTCATTCCCATCTCCATTAATTCTGCCCATGAAGTTATCCAACATGTTCTTTGCAAAAACAAGGATGCTACATATCACGTTCCATAATTTGATCATCCATACTTAACGTCTACCTCAAATCAAATTAGTTTTTCCATCCAGTAGCATCAAATGATGTGCAACAGTTCCTCACGAACGTAAAGTGTTAAGAAGTGATTGGACAGGCTTGCTGAAATTATTTGATGCTTAATGCATGCTTAATTAATGCTGATGTAGCCCTCATAATAGGGATGGCATTAGCATTATGCGGTCATATTCTGTAAGAAGAGAGAACATTTAGATTTCTCAGATTAGCTACTGATAATGTTAAAATTAATCTATTAACTCATAGAATGCAGAGAAATTTACAAAAAAGCAGCTATTTTGTCATATTATCTATTAAATATCTTCATAAACAGTAAAAAACCAAATAACCTTCAACAATTTTTAAAATATATATTATGTAATATATATATATATATATATCTAATATAATAAAACGCTAGGCCGCGCATGCGCACTCCCATTGCGTGGGTCCGTTTTCCGTGAGCTGTAGTGACCCATAGGAAGTGCGCATGCGCAGCTTACGGTTCTTTGAAAGACGCAGCGGTGGCTACTCTCACGATCCCCGCCTGCATCGGATGTCGGCCGCAGCGGCTGTCGGCGGCTGCAGGCCGCGGCAGCTGTAGCCCGCCGCGGCCGAGCACGGAGACGGATCAAAGTTTTTTTCAACTTCTCAAAGATGCTGCAGCGGCTCCTCTCACGAGCCGCTCCTGCGTCGGAGAAGGCAGCGATCGTGAGAGGAGCCACCGGGAAGTTACCCTGCTGGGGGCTCGGGCTGTTAGGTCCGTGCAGGCTCCTCTCGCGGTAAATAGAGGGAAAGGGAATGCTGCAGCTGCTGGACAGGGAAGTAGGGAAGGAAATAGGAAGAAAGACACAGGGACAGGGGCAGGGAGAGAGACAGAAAGACAGACAGACAAAGGGGGCCAGGGAGGGAGAGAGACAGAAAGAAAGACAGCGGGAGGAAGAGAGACAGAAAGAAAAAGACAGGGGTATGGAGAGAAAGAGAAAGAAAGACAGACATATATTCTACCACCAGGGGGAGGAAGGGAGACAGAAAGAAAAGAAGAAAGACACAGGGACAGGGAGAGACACAGAAAGACAGACAGACAAAGGGGGCCAGGGACAGAGACAAACAGAAAGAAAGACAGCAGGACAGAGAGAGAAAGAGACGGAAATAAAGACAGACATATATTCTAGCACCCGTTAATGTAACGGGCTAAAATACTAGTATATATATAAAATGTCACATATGTGTCTGAGTTCTATTATAAATTATATTGGCTGAAAATTGAGCTTCGGATCAGATATAAGCTCTTACTTTTGACCTATCTGAGCATACAGGGTCGTGCCCCTAGTTACCTGGTGCAGTAGGTAACCTTATATATTTCCCTACCACAGTTACGCTCTTCGACGCAGTGTGACCTGGCGATATCAGCAAGGAGAGAGTTCAGATTGCACACAGTCAGGATAGGGGTTTTCTCCTGTGCTGCCCCTGAAGAATGGAATAAACTTCCATCCTATGTTAAGAAGCAGGGAATGGTGGGGGAATTCAAAGGGCCTATTCTTCTTTGAAATGAGTAAACTGAGAGGAGACATGATGGAAACATTCAAGATAATGAAGGGAATAGACTTAGTAGATAAAGACAGGTTGTTCACCCTCTCCAAAGTGGAGAGAACGAGAGGGCACTCTCTGAAGTTAAAAGGGGACAAATTCCGTACAAACGTAAGGAAGTTCTTCTTCACCCAGAGAGTGGTGGAAAACTGGAACACTCTTCCGGAGTCTGTTATAAGGGAAAACACTCTCCAGGGATTCAAGACAAGGTTGGACAAGTTTCTGCTAAACCAGAACGAACGCAGGTAGGGCTGCAGACGCTGCTTGAATCGGAAGGTTTCAGGACCCGCAGCCCTTGCCGGACCCGAAGTGAGCTCTGGGGTTTTTTTGGTTTTTTAACGCGGGCCCAGCCGGAGCAGGAGGAGAAGCCTGGGATGCAGGAATTAAAGACAGTTCCGACCACTGCTAACGTCGCCCTGACCAGTTCACATCCTTCAGACGGCAAGAGCCGCCGTGGCCGACAGGCTCTGCGCCGCCGCGCGCATGCGCATTCCTACCTGCGGGTCCCTACAGCGCACGGAAAATGGGAGCATGCAGGTGGGAGTGCACATGCGCGCTTAGGGCTTTATTATATTAGATGGATGTTAAAAACGTACTTATTTTGTAATCTTAATAGTTGATAATTCATTATAATGCTTTGTAATTATTGGATGAATTGATTCAGCTCTTATTTTGTGGAACCTGTCCTAGAACTTACAAGGTGTAGATGGAATACAAATATTGGCATCAGTGGAATAGCAAGGGCAGTAGTGCTCCCCTGTGCCCTCCTCTCTGCCCCCCCCCCCCGCCACGCCACACTCGCGCCCTTCCTTCCCATCCCAGTACCTCTTTAAATATTTGCCAGCATGAGCAGCTTCTCTGGCATGCTGCTTGTGCTGGCATTGGCTTTTCCTCTAATATCACTTCCTGGCCACATGACCCGGAAGTGAATTCAGAGGGAGCCGGGCCTACATGAACAGCAGGCTAGAGTAGTTGTTCGCGCTGGCAAAGATTTTAAAGAGATATGAGGGCGGCAAGGGAGGGTGAAGTGTAGTGTGGGGGGACAGAGAGGTGCCGGCGACCCCCCTGAGACAGCTCTCGGGGCGGTCTGCCCCCCCCCTTACTATGCCACTGATTGGCATAACATAACATAATATAACATACATCTTTACAGCGCTATCTGCTTCCTATGAAGCCCCCTTTTGAATTGCACGCTATGGGATGCAGGCCTTTGAGGTTATAGACCAGCACGCAAGCAGATGCATGCACAAATCCAAATTAGTAACAATTAAGTACAATTATTGATTGTTAAAATCTATTCATTCATTCTTGATACCTCGTTAACTAAACTAGTTGCACATACATTTTGGATCTGCTGCTATTGTAACACTGCATTTCTTAAAATCAATATCTCATCTAATAGTATTATATTGAAGAATGGACATTAATATGCATCCTGATTGTTTTAGTTGGTACAATGCTGTAACATACTCTGAAGTCAATGTACTAATGATTTTTCAAATTTTAATACATATGAAAAGTATTTTTACTGTGAAGAATCTACTTCAATATCTCAGAAGAGCTTTAACCCAACGCACAGCGCCAATAAGGTAAAGAGGTGCCTGACTATGCAAAATAGATAATTACCTATCAGTATACATATGTACACACACATATTAAACACACAAAAACTGCAATTTACATTTCTACTATAATACCTGTACTAATATGCTAAATTTTTATCGTTAAATTTACACAAAACTCAGAGACATGGGCCATCAATACAAGCTATTAATCATGTCAACACACCTCAGTACATAACTGAAGCCAGTTTCTACCGTGGCCCCAACGCTGCTCCGACTATGTTCCAGGCATGCAAATGGAACAAATGTCTATCCACTCTCATCTCTAATTCTCCCTCCTACCAAACTTTCAGGAAGTCAATCAAAACTTATCTCTTTGACAAATATCTCTGACTCCCGCCCTCCTTCTAACTCTACTTTTAACTATGCCTTGTACCTCCCACCTTCCTGCACCTCCCACCTACCTGCCTTCTCCCTACCTGCACCTCCCACCTACCTGCCTTCTCCCTACCTGCACCTCCCACCTACCTGCCTTCTCCCTACCTGCACCTCCCACCTACCTGCCTTCTCCCTACCTGCACCTACCTGCACCCGACTTCCTAAGCCACGCCGATTGACTTGTTTATAGCCTCTCTATCTCCTTCTTGCCTGCTCCCGACTCGCTAAGTTATATTGATTGATTGACTTATTTGTAAATTTCGCTGTAGATGTACAGTCTCTTGTCATGTAAACCGCTCTGAACTATTCTGGTACTGCGGTATACAAAAATAAAGTTATTATTATTATTATTATCCCTAGTCCTAGACCCGCCTTCAGGCCCGCCCAGTTCCACCCATCCCTGCTCCATTACGTCTCGGCTCCGCCCCAGCCCCCGCTGCCTGTTCGTCGGGCAGAAAGGCATTCGCACATATGCGGATGCCATGCGATGACATCATGCGCATGCACGTGACATCACTGCGTTGCATCCATGCATGTATGGATGCCTCTCCTACTGTGATTTCTTTTCATAGTCCGGACAAAGTGCCGGCTTTTGAAAAGCCGTGCAGACCCCCCCGGACATGTCCTCAAAAGGAGGACATGTTCGGGAAAATCCGGAAGTCTGGTAACCCTAGCTCCGACGCTCGTAGGAATTCTATGAACATCAGAGCAGCATTGGAGCATTTAGGCCCAAATTCTGTAACCAGCGCCTAAAGTTAGGCACTATTTCGGAGGCGCCTATCTAAATTGAATAACAAGCTCAATTAAGCTTTTTAATCAGCACTGATTGAAACCTAGGCGCTTATCAAGAAAGCGCGATTCTGTAACAAGGCGCCTCTAAAAATTGAGGTGGCCTTCAAAAAAAATAGGCGCTATGCATGTAAGGCGTGGCCGTGGCTACATGTTGGGCGCCTTGTTGCAGAGTCGCTGCTCTTAAGCGTGCTTAAGCGCTCAGCTAGGCGTCTTTTAGTTGTGCCTAGAGCTGGCCTATTTCTTGGGCGCCTCCAAAATAGGTTCCGCTCAGCGTGATTCATTAAACAGCACCCAATTTTCCTTGAATCGCGCTGAACAGTGCCTATATCGGCGCCTACCTTTTGGGCACTTCTTATAGAATTTGCCCTTCAGTGCTCTGGGTCACGGTAGAAATCTCTACCACGGCTTAGCAAAAGTGTAGGGGGGGAGGGTCACTTTGTCACTTTCTTTAGGCACCTCTTATAGCATTTCTCCCTTAATGTCCAACATATAGATTTCTATGCATTAAATTTTGTTTATATTTGGAGGCTGCTCGTCCTATGATGTTCACATATCTTTGAGCGGCTTTAGAAGGCCCTTGACATTTTCTGCCATGCACATTTGAAAATATCTTCCAAAAATAGTGTTCAGCTGCGCCACAGAGAAAATCTGTGACTTCTCACTTCTCCAGAATTCATCACGCAAGCACTGTTTAGATTGAACGTTTCACTGTTAAGTTCTGCCGGCAGAAAGAAGCCAGGAGTGTGAAGGAGAGCAAGGGAAACAAAGTCAGTGAAGAGAATGACACAGCTGCCTTTGCTGTCGTTCATTGAAATGTTGATTATTGCAAAGCAAACGCAAAGTAGTAAAGTTTGAACTTCTTTACATTCTTTGAACTTCTTTACATTCTTTGAACTTCTTTACATTACATTCCACCTGTACCTTGCAGTTCTAAGCGGATTACATTAGAAGATAGCTGGACATTTCCAGGAAGTTACAATTTAGGAGTTGGATACATAGTAGAGGCTTTGAGGAGAAATTGAAGGAAGGGTGGAGATTTGAGGATTACATGTAGGGAAGTTGCAGTTTAGTGGCTGGTAACATGATAGAGCAAGGGTGCCCAATACGTCGATCGAGACCGATAGGTCGCTTGCTCAGGCGACCCCAGTCGATCGCAGAGCGGGTTCCCTTCCCTTCTCTTTTTTCCCCTCCTGACTAGCCCGCTCCTGAATTCTGGTGCTGCCACTGCTGCTCAACATTAAAATAAAAAAACGGCTTGAAGAACTTATGCTCCGGGGGCTAAAGTGTGCTTGTACCGGCTTCCCTTCTCTTCCCTCTGAAACCGGAAGTTATGTCGGGGGGGGGGGGGGGGGGAGAGAGAAGGGAAGCCAGCACGCACATGTTAGAGCCCCGTTCGCGTGCTAAAGCGGGAGACAGGTCAGTGAAGCTTGCGATTTGCTCTTCTTGCTGCCAAGTCCTGCCTACTTTCTGTTTCCTCAAAGGCAGGACCCGGCAGCATTTCTCCCAATAGGTCGATCTTGGGCCGATCAGCCTTCCTCTCCCCGACGTCAATTCTGCCGTCGGAGAGGAAGTTCTGGCCAGCGGAACTTCCTCTCCCTAAAAGCTTGCTGAAATTATTTGCTGAAATTATTTGGCAGAATTGACGTCGGGGAGAGGAATGCTGGTGGGCCCGAAGCAGGGAGAGCTTGGCCGGCGGCCTGTTATCCGATGGCAGTGACAGTGGCTTGGGGGAGGGCAGGGAAGGAGAAAGAGGGCAGGCAGGGAGACAGAAGGAAAGAAGAGAAACAGAAAAAAAGAAAGAGGGCATGAAGAGAGAAAGAAAGAGAGGGCAGGGAGAGAGGAAGAAAACGTTGGGGGGGGGGGAAATGAGGTCAGGAGGAGAGGAAGCATACAGGCTAAAAGAAGGGAAGAAAGATTGGATGCACAGTCAGAAGAAGAAAGTGCAACCAGAGACTCATGAAATCACTAGACAAGGTAGGAAAAATGATTTTATTTTAAATTTAGTGATCAAAATATATCTGAATTTATATCTGCTCTCTATGTTTTACACTGTGGTCCCCTTTTACTAAACCGCAATAGAGGTTTTTAGCGCAGGGAGCCTTTAAGCGTCGAGAGCAGCGCTGGGCATTCAGCGCAGCTCCCTGCGCTAAAAACTGCTATCGTGGTTTAGTAAAAAGGGAGGGGGGTATTTGTCTGTTTTTGTATGGTTGTTAGTGAGGTGACAGTGCATAGAGTCATCTGCTTTGACCTCTTTGAAAAACCCTGGAATAGGAATGATGATTAACATTTTCTATGCGTACAGTGTGCATTGTGTTTTTTTAAAAATTTTATTGTTGGTAAATCATTTTGACTTGGTCATTTTAAAAGTAGCTCGCAAGCCCAAAAAGTGTGGGCACCCCTGTGATAGAGTCATTGAGGAAATATTAGAAGAGGGGTAGGAGGTCAGCTGGAAATTTGCATGGAGGGGGGAGGAAGCGGTGGAGGGGGGGGATAAGAAGACTGGAAAGATTTTTTGAATAGCAGAGTTTTGATTTCTTTTCGAAATGATTTAAAGTCACTTGTAGTTAGCCTACGAAAAAACATTTTTCTTCTAATTATTATTATTATTTTTTTTGCTATTATACTAAGACCTAAGCAGAACTGTCAAAGCTGCGCACACCTGCACTCCAACCATTCCTGCTGCGGTCTATTACCTTCTGATTGCTTGGTGGAGGAAAGAGAACGTCAGAACTCATTATTCAGACAAACACCATTAACCACCTACAGATTTTCTCCACTGTTCTGGCTCTTTCCTGCAGAGGACCAGACATAAAAGCCAGCTTTTGGTGTCTAAGAAGACAGGATACAGCTCCCTAAGGAGCTAATTCAGTGTCAATCTTGAGCCAGTGAGCCATCAAACCCAACACAAATGTCCTTGGGGCCTACTGCGCACCATCCCCGCAGCACTTAAAAGAAGAGCCTTGAGCTGGATGAAACATGCTACTGAGTCATCCCTTGAAGACCTACTGGTATCTTATGTGAGAAAAGCTTCTTAACCAGACTATAAACCAAGATTTTTTAAAAACACCAAAATCTTGTCTCAGTTTATTTTCAAGCCAGAGCAAAATTTCTTTCTTCCCTCTCTCCTCTGCCCCCCACTATGGTGACTGACATTTCTCCCTATCCCCCTTCCCACCCCATCATGGAGAAAACAATTCCCTCCTTCCCCCATTGACCAGCATTTCTCTCCTTACCTCCCTCTACTGGCTGACACTGACACAAAAATCACCACGATTGGCTAGTGTGGGCCCTTGAGGATCTGCTTATGCACAAAGCCTGCCAGTTCCCACTCCCTCTTAAATTTCTGACGAATCTGACATTTGAGTAGGAAGTTTTGGAGAGAAGGAAAGCTGACAGAGGTAGAGGGAAGGAGAGGGAAAGAAATGCCAGTCACCATGGGGTAGTGTTAAGGGAGATGGAGAGAAATGATGGATAACATAGGGGAGGGGGAAGGAGAGAAATCCTGGAATATAAACTCTCCAGCTGATATTCAGTTCTATTTGTGCCTAACTGCAAATACTCCCCCCCCCCCCGAATATTCGCGATTAGCATCTCTGGAACTTCCTACTTGCCTACTTGTGTGTTAGAAGTCTCTTCTTATCTGGATTTTAAGAAAACAGATAAAAACTCAATTATTTAATAGGCTAGAGCCTTAACACTTTTTCATATTTTTATCTTGCTATGTAAAAATTCTCCGCATTCTTTTATACTGCATGCATTTTATAAATTATGCATTTCTTCTATTATTTGCCTTCAATTGCTGTCTTTTAAATAACTTGTACTGTTTGTATCTTATCCAATTATTGTGAACCGCTTAGAACTTCCGGGTATGGCGGTATATAAAAATAAATGTATTATTATTATTACCTCTCCTTCCGGAAACAATTCAAAACAATTCTGTTCCAACAGCACTATGGAACCTAATGCAATCACTCTTCCTAGGCCACGAGCAAGCGTTTCCCACTAGCCCCAAATCTTTTCCTCCGACAATGCCTCTGACTCTTAAGTGAACTTTATGTCTCTGATCCTAATGTGTTCACTACCTCCACTCTTATGAGTTGTCACCTCATCCCTTTCTGTTGACCTCTTGCCTCTCTTTTGATGGATTAATCATGTAACTTCTATCTCCAACATAAATTGTTTTTGTAATCTTCATTTCTAATGTAATAGTATTGTAAACCCTTTAAAACTCATGTACAAGTGGTATCAAATGTAATAAATCCAGTCCAAACCATGAAACCAACTAAGTTTCAGTACTTAACCGGTTAAGCATCGATATTCAGCGCCTGACTCTTTAAGTTAACTGGTTAAATTGTACCACATAAATAGCAGTGCTGTCTTTAACCAGCCAGCTACTTAGGGCCTCTTTTACAAAGCCACCATAGTGAGTCCTGGTGTAACAAATGCGATGCAGCCCGAAGGAACTGAATGGGGTGCATCGCATTTGCCACACGGGAATCGCTATTGTGGCTTTGTAAAAGGGACCCCTAATATTGGCTTAAATGGTTAAGCCACCCCCTTCTTTAACAAAGCCACGTTAGTGGCTACCATGTGGCAATGGCCCCAAAGTCCTTTGAATCCCTAAGGGCTTTGGGGCAGTTACCGCAGCGGCCCGCGCTAAACGGCTTCGTAAAAGAGGTCCTAAGTTTTAGCAGTCAAAAAAAATCTCATATATTCAATGCGTGTTGCAGAAATGGTCTGACATTGACTATCCGGGTTTAACATCAGTGGTGGGACAGTCAAAGTGCTGCCTGCCACTTGCTGAATTAGTTTAAATTCAAATATAGTAACATAGTATATGACGGCAGATAAAGACCTGAACGGTCCATCCAGTCTGCCCATTAGTTATACCCATTAAAATGATATGATTAAATGAACACATTTTCCCCCTTTTAGGGAAAAAATTGTCTCAGTTTAAAAACATAAGAATAGCCTTACTGGGTCAGACCAGTGGTCCGTTCGCACGGTGGGCAATCCAGGTCACTAGTACCCGGCCAAAACCCATAGCAACATTCCAGCATCTGAAAGAATAGCAAGATTCTGGAACCCCAATGAGAGCAACATTCCAGAACTGAGATTATGATGTCATAATGCCTCAGAGCCAACCTCATCAGTGATGTTACAATGGCTTGCTTGTCCTATACTTGGCACATATAAGAGCATTAAGAACAGCCATACTGGGTCATACCAATGGTCCATCAAGCCCAGTAGCCTGCTGTCACGGTGGCCAAAACCCAAGGAGTAGCAATATTCCATGCTACCGACCCAGGGCAAACAGTTCATATTTGGATGGGTTTATATTTGAGTATAAACAGTACGCGTGCTCTCGTTACTCAAAAGGTGTCTGGAAAGCCACCAGACGTACGAGTGTCATGATGCAACAGCAAACACACATTTGAGCTACTGTGGAATTAAAAAAAAAAAAAAGTTCCCTTTCTAATTGAAACTCTTTCGCTGCCTTAAATGTGGTATTTACAAAATGAGAACCGATGTGCACAAATCAGAGCGGCAACTAATGGAATAAAGAGGGGGGGGGAGATCCAGAAAAAAAAAAAGGATATTCTTTTTTGCATTCATGGCAAGTAAGGCACCTGTTTCTGAACTGACCCATAGCTCTTCCTATGCATTATGTAGGCTTCTGTTCTAATGATGGGTCAGTGGAGGGAAAAAAAGCCGCTGGAGCTCAGTCAGCCATTTCTGTGATCAACTACTCCAGCCACATTTAATTCCTCATCCTGACGGAACGCCAGCAAACCCTCAGACACAATCAGCACAGAGGACAGACTCGGGCAATGAAAATAATACCACTGGAGGTTAGTTAATGAGCAGTTCAAATGCCTTGTGTTTTCTTATAGAGGCGCAGCGCACCCTCCTCTCTCAAGCTGCTTTCACCCAGCGAATAAAAAAGTGAAGAGAGAAGATCCTCCGAGTGCAAGACCTTGTGTTGCGTTGCCATGGGAGATGGACTGAATGCTAAGTGTAATAGAGTGTGCCGATAATGTTTTTATTATCCATTTAGATTCTGTGGTGGTCTGTCCATATAGAGCCTTATTCTCATCTGAGCTGCTCGGTATTATAAAGATATGGATCCAGAGTTACAAAACGTAAGGTCAGTTCTGTGGTTAGAATGCAACTAGGCTATTTTCTCTCATCATTTTTTTTTTTTTAATTCTTTATTGATTTTCTAAACTTCAAAAGTGCAAAACACAAATATATATCATATAATAAGTTAATAAAAGCACATTCAACTTACAAATATGCGCAACCAACCATTTTCTCCCTCCCCCCACCCAATGATTATGCAATAAAACACAGAAACATAGGGCTCCTTTTACGAAGCCACGTTAGCGGCTTTATCGCACGCTAGACGAGAAAACTACCGCCTGCTCAAGAGGAGGCGGTAGCGGCTAGCGCGGCGGACATATTAGGGCGTGCTATTACGCATGTTAAACAGCTAACGCGGCTTCGTAAAAGGAGTCCATAGACCAGGGATCTCAAAGTCCCTCCTCGAGGGCCGCAATCCAGTCGGGTTTTCAGGATTTCCCCAATGAATATGCATTGAAAGCGGTGCATGCACATAGATCTCATGCATATTCATTGGGGAAATCCTGAAAACCCGACTGGATTGCGGCCCTCAAGGAGGGACTTTGAGATCCCTGCCATAGACTATCCCAATAACCTTACCCTATTCAGATTAAAAATGTCCTCCCACCCCAGGTGGACGTACTCAAAAGTCAAATTAGGACAGAAATATTTTTTACTTCTAATATACCACACAGTTTGACATGTGAACATATCTTCATGTTTATAGACGCCCTATGTTATTATTGGGGCTTAAGAGTTTTCCCTCACTATATTGCGCATTTAATTTCAGCACATCACCTTTCATTTGAATCTTCCCCACCCCCACCCCCTTTTATTTCACATGCACTTTTAAACTGCTCCTGCAGAATATTTTCAGAATATCTGAATGCATTTTTTTTCCAGCTGTTGCGTTTGGCTTGCAAGAGATACTATTGGGGGGGAGTTACACTTGTAAAAAGAAGCTTAAACTAGTTGAATGATTAAACGAGGACATTTTAATCGCCTCTCAAACTGTCAAAATTCCTGTTGTCAATGTTATGAAAGTCACAAATGCAAAAGCAGTGAGTTTTTTTTTTTAAATAAAACAACTATGCTTTTCTTTTTCCTACTGGAATGGATACAGAAAATGCCATATGACAGCTCAGTAGCACATATATGATTTCCATCTTCTGCACCAAATTAAAATATTATGACAAGCAACATGCTGCATCTTTCAACATCTTTTTAAAATGATTTTTTTTAGCTCAGCAGTGGTTAGTTTCTGGGGTACAATGATCGGCAGCCACGAATGAAAAAGGGAACATTTTACTCCAAGAAGTTGTGTTTTCTCACAAGCACAGAATGAAATACGACACAGAACTGTAACCCGTTCATCATTACTTTATGTCAGTGCATGCTACCTGCGACTGAGACTGAAAAAGGCTAGAACAGACCGGACAGCAGTAACAAACCAAAATCAATGACACGTTTTCTTTTTAAATGCTCCCAGAGCTCTACCTTTGTCCTTCTTTACGTTAATAACCTTCAGTAGTAATGAAATATACTTTGTAGTGTTGGAAGAGAGAGGGTAAAAGAGATGTGATGATTGAGATCTCATATCCAGAACAAATCATAAAGAATTTAGAAGGAAATTTAAAATACCAAAAAGAAAATGCAAACAAATCTTTATACAGTGCTCCCAAAAGTGTTCTACTCCCAGCTAATGCTATCTGTGCTCCAGAAGCTGTATATTCCTGAACAGCTTTTAAGAATGAAATGAGGAACGCAAAAGTCGCTCAGCCGTACCAAATCTCACAGAGAAGTTTTCTTTGAGAATCTCCAAGCAGACAAAACTTTTATAAGGAAGCTCACCTGCACTGGGTTGTACCAGCCATGGGAACAGGGGAATCCTGACCACCATTCTCCTGTGGTCTCTTTGAGCTTTGGCATACTTTGATTGGGGCTCTTCCTTATAGTGTCCCAGAAAGAAGAGAACCTAGTCCTGCTTTGAGCTGACCCCAGGGTTCCCGAGGTAGGCAGGGTCTGTGTGTTGCAGTAAAGTCCATAGGGGCTCCGTTGCCATCCACAAGCACAGGGGGCATCGCTCGCCAGAGCAGGTGTGCCTCTGCCTCCATTCATACCTTCAGCTCCCCTGTAGCAACTGTGTTGTTTGCTAAGGTAGGCAGTCATGTTGCTTTTCTAGTCCAGTTTAGATAGACGTTGCCTCTTAGCAGAAATAAAGTCCTTTTCTGGGGACCCTCAAATTCTTGACAAGCTGCTTTGAGCAATGCATCGTGGGAGCAAGGAGACCAGAGCCGCACACATTATCTGTTGGCTGGGTAGCTCTTTGTCAATAGATGACTCAACTCACAGAGCAACTTGACAGCATCCCTGCTTCAGGCAGAAGCAATCAATGCCCTACACAGCTGGGCTACAAGGCAGTGCACTGTGCAATAGAAAATACCAGAGCATCAAATGCTACTGCAGGTCAAAATTCCCAAACATGCATTTTCTGCCCCAAATCAAGAAATGAAGCTATGCCAAAGCAATTCTGTTTGTAAGATGGCAGTAGGGACAAAACAGTTCTCTCGCAAAATAATCTATTCAGGTGAAAACAATATAAAGCATGCAATTAAAACCTGCTAAAGCAAAAGTCTGTGAAAGCATCTAAGTTTGACACTACTTACACAGTCAAACCACTGAGAAAAATATTCCTGACATTGAAAGCACAGGTAAAAAATTGATATTGGATTGATTATTACCAATTTAAATAATCATTTTGACAGAAACACTAGAACAGGGGTAGGGAACTCCGGTCCCTGAGAGCCGTATTCCAGTCGGGTTTTCAGGATTTCCCCAATGAATATGCATTGAAAGCAGTGCGTGCAAATAGATCTCATACATATTCATTGAGGAAATCCTGAAAACCCGACTGGAATATGGCTCTCAAGGACCGGAGTTCCCTACCCCTGCACTAGAAAGATAAAAGACCTAGGATCCCTCTTACTAAAGTGCGATTGTTCTTACGATGTGTTAGCTGCCAAAAGTAGCACATGGTAAGTGCAGAGCCTGTATGGTTAATGAAGGTGTCGTGCCCAGTATCTGCCTTGCATTTATAGCACAGGGCAGTTACTTCACCACACTGGGTTAACTGCACTGGCAGACAATTCATGCAACGTTGGGGGGGGGGGGGCACCCGGTCTGGGCTCCTTTGAGAGGACGGGCTAAATAAATAAGTAAATACAATTAATACATACCTAATAGCTAATCTAATCTAATCTAATCCTTAGGTTTGCATACCGCTTCATCTCCATGTTCGTAGAGCTCGACGCGGTTTACAGTAGGAGAAATAGGAAGGAACTACAACAGAGGGTTAGAGGTAGAAGTGTGAAGAAAATTTAAAGGACTTGGGATGCCAAGATATAAGAGTTTCCTTGATTCCTAAGTTGAAGGGAGACTTACATTTTTTGAGAAAAGCCAGGTTTTCAGATGTTTGCGGAAAACTTGGAGAGAGCTCAAGTTCCGAAGAGGGGAAGTAAGGTTGTTCCAGAGCTCAGTGATTTTGAAGTGGAGGGAGGTCCCTAGCTTTCCTGTGTGGGAAATGCCTTTTAGCGAGGGGAAGGATAGTTTTAATTTAATAGCTATGGTGGTACACCTCAGTCCCCTTGTTCAATACAACCCTAAAGGTCCTATACCCTCTAAAATTCCTCTCGATCCCTTCTCGCTCATCTGATCTCCCCCTGAAGGCTCCCACACCTCCGGTACTCCGCAATTCTCTCTCCCCCCCCCTAAACAGCTTATCTCCCTCTGAAGGTCACCCTCTGGTCCCATTCCACCCCTGAACACACACCCCACTCCTGTAAAATTTCATTTTATGTATTACAAAAAAAACTATTAGATATTATTGAACTTAAAAAATTAGAAGTGTGAGGGCCAAATATTTCTTCATCATGGGCTATATTGGGAACAGGTTTATGCTTATGGGCACACGATATTCCTAGTTGTAGCAATGGAAGAAAGTTCACTGTGGATTCACTAAGGCAGTGTTCTTCAACCACCGGTCCATGGACCGGTGCCGGTCCACAGAAATTTCCTGCCAGTCCACAGGGCCAGCACGTGCATCAGGCCCAAAACAGTCTTCATCCGCCGGTCCACACTGCGTTCGATGCGGCGTTATCTTCAAGCCAGCTCCCTCTTCCTAACTGATTCAGTGCACAAAGCCACGGGCCGTGGCTCCTACGGGCATTCTACGCCTGAACCGGAAGCCTTCTCTCTGATGTTGCAACGTCAGAGAGAAGGCTTCCAGATGAGCTACGGGACGTGCAAGATGCAATTGGTACAATTATGGGGGCGGGATCTGGGGTGGAGATGGGAGGGGTCTGGCCCACGACTTAGCCCAGTGTTCTTCAACTGCCGGTCCATGGACCGATGCCAGTCCACAGAATAATTATTTTATTTCTGCCGGTCCATAGGTGTAAAAAGGTTGAAAAACACTGCACTAAGGGGTCCTTTTATTAAGGTGTGCTCACCGATTTAGCGCACACTATACGCTAAGGCGCCCATAGAATATAATGGATGCCTTCGCATTTAGCGCATGCTAAATCGGTTAGTATGCCTTAATAAAAGGACCCCTAACTTATGGTACTGAGGTTCAGCAGAATAGCAAATCTTGCAGTACGTTTTCACAAGGTAAACAATAACCTTGGATCAATAACGGTCTAATAGTTTATAATGCCATGGACTACCTTAAACAGGTTACAGGTTTACGAATATCTACTATAATAAAATGCTAAGCGCGCATGCGCACTCTTACCGGCATGTTCCCTGATCCCTGATCTGTAGGTCCGTGATCGGCAGAGTGCGCATGCGTGAGTCTCCAGGACTGTCTTCTGCACCTGTGCTGTGCCAATTGCAGGGTTTAAAAGCCGCGGCGTCACCTCCTCTCACAAGCCGCACCAGCGTCGGAGAAGGGTTCCACGCTGGTGGAGATCATGAGAGGAGCCGCCGCGGTACCTGTAAACTTTAAAAAAAAACCCTTCCAAATGCGGTAAGGGAAGGGGGGGGGACGATAAAGAAGAGGACTCCAGCCACGAGCCACAAGGAAGAAGCTGGGCCTGCCTGCCTGCGGGGAACGCTATAAGGGAAGGGGAGGGCCATGGAGCAGGCTAGACCATGGGAAGGGAAGGGGGAGGAGCCGAATGGAGCAGCCAGATCGCAGCAGGCCAGAATGCGGGGGAGGGGCCGAACGGAGTAGGCCAGATCGTGGTAAGAGAAGTGAAGGGGGGGAATGCTGTTACTGCTGCACAGGGACCTGGAGGGGAAGGCAAATACCTCTGCTGCTGCTGCACAGGGAAGTGGGGCTGGAGAGGGAAATGCTGTTGCTGCTTCACAGGGAAGTGGGGTGGAAATGCTGCTGCACAGGGAAATGGAGGGAAAGAATGACAGACAGACAGCAGGACGGAGGGAGACAGAGAGAAAGGAAGAAAGACACAGGGGCAGGGAGAGGGGCAGAAAAACAGACAGAGAAAGGGGACCAAGGAGAGAGAGAGAGACAGCAGGAGAGAGAAAGAGACAGAAAGAAAGAAAGACAGACAGACATATATTCTAGCACCCGTTAATGTAACGGGCTTAAAGACTAGTTGATTTAATATACTGATATGTCACTTGACAAAGAATATAAGCAGTTTACAACATTAAAATAACCATTAATACACAAAGATAAAGACCCACCCGAGAAACCACCCCAAACTGTTCTAAAAATCATTCCAAAATTTGCATTTTCATATTTATGGAACACAATTATGCTGCACTCATGGAAATATCTGACCACACACACACGAAAAAGATTTTGTTTAGGAAAACTGGGAGAGAACATTATGGGTTCCTTTTACTAAGTTGCAAAAGCGGTTTTAGCATGCGCAGACTTGGCGCACATGCTAGACGCTACCGCCAGCATTGAGCTGGCGTTAGTTTTTCCGGGTAGCGTGAGGTTTTGCACGCGCGCTAAAAACGCTATCGCAGCTTAGTAAAAGGAGCCCTATATTTCTGAGGTCAGAGTACTGAAAACATACAGGTCTGTCTCTATTACGGTTCATAGCCAGTCGCGCATGAGACACCAGCGCACCGACAATCGAACGCTGACAAATCGGCATAAGAAAGAAGCGTGCCGCGGGAAAACTTAGTTTTAAAGAGCTCCGAACCGGGGTGTGAGTGGGGACCCCCCCCATTTTACTGTATAGTATTCGCTGTGCTGTTGGGGGGGGGTTGGGGGGGTTGGAACCCTCCATTATAGAGAAAACGGAACTTTATCTGATTTTTTTCAGGAAAAGTTCCGTTTTCTCTATAATGTGGGGAGTTGCACCCCCACACCCCCCCCAATGGCAGCGTGAATACTATGCAGTAAAGTGGGGGTTTCCCCCCCACCCCACCTCCATTGGAGCTCTTTAAAACTAAGTTTTCCCACAGCGCGCTTCTTTCTTGCGCCGAATTGTCAGCGCTCGACTATCGGCGCGCTGGTGTCTGGCACGCGATTATCCTGTCACCCTCTATTACAACTATACTGCTCCACTAATTTAAACATAATTTGATTTCAGAAAATGTAATTCGACATCATACTTTGCCTCTCTGAAAGTGATGTCTGCCTCTTTTTTTAAACTCTATTAATTTTTCATTCAAAAACAATGCATTAAAATATACATTTACATATGATTAATTTCAAAATTGCATTTACATCAGTCATAGAAATACTTTTAAACTTTTCCCCCCTCCCTCCCACCCCAATACAAGAACAAAAACCAAATGCATTCAGACATATAGTGGAAATCATATTGAACTTATTGATCAATGAAAATATAATACCCACCCACCCTCCCTGGATGTGTAAATCAAATAAGAAATCAGGAGAATAAACCAGCTAATCATCATTAACAAAATTTGTCAATGGACTCCATGTTAATTTAAATAACTTATTATTACACAACATTTCTGAATTCATTTTCTCATATTTGCAGCATAAACTTCAAAATGGAACAACCTTACCTCCCCTCTTCGGAACTTGAGCTCTCTCCAAGTTTTCCGCAAACATCTGAAAACCTGGCTTTTCTCAAAAAATGTAAGTCTCCCTCCAATTTAGGAATCAAGGAAACTCTTATATCTTGGCATCCCAAGTCCTCTAAATTTTCTTCACATTTCTACCTCTAACCCTCTGTTGTAGTTCCTTCCTATTTCTCCTACTGTAAACCGCGTCGAGCTCTACGAACGTGGAGATGATGCGGTATACAAACCTAAGGATTAGATTAGATTAGATAAACATAAAGGGCTCCTTTTACAAAGGTACGCTAGTGTTTTTAATGCACGCACATGATTAGCACAGCTTTGTAAAAGGAGCCCAAAGAGTCCCACCAAAATAAGAAATGAAGTCGATCCCAATTTTTCCCGTTTTTAGTAACCATTTGCATGGCTATCCCAGTCATGATGGAAAATCAAACTTTTATACTTGTTTGCCTCTTTTAAGACCGTTAGAATGTATCCTTAATTTTCATCTGTTTGTATGTGGATTAAAAAAAAAAAGTTTGAGTCTAAAACTATCCCCCTATTTTACAAAGGTACACTAAGTAGTTTTAGCGCGCACGCATCCATAGACTAACATGCACGCATTAGCGCGCGCTAAATCGATTAGCGCACCTTAGTAAAAAAAGGGCCTAGGTATGTTAAACGGCAAATTGCTTTGGAGAAAAGCGGATTATAAATGTTTTAAATAAATTGCCAACGGATGTGGTAACAGCTGATAGCGTAATTGGTTTTAAGAGAGATTTGGTTATGTTTCTAGAGATAAAGGGGTCCTTTTACTAAGGCGCACTAAATCGATTAGCGTGCCTTTAGTAAACGGACCCCAAAGTTCAGGGGAAAACCATTGCTTATTTTTATTTGGTTTTAGATTATTACCCCAACAGACTCTCACCTTACTGCACTGGACTGTATGTTTTATCCAACTTTTTTATACCTCTAACTTTATACAGATACTTGTTTAAAGGTATGTTGACTATTTGCTGAGCTCTTTTTTTTTTTAAAGCAATTTGAGCAATGGGCTGTATAAGAAAGATATTATTCATCCTCCCAAAGAATTAGTAATTGCATGTCAAGAAACGGTTGGATTTATACTGTAGTTTGGTAGCAAGAGCTCATGCTTGTAGAGCATTTTTCCCTTTGTGTATTGATCTCTATTGTATGCATGACATATTGGACGATAAAGGAGGAAATCATTTATCAGAGGAATGACACCGGGAGAGAGCAATGCTTTCATCATCAACTAGGGACCAGGGATTCTACATGAAAATGAAACTTGGGGGTAAAAAAAAAGTCACAGAGCAGGAAAATACCTACAAAAGCTTGCTACAGACACTGTAACTTAGACCAGTTACTTATATCTTGTTTACGAGGGGGTGCTGAAAAGCTCTCGGGCAAGAAGAGAATAACGTGGATATGGTTCAATCAATGATCTGAAACAACGTTAATTTTGTTTCTCCAAATTGGCACTTAACAAAATACAATGGAATACTAATGCTCAGAATTTCGGAAGTTAGTTGGTTGGGCCGAGAACTTTAAAGCACCCCCCTCGTAACTATACAAAGAACTTGTCAACCATCTGTTTATCCCAACGAACTCCGTACCACCCATCTTGTCCCCATCTATATAATGCTTGAGTACCTGAAGGGAATAGACTTAGTCTCGAGACTACGTCGGGAACTCCCAGCAGCCATTTCCTCATGGCGATCTGCACGGGGCAGGAGCGTAGGAAGATCGCTCCTGCCCCGAAAGCCCTCTAGACCACCAGGTAAGGCCGGGAAGGCGGCAGGGAGGTGGGGGTGGGTCAGAGCCAGATAATCGCGGTTTTTCGGCATTCGCAGTCCGGCTCCCCCGCAAATGACGAGGGAGAAGTGTACTGTACACACAGTCAAAAAAGACTAAGGCCTCCTTTTATTAAGGTGCGTTAACCGATTTAACGCGTTCTAAATGCTAAGGTGCCCATAGAATATCATGGCTGCCTTAGCATTTAGCGCACATTTAATCAGTTAGCGTGCCTTAATAAAAGGACCCCTAAATGGAAAAGATATGTAAATATATTATAACAACACTACAGAAGCTCATGTATGGAAAACCAAGGATCCATTCATACGTCCTTGACAGCAATAGCACATGTTAACACTAGTAACATAGTTAATAGTATCAGTACGCTGTCCCATATGATATTCCAGCCCCCTCACCTTAAATCAGGGGTAGTCAATTCCTCCAACTTCGTAAAAGCTATGAGGACTTATGCGATCAAAAATTAGTGGATTTAGAACAATGAACTGATTGCTGACCTGAAGAAGCTCTCCATAATAAAAGCAGAGCGAAACGGAGATCTTCCGTCGGGGATGCAAGCCGGGCACAATTTATAACCCGAGCTAAGTTATTCACAGCAATTAAGCTATTTAAAAATTCTTAATAGTAGTCCACAGCTCTATAGGAGTAAGATAATTTATATCACAGCTCATATCTCACAGGGAAAATAAGACAACAATCAATGATAGCCCTGACTTAGGTTTAACAACCACGATATGCTCTGGTTGTAAACTTTGGGCACTTGAGATTAATAGTCTTCGTCTCTGAGTGTGAGCACGTTGTTCTGTTCTTTTCTTTCTTTCTACTGTTGGCCTTTATCGAGGATATTGAGTTTTTACACTATTTACTGAATTGGACTTAAATTGTACTGGGGCAGAGTCTGGAATACCATCTTTTCTATATTGAACATTCATGAACCTTTACACCTCATAATTATTATTCTAGGACTAAAAGGCCTGAAACACTCCCTGTCTGAACATAACGCACGCTTACTCAACGTCTTACTATTTTTGGCCATTAAAAACATTTTGCACTGTTGGAAGGACCTATCAAAAGTGGAATATATGGTATGGTGAAATATAGTTTGAAGAACCATTAAATTTGAAAGCATCATGGTGGAAAAACATAATTCTACTAATTCATTTCTTAAAATATGGAGCCCTGTTCAATCTTACTGTACTTTAGACCGTTGACACATTGTATATTAGATAGATTAATCAATGTCATGCTGTGATGCTCGTTGAGAATTTCTTCCATGCTTTGCATGTTCATCGTCAAATAAAACACGTGTACTGAACTGTTATATTTGTTTGACGTGAAGTACCTAGTTGTATTGTATTGCTTTGTTCACGTTATTTTCTTCATATATTTCGCTTGGCTTGTACAACTGGAACATATCATGTCCTAATTAACATTTTTATATTTGGTTTTTTTCTTTATATGTTATTATTATAAATCTAATAAAAATTAATTATATAAAAAACAAAACACTAGTAAGCATGTACAGTAAAACCTTGGGTTGCGAGTAACTTGGTGTGCGAGTGTTTTGCAAGATGAGCAAAATGTTTTATTCAATTTTTAACTTGATAAATGAGTAGTGTCTTGCAATGCGAGCACATATACGCACAACTGAGCCAAAGGCACTGTGAGGTCTTGTAATACAAGTATGCACTGTATACTCTTGTCACAACTGAGCCGATGATTCTTCTCTCTCTGATGCTGCGAGGTCTTGCAATACAAGAACTTACTACAGTATAGTATTTTCTATTAAAGTTTTTGAGATGTGGAATGAATCGTCAGGGTTTCCGTTATTTCTTATGGGGAAATTCGCTTTGATATACGAGGGCTTTGGATTACAAGCATGCTTCTTGAACGAATTATGCTCGCAAACCCAGGTTTCACTGTGGAAATGCAAGGTCACTTACAAAATGGGGGGATCACCGCTAAGGGTAAGTAAACTGGAAAGAGATCTGGGAGTGATGGTGGACACAACATTGAAGGCGTCGGCGCAGTGCACCACAGCCTCAAGGAAAGCAAACAAAATGTTGGGTATCATTAAGAAGGGTATCACGACCAGGACAAAGGAGGTCATCCTGCCACTGTATCGTGCAATGGTGCGCCCGCATCTGGAGTACTGTGTCCAGTACTGGTCGCCGTACCTCAAGAAGGACATGGCAGTACTTGAGGGAGTCCAGAGAAGAGCAACTAAACTGATAAAGGGTATGGAAAATCTCTCATATACTTACAGACTGAAAAAGCTGGGGCTGTTCTCCCTGGAAAAGCGGAGACTTAGAGGAGACATGACAGAAACCTTCAAGATCCTGAAGGGCATAGAGAAAGTAGACAGGGACAGCTTTTTCAAATTATGGGGAACCACAAGTACAAGGGGGCACTCGGAGAAATTGAAAGGGTGGTGGATACATGGAACACGCTTCTGGAGGCTGTGATAGGCAGGAGCACGTTACAGGGCTTCAAAAAAGGTTTGGATAGGTTCCTAGAGGACAAAGGGATTGAGGGGTACAGATAGGAGTAGAGGTAGGTTACAGGGATAGGAGCAAGAGGTAGTTATAGAAATAGTCAGGGACCACTGCTCAGGCAATAGGCCTGATGGGCCGCCGCGGGAGCGGACCGCTGGGCGAGATGGACCTCTGGTCTGCCTCAGCAGAGGCAACTTCTTATGTTCATGTAATAATAACCCCCCCCCCAAAAAAAATAAAAAAACAAACAACAAAGAGAAACCCATAATTCATTCTAAGCCATTTCAACAATTTCTTCTTGATTTATCTTTACATATGCTTCTAGTAAAGCACAATAATAATAATAATAATTTTATTTCTTCTATACCGTGAGGTTCAAAGCGGTTTATAGTATAGATACCATAAATATGCAATAAAAATTGAACTAAATGAAAAAAAAGGTACTTAGAAATTCCCTAACTGTCCCGAAGGCTCACAATCTAGCTAAAGTACCCAAGAAAAATGATTATTAGATAAAGCAGATAGATTAGATAAAGACATAGATACAATATATCAGAGATTATTTCTGGATATGCTACATAGGAAATTATTTCTGATTACATTTCATAAGAAATAACGTTACATAGGAATTTCATAACATAATAAATTATATTTCATGGGAAAATTAATTCTGGTTACATTGCATAAAAGCTTATCTGATTTTCATAAAATGTTAAGTAGAAGGTTATAGTGGAAGATAATATGGATTAAGTTGATTATTTGGAAAACCTGTTGCTTATTAGGATATTGAGAGGATGGTACCAGGGAGTAGACTATACATGGGAATGTTATAAAGAGAGTAGGCGAAGGAGGAGGTTAAGTAGGTTGAATATACTTTAAGAAGAGGAAAGTTTTGATTTCTTTACGGAAAACTTTAATGTCAGATGTTGTAGATAACAATTTGGAGATAGAGGATTCTAGTGTCATGGATTAAGATTTCCTCCTAGTTCTATATTATTCTAAATTATTTAGGACATGTTCAGAAAGTAGGCTTGCTGGACCAATTCCTTCAGTTCAGTTTAGTTGTGCAAGAGTGAATTTATAAGAAATGAGGGAATGCAGAAAACAAAAAGGTTTTAAGAAAACCTCAGGTAATGCTTTCTGTAGATGTAATAATAATAATAATAATAACAACTTTATTCTTGTATACCGCATTACCATGGAAGTTCTATGCGGTTAACAGATGAAGAGACTGTACATTTACAGCGAAGTTACATTTTCAGTGATGCTACATTTACATGAAGACAAAGTTTTATTTTATTTTTCTTTCCAGCTTATGATTTATCTTTAATCTTATCTATTGTTTTGTCTTTTGTCTTTGTTTTGTTCTATTTCTATCATTTAAATTTCTCCAGAATTCTACTGTTCAAGGGCTCCCCCTTCTGCTTCTATTCCTTTCTCTCCTCTCTTCTACCTTCCAAAGTATTTAGATCAATGCTGTCTTGTTAAAATGTTTATTTTATTTTTATTTTTCCTCTAACTCTACTTTTCACTTCTCTATTACCCTCCAGGTACTTTAGTTAGATTGTGAGCCTTCGGGACAGTAAGGGAATTTTTCAAGTACCTTTCTTATTTCTAATCTTAATGTATATTTTCTGTAAACCGCTTAGAACCTAACGGATGTAGCGGTATATAAGAAATAAATTACATTACATTTACAGTGAAGTTATTATTACAGCAAAGTTACATTTGAGATGAAGATACATTTGCTGTGAGTTATATACAGCGGTGATGCATAAGGCAGTGTTACATATGGCGGTGTTCAATAAGGTAGAGCAGAGGCATTTAGAATGAGGGGTAACGAAGAGGGGATGGTTAGATGGATTGAGTGATCCGTTTTGCTAGGCCATTTAGTGGCTAAAAAGATAGGGGGAGTCGGAGAGACTGGGGTAAGTTGGGGTTAGAGGAGGTGGCAGGGAACTGCTTTGCTTTGGAACTGATTCAGACCACTGGAAC
This sequence comes from Geotrypetes seraphini, assembly GCF_902459505.1. Taxonomy (NCBI): domain Eukaryota; kingdom Metazoa; phylum Chordata; class Amphibia; order Gymnophiona; family Dermophiidae; genus Geotrypetes; species Geotrypetes seraphini. The sequence goes on from NC_047089.1 coordinate 20,893,012, forward strand.
CAGACCAGGTAACTCCCACGGTTGGCCCTAACCATGGATATTCAATGCCAGGCTATTGATGGTGACCAACACTGACTATTCGGTTTATTTTGCGCTGGCTGAAACTTAGGCCTCCTTTTATCAAGCTGCGTTAGGGTTTTTTATCGCAGGCCGCTGCGGTTAAAGCTCCGATGCTCATAGAATTCCTATGAGCGTCAGAACTTTTGCTGCAGTGACCTGCAATAAAAAAAAAAACAACCCTACGCAGCTTGATAAAAGAGGGCCTTAACCGGCTAAGTCAATTTTCAAAGCTAGCTGGTTAAATTATAGCAGCCACAGATAGGTGGCCTAATTTGTCTGCTAAACTTGGTAGGTCGGTGCTTAAAATAGGCAACGATTACGCGATATAGCCAGCTATGTTTTAGCCACTAACCACTCAGATTCAGTGGAAATAGCCAGCTATCTCCAGTTGAATATTAGCGGTTTAGCCAGCCAAACACTATGTAGCTGGCCAGGAGCCTGGATCTGAATATCAGGTGGTTTATGGTTATTCTTTACCATTCATTTTCCTTTTAAATTACAACATAAATTCATAAATAAACAAACCATAAATTCCACTCACTTTTCCTTGTGATCCATCATTGTCATCTTTGATTTTTACTAGAGGCAATGGTTATCAACTTAGGTTCTTATCTTTAGGCCACTCCACTTGAAGTATGTGCTTGATTAATTTTCAGAACAGAAGTCACCATTTACTCATAAGGTACATATTTCCATAGGCAGCGGAATACTATTTTGTTTGGGGGGCCCGCAAGTTCCGCCCCCAGACCCTGCCCCCATAATAGTACTAATTGTAATACATTACATTACATTACATTACATTAGGGATTTCTATTCCGCCATTACCTTGCGGTTCAAGGCGGATTACAAAAGGTTAATTTAAAAAGAACAGAGTTACAATGATTAGCTAGAGAGGTAAATTTTAGATCTTATGGACATTTTGCGGGTTGTTGAGGGTGAGGTGGTTTGTAAAAGAGTTAATAGGTGGTCATAGTGGAGATTCTTTTGTTATTATTAGTGCAGTAATGGGTAGATCAAATGTCAGTTTTAGAGTTACTAAGATGTCGTGGTGTTATTGCTGTTTCAGGAATTTCTTGAAAAGTGTGGTTTTTATTTCTTTTCTGAACGTAATACCATTTTTTTCCATTCATTTTTCATTTATACACACAATATAATCTTATTAACAATACATAATAGTTAACCACAAAATTAAACTACACTAAGCACACTGTATGCTTCTCAACATTCATTCCTACCAGAACACCGATAACCCCTATGCAGATATGGGACCACAAACTAAAAGTACTAATATATATATAAACGAAACCCTGATTCAAGATTCTGCATGCAGTACAACCCCAGAGAAACAGAAACAAATGCATTTCTTCCTGATCAGTGCATAATATAGACAGCAGATGTAAATTCTCAAAACTGACACAATTCAGTCACTAAATTGAAAATACAGTGGTACCTCGGTTTACGAATGCACCAGTTTGCGAGTGTTTTGCAAGACGAGCAAAACATTCACAAACTTGGTGCCTCATAAACCGAGCTTGCCTCGCTGTATGAGCGCCCTCCCCCCGTGATCCGGCATCCCCCCCCAGCGATCCGGCATCCCCCCCTGCTCGCATTGCCCCCCCCCCCCCGAGCAGTCAATGACACCCTTTACCCGACTTGGCACCAGTGCCGGTGCCCGAAGATCCTCCCTCTTCTGGCATGGCCTGGGCTGGGCGGTGCGTCGGAGATCCTCCTTCTTCTGGTCTGGGCTGGGCTGGACTGGCTTTGCGCATGCACAAAGCCTTCTGGTCTCGCTCTCTCCGAGATTGAGAGCGAGACCAGAAGGCTTTGAGCATGCGCAAATGCTCAAAGCCAGTCCAGCCCAGCCCAGACCAGACCAGAAGAAGAAGGATCTCCGACGCACCGCCCAGCCGCGCCAGAAGAGGGAGGATCTTCTTATCTCTTCCCTGCCACACCCATTGCTGTGCACCATCTCCTCCCTCTGACTCCCCTTTCCCTCCATCCCTATGCACTTTCTCATCCCTCTCCCATGGTTAGACATCTTTGTCTTCCTCCTTCCCCCCTCATATGGTCTGGCATCTCTCGCTCTCCTTCCCTCCCTCTTCCTGAGGTCTATCATCTCTCTCCTCTCCTTTCTGCCTTCTGGCATCTCTCTCCCCATCTTCCCTTCCATGGTCTGGCATCTCTCTCTCTCTTTCCCGAGAATTTGCGGGAGCCAGTCATGACCGTTGCAGTTTTCCGGGTCTCGCTGAGCAGGTAGAACCAATGTGGCTTTGTTTAGGGTATGACACCCTGAAGAAAGCCACAACATGATGGCTGAAACATCAATTCTACCTACCCAGATGCGGTGAGTCTTTGAGCATGGTTACTACAAGTTCCATGCGCAGATGCCTTCCCGACAGAGACGAGCAGGCTGAGGGGGCAGGGCTAGGGGGCGAGGCTGGGGTGTGGAGTAGAGTGGGCATAACAGGATGGGGATGGGTGGACCTGGGCGGGCTTATGGGCGGGGCTATTGATCTGGATTTTACATATGTAAAATCTGGTAACCCTACTCATTGTGCTTACTGAATAAGATGAATGGAGGAAGGAAGGAACTGAACAAGGAACCCAAAATAGAAGTCAAAAAACTGCAAAAGAAAATGTTGGAATAAGAAAATCTGGAAGAAGCATTTATCAAAAGCACTCAGCTTCATTTTAATTTGGAGCGAGAAAAAGGTGAAATTAAAGACTTGATAAAACAACTTAGGATTTGTAAACACTTGGGTAAAGCAACTTGAATCTTCAGAAGGGAGGCTGACTGGGAGGATCAGCCTAGCGCTTACACCAGCAGGTTGAAAACCAGTGAAGCTAGATTGAAATCCCACTGACGCTCCTTATGGCCTTGGGCAAGTCACTTAACACCTCCACTGCCTCATTTACAATCTTAGGTTGTCAGTCCTCCAGGGCCAGGGAAATACTCACCGTGCTTGACTGTAATTTGCCTTGAATTACAACTGAAAACGGCATGCACTAAATCCTAATTGTAATAAAATGAACTGGAAATATTATATTGTACATATTCAGCTCACCAATATATGCAATTTTACATGATGCAGGATCTTAGTATTTCATGCTTCAGCACAGTTTATAAAACTGCACTATATTATATCTCCATCGATATATGTGCCTGGTATAAGGCACAGCATTCTTTTGTGCTATGATAATGCCAGTCATTCATTATGATGCATCATGGCCACTGGCTATAACACAATTTAGGTTAATTGCAGCCTGGCTGGAGTTAATTGGAGCCTCTGAGGAGGACCAGGCACGGTGAAAGTCACTGCTGTAAACACCTGAGGAGAATATTTTAGTAGGATACAGATCCCCCAGAGTTGGAATCCTTTTCTCGTTCATAAAAATCTCCGTCATCAAACGTTTTATTGCTAGTGTAATGATTTTGTGGGGCTCTAATGTCAAATTACCAATATTTAAAGAGGCTGTTCAAAGTTGACAGCCGTGGCTGAGAGCACTTCCCATTAATCACCTTGTTATAGTCATTTAAGATGGATTTTATTCTTTTAGGGCTCCTTTTACGAAGGTGCGCTAGGGGCTTAACGAACGGAAGAGCACACGCTAGCTGCCAACGCCTCCTTTTGAGCAGGCAGGAAGTTGCTACCAGTCAATTCATCAGTGTTGGGCAGGAATATATTATTATTGTACTTCTAAACTGATAAGATTGTAAGCTGTGTTGAGCAGGGATTGTCTTGTACATGCTTAATGTACAGTGCTGCGTATGTCCAGCAGCACTATAGAAATAATAAGTAATACGGTAGTACCAAAAGTAACGAGGGCCATTTCATAAATAATGCACACTATTTTTTTAAATTTACATGTTTTATTTTTTTCAAGTATTTCTTTACAATCCTTCAATATAGTCTCCCTGCTTTGCAATGACCGAGTCCCAACGTCCAGGAACGTCATTATTCCATCCAAGACATGGTTTTGTTCAGTTGCTGAATGACTCAGGTACCGGCGGAAGAAAGCTCTTCCAGAGATGCAAAACAATGTCCACGCATAGGTTTGTTTCAACTTTGGAAAAAGGTCGAAGTCTGGTGGACTCATGTCTGCAGGGCCGCCATCAGAAATTTCTGGGCCCCTTACTGAGCAATCCTATTGGGCCCCCCACGGACCCCTTCCCCCCCCCCCTCGACGCCTCCCCCCCTTCTTCCATGGGTAGAATACACACATACTTTTCTGCTAATGCTCCACCTAAGCCAGTCCCGTAAAATCTTCTCACGTCCATTGGGTGATTTGGCATAGAGGAGATATTCATAAAAAGAACGTCCGTCAAGATCTTTACTCATAGACTGTGCCATTTGCTTTAAATCATCTTCCATCATTAATCCAAATTGCACAATTCTTTCTCTGTCTTTGTCCTGAATGGCATCTGGCCACATTGCTGGATCCTTCCAGTCAACAAATTTATGAGCAGGCGCGGAGAACGCATTTTTAAACAAATGTAATTTATCCTAGTACTCCTTATATAATTTTAATCATCTATGGATATGTTTGTATGTTTATTGTTCAAATGGTTTTATTTATTTCCCCAAATTTATTTTTGTTATACGCATTGAAAATATTTGATATTGCGTTTAAATCAAAATCTCAATAAACTTGAAACTTGAAACGAGTGCCCGTGAGATTGTGGGAGGGTTAAATACTCAAAACTTAGAAGAATAACAATTTACTTAAAGTTTTTGCTACGCCAGCTTTCTGGTATCTTTACATACAGTGGCATACGTAGCATATGTAACACCCGGGGCCCATCATTTTTTGGCACCCCCCCCCATCTGTAAGAAAAACATGATTTTTAGTAACAAACCACACGTCACACATGAGTACTTAGGAAAAGGCAGCATCTTACATATTGCAGTGAGCAGTACATCAATACACCCATTGTAAAACTAAACAAGCCAGACCAGCACAGATCAATCCTACACCGTCAATCCTAACAGAAAACCATGTCTTTCGAACACACAGAACACAGAAAACACCTTCGCCTAGTATGGAATATGTCATCACAAACTAACCCCTCACCCTTTTACAAAACTGTAGTGTGGATTTTAGCCACAGTGGTAACAGCCCTGACGCTCATAGAATTCTGAGCATCAGAACTGCTACCACCACGGCTGGCGCTAAAAACGCTCCACAGTTTTGTAAAAGGGGGGATAAAATAGAAATACACAGTTTCAACGCTCTAGCCCAAACTTTTTGAGCTTGTGAGCTACTTTAAAATGACCAAGTCAAAATGATCTACCAAGAATAAAATTAAAAAACACAAAGCACACTATACGCTGAGAAAATGTTAATTATCATTCCTATTCTGGGTTTTTTTCAAAGAGGTCAAGGCAGATGACTCTATGCATTGTCACCTCAGTAACAACCATACAAAAATAGACAAATATACCCTCCATCCTTTTTATTAAACCACAATAGCAGTTTTTAGCGCAGGGAGCTGCGCTGAATGCCCAGCGCTGCTCTTGACGCTCATAATAATAATAATAATAATAACTTTATTTTTCTATACCGCCATAGTCAGGCGACTTCTAGGCGGTTAACATGGTAAGAAGGCTGGACATTCAGCGAATTACAAGAGGTCTTAATGCAATACAATAATTCTGCATACTATACAATACAATGAGTCTGAATACAGTCCAATACAGTCCAATACAATACAATGTCTAAATACAATACAATACAATGGGTCTAAGTACATAGGCTCCCTGCGCTAAAAACCACTATTGCAGTTTAGTAAAAGGGGACCATATTGTAAAATATAGACAGCAGATATAAATTCAGAACTGTGCATAGTAAGTGAAGGGAAGTTTTCATCTCTGGGAATTTACCCAGTTAACTATTAAGTTATTTGGGCAAATTCCTTTGAAAACTGTGGTAATACTGCCTCCACTTTGCTAAATTTAAAATAAAACCATTTTTCCTACCTTGTCTGGTGATTTCATGAGTCTCTGGTTGCACTTTCTTCTTCTGACTGTGCATCCAAACTTTCTTCCCTTCTTTCAGCCTGTATGCTTCCTCTCCTCCACACCTCATTCCCTCCCCCAACTTTTTCTTCCTCTCTCCCTGATCTTTCTTTCTTTTTTTCTGTTTCTCTTCTTTCCTTCTGTTTCCCTGCCTGCCCCTTTTCTTTCTTTCTCCCTGCCGTTCCCCAAGCCACTGCCACTGCCGCTGCCATGGGCGAACAGGCCCCATAGCCGACGCCTGCCCCCTTTCTTTCTTTCTCCCTGCCGTTCCCCAAGCTACTGCCACTGCCACTCCCGCTGCCGTTGGGGAACAGGACCCAAACGCCACCAATGGATAACAGGCCCCGACGCCGACGCATGCTCTCCCTGCTTCGGGCCGATCAGTCTTCCTCTCCCCGACGTCAATTCTGCCGACGGAGAGGAAGTTCCGCTCAGCCAGGCAGCGATTGGCTGGCCCGAACTTCCTCTCCGACTGCAGAATTGACGTCGGGGAGAGGAAGACTGATCGGCCCGATAGATTAGATCGCCAAGACAAAGTGAGTCCTGGGTGATCGACTCACTTTGCCTTGGCGAGCTACTGGCGCCCCTGCCTTAGAACACTGCCTAGGGCCCTGGGGGAGCCCGGGCCCCCTGTCAGCTCTGGGCCCCTGAATGCAGGACTGGTAGTACTGCCCTGATGGCGGCCCTGCATGTCTGGACTGTAAGGAGCATGAGGTAACACCTCCCAGCCGTATTCACGTAGTTTTTCAATGACGAGTGGAGAGCTCCATCTTCCTCATGACCAAAAAAATTTTGATGAGCTCAAAAGTCAAACAAATGATGATTTTTGCTTATGATCATGAAGGCATCATCATCACAGACAAAGTTCCATGTGGAAGAAGTGTCACATTATCGTGATTTTTTGCAAAAAACCTGACCTCAGTTGCTCTTGGCTGGGCCACTCATTCTTCACGACAATGCTCGCCCACACATAGGGAATGTCGTCATTGAAAAACTACGCGAATACGGCTGGAAGGTGTTACCTCATGCTCCCTACAGTCCAGACATGAGTCCACCAGACTTTGACCTTTTTCCAAAGTTGAAACAACCTATGGATGGACCTCGTTTTGCATCTCTAGAAGAGCTTTCTTCCGCCGATACCCAAGCCATTCAGCAACTGAACAAAAGCGGTGTCTTGGATGGAATAATGAAGCTTCCCGGACGTTGAGACTCGGTCATTGCAAAGCAGGGAGACTATATTGAAGGATTGTAAAGAAATACTTGGAAAAAAATAATAATAGTATGCATTATTTATGAAATGACCCTCGTATTTACTTTATATAATTACTTTTTAGCGATACCTGTACGATATTTTTTGCATCACTAGGTCCATTATTGGCTGCATCTGGGTTTCCAGCAAACTTGCTTGTGAATGAAATTGCATGAGGTGATAAAGATGGCTGAGTTTTCAACATTTAAGTGCTCTGTTTATGTCACATTTAAAGATTTATGTTTAAATTTGACCCTTTTGCTTATTTATGTTAGGTGCAAGTTGTGTCTGGTAAGCCACAAACCTGAGAACGATGACGTGGCATCAATGCTAGCAAAGAAATAAAATTTTTGTCTGGGTGAGTATCACAAATCCACTATCAGCTGCTCTGGACATCCTATAAACTGAAAGTATCCCCCTTTTTTACTAAGGTGCTCTATGCTTTTTAGCGTGCAATAAATATCAGTGCGTGCTAATCACGAATGCATGCATGTTATCCTATGAACGTGTTAACGGTTAGCGCACGCGTTGATTTTGCATGTGCTAAAGATGTGCAAAACGTTTAGCACACCTTAGTACATGAGCGTTTATATGTTGTTTGGGCTTTTCGCTGCCCACTTCGGTCATGTTGAAAACGAAGCTGATTAAAGTTGGTACAGACCTTCAGTATGCCTCATCTCTACTTCGTGTATACATCACATAGCTTCACTCAGTACAGTACTCCCCCGATATTCGCGGGGATTCCGTTCCAGGAACCCCCGTGAATCTTGAAAAACCGCAAATACAATTTTCAGCGGGGGAGACAGGAGAGGGCAGCTGGAGTGGCAAGAGAGAGCAGCTGGAACGTCGGCGAATGAAGGAAATTTCTTGCGGTATGCTCCGACCGCCTCTTCCTGCACTAAAGTCGGGCCTCACCAATCAGGAACTGCTTTGACACGCAGCTCCTGATTGGTGAGGCCTGACTTTAGTGCAGGAAGAGGCGGTTGGAGCATACCGCGAATGATTTCCTTCACTTGCCAGAGCTCCGGCTGCTCTCTCCTGCCTCTCCGGCTGCCCTCTCCTGCCCGATCATTCGTGGTCGGAAAATACCATGAATGACTGGGACCACGAATCGCCGACTGCGAATGACCGGGGAGCACTGTGTTATCTTCTTCCTACTTAGTAGACTCTGCTTTCTCCAATATCCCCTCGGAATATATAGAAAAGTCTTTAAATTTTTGAACATTCTTCTAATAGAGTCAGACCTCAGCGGCTACATCTAAACGTAATATTCCACTTCATGCACTTCAATGTGGGCTCAATGAGCATTTTCATCATTATCATGAATGCAAGATTTGATTCTGGTTGCCATCTTCCTTGGGTTGAAGGCGACAAAACGAAGAAGAAATACAAAGAACCTCGTTTCAAAGCAATGAAAACAGTGAAAAATGAATCGCATATGTGACATAACACCACAGACTTGAACAAAAATTCAGAGGAGGAAAAAGCCTCCGAACCTAACTCCTCCTACCCTACAATAGTTGTTTAAGGTGTTCAGGGTGATAACCTCATTGGCATTAAAAAAACCAAACAAACCCTCCCCTGGAGTCTGAAAAAGCTCTGTGTGGTGCAGAGAAAAACATAAATGCTTAAAAGATAGATGAACAAATCAACTTATCTGATAAAGACAATTGGTACACCAACAATGGCCATCGTTATGCTCCAGGCCCTCCAGATGGGGCCGGAGCTCATAGCAAAGAGAGAAGGCTTTCTGGGAGCGGGGCTGGAGGGTGGAATGAGGTGGGGCTAGAGGCCGAACTGGGCGGGGCTGGAGGCAGGGCGGGGTCATGTGTCCGGGGGTTTCTTATATGGTAACCTTACCAATGAACACAGTACTATAGCTGGAGGAGATACGAGGAAATCCAACATCTTTGTCACCGTTTTCTGAACATATGTCCTTATTATATGTTATTTTTCATGCTGTCCATAAACCCCTATATCAGGGCTATCTATAGAATTCCCCATTATGTTCTGTAGGAAATTCCTGGTGCTAACATGTCGCTGATTGTTTTTTTTTCCAGCTAAAAATTAACATGATAATGTTCAGAAATATTTGCTAATGACAACGTGTGAAACCTTTCTGAAATACTGTGTGCATAATAGCTTTTCAATATCAAAAGCATCCATCAGCTACAGATTACTGCGGTGAAGCTGCTCAAAGAGTAATGATACCCAATTGTATGAAGGTCTATCACATTCTGCTTCCATCTGGATCCTCACAAATAGATAACGGCCTGCTGAGATAATCCTGAAGTGCACATTATCGGATGGACTGATGCTTTCAACAAAGCTATAACTCTCTGTCTTTAGCAAAAAATGTTTCCCCTTGGAATTCCCCCCCAAAAAGGACAACTGCACCTCATAAGAGTGTATTTATCTATCCGTTTGTGAAAAATCAATGTGAGGACATTTTCATAGCTAATGAGATTCTTTCCTTGCTTTTTCATTACAACTGCTCTTTATATATGAATCTGCATAACCATCCCACAAACTCCTGCAAAAGTCTGAAATTCAGCATGCATGCCCATTTTGGGGCACATTGGGGATAGTTCTCTACAGCAGTGTTCTTCAACCTTTGACACCTACGGACCGGCGGAAATAAAATAATTATTTTGTGGACCGGCACCAGTCTGCGGACCGGCAGTTGAAGAACACTGGGCTAAGTCGTGCCCATCTCCACCCAATCTCCGCCCCCATAATAATACTAATTGTAACACCATTTTTTCCATCCATTTTTCATATATACACACATACAATATAATCGTATTAACAACACATAAAGGTTAACCACAAAATTAAAATACACAAAGCACACTGTATGCTTTCCAACATTCATTCCTACCAGAAAACAGATAATCCCATGCAAATGCAGGACCAAAAACTAAAAGTACTAATATTCACAAACAAACCCTAAGATGCAAGACTCTGCTAGCAGTACAATCCCAGAGGAAAAGAAACAAATGCATTTCTTTCTGAACAGACAGTTAGGACAGACAATTAGGGCAGATTTAAAATTACTAAATAAAAAAAAAATAAAAGCATTTCCCCTACCATTGTTGTCTCTCTCCCTCCATGTGCCTTGCCTTCTGGCCTGCCCTCTGGTGTTAGCTTCAGGCCAGTCCACGGTGAGATCAATGCAGGATCTTCGGGCTGGCTCCCTGAGTGCTGCACTGCACAAAGCTGTGGGAAGCGGCTCCTCGCACCTCATCTGGAAGCCTTCCCTCTGACATTGCGACGTCAGAGAGAAGGCTTCTGGGTCAGGCACAGGCCGTGGGTAGGAGCCTTTTCCCATGGCTTTGTGCACTGCAGCACTCATGGAGCCGGCCTGAAGACGCTGCATTGATCATACCGAGGACCGGCGGCTACAGAACAATCTCTTGGGCCCGATGGAGGTGCTGCCCTGTGGACCGGCAGAAAATTTCTACAGGTTGCCTAAAGTTATGCACTTAAAATGAGAGCATTAAGCCTGAATTCCATAGCAGCAATGAAGTGCATAATTGCAGTTATAGAATGCTAGCAGAAGTCTACAATTATGTAACTGTAGGTATGAGCGCTCAGTAGCTTACCTAGGGTGACACCTGGGGTCGATCATTTTTTAACACCCCACCCCTATATAAAAGACATTTAACATAAGCACATATGTGCTACTACTCTATAATCCATCCCTTGAATTCTATAAATGGTGCACCTAGCCAACGTATGTGCACAATCTAATTGGCAAGTAACACCTCGCAACTGATGCCAATTGGAACTAATTAAAAGTTACGTACACAACTCAGAAAGTGCAATTCTGTAAAAAATTTGCACCAGATGCAGTACACAAATTTGAAAAGGGGGGCATGGCCAGGGGCAGATTGTGGGCATTCCTAAAAGTTAGGCGCCTTATTATAGAATATGCCCAATGTACGCATATCATGTACGCCCAAAATGTGGCGGCGGCCAAAAAAGCAAGCAGGTTGCTAGGAATTATTAAAAAAGGGATGGTTAACAAGACTAAGAATGTTATAATGCCCCTGTAAGGGTCCATGGTGCGACCTCATATTGCGTTCAATTCTGGTCTCCTTATCTCAAGAAAGATATAGTGGCGCTAGAAAAGGTTCAAAGAAGAACGACCAAGATGGTAAAGGGGATGGAACTCCTCTCATATGAGGAAAGACTAAAATGGTTAGGGATCTTCAGCTTGGAAAAGAGACGGCTGAGGGGAGATAGGATTGAAGTCTACAAAATCCTGAGTGGAGTAGAACGGGTACAAGTGGATCGATTTTTCACTCCGTCAAAACTTACAAAGACTAGGGGACTCTCGATGAAGTTACAGGGAAATACTTTTAAAACCAATAGGAGAAAATATTTTTTCACTCAGAGAATAGTTAAGCTCTGGAACGCATTGCCAGAGGATGTGGTAAGAACGGATAGCGTAGCTGGCTTTAATAAAGGTTTGGACAAGTTCCTGGAGGAAAAGTCCATAGTTTGATATTGAGAAAGACGTGGGGGAAGCCACTGCTTGTCCTGGATCGGTAGCATGGAATATTGCTACTCCTTGGGTTTTGGCCAGGTACTAGGGACCTGGATTGGCCACCGTGAGAACGGGTTACTGGACTAGATGGACCATTGGTCTGTCCCAGCAAGGCTATTCTCACGTTAGCCTGTCAACCATAGGCTGTTTATTCTGTACTGAAGACTATTTGAAAATTTAATATAAATTTAAGTTGCAGAAAAAGGGGAATGCCCTGGATGGCTTTATCTGTTTTGTTTTTCTTCCTGCCTCTTGATTTAGGCTGTAATGATTTTGGAAACCACAAGGTGGTGCACAAGCACTTCATGAAAGACTTTGTATACCAATATGGCACTCGCTGCTCTTAGCATGCCGATATTTTGTTCCATCATCAAATGACTTTCTTGGTCTATTTAAGGCACTCCTCTTTTCTGGAATAAATCATTTGATAAACATACAACTTGCCACTTTCCTCTATACAGTAAGTTCACCTGATCTGTTAATTTGGCTATGCCAATGTTATTTATCACTGTCCCTTATGATTCCTCTAGTGCTACTAGATAAACACAGCACTACAAAGGTCCCTAAAAGAGAGCCACAGAAAGTAAATATGTGTCATAATCTAAGAGCAGGGACCAAGTCTTAAAAATTGAGTTATTCAGCTGGCTACGTAATCAAGATGATGCTGATTCAAATGCAACAAACCACATCTTTCTGTCATTTCATTTGCCAAAAATATACCGTTTCAATTAACAAAATTTTTAGTTATAAATAGACCCCAACTGACATTGTTGCCTCATTTCTCAAGTAAGCGTGCAATAAGACTTGGTACTTTTTCTTAGCTTGTGACACATATTTATTACAATAAACATGGTTAAATGCAAGCAGGTTGTGACCAGGAATAGGTAGGATTTAAGGGGAAGGGGTAAAACGCGGACCTCACGGACCTGACAGACCTCGCGGATCAAAACCCATACGGCCTTAAAAATCTGAGGTCCGTGTCGGTCCGTGTCCGTGCCGCTTGTAGTTTCTGTCGCTGACAGACCTTGATGAGATTTGAGCGCTGACGGATCCGTCTCAGCATAGGGAGGGAAAAGTGTTAGGATCCGTCAGCGCTAAAAATCTCTTCGAGGTCTGTCAGAGCCAGAGACTAGTGCTGGAGCGGCAGAGCAGAAGCCAAGAGAGCGGGGACATAGGTTTCAGACGTGCGTTATGGAAAAAAAGTCTCCAAAGTCCAGCACTAGTCTCTGGCTCTGACAGACCTCGAAGAGATTTTTAGCGCTGTCGGATCCTAACACTTTTCCTTCCCTATGCTGAGACGGATCCGTCAGCGCTCAAATCTCATCAAGGTCTGTCAGCGACAGAAACTACAAGCGGCAGGGACATGGACCAACACGGACCTCAGATTTTTAAGGCCTTACAGGTTTAGATCCGCGAGGTCCGTCAGGTCCGTGAGGTCCGCGTTTTACCCCTTCCCAGATTTAAGCATTAAGAGATCTCAAAGAGGGGCATTATTAGGAGGGACTTGTAGAAGTCGAGAGGGAGGATATGTCGCAGCACCTTACAGCATAGCACTGAGATAAGAGCCCCTTATGGAATGAATGCAGGCCACGAGAAGGACTGAAAGGGGGGGATACTTAGGCCCTGATTCCATATAATCTGTCTAAAGTTAGCTGTCAATATACCTTTTTGGAATGAAAATGGCCATTTCCTAGATGTGTTTGCCCTCAGTGAATCTATCTTTCTGAACCATTTACAAAATAAACCTGCAAATGAAAATCACCCAGAAACCAGCCATTGGGATATAGGGGGGGCCAGCTTTTTTAAGCAGACTGGCCACATACACATCCTAAAACTTTCAAAACTAACCAACCCTGTTAGAATAGTTAAGACAATCCACATAGACATCCCAGCAGAGCAATGGGGCATCAAGTTTATTCATCACTTGATATACCGTTTATCAAGGAGTACCTAAACAGTTTACAACAATGAAAAATGCTTAAAAATTTAAATAAAAACAAAGACGAATAAAATAATTCGAAATAAAATTATGACTTGGAATACATGTCCAAAAAAATACCAGCTGAATCAAAGGGGACAATGGGAAACGGGGAGGTAAAAAAAAAAAAAAATACATCGAGATTGAAAAGAAAAATAAAAAGGATAGGCAAAAAGGGAGAAAGAGTACCGTACACTAGGATGGGGTTTGCTTCTAAGGAAGCGTTTGTCATTCTGAAGTCTTCTGTGTGTCTTCTGAAGTGTTGCAAGCATCTTTGAAGAGGAAGGTTTTTAATTTTGATTTGAGGGTTTCATTCTGATGTCTAACAGTAGGACGTTGCACAGAGAAGGGGCGGAAACTGAAAAGATAGTTTTACGGGTTGTGTCATAGAATATCTCCCATATATTTATTTAAAAATTTATATACCGCATAATAACTATGCAGTTTACAAAATTACATGCATGCATATTTAAAAAAATGCTAAACATGTTTCAACAAGACAAACACAAGAAGACATTAACTGACGGTATCATTATTAAAATCTTCTTTTAAATTCATCCTACAAGATGGAAACACAAGATCCTATAAAATCATTTACAGGACAGGAAAGAATTAACAGAGAATAGCATTAGCACAGGAAGGCATTAACATATAATTGGGATTGCTAGTAAATTTTGATTATTAGACTGAAGTGTCCAGGAGGGAAGATAGGGAATCAAATATTTGTTGATGAAAGCTGGAGTATTAGTTTGCGTGGTTTTGTAAGTGAGAAGTGTTTTGTATGTTATACGGTGTGTGATGGGTAGTCAATGGGCATCGCGGAGGAGGGAGGGGGGTGATGTGACCAAATTTTTTTGCTCTGTAAATGAGTTTGACTGCTGTGTTTTGTAAGATTTGAAGTTGATGTATTTATTTCTGTGTTATGCCCTGGTATAAGGAATTACAGTAATCGATGTGGGAGATGACTAGAGAATGGATCAAAATGTTGATGCAAGGCGGATCATGAAGCGAGGTTATTGATCGTATGAGTCTTAATTGATAAAAACAATTCCGGATGACCGTGCTGATGTGTTCATGGAAGCCGAGGTTTTTGTCTAGGATGACCTGCAGAAGATTAACTTTCGTATCAATTTGGATTGGGTTGGATTCTATACAGATTGCTAGACATATGTCTTCCTTATCAGAAGTTGGAAATAATACATCTTTAGTTTTAGGTATGTTCAGTGCAAGTTTATTTTGATGAAGCCAAGAACTAATTTTACTTAGTTTGGAGTTAATTTCCAGAATCTCTTCAGTGATTTTGGGATTCAGGGGGTGAAGTCATTGGATGTCATCTGCGTAGGCAAAGACCGTGAATCCAATAGATTGTGCTAGGGTCAACAGAGGGGCCACCCTAGAGGGCACTGCTGTGAACTTCTCATAAAACGTCCCAGTTACATATCTCACCATAACCCCCTTACATTGGATGGTGAACTCTCCAAAACTCACCTACAACCTACTGCAGCTCTCCAATAGCCCTTACGCCTGCAGGTGTCACTTATATGTCTGTATAGTAGGTTTTTGGTAGGCTTTGGTGGACTCCCACTTTCCACCACAAATGTACTAGTTAGAGTGAAATATGGGACTGGGTCCCCTTCTCTACAGTCCACTGCACCGACCACTAGGCTACTCTACAGATCTGTTTGTTGTTCTAGGAGGACTGGTCATAACATCTGAAGCTGTCATACAGGCTGGTATGTACTGGGGAATGGAAAGGGGTCATTGACCACTGAGGGAATAATGGGAGCCATGTCTTCTTGCCTCCAACGAACATTTTCCTTTTGTTCTACATTAATACCCTTCAAGTATTTGAACGTCTGAATCATATCTCCTCTGTTCCTCCCTTCCTCTAGGGTATACATATTCAGGGCTTCCAGTCTCTCCTCATATGTCTTCTAGCACAAGCATCCTATCATTTTCGTAACCCTCCTCTGGACTGCTTCAAGTCTTCTTACGTCCTTCACCAGACACGGTCTCCAAAATTGAACACAATACACCAAGTGGGGACTCACCAACAACCTGTACAGGGGCACATATATGTCTATAGAATAGTGCCTTAGAAGATGCCTGTTTGCCGTTTATAAAAAAAATTACCTTCTTGAAGTGTTTACCTATGTGGACATACCTTACAATAATTAATTAAAAACTGGAAATGAAAAACTCAAATACAAAGAAGCAGTGTAAATACAAGAAAATTATACTCCATGGAGATCTGTTGAACCCTTTCTAATAAAAATGATTATTAAAAAAATCAAACCTGGAAATGAGAGAATAGTTAATTTATTAGAGCAAGGATACTCAAATCTAGGCCTTGAGGACTACAAAGCACCTCTGGTTTCCAGGATAAACAAGCTCTGCAGATTAGTCTAATTCTTAAAGCAAATACAGCCAGATGCATCGACTGAATATCCAAAGGTGCCCTAAGACTTTGTTCTGTTTACACTTTCAGTTGCAAAGAAGTTTACATAAATGTTTAATTCTTAGAGTAGGTCTGAGAGACTTGATCATGGTGCTTAAGGGAAAAAAAATTAAAAACTGAAGCTTAGAAAATTAGGAAAGCTTTTAAATGTTCTGTACTAACTCTGGGGAGATAGAAAACATTAATAATGAAAAGGCCTACTACGTCCCATGTTCTCATAACTACATAATGGACTTTAGATTAAATATTTCCATGGTGAAATAATAAGCAGTTATGCAAAGGAATTCCATCATGTTTCCCCTTTATACCATACGAACGTCATGCAATAAAGCTTAATGGATACAGCCAGGGATTTTTGTATGTGTTGAAATAGAATATCATGAATTGGGGGGAGGGCGGGAATTATCAACATGGACTAACATTAAGACAACGTATTTTACTGTTAAACTGGATTATTAGAAACTAGGGGGCCCTTTTACTATAAGCTGCGCTATGGCTTAATCCGCTATAATGTGGGACATTCCCCATTTTTAGTGTTGCCATAAAATAGGCACTTCTCTATTTCTTGAATTTCTGGCCATGTGCTAATATTAGCATTAGCGCAAAGTTGTTTAACAATGGAGAACATTAGGAGGTGCTATGGGCCCCTGCATTATAAGCACGCTATCAAGCTGTCACTGCAGATGAAGCAAACAACCGGTGAACAAAATCCAGAGAAGAAACCCCAAGAGGAAAGAGTTAATTCAGGCAAACCTACCAGAAGAACCGCCTCATCCAAACTACCTCAACCAGGCATAGGAAAACTCACACCCCATTCACACACCCTCCAATCAAAGAAGTTAAACGGAAAAAACTATATGACGGCCTCCTAGCCACTCAAGCAGCAAAACTAGACAATCAATCTCCAATCTACTGATAATAACTCCAGACTACAAGATGTTCAGAAAAAAAATAAAGACTATACTCTTCAAGAAATCCCTGAAAAAGTCTTAACACCATGAGTACCTTCCTCCTCCCATCTTCTTCCTGACCCCCCGAATCAACCTGATCTACTCTTTACCCTCTCTGGAAATGACCAGAGATCCTCTTTAGTAACCCACCTTCTATAACTCTTTTGTAATCCGCCTTGAATCACAAGGTAATGGTGGAATAGAAATCTCTAATGTAATGTAAGTTACCTCCAGGTACTGTTGGTATTTTCCTGGTTGCCATACATGAAGAAGGACACGGTACTACTCGAAAGGGTCCAGAGAATAGCGACTAAGATGGTTAAGGGGTTGGAGGAGCTGCCGTACAGCGAAAGATTAGAGAAACTGGACCTCTTCTCCCTCGAACAGAGGAGATTGAGAGGGGACATGATCGAAACATTCAAGGTACTGAAGGGGATAGACTTAGTAGATAAGGACAGGTTGTTCACCCTCTCCAAGATAGGGAGAACAAGAAGACACTCTCTGAAGTTGAAAGGGGATAGATTCCGCACGAATGCAAGGAAGTTCTTCTTCACCCAGAGAGTGGTAGAAAACTGGAACGCTCTTCTGGAGTCTGTCATAGGGGAAAACACCCTCCAGGGATTCAAGACAAAGTTAGACAAGTTCCTGGTGAACAAGAGCGTATGCTGGTAGAGCTAGTCTCAGTTAGGGTGCTGGTCTTTGACCAGAGGGCCGCCGCATGAGCGGACTGTTGGGCATGATGGACCACTGGTAAGGAGGGGTCTAAGGTTACTGGGCTGATTCCGATTGGCCCAGGTGCCTCAGGCCCCACCTGTGGGCGGGGTTTGAGCTGCCTGGGCCAATCAGGCCCTAAGGCCCGCCATTCGAGGGATGGCGGACCTGCCAGATGGTCTTGGGACCTGTCTGGCCGGCCAACTATTTTTACAGGTACGGGGAGGGGGATTGGGGATGGGGGGGGTCAAAGGGTCAGTGGGGGGTATCGCGGATCGGCGGGTGTGGGGGCCAATCGGGGGTTAGGAGGGGCGATCATGGGAGGGGGTGCGTTGAGGGCAGGAGGGCCTGGGATTCCTCCTGCCCGTATCTTAGTGGGGGTGGGGGGTAAGGGGGTCACCTGGGCAGGAGGGGTTGGGCTCTCTCCTGCCTTGATCGCTCTCGGCCGGGATGGGGATTGCCGGGCCAGGAGAGCTTGGGCTCCCTCCTGCCCGATCTTGTCGAGGGGGGAGGTAATACATCACGGCAGGAGAGATTGGCTATCTCTCCTGCCATGATAACGATCCGAAGTGCCGCGGTTGACGGCATTTCGGGATCGTTATCACGGCAGGAGAGATTTGCTATCTCCCCTGCCGCGATGTGATCACCTTTCTACCCGAACTGCCAGACACCGTGGCATCTCTCCTGCCGCGGGTTGTGGCTGTTCAGTTAAAGGGATGATCACCATCGTGGCAGGGGAGATGAGCCATCTCTCCTGCCGCGATGGTTGCTGTGGGAGGGTGGGTAGGTTGCCGGGCCATTGAGCTGATCGTGGCAGCTGCCATCAGCTCAGCAGGCCCTTTTTCGGCACTTATACCTGTTTTGACTTAGTCTAAGTCAAAACATATAAGTGCTGACTAGGCAACCTGTCAAAATCTTTGGTTATACCTGCTGTACGCCTAGGTCTAGGTCGGCCCACCTCCCGCCCTTTTCCCCTCCTCTAAAAACGCCTCTTTTAGCTCTATGTGTTTAGAGG
Source organism: Geotrypetes seraphini (assembly GCF_902459505.1). Taxonomy (NCBI): domain Eukaryota; kingdom Metazoa; phylum Chordata; class Amphibia; order Gymnophiona; family Dermophiidae; genus Geotrypetes; species Geotrypetes seraphini. The sequence continues at coordinate 20,912,002 of NC_047089.1, forward strand.
CAGGGTAAAGTCCTAAGCTGGTTTTAGATACATCTAAAACCAGCTTTGGTTATGGATACTTGGACGATCAGGCTTTATGATTTAGGTCACTTTTTAGACTTTTTAATTTTGGGGGGGATTATGAGCCCCTTAGCATTTAGTGCACGCTAAATCGGTTAGAACGCCTTAATTAAAGGACCCCTATGTTCTGAAAAATTGAAAGGGGACAGATTCAGGACCAGTGCTAGGAAGTTCTTCTTCACCCAATGGGTGGTGGACACCTGGAACGCGCTTCCAGAGGGAGTGATAGGACAGGGTACGGTATTAGAGTTCAAGAAGGGATTGGACAATTTTCTGAAGGAAGAGGGGATAGAAGGGTATAGATAGAGGGCTACTATACCGGTCCTGGACATGATGGGCCGCCGCGTGAGCGGACTGCTGGGCATGATGTACCCCTGGTCTGACCCAGCAGAGGCACTGCTTATGTTCTTATGTTATGTTATGAAGAGGCATACGGTAAATGAAGATAGCGTCCAACCTATGGGATATTTCAAGTGCTGTTTGACAGAGTTCACTTCCTTGGAATTTCCATACATTAAAAAATATAGGGTGTATGATAAACAGAAATGTTTTGATTGCAAAAGCAGCCTCGCCAGCTTTTCTTTTCTCTTGAGAGGCTGCAATCATTGCCTTATTGACACATTTCTCTTCAATGGAGCCCTGTGTATTGATTTATGCCTTATTCTGAAATCTCATGGCGTGGTCTAAAGAAACACAAAAAAGTAATCTTTGCAAATTCATTGCACTCAAAAACAAAAACTCAGCTCGAGCTTATATGTGACCCCATTTCAGATGGATACCTGGGCTATTTCTCTTTTACTTTTACTAGAAAAGACTGAGTTCGTCAACATATAAATTGGCCAGGCAATTCTTCTGACAGATAAAACCATGTGTGATGGCATGAGTGAGCACAGATGCCCTGAGCCTTTAATCACGCCGCAGGACTTTAGTTTAAAGGTAGCAAAAATCTGTATTTGTATAGCTCAGAGATGATGAGCTAGTGGTTAGAGCGGTCCACAGAAATTTCCTGCCGGTCCACAGGGCCAGCACGTGCATCAGGCCCAAAACAGTGTTCTTCAACCGCCGGTCCACAGTGTGATCGATGCGGTGTTATCTTTGAGCCAGCTCCCTCTTCCTAACTGATTCAGTGCACAAAGCCACGGGCAGTGGCTCCTACAGGCATCCTGTGCCTGAACCGGAAGCCTTCTCTCTGACGTTGCAACGTCAGAGGAAAGGCTTCCAGATGAGGAAAGGGACGTGCAAGGTGCGGGGGTGGGTGTCTGCGGTGGAGATTGGGTAGAGATGGGCGGGATCTGGCCCACGACTTAGCCCAGTGTTCTTCAACCGCCGGTCCACGGACCGATGCCGGTCCACAGAATAATTATTTTATTTCTGTCGGTCCATAGGTGTAAAAAGGTTGAAAAACACTGGGTTAGAGCACTAGGCTGACAACCAAAGAAGTCAGAGTTCAAATCCCACTGCTGCTACTTGTGATCTTAGGAAGCCACATACCCCTCCACTGCTTTAGGTACAAGATTAGATTGTGAGCTCTCTGCGGACAGGGAAAAATACCTAGTGTGTCTGAGTGTAACTCATTTTGAGCTACTATTAAAAACATGGGAACTAAACCTAAATAAATAAAACAAGCCTGCCTTTATTCATAGGCTCATATAGAGTCCTATTTAGCTTATTATGTCTTGTTTAGCTTATAGACCTCAGTGGTACCACCTGTATGCCACTAAACTTTTAGATCATACAGTGTTCAGGCACCCATAGTCGTCATCGGCCTCAATAGATGTATACTTTAAATATTTTTAGATACTTTATTTTAAATAATTAAATAAATAAGTATAGATACTCAGCTTCATCTACGCGGGTGGGGGTAGGCACTCCGACATAGATCTATGTTTTGCCCCAAAGAAATCCCCCTTAAATCAAATGGCTCATGTTCCCCGCGTATGATCTAAAAGTTTAATGGCATACAGGTGGTACCACTGAGGTCTATAAGCTAAACAAGACATAATAAGCTAAATAGGACTCTATATGAGTTATATCGTGCTATTATAAAGTGGAGTACTGAAAATATAACTGAGCTGGTTGTTTGCTTTTTATTCATAGGCTGTCAGCTCAAGGTCAGACATAAAGTAACCAGCCAGTAACTTTGCAGGCTAAGGAAAATTATTCCTTAACATAGGTAATGAAGGTGTAGCCTGTAGAGCTGCTTCTTCCTGGAAAGATGCCAGACCTCCAGGGGAGGGAAGGGAAACGTAAGGGAAGAAGAAAGGAGACCCTGGCAAGCGAGTTATCAGAAGACAACCAGAGCCTGGGACCACAACATGATTTGAATAATGACCAGACAACAAAAGGTAGAAAAATAATTTGATTTTCTGTTTTGTGATTACAATATGCCAGGTTTGAAATGTGTAACCTGCCAGAGCTGGCGTTAGACAGGAAGCGTGAACTAGGACCTAAAAGAGAGAGGAAATGCCTTTTTTATTTATTTTGTTGACATCACAGAGCCGGCGTGGGGTTGGAAAGGTTGTAACCCTATACTTCTACTAAGACTAAGGGGTCCTTTCATTAAGGGGCACATTTGACGCACGCTAAATCTGTTAGCGTACCTATTAATAAAAGGACTTCTAAGTATCTTAATAAAAAATTTGGCCCATGACTTAGCTTACATTTTAGATTTCGGACCCTTATGTGATTGACTTTGACACCCCTGATATAGGGGATTATGGTGTAATGGGTACCTGGGATTTTTTTAAATGTGTAGTTCACTGCAGCGCCCCCTAGGCTGCTCCTCTGCTCCGCTAGGCTGTCTGTGTGGCCAGTCTAGTTAGACCGCTGGTCTCCAGACACCCCAAAGGCTTGATTTTGTATGTTGACCCTTGAACATTATTTGTTCGAAAATAGCCCTTAGAAGATGCACTGAACAACGATAACAACAAAACCCCATCTATAATAGGGTGATGTTCAAAGCAAAAAGATAGATGTTTTTCTGGTTCAAAAATGACCATGTTTAGCACTGGATTTTTGGAGTACTATAATTCAGATTACATTCCTATGACGCTGGCCTCTTTCAAACAATTCCAACGTATCCAACACAGTGCAGTAATAATTTTGTCCCAAAATGGAAATGCGATCATGTTATTCCCTTCTCTTCTCATTCCGCTGGCTTCCTATTAGCTATAAGATCCAGTTTAAGAATCTTCCCATAACTCACCATGCATAGTATACCAGGATTCTTCTTTATACGTCTAGACTCCTTCCCAAGCCTCTCAGGTTAACTTGCTTACCATTCCTTCACCTACAAATCATTCATTTGGAGGCCATACATAGAGCCTCTGGACCAAACTTCTTAGTCTGAAGCTCAGTGCTGGCTGGAATACTATTTCTCATAGATTTTTTTTCCTCTTGAAAATGTTCAGTTTTAGATTGGCCGGCCAGTCACCCTTGTGGGTATTCTCATCTTTGGTTTTTGTAGCGTGGTGGTTATCTTTTTGTAGCTATGATCGTCTGTTCTCTTGTCAGGTTATGTGTTCTCCATTCTGATGGGTGCACGAATTTAATTTCATTTATATTATTCTATTTGATTTATGTCTTGTCTGTCTGATATCGGTGTTGGAATATAATTGTATTAGGTTTGCATTGTTCACTGCCTTGATGTCCTCAATTGAAAGGCAGTTAATCAAATTCATTATATTGTAAACATATTAATCTCAGGCTGCCAAAAAGTTAGTCCTGACTACAGCAGGGTCTCAGAGTTCTTTCCACAGTGAAACTTATAATGAGAAGAAAAACCCAAAGTGGGAGGCAGACAAGAAAATGTAAAAAAAAGTGATATTATTAATGCAGAATAACCATTTAGAAACCAGGCATTTAGGTCCTGCCTGGCATTATTGGGATCTGACCTAAAGTGATATCTACCACTTAGACCCTCTTTTACAAAGGTGCACTAAGCGTTTTAGTGCGAATTTAGCACATGCTGAATTAACACGTGCACTAACCGCTAACGCATTAGCGTTTAGCATGTGTTTAATGTGCAATATTTAGCGCGTGCTAAAAAGCATAGCACACCTTTGTAAAAGAGGGGGTATATTATTCATTACTGAAAAATGTAATATATTACAGTTACTTATTACTCTTGCATGACAATAATTATAGTTACTTATTACTTAATAATATATTGCTGCCAAACACTGGGATAGAGGCAGAGGGGGAATTTTGGATGGGAGTAAGACAAAGGTAATGTTGGATGATGGAGGGAGGAGAGAGAGAGAGAGAGAGGGGGAGGGAGGGAAAGTCAGGGTGATGCTGGATGTTGGGGGAAAGAAAGGCAAAGAGGAAATGATCAATGATGGATAGGAAAAGAGAGAGAGAGGAGATATTCTTGATAGTTGGGGGGGGGAGAGAAAGAGAGAGAGCAGTGATGCTGCATGGTGGAGAAGGAAGGGGGAGACTTAGCCTCTGCTGCAGTCAGGATTAAAATAGCAGTGTAGTACAAAATAAAACTGCTGCTTGGCCAATTCATCAATCAATTAAAATTTTTAATCTGTATACTGCCCTAATTCAAATAAATGACTTTCTGAAAAAGGGTTCAAAGGAATGTGAAAATTATGAGCTGCAAGTACACCACTGGAATAAAAATTGATGCATCATGTGAAGGACAGACAATTTATAGGGCTATTTTAGGACAAAGGAGAGAGGTGGTGGGGAGGAAAACGGTGACGGAGTTCAAAGAAGCGTAGGATGAACACAGAGGATCTAGAATCAGAAAATAATATTAAATACTGAACTAAGGCCAGTACTGAGCAGACTTGCACGGTCTGTGTCTGTATATGGCCGTTTGGGGGAGGATGGGCTGGAGAGGGCTTCAATGACTGGGAGGATGTAAATGGGCTGGAGTAGGGTCGGGGATAGGGTTTCCCCCCTATCCCCAACCCTCTTTAATATCTACCTCAGCTCATTAGGAAACCTGCTACAAAGCCTAGGGCTCATCTTCTACATTTACGTAGACGACATTACTGTAGTGATTCCTCTAACCTCCCTAAAGTCACAATACATCAACTCCTTAACCAACACCCTAAATCAGATAGAGTGCCTTCAAACTGAAACTCAACACAGAAAAAACCAAATTCTTCCTGGCATCCCCCAATGAAAAGATAAAAGAAAATACAATTCACTTACAGAGTCGAGAATACAAAATTGACCAAACCATAAAGATACTGGAGGTAACCCTTGACAAACACCTAACCCTGGAAAACCCCACAAACCTATTGTTTAAAAAAAGTATTTCGGTTCTATGGAAACTTCACACTATTAAAAAATTCTTCGATGAAAAGTCCTTCCGTTTACTAGTACAATCATCCATCTTAAGCACTCTAGATTACTGTAATATCATGTACTTAGGTGCTTATAAAAAGAACCTCAACAAACTGAGATTAATTCAGAACAACGCGATCCGACTAATCCACGGTTTAAAAAAATGGGAACACATTACCCCTTACTATCAGAAACTCCACTGGTTACCCGTAGAATCCAGAATCATCTTCAAGTTTGCTTGTATTTGTTACAAAGCTCTCTTTGGGATGCTTCCAACTTACCTAATCTCCCAGTTCTTTCTCAACGATTCCAACAAGAGCACTCGCAGAACAAACCTATTTAATTATCCCTCCCTGAAATCTTACCAATACAAAAAGTTTTTAGATAGAATGTTATCTTTCCAGGCAGCTAGGCTGAACACTTGGCTTGGAAAACCCATACTTGAGGCCACTCCATTCGCAGACTTTAGAAAATCCCTGAAAACTCGATTGTTTAACAAATTCTAAATGCCCAACCTCCTCTTCCTCGCTACGGCACTCCTCTCTACCTCGCCTCCCCAATTCTAGATTCTCTCCCCTTGCATAACCCGTCCTGACAAAATGTATCTTTATTGTAAACCGTTTGTATCTCATGTACTGTAAAAATGTATCTTTACTGTAAACCGCTTTGAACTTCACGGTATAGCGGTATATAAGAAATAAATTATTATTATTATTAACGGAGATTTTGGCAGTTAGAACCCAAGCACAGTACCGGGTAGAGCTTTGGATTCTTGCCCAGAAATAGCTAAGAAGAAAACATTAAAAAATTTTAATTGAATCAGTTTGGGCAGACTGGATGGTCCATTTGGGTCTTTATCTGCCATAATCTACTATGTTACTACATTTGGGGCTTGTTTTACTAAGCCACACTAGTGATTCTAGTGCGGCAAATGTTGATGAAGCCCATAGAAAATGAATGGGTTGCTGTATATTTGTTGCACTAGTGTGGATTTGTAAAAGGAACCCATTGCTTGCAAAAGAATGCAGAGGTGAGGGGTATCCCAGAACCTTGGCCAAAATTTATCCAGATAATCTTATCTGTGGAGCGACTGAAATAAGCGTTAACTGTTTAGGCACAAACGGCAGTCCTACCTTAAGCATCTTATTCATTTAAGTCACATATTCAGAGCTCCTACCTATAAGGAAGGGCTTCTGTATGCTGGACATATAAATACACGGGTAAGTCATCCGCTTATTTTGTAAATGGCAGCTGGGTGGCTCAATATGGCCCCCATTAAATCTTAACTTTTCACAATAGACTGAAGAATCGCAGTACTTTGGATTCGTGAAGAAAATATATGAGATTTATATCTCAATGTATTTATGGAAGTAGTCCAGTGTCAGGTTGACGACCTCTGCCGTAAATGATCGTTAGTGAGGTTGAGTTAAATGCAGCTTCATTCTCATACAGACTAAGCATAAATAGAACTTGACGTACAATTACAGCAGGCTCTAAGGAATCGAACTTAGAATAGGATTAAAACACTCGTGGTTTGCTCAAAGCTTACACCAAGTCCATTAATCTAATTCAGATTAATAGCTCATTTTCCTCTTGATCAATAGGAAATATTTTAAAACAAGATTTACTAAAGATACAGCTGTAGTCTTAACGTATCAACATTACTTCTTGATATCAGGATTTTCTAATCGGCATTGAGCCTACTAAACATCCAAATGCTGGGACTGCTTTCATGACATCTCAGCACACATTTTAAATCTCCTAAGTATCAAACCAGATCTTTAGAGGTGGGACCATACACAGAATTTGGATTTTAATTGGTTCAGAGATCACTGAATGGCTTCATAGGCACATCGACACACAAAATACTTTGTATGTCTATCCAAGCCCCCAAGCTATCAGCTGCTGCCTGTCGCCTATGAAGCCATTCAGTGACTCTAATCCAAGTTCCAATTTGGGTATGGTATATATTTTCCTCTAAAAAGCAGAAAGGTTGCAGATCATGCTTGTTCTCAGTAGAAGTTCTCCTTTGGCATCCACAATAGGTAACAGAATGGTAAACAATTTCATTTCAAAATAATTTAATTGGTATATACATAAGTTCAGCCCCTGATGGCAGCATCACAAAACTTCAGCTAAGGGTCAAGCAGTGCCATATTTGAAAAAGGATCCACTGGGGCAGGAGCAAGTGGTGATCACTGCTATCCCCATTACCCCTTCCCTTGGGGTGAACTGAGTCTCTGAGGAAGGAGGGCTGGGACTAGGCCACCCCTCAGATTTGATAAAGAGGCGGTGCTTCCTCATAAGGGGAAGGGCTTCAGAATTCTATGTTCTGTGTTGTGGCAGGAGGATTACAAACCACCAGGTATCCATGTCCACCTCTTTCAATCTCTCTAATGTTGCCACAGTCAGCAACATGCATGAAACATTGCAAAATATTTAGCTATATAAATGTGCCAAGAGCTCATTTGCACCTCATTTGCACCAAGAGCTCATTTGCAGCTAAATTTTCCCCAAAAGTATACTAACCTGCTACTGATTTTGCTGGTTAGCACATGAGGTCCACGAAGATTTTACTGACTACAATTTCTAGCGAGACAAGCTTCTCATATGAGGAAAGACTGTTAGTGCTCTTCAGTTTTGAAAAGAGACGGCTGAGGGGAGATATGATTGAAGTCTACAAAATCCTGAGTGGAGTAGAATGGGTACAAGTGGATTGATTTTTCACTCTGTCAAAAATTACAAAGACTAGGGGACACTCAATGAAGTTACAGGAAAATACTTTTAAAACCAATAGGAGGAAAAAAATTTTCACTCAGAGAATAGTTAAGCTCTGGAACGCGTTGCCAGAGGTTGTGATAAGAGCGGATAGTGTAGCTGGTTTTAAGAAAGGTTTGGACAAATTCCTATTGAGAAAGACATGGGGGAAGCCACTGTTTGCCCTGGATCGGTAGCATGGAATGTTGCTACTCTTTGGGGTTCCGGAATCTTTTGTTACTCTTTGGGATTCCGGAATCTTGCTATTCATTAGGATTCTGAATGGAATGTTGCTACTCTTTGGGATTCTAGAATGCTGCTACTCTTTGGGTTTTGGCCAGGTAGTAGGGACCTGGATTGGCCACTGGGCTTGATGGACCATTGGTGTGACCTAGTATGGCTGTTCTTATCTCTTATGTGTGCCAAGTATAAGATAATCAAGCCATTGTAACATCACTGCTGAGGTTGGCTCTGAGGCATTATGACATCACAATCTCAGCTCTGGAATGTTGCTTTCATTGGGGTTCCGGAATCTTGCTATTCTTTGAGATGCTGGAATTTTGCTACTCCTTGGGTTTTGGCCAGGTCCTAGTGACCTGGATTGGCTACCATGAGGATGGGCTATTGGACTAGATTGGTCTGACCCAGTAAGGGCTATTCTTATGTAAGCTTGGCTGCGAGTGCCTGCATTTCCACTATGACTTCTAGTTATTACTAAACTTCCAGCTTGTTAAACACTCAACTGCTGATCAATTTTACCATCACAGCCTGTCAAGGTGGTCTGTGCTAATGCTAAAACTATTTATATTGTAGCTCTGACAGTTTGAACATCCACTTTGGAATCAAGTAAGTATGGTGCTATGAATGATTGCATATATTATAAGATTGCTTGTTGGCTTTTTGGTAAATCCATTAAGCTGTACTGTTTTGTGATTGAATGGTCCAATTTACTTAAAATGTTTTCTGAATTTTTACAAACTACTGTACTGTAAAAAGAGACCTTCATTCCTCTCAAAAAAGGTTTTCTTGCAATTGACCCTCTAGAGCAGTGGTTCTCAACCCTGTCACTTCCATTATTTGCAAATCTCTCTCATGCATATTCATTAGAGATGTCTTGAAAACCCGACTGGCTAGGGGGTCCCCAGGACAGGGTTGAGAACCACTGCTCTAGAGTGATGAGATCAAAATTGTGGAACTCTATGCCTATAATTCAGCATCAACTTCAGTCTTATAGCACATTTAAAAACTAATTAATAGCATGGTTTTATTATGTGGCTTTTAAGTAATGTAAAAGTTTTATAGTTATTATTAAATTGAGTGTTTCATATTTTGAATTTGTTACCTGCCTCAAACTTATTTTTGGTAAGGCAAGCTATCGAGATTTAGTACAGCAAAGTTTATCCAATACCCTCTTAAATTACAATTTTATTCAATACCACTTATCCTAGAAAAGCTATTCATGCTTCCACCATCTTTCCATGAAAAAAAAATATTTCCTGTTGTTGATCCTCAGTCTATAGGCCCTGGATTAGAGAATGACATGGGGACAAATTTTCTCCCGTTCCCATGGGAACTCATTTTCCTGAACCCATGAGTTATTTTCCTTTTCCTGTCCCTGCCCCACCCCTGCAAGCTCCGTCCTCATCTGCACAAGCCTCAAACCCTTTAAAATCCTAAGTAGCAACATTCTAGAGCTCAGATTGTGATGTCATAATGCCTCATTCCACCAATGCCTAAGCTCCGTCCTCATCTGCACAAGCCTCAAACCCTTTAAATCCTAAGTAGCAACATTCTAGAGCTCAGATTGTGATGTCATAATGCCTCATTCCACCAATGCCTAAGCTCCGTCCTCATCTGCACAAGCCTCAAACCCTTTAAATCCTAAGTAGCAACATTCTAGAGCTCAGATTGTGATGTCATAATGCCTCATTCCACCAATGCCTAAGCTCTGTCCTCATCTGCACAAGCCTCAAACACTTTAAAATCATAAGTAGCAACATTCTAGAGCTCAGATTGTGATGTCATAATGCCTCATTCCACCAATGCCTAAGCTCCGTCCTCAGCTGCACAAGCCTCAAACACTTTCAAATCATAAGTGTTTGAGGCTTGTGCTGTTAAGGCAGAGTTTACAGGAATGGGGGCAGGGACAGGGACAAAACTGACGGGGATGGGATGGGGAAATTGAGTTCCTGCGGAAATGGGGACAAATTTGTCCCCGTGCCATCCTCTACCCTGAACATTGTGATGGCTTGGTCTAGAATGTTTTCCACCTTGAAACATAGGGGTCCTTTTACAAAGGTGCATTAGGGCCTTAACGCGTAGAATAGCGCGCGCTAAAATGCCACGCGTGTTAGCCGCTACCACCTCCTCTTGAGCAGGCGGTAGTTTTTCGGCTAGCACACGCTAATCCGGTGCATTCGCTAAAAACGCTAGCACACCTTCGTAAAAGGAGCCCATAGTCTTGTCCATCATTAATGCCATTTTGGTATTTGAATGTCATTATCATGTCTACCCGCCTTTGCCTCTTCTCTAAATTGTAGAAGTTTATTTTGTTTTACATTTCTTCCAGGAAAATACTTACCTCCCCCCTACTTTTACAAAACCGTAGCGTGGTTTTAAGTGCTGGCTGGGGCTAGTGCTAAAAACCATGCTACGGTTTTGAAAAAGGAAGGGGGGTGGGGGTAATATACATGCTGATTGGTCAGAAAACGCAGACAGTATTTTTGTCAATTTGAATTTACCTATTAACAAGAACCTGAGATTGTCACCTAGGAATTTTGATGCACACTCTCCAAAAAGTGTAAGATAAACTTAACATCAAGGGCGATCAAGGGTGTATTAAGAGAGGCGTAGCCAGTAGAAGGAAGAAGGTGTTGATGCCCCTGTACAGGTCGTTGGTAAGGCCCCACTTGGAGTATTGTGTTCAGTTTTGGAGACTGTATCTGGCGAAGGACACAAGAAGACTTGAGGCGGTCCAGAGGAGGGTGACGAAAATGGTAGGAGGCTTGCGCCAGAAGATGTATGAGGAGAGACTGAATATGTATACCCTAGAGGAAAGGAGAGACAGGGGAGATATGATTCTGACATTCAAATACTTGAAGGATATTAACGTAGAACAAAATCTTTTCCAAACCAGAGGACATAATTTGAGGTTGAGGGGTGGTAGATTCAAAGGCAATGTTAGGAAATTCTACTTTACGGAGAGGGTGATGGATGCCTGGAATGCGCTCCCGAGAGAGGTGGTGGAGAGGAAAACGATGATGGAGTTCATAGAAGCGTGGGATGAACACGGAGGATCTAGAATCGGAAAATAATATAAAAAATTGAACTAAGGCCAGTTCTGGGCAGACTTGCACAGTCTGTGTCTGACTATGGCCTTTTAGTTGAGGATGGGCTAGAGAGGGCTTCAGTGGCTGGGAGGGTGTAGATGGGCTGGAGTGAGATTTGACAGAGATTTCAGCAGTTGGAACCCAAGCACAGTACCAAGTAGAGCTTTGGATTCTTGCCCAGAAATAGCTAAGAAGAAAAAAAAAATTTAATTAATCAGGCATTGTTAATAGAATGTGGGCAAGTGGGTGGTATAGTTTTGCTGCTTGAGTTGCTAGCAATCCATCGCACATCTTCTTGTGTTGTGTGCCTTTGATTGGGGGGGCAGGGGGAGGGTTGAGTAAAAGAAGTTTGAGTTCTCCATGGCCTGGTTGCGTTGGTCCGGATATGGCAATCGTTCAGATTTCCTCCATGAATATTAATGAGGTCTATTTCCATACAATGGAGGCAATGCACACAAATAGAACTCGTGCATATTCATTGGGAAAATCCTGAAAACCTGATGGGGTTGCGGCCCTTGAGGAACGAGATTGCCTACCTCGGTGGCAGATGATGTTGTGAGCTGAAGCACCGCTCTTTTACTCCAATGCTTGGCTTCCTTCCTTTCACCCTTAAGGGATCCTCTGTGCTTATGTCATACCTTTTTGAAATCCATCTCTGTTTTGGTTTCCACCAGCTTTGCCGAGAGGGCATTCAAGGCATCTACTGTATCAGTCTTTGTCTAGTCCCTTATTTTTCTCTTCTTGTTCAAAATTCATAGCAGATTGCATCCATTACTTATTTGGAACACATTTGGCTCTCTTTTCAAAAGAGAACCAATGAAATACTCAAGTAATTGGCTGAGTTGCATATTTATTTTGGTCAATTGTGCACTTATGTTTTGCTAGCTATGTCATTTTTTTGTAGTCTGAATGCCTGTCTGAATTTAGAAATAGCTCACTTAGCAAGTATACTTTTGCAATGGATCTCCTAGGCATATTTGCTCTGTATATACTCTGCCAATAATATTCTTGGGCGATCTCAAAGCATACAGTGGTTGCCTTGCTTCCATACTTTTGGAAATCCTCCGTCGGAAAAATATATTTTTAAGAAGAGAAAATCATAAGAGGCTGCTGGTCGAACACTGAAGAAATGTTGCCACACTGAGGCGGCTTTTACAAAGCTGCGCTGCCGAGCAGTAGGAGCAGAATGGGCAGCTTGGCATTTAAAGCGCACTGCTCAGCAGCTCAACTTTGTTAAAGGACCCGTGAATTGAATTAGGTCAAAGCTGAGGCAACCTGCAAATTACAGATAAACCGAAAAGAGACTTGGATCAGAACATTGCGAGTGGGTTTGCATCTTTGCCAAAGTCAATTGTTACAAGTGCTGCCCTTGTTAGATTCTAATTCCATGTTTCAGATTAATATGAGTCAATGCTGTATGTGAGCTTTTTGAGACCACATGGGTCTCTTTTATGCTTTTCAACAAAAGAATGGAAAAGAAATATGGAAAGAAATACATAAAAGGAATTCACGACCATTGTAGGCACAGTAACTCTTCAAAAAATAGAGTGAAATGTATCACGTTTGGCAAACACAAGGATTTGACAACTTCAAGCCTTACTTTCTAAGGGAAACTGACTGTAGGGTTGAAATAGCAACATAGTGTGAAGTGTAGTAAATGACTGTAAACAATGGCCAATACAGTCCAGTATGGATAGACTTGTACCTGCCGCTCTGTGTAGGTTAAACCACTCTATGCCCATATTTGGGGTTGCACTTGCCACTCTGTGTAGGTTAAACCACTCTATGCCCATATTTGGGGTTGCACCTGCCGCTCTGTGTAGGTTAAACCACTCTATGCCCATATTTGCAGTTGTACCTGCTGCTCTGTGTAGATTAAACCACTCTATGCCCATATTTGGGATTGCACCTGCCGCTCTGTGTAGGTTAAACCACTCTATGCCCATATTTGGGGTTGTACCTGCCGCTCTGTGTAGGTTAAACCACTCTATGCCCATATTTGGGGTTGTACCTGCCGCTCTGTGTAGGTTAAACCACTCTATGCCCATATTTGGAGTTGTACCTGTTGCGCTGTGCAGGTTAAACCACGCTATACCTCATCCGAAATGAATGCCTGCAAACTTTGTATGACAGAAGAGTGTGTAATCGTTCATGTTCAAAAAATATATATATTTCATTTCCCGGTACTTCTTCACACACTTAGAGGAAATATAGCTAGAAAAGTGCATCTAATTGTAACACCTTCCAGCAGCCAATAACAATAAATCTCTCTTTTGTTTTTGTTCGTTTCATTGGGATGCATTCCAAATTAATTTATCATCTCATGTTTATAATGACCTATATTTTTTACTCTTAGGGCTCCTTTTATGAAGGTGCGTTAGGGCCTTAACGCGCGGAACAGCGCGCTAGCCGCTACCGCCTCCTTTTAAGCAGGCGGTAGATTTTCGGCTAGCGCGCACTAATCTTCTGCTTGCGCTAAAACCAGCAGCGCACCTTCGTAAAAGGAGCCCTTAATGTTTCTGGAAATCAGAATACCTGTATCCTAATCTATTTCACTTTTCATTCCATGCAATTGCAAAAAAACCCAAAAAAACCACCAACAGTTTCTGCTACGTTTCACCATATCATTTTGGCATTAATGGCCTTTGGTCTGCTTATCAAACTATATTTCAATGTATGATTGACTTGCTAATAGGGCAGGATTTTTTTTTTTCTTTCAGAAATAACATCCCCATAGAACACATTTTACTGAGCAAACTGTTTCTGAGATACAAGATGAATAATGTAATATCAGTATTAGGGATGAAAAAATGCTAACCCTGACTGTTTTAGCTAGATAAGATAGACACATCTTGACATGTCGGCATATCCAGCTGACCTGCCTCATAAATGCATGTTTTAAAATATTTATTCACAAACTATAATTACAGTTTAATTATTTAACCCAAAGATCATTAAAATAGTATACATTTCTCCCTCCGGATTCGCGGGGGATAGGGGCAGAGCCAGACCGTGAATGGCGAAAAACTGCGAATATCCGGCTGTGACCCACCCCCGCCTCCCTCCCGCCTTCCTGGCCTTACCTGGTGGTCTAGCGGGCTTTCGGGACAGGAGCGATCGTCCTACGCTCGATCGCCATTAGGAAATGGCTGCTGTGAGTTCCCGTAGTCTCTCGAGACTACGACGGGAACTCCCTAAAGCTATTTCCTAATGGCAGTCTGCACGGGGCAGGAGCATAGGACGATCGCTCCTGCCCTGAAAGCCCGCTAGACCACCAGGTAAGGCCGGGATGCCGGGGAGAAGACTTAAGGATGGTATTTTTTTTCTTTTTTCCCCCTCCCCCCAAAATCACAAATATGTGAAATCACGATTACTGAAACTGCGAATGGGGAGAGGGAAGTGTAAATAATAATGGGATCCTTTTATTAAGGCACACTAACTGATTTAGCGTGCATTACAGATTAGCACGCACTAAGGCCCTGATTCTCCAAAAGTGCGTCCCGATTTTAGGCAGCTGTAGACGTCCTACAGCTGTCTAATCAGCCAATCGGGATGCACGTTTAAAAAAAAAAATGCTCCCCAGGCAGGCCGCCTATATTGAAGGCGAGGCCCACAAGACACCGAGGCCCTGATTCTGTATAGGACGCCCAGGAGAGGCGTCCTATTCAGAATCAGCCTGTACTAAACCCCGATTCTGTAACCGGTGTCCATGGTACAGACGCCGGTTAGAGAATCGGGTTAAATTAGACGCGGCCGCTATACTTTTATGGCAGCAAGGGATCTCCCTGCTGCAAAATGTATAGCAGCCGCGGTTGCGGACGCCTGTCCCATCACCGACAGGAGGATGCCTAACTCCTCCTGTCGGAACCCCGAACCCCCCTCCCCAACCTCGTAATTGCCGACAGGAGGATGCCCAACTCCTCCTGTCGGAACCCCGGAACCCCCTCCCCCCCAAACTCATAATCGCCGACAGGAGGATGCCCAACTGCTCCTGCCGGAAAGCCCAACGACCCCCCGCCCCAACTAATCTCCCTCCCCCAACTAACCTTTCAATGTTGGTCGGCTGGACGGGTCTTGCTGCCGTCCAGCCGACGGGCCCGCCTCGTGGAAATGAGACGGGCCTGCCCCTTCCCGGCCCATCCCCGCTAAATCTAAGGCCTGATTGGCCCAGGCTGTAGAAGCCTGGACCAATCAGGCCTTAGGCATAGCGGGTCCGCCCATCCCCACTAATCCTAAAACCTGATTGGCCCAGGCTAGGCACCTTGGCCAATCAGGCATCCTCCTGTCGGCGATTACGAGTTTGGGGGGGGGAGGGGGTTCCGGGGTTCCGACAGGAGGAGTTGGGCATCCTCCTGTCGGCGATTACGAGTTGGGGGGGGGGAGGGGGGTCCGGGGTTCCGACAGGAGGAGTTAGGCATCCTCCTGTCGGTGATGGGACAGGCGGCCGCAGCCGCTATACTTTATTGCAGCAGGGAGATCCCTTGCCGCGATCAGTACAGTGGCCGCGTCTACTTACAATGTAGACCAGCATTTTGCTGGCCTACATTTTAAGCGTCTCTTCCTCTACTAGGGAGACGCGTAGGGCCGCCTAAGTTCGCCTAAGGCCTGTAGGAGAGCTTAGGCATCTTGCGGGTCTCCCTAGGCTCCCGGAGGCGCCTTCAGGCCTGCCTGGGGAGCATTTTTTTTAAAAACGTGCATCCCGATTGGCTGATTAGACAGCTGTAGGACGCCTACAGCTGCCTACAATCGGGACGCACTTTTGGAGAATCAGGGCCTAAGGGCTCCTTTTACAAAGCCACGCTAGCGGGTTTAACGCACACGACTTTTCATTACGCGCTAACCCCCGTGCTGGCTGAAAAACTACCGTCTGCTCAAGAGGTGGCGGTAGCGGATAGCGCAGCCGTCAGTTTAGCGCATGCCATTACGTGCGTTAAACCGCTAGCGCGGCTTTGTAAAAGGAGCCCTAAATGTTATGGCATCCGTTATATTCTAGGGGCGCCTCAGCACTTAGCGTGCGCTACTCTTTTGCATGCGCTAAATCGGTTAGCGCGCCTTAATAAAAGGACCCCAATGTGAAGTGCTCAGACCCACAACCAAAGTGCTTAGTGAATGAACACAGCAAAGATTGCCGATGGGACCATCACAGCACCCGCTGTCCCAGCCGCCAGCTGATATAGTGTGGAACATGGGCTGCTCATGGGCATTCCCCAAAAGTTATGAGCACTATTATAGAATATGCCTGATCCACACACAACTTAGATCAGTGGTTCCCAACCATGTCCTAGAGGACCCCCAGGCCAATTGGGTTTTCAGGCTAGCCCTAATGAATATGCATGAGAGAGATTTGCATATAATGGAAGTGGCAAGCATGCAAATCTGCTCCATCCATATTCATTAGGGCTAGCCTGAAAACCCGATTGGCCTGGGGGTCCTCTAGGACAGGGTTGGGAACCACTGACTTAGAGTACAGGTCTAGTATTTAGACCATCCTGATTGGTGCCAAATTTTTAGGCGCCACATGTTCATATGAACAGGGAAAATCACATCAACAAATATAAGCTGTAAAGTACACAAAATCTGGACAGGCCCCATAGCTAAATTTAAAATGAAAGACTGAGGACTAATTCTTAGTGGATCAAAAGCAGTTACTGCTAGTGACAACTATCTAATCTTTCACTGCATGACATTCAAGAAGCTGCCGAAATTTACTCTTCCTGGTGGCTGCAAGAAAATTTGTCTGGCAAGGCGTGTAATTGCTCATGTTCAAATATGATATAGGTCACCTCCTGGCAGTTGATCACATACTTACAGGGGAAATTAAGCCAGAAAAATGCACCTGAATGTAACTCCTTAGGCCAGGGGTAGGCAATTACGGTCCTCGAGAGCCGGAGCCAGGTCAGGTTTTCAGGATATCCACAATGAATATGTATGAGATGGATTGGCATGCACTGCCTCCTTGAGATGCAAATCTATCTCATGCATATTTATTGTGAATATCTTGAAAACCTGACCTGGCTCCGGCTATCGAGAACTGGAATTGCCTACCCCTGATTTGTCTTGAGTTCACTATTAGATTTGTTAGTATGCTTAACAATCCCATAATTCTTAAATCCAGCTGATCACATCTAATCTCCAGAGATCTTTTTAAGGTCCAAGAAGGCTCTCAGTTGTGAAGGTAAAAAGAAGGTGTACTTAGTCCCAAGGTAAGGAACCAAACATTTGCAGGGGTATGCTAACAAATAAGATCCCCCAGTTCCTATGTTTCTTTATGCAGAGAAAGATATTCTTTTCTGCGATCCTGTGTTATCTTGGATACATCCGGATAAATCCAGATTCTTTGTCCAGAAAAATCTTGATACGAATTCCGAAAGTAAAGTTTCATTATATGATTTAAATCTTGTTCAAACACAAAGGAGACTAGAAGGGTCCCCCTTTCCTTTACATCGGAAAGGGGTTCCTCCAAAATTGCGGTCAAATCTTTTTGTACCATCAAGTTCCCTTCTTTACCAGCCTTAGTCAGGTTAGTAGGAATATAATATATTTTGTTAAAAGGAGGAATAGCTTGTTGAGGCCATTACAATAACTCATGGAATTTTGTCAATGCAGGAAAAAATTTTAAAATTATAGAATTGCTCATCCTTAGAAAAACATATCTGAGCAAAATATTGAACACTAAGCAAACAACCAATGACTAACATTTCAGGAAAATCCCAGCTGTTAATGAGGCATAGACATTTGTTCCCCTAAGGCAAGGGTCAGCAACCTTTGTTCACCAAAGAGCCAATTTATCCAAAATATTTGACCCAAGATTTAGAAAGAGCTGCAAGGTGTAGCTTCTCTCCCCTCCAACCCCTTGCAGGTCTCTGCCCCTTCCCCCTCTCCCTTGCTCCTCCCCCTCCCCCAAACCGTAGCCAAGGTTCTCTCCCCTCTCGAAGCCATGATCCTTTAATCTCCCTCCCAACTCCACGATTCCCCCCTCACCCCCCATAGACCTACCAAGATACCTGGTGATCTAGTAAGAGTCTTTGTAGCAGGAGCATGGCCCTCTCGCGGCTGCCTTCTAAAATGGCCGCTGTGACCTCTCGCGACAGCTCACGATACTACAGGAAATGCCTCAAGCAGCTGTGAGAGGTCGCAGAGGGAGATTAAAGGGTCAGGGCCCAGAGAGCCACAGCCACCTGCAAAAAAAGTCACATGTGGCTCGCCTGCTGCAGGTTGCTGACCTCTGCCCTAAGGTAATCATAGCAAAACGGTAAGCCTTTGATTGAAAAGAAAAGCTTGTTCAGGTATCTTCAAAACATCTATTAGATATTTCTTGAATGTTTCAATAAGTGAAAGAAATTTAAACATCCTTCATTCCTTCACATTCTCAGGTGTTTCCACTTTTCTTTGCAAGACCATAATCTTGCATTACACTACATTTCTTTGCATTACACTTTTGGGATTTTTCTATCTTAGACTCAATAACAATTTTCCAAAATTGGGCATTACTGTATAAATAATGGACTCCTCCTGAGCTTTACTATGCTCTGAAGGTTCCTGAACTTGTTTGGAAAATCAACTGACCAGATAAACGAGACAGATAGCCTCAATTTACAAGTTTAGGCAAAATCCCTGCAGTGGAGGTCCGATTTGCAGTCACATAAGTTGCCAAAGACTCCATGATCTCTCCGTGCTCCAAATTAGCACAGTTCTCTCGCCATTTAAAATTGCAGCAGTGACATGCTCCCTAGCTAGAGTACCTCCAAGGTCCCCAGAGGCCCTCCTACTGAGATAGTCAACTAAAGCTTTTGCCACTTCAACATCCACACAAAGGCCTAGGAGAGATATGCTGTTCACCTCCAAGACTGGATACAGTTCACTTCCACCCGCACCTTTCCCAAGTGGAGATTCACATGATCTATTTGAAGGATTCTGCCAAGCTCTGTGATACAAATGGGCATCCGACAAGCAATGAGGAAGTCAAAGAGGGCACTGCTGGGAAAGCCTGCGATTTAATGTTTCACTTCGCCGTGAGGATAACAAAGATATACAAAAACTCCCTTGGTCAGCTGAGCACATTAAAAAACTGCCATCTTGGGCCTATAATAATTAACATTCTTTAATACCTTCATTTTAAGAAAGAAAAAGATTGATATTAAAAATATGATGGAATCTAAAATCAGCTTTTAACCATATGAACCTAACTGGTTAAATCTAATATAATAAAGAGCTAGCCGCGCATGCGCACTCCTATTTGCGTGTTCTGTGCGCTGTAGGTCTGTGGCCGAAGGAGTGCGCATGCGCGCTAATACGTCACCAGCCTATTGCCTCCAGAAGCCGGACCACAGCCAGATGACGATCTCCGTTCCTCCTGCCGCCGCCACCGATCTCCGTTTCTCCTTTGCCGCCCACCCCCTTCTCTTCCCGCGGGCCCGAATGGCGATTCCAGCAGCGTGTGCATCAGTCTTCACACGCTGCTTCGGACCCTTCTACTGCCCTGATTTGCTTTGCCGCGTCTCTGATGATGTCATCAGGGACGTGTCAGAGTAAATCAGGGCAGTAGAAGGGCCTGAAGCAGCGTGTGGAGACTGATGCAAGCGCTGCTGGAATCACCACCTTTGTAGTCTGGACCACGGGAAGGGAAAGGGGGGGGGGGGTAGAGGAAACGCTAATGCTGCTGCACAGGGAACTGGTGGGGGGGGAGGGAAATAAAGGGGAAGGGAATGCTGCTTTGGACAGACAGACAGAGAGAGGAAGGGAAACACAAAGAAAATAAGAAAGACACAGGGGCAGGTGCACAGGGAACTGGTGTGGGGTGAGGGAAATGGAGGGGGATGGAATGCTGCTTTGGACAGACAGACAGAGGGAGGAAGGGAGACAGAAAGGAAAGAAGAAAGACACAGAGTCAGGGAGATACACAGAAAGACAGACAGGCAAAGGGGGCCAGGGACAGAAACAGACAGAAAGGACAGTGGGAGCCGCATCAGGAGGGGTGCGGGATGCGGCAGTGGGAACTTTTCCAATGGGTGCAACTGGGCAGCTGTCGGGAACCTCTGATCAGGGGCAGAGCAAGGTAAGAGTATCATAGGGATAAGAAAGAGGAGGGAGGATAAAAAAGGAAGGGATGCCTACTGCTGGACAGGGGGAGAAGGAAAGAGATGCTGATGGACAGGGGAGGTGAAGAAAAAGGAACAGAGGACTAATGTTGGACAGGGGGAGAAGGAAAGAGGTGCTGCTGGACAGGGGGGAGGTAAAACAAAGGGAGAAGGCTGCTGCTGCATAAGGAGAGCAGTGAAGGGGTGGTGGTGGACACAGTGGAGGTAAAAGGAAGGGAAAATGGACAGGGGGAGCAGGCAAGGGGTGGTGATGGACAGCCAAGGAAAAAGAAAGGCAGAAAGAAAGAAAGCGGCTAAGGAGAGAGAGAGAAAGAAAGACAGACACACACACATATGTTCTAGCACCCGTTAATGTAACGGGCTTAAAGACTAGTAGTGTATAAAACCATAACACTGGGACTCATACATCAGCCATAACATTTTTCACTGCTAATTCATACAAAGAAACTCCCCAGCTATTAAGATGATTGGCATAATATTGGCCGCAGCTTTATTTATAACCATATTAAATTCCATAACCAATTCCAAAAAATGAGAACAACTTTCAAATATACATCAAAACACAAAACTTGCATTTTGTAGATAACTCGCTGGAGCCATTCAGTAACAAAACTAGTTCCAGGATCCACAATTCTAATTTTATACCATTTTGTGACTTATGGTGTTGTTAAGCCACCTTAATGTGCGGCGGTACCGCACACGAGTCCATACTTCAATGACTCACATATCCCATGTCTCAACTTCACCCCATCCTCTATAATAAAACCCTAAGATCGCATGCACACTTAGGAGGCCGTGATCCCTGCCACCGTGCTGTGTGCTTCTGTGGCCGCATTCCATTTGCGGCGCATGCACTGGCTTGGGACAGCTTGTGGCACATGCATAGGGCGGCTTGTGGCGCATGCGCCGGCTTGGGGCTTCTTGCAGTGCGGTGGATCAAGCGGCAGTTTGTCTCAGCAATGGCAGGAGTTTGTCGTGCGGGTGCTGCGAGGTGTCCCATGCTGGTAAGAAGTGAAGGGAGAGAGGGAAAGGGGGCTGCTTTAGGGGGAGGGGTGTGATGGGGGGCCGACAGCAATCATGCTTTGTTCTGGGAGGGGGGAAACAGAAGGGGGCCATGGAGAGACAGGCAGGCATGGCACAACAGATAAATTCAGGCAGGCAGGGGGCCAGGGAGAGAGACAGACAGAAAGAAAGACAGACAGACAGCGTCCAAGGAGAGAGAGACAAAGAAAAAAAGACAGACAGACAGAGACCAAGGAGAGAGAGAGAAAGAAAAAAAGACAGACAGAGACCAAGGAGAGAGAAAGAAAAAAAGACAGACAGACAGAGGCCAAGGAGAGAGAAAGAAAGGAAAAAAAAAAAAAAAAAGACAGACAGCCAGCGGCCAAAGAGAGAGAGAGAAAGGAAAAAAAGACAGACAGATAGGGGGCCAGGGAGTGACACAGACAGAAAGAATGCCAGAGAGACAGACAGAACGACAGACAGACAGCCGTCAAGGAGAGAGAGAGACAGAAAGAAAGACAGACAGACAGACAGAAAGCAGCCAAGGAGAGAGAGAGAAAGAAAGACAGGCAGACACATCTATTCTAGCACCCGTTAATATAACGGGCATAAAGACTAGTCAGATATAAATGTTCTTATCTAGGCCCACTATACCTAAAAGCCATGACAGACCCCCTACAATCCCCTCCCCCCCCAACCTGAGCCAAATACCACAGCATAAGGGAGGGTGGGAGGGAAACTTCACTCTCTGATCTCCCGCAACTCCCATTTGCCCGCCAAAAATTATCCTCACGTTGTCCCTCCAACTTCCTGCTCTTCCTATTCTCCCCGACTCCTCTTCACTTCCCTGTCATACCAATCTTCGACCCCTTACTGAGTGCCTGGATTTAGCCAAGTACACAGTAGTGGAGGTATACACAATTTATGTGGCGATTTGAAAACTGCATCACTTTTATAATTATATTATTGTGCGCTTGTCCAGATGTAGAAATTGGAAAAAGGAGATTATGTAATAATAAATGGGATATTGAATTTGGCTTTATTTGCTCATGAATTTGTTAAATGGCTCTTAAAACCTTTCTTTGTAAATATAAATCGACACTTGGAATTGTTCACTGCAGCGTATTTTGGATTTAATAGCACCCCAGAGATGCAATCTGCTTAAAGCAGGAAAGATAGTTCCCACGTTTAGGGAAGATTTATGGAAGGCAAACAGAAAGATTTGGGCTACTGAATGACCTGGATATATGGAGGATAACTTCTAGCCTGTAACCTATCAAAAACAAAGAAGCGGTAGGGATATGCATTGGTTTGACAATGAAACAAAAAACACAACCACAGAGACTATTTAGTAACATAGTAACATAGTAACATAGTAGATGACGGCAGATAAAGACCCAAATGGTCCATCCAGTCTGCCCAACCTGATTCAATTTAAAATTTTTTTTTTTTTTTCTTCTTAGCTATTTCTGGGTGAGAATCCAAAGCTTTACCCGGTACTGTGCTTGGGTTCCAACTGCCGAAATCTCTGTTAAGACTTACTCCAGCCCATCTACACCCTCCCAGCCATTGAAGCCCTCCCCTGCCCATCCTCCACCAAACAGCCATACACAGACACAGACCGTGCAAGTCTGCCCAGTAACTGGCCTAGTTCAATCTTTAATATCATTTTCTGATTCTAAATCTTCTGTGTTCATCCCACGCTATTTGTTTCATTTTCAAGTGGATTGAAATAAAGACACAGTGGAATACATCTATTGCTTCATGGTTGTTTTGTTTCCTATTCAATTCTATGGACCTTAATTCTCTGGGGGAGCATTAAGACTGATATGGTCGTAAGAGGTACCTGCTTGTTTTGATGCTGGAATGACTTGGACTTTAATGTTAATTGTATGAAAGTAATATTATGGGGGGGGGGGGAAAGCTGTGTTTACAGACTGTAAAATCATGGTCTACTACATGCTCTTTAAAATGACCCCTGAGTGGCCCATGTTAAAACCTGCATTTTGCATAGAACATTTAAGCCAGAAAAAGAATATCCAAGATAAGATGTGCAAATTTTCTAGGCATTTGGGAAGGGGTAAAACGCGGACCTCACGGATCTAAACCCGCACATCCTTAAATATCTGAGGTCCGTGCCACTTATAGTTAGTGTCTGGCTGTGACAGACCTCGATGACAATTTAGCGCTGACGGATCCGTCTCAGCATAGGGAGGGAAAAGTATTAGGATCCGTCAGCGCTAAAATGTCACCGAGGTCTGTCAGAGCCAGAGACTAAAACCATTCCCCTTAATGAACTTTTGCAGAAAATCTCTCCTGCAAAAGATACCAGTGGCGGGGACCCGGCCCAACCGTCCGGGCTCTATAAACCTTCAATTATTGCTAGCAAAACAGACCTCGGTGACATTTTAGCGCTGACGGATCCTAATACTTTTCCCTCCCTATGCTGAGACAGATCCATCAGCGCTAAATTGTGGCACAGACCTCAGATTTTTAAGGACGTGCGGGTTTAGATCCGCGAGGTCCGTCAGGTCCGTGAGGTTCGCGTTTTACCCCTTGCCTAGGTATTTTACAAAATGCTTGCTGATTAGACTACCAGAGATATTGGGTACACTGCTGAGCTAATTGGGGGTGGGGTGGGTGGGAGCTGAGTTCAGGCACAGTTCCAAGATGGAGATATGATCCAAGGGAAAGCTGTGATTGGTGGATTGTGACCTGTGGGGGCAATCATCAGAAGGGTTATGAACTGCACAAGACACCAATTAGGGTTGCAATAGGGGGAAGGATTGTAATTAATGGGTGGCTGCTCAAAAATGTACTGCAATTAGCACTGCACTTCAGTGTTTAGTTACACAACATGTGATTAAACTCTGGAATTCGTTGCTAGAGAATGTGGTGAAATCAGTTAGCTTAGCGGGGTTTAAAAAAAGGTTTGGATAGTTTCCTAACAGAGATGGCTTGGGGAAACCCACTGCTTATTCCTAGGATAAACAGCATAAAATCTGTTTTACTACTTGGGACCTGGGTTGGTCACGGCTGGAAACAGGAAACTGAGCTTGATGGATCTTTGGTCTGTCCCAGGATGGCAATTTTTATGTTCTTATGTCAGTGAGTTAGGTTGGTGTTCTCTCCTTATTTTTCAGTGCCGAAATCTCCACAGCATAAGTACGCAGTTCCATCAGTTGCAGATATGGGCAATGAATAATGTAATTCATTTTCATCCGTCTCACTTGCTATGTCCTTCTAATGCACTGCTTGACCTTCACTATTGTACCCTTGTTAATTGGTGATTCAGATTTTAATTCTTCCTTAGTGAGCAATTCAGGGGTTTAATGTTAGCAGTAAATTTGAGAGACTGAGATCATATTCCATATAACCAGGCTTAGGAGTGATGATATGCACAAACCTAACCAATTTGGAGATACCGCCCCAGAAAATATTGAGTAAGCCAATATGATCAATTCCTCTCAACGTGAATTCTTTCTATGCCATGACATTTTTCTGCCATAATCAAAAATTTTAGAATATGTCCAGGGAACAATTTGGACATTTGAGGCTAGATCTTTTACAAATAAGTGCCAAAAAGGTGCCCAAACTGTCCAGAGGTATACTGGAGAAATGTAGACACCTCCCCCACACACACACCCAATCTCCCCACACTAGCAAATGGCAGCACCTTACCAACAGCTGTGCAACTGATACAGCCACACAAGACGCAAATAGGGACACCAAAATTGCTCCCAACCCACTATCTTATCCAATTGGTGGTGGCAAAAACAAGTTTGTGGGGCTGGGGGGCACCAGTGAGTGAGTCACTCAGGGCAGAACTATGAGTTGTTATGGTCCTAACAAATGGTGTTGTCCACTACCTACTCTAGTCAATTGCAATGTCTTCCTGGTGAGGCATTTGTCCCTAATAAGGAGCTAACAGGCCCTTAGATATTCTTCACCCATACAACATTTTCCATTTTATGAACCAAATACTAGAATAATTAACGAACAGGCTAGACGGATTTGATTGACACTTTTTTCCTAGTGCTCACATCATCTTAAAGTCTATTATTATATTGTATGCTGAGTACCTGTTGTAAAAACTGCAATGAACTGCTGGTTAGGCGGTACAGTAGTCCCCCGAGATTCGCGGGGGTTCCGTTCCAGGAACCCCCGCGAATCTTGAAAAACCGCAAATACGCTTTTTCATGGGGGAGCCTTAAGAGGGCAGTGGAAGAGCAGCCGGAGCGCCGTGAGTGCAGGAAATCACTCGCAGTACGCTCCGACCGCCTCTTCCTGACACGCAGCTCCTGATTGGATAAGGCCCGACTTAGTGCAGGAAGAGGTGGTCGGAGCGTACCGCGAGTGATTTCCTGCACTCGTGGTGCTCTGGCTGCTCTTTCCTGCCTCTCCCGCTGCCCTCTCCTTGTCGGTGGTTCGCGGTCAGAAAATACTGCGAATGACCGGGACTGCAAACCACTGACCGCGAACCACCAGGGGAACACTGTATATTGTGACAAACCCCTAGCCAGCTTTGTCCCTGTAATGGATAAAAGCAGAGCATGGTCCATGGTCAGGAGAGCTGACCAGGTTAAAAGTAAGGATATTGAAATGGCTGATTACCCCTAAGACAGTGAGGTAGAGCATGAAAGGTATGAGCCTAAGAATATCCAGCAGAGAATGCCATATCAGAATAAGTTCATCAGAAAGCCTGATAAGACTTTTACTGAGAAATGAAGACCTAGTCCTGCAAGGTACTCACACTAGTGCTGCCTGATTCACGATTCGAATCGGCTTCAGGTGAATCAATTCGAATCGATTTAAATTTTAAAAAAAATCAGCTTCCTGATTCGGACTCTCCCCCCTCCCCCCCTAAAGCAGGAGCGGCAGCGCTGCTCTTGCTGGCCAGCCGCTGCCGCATCTGCTTTAGAGGGCAGGAGGGAGAGTCAGTCGGGAAGTGCTGCTGTCAGCTTTCCCCCTGGCCTCCCTGAAGGACATTGCATCGAATCGCACCCCCTGAAGGACTTCCCCCCCCCCCCCCGGGAAGGCCTCCATGTTCCCTCTGGCCTCCCCGCAGTGTTTACCTTACAGCTGCAGCCTGCAATGAAGATCGCGGTTACAGCGTCTTTACTAAGTGCTTTCAGCTCTTTCCTCCGCCCGATCCTGCCTCTAACATCAGAGGAGGGGCGGGACCGCAGCAGAGGAAAGAGCTGAAAGCACCTAGTAAAGACACTATAACTGCGATCTTCATTGCAGGCTTCAGCTATAAAGTAAACGCTGCGGGGAGGCCAGAGGGAACACAGAGGCCTTCCCGGGGAGGGGGGCATTCCTTCAGGGGGTGGGACAGGTCTTGGGGGGTGCAGGCCTTTAATGGGGGGTGCAGGCCTTTAAGGGGGGGACAGGCCTTCAAGGGGGGGACATGTCTTCAAGGGGACAGGCAGGCCTTCAAGGGGGGGGACAGGCCTTTAAGGGGGGACAGGCCTTCAAGGGGGGGAACAGGCCTTCAAAGGGGGGGACAGGCCTTCGGGGGGGGACAGGTCTTCAAAGGGGGCAGGCCAGGGATGGTGGTATAGGCCTTCGGGGGGAGGCACACAGGCCTTCAGGGATGGGGGTACAGGCCTTCAGGGGGAGGTGCAGACCTTCAGGGGAGGGGGGCCTTGGTGTAGAAGTACACTGAAGGAAGGAAGGGGGGTTCAAAGAGACGTGCATATGCCGGAATTTGGGGGGAAGAAATAATGGGCCTAAAAATAGAGGAGAGGGAGAAAGATGATGGACAATGGGATTTAGGGAGGGAAGGAACAGGAAGGGAGAGAAGTTTGACACAAGGGATGGTGTGGGGTGGGGGGATAGAGATACTGGATAGGAGGGTAGTTGGGAAAAGAAAGGGAGAGATGGTGGACCCTGGGGTGGTGGGGAAGGAGGGAGAGATGCTGGCTGAAAGGGTAGTTAAGAAAAGGTGGATCTGTGGATGGAGACGAAAAAAAAAAAGAAAGATGCCAGACCTCCAGGGGAGGGAAGGGAAATGGAAGGGGAGGACAGAGATGGCAGACGGATGGTTAGAATGGAGAAAGAAGAAAGAAGGAGACCCTGGCAAGCAAATTATCAGAAGACAACCAGAGCCTGGGACCAACCTGATTTGAATAATTACCAAACAACAAAAGGTAGAAAAACTAATTTTATTTTCCATTTTGTGATTACAATATGTCAGATTTGAAATGTGTATCCTGCCAGAGCTGGTGTTAGACCGCAAATGTGAGCTAGGATTTAAGAAAGAGAGGAAAAGTCTTTTTTGTTTGTTTATTTTGTTTATACCATAGCGCCACTGTGGTTAGGAGAAGGCAAAGGGAGTGAAGAGGCTATAAAAGGGGTGAAGAGGCTATAAAATAAACCTACCAAGATGTTTGAAAAAAACACCCAATTGGGCAGGAAAATCAAATCGAATCGAATCGAAAAACCAATTCAGTAGGCTGAATCGAATCGAAATCTTTTTTCCTGAATCGGGCAGCACTAACTCACACTATCAGCCTAGGAGAAACCAGAGTTATTTCCCTAGGGATTTCCTGCCCAACCCCCCTGCTCCTAGGCGAGAGGGGTGGGGCTATGACACACGTAAAAGCAGAGCCCTGAATCACAGAGAGGAGGGCAGGAACGGAGGGGAAGCTGAGGAATCAAGGCAAAGGCACCAGCAACATAGCAGAGAGACAGATGAGGAGAGAAGTCTCTCTCCTCAACTCCACAGTAGCGAGGACATAGAGATGGCAGAGGACTTCCAAAGCCTGACCCCAGCTGCTGGTGAGAAGGCTGAGGCAATGGACACCACCAAATTGCTTCTGGAAGCTGACTATAACCCAGAGGAAATGGAGGTTAGTCCATAAAGGAAAGTGAAGCAAAGCTGTGTTTATGTGCTGGCTCTCTATAACCTGAGCCCAGCTGGCTTTGATTAGGGAGAGAAGGAAAACCTCTCTGTTTCACTCTGGGACTGCCCGGAGGTCAGTGTTTGCTAAAGGAACTGTATCTTTGATAGTGTGAAGCCTCTGTGTTAAAGCCTCAGTAAAGCTAACAGCTTATCTAATATCATAGAAACATAGAAATAGACGGCAGATAAGGGCCACGGCCCATCAAGTCTGCCCACTACAGTGACCCTCCCTATCTATCTTTGTGGATAGATCCCACATGTCTATCCCATCTGGCCTTAAAATCTGGCACACTGCTGGCCTCAATAACCTGAAGTGGAAGACTATTCCAGCGATCAACCACCCTTTCAGTGAAGAAGAACTTCCTATGTCACTGTGCAGTTTAACCGCCCCTGATTTTCCACGAATGCCCCCTTGTTGCCGCGGGACCCTTAAAGAAGAAGATGTCTTCTTCCACCTCGATGCGGCCCGTGAGATATCCTGCTGTGCTCTGTGGCTGGGAAGCTCAGCTGATGCTAATGAGCCTAGGAGTCTGCTCTGGAAACTATACACGTTACCCAGCAAGGTTAGCTGGGAAGCTTGGAACTTTATTTCTAAAGTTTGCTACGTCACTTACCTGCTTTGTTATGCAGTTTGTTTTCATTGTTTGGAAGTTTATTTTCATGGCATTTCTGTTTATTTGAGCCCTGGTGAAGAGAACTATCTTTAAAGCAGAGAAAGTCCAGGGAACTGGAACTGTATGCCATACTTGGTACTCAAGCCATTCTGACAACTATATGCTGCTTTTGTTTTATGCTTAATTTTTGCATTCCATGAAGGTGGCTGAAAGTATTCAGACCCCCTGTTCAATAAAGCCTAAGTATGTGAATTTGAACAGACCTGAATCGTGTCTCCTTTTTGGCAAAGTATCTCAGTGTGGCCTGGCAGACTAGGCAGGTGCCTAGGTCTGTTTAACCTGAAAAGCCTTCCTCTTTCCTGGAGAAGCCACGCCGACAGGTCAGGATTCGGCACAGCTAAGCCGCCTGCCAGTCAGAACAGGGGATAGCTGTGTGACAATATAAAAATAAATTATTATTATTATTTTCTCTGTTTACAGATTTTGCAGCAATTTTCAAAGTGAGATCAGTGCGTACTTTCACTTTGAAAATTGCCTGAGGAGAAATAAAAGCACCCAAACCCATTTTCACTTGTTTTTAATACTGGAACCTTTTCCAATTAAAACAAAGATGCAGAGCCGGGGTCCTCAAATCCAGTCCTTGAGACCCCCCAATCCAGCCTTATTTTCAGGATTTTCACAATGAATACATATGTGATCTTTTGGCAGCAGTGAATGCAAACAGATCAGATCACAGAACTCACTGATGACCTTCCGAAGAGCAGTGAAAATCTTCCTCTTCAACTGAACTTCCTTCAGCAAACAGTTCCCCTAAACTCACTTCTTCCAGTGAACACTATTATACAGTTAGTCATGTCCTTGATTAACAGGAAACATCTCCTGTGATTCTTGTGAACATTTCTCTGCAACCTGTCGTTTCCTTAAGCTACCATGATTGTCCTATGTAATGTACTGTGAATGTCTAATATAATTGACTGTAACTGTCTACTTTAATCTACTGTGAATGTCCTTTTATAACCTCTTCTGAGCTTACAGGAGGACAGGATAGAAATCTAAATGAATAAATAAATAAACATATTCATTGTGAAAATCCTGCAAACTAGGCTGGGTTGTGAATCTCTAGGATTTAATTTTAGGACCCCTGGGGTAGAGTTTTAGAGCCTCTATTCAATGCTGGTTGCTGCTTGAATTAAGTATAAATTTTTGGGTTTTGTCACATCGAGCAGTAACCTTGGGCACACCTCTGTACCTTCATGTGTTGTTAATTCCCTTTCGGCCTATTAGAAAACTTAAATCATCACAATTTTAATTGTCCCTTTGTGTTTAAGATTTTGGCACTATTCCTCGTGCAATCTAGCTTCCTAAGACTTATCTACTCGCTGAAGAAATACGACCACATCACAGAGGCATACCACGACTCACACTGGCTCCCAATACAAGCAAGAGTACTCTTCAAATTCTACTGTCTACTATTTAAAGCCATAAACGAAGACAGCCCAGCCTACTGGAACAACCGACTAATTTAATCCACCTCAACCAGACACAGGAGAACCCACACACCATTCACGCACCCTCCAACCAAAAACGTCAAACAAAAAAAAACTGTACGACAACCTCCTAGCCTCTCGAGCAGCAAAACTAGACCACCAACTCTCCAATATACTGACCTCGACCACAGACTACAAAACCTTCAAAAAAGAAACAAAAACCCTACTATTCAAAAAATACATAAAACCAAACTAACACAGCCAGATCCATCCCAAGCATCTCCTGCAATACTCTCTAATCCTTAGCAACTTAGAAAATGTCCAATCTTATGAACATTTCAGCTGCATTAGAAATATCGGATAGAGAAAAGTCTGTTCCAGCTACTTTGCTTTTGACGCTCGCACTTACCCCCGATAAGAGTTGGTTAATGAGAATTGTGACAGGGAAGCTCCTGTCACAGTGAAAACTACTGCTAAAACTCCCCAGAATGCAGCACAGGGCTCTGTAAAACCCGGCATGGAGCCAGGACAGCTGGCTCAGCCAAATGAATGCAAGCCCAAGCAGGTTCCAGCACAGCTGAAGAGCCAATTAAGGAAGGCTCTGAAAACCACTAATTTCCCCTATCACTCCTTTCCAGAGGTCAGGGAGAAACCTGAGACTAATATAGAGAGGGGTGGAGTCAGACCCAGGAGATTGCCTTATAGGCAGAGTCAGTTTACAGACGAGAGGAAGCAGGACGAGAGGAAGCAGGAGAGGAGGAAGCAAGAGAGAGAGAATGAGGACACAGCTGTCTCTGATGAGAGCAGTCAAACTACTCCAGGAGTTTCCAGGTCACAGAGGGTGCCTGAATCCCAGCATGAGCGTATGGCAGGAAGCCAGCACCTAAGGAAAGGTGGCACAGCACTTGGGAGGTACAGTGACTGGCAACTTAAACCCCAGAGAGAAGGGCTGAGAAATTATCCCCAGGGAAAGGCTGCAAGTATTTTGGCAGACTTGCAGAGAGGGGGATGGGCAGCACAACCTAAGAGAAGTAATGAAACTTTAAGCCAAGGTTCCCATGAGGGTGAATGGGAAATGTGCAGTGTCCTGAGTAGTATGAGTGAAGAGGACATGGACCTGGGGGAATACAATATGTGAGAGTCCTCAGCTAAGCTCCTGAAGAACGTTCCCTCATTGTATGGGTTTTCCGATAGCCAGAGCAGTGCTGGCCAAGTTAATGAGGTGAGAACAATGTGTTAAGCAAATGAAGAGAGCTGAGAGGAGAAAAGGCTTGAAGCAAGCCGTGCTCAGCTAAAGAAGCTAAAAGGTGTTAAAGGTCCAGAGAGATCAATAAATCCCAGTGGGGATACAAGCCAAGGAAGGCTCTGAACTGATAATATTTTGATGTTATAATAATTTTTGCTGTTTATAAGGAGGTGCAATCCAGCTCCTCAGTAGAACACCTGAACTGGACTATCATAGTGTGCAGGAGGCACCTAAAGGACTGTAACCAACCAAGGTGAATGTTTTTCTTTTTTTTTGCTTATGTTTTCTTTTCTGTACACTTTGGGACTGTAATAAACCTGATACTATTTTCCAAGGAATCCGGTATCCGGGTCTTCCTTTCACTACCATATAAAAGGCGTACTAAAAATCTTACTTGTGGTCCGGGCCGCAGTTTCCCACTTACTCAGGGACGGGCCCGGCCACAGAATGTTCTATAAACATAGAGAAAAAGAATTTCTCGGTTATAAGATACAAATGTTTCCAGACTTAGCAAGGGAGACTCAAAAGCGTAGAAGAGAATTTCTTTTGTTAAAACCTGCTGTTGTGGCTTTAGGGGCAACTTTTTTTCTTAGAATATCCTTGTAAATGTGTAATCCATTATAAAACTCAGAAGTATGTTTTCTTCGAACCTCCCCAACTGACGACCTTCCTGTCCTTGTCCCGATTGGAGAAGGAGAGTGCTAAATAGAATAGATGTCCTTACTCTGATAGCTTATGATTCCATGAAGATTGTTTCTTTTTGATTAAATCGCATTTGATTTACATTTTTGATCCATTTGAGGACTTGAGAAGATTTATGTTATTTTAATTGCTTGTTTAATTGTCCTGATAATTCAATCTTTCTTATCATGAATCCTCTTTCTGTACAAGTTTATCTTGATTGCATAAATTGAAAACTTATAAAAAAAAAAAGAAAGAAAGAAAACTACTCCTTATGTACTGACAATTCTTATGTAATCCGCCTTGAACTGCAAGGTAATGGCGGAACACAAATCACTAATGTAATGTAATGTAATATTGTAGCACCTTCTCTTCGGAACTCATTGCCCCTAGAACTGCAGTTGGAGACCTCGGTTCTGAGATTTTAAAAAAATGGTGAAAGCGTGGTTGTTTGGGCAATGTTTTGACTGTTAATGGAATTAAGTACAGGTGTGAACGGCACTCTTAGGAGATGAGGGGTTTTTATGATTGGTTTATCCCTGTTGTGCCCTCATTTATTGTAATTTGTGTTGTGAACTACGAGGATTGTTGTGCTATTTGCATACTCTCCCTCTTGTGTCTTCTTGTGATTTTGTTGGTTGGTTTTAGGGGCAAATTCTATGATGTGCTTAAACTTAGGCACCTATCTTAATCAGTAAATCGGCTGTAACAAGCTCATAATTGGAAAAACATGGAAATTAATTGGGCGATAGGCATCTCTCTCCTTAGGCACGACTTTACAAAAGATAGGGGCAAATTGGCGCCTAACAGTAAAGTAGGTGTGTTTAGGGATGGAGAGTGACTTGGGCACCCGCTAGGCATGATTCTCTAAAGGACTTAGGCACCTATAAAGTAGGCCTTTAAAAGCCTGGCCTACATTCTAGGCTCCTAAGTTTTAAGTTAGGCGCCATTAAATGCAATTTATCTAACTTAGGCGTCTCTGTTTTGGCACCAATTACAGAATCCAGCCCTGACTCTATAAAGGCTAAGCATAATTCTATAATGGGCACCTAAGTGCCTATATCAGTGCCTAACTTTAGGTGGCCTTTATAGAATCAGGGCCTTAGGGCTGGATTCTACAGGTTAACCATGAAAACAGAACCACATATCTTTATGCGCTAATCCATAGCCGATTCAGTGTTATTTAACACTTAACCGAGTATGTGCTAGCCAGCTCTGCAAACCTAGAAATTCAATGCCGATGCCCGATCATGGTCCAGCACTGAATATTTGGGCTTAGTGCTGATGGCGATCAGCAAAATGCTGATTACTGCTGGCTGAATATTGGCTCCTACGCTCCTAAATGGCATAATTTGCTGATGGATGCTCACTTGCACACTCCTGTTGTCGGTGCATTACAGAATCTATAGTGTGTGAAAAAAATGGTTTCTTTTTCCCCAATGAATTTTACTATTATCATGCACGAATCTCACCTCCACACTGCCCGGTGTGGAAACTGCTGAATCTCAAAGTTCTGCCATGATTCACTACGGAAATTTATCTTAGCAATTTACTTTTGCTGCTGACATAACAGCTATAAGTTACGGAATATTTATGGACACACATCTCAAGGCTGCGTTAATATCTGCTTGAGAAATAGCTCCGAGTTCTGTAGTGTCAGTGGTTTACACGGCATAGCACAAGAAAAACACCAGTTTATACAGAGATGCAGTGAGTTATTAATGGAAGGTACAAAAAGCACATGATCTAATTGAATATAACGCATGCTGTTTTGAAAATCCAATACTATACAGTATACACTGTAGTATTTCCTTCCATAGCCTGACTCTTTGGAATGCCTCTTCTGATCATTGCAAAAGGGGGGTATTTCTTTAACAGGGCACCTTCTAAAGATGCTGGTTATAACATCTATTTTAAAGATATTTAGGCTCTTTTTTAAGAGAGTCCAGAGAAGAGCAACTAAGCTAATAAAGGTCATGGAGGACCTCTCATATACTGACAGACTGAAAAAGCTGGGGCTTTTCTCCCTGGAAAAGCGGAGACTTAGAGGAGACATGATAGAAACCTTCAAGATCATGAAGGGCATAGAAAAAGTAGACAGGGACAGATTTTTCAAATTATGGGGGACCACAAGTTCAAGGGGGCATTCAGAGAAATTGAAAGGAGAAAGGTTTAGAACAAACGCCAGGAAGTTCTTTTTCACCCAAACATGGAACGCGCTACCGGAGGATGTGATAAGCAGGAGCACGCTACAGGGCTTCAAAGAAGCTTTGGATAGGTACCTGGAGGACAAAGGGATTGAGGGGTACAGATAGGAGTGGAAGTAGGTTTAGGGTTAGGATTAGAGGTAAGTTATAAAATTAGTCAAGGACCATTGTTCAGGCAAGTAGGCCTGATGGGCCGCCGCGGGAGCGGACCGCTGGGCAAGATGGACCTCTGGTCTGCCTCAGCGGAGGCAACTTCTTATGTTCTTATGTTCTTAAGCTGCGGTTGACGTTTTTTGCCATGACTAGCGCCAAGCAGCAGCCCTACCAAAGCGCACTCCCACTCGGTACCACTCAGTGGCTGAAGCCGGAATTCGCGGCAGCAACTGACCAGGTTAGCAGTCGGGCAGGAGCACAGAAAGCTTGCTCCTGCCTGCTACACCTCTGGACCACCAGGGATTTCAGCAGCAGAGGAGATAAGATGGACAGGGAGATAAAATGGACAGGGCAGGGAGGAGGAATAGAGTGCAGAGCCTGGGAGGGGGGCGGGCGGGCGCCGGACGTTGGCCCAAATATAAACTGGACCCCTCATTTTATATTCCCAGTTTATATTTGAGTATATACGGTAATCACATATTAAAACTAGAGATATGTAGACAAAAGTTAAACTGATCCACCAAGAAGTCAGACTCTGCACACAATGCAATACTACAGTAACAGAAACAGTGATGCATATCCCCTAATATTGTGCAAAATAGGGTATGGGGATAGAGACTTGTATACCACATTTTTGTGGTTAAACAACCACACTCAAGCATTTTCCCTACCTGGCCCAGTGGGCTTACAATCTCTCTAATGTACCTGGGGCAGTGGAGGATTAAGTGACTTGCCCAAAGTCACAGGGAGCAGTGTAGGGTTTGAACCCACAACCTCAGGGTGCCGAGGCTGTAACTCTAATGACTGCACCACACTCTCTTATAAAGAAAGCAGATGTAAATTTGAAAAAAAAACAGAGAAATAGCACTGATCACTTTACAAATTAACAAATAAAATAAAAAATAGAAAATAAGATAATACCATTTTATTGGACTAATACATTTTAAAATTAGCTTTCAGAGGCCAAAACCTCTTTCTCCAGGTCAATAAAGAATACTGCTGTTAAGTTGTTTTGGTCTTTGAAAATTAGTCAAAAATGTATTAAACTTAATCCAATAAAAGGATCACCTTATTTTCATTTTCTATTTATAAATGTTTATCAAAACATTTACAATGCTACTTTATCCTAAAGCACAAAAAGAAATAAAAAGAAATAGAATTTTTTTTTTCTCTCTTTGTCATCTCTGGTTTCTGCTTTCCTCGTCTTTTTTTTTTTTTTAAACATTGTGACTTTTTAATAAATGTAACTGTTGGTTGATCTGGACATCTCTTTTGCCTTTTCTTTTCTTTGTTTGTCTGTCACATATTGAGGCAAGTTCCTTCTCTCATTCTCTGTTGGTTCCTCATCTTCTTGTCACTCCCTTCCATTCACTGTCTGCCCTCTCTCTGCCCCTTCCATATGGCCTCTGTGCTCTATGCCACTTCCATCTCTCCCTTTCCCCCACTGGTCTGGCATCCATCTTCTTCCCTTCCATCCCCTCCTCCCACCGGTCTGGCATCTCGGTCTCATTCCCTTCTATCTCTCCCTTCTTCCTGTGGTTTTTAGCATTTCTCTCTTCTCTTTTCCTCACCCCAGATCTAGAATCTCTGTCTACTTCCCATGCCCCCATGCTCTGTCCTCTTTTCTCCTTCCTTTCCCTCTTCCCTCCCCCCATAATCTGGCATCTCTCCCTCTCTCTCCTCTCCTTTCCCATCTCTTTCATTTTCTTCCCTGGTCTTCCTTTTCAATTTATTTTCTGCCTCTGTTTAGATTAATTTTTTTTCTTACTATCCAATCCTCAATTTCCTTCTTTTCCTTGTGTCTACTTACAGCTTGCCACCTCTTTCTCTCACCCCCTCTAGCATCTCACTAACTTTATCCTCTCCCCCATCCAGCATGTGCTCCTCCTTCCATAAAGTATGTGCCCTCTTTCTCTACCCCCTTCCATCCAGCATCTTCTCCTCTCTACTTCCATCCAGCATCTGCTCCCTTCTCTCTCTCCTTCCTACTTCCTTCTAGCGTCTGCTTCCCTCTCTCTTCCTCACTTCCGTCCAGCATCTGCTCCCCTTTCTCTCTCCTCTCCCCAGTGTCTGCCTCATCTTTCTCTCCATCCACCCCATTTCCATCAGTATCTGTTTCCAGTGGCATAGTAAGGGGGGTGCAGACTGCCCCAAGCCAGTACCTCTCCGCTCCCCTACATCACACTCGAGCCCT
This sequence comes from Geotrypetes seraphini, assembly GCF_902459505.1. Lineage (NCBI taxonomy): Eukaryota > Metazoa > Chordata > Amphibia > Gymnophiona > Dermophiidae > Geotrypetes > Geotrypetes seraphini. The sequence continues at coordinate 20,949,041 of NC_047089.1, forward strand.
CACTTAATTCCCCATACCTCTTTAAATCTTCACCAGAAAGATCAACTTCTCTGGCCTGCTGCTCACACCGGTTTGGCTCCTCTCTGAAATCACTTCCTGGTCACAGGTCAGAGGGAAAGTTAGTGCCAGTATGAGTGGCAGGCCAGAGAAACTGGTCACTCTGGCAAAGATTTAAAGAGGAATGGGTGTGAGTGTGGCATAGGGGTCATGGGAGGCAAAGAGGAGGGTAAGGGGGGAGGGGTGCTACTGTCCCGGGATCCTCCTACTCTTGCTATGCTTCTGTCTGCCTCTTCTCTGTTCGACTCCCCCATTACATCAGCATCTGCCCCCTTCTCTCTCCCTCCACAATTTCATCCAGTATCCTGCCCCTTCTTGCTCTTCCTCCATCCCAATTCTATCTAGTATACTGCCCTCTTCCCTTTCTCTTCCCCTCCACACCACTTTCCTCTCCCTCCACCACACTTCCATACAGTATCCTGCTCCCTTCTCTCTCCTTCCACCCCAATTCCATCCAGTATCCTGCCTCCTCACCTCCCCACCACTGCAGCTGCTTTCCCAAAACTAATAATAGCAGCTTTAAACTTAAATGCAGACATCGCAGGACCTTTCTGCAACTCCCCTCGGCTGCTGGCTATGCTCCAAAACAAGGAAGTGATTTCAGAGGAGGAGGTCTGGCAGCTGCACGGAGGTCCACAAAGGTCCTGGCAATGCTAGATTTAAAGTTTACTGCCGCCGCTGCTGGTTCGGGAAAGCAGAAGCGGCGGCAGCAGAGTAAGGCGGAAGATCTCTTTGTGTTAGCCGTATACCTCCTTAACTCTTGCACCCGGGGTGGACCGCCTCTCACTCTTGGAACACCACTTAGGCACTAGTAGAATCACACCCTATATTCTGCATATACAATGTTAGCTTTTCATACCATTTATTGCAAAAAGTTAAGGCAAGTAGCTTTTTAAAATTTGAATTATGCTACAGGTAAGACACCTGCAACATATTAATAGTAAAGGCAGAAACTAGCATGTAACTGTATTTCAACTGTCGACCTAATGTTTATGAACAAGCTACCAATGTCAAACTTTTATTAAGCCATGCTAGAAGTGTTTAGCGCAGGCTGGTGAGGTTAAGTGCTCCGATGCTCATATGAATTCTATGAGCATCGGAGCATTTACCAGGTCGGCCTGCGCTAAAAATCTCTAGCATAACTTGATAAAAAGGGTCATTTATTTATATCAAGTTCATCTGAAAGGAGCATCAATAAATATTAATATAAAAATTATACACAGAATTTATGCTGCTGAGTAATCTCAAAAATTTAAAACTCAAGATATTCTTCTCATAATGAAAGCTATTTTCTATAATTAATCATAAGCTGCTGGCACCAAATTTTACAATGCCGTTTGGCTTCATACTCCACATCAGCTCCTTCTGGATTAATCACCTCCATTCTGAGAATTTTTGTAGCAGTTTGTTACAAAAATGACCGAAACTACTTTAAGAAAAACATTTAAGGCAATCAGAATGATTGTGCAAAAAGAAGATAATTCTGTAAGGGGCCTTTTACAAAGCTGCGGTAAGAACTAACGAGTCCTAAACACACTTTAAAAAATGACTTATTGTGGCATGCGCTGAGGCATCCTTCAGTAAATTTGGGATGCACACTTGCTTTCCATGTACTAAAAAAATAAAATTTATTTTATTTTGCTGAGGACGGAGAGTGGGCATGTTCTCTGCTAGTTAGTGAGCGCATGGGTATTACCATACGCTAACCGATTAGCGCAGGTTTAGTGCATGAGTCCCTACCACTTACAAAATGGGTGGTGGTAGGAGTTTATATGCTAATTGGAAATTTGAGCATTTTACCTCAATGGTAAAAATGGTCTTAGCGTATGGGAATGACCCACCAAAGTGCACTCTAAGGCCATTTTTTTTTACCTCTGTTCGATAAAAGGGCCCCTAAGTGTATTTTTAGACTGTGGAACAGATTAGTCTGGGTTTTGATTTGTTTGATGCTATTTATTACGTGTGCCAACTTAACTCCCTCTTTTACAAAGGTGCTCTAAGCTTTTTAGCGCGCGCTAAACGCTAATGCGTGCATGTTATCCTATGGATGCGTTAGCGGTTAGCGCATATATTGATTTAGCATGCACTAAATCCACACTAAAACACTTAGCGCGCCTTTGTAAAAGAGGGCCTTAATCTGCCTAGGATATAGGCAGATGCAGTTTTAAAATTAATACATAAAACTAAAATAAACCATCCAAACTTAGGTCTCATTTTACAAAGCTGCGGGCCAGCGAGATAAATGCTCTGATGCTCAAAGGAATTCTATGAGCTTCGGAGCATTTACCTTGCCGGCCCACGGCAGAAATCTCTACTGCAGCTTTGTAAAAGCTAGGCAGTTTTGCACACAAATCCCGGTAGTCTAGTCTGTTATGCATTCACTGTGGATATTCTGGAAACCCAACTTGCTGGATGTGCCCCAAGGACGGCAATTTCTCCTCATGGCAGGTTCAACCAAGCTGGTTTCAGGGCTCCAAATGCCCTTTCTTCAGGAACCCACGCTAACCGCACAGCACATCAGGAAGTCGCCAAGAAAGAACAGCAACCTGGAATGAAACGGAGGCTTGTAGGAGGGGCTACCAGAGCGGAGAGCTACGAGGACTTTGAACCTTCTGGAGGCCACATTACCAAAAAGATGTGCTGAGAGTTGAGTCGGTTCAACGAACGGCCACCAGGATGGTCTCGGGACTCAAAGACCTCCCGTATGAGGAAAGGCTGAATAAACTGCAGCTATACTCACTCGAGGAACGTATAGAGAGAGAGGAGACATGATAGAGACGTTTAAATATATCACGGGCCGTATTGAGGTGGAGGATGATATCTTCTTTCTTAAAGGTCCCTCGGCCACAAGAGGGCATCTGCTGACAATCAGGGGTGGGAAATTTCATGGCGACACCAGGAAGTTCTTCTTCACCAAAAGGGTGGTCGATCGTTGGAATGAACTTCCACTTCAGGTGATTCAGGCCAGCAGTGTGCCAGATTTTAAAAGGAAATGGGATACACATGTGGGATCTCTAGGGGGGTAAAAATGGAAATGGGATACACATGTGGGATCTCTAGGGGGGTAAATTCAAGGGGGTGGGGTCGTTAGAGTGGGCAGACTTGATGGGCTATGGCCCTTTTCTGCTGTCATCTTCTATGTTTCTATGAGCTGCCTCGGTTACCTACTTTGATTCCACAGACCTAGCTAAGTGTTTATTTTCCTCGGAGGAAGCATGGGCTTGCTATGAGCTCCAAATTCTTTAAATGACTGTGGTTGACTTCCACTAATTGTCTTTAGAAGCACTGTGTGACATTTTTTTTGTATTCCTTCACTGCACTTATTCACCGTATGCACTGCTAGCACACATTGACACATCCTATGATGGTGTGCAGGTCTTGGCAAGGCTAATGCCCTGCTCTGAGCCTAGTATCAAACGCTGGAACGGCGTTTACCACTCCTTATGTTTGTTTAGTCACATTTATAAACTTAATTATATTTGTATTTTTGGGCTCACAGTCTTGCAAGGACAATTTAGGGTCAGTGGAGAATTATACTTGCCCGTTTTGGCTGCTTTTTCAGTATCTTTTAAGAGAAAATATAAACTTGTTGCTACTTGTAGATGTGGGTGTTGACTTCAGAAGGAATATAAGGATGTACTACTTTGCTGAGAAGGTCTTTGACGCCTGGAATGGCTTCCCAGCAGAGATGGTGGATGTCAGCACTGTGATGGAATTCATGGTAAGGTTTATGGCAAGAAGAACAAGGTTCAACAATGGGAGTAAGAGATCTACTAATCAAAAGCTTATAGTGGTCCCCTCTTTGAAAGTTATTGGAACTCGACATGATATGTTTTCTGTGATGGCTCCGCAACTTTGGAACACTTTGTCTCAACATTTAAGAGAGGAAAATGATTTGAATCGTTTTAAAAGTAACTTAAAGAGTTTCCTTTTTAAAGATGCTTTTAATCTTTAAATTATGTCCAAATTTAATATTAGTTTTCTTCTTGGTTTCCACTTCTCCCCCCTAGTGTTTTTTCCATTTATGGTTCTCCTCTGTTCTTTAAAGCATTAAATTGTAGTTCTGTCCCTTTTTACCTTGTGTATCGATTGATTTGTAAGTCTATTTGTCTAACCCACTATTTTAAATGGTTTGTCTATATATATATATCTATCTCTCTAATATAATAAAACGGTAAGCCGCACATGCGCACTTCCTATGCGTGTGTCCATTTTCCGTGAGCTGTAGCGACCCATAGGAAGTGTGCATGCGCGGCTTACGGTCTGGCCTCACAAGGCAAGACAAGTTCACATGCGCGCCCTTCCCTGCTCTCCATCTGCGGAGCGGCGGCTGCCGGCCGCTAGCACCCCCTGCCCTCTCCATCGCCTCCCGGCTCCAGTGGCTTAGGCAGCACTATAAACACGCTGCTTCGCGCCCTTCTCTGCCGATTTCCTTTGCCGCGTCTCTGATGACATCATCGGAGACAGACGCGGCAGAGGAAATCGCCAGTAGAAGGCCGTGAAGCAGCGTGTTTAAAGTGCTGCCTATGCAGCTGGAGCCCTGAGGTTTGTCGGCGGTGGGAGGGTCAGAAGCAGGCCGGATAGACAACGGCAGTAAAAGAAGGGGGAGGGGCCGAACGGAGAAGGTAAGAGAAGGGAAAGGGGGAGTGGGGGAAAATGCTGCTACTGCTTCTACACAGGAAAGGGGGGATAGGAGGGAAATGCTGTTGCTGCTGCATAGGGAAGTGGGGAAAAATGACAGACAGACAGCGGGAGGGAGACAGAAAGAAAGAAAGACACAGGGGCAGGGAGAGGGACAGAAAGATAGACAGAGAAAGGGGGCCAGAGAGAGAGTCAGCGGGAGAAGGAAAGGGGGCTGCTTTGGGGGGAGGGGTGTGCTTGGGGCAAACAGCTTTGCTTTGGGGGGAAGACAGAAGGGGCCATGGAGAGACAGGGAGAGTGTTAGGGGGCTGCTTTGGGGGGGAGGGGTGTGCTGGGGGAGACAGAAGGGGCCATGGAGAGATAGGGAAAGGGGGCTGCTTTGGGGGGAGGTGTGCTGGGGACAGACAGCTTTGCTCTGGGGGGGAAAGACAGAAGAGGGCCATGGAGAGACATTTGGGGGGGAGGTGGGTGCTGGGGGCAGACAGCTTTGCTCGGAGGGGAGGGGGAGACAGAAGGATACAGACAGCGGCCAAGGAGAGAGAGATAAAGAAACACAGACAGACAGACACATCTATTCTAGCATCCGTTAATGTAAAGGGCTTAAAGACTAGTATATATACATATATATATACATATATATATATATATACTAGTGCTTAAGCCCGTTAGATTAACGGGTGCTAGATGACCGCCTCTCCTGCTTTTGAACCTGGGCAGGGGCAGAGGCAGAGTCGGGACGGGAGGGAGTGACGGTGGGAGAGCAATATCAAAGCTTCGGCAACGGTGGCTCCTTGACCAATCTGCGCTTACAACGGCCCCACACTCGCGGTCTGGCTGGCTCCCCCACCAAAGCCCTTCGCAGCGGCAGCTCTTCCTGCGTCCGTCCCCGCGTCCCAAGCCTCTCCGAAGGCCAGCTCCCACGAAAATGGTACCCCTCTGTCCAAAGCTGCCGCGGCAGCCTCCCTCAAGACACATTTCAAATCTGACATATTGTAATCACAAAACAAAAATAAAATTATTTTTCTTACCTTTTGTTGTCTGGTCATTATTCATATCATGTAGGGGTCCCAGGCTATGGTTGGCTTTTGATAACTCGCTTGCCAGGGCCCCTTCTTTCTTCTTCCCTCCCTCCATCCCTGCAGCTGAAGACAGGCACCTCCCCCCAGTGGTCTGAGACAGGAGGGAGCAGTTAGGAGAGGGTCTGAGGGCAAAGAGGGGCTCAACAGCGCCCAACCACCTTTCCTTCCCTCCCTCCATCAGGTGCAGTGAATCCACCAATGTTAAAAGGAGCTGCGTCGAAATCGGAGGCCTGCCACTGCTGTAGCACGTTCCCCTCTGCCTTGGTCCCACCCCCTTCTCTGACATATGGGACCGCGGCAGAGGGAACGTGTTACGGTGGCGGCAGGGCTCCAATTTCAAAGCAGCTCCTTTTAGCGGAGCTGAACTGTACCTGACGTAGGAAGGGAAGGAACAGTGGGGCAAATTTCGGCAACGGCAGAAATTGTTTGGCGGGCCAAGCACCGTGAAACTTTGTTTCTTTAGTCAGCCCCGGGGGGGGTGGGGAGTCGTTGACGTGCAGGCCGCTGTGAACAGGAGCGGCGGCAGGACCATGAGGCGGGAGTGAGCAGTTCGGCTTCCCCTATCTGGGGAAACCGGGGAAATCGCCGTGCCGAACTCAGCTGCGCGTCGGGAGTGAGTTGTTCGACTTCCCCTATCTGGGGAAACCGCCGTGCCGAACTCAGCTGTGCGTGGGGCCGTAGTAAGCGCGGGGCATGCTGCACTCTTGGCGGCCACGGACCTATGGATCATGGAAGCACGCCGATAAGACTGCGCATGCGCCGCCTACGGTTTTATTATATAGATATATATATATGCTTATATATAATTTTTTAATGTTGTATCTTGCTTAGTAAAACTAAATAAGCGATTCATAAACTCTGCCAGGCAAATTGACTCTCTGAGGTTATTTGCTCGTTACTCAATTAGTTAAGCATGTGAATCCAATAGACCAATTAATTGTGCTAAGGAAACAAGGCATTCACTTACTATTTCATGCACTGATTCTGTAGATTGTGGTATCTCAAGAAACATAGACCCGATTAAGTTATACCCGGCTTAATTAAACAAGGGTATCCAGGTAAGAACTTGTAATTCTCATTATTATACTTGAGGGTATAAGCTTTTTACAGTCCTGTATTACAATTGACACTCTTTGACTGTGTATTATATTTTATTAATGGCAAGGTCAAACCTGGATTGGTTACAGTTGCCTTTGTCATGCTATTCTTGCATTTTATTCACTAGCACTCTCAGAATTTAAATTCATTCATAAAAACAAGAAACAAGAACAAAAAGAGGTTGCAAAGATTATCGCTGGCTTTTACAAAGCTGCGGTAGAGGTTTCTACCACAGGCCGGTGAGGCAAATGCTCCAACTCTCAGAATTCCTATAAGTGTTGGAGCATTTCCTTTTCAAAGCTTCATAGTTTATTCAAATTTGATAAAACGCTTAACATAACATTTCAAAGCGTTGTACAGTAAAAATCAAAACTAAACCAAAACCAAAAACAGACTTACTTGGGGGAGGGGGGGGGGAGTTAAGCAAAAAGGATAGAAGGGGAAAAATTACAAGTCTTAAAAAAACAAACAAAAACAGAGGAAAGAAACGAAAGAAAAGGATAGGGAAATAATTAAAATTTGTAAAAAAAGTGAAAATAGATTAAGAAGGCATGGGATACGTCAATCGTATGCGTCTTTGAAAAGAAAGCATTTTAAGCTACTCTTGAATTTATCTAGACTTTGCTCTGCTCTTAAATATAATGGAAGTGAATTCCAAATGGAAGGTGCCGTGACCGAAAAAATGTATGCACGGCGAGTGCCAATTATTTTTAGTGAAGGAACATTAAGAGTGTGTTGAGATGAGGACCTTAAAGTTCTGGGGGGGATCATATGGAATAAGAATTCTGTCTATAAATACTGGTGAATTGGTCTGTCGGGTCTTAAAAGTCAGAAGGGCGATTTTATGAGTGATCCGATGATGAATGGGCAACCAGTGAGCATTCTTCAGCAAAGGAGTGACATGGCCCACGGTAGAAACATCTACTGTAAGCGGGGCCCCACGAGGAGCCCCTGAAAAGTTCTCAGCCCAACCACCAAAGTTGGGGCAGTCTCCATCAAGGGCGTCCAGTGATTTTCCAATTTTCATTCCATATTTTTTTGACAGAATGAAAAAAGTGGAAAATCATTGGACTAAGGGGCAAATTCTATAAATGGCATCCTGATGTAGGCAGCGGTATGTGTCCCACCACTCTCTAACCAGCCAATCGGGACACACGTTTTCTAAAAAAAAAAAAAAAAATACCAAGGGATTCTGGGATACACTGGGAGGGACCTAAGACACCAATTGGCCAGATACCAAAGGCCATGGGCGGGGCCAAGGCAGAATGGGGCATAACAGGGTAGGGCCACGTGTCCTCTTTTTTTACTTTAGAAATCTGGTAAGCCTAGCATGTAAGAACTATAGAATGACACGGTGGATGTTATCCGCGGCTAGCCGCGAGTAGCCACGGGTAACCCGCCAAAATGGTAGAGGGGGAAAGGTGCTCACCGCAGGTATGGGGACAAGGCCATCCACCGCCCCATGGAGCAGTGAATGGCCTTGTCCCCGCAGTTAAGGGAGGGAACATGCGCGGTCACCGATTGCGTGTGACCCCCTTCCTCCTTCCTACCTACCCGAATATATCTATCTCCCTCCCTCCCTCCCTCTTACCTTCGTGGCACATTTTAAGGTTTGAGACTTGTTGAAAGCCACTGGAGCGTACGTGCAGTTGCGTGCGTGCGTGTATGGGCAGAAGCTTCTCTGATGCAACTTCCGGTTGCATCAAAGGAGAAGCTTCCACCCACACACGCACACGACTGCACGAACACTCCGGTGGCTTTCAACAAGCTACTCAAACCTTAAAATGCGCCACGAAGGGGGAGGGAGGGAGATGCACGGACCGTGCAAAGGGTGCCGAAGGGCAGTGAGGTGGCGAGAGGGAAGGGTGGATGCTACGGCTATGGGGACGGGGCGGTGAAGGGGACGGGGTGGTGAAGGGGATGGCGGGAATAGGGCGGTGAAGGGGACGGTGGTTTGGTGACAGGGCAGTGACGGGGACAGATTTTTTTCCCCGTGTCATTCTCTAGTAAGAACCGCTGCAGGCAACCTGAAGGGAAAGAGGGAGGCTGCACAGGCTGGAGGGGTGGGAAGAGAAAGAAAGATTTTCCCAACCGCTTTCAGCTCAGGCCCACCCAGAATTGGCTGACTGGCCAGGAGCCTCTCATGCCCAGTTAAATTGCTTTGAATATTGATGTCTACATTATTATGCTAGAGGCTTTTGGTGTCACTGCAAGAGAGCATAATAGCAGGATCCTAGGGTCTGAACATATATGCATTTGTAAAATGTTCTTGCTCTCCTGTAGAGCCTTTCCTAAAAACAGCCAGAACCGAGTATGTCCTGACCTGGACGTCTCCGTTCTGACCTCTGCATTCATTGTAAATTGGGCTCCACATTAATAAATGCATCTGAAATCCTTTGCTTACCTAATGAAAAAATGTTGTCCTGCACTGGGGTCGATATCTAAGATGCGGCTCTTAGGTCTGGTCAGTATCTTTTTGAACGCCCATGGAGATTCAAGTGAAGAAGTATTGCTAAGCCAGCTTTTCTGAATTTTAATGAAATATTACTTTTAATGTCCATAGAGATTCTAATGTCATGAACTTCTTGCGCTGAGACAGCTTTTCTTTATCTTAGTGAAAAGCAATAACCATCAGGAGTTAATACAGTCTGATTTAACGTACTCAGTGCATTTATAGGTTGCAGATGTGCTCCAATGCAAATGCATTTATGCTTGGACACGTACACGCCCCGTGTCCCAAGCAGATACCATGTACAATAAATATGCAATTTTTTCTCCCTTAATTAAAGCAAAGGGTTTTGTTTTTTTAAAATTAGATAGTCCCATTACTTTCAGCTTTAATTATAGAATTCTACTTTATAACCCTCCTAGAGACACAAGGGTACCTGTTCTTACTTCCTAATTATATACATTACGCCTTTATTAAACCACCTTCATTATTACACACAGCATGAATAACTACCAGTGAAAGGCACCAGCTTGTGACTGGAATGAAATGTATTTTGAAAAGCAAGAAAATCACAGAAAGTTAATTGAGTTAATTAAAGTACTTCTTTTTTCTCTTGTTCTTAACTTTAGCCTATATAGCATCAAAGGAATAATGCTCTACAGTATGTCAATATGCTAACTGGCATATAAAGGCCATTTCTATTACGTAACATAACATAAAATCCCATTTGTATACTGCAAAACCTTGCAGTTTTATGCGGTTTAACAAATATATAGGGCTGGACAGTAACAGTGAAATATAAATCAATCTTCCAAAAATTTCATAAAAAGTTACCTATCAACAATTTCCTAAAATGTAAATAAGTAGAGCCAGACAATAATTGATGAAATTCAACATCCCGACTGGCAGCTTGAAATGATAATAAACGCTGAAAATGTTTTATATACATAGTAGAGAATGACACAGGGACAAATTATTCCCTGTCCCTGTTCCGGCGAGTTCTTTTCTTGTCCCTGCCCTATTCCTACAAGCTCTTTCCTCATCTGCACAAGCGTCAAACACTTTAAAATCATAAGTGTTTGAAGCTTGGGTGGTTAAGGGACCTGCAGTGAACAGGTGTTACCCGGAAAAGGGTGATGTAGGGAGCTGGGGGGGGGGGGCAGGTGTAACCTCCAAAGCTGGCTAAGTTCAGCCAGAAGACCCCTCCTGTCCAAATGGCCAGGCCAGGCCCGAAATCCATAAGCAGGTTCCAGGAGCTGTGAGGAACACATCCATCAGCCTTCTGTAGATAGAGTACACTGATTTGCCAGGAGACTATGCATCCAATAGGGCCAAAGACAACTCATTTCTCTCTATCTCCACCTTCTGGTTGATGGACATAATCCCACTAATCTGTGGATTCATCTGCTGTTGATGACAGGAAAGATGGGTTTCTATCGCTTTTCTGAAGTTTAGTAGTTTAGTTGGTGATCTGATGGCAGGAGGGATTTTGTTCCCTAATCTGGGAAGGAAGTTTGAGTAAGCACACTTCCGGGCAGTTTCTAGTTGGAAGGTGGTTTCTAGTGTAAGTTGGCATTGAAGCACCCTCTTACATCCTTCAAAGGCAGGGATAAATTGGCATGCCTAGGTATACCAAGTAGTATAATTCTCTATCAGCTTATTGCATCCCTTAATTCTATTAGTGTTAATGGGATCCTCAGCGCCACCACTCAGAGCTCAAATAGATTTCATAGCTCTAAGCTTTATGTGTCAGCTCCTCATTGGTTCCCAGTTATTTATTTCATCCTCTTAGTATATGCTTTTGTGATGTTTTATATATTGTTTTATAAATACGTTTTCATTAATAATAAGTTATTTAAGTACTTAACTTTGACTTGTGGTCTCTGGCTAGGGGAAACATAACACCGACATGTTTCGCTCCTTGAGCGAAACATGTCGGTGTTATGTTTCCCCTAGCCAGAGACCACAAGTCAAAGTTAAGTACTTAAATAACTTATTATTAATGAAAACGTATTTATAAAACAATATATAAAACATCACAAAAGCATATACTAAGAGGATGAAATAAATAACTGGGAACCAATGAGGAGCTGACACATAAAGCTTAGAGCTATGAAATCTATTTGAGCTCTGAGTGGTGGCGCTGAGGATCCCATTAACACTAATAGAATTAAGGGATGCAATAAGCTGATAGAGAATTATACTATCAGGTAATAAGTGTTTATGCATCACAGCTCCCTATAAGTGATTAAGTTGTGCAATTGAAGATTTAGGTATACCAAGTGACATGTGACGTCCACCTAAATGAACATTCCCCTTGCATTTAGATGGTATGGCACTTAGACCCTTCTTTAGAATAGCATCTATTGTACATAAGTGCCTACCTGTCAATTAATGGCACCTCTGACTTGCCACTTTATAGAACTGCTCTCAAAATTAATTAATTTAGAAACACCTACCTGAGGGAAACCATGCATTGATTATAGGATAGAAAACAGAGGGTAGGGTTAAATGGTAATTTTTCTCAATGGAGGAGAGTAAACAGTGGAGTGCCGCAGGGGTCTGTACTGGGACCGGTCCTATTTAACTTATCTATAAATGATCTGGAAATTGGAACGAGTGAGGTGATTAAATTTGCAAATGAAACTAAACTGTTCAAAGTTGTTAAAACGCATGCAGATTGTGAAAAATTGCAGGCAGACCTTAGGAATTTGGAAGACTGGGCATCCAAGTAGCAGATGAAAATTAATGTGGACAAATGCAAAGTGATGCATATTGAGAAGAATAATCCAAATTAGATGCTAGGGCCCACCTTGGAGAGTTAGCGCCCAAGAAAAGGATCTGGGTGTCATTGTAGACAATAGATGAAACCTTCTGCCCAATGTGCAGCGTTGGCACAAAAAAGCAAACAGGATGCTAGGAATTATTAAAAAAGGGATGGTTAACAAGACTACAAATGTTGTAATGCCTTTATATTGCTCTATGGTGTGACCTCACCTGGAGTATTGAGTTCAATTCTGGTCTCCTTATCTCAAGAAAGATATAGCAGCACTAGAAAAAATTCAAAGATGAGCGACCAAGATGATAAAGGGGATGGATCTCTTCTCGTATGAGGAAAGACTAAAAAGGTTAGGGCTCTTCAGCATGGAAAAGAGACAGCTGAGGGGAGATATGACTGAAGTCTACAAAATCCTGAGTGGAGTATAATGGGTACAAGTGGATCGATTTTTTCACAAAAATTACAAAGACTAGGGGACACTTGATGAAGTTACAGGGAAATACTTTTAAAACCAACAGAAGAAAATTATTTTTTTACTCAGTGAATAGTTAAGCTCTGGAATGCATTGCCAGAGGTTGTGGTAATAGCAGTTAGCATAGCTGGTTTTAAGAAAGGTTTGGATGATTTCCTGGAGGAAAAGTCCATAGTCTGTTATTGAGAAAGAAATGGGGGAAGCCACTGCTTGCCCTGGATCAGTAGCATGGAATGTTGCTACTCCTTGGGTTTTGGCCAGGTATGAGGGACCTGGATTACTGGGCTAGATGGACCATTGGTTTGACCCAGTATGGCTATTCTTATGTTCACAGAAGTGGAATTACATTTTTGTTCTTCTAAGAAGACAGGTAGTTTACCTTTAATAATAATAATAATAGTTTATTCTTATATACCGCCATACCCAGCGAGTTCAAGGGGGTTTACATCAATTAGATTAGGATCTGCATAGACAGGCAGATTTACAATTATTTATCAGAATTACAGCTTTAATCGAACTAGACAGAGGATGTGGAAAGTAGGGAAAAAGGGGAAGGCCTCATGAGGGAGGTGGAGTGGGGAGGCGGGGAGTTATTGTCGGGGGGGGGGGGACAATTCAGGTCTTGTTTGCTGAATAGGTAGGTTTTAAGTAATTTTCTAAAGCCGAGGTAAGTGGGGGCCTCGAGTATCATTTGTGCTAGCCAAGGATTCAGCTTAGCTGCTTGGAAGGCGAAAGTTTTGTCCAGGAATCTTTTGAGGTGACAAAGTTTGAGCGAAGGGAAGGCGAACAACTGAATACGACGGGATTTCTTGCTGGTGCGATAGAGGTTGAAGTGGGGGTTGATGTAACTTGGTGAGGAACCATTTACAGCCTTGTAGCAGAAGCATGCGAATTTAAAAAGGACTCTAGAGGAAAGGACAGCCGAGGAAAGTATTTGAACATAACCTGCACAGAGCATACAAGATCCTTGGCATGTGTCGAGTTAGGACAAAAACTTGTCTTGAAAAACCTTGTACCAGTAATTATGGCAAATTGCAACCTGTAAACTGTATACATGTATTATGTTTGTTAGCTTGTAACTCTTTCTGAGCTCCTTGGGGAGGACGGAGTAGAAAACGAAAGAAAGAAATAAACCTACCGTAATTGCTTTACTGGGCAAACTGCACGGACCATTTTAGAGTTGACCTGCTGTCATCATTATGTTACTATCTTTTATCTTTGTCTCTTTCATCTTTTATTCCACACCAGTCCTGTTCACTGTCAAAGCTGAACTGCAGTTATTTTAGATTCATAATGAATGAACCCTAGATTTCATTAGCTGAAACCTAAATCCTCATTATTAATGTACTACAAACAATACAGTACCTTGTAAAACATTTATGTCGCAGTAAATGGAAGACTTGCTTTCTTGTCATCATGTGGAGGAGTGGCCTAGTGGTTACAGCAGCTGCCTCAGCACCCCTGAGGTTGTGAGTTCAACACTTCATTACCCCAGGTACAAAATAAATACCTGTTTAAATATGTAAACTGCTTTGATTGTGCAAAACACACAGAAAAAGCAGTATACAAGTCCTATCCCCTTCACCCTCATATGCAGTTCAGTAAACCAACTTCATTAATATTGTCTAGTGTGCTGGAGGTTCTCTCTGTAGGGTAAACAAGTGTTTCTCAACCTTTTCAAGCCATGTACCCCCTAAGCCTAACAAATACCAACCGAGTACCCCCGCCCAAGCTCCGCCCCAGACCCTCCCAAACTCCGCCCCTGACTCCACCCCATCATAATAGTACTAATTGTAATGCAATTTCTTCCATCCATTTTTCATATGCACACAATATAATCTTATTATTACATAATGGTAACCACAAAATTAAAAAAAACACAAAGCACACTGTACGCAGAGAAAATGTTAATTATCATTTATATTTGTGTTTTTTTCAAAGAGGTCAAGGCAGATAATTTTAAAATATGCAATGTCACCTCAGTAACAACTATAGAAAAATAGACAAATAGTGCAAAATATAGACAGCAGATATAAATTCTCAAAACGGACACATTTTGATCACTAAATTGAAAATAAAATCATTTTTCCTACCTTTGTTGTCTGGTGATTTCATGAGTCTCTGACTGTGCATCCAATATTTCTTTCTTTCTGCCTCCTGTATGCTTCCTCTCCTCCAGACCTCATTCCATTCCCCAACCAACATCTCTCTCTGTCCCTCCATGAGTCCAACTTTTTCTTCCTCTCTCCCTACTTGCCCCCCCAACTGAAGCCACCGCCACCAATTTCTCCCTGCCTCCCTGCCCCCACCCCTGCTGCCACAGCAACAGGGATGGGCCAGGTGCATGCAGCGACCGCACATGGTCAGCTGGCTGCATGCAGTTGCTTGCAGCCATCCCGCATACCCCCTGGGGTACGCGTACTGCAGGTTGAGAAACACTGGGGTAAACTGCTCTCTCGCACTATCTCTCTAAGGGATAAACTATTTTCTTTCTCTCTGGAGAAAATTGTTTCATTCTGTTGTGTGTATCATTTTTTTAAAATTTCTAAAGCAATCACTGTATGAAATTCATTATTTGGTGGTGTTTTCATTAACTGGCATAGAAATCAAATTAAATAAATACAATGTTTACAGTACTGATTTGTGATTAACTGAAAAGTTGTCGAACCATGACTTGTTTTACACATTACTCACAAAGTCAACAAAGCTCTGCCACTTATGAAGGCCACTATCATGCTGCACTTAAAATAAATCTCCCGCTTTTAACCCCTCCCCATTTACTAAACTACGATACTAAACCTTACCTTAACACTAGATGCCAAGTGAATATTTTAAGTGTAGGGGGGTTTCCCCCCACCCCCCCTTAAAAAAGAGGGTTACTTAGTAACCCTCAGAAAGACAAAATAGTATCCACTGTATGGAGTGCATTTGTCGGAGCGCCATTGTCGGTCGCGCATTTGACAGGTCATGTACATGTCTGTATTCATTGGCTTGGTGGTTCCCTACAATTCATACTCAAACAGGACTGCCCTCATATTTTGGACCCCCGAGGAAGCCTGCCCAGGGAAACTGGTGAAATTTACTCACAGCTTTATCTATCACTTCTACCTGCCCTGAGGGAACCAACCCCTTCCATTTCTCTAGTCTCTTAAGGACTTTCAATTTTCTACTTTTCCCCGGATCCCCAATAACTCCTTGATCAGCAAATGGGAATATTTATCATAATTGGAACTTCCCTGTCTCCCTTGCCCGAGCGGAGACCCAACCCTCCTTAGGGGTTAACACCTCCTGCATTTCTACCCAATCCTGACCCAATATCAAAGGGAAAGACATTTTTTCTACGATAGCCACCTTCAAGAGCTGTGTTTTCCCTCCCTCATCCCAATCTCATATGTGGGTTTCTGTTTTAAATCCCCATGGACATACACTGTTCCACTAAATGTCCCTTCCTTTCTCCCAACACCTAACCTTTGGGCCATGGGTCCAAACTTTAGTGACTGGTTGCTACCTGTGTTCAGGAGTGCCACTAAATCCATTTCTCTTTCTTTAAGGCTTAGTCCAATCCCTTCATTTTTGAAAGAAACCCATGTTCACCCCAGAGAAGGAACATTCCATTACTGGGAAATCCCTTCAAGCTGCCTTCCTTCCTACAACTAAAGCATCTTACTGGAGGTCGAATAGCTGGATGAGGGCCATAGCCCTTTTCCCATACCCTTGAGAGTTACCCCCTTCTGCCCTTCTTGGGATCTCTCTTTCCCTCCCTAGATAGTTTCCACGGGTCCTTGATTCTAACAGGGGAAATAATCCTTTTGGAGACTGATTCCCCTTGCTTTCCATTCCCCACTCCCTCAGTTACTATATAATGTTCAGCCAAGGTTGTGGCTTCCTCTATGGCAGGGGTAGGGAACTCCAGTCCTCGAGAGCCGTATTCCAGTCAGGTTTTCAGGATTTCCTCAGATAATATGCATGAGTTCTATTTGCATGCACTGCTTTCAATGCATATTCATTGGGGAAATCCTGAAAACCAGACTGGACTACGGCTCTCGAGGACCGGAGTTCTCTACCCCTGCATTATGGTCTTAGTGCTTACAAACAGGAAAGTGTTTCTGATGTTACAGTGGGTGATCGTCTGGCATCCAGTGATCACTGCATGGTACGATTTAATATTAAGATGGGTATAGAGAGGGCTCATTTAAAAGCAAAGGTTCTAGACTTTTTAAAAACTAACTTTGTTCGGATAGGGTTTACGTCAAGGAATTGTTGTCTGGGTGGGAACGTCTGGAAGGAGTGGAAACGCAGTAGGCAAAACTGAAAGGAGCGATTGTAAGGGCGACAAACCTTTTTGTAAGGCAAGTAAGTAAAAGTAAGAGGAAAAGAAGGCCGCTTTGGTTTTCAAAAGTAGTAGCTGAGAAGGTAAGGAATAAGAGGTTACCTTTCATAAACTACAAAGATCACAGAAAGAGGAAGACAGGCAAAAATATCTGGAAAAGTTAAGAGCGGCTGATCATGTAGTCAGGAAAGCAAAGATACAAATGGAAGAAAAAAATAGCTGACACGGTAAAACGGGGAGAATAGACATTTTTTAGATATAAGTGATAGGAAGAAGTGCAAAACTGGCATTGTGAGACTCAAAGGTGAAGGGGAGGAATATGTAGAAGCTGAGAAAGAAAAGGCTGAATTGCTTAACAAATATTTCTGTTCTGTGTTCACGGCTGAAGCGTCAGGAGCGGGACCACAGAAGACAAACATGAATAGGGATGAAGGAGTAATAGACCCTGATCGATTTTCAGAGGGTTGTGTTTGTGAGGAGCTAGCTAAAATAAAGGTAGACAAAGCGATGGGACTAGATGGTGTACATCCAAAGGGTGCCTGAGGAACATAGGGAAGTTCTGGTGGCTTTGCTGACTGACCTTTTCAATGAGTCTCTAGAGTTGGGAGTGGTACCGGAGGACTGGAGAAGGGTGGAAAGAAGAAGTAGGGAATTACAGGCCAGTAAGTCTGACTTCTGTGATAAGCAAATTAATGGAAATGCTTTTAAAACAGAGACTGGTCAAGTTTCTGGAATCCTGTGGTTTACAGGACCAGAGGCAACATGGATTCACTAGAGGTAGGTCTTGTCAGACAAATCTGATCAATTTCTTTGACTGGGTGACCAGAGAATTGGATAGAGGATGTGCGCTAGATGTGGTGTATTTAGATTTTAGTAAAGCCTTTGACAGTATTCTACACAGATGTCTAATAAATAAACTGAGTGCCCTTGGGATGGGTCCCAAAGTGACGGTCTGGATCAGGAACTGGTTGAATGGAAAGCGGCAGAGGGTAGTGATCAATGAAGATTGCTTTGAGGAAAGGGATGTTACCAGTGGTGTGCCTCAAGGTTCTGTTCTTGGGCCTGTTCTTTTAAACATTTTTATAAATGATATTGCTGAAGGGTTGTCGGGTAAGATTTGCCTCTTTGCGGATAATACCAAAATCTGCAATAGAGTAGACATGCTGGATGGTGTGAATAACAAAGAAAGTCCTGGCGAAGCTTGAAGAATGGTCTGAAATTTGGCAGCTAAAATAAAATGCAAAGAAATGCAAGGTAATGCATTTGGGCTGCAAAAACCCAAAGGAACGGTACAGTTTAGGGGGTAAGAACATAAGAATTGCCGCTGCTGGGTCATATCAGTGGTCCATCGTGCCCAGCAGTCCGCTCAAGTGGTGGCCCTTAGGTCAAAGACCAGTGCCCTAACTGAGTCTAGCCTTACCTGCATACTTACATTACATTACATTACGGATTTCTATTCCGCCTATACCTTGCAGTTCAAGGCGGATTACAGAAGAATTGACTGGACATTTCCAGAGATGTAAACATTTCAGAGGAGATTACTGGACATTTTCCAGTGAGGATGCAAAATTTTTTTTTTTTTTTTTTGGGTAACTGGGATTTTCTGGATGAAGGTGAGAGGTTGGTGAAGTGAGTTGGTGGTAGGTAAGGGGGTTAGGGTTTTTGGATGAATTTTTTGAAGAGCAGGGTTTTGATTTCTTTGCGGAACGTTTTGAAGTCGTCCGATGTTGTCAGCAGGTTGGTGACAGATTGGTTGAGTTTTGCTGCTTGAGTTGCCAGAAGGTTATCGAACATTTTCTTGCGATGTGTGCCCTTGAAAGGGGGGAAGGTGAAAGGGTTAGGGGTTCTTCTGTGTCTTTTTGAGGAGATCTGGTTTAAGCGGTTGGTTAGATAGGATGGGGAAGAGCCGTGTAAAGCTTTGAATAATAGGCAGTAGAATTTGAATTGAATTCGTGCTTGTAAGGGTAGCCAGTGGGAGTCTAAGAAGGCAGCTGTTATGTGATCATATTTTCTAAGTGAGTAGATTAGTCTGAGGGCGGTGTTTTGTATGGTCTGGAGTTGCTTTATCATAAAGGCTGGGCATGGGAGATATAGGGAGTTGCAATAGTCCAGTAGACCTAGTACTAAGGATTGTACTATTAGTCTGAATTGTGTTTGGTTGAAGAATTTTCTGATTTTGCGTAGGTTTCTCATAGTTAGGAAGGCTTTCTGTGTCGTCTTGTTGATTTGGGAGTGCATTGTGCAACATCTGTCTATGGTAACTCCTAGTAGTTTTAGTTCGAGTTGTATTGGGTATTTGGTGTTTTTGATTATCAGTTCTGTGATGGTAGGGGTTTTGGCCTTTTCAAGCAGGAGGAATTTTGTTTTTTCTGGGTTTAGTTTTAGTTTGTGATCCATCATCCATTTTTCTACTGTATCTAAGGTTGTTTCCAGCTTTTCTGTGGTGGTGGGCTCTGACGGGTCGAAGGGGAGGAGTATGGTGATGTCGTCTGCGTAGCTGAAGGATGTAACGTTTAGTTTATCTAAGGTGGCTCCTAAGGAGGAGATAAAGAGGTTGAAGAGTGTAGGTGAGAGAGGTGATCCTTGTGGTACTCCGCAGGGATTTGCCCATGGCTCTGATTTGGTATCATTGTATTTTACCCTATAGGTTCTTGATTTGAGGAACCCTTGTAACCAATTGTAGACCTTGCCTGAGATCCCTATGGCGTCGAGTATCTGTAGTATTAAGGTGTGGTCAACTAGGTCAAATGCTGCAGAGAGGTCAAGTTGTATTAGTATCATCTTTTTTCCTTTACTGATGTGTTGCCGGGCTATATCTAGGAGTGAGATTAGAAGTGTTTCTGTGCTATGGTTGGTTCGAAAACCTGATTGTGTGTGGTGAAGTAGGTTATGTTTTTCCAGGTAGTTTGTGAGGTGTTGTGTAACAAGGCCTTCTATTATTTTGACATACATTGGAATTGAGGCGATAGGTCTGTAGTTGGAGGGGCTATCTATTGGGCCCTTGTGATCTTTTATGATAGGGGTGATTATAATCTCTCCTAATTCCTGTGGGAATTGGCCTGCTGTTAGTGTGGTTTGAATCCATAGCATCAAGTTGGTTTTGAATGTGGTGGAGGCGTTTGATAACAGGTAGGTGGGGCAGTTATTGAGTTCGCTAGATGCATGGCTGTATTTATTGTAGAGTCGGTTCATATCCGACCAAAGTAGGATTGGGAAGTTGGACCAGCATCTGTCTGCTACGATGGCTTCATCAGTTGTTGGGTTTGTTATTATTTTTTCGAGATGGGTGGGTGTGTTTATGAATGCAGCTCTGATATTTGTGATCTTATTTTTGAAGTGATCTGCTAGGTGGATGGCTGTCGGTGGGTGGGTACCTTGAGTGGCCAGGTATGGTTTGGTGTCAGTGAGGTTCTTTACTAGGTTGAATAGTTTTTTTGTGTCTGGGATTTTTGTGCCTATCATTTTGGAGTAGTAGGCTTTCCGTTTTTCCTTGAGTTTGATTTTGTATTGGTTAATTTGATTTCTCCATGCTGTTTTAGTGTGTTCTGAGCTCTTATTTTTTTTCCAGTCTCTCTCTAGTTGTCTGCAGGAACTTGTCTGCAGGAACTTGTCTGCAGGAACTTGTCTAACTTTGTCTTGAATCCCTGGAGGGTGTTTTCCCCTATATCAGCCTCCGGAAGAGCGTTCTAGTTTTCTACCACTCTCTGGATGGAGAACTTCCTTACGTTTGTACGGAATCTATCCCCTTTTAACTTTAGAGAGTGCCCTCTCGTTCTCTCTACATTGGAGAGGGTGAACAACCTGTCTTTATCTACTAAGTCTATTCCCTTCATTATCTTGAATGTGATGTTCTTAAGGTGGCCAAACAGGTTGAAAAGGTGACGGCGAAAGCTAGAAGGATGCTAGCTTTTATAGAGAGAGGTATGGCCAGTAGGAAAAAGGAGGTATTGATGCCTCTATATAAGACTCTGGTGAGACCGCATTTAGAATATTGTGTACAAATTCTGGAGGCCCGCACCTTCATAAAGATATAAAAAGGATGGAGTTGGTCCAGAGGAAGGCTATTAAAATGGTGTGTGGTCTTCTTGATAAGGCGTATGGGGACAAACTTAAAGATATCAATCTGTATACTTTGGAGGAAAGGCGGGAAAGGAGAGATATGACAGAGTCATTTAAATACCTACAGAATAAATGTGCATAAGTCGAGTCTTTTTTATTTGAAAGGAAACTCTACAATGAGAGGGCATAGGATGAAGTTAAGTGGCTCAGTCCATAAGGGTTTGATCTACTTCCCTGAGTCAGAGCCCTTCTGGAAGTCCTTCTTCCAAAACTTTCTCCGATATTGCTCTGGTGAAGTCCTAATTGGTCTTGTATGGCCACTCGAACCTGGCGGTAGTCCAAAGCTTTATTAGCATCTAATGCCCTGTAGGTAGCCTGGGCCTCCTCTGTTAAATATGGGGCCAACTTAATAGTCCACTGTTCCACTGGCCACTGTAGCTAGCCTCTCAAAAATGGTTAGGTAGGTTTCAGGGTCATCCCCCGCTCTTTACTAAGTCAAAGTCAAACCCTTTGTCCAGTCCTCAGGAACTTGCCCAGGGGCCCAAGTCATACAGCCCATGTCAGAGTTCTTTCGAGTCAGTCTTTTTTTAAAAAAAAATTTATGTTCTTTTACAAGTTGAATAAACAAAATTTGAAAGGAAATATAACAATTTAAAAAGGAAAGCTAATGATAAAATTATAAAATAATTCCACATTAATAAACTATAATTAAAGTCCACATTGAGAGGAAAGAGAAGGGAAATTGGATTCCAAGAAATAATACTAAATTAATCAAATTACAGAGTGCAGCTGGAATCAATTAATGGCCTGGTTGGGAGATTCCATGGAAGTCTCTGGAATTCTTGTAGTTGCTTTACCTTCAAGAAAAAATTGCAACTGATCGGGTTCATAAAAAATATATCTATTACTTTGATATGTAATGCAACATTTACAAGGAAAACGTAACTGAAAAGTTGCTCCTAGACTCAAACAGATTGACGGTAGGCCAGAAATTTCTTACGTCTGGCCTGTGTCCATTTCGATACATCAAGAAAAATTGAAATTTTGAATCCATGAAATTTCACATTATCAGTCCTATAAAATAGACGAAGAATTGCATCCTTATCTTGAAGAAAACCAAAAGTTACCAATAAAGTGGCTCTAACCAAAATTTCCTCTTGAGATGTCTCCAGCATACCAGTGAGATCCAATTCTCCTGGTAATGCATCTCCTTTTTATTTATCCACTTTTGGAAGATTCAGGTAATATAACTTTTGTAACGGTGGCATATTATTTTCAGAAAATTTCAAAACTGTTTTCAAAAAGGAATGGAATAAATCCCTAGGTGATTGAAATTTAGAGACAGGAAAATTTAAAAGTCTCAAGTTCAAATTCCTGTTTGCATTCTCCAAATTTTCTATTTTCCTAGTGAGCAAAACCTTTTCTTTCAATTGTAAATTAGTGGAGACTTTCACTTCTGCCACAGTTTTCTCCAATTTGTCCATTCCACCAGACTGGTGTTGGAATTTCTCATCAAAGGTTTTAAATTGGATATTAGAATTTTGAACTGAGGCAACAAACTGGGAACATACCTTATGCAAAGTTTCCAAGGCACTCCAGATTGCCTCCATGTCAATCAGAGAAGCAGGGAGAGATATCCCAGGAGGCTCCACCGACGATTCCGCCTCCGCAATCCCTGCTTCACTCCGAATTCCGGATCCTCCAGGCACCAACGCCGACTGTAGAGAAGTCGGCGAGCTGTAGTTCCCATCCGGGGTCAGAGGTGAAACCTGCAGCACCGACGGAGACATCAACTCCGGGCTTCCTGAGCTGCTGAAGGCGTCCCCGACATCATCCCGAGATGCGGAGGAACTCCAGGCCCCAAAGGGCTGAGCGATGCCTCACCCTCCAAGACCGAGGTCTGCCCATCTCGGTCAGCAGAAACGCCCAGTCGAGCTGGAGCAGCATAAGCTGTTATTACCGCTTGTCACGTCAGAGAGGTGGAAGAGGAGGTAGGAAGAACACTCCTCTGCTTACCCCTGCACTTAGGCATGCTACACAAAAAAAAGGTAAGGTTCCCACAGGAAAATACAAAGATTGCCAGCAAAGTACAGAAGCCACCTGAAAGCGCAACTCACTCCGTCGCCATCTTGATTCTCTCTGTCTCAAGTCACAGTCTTTTGTAATCCATCCACCAGGTGGTGTAGCTCCTTCATCTGGGCATCCATCAGCTGGAGAATCGGTTGCTGCCGCTGCCACTGTTGCTCCATAGCTTGAAAAAAAATAAATCAATGCTCCATCGCCTCCTGATGTGCCTGCATCTGCTTAGCCATCCAGTTCAACAATGCCTCTGATGATATCATCCTGCAGGATAGAAGGAAAACAAAGCCCAAGTGTAGATCACCAAGGACAGGAGGACAGGCAGCCTGAACCTCCACACCGAACCCCTTGAGCACACTTCTCCCAGTCAAGGTACCATTTACCTGATTTTGCTGGGTACTATCAAATACATCCAATTCCAAATAACTGTATCAATATTTTCAGATAAAGTTGATGCTATTACATATTTGGGGCTGAATCTATTTGATACTGAAATTATAAAGGAAACATAGTGCTATTATCAATGTCTCTATTTATACTTAAGAAGGACCCCTGATGCAGACAAGTTTTATCAAAACATGGCCCATGTCCAGTCTCCTGAGTTGTTTCATCCAACGTTTGGTTGACATCTTGGGTTTGCCGGTCTTCTCAATGCTGTTTTGTTTATTCCTTCTGTTCCTGTTCCAACTGCAATTTTTTTCTCAGGTACTAAGAATTTCCATGACCCATGACGGATCTCCTAAGTTGCTTCATAAAAAGTACCTGCCTTCATCCCACTTTTGGCTGACATTGTTGTTTTTGCTGACCATAAGGTAATTGCCAAAATTAATGCACTATAATGACAAACCTCTGCATTAGCTGTTGGAGGTGTTCCCAGCATTTTCAAATTCATTAACCATAGAGAGACATTTTTGACCGCATGTTAACTGCATTGCAGATAGCCTGACATATTTAGCTACACCTACTGAGGTGACATTAAATGTCCCGTGTTAGGAGTTAACACGTTCTAACCTTATTTTTCTTGTAAGATGTAGTTCATTACATTACATTACATTTGTGATTTCTATTCCGCCTGTGCCTTGCGGTTCTAAGCGGATTACAGTTAAAAGAGATCAGGACATTACCGAGAGAATTACGTATATTACAACGATTTAAGTAAATTACATGTTGTGGTATAGAAATACAAGTATAAGATATCTGGATTTATCAATAGAATAACTTGACAGGGTTCAAGTAGTTACAAGGTTCAGTGGGGAAAACAATATAGGCAACTGAAGAAAGATACCTAACTTTGAAGGAATCAGTTAAGTGGATACCTAAGGGAGATGCTTATTTAGGAGAAGGTTAAATGGATACCTAAGGGAGATGCTTATTTAGGAGTTTGGATATTTTTCGTAAATGAGGTTCAAGGGGATGACTAGTGTGTTATTTGCTGGGGAGAGTGCATGTGCGATTGGGGAGGGGAATATTAAGTAAGGACGTGTTTTTTGAAAAGAAATGTTTTGATTTCTTTCCGAAACACTTTGATGTCTGTTGTTTTGATCATCAGTTTGGTGATGGTGGGGGTCAATTTTCGCTGCCTGAGTTGTTAGAAGGCTGTCGTAAAGTTTCTTACGTCGGGTACCATGATGAGGGGGGAAGGTGAAAAGATTCTGAGTTCTTCTTGATCTGGGTAGTCGGTAGCGGTTCCCACCTATAACATTCACATCAACGAGACAATTTTATAAACATTTTCAATACATAAAGCATGTTTTACATGCAGAAATGGGCTGCCATCTTTACATGGCCATTTTACAAATTTATATTTGAATGTGTTGCCAATTAAATGGTGAGACAACAATTTTAACTCAATTTCATATAAGCATATAAGCATTGCCTCCGCTGGATCAGACCACACACGCGGAGGCCCATCAGGTCCAGGACCTGTGCAGTAGTCCTCTATCCGTACACTTCTATCCCCTTTTCTTGAACCTCAATACTTTACTAGAAACGCCTTCACCGGATCAGACTTTAGGTCCATCTATTCTGGCGACCCGCACACGCGGAGGCCAAGCCAGGTGCTCCCAGATGGAGACCCTGATTACCCATATCCCTCAATGTGATTTGCAAGGAGATGTGCATCCAACTCACGCTTGAAACCAGGAATTTCATTTTGGGTTTCCACATATAACCCCCTTTTATGACGATATTGGCGGTTTTTTGTGGGTTTTTTTTCTGGCTGCTGCGCTAAAAGTTCTGACGCGCAAAGGAATTGTATGAGCCCTTGAGCTTTTACTGCCACACCCAGCCATAAAAAACACTAACGCAGCTTCATAAAGTGGGGGGGGGGGGGATAATTAATGGATTTCTGAAATTGGTATTTACACATGTATGTGATACACCCCCATGTAAATGCTGCTATTTAGATATGGATACGTCTCAAAAATAATGGTTTGATATCAGTGATATTGAAGGCAAAGGGACCAGGTAACTAAGGGCTCCTTTACAAAGGTGCGTTAGGGCCTTAACGCACGGAATAGCGCGTGCTAAAATGCCATGCGCGCTAGCCGCTATCGCCTCCTCTTGAGCAGGCGGTAGTTTTTCAGGTAGCGCGCGCTAATCCGGTGCGTGCGCTAAAACACTAGCGCACCTTTGTAAAAGGAGCTCCAAATCTATAGAGATATATGTCATATCCCCTATCCCATAGAAAGGCATCACAGATGTGTCAATCCCAAGTGGTTACTCAAATACCCCCCCCAAAAAAAAAAATTTAGACCATGAAAATGTAGCGAAAAGATAAAGAAATATTTCCCATCATTTTGGGTATCAAGAATTTTAGCCTCTCTTTGGCTTTTAAATTTTCTCAATTATGGAATGAACTCCCTGTAACGTTGAGATGTCCTAGTCCTTTCCAATTCTTCCGCAAATCTTTAAAACCTTTTTCATTTGCTGAACATTTTGAAAATTAATCTCCTTGTAATTTTAGCATATTTTTCTTAATTATTGTTAACCGAATCGAGCTTCCTCTGGTTGATGACCCGGTATATAAAGCTAAGTTTTAGTTTAGTTTAGGCTTGGTTGCCTATATATATTACATCTTACAAACTCCAGAGGGAAGCTTTCTTTAGCGCAATTAAAGCTTTATGGCAAGCGTTAGAAGTACACCGGAGAGGCTGAGATCATTCTCTACATATCCTGGTTTAAATAAGGTTCATTGTTGTCATGGTAGATGCAAAGCAATGCATTTGCAGAAGTTGTCCCAAGTGAAGCCAAAACTGAAATTAAAATTGGATATTTCTGACTAAAACTAGGGAGTAGTATATATGAATATTTCTCATAGCTCTTCCTTCAAATGCCCCAGCAATCTAAAATTTGGAGTTAGAATGACATTCTGAAGAGGAAGGGGATTCACTGGATATCTTCAATGGTTGGATGTGACATCTATTTTGTTTCCAGCAGCTTCCTCCAATGTCGATAATTTTCAAAAATGTGTGCAAAATGATTGATGTTAATGAGAAACGAATCCATCAGCCTTTTATTAAAAAAAAAAAAAGTATTTACTTAGATTATTCCTGAGCCGAAAATCTTTTAACTTCATCCTATGACCTCTCATTCTTGAGTTTTCTTTCAATTGAAATGGACTTGCCTCCTATATATTAATGCTACAGAAATATTTATCCCCCTCCTTTACAAAGCCGCGCCAGCTGTGGCAGTAAGAACTCCGACGCTCCTAGGAATTCTACGAGTGTCGGAGTTCTTACCACCATGGCCGCTGCTAAAAACACTAGTGCGGCTTTGTAAAGGAAGGGGTAAATGTCTCTATCACATCCCCTCTCTCCCACCTTTGTTCCAGAGTATACTTATTGAGGTCTATAAAAATCAACAATTGAATTTGATGCAGCTTCTATTTCATTTCATTCAAAATTTATATTCTGCTTTTCTCTACATAAAACCAATTTTGATGCAGAGTACCAGGCAAAAAAGAACATTAAATTATATAGAATCATGATACATAAATAATAATAGAATATAGAATAATAACATAAAATACATAAATATATATTTTCAATAATAATGGTATCTCTGCGGAATGCAAGCAACGTATAATAGTGAGAAAGCTTCCGAAAAGAAGGTCATTCCTCAAAAATAGATCCCACCTGCAAAGTGCAAATAAGCAGCAGGAGTGGATTAAGAAGCTATTAGGAAAAAAAAAAAAGTACTTTTGGTAAATGTCATTCTGCTTTTCCTTCTCTTAACAGGATAAATCAATCAATCTGTAAGCATTCTGGTGACTCTCTTTAAAAGATTTTTCCAATACAGAGCAAGGGTAAAACTTTTTTTTTGGTTAACAGAGCTCTTTGGAGCTTATATATCAAATATTCTCCTAACATATAAGGGAAACTGGAACATACCTAGCGGCTTGCCCATTCTGGTTTCATTTTTACAAAAAAAACAACCCCAGAAATTTGTATCCATATATGCCATATTGCATCTCAGTAACAATGTTCTTGTCAAATACAGATGCATGGTACATGGTCCCAAAAATATAGATGCCTGTAATTATTCTGGCTATGATCCTGAAAACCCCCTAGAGTTTATGAAAAGAACAAGCCACACTCAGTTCTGCTTTTATTATTGCCTAACAAAAATCTACCTGCAGAGATCTGCAACTGTTTTCTCCGCAGGTAATTTGTCAGCCTAAAACAAAACTCAGAGTTTTGCGTAACAAGAAGAATGCATGTTGTTGCTCGCCGTAACAGATCGCAATCCCAGAATGATTCTTACGTCTATGACTAAAAACAGGTGCATGTTTAAAGAAAGCATATACTTTTACCCACAGAAGGGTTCAAGTATCTTACGGGCCGCATCGAGGCGGAGGAAGATATCTTCTTTTTCAAGGGTCCCACGACAACAAGAGGGCATCCGTGGAAAATCAGGGGCGGGAAACCACGAGGTGACACCAGGAAATTCTTTTTCACTGAAAGGGTGGTTGATCGCTGGAATAGTCTTCCACTGCAGGTGATTGAGGCCAGCAGCGTGCCTGATTTTAAGGCCAAATGGGATCAGCACATGGGATCTATTCACAGGGCAAAGGTAGGGGAGGGACATTAGGGAGGGCAGACTAGATGGGCCGTGGCCCTTATCTGCCGTCTATTTCTATGTTTCTATGGGTGGGCAATAGCAAAAGGCCCAATTGCTGCCCTGCCCTTCTAAAAACAAATGGGTCCATAGTCAAAGGCACTTATATGGTTGGCAGCGGTGGCACTGGCCACATAAGCACTTAAAAAAACCAACAACAAACTATTCATTTTTACAAGGGGCCGCTGAAAAGTTCTCAGCTGAGCCAAGAAGAGAATGATGTGGAGCCATGAAACATACAAGCTATTCCACATTTTTTGTTTCAATGAGGCAAATGCATCTAGTAAATGGGCACAAGTATAGGGAAACCAAGCCATTGCGACATCACTGATGAAGTTGACTTGTAGGGCTATTCCTGCACTTCATTTTAGGCCTGGGGTTTACCTCAGGCCAGTCTACCATTTTATCTCCTGTGTGCACATCTTGGATTTTACCAGCTGTGTGTGTGTCAGCCATAAGAACATATAAGAACATTTTATCATCACAGAAACACTGGACCCCTTTGCTTTCTCCAATGGAAAGTGTGGGAAAAGAACTAAATCTGCAGAACTGTGATATTTGGTGCCGTAAGTCTTATCTATTGGATGATTTGTGTTACATTTGATACTGTCCAGCAGGCTTCAAGATTGCAGAGCGCAGTCAGTGTGCCTTGCAGTTCTCCAGTGAAAGAGTGCCAAAGACTGTCTGCATTCAGAGAATGGCACTGATGACCCAGAAAGACTGACAGCTAGTATTGCAGGATGATAAAAGGTTCTAACTTTCTCCTTTCTTTGTTTTACTTAAAAGGTGGTCTCCCTTTCCCGGGCATTATCAGAGGCCAATCGGTGCCCATCTTGCTGGGGTAAATTTTAAGCCACATAGCTCTGGCCATGAAGCCTGCGGGACAATATCAGATGTAATACAAATCATCCAATAAATAAGACTTACGGCACCAGATATCACTGACAGCTAGTGCCAAACCTTTTATCATGCCACAACACCACTTCCCGCCACCGTGCCGTGATACATCTGACCAGCAGGGCCGAATGTGTCTTGGCTGACTGCCTCTTGTGTACACATCTTCTTTTCCAATCTCATGGTAAGTGCAGTATTGGTTCCTGTAGTTTAGCAGGTTAAGCAGTATTACAGAGGACGGGTTTATGGGACATAAGATTTATCAGCTGTAAAACTTAGCTGCTGGTGTCATTCTAGTTATCCATAATCTAACAGCTTCTTTTACAAAGCCGCACTAGCGGCTGCCGTGCGGCAACAGCCCTGAAGCCCTTTAAATCTCTAAGGGCTTTGGGGCCGTTAGCGCAGCGCAGCCGCTAGCACGGCTTTGTAAAAGAGGCCGTAAGTTTCTTGTAGTTATTGTGTAGCTGTCGCAGAATTCCTAGGTGCCTGCCTGTGTGGTTTAGGCCCTCTTTTACAAAGGCGCGCTAAGCTAAATCAACGCGTACGCTAACCGCTAACGTGTCCGCAGGATAACATGCCCGCGCTAAAAAGCTTAGCGCGCCTTTGTATAAGAGGGGGGATAGTGCCCTTTTATACCAGTATTTCCAATTGTTTATGCAACTGTATTTATCTATACTCTGTACGTTGTCTTATGCTGCTGCTGTTACATTTTTCATTTAATCTCGTATCATTGAAACGAAAAGTGTGGAATCACTTGTAAGTTTCATGGCTCCACATCATTCTCTTCTTGGTTGAGCTGAGAGCATTTCAGCAGCCCCTCACGCATGGCCAAAGTTATCCATCTGGAAAGTGGTTTGGGGTCTTGCAGGTGGCAATGTTCCTCCACCTGTTAAATATAAAAGTTTGATGATCAAGTGGCCTCACTCCCACCAGTGATGTACCAAGGAAGGGAGGAGACGGGGGAGGTGGTCCATTCCAAGTGCAGCCCATAAGAGGGTGCTCCGAGCAAGCATGGTCTGACTCCGAGAAATTCTTCTAGAATGTGCTGCTCTGCCGGCATCTGGCATTCCTCTCTGCTGGGTCCTGCCTTTGTGGAAACAAAGGCAAACAGGAAGTAAGCGGTATATGGCAGCGAGGAAAGCCCAATGCCAGCAAGAACAGTGAGTTCTGAACAATACACTGCTGACTGGGAGGTGACAAGGAGAGAGAGAGGGAGGGAGGGGGACAGAAATGCTGCACCTGATTGAGGAGAGGGAGGGAGTGAAGGAAAAGGAAGACAAGGGAAGGGAAAGGAGTTGAAAGAGCGATGCCAGATCATGAGGGAAGGAAGGGAGGGAGGGAAAAGAAGGAAAGGAGATGCCAGACCATGAAGGAGGAGGAAGAGATGCTAGAGCATGGTGGGGGGGGGGGAAGGGAAGGAAAGGAGATGCCAGAGCTTGGCGGGAGAGAGAGAGATGGAAGGAGAAGAGAGATCCAAGGGCATGGGGAATGCCAGACCATGGGGTGAGTTAAGATAGGAAGGAGAAAAGGAAAGGAGAAGAGAAGAGAAAAATGCCAGAGCATGGAGGGAGGAAAGACAGAAAAAGAAGAGGAAAGCAGAAACCAGAGATGATAAAAGGTAGTAAAAAGATTTTTTTGTTGTTGCTTTAGACAGTGGTATAGCAAGGGTGAGAGGCGCCCAGAGTGGAGGCACCACTCCCCCACCCTTATCTCCATTCCCCGCTCCTTCCTCGATCCCCCCTGCTATGCATGCACCCTTCCCTTCCCCCGTACCTCTAGTTGTTCACTGCTGCGAGTAACAATTTCAACGTGCTCCTAGCAACCCCAGTGGCCCTCCCTCTGATATAATTTCCTATGCGTGGCACCCAGAAGTGACGTCAGCGGGAAAGCTGATGCGGTTGTGAGGAACACGTTGAAGTTTTGGCTCACGGGCGGGTGAACGACTAGAGGTACAGGGGAAGAGAAGGAGGGGGTGCACGTGTGGTGAGGGGAAGAGTGGGAGGGAGAGGAGGAGGAGGAGGGATGCCCCCCATCCCCCCTTATGACATCACTGGCTTTAGAATAAAATAGTATTGTAGCTGTACTGATAAACATTATAAAAGGAAACAAGGTAATCTTAATACATTTTTTACTAACCTTCGTCAGGCAGTGGTGTGCCAAGGGGGTGGGAGGTTGTTACTATAAATAATTATTTTATATGGGGGTTAATAAATGATTGGCCCTGGGTGTCACATATCCTAGGTATGCCACTGCCTCCCACCTCCCCAACTGCTGCTTTTATTTTTAAACGTCTTAGAAAATCTCATGCTTTATTTACTTTTCCGTCAGCCAAGGATTGTAAATTTAAAAAAGATTTCATCAACGCCTTTTGTCCTTTCAAGCAGCATCATGGGATAAGGACTTGACTAATTATGTCCTCTGATACCTCTCAGCAATTCCGACATTCTTTAAAAACATAACTTTTTATCAAATCCTTTGGAAATTAGGAAAGTTCTTCTCATTCTATTCATTTTGTATACATTTTTGTCTTTCTGTCAACCGCATAGAACTTAACGGTTTTGCGGTATAAAAGCGAGTTTTATGTTATGTTATGTTATGAAACACACTGAAGAGTTGGGGTGACTGCAGGAGGAACACATCACTCTTAGGGGTTCTTTTACTAAAGCTTAGCGTATGCTAATGGAATTAGTCCATACTACATGTTAAGAAGCCCATATTATACCTATGAGCTTAGCATGTAGTACACACTAAGGGGACGATTCTCCAAATGGCATCCCGATTGTACGTGGCGTAGATGACCTATAGCCGTCTCGCCAGCTAATCAGAACACATGTTTTTGAAAAAAAAATATATGCCACAAAGGACGCCTACAATATAGGCATCTGACTTGCACCTATGAAGGTGTCTAGGCATACCTACCGATGCCCAAGGTCAGTGTGGATGCGATTTCCACTGGACGTGGCCTTGGACGTACATAAGCATCCCTATGTGTCTCTAGGCATGCGACAGACACCTTACATGTAGGCCTGTAAAATGCTGGCCTACATGTAAGGCGTCTGTTAGAAAAAAAAGATGCGATTCACCAACGCCGATGCATGACTGGCATGCGATCGGCATCCTTTAGAGAAACAGTCCCCAATTCCGTCAGTACACACTAAGCTTTGATAAAAGAGCCCTTAATCCAAACAGGAGGAATGCGTTCTTTCTGTATTTGCAAAGAAGCAACAAAGATTTGGGACTTTCGTCATAGCAAACTGTATCCCAACAGAAGCTGCTTACATACCAGAGTTCAAACTCAGCAGAGTTCTTCAGCCTCATGAGTGGTCCCTCCATACGGCAACCCTGCAGACTAGGGACCTATGCATCTTACTACAATAGGCTCAAAACAGGTATCCGCTTAGCCTCTCTACCCAGATATCCTATTATAAAATTATTCTCTATGTGTTCACATTACAAATATATATTTATTTTACGTATTTGAAATTGGCTTTGTGCATTTTTTTATGTACCTGAACCGATGAACAGAGGACAACTTTCAAATCCAAGCACAGATACATTAAGTTAGTCCAGTACATAAAGCCATAACGGTTTTCCTTTGTAGTCATGTTTCAAACAAATATTTTTTAAAAATATGGAATATATATATAGTCGTACATATAATATTCAGAAAATATTGATAGTAATCACAGTTATAAACAATCACAGTTGTTATTAGTGAACTTGGCAAACCTCTGTCTTCATTTCTTATTCGAGTCAACTCTGCCAATGAATAGTAAAAGTCTTTTATTTATCCGCAGAATGAAATCAGTGTGGGCAGTGGTACTGGAAGCAATCACCCTGCCAATATGCTTCGGTGCCAGGGGTACAATATTTGTTAGAAATAGAGGAATTAGGTTCAGTTTTTAAGCACCAGGAATCAACTCTGGTGGGGAGGAACACGATGGAATAGGAGAACAACAAGATGGGAAGTGATTGGTGGGTAGCGGGGTCCAGATTTACCTGGACAAGTCCTCTTTTTAGAGGACTGTCCAGACATCTATCCACAATCTGGCATTTGTCCGGGTTTTGAAAAGCTTTGAGCTTGGGGCTGCATCCGGAGGCCATCTGTGCGTGTCTGGATGCAATGGGTGTCAGATCAAAAGCGCGCCGGGACAAAGGCGCGAGCAGACAATTGAGCGCAGTGCAGAGGCGCACGCTGAAGAAAATTACTGTTTTTAGGGCTCCGACGGGGGGGGGCGTGGGGGGAACCCCCCCACTTTACTTAATACAGATCACGCCGTGTTGTGGGGGCGTTTGGGGGGTACAACCCCCCACATTTTACTGAAAACTTCACTTTTTCCCTGTTTTTAGGGAAAAAGTTAAGTTTTCAGTAAAATGTGGGGGGTTACAATCCCCCAAACCCCCCACAACGCCGGCGCGATTTATATTAAGTAAACTGGGGGTGCTCCCCAACAAAACCCCCCGTCGGAGCCCCTAAAAACAGTAATTTTCTTCGGCGCACGCCTCTGTCTTGCGCTCAGTTGTCGGCGCGCACCTTTATCTTCCGCGTTGTTGTCTATGAACCGATGCAATGCGGTGACATCACATCACACCCGTGCAAGCATGGCCCCCAAGCTCCAGAAGAAGAGGTTTAGGGGCAGGGCAGGAGGCATGGCCACATGGCTGGACTTTACAGTCGTAAAATCTGGTAACCCTACGGGTGCATGACAGTGCTCTGAATCCTGACCCCTTTCCTTCTTCTCACCCACTTCTTTATTTCCCTTCTCATAGCCTAGTGGTTAGTGCAGGAGCCTGCAAACCTAGGGAACTGGATTCAATTTCCACTGTAGCGCCTTGTGACTTGGCTGTAACCACAGAAAGGTGTCATATCAAGTCCCATCCTCTTTCCCTCTCTTCTCTCCATTTCACACATGCTTCCTGTTCCAAAGCATACCCTTACACCTTCTTTTGTAAATTAATGGTAAGGATAAAGCCTCTTCTGTTGCAGTAGTCCCCTTCCAAGAATTTATTATCGGAATTCTTTTGCTGTTCAGTTACAGAATAACCTCCACTGTGTAAGTTTGAGGGCACAGGTGTTTGTGGGCCTATCTTTGGGTCAAGGTGTGATGTACTTTTTCCCTCTTGTCTTGAAAAATTGGCTGCATACATAGCAAAATGCATCTGCTAAATGTTTACACTTTAGTAAAAGGGTTCCTAGGTTTACTCAGCTTGGAATCAATCTGGAATCTTCTGCAAGAAAGGTAAATTTCAAACCATCAATGTCCTGGTCACAAAAAAAAAAATCATGACAAATATGTCCTTTTATTGTAAATGTTCCAAATATTTGTTTTTACAACACTTGCTACTCGGGTTATTTTCCCCCTACAAGGTTTGAAGAGAATTTGGCCAAATCAAGACCTATTTGCTCTACAGGAAGATAAACAAGGAGTAAAAATCAAACCAGAGTATATGGGCAAACGTTACTTAGCTTTGCTATCATTGCTTCCTCAAATGTCATATCCATGTTAAATCTGGGCTATTTTGAAGAGTTTTTATCATAAATATGTTTAGATTTCTGGCTCAGTTGGCTGGATCAAAGGACATAGTTACTTAAGGTGCAGTAAAGGAATGACGCACAATATTTTCTCCTTCATGCATGTTAAATGACAGTATGATGGATGCTAAACAAATCATTATGAATTGTACTGTAAAGATTTATTTAAAATGCGATTATTTACCTGTAACCCAACATGTTTGTAAAAATCCTGTTTGTCATATTTTGTGCATGTTATTACTGTAATGCCGCCTAGGGGAGCGTGTGGTGCAGTGGTTAGAGCCACAGCTTCAGCACCCTGAGGTTGTGGATTCAAATCCCACACTGCTCCTTGTGATCCTGAGCAAGTCACTGAATCCCCCATTGCCCCAGGTACATTAGATAGAGGGAGAGACAGGGAAAAATGCTTGAGTACCTGAATGTAAACCCATTTAGACTATAAGTGGTATATAAATGCTTAAATAATAATAATAATAATAAAGATATAGGCGGTTGATAAATTTTTTAAATAAATAAATTATTGTACAGAACATATTGAGTAACGCAACTTGTAGTGAATGAAGCAAGGTGCATTATTCCTAGAAAAATGACGCCAGTTCAAACACATGTCCCAATGCTCATAGGCTTCATCTTAATGATCTATAATATTTTCTGTGTTAAACACTGCTTTTGATTCACTATGTAACAAAATTTTATTTTCAGCTACCAGCACAATAAGGAGGAAGAAATACACCATTTTGTCTTTCCTTACCCAACCAGATCCTTGCCACATCTCTGATGGAAGCCCCACCCACACATCACACCGGGCCCTCTTCAGCCCTTGTAAAAAGGCCTCAATGAAAGACCTTTCAGCTTTCAGCTACCAGAAGTGTAAGGAGGAAGAAGTCCACCATTTTGTCTCTCCTTACCTAAGAACATAAGAACATAAGAAGTTGCCTCTACTGAGTCAGACCAGAGGTCCATCTTGCCCAGCGGTCCGCTCCCGCGGTGGTCCACCAGGTCCGTGACCTGTGAAGTGGTTTTTGTCCACTTTTATAGCCTACCTCTAGATCTATCTGTACCCTTCAATCCCCCTATCCTCTAGGAACCTATCCAAACCTTCCTTGAACCCCTGTAAAGTGCTCTGGCCTATCACCTCCTCCGGAAGCGTGTTCCATGTGTCCACCACCCTTTGGGTAAAAAAGAACTTCCTAGCATTTGTTCTAAACCTGTCCCCTTTCAATTTCTCCGAGTGACCCCTAGTGGTTGTGGGTCCCCACAGTTTGAAGAATCTGTCCTTGTTCACTTTCTCTATGCCCTTTAGGATTTTAAAGGTTTCTATCAAGTCCCCTCTAAGTCTCCTCTTTTCCAGGGAGAACAGCCCCAGCATTTTTAACCTCACTGGATCCTTGCCGCATCGCTTTGAAGTCCCGCCCACACATTGTGCTGGGTCCTCTTCAGTCCTTGTAAAAGGGCCAATGATCAGGCAGACTTCTCCAGCCGGCGGACCATGCCAAAGGGCCCTTTGTGTGGCTCTTCATGCAGACCTGAGCCCCAAACTCTGCCTGATCCTCTCAAAAGGGTTACTATTCCTTCCACTACCACTAATCTCTGCCATCAGAATCCACAGGAAGACTGCAAGATCAAGTTGCCTATGCCCCAACAGCATCCACAGCCCTCAAACTTTGCTTTTGTAACCAGGACATTGATGTTTTGAAATTTACCTTTCTTGCAGAAGATTCCAGATTGATTCCAAGCTGAGTAAACCTAGGAACCCTTTTACTAAAGTGCAAACAGTTGGCAGATGCATTTTGCTATGTATGCAGCCAATTTTTCAAGACAAGAGGGAAAAAGTGCATCACAGAAGCATCTGCTAAGATGTGCAATGCCTACAAAGCATATTTTTCACAGTAATCCAAACTTCCAGTATTATTTATAAAATCACATTTAAAGCAATCCTCAATTAAGGATATACCCGATCCTCAGAGGGTTAAATTACCCAATGGTTCATGTGACAGGAATCACCGAACCCAATCTTCATGGGATCAACCGTGCTTTTTTGTATTTTTTTATATACTATTTTAATTTTAAATTACTATATATCATTGAAATTTATGATTTAACTTAGATAGTTTTTAGGGGAGCGCCTCCACCAACATGTCCATGTTCCATACGCTTTCCGCAGGGTCGAGGCTCCCTATTAAATTATCATGCTTTACAGAATGCTTACGTGCAAGAACGTTTCGAATTGTTTGTATGGAAAGTGTTATCCAAAAAACCCTGATGAAGCCGCACGATAGCGGCGAAATGGGTCCCGTCGGATAAGATAAGATACACAGTGTTACCCGGCATTTAAATCTTTTTGCCGTTTTTCTATCTTTAAAAGATAAGTGCCATTTTTGGCTTATACTGTTAGGCTGACTATCATATCAGCTTTCTGACTGTTATTTGCCTCTATAGTTTTGGTTAGCTATTCTAGCAGCCTTCCATTTGATAAACTATACTTTTTGCCATTTGCATAAGCTCAATTTATATTTGTCCCTTTTATTCAATATAAGATTTGCGGCAGTTTAAACAACTACCTAATTCTCAGTTAGTGAGTGTTTTGAAGTGTTTATTGCACTGTTTATCAGTATGGTTATGTTAGCTTTTTGCACTAGTCACTTTTTCAACTGTAGAGTTTTCAATTAGGAAAGTATCTAGCCAGCATTAGCCCTTTTTTGCACAGTTTGTAGCACAAAGCATTAGCCACTTTGATTAGGTTCTTTATAGCATTAGTCACTTTAATAGGCCAGTCATAGCACCAGCCACTTTAAAGTTTATATATTCAACCAATGCATCAGTCACTTTAATCAGTGGATTGCGCTTGCCACTTTATTTATAGTTTTATTCAAGTACTTTTTTACTAAATAATATGTAGAGAGTTTTAGTTTCAATTGTCACGTTGACGTAATTAGTCAAACCATTATATAATACTAGTGAAGGTTTTTATGATCTATGAAAGATATCCACGCCACTATTCCATATTGGATGATATTATTATGATCCTAGGAGTGGCAACTCTGAGATCTTTTCCTTCACTTAATTAATAAATTTTAGATTAATGATTTGACTAATATCAACTCTATAATTGCTCTCTGGATTAACTTTTTTGTGGACTTTGTTTTTCAAACCATCTTTTCCAAGTCTGCTGTCTGTGCTCTTAACTGTGTATCCAGGGCCACCTTATTCATTTGCTGTTTTTCTCTCCTTCACTTTCTGCCATATATCCATCTTTAGCATTAATTTTTAACATTTTCTGCTTTCTTCTCAAAATCTATCTACTTTTCCATGTCTTCCCTTCCCATCTATCTATGTGTATCATCTCCTCCCTCTTTCTTCTCCCCTATTCCCATCTATCCATAAGAAGAATTTCTTCTTATCTCTTCTCTGCCACACCCTCTGTCTCCCCTTCTCTTCCATCCCTGTGCACCATCTCATCCATCTCCCATGGTCAGACAACCCTGTCTTCCCCCTTCTCTTCTCATATGATCTGGCATCTTTCTCCTCTCCTTCCCATAGACTGGAATCTTTCTCCTCTCACATGGTCTGACATCTCTCTCTCCTTCCTTCCCTCTTCCCAAGGTCTAACTTCTCTATACTCTCCTCTCCTTTCTGCAGTCTAGTATCTCTCTTCCCTGCAGTCTGGCATCTCTCTCTTCCCTCCTTTCCTTCCATTCAATGGACTGGCATCTCTCTCTCTCCTTCCCATTCCAATGGTCTGACATCTCTCTCTTTCCTCCTTCCATCACCCTTCTCTGGAATGTGACCTCTCTATCTTCTTTGAGTCATCTCTCCTCCCTCCCAGTGTAACACTTCTCCCTCCCTCCTCTCCACCACTATCATGTCCAACAATTCTCTCTCTTCCCTATATAAACCATCTCTTTTTCCCTCCCATTCCACACATCTATGTCCAATAATTTTATTTTTCTCTTCCATCACCCACCGGCGGCATCTCTTTCCCTCCCCTCCTAACCTCCAGCCCATGCAGCCTCTGTCCTTCCCAACCCCCTCCCAGCCCATGCAGGAAATGTCCTTCTTGTTTTCCCAACCCCCCTTCCTCTTCAGCCCATGCAGCTTGTCCTTCCCTCATTCCCAACCCTAACCCCCCCCCCTTCTCCTCTGGATCCTAAAGTATGACAGTCCCCAGTTCCCGACTCCCCCACCTACCACCTTCCTGCCGCTGAAATTTAAAATCTTCAGGCAGTCGTAGCGAAACCAGCATCCTGCCGTTGACCTGCCCCGGAAGTGTTCTTTCTGCAGCACTTCCTCTTTCCATGTAGGCAGGACGCTGCAGAAAGAACACTTCCGGGCCTGACTTCAAGAGCCTGGCTTCACGTTGGCTGCCCAAAGATTTTAAATTTCAGTGGCAGGGAGGTGATAGGTGGGGAGTTGGGACTCAAGGAGATTCCTGGAGAGTGTAGGGTCATGTGCACAGTCACCGTGGGCCACATAAAGCGGCCAGGCAGTCCAGATTCAGCTCGCGGGCCTTGTGTTTGACACATGTGTTCTACAGGATGGTACAGAGGGAAAAAGAGAACCATGAAATTTGCTATCCCAAGAATTTGGCAGGAACCCACTGACCACTCAAGCAACAGCTACTTCTGCATGGTGGACCCTTCCAAACGTTGAACTGGTAAGAATGCATGTGCAATCACATATCCAGACATTCCTTCATCCACCACCCCAGTGCCATATTACCCTGAGCTCCCTATACTCACTTCTAAGGAGAGAGACAGACAGCAATGTCTTCAGAAGAGAGAAGCAAGTCAGAGAGTGAGGGAAACATTGTAGATCCAGTTTACAATTTCAGTGGTGCAGTTAATGAGAGAAACCCATACTATCTAAATAAAAAAGATCTCAATGGCTTGAGCAGAGATCTTGGTCTCACCAAGTCCAATGCCAGACTTTTGATGTCTAGGCTCAAGCAATGGAACTTATTTCAAAAAGATATAGCAGAACTATATGTTTTTAAAAGAAAAGTGACCAAGATGATAAAGGGGATGGAACTCTTCTTGTATGAGGAAAGGCTAGGGCTCTTCAATTTGGAAAAGAGATGGCTGAGGGGAGATATGATTGAAGTCTACAAAAGTCCTGAGGGGTGCATAATGGGTACAAGTGGATTAATTATTTACTCTATCAAAAATTAAAAAGTCTAGGGGACAGTCGATGAAGTTACAGGCAACTACTTTTAAAACCAATAGGAGGAATTTTTTTTCACTCAGATAATAGTTAAGCTCTGAACGCATTGCCAGAGGTTGTGGTAAGAGCGAATAGTGTAGCTGG
This sequence comes from Geotrypetes seraphini, assembly GCF_902459505.1. Classification (NCBI taxonomy): domain Eukaryota; kingdom Metazoa; phylum Chordata; class Amphibia; order Gymnophiona; family Dermophiidae; genus Geotrypetes; species Geotrypetes seraphini. The sequence continues at coordinate 20,988,933 of NC_047089.1, forward strand.
TTTTAAGAAAGATTTGGACAATTTCTTGGAGGATAAGTCCATAGTCTGTTATTGAGTAAGATATGGGGGGAAGCCACTGCTTGTCCTGGATCAGTAGCATGGAATGCTGCTACTCCCTGGGTTTTGGCCAGGTACTTATGACCTGGATTGGCCACCGTGAGAACGAGCTACTGGGCTAGATGGACCATTGGTCTGACCCAGGAAGGCTATTCTTATTTTCTTATATTGGATGAAAGTGTGAAAGTCACACATCAAAGGAAGTGTCACAAAGGGCTCCTTTTACTAAGCTGCGATAGCGGTTTTAGCGTGCGTGCTGAATTGCCGTGCGCGCTAGACCTTAACACCAGCATTGAGCTGGCGTTAGTTCTAGCCGCGTAGCTTGCGCTAAAATTCTGCGTGCGCTAAAAACATTATTGCAGCTTAGTAAAAGGAGCCCAAAGTTTTCTCCACCTTTTTCACCCATTAAGATGAAAATTTGGTGTTTTCATGTTTTAAATAGGTAAGTTGCAACATCTGATTATCCTGGTCACAAAAGCAAAAGTTTATAGTAACATAGTAGATGACGGCAGATAAAGACCCGAATGGTCCATCCAGTCTGCCCAACCTGATTCAATTTAAATTTTTTAATTTTTTCTTCTTAGCTATTTCTGGGCAAGAATCCAAAGCTCTACCCGGTACTGTGCTTGGGTTCCTACTGCCAAAATCTCTGTTAAGACTTACTCCAGCCCATCTACACCCTCCCAGCCATTGAAGCCCTCCCCAGCCCATCCTCCACCAAATGGTCATATACAGACACAGACCGTGCAAGTCTGCCCAGTACTGGCCTTAGTTCAATATTTAATATTATTTTCTGATTCTAAATCCTCTGTATTCATCCCATGCTTCTTTGAACTCAGTCACAGTTTTACTCTCCAGCACCTCTCTCGGGAGCGCATTCCAGGCATCCACTACCCTCTCCGTAAAGTAGAATTTCCTAACATTGCCCCTGAATCTACCACCCCTCAACCTCAAATTATGTCCTCTGGTTTTACCATTTTCCTTTCTCTGGAAAAGATTTTGTTCTATGTTAATACCCTTCAAGTATTTGAACATCTGAATCATATCTCCCCTGTCTCTCCTTTCCTCTAGGGTATACATATTCAGGGCTTCCAGTCTCTCCTCATACGTCTTCTGGCGCAAGCCTCCTATCATTTTTGTCACCCTCCTCTGGACCACCTCAAGTCTTCTTACGTCCTTCGCCAGATACGTTCTCCAAAACTGAACACAATACTCCAAGTGGGGCCTCACCAATAACCTGTATAGGGGCATCAACATCTTCTTCCTTCTACTGACTACGCCTCTCTTTATACAGCCCAGCATCCTTCTGGTTTATGGGAATAACAGACATTTTTTGTACTTTTCAGGCGTGAACAATTAGGAAATTACACTTACTGCCCAGGAACAAAAATCATGTTACACAGTGTTACAATAGACTTTAAGAAAAGTAGCATCCAAGGGTTGGATGATTATTAAGGCGTGCTAACTGATTTAGCACGCACTAAATGCTAAGGCGCCCATAGAATATAATGGATGCCTTAGCATTTAGCGTATGCTGTTCTTTAGTGTGCGCTAAATCGGTTGGCACGCCTTAATAAAAGGACCCCTAAGGGCTCCTTTTACTAAGCTGCGCTAGCGGTTTTAGCATGCGCACTAGACGTTAACGCCAGCATTGAGCTGGCGTTAGTTCTAGCCGCACAGCATGGGTTTAGCGCGTGCTAAAATTCTGCGTGCGCTAAAAACGCTATCGCAGCTTAGTCAAAGGAGCCCTACATGTGGCAAAATGCCTTGGAAAATGGAGCGAGAAAAAGCTCAAGAAAGCCAACAGGTTACCTCCCCAAAATGAAAGAAATAAATGCCAAACGCATTTTAATCAACATGCTCTGATGCCTAATCATAGATCTTATGTCAATGTTGGTTTCAATTATATTATAGCTATGTGTAATATACGAGTCTAACTTTGGCCAATATTGTTTTGCCAGTAAATACAGAATTTTGAGAAAATGGTTGACCAAAGCCTGAAATGTTTCCAATGGGTGTTGCATCGTTAATAAATTTGCCTGTAAAGAGAACAGCAGTACTGGCCAAGATCTAAGAACGCCAGAGAAACTGAGAAGAAGGGAAGGATCGCATGAATAATTTGTGAAGGGACAAAGAAAGTCAGCAATAATGCAAGGGACCAGGGACCAGAGCCCTTGGGCAGGTTAATGCCGAAGAAAAGTTCTGCTTATTTCAACCCGAGACATATTGCACCGTTTGTATATGATCTAACTTGAATATTTCCCTACCTCAACTGCAAACTGGGTGACGCTGATATTAACCCCTACAAAAGTATCAAAAGGTACATTTTCAGACGACGACTCGTTGAAGAGAGGCAACAAGTGTGTCGAAATGCTTTCTGAACGCACGCAGCTGTCTCTTAGCCAACGGGCACTAGAAAAGTCTGTCCCCTGACATATATATCCATCAACCACACAGACCACGGGGGAAACGCAGCGTTCCATGCAAAAGAATCAAGCAGGCATGCTATAAGCTGCATATAGCACCTCCCCTCCTAAACCGTACCTTCTGTAATTTGGCCTTCCGGGCGTTATGGACAAATCTGCGTCCCAGCTTCTTGGCATACCAGATAGAGGCAAACATGATCGAGATGAAAGTAGGAGGGGGGGGGGTGTTCAGCCCCAAGACACGGTAAAGTTCCAGCCCCCCCGCCCCCCAAAAAGTGCCTCAATTTGCAAGGTGTCCCTCGGAGGAGAAGGGTGTCGCCCCTCCCCCGCCAAGCCCGACTGCAGGGATCTGTGCGGACTGTCAGCAAGAAGTCTTGGGTGAGGCAGCTTTTGACATCCAGCTCACATCCAGTCTGCTAAGTGGCTGTCTGCAGCTCTTTGCACTACATGTGTGTGTGCGCGTGTGTGCGCGCGCCCGCCAGGGAGCCGCAGTGAAGTCGATGGTAGCCAGGCACTGGGCTTCCCGGGTACCGCAGTCCGGCTCTTTCCTCCTCTTTGGCTTAGCCAGAAGTGACGGCACTAGAAGAGCCGGACAGAAATGCCGTCACGGAGGAGAAGGGGATAAAAGGCGGATCTTAACTGCGCGTCCTTAAAAATCTGAGGTCCGGGCCACTTTTAGTCTCGGCGTAGGTTACGGCTCTGACGGACCCGAATGCTTTTCCCTCCTTAAGCCGAGACTAAAAGCGGCTAAACTTTTGCCCTGAGGTCTGTGCCACTTTTAGGCTCGGCCTAGGGAGGGGGAAAGCATTAGGATCCGTCAGAGCTGAAGTGGCATCGAGGTCTGTCAGAGCCTAAAAGTGGCACAGACCTCAGATTTTTAAGGACGCGCGGTTAAGATCCGTGAGATCCGCCTTTTACCCCTTCTCCTTCCCATTTAAGCTGTTGAACTCAGCCCTGACTTTCTGCCTGCCCTGTACGCCATAGTTCAAAATTTCCAAGCACATTTTTTAGTAGGTAGAGTAAATCAGCTCATCCCCTGCAAAATGTAATCTTGCCTTCTGCTCCCAGGAGAAACAATTTAGAACTGGAGTGAAATTAGCTTGCAGATTTTTTTTTAATTTTTTAATTAAAAAAAATTTTAATTTTTTAATTTTTTTTAATTTTAGCAAGTTTTGTCCTACCCAAGCTTGTTTTCTTCTGTCTGGATTAGTGTGTTGCGCGGGGACAGAAATCCCACCCATCCCCACCGTATCCTGCCCATCCCCGCCCGTCCCCGCCAGAATCCCCTCCATCCCCCCTGTCCCCATAAGGAATCCCCTCCATCCCCGCCCGACACCCCCTAAAAAGCAGAATTACTTCTGACAGTTTTTAAAGTCTTAGTTTATTTAAACCAACAATACAATACAAGATAAAGAAATAAGAGTGAACAGAAATAAGAGATGCATAGAAGAATAGACATTAGGTCATGTGACTATAGGGTTTTGTTAAAAGAAATAAGAGAGTTGAATTTTGGGGCAATATAAAGCTAATATCTGTAGAGCAAACAAATCTGGTAACTTGTGAGAGGTCCTTCCAAGATCCACAAATTGTTTTTAATGCAGCATCAAAATCATTTAAAGCAGAATTGAGAGGCACTTTACAGGACAATGGTTGCATAAGAAAAATGGGATAAAACTGAACTGGAAACCCAAAAACCAACTCAGCAAATACTTCATTTTGTACTAAGCACAATTGGTGGCATAACCATGAGAGGGGGCTGGGCGTCCCCCTTTGAGCTCAAAATGAACATCTTGGTCCCAGTTTCTGCTTTTGTCTATCTTCTACTAATTCTCTTTCCAGGCCTCGGGAACCCCGGTTCCATCCCCGCAGGAGTTCCGTGAGCCTGGGGGGGCTCCCCATGGGAGTTCCGTAGACCTGGGGATCTCTGTGGGAGTCCCATAGACCTGGGGGGGGGCATCCCTGTGGGAGTCCCGTAGACCTGGGAGGGGGAACCCTGTGGGAGTCCCATGGGACCTGCGGGATTCCAGCAATCCCCGTTCCCATGCAGACCTCTAGTCTGGATGAGCATTACCTATGTTTAACAGCGACTGCATTTTGCTTACAGATGCCAATTTGCACAATAACTGCAGCAGCCACTTTCTATGGCACTGACCCGGGTCCTTCAGTTATTTTTGCAATTGTATGCACATGTATTACTTTTCTTAGAATGAGCTGCATCTTTTCTATCTTGCAGTTCAAGCAAGAGTATAGGAAGGTGCATTCATTAATGTATCTTCCCTTCACTAACATGCCTTTAAAAAATTTACAGGTCAATATTTAGCCACTGTGGTTAGGGTTCATAGACAAAACCGCGGAAGACAAAGGCGCGCGCCGACAACTTAGCGCAAGATGGAGGCGCGCGCCGAAGAAAATGACAGTTTTTAGGGGCTCCGACAGGGGGTTTTGTTGGGGAGCCCCCCACTTTACTTTATACAGATCGCGGCAGCGTTGTGGGTGGTTTGGGGGGTTGTAACCCTCCTCATTATACTGTAAACTTAACTTTTTCCCTGTTTTTAGGGAAAAAGTGAAGTTTTCAGTAAAATGTGGGGGGTTACAACCAGTGTTCCCTCTAAGGATTGATGAGGTGTGTGCAAAAAAAAATATGCATGAGCGACAAATTACATACTCCACAAATTTATGAGCAGGCGCAGAGGACGCATTTTTAAACAAATGTAGTTTATCCTTGTACTCCTTATGTAATTTTAATCATCTATGGATATGTTTGTATGTTTATTGTTCAAATGGTTTTATTTATTTCCCAAAATTTATTTTTGTTATACACATTGAAAATATTTGATATTGCGTTTAAATCAAAATCTCAATAAACTTGAAACTTGAAACGAGTGCCCATGAGATTGTGGGAGGGTTAAATACTCAAAACTTAGAAGAATAACAATTTACTTAAAGTTTTTGCTTCGCCAGCTTTCTGGTATCTTTACATAATGCAGTGGTGTACCTAGCATATGTAACACCCGGGGCCCATCATTTTTTGGCACCCCCCCCCCATCTGTACGAAAAACGTGATTTTTAGTAACAAGCCACACGTCACACATGAGTACCTAGGAAAAGGCAGCATCTTACATATTGCAGTGAACAGTACATCAATACACCCATTGTAAAACTAAACAAGCCAGACCAGCACAGATCAATCCTACACCGTCAATCCTAACAGAAAACACACAGAACACAGAAAACACCTTCGCCTAGTAAGGAATATGTAATCACAAACTAACCCCTCCCTCTTTTACAAAACTGTAGTGTGGATTTTAGCTACGGAGGTAACAGCTCTGATGCTCATAAAATTCTGAGCATCAGAGCTGCTACCACCAAGGCTGGTGCTAAAAACGCTTCACAGTTTTGTAAAAGGGGGGATAAAATAAAAATACATAGACAAAGGTTAAATTGAACCAGCAAGAAGCTGGACTCTGCATACAATGCTTCACAGAAACAGTGACACATGTCTCCTAAAGCAATAAATAAATAGAAATTTTTTTCTACCTTTGTCTTCTGTGGTTTCTCCTTTCCTCATCTTCTTGTAACTCTCTTCCTTCCATCCACTGTCTGCCGTCTCTCTTCCCCTATATGGCATCTTCTCTCCTTCTATGCCCCTTCCAGAAACTGTATGCCTCCCCCTTCCATCTCTCCTTTCACCCCATTGGTCTGGCATCTCTCTCCTTGCCTTCCCTCTCCCACACCTCTCCTCATAGTCTGGTATCTCCCCTTCCCTGATTCTCTGGCATCTCTCTCCTTTCCTTTTCTTCCATCTTTCGCTCCCCCTCCATGCTCTCACATCTCCCCCTTCCTTTTCCCTTAGACTGGCATACCTTCCTCCTACGCTCCAAGCCCTGGCATCTCCTTTAATTCCCTCCCTCATCTTCCTTCTCCCTCCAGCTGGGTACCGCAACACTCTTCCCTGCAGCTCTGCACTTCCCCCCAATTGCCATGCTTCGGTTCCTCTTCTTCCTTCCTTCCCCCCCCCCCCCCCCGCGGGACCCTGCGGCACCATCAACTCTTACTCCCTCTAATGTCGGCCCTGCAGCTCCAGACTTCCTCGCACCTTCTCCCCTCCCCCTTTGGATCGCTATTATTTTAAATGTTATAGCCGCGGAGCTGTATCCATCAATGGAGATGTCTAACCTCGGCCTGCCCCGGAACTCTTACTGCAGCAGCCGCCCGTCTAGGCAGGAACAGGAAGTCACTGTTGCAGTAAGAGTTCCGGGGCAGGCCGAGGTTAGACATCTCCACTGATGGATACAGCTCTGCGGCTATAACATTTAAAATAATAGCGATCCAAAGGGGGAGGGGAGAAGGTGCGAGGAAGTCTGGAGCTGCAGGGCCGACATTAGAGGGAGTAAGAGTTGATGGTGCCGCAGGGTCCCGCGGGGGGGGGGGGGGGGAAGGAAGGAAGAAGAGGAACCGAAGCATGGCAATTGTGGGGAAGTGCAATCCCCCCAATGCGTCCCCTTACCTTACCTCCCCTTACCTTTGCGATGCGTGTGTGCGCTGTGAAGAGAAACTTGTGCGCTGCGATGTAATATTTTGTGCGCGAGCGCAGGCCAGCACAGCTTAGCGGGAACACTGGTTTACAACCCCCCAAACCACCCACAATGCCCCCACAATGCGGCGCGATCTGTATAAAGTAAAGTGGGGGGGTGGGGGGGTTCCCTCCCCCCACACCCTCCCCCCACACCCTCCCCGTCGGAGCCCCTAAAAACAGTTATTTTCTTCGGCGCGCGCCTCCGCGCTGCGCTCAGTTGTCAGCACGCGCCTTTGTCTTCTGCGGTTTTGACCTGACACCGTGGTTAGTGGCTGCAAAACAGAAGTCAATATATATGCGTACAAACGCATGAGTGGCACTGAATTTCTGGATGAGGTGGTTAGGGCTGTGTTCACACTGCTATGCAGATAGCTTATCCAGATATCTTGACAATCTTTTACTTGTCCCAAGATGCACTGGGGAGGAGAAGTCCCATTTTAGACGACGCAGGCAGCTGGGAAGAGGTAGTCAGTGTCCCTCCAGGTCATCTGTTTGAGGTAAGGGGGAGGGAGGCGGAGGAGGCGAGTCACTTGCCAGCAGGGCAGGGGGTCGGGTCGGAACACGCGGAGATTTTAGGGCACTGGGAGAGTGTGGGAATCTCTCCCGCTGCAGGGTGAGGGGTTCAGGTCGCAGCAGGGATTTTAGGGCAGCGGAGAGTGTGGGAATCTCTCCCGCTGCAGGGTGGGGGTTGATGTTGACAGTGGGAGAGATTGAACATCTCTCCCACTGTTGTTGGGGGTTTTTTTTTTGGGGGGGGCGGTTCTTGAAGCGTTTATTTTCTGCGCATGTACCCATTACTATCAACCTCATCCTGGTGTATTATGGGACCTGCAGCACTGATTTCAATGGATAGAATCATGGACTACAAATACTACCCTATTTTGGAATATAATTTTAAAACCAGGACTGGCCAAAAAGTCTCCCTTCTGGAATGGGTGACCTGGTCACCCTAAAGTGCATACCATTTTGTGCTGAGGGTGCTGATTTTTTAAGGTTTATGACATTTTGTTTTTGTGTAAAAACAGAAAAAATCCTGTAAATTTTAATGGGGCAAATAATAGCACAAAACTAGCAAATTATTTAATAAATCATGCCCCCCGCCCAAGATCTACTATGTAAGATGCCATTCTGTGATTGTTATCATGTAAATTGCCATCTACAGATATTGCTCCTATCACTGAATGAATTGGCAATCATTAAAAAAAAACCCTGCTGAATTGCATACGGTATATTTGTAGACGTGTCTGGAATTATTTTCTATAGCAGCGGTCTCAAACACGCGGCCCGTGGGCCACATGTGGCTCTCCAAGTTTTATTTGCGGCCCACGATCTGGACTGGATCATTCCCTTCCTTTTGGAGCAGCAGCGGGTCTGGCCGGTTCGTTCTGTTCAAAGCCGCGGGTTGGCAACTCCTTGCGCTATTCACTCCTGCATCGGAAGCCTCTCTGATATCACAACATCAGAGAGGCTTCAGACGCAGGCGCGGATCTCGCAAGGAGCCGCCATCCGCGGCTTTGAATGGAATGAGCCGGCCAGACACGCTGCTGCTCCAGTGGCGTACCAAGGGGGGGGGGGGGCGGTCCGCACAGCTGGTCACCCTCCACTGTTCTTCCTAGAGAGCGGCTCGCGGCTCGTCTAGAGCAGGGGTGCCCAACTGCTTCCCTTCCCTTCTCACCGCCGGCACCATGCTCTTTGATCTCCCTGCTTCTCTCACCGCCCGACCTCAATTCTGACGTCGAGAGGACGTTCTGGCTAGCCAATCGCTGCCTGGCTGCCCGGAACGTCCTTTCCGACGTTAGAATTGACGTTGGGCGGCGAGAGTTGGTCAGCCCCGTGGAGATCTCGGCCTATTCCCAATGGCGGCAGCAGCAGCAGCAGCCTACTCCCCGGCGGCGGTGGCATGGGGGAGGGCAGGAAGGAAGAAAGAAAGAAGTGGGGGGGGGCAGGTAGCCAGAAGGAAAAAAGAAAGAAGGGGGGGGGACAGGGAGCCAGAAGGAAAAAAGAAAGAAGGGGGGGGACAAGGAGCCAGAAACAAAGCAAAAAATGGGACAAGGAATCAGAGAAAGACAGACATAGAAAAGAAAGAAAAAGTTGGGGGAGGGAATGAGGTCTGGAGGAGAGGAAGCATACAGGAGGCTGAAAGAAGAGAAGAAATATTGGATGCACAGTCAGAAGAATAAAGTGCAACCAGAGACTGATGAAATTACCAAACAAAGGTAGGAAAATGATTTTATTTTCAATTTAGTAATAGAAATGTGCCAGTTTTGAGAAAGAAAAGATATTAAACTTTAAATGTGAGTGCTGCAGAAAAAATAGAGTACTTGGAGGGCCGCAGAAAAAATAGTTAATGTCTTATTAAAGAAATGACAATTTTGCATAAGGTAAAACTGTTAAAGGAAAGTTTTATAAACTATAAAGAGTTTAACCTCATGCAAAATTGTCATTTCTTTAATAAGACATTAACTATTTTTTTCTGCGGCCCTCCAAGTACCTATAAATCCAAAATGTGGCCCCGCAAAAGGTTTGAGTTTGAGACCACTGGTCTATAGGGATCATTCCTTTCTCTATAAGTTACACACTGTTATCATTTGTCTGCTATAAATTTTCTCAGGTTAAACTAGGTAAAATCTACTTTGCAGATTGTAAGCTGATAAATGCACCAACCTCCCCTCCATATAATGGGAACATTTGACAGAGGCTTCCCACTTAGTCTTCATTTGCACAAGGTGTCTTGGAATGCCAGTCAGAATAGCTGTGTCATGGGTTTTTTTTATCTTCTGCCTTCCTGTGCAGAAGATTTTGTTAGGGTGGGTGGGTGTGTGTGTGTGTGTGTGGGGGGGGGGGGGGCAAAGTAACATTGTAACATAATAAATGATAGCAGATAAAGACCTGAACAAGTCCATCCAGTCTGCCCAACAGTCATGCTCATTATACATTCATGTTTACAATTGTCTCTTCTTTAATATTTCTGGACAATAGAGCATAGAAGTCCGCCCGGTGCTGTCTTTAGGTTCCCACTGCTGGAGTTGCCATTGAAGCCCACTCCAGCCAATCCTAAAAAACCTGTCACTGGAGCTTCTATCAAAGCTATGGTTACCAGATTTTACTATTAAGAACATAAGAATTGCCACTGCTGAGTCAGACCAGTGGTCCATCATGCCCAGCAGTCCTCTCACGCGGTGGCCCTCTGGTCTAAAACCAGCACCCTAACTGAGACTAGCCCTACCAGCGCACGTTCTTGTTCAGCAGAAACTTGTCTAACTTTGTCTTGAATCCTTGGAGGGTGTTTTCCCCTACAACAGCCTCTGGAAGGGCGTTCCAGCTCTCTACCACTCTCTGGGTGAAGAAGAACTTCCTTACGTTTGTACGGAATCTATCCCCTTTCAACTTTAGAGAGTGCCCTCTCGTTCTCCCTACCTTGGAGAGGATGAACAACCTGTCCTTATCTACTAAGTCTATTCCTTTCAGTACCTTGAATGTTTCGATCATGTCCCCTCTCAATCTCCTCTGTTCGAGGGAGAAGAGGCCCAGTTTCTCTAATCTTTCGCTGTACGGCAGCTCCTCCAACCCCTTAACCATCTTAGTCGCTCTTCTCTGGACCTTTTCGAGTAGTACCGTGTCCTTCTTCATGTACGGCGACCAGTGCTGGATGCAGTACTCCTGGTGAGGGCGTACCATGGCCCGGTACAGCGGCATGATAACCTTCTCTGATCTGTTTGTGATCCCCTTCTTTATCATTCCTAGCATTCTGTTTTCCCTTTTTGCTGCCGCCGCACATTGTGCGGACGGCTTCATTAACTTGTCGATTAGAACTCCCAAGTCCCTTTCCTGGGAGGTCTCTCCAAGTACCTCCCCGGACATCCTGTATTCATGCATGAGATTTTTGTTACCGACAATAACCTTTCTTAATGGTAGCCCACATTAATAACTTCCCCCCGCTTTATAAAGTTATATTTTTATTGTGTACCAAATATAATACATGCCCAGAAGGATACATATAGGCCCCCTTTTATGAAGCTGTGCTAGGGTTTTTTTTTATCACAAGTTGAAGTGGTAAAAGCTCCAACGCTCATAGGAATTCTATGAGTGTCAGAGCTTTTACCACAGTGAGTCCTGACAAAAATCCCTAGAGCAGCTTTATAAAAGGGGGGGGGGGGCATATAATTTCTTATCGTTTCACATTTTATTGCACTAAATAAGGTCCATCTTTTCTTATGTGTTTCAAGTTTTTATATACCGCCTATCCAAGCGGTTTTACAATCAGGTACTCAAGCATTTTCCCTATCTGTCCCGGTGGGCTCACAATCTATCTAACGTACCTGGGGCTACGGAGGACTGAGTGACTTGCCCAGGGTCACAAGGAGCAGCACAGGGTTTGAACCCAGAACCCCAGGGTGCTGAGGCTGTAGCTCCAACCGCTGCACCACACACTCGTCATCTGAGAGTAATAATAATAATACATTTATTTTTATATACCGCCATACCCGGGAGTTCTAAGCGGTTCACAACAATTAGATAAGATACAAACAGTACAAGTTATTTGAAAGACAGCAATTGAAGGCAACTAATAGAAGAAATACATAAATTATAAAATGCATGCAGTATAAAAGAATGCGGAGAATTTTTACATAGCAAGATAAAAATATAAATAAGTGTTAAGGCCCTAGCCTATTAAATAAGATATGGTGACATTTGAGAGGGCCCAGAGAAGAGCAACAAAAATGATAAAGGGCATGGAGAACCTTCCTTATGCTGAGAGGCTGGAGCTCTTTTCCCTGGAGAAGCGGAGACTTAGAGGGGATATGATAGAAACTTACAAGATTATGACGGGTAGAGAGAGGGTAGAGAGGGACAGATTCTTCAGACTGGCGGGGGCAACAAAAACTAGAGGGCACTCGAAAAAATTGAAGGGAGACAGATTCAGAACAAATGCTAGGAAGTTCTTCTTCACTCAGAGGGTGGTGGACACCTGGAATTCGCTTCCAGAGGAGGTGGCAGAGCAGAGTACGACTTTGGGGTTCAAAAATGGATTGGATGAGTTCCTGAAGAAAAAGGGGATTGAAGGGTACAATTAGAGGGTTACTATACAGTACAAAATGCTTTGGAGCATTAGATCATTTACAGGTCATTGACCTGGGGGGCCGCCACGGGAGCGGACTGCTGGGCATGATGGACCTGTGGTCTGTCTTGGTAGAGGCGATGCTTATGTTCTTAATTGAGTTTTTATCTGTTTTCTAAAATCCAGGTAAGAAGAGGCTTCTAACATACACCGGGCAAGCCAAATATTTAATTTGGCTACCTGAAAGGCAAAGATTCTTTCACAAAACCTTTTATACTGGCAAAATTTAACTGAGGGATAGGCGAACAGATGTAATCTTCAAGAACTCTTGTTTGTACAGAATTAACTACTGTCAATACACTAATTTACAAAGATTCATATTTACTTCATATAGTAAATTTAAGAAAACAAGCGTGGCTAATTATCAAATTGAACTTATACATACCATTAGAGGGTCATAATCAAAACATACGTCTAAGTCTAATTTGGGTGTATGGCGCTTGATGCCCAAAGTCAGTATTGAGAAAATGCCCATTTTTGAAAAATACATCTAGAATTTTTTTTTTTTAAATTATCTATCTGAACATCCAGGCTATTGTTCATCCAGACTGCCAGGACGTCTATCTTTATACCACATTTTCGACCAAAATTTTGTCCAAGTCCCAAATGCCCAAAACAAGACCATTTGGACGTGGGAGGGACCAATCTTGTAATGGACTGGCCACCCAGACGTGGCAACAGAACAGTGGGGCACCTTACAGGGCACTGCTGTGAACTTTACAAAAAGAGTGCCAAATACACATCTCACCAGAACTCCCTTATAGGTCATGGTGAGCCCCCCCAAAACCTACTATACACACCTGTCTACAGCCCCCAATAGCCCTTATGGCTGCAGAAGGCACCTATAGTATAAATTACATTACATTACATTAGGGATTTCTATTCCGCCATTACCTTGCAGTTCAAGGCGGATTACAAAAGAATTATCCAAGATGTATTACAAGAACTTACAAAAAAAAAATAAAAAAATTGGTCATTTTCAAAAAGAGTAAGAAATGGGTAAGGTTATTTGTTTGGGGTAGTTGGCTTTAGTGAGAGCTGGAGTTTGAGACTTGCGGTATTATTTCTTTTTTCAGAGTTTTCTTGAAGAGTATGGTCTTTATTTCTTTTCTAAAAGTCTTGTAGTCGAGGGATGCCGTCAGTAGATTGGCGATTTGGTTGTCTAGTTTGGCTGCTTGAGTGGCCAGGAGGCCATCATATAGTTTTTTTCCGTTTGACTTTCTTAATTGGGGGGTATGAGAATGGGGTGTGAGTTTTCCTATGTCTGGTTGCGGTGTATATGGCAGTAGAGTAGGGTTTGGGGGTTTCTGGTGGGTGCACATGTTCCACCATAAATGTAGTGGTTAGAATGGCTTATGGGCCTGGGTCCTCCTCTTTATGTTTCTCTAACGCCCCCCCCCCCCCCAGGCTATTTAAGACACCTGTGTGCAGCTCTAATAGGCTTTCCTATACCAGGTGCTGACATTTTGGAGACAGGTATGTACTTTTTTATTCTGATCTTTGTGGAGGGGGGGTGAGGGGGGTCAGTGAACACTGGAGGAGTGTGTGGTGGTCGTTACTTTGTTTCTGAAGTGGTTATCTGGTCACTTTGCATATCTTTTTTTTGGCGCTTATACCTGTTTTTACATCATCTAACTTACGATGTTTAAATTTTGTCCAGAATATCTAGTAAAACATTTGTTTATCCCTGAAGGATGACTAACCCCCTCTTCTACGAAACCGCACTAGCGTTTTTTAGCGCAGAGAGCCACGCTAAATGGCCCGCGCTGCTCCCGATGCTCATAGGAACTCAATGAGCTTTGGGAGCAGCATGGGCCATTCAGCGTGGCTCTCTGCGCTAAAAACTGCTAGCGCGGTTTCATAGAAGATGGGGGTAAGTCTAGGTCGGCCCCCATCCCCCCCAAAAATACTACCCTAACCACTCCTCCAGATATGCTCCTTTCATCTCTGGGTGCACAGTGGCATTCAGAGACATAAAAAAGTCCCGTGGCACATCTAGAAAGTTGGTTTGAGTATCGGCACTTGGATGACCTGTCTTTTAGATCGTCCAAGTGCCGACTTGGGTGGAGTTTTAGACGTATTTAAGTTTTGATTATGAGCCCCTTAAGCTTTAAAGAGTAGTCAAATCTAAAAGCCTGATATTCAACTCCTGGTGATCAGCATTTTGCTGACTACTGCCAGCGTTAAGCCCAGAAATGCAGTGCCAGGTTACATCCAGGCACCAGCATTGAATTTCCAAGTTTGTGGAGCCGGCTAACGCTTAGCTGGTTAAGTATGATATTTAGCATAGAGAATGACACGGTGACAAAATTCATCACCGTTCCCGTCCCCGCGGATAACCGCGGGAAATAATCCCATGTCATTTTTTAGTGTCTATTTCAACCTCTGTCCTTCTACACCAGCATTCTTCAAAGCAAAGCTTGCGGGTCAGTGGTTGTGGCCATTCATACTCTGATTCTTATGGGAGCCAAGGATAATGAAGCCATTGTGACATCACTGATGTGATTGGCTCTTAGGCACTGGTGGAATGAGGCATTATGACATCACAATATCTGCTCTGGATACCAGAGACTGTCATTCTGTAGTGTCTGTTTCAACCTCGGTCCTTCTACACCAACATTCTTCAAAGCAAAGCTTGCGGGTCAGTGGTTGTGGCCATTCATACTCTGACTCATATGTGAGCCAAGGATAATGAAGCCATTGTGACATCACTGATGTGATTGGCTCTTAGGCACTGGTGGAATGAGGCATTATGACATCACAATATCTGCTCTGGATACTAGGCTGTCATTTTGTAGTATCTATTTCAAACTCAGTCCTTCTACACCAGCATTCTTCAAAGCAAAGCTTGCGGGTCAGTGGTTGTGCCCAATTATACTCTGATTCTTCTCTCTCTCTTTAAAGAATGACATGAAGATGGTTTCCCACGGTTATCCACGGGGACGGGAACGGTGATGAATTTTGTCACCGTGTCATTCTCTCATTTAGCACTTAACTGTCTATGTGTTACTGCATATGGATAGGACTGACTTTTAGGGCTGCTTTTACTAAGGTGCGCTATGCTTTTTAGCATGCGCTAACCACGCGCTAAACGCTAAGCGTGCACGTTAGTCTATGGATGCATTAGCGGTTAGCGTAGATTTAGCACACGTTACATGCGCGCTAAAACGCTTAGCGCCCCTTAGTTGGTCTTAACAGTTAACCTGGTCGATTAAGTCCTGAATGTTATCCAATTGCTGGCTCTGCCCCCCCAGGAATGTCCCCATAATAGCTAGTTTGCATTTCAGTGTGAGTGGAGGAGTGTCCCAGTGATTAGAGCTGTTGCCTCAGCACCCTGAGGTTACAGGTTTGGTCTCAGCATTGTTTGTTGTGACCCTGGCCAAGTCATCTAACCCTCTATTGCCCCAAGTACCAGAGTATTTTTTTAAATTCAATTTTCTACACTGTTCTCCCAGGAGAGCTCAGAACGGTTTGCATTAATTGATTCAGGTGTTCAAGCATTTTTCCCTGTCTGTCCCGACGGGCTCACAATCTGTCTAATGTACTGGGACAATGGAGGGATTAAGTGACTTGCCCATGGTCACAAGGAGCAGCGAGGGCTTGAACCCATGACCCCAGGGTGCTGAGGCTGTAGTTTTAACCACTGCGCCACACTTTGGAACAGATAGGGACAAAGAGTATCTGATTTAAAAAATTTTTGCTGTACATTGTCTTGGGTAAATCTCTCTTAATAAAGGCAGTTAATAAATAAATAATTGGTTATCACCCCTGAAAATTAGTAGGTAGTCCCAAAGAGGAGATCTAACCAGCAAGGAGCTGATCAATAGAATTATTCCTGAATGATTTGCTTCATCTTACTTACCAACTGCATCACTGAATTTAATCATAAATGTAAGCACACCTGCTCTTGATATCTTCTAATGCAAAGAGAACTGATACGATAAAGTTGAAAGCCTGTCCCTTATATGTGAAGAGACAGGATGATCTATTTATCTAATTGCAGTTTGCTCACGTTCTTATGCAGGCATAATAGGTCTACTAACATACATACATAATGTGACAACATAAATCATCCAAAGTAAGATCATAAAAATATAAATAAAAAATACATTAGATTAAAAAAAAGCCTCCTACATTCTGGATCCACCATCACTAAGAATATGCAAGAGACTGCAAAACAGTGACATCAGAATTACACGCCTTTCCACAATCCACGCATCGAAAGCATAATAAGGTAAGACCCTCGACGATCTCTATCTGAGGCAAATATCCCCACCGCGGCTCACTTCTTAAATCACATGCGGGGGATGAAACTGACTGTGGTGTGCATGGACCAGGAGAGGGATCTCGGAGGATTGTCTGCTGATTTCAAGGTGGCAAAATAGTGTGATAAGTTGATGCCTAAAAGCCATAGGGATGCTAGGCTGCATAGAGAGAGGCATGACCAACAGAAGAGGTGATGATGCTCCTGTATTCCTTGAAACACTGAACTAACAGTAGCAAACATCTAGCTAGGGTTACCATTTGGCTCCAGAAAAAGGAGGCCAGATTGAGACATCCGGGTTGTACTTCCATTGCTTTCAATGGAAATAAAACCCAGATGTCTCTGTCTGTTCACTTTACTTCCATTGCTTTCAATCCGTCCTCCTTTTTCTGGAGCCATATGGTAACCCTAAACATATGATAAATTGTCAACTACTCTTAGATCACTCGAGTGGGCATTTACACTTTGTGCAGTCTGAACAACCTTAAACCCCACGACATACACTCAATTAGAAGTAATTAGTTTTGTTTCTGTTTCTATCCTCTTTCGTCTTTCTTCAGTCGCTGAGGAGGGGGGATTGGTGGGGTTTGGGAGAAGGGGTCCTTGTTTGTTTGTATGTAGGGGATTTCTTAAAAATTGCGGGAGTAAACTGACATACTGTGCTGCTGCTTTTCATGCTGTGTTTTCCTTTTCTTTCTTTCTTCTTAGCTGGTCCCTGGGACTGGGAACTTGTTTGGCCTGTGTTTCATTGATGCCTGGGTCTGTTTGCTTCTTAATAAACATGTTTCAAACAAAAAAAAAAAGAAGTACAGTGGTACCTTGGATTACGAGCATAATCCGTTCCAGGAGCATGCTCATAATCCAAAATGCTCGTTTATCAAAGCGAGTTTCCCCATAGGAAATAATGGAAACTCACTTTGATACGTTCCCCCCCACCATGAAAACCGGCATTGCTCCCCCCGAAGGCCCCCCTGTGATCCGCCCCCCCCCCCCGTGATCCGGCACTCCCCCCCCCCCCCGCCGCTGCTTACTGTCTTCTAGGCACCGGCACTGGCATGTCCTGTGCGTTGGTGCCAGTGCCCGAAGATCGGCCTCCTCTTCTTGCTGGGCCTTGAGCATCTGCGCATGCTCAAGACCTGCGAGTTCACATTCTCTCCGTGAACTCGCAGGCCTTGAGCATGCGCAGATGCTCAAGGCCCAGCAAGAAGAGGAGGCCGATCTTCGGGCATCGGCACCAAGGCAAAGGACATGCCGGTGCCCAGATGACAGTAAGCAGCGGCGGGGGGGGGGGGGGTGCCCGATCGCGGCAGGGGGGTGCCCGATCGCTGTGGGGGGGGTGCCCGATCGCGGCGGGGGGCTGCTGGATCACGGGGGGAGGGTGCCAGATAGCGGGGGGAGGGTGCCGGATCGCGGGGGGGGGGGGCACTTGTAAATCGAGCCATGATTGGTTTCCGAGGCGCCGATTTTGCGAATGTTTTGCTCGTCTTGCAAAACACTCGCAAACCAGTGCACTCGTAAACCAAGGTACTACTGTAATTAGTTTTCATACCTCTGTTAGCTCAGACTGAAACGGGAGACATGTCTATGGTCCAAATGCAACTTATTTTGAGCTACTACGATACTGTTATAAGGTAGGAGCTAAAATAGAAAATGCAAATCTCTCACATGCATAATGTTTCATCAGTCTGTTTGCAATCAGCTTTCTCACTATGGAGCCTGTCCTGGATTCTAGAGTCTGACTTTTCTCTGACACACACACTCAATCAGTGCCTAGCAACTCTGTACCTGAGCTCTGTTCATGTTCTTTGCTTTCGGTCTGTCTCTATGTCTATAAAGCACAAAACAAGAAGACCCCAATGTTCCACAGAAAAAGGAGCAATCCGAAAGAAAACAAACTGTGGCTAAACACAATGGTAAAATAAGATCATATCAGTCATGTAAAAGACTACCGTGTTTCGGCTAGCAAGCCTTTTTCAAGGGTCCTAAGGTTAAACATAAAAATAAATACAGTGGTTTACGAGAATAATTCATTCCAGAAGCATGCTCGTAAACCAAATTGCTCATATATCAAAGCGAGTTTCCCCATAGGAAGTAAGGGAGACTCGTTTTGATTCGTTCCACCTCCTCCTCCCCCGAGGCTGCCGGCACTGCTCCATCACTCCCCCCCTCCCCGCTCAAACCGGCATCGCACCCCCACCCACAAACGCCCCCTGCAAAACCACATCGCACACCCGTGCTGGAAGCGGCATCCGCCCGCCCGCCCACCCAAACAAGCTCCTTACCCCAGCGCTGCTGCGGGCCGGTGCCAGTTATCTCGTTCTCTCCGCTTCCTGGGCTGTAAGTGCTCGTTTATCGGGGCAGTGCTCGGTTTGCGAGTCAAAAGTTTGCTGAGTGTTTTGCTCGTCTTGCAAAACGCAAACCGGGTTACTCGCAAACCGAGGTTCCACTGTACAAGTTTTCCTTACATGACACGTACTGGTTCTGGTACCAACGTACATTTCTTTGTAGTCCATTAAGGGCAGGGGGTTAGGTGAAAGAGGTATGTTTTTATTGCCTTTCTAAAGTTGCGGGATTTGATCTGCGGGGGCAGTCAATTCCAGTGGCTCGGTATGAACTGGGAGTAGGACTATCGTTTGGCGGGTTTGCAGTCAAAGGGCGTTTTGACGTGTATTTCATCCTTGGTGCAGAGGGACTGATTCAGCACTTAAACAAGGACGGAAGAAATAGATATTCATTTCCAAAGCTTTTCCCTTCCTCTGATCATCTTCCATTAAAGATGCTATGAAGAGCGTAAGACGATTTGCTGAAATGAATATTGAGTAGGCTATATAATCATTTTTCTAAGCTACCGTACATAAAACGATCTTTAGCATGTGTGATTCTTTGCTAATAACTCCCATTTTAGCAATTAAAATGCTGATAGCCATAATGAGGTGCACGGAGAACAATAATAATTAGTATAGATGGGGAAAAAAATTAGTTTACAGAAAGCTACAGACTGCATGGACGGTTAATGAAGGAAACCTAAGCTTAGTGTCCCAGGCTCCAAGTTCAAGCCATAAGGGACAAAGCAAGTAGATGAATACCAGTCTATAACCAAGTCTAAAAGGTCACGTTCTCAGCATGTTGCCAGCAGACCTTGAAACGAGTCAGAACATCTGAAGTTGGTGGCTCTACGGAGAGAAAGCTTTGATCGAGCGTTGTCTAACTTCCTTCAGACGTTTACATTGACGTTATAGATCATTTGCTAAATGCCACAATGTCTCCTGGCAAAATGAAATTCTTCAGTAAACTGTGCAATGTATGATGACATTGAACAAAACAAAACAAAAAAACTTCAGACAAATATACAATAGTGGCGTTTCTACATGTGGAGGGGCATAATCGAAAGGGACGTCTAAGTCCGTTTATGTCCAACTCGCAAGTCATCCAAAGTAAAAAACAGCTTAAGACACATTTTCGAAAAATATGTCCAACTTTTTTTTCGTTTCGAAAATCGTCTAATTATACACCCTGCCGATCTGATTGTCCAAGTCCAAAACGCCTAGAACAAGTCCTGTTGGACCTGGGAGGGGTCTGCAAAGTGATGGACTGCACACCCAGACATGCCACCTAAATAGTGGGGTACCTTACAGGGCACTGCTGTGAATTTCACAAATAGGGTGCCATGTCTTCTCCTCCCTACAGCTCCCTTATAGGTTATGGTGAGCCCCCCAAACCACCTCCAGAATCCCCTAGACCCACTTACCTACCACCCCAATAGCCCTTATGGCTGCAGGAGCCACTTATATGACAGTAAAAAAGGGTTTTGGTGGTGTATAGGGAGTGCACATGTTTCAGTATCAATGCAGTGATTACAGGGGCTTATGGGCATGGGTCCTCCTCTCTATGGTTCCCTAACCCACCCCCAAGACGACTTAAGCTGCCTCTATGCTGGACAACTAGACTTTCCTATGCCAGGCGGCCAGGTGTTGATGGTCTGGAGGCTGAATTTTAAAGGTGTGATTAAATTTTAAAGGTGGGGGGGGGGGTCAGTGATCACTGGGGTAGTGTGTGGGGTCTGTGTTATATGTTTTCAGTACTTATCTGGTGAGTTTAGGTGGATTTTTGTGACTTAGACCATGTTTTACATGGTCTAAGTCACAACGTCCAAGTTCCGTCGATCGTGGGCTGTATAACTTTCAGTTATACATGCTGTAAAATTAAGTCTAAGCCGGCCCATGTCCCGCCCAACTCCCACCCTCAACACTCCTCCTGAAACACCCCGTTTAGCTTTGATCGTTCAGCAGCACTATTAAGGCCTAGGTCCTTTAGAAATACATCCAAAACCCGTTTTTAGTATCGGCATTTGGACGTTTTTGAGAAATGTTCGTCCAAGTGCCGACTTAGGCCGGTTTTTGGAAGTATTTCTCTTTCGATTATGAGCCCCATAGTATTTATTATGTATAATTTTGTTGTAATTAATTTAGCCTGCACTTTTGTACATTCGTCTGCATTGGGTTTTTTTTTGGTTTGGTTTGTGCTTCATTCACTGCAGACCGTGTTGGTTTGATGACATTGAACAGACAGCCTAGGACTGATTCCGTCAAAGATGTACTGTCAAAAAAGTTAACAAGAAACTCTTCAACAATTTGTTCTCTGTGTAACTTAATGCCCTTCTGTGGATGTGGCTTGAAAACATTAATATCATATATTCTGGCATGTGCGCACACATACATGCATGTGCTGTATATGCAAAAAGTCCACCGAGACAGGTATTTTACAAAGCATATACAGTGGTGCCTCGCATAACGGACGCCTCGTACAGCGAACGCTGCGCATAACGAACTTTTTGTCTTGCTCCCTATAACGAACTTCGTTTCACACATCGAAGTCGCCCGAGGGGCCCGGGGGGGGGGGCGGAACTACTCTCGCCGCTTCCTAATGTGAGCCGGGAACAGCAGCACCCTCCTGTCTGAATGCAGTGTTCTATCATCTCCCTCCACCTTACCTTAGATGCCGAGTTTTCCGGCTTTCTTTTTCGGCCAGCCACACACTTTCAAAGAGCAGCACATGCGCGCATGCTCTGTTGTTCAATCTTCTCCTCTGACGCAACCGGAAACCGGAAGTTGCAGGAGAGGAGAACATTGATCAACTCCAGCAGCTGCGCGTGCACAGCTTTTTGAAAGCGTGCGGCTGGGTGAAAAAGAAAGCTGGCAAACTCTGCATATAAGGTGAGGTGGAGGGAGGGAAATGTAGGGCTGCAGAACGAATTATTTTGTTTTACATGTATTCTTATGGGAAAACGCGTTTCACACAACGAACGTTTCACATAACAAACTTGCTCCTGGAACGGATTAAGTTCGTTGTGTGAGGCACCACTGTACACTGTATTTTGTAGATAGGCATATATATAGGTGGAATGTGGGTGGGGCACAAAGTTCCATGCATAACTTATAGAATACTGTGTTACAGAATAGGCGCCAACCAGGCACCCAGTTGTAGAATTACCCCTAAGTTTCAAGTTTCATAGATTTTGATTTTTTACGCAATATCATATATTTCAATGCGTATTACATGTTTCAATACATAAAAAGAGAGCAGGGTGGACAAAATAAAATAAGATAAGACATTACCTACAAATCATTTGTTCTATTACAAATTAGTACAAACTGGTACAAATGGGTAATGGGAAGAACTACAATTTATACAAAAAAAGAAACATTTAAGGCTTGAACACAAAGGATGGGATTATTTAAGAAAAAGTATAGAATGAATTGATTGAAGATGCTTTAATCATTTGTAACAAATTCAGTCAGAAAATGAGGATATTGTTTAGATTAATTGAACAGTCTATATATTAACAGCCTTTTTTTAAAGGAAAAAAAGGTTTTAAAAAGCGCTTACAGTTTCAATTTGATGACCTATTCGTTTGAGTGAAGCATGTATGAGATACATATTTTGTGCTGTCCTGCATTTCATATTTGTGGCTCCATCATTCTTTGTCTGCAATAACTGCTATTCAGAAATGCCCTTTGAAAGACAGCTGGAAAAAAAATCGACACCAATATTTATTAGGAGTTGGGGGTTTTTTTTCACTATAATTTTATACTACAATGTACCCATGTTTTTTTAACAGTTTATAATGCACCTTTTGATCTTTGTTTTCTTGTTTCAGCTGTCGGGTTGTTAGAGCAACCAATTATGCAATAGTCACAGACCAGGCAAACTAGCAGACACTTTGGTCTATCCTATTCTCTGTGATGAGTTTCTGCAGCTGTTCAGCTGAAAGAACAAACACACTTCAAAGTGGCATTGTGTTTTGGTCTATTTTGGGGATTCAAAATATGCTGCTTGGATATTAATGTCTTCGTAATTATCTTTAGTGTTTCCTTTTGTCTGTTCTTCTTCAGATTTTGCCATAAATTGACAGGATGCTACAGCTAAGATAATTTTTTTATTCAGGGGGTGGGATCCTCCTTAGCACTGCCCCTTGATCACAAGACCAGAAGGGATTACAGCCTTCGGTGCAGGAGGATAGGAATATGGAAATGGAGGAGAAGAGAGCACAAACAAAAAAAATAGACTTCCCCCTCCGTATTTGTCAATTCCGTATCTATGGATTCGCTTATTCGCGGTTTTAAAACAAAAAAAGCATTTTCATTTTTCAGGCTATTTTAAGCACTGTAAGACCCCCCTTAAGCCTTACCTGGTGGTCTAACTGGTTTTCGGGGCAGGAGTGATCTTCCCACGCTCCTGCCCCGTGCAGATCGCTCACAGGAAATGGCTTGAGAGACTACGGGAGCTCAAGGCAGCCATTTCCTGTGAGCGATCTGTATGGGGCAGGAGCGTGGGAAGATCGCTCCTGCCTGAAAACATGCTAGACCACCAGGTAAGGCTTAAGGGGGGGGGGGGGCTTTCAGGGCTTAAAATAGCCGGGGGAAGTGGGGGTTAGGGGCAAAACCGGCCCGAATATTATTCGCGGGCCGGCTCTGCCCTTAACCCCCGCGAATACGGAGGGGAAAGTGTAAAAGGAAATGAACAGAGAGAGAGTATTAGCATCAGGAAGAGGAGGGAAGAGGGAGCAAAATAGCTTGGAGAAGAAGGAAAATGGTTAGTTAGAAAAGGACAAATGGACTAGAATTGGCAGGAAATGTTAGAGAAGAACAAGTGATGTATTGAATTTTAGCTAGGCTTTGGACAGGGTTAGAAACTGGTTGAATGGAGGATGACAAAGGGTAACGGTCAATGGAGATCGCTCTGAGGAAAGGGATGTTACCAGTGGTATTCACCAATTTCTGTTCTTGGGCCTGCTCTTTCAACATTTGTATAAGCGATATTACTGAAGGGTTGTTGGGTAAGATTTGCCTCTTTGCGGATGATACCAAAATCTGCAATAGAGCAGACACTCCAGATGGTGTGAATAACATGAAGAAAGACCTGGCGAAGCTTGAAGAATGGTCTGAAATTTGGCAGCTATAATTTAATGCTAAAAAATGCAAGGTCATGCATTTGGACTGCAAAACCGCAAAGGAACGGTACAGTTTAGGGGGTGAAGAACTTATGTGCATGACAGAAGAGCGGGACTTGGGTGTGATTGTATGTGATGATGTTAAGGTGGCCAAACAGGTTGAAAAGGTGAGGGCGAAAGCCAGAAGGATTCTAGGGTGCATAGGGAGAGGTATGGCGAGTAGGAAACAGGAGGTATTGATGTCCCTGTATAAGACTCTGGTGAGACCTCATTTAGAATATTGTGTACAGTTCTAGAGACCACATCTTTAAAAAGATATAAAAAAGATGGAGTTGCTCCAGGTAAGGCTACTAAAATGGTGTATGGTCTTCATCATAACACCAAAATAAAACACAGTAAAATAGATACTGATGGACGCAACAGAGGAAAATACCTCAATTTCCCCTTTGTCAAAAAAACGGAGTTTTTGTAATGACCATGTGATGGGGTAAGGTTCATATGATGGGTCAAAACCTCATTGTGGCACCAGAATGTGAAAAAATATATTTTTTTTGTAAAAAATTTTATAATGTAAACATCTTGTTTTCCATATTAATGTTTTTTTCAAAATACTTAATGAAAAAATATATAATTTATCACAGTGAACCTGCTGTCTGAAATGACTCTATGTAGCAAAATTTTGCTGATTTCCAAATAGAGCCAAGACACAGTAATGTAATGCAACAAACCGCCCCCAACAAGTAGAACACTTATCTTTAATGGCCCGGCGGTGGCCTAGCCGTTTCGCTGGAAGCTTTCTCAAGGGTTGTGTTCAGCATAGCAAAAATGTATATACAGCAAGTCATATATGATGTCTTTAAACAGCAAATAGCTGGTCACTGTGATTTCGTACTCTGCTTTTAATAATTCAAAATCACAGTGACCAGCTATTTGCTGTTTAAAGCGGATGGCATAGCTGGTTTTAAGAAAGGTTTGGACAATTTCCTGGAGGAAAAGTCCATAGTCTGTTATTGAGAAAGACATGGGGAAATCCACTATTTGCCCTGGATCGGTAGCATGGACAGTTGCTACTCCTTGGGTTTTGGCCAGGTACTAGAGACCTGGATTGGCCATTGTGAGAATGAGCTACTGGGCTTGATAGACCATTGGTCTGACACAGTAAGGCTATTCTTATGTAACTAGCCAGGAGCCATTCATTCCTGGCCAGTTAAATAATTTTGAATATCGGGGGTTATATATTTTTGTCTTTATAGCAAAACTCTTTTCAAATTCTCTTAACGCTCCTTATCAATGCTTTGTATTTAACTTACAAATGTTAATATTGCTTCTGTTCTCTTCATTTGAATCTTTTTTCCATTTGTTGAGAAATGTTCATTTGTCTCTAATACTCTTTTTCATGTCATGTTTTAACCATGCCAGCTGTGATTTGGCCATTTCTCTATGCCTGATACATATTCTTCAAATAATGTGTATAAATCACGACTCTGTCTGCTCTTCACCCAAACTGAATCTTGAGTCTGCCTATAACCGAATCACATAAGAGTGCATGCTTACCTGTAACTGTACTTTTTAAATGCATGAAAGGTCTCCATAAAATTACTCTCATTATATATTATATGTACTACCATTGTATGTATTGGCAAACTCATATATTTTTTAAAGATTTAAACATAAATGAGCACATCAAAAATCAAGGTAAGATAATGCATTTATGAATTTTCTTCTCTACAGTCTGTCCCCTCAATGCAAATTCACTTTGAGAGTTCCACATGTGCCTTATACAACAGTTCTTCAGTTCCTTTTGTGTAGGAAGACAAGATGTTCTGTCTGCCACCTACACACAAATAACCGCAATGGATTCTCCAATTGCAGCAAAATTCGTGAAGCGCTCATTCATAACTCAATCTTTTCTATTTTTTGCATAGATTGTTATTCTACAAGCTTGAAAACATTTAATTTTATAGCTCTTTTATAGAGATGTACAGAGATATCCCTTCCCCCCCCCATGGTAGCGGCCGCTGCACAGCAAATGCTCTGACGCCCATTAAATCCCTATGGGCGTTGGAGCAATTACCGCAGCTGCAGTTGCTACCACGGCTCTGTAAAAGGAGCCCTATATTGCATTTTTGAAATATCTTTCCCTGTGAAGGTCATGATTCCGACAGAATATACTGGCTAATGATATTGCAGATATTCTCTGTGCCTTCCTCAAGAGCGTTCACTTGTTTCATCTAAGTGGTGGCAAGGGATGAACGGGGGGGGGGGGGGGGGGGAAGGAACAGCCCAGGGAGAGATAGAAGGGAAGACAACTTATGAACAGGGTTGCTGATGTGGTTTATTTTTATGCACCTGGTTTTTTTACTGTACCTGCTTTGGGGTGTTAACATGAAACAATATATCAAACCGAAGAAATAAATGGTTCATAGACAACGGCGCGAAAGACAAAAGCGCGCGCCGACAATTGAGCGCGGCGCACGCCGCCGCACCGCTCTAAATTACAGTTTTTAGGGGCTCCGACGGGGGGTTTTGTTGGGGAACCCCCCCAGTTTACTTAATAGACATCGCACCGGCGTTATGGGGGGTTTGGGGGGTTGTAACCCTCCACATTTTACTGTAAACTGAACTTTTACCCTAAAAACAGGGAAAAAGTGAAGTTTTCAGTAAAATGTGGGGGGTTAGAACCCCCCACAACCCCCACAACGCGGCGCAATGTCTATTAAGTAAAGTGGGGGGGTTCCCCCCCCCCCACTTCCCCCCCACTTCCCCCCCCACTTCCCCCCCGTCGGAGCACTAAAAACAGTAATTTAGAGCAGCGCGGTGGTGCACGCTGCGCTCAATTGTCTGGGCGCGCCTTTGTCCCGGCGTGCTTTTGACCTGACACAGAAATGAATAAAAGGAGCCAGCAAGGTGCTTGAAAAACAAATGAAAGAATACCTTAAAGGGCAAAGCAGGAGGTTACCTGGTCTGGGTGGAAATAGTCAAGACACTGGTGATAGGAGAGAAATGGGTCAACTTGATGGACCATCAGACAATATCTATGCTTCAGAAACAGATTTGTCATTAATTCCCAGAGTGAAATGGTATGGAAGCTGTGTTAGACCACTTTTAAAGGTAATATACCACTACTACTATCTGTCATTTCTATAGCACTGAAAGGCGTACACAGTGCTGTACATTTAACATTCAATAGATGGTCCCTGCTCAGAAGAGCTTACAATCCAATTTGGACAGACAGACAGGACATCTCAGTGTTGGGGAGTTTGTAGCAGAAGGAATGATGCGATGGGTATAGGTATCTGATGGTGAGTGGGAGTTAAGAGATGGAGCATGACGTATTGACTCTGGCAGACTGTTCTTGGCAAATAGCCGTGGAATGAAAGAAGGGACAGAGTCTGGAGTTGTTGGAGCCAATGAAGTGACTTGAGGAAAGGGGTGATGTCAGCCTGGCAGCTCTCATGGAATATGATTCATGCAGCAGCATTTTGAATGGATTGAAAGGGAGAGAGATGCACTTATCACTATAATTTATGCATTTTTAATTGTATAGCCTTACTGGGTTCAGACCAATGGTCCATAAAGCCCAGTAGCCCGTTCTCACGGTGGCCAATGCAGGTCACTAATACCTGGCCAAAACCCAAGGAGTAGCAATATTCCATGCTACCGATTCAGAGCAAGCAGTGGCTTCTCCACGTCCAAACCTTTCTTAAAACCAGCTACGCAGTAAGGCTATTCTGGCAACGCATTCCAGAGCTTAACTATTCTCTGAGTGAAAAAACATTTCCTCCTATCGGTTTTATAAGTATTTCCTTGTAACTTCATCGAGTGTCCTCTAGTCTTTGTGGCCATTTATTTATTTTTAAAAATTTTATACCACCAAAAATCTCTGTGGTTTCCAGAACTGACACACATAAAAATATAAAATATAAATACACAAACAAAAAAAACCTCAAAATCATCATACATGTACTGAATGAGTGTATCCTGTGTTGGTTGAGCACTTAAGCATTATCAGTTGTGCTCCAAGATTTATTAAGAATTTGACATATCTTATATAGTACATATTTTACAGGTGGGCATATGGAATCTGGGTGAAGCATGTGCAGGATTCACACTTATGCATGGAACTTATAGACGTCTATTAATTACATGCTATCTCCATTATTTAAGTGTGTTTACACCAGCTCTATGGCTGGCATAAAGGCTTCCAAGTTTAAGTGGTGTATAGTAATCATAAAAACATACATTGACTAAAATACAAACTTAAAATTACAAGTTATCTTTATGGATGACTAATACATTCAAAGACATTTATCCTTGGACAAACGGGAACAGAAGGTAAAAAGGCGAGAACTACAATATTCTGAGTAAAAGAGAATGAATAGGGGAAAACCAGTGGGAAGGGTTGCTGAAGGGAAAAACAACGTGAGGTCACCCTTACAAGGGCAGTTAGGTCTCGAAGGCATCAAGAAATAAAAATATTTTTAGCTTTGTCTTGAAGTGACTTAGGGGTCCTTTTATCAAGCCGCCCTAGCGGGGTTAGCGTGTCGGACATTTCATCATGTGCTAACCCCCACGGCCGGCTAAAAAACTAATGCCTGCTCAATGCGGGCATTAGCGGCTAGCACGGCAGGTGGTTTAACGCGTGGTATTACACGCGTTAAACCCCTACCGCAGCTTGATAAAAGGACCTCTTAGAGTTGATTCTTTGCGTAAATAGGTAGGAATAGAATTCCATAGAGAGGGAGCAGGCACTGTAAAGATGGTCGATCTCATTGCGTTAATGTGCTTCAATGACGGAATTGGAAGAAGGTTCTGAACCAAGGATCAACGAGTCTTAGAGGGGTTATATGGAATAAGAAGTCTGTCAATGAATTCTCGCTGGTTATTTTGTTGGGTTTTGAATGTTAGTAAAAGGATTTTATAACTGATTCTATGTTCTACCGCTAACCAGTGTGCTTTGTGTAAGAGGGGAGTGATGTGATCATATTTTTTTGCATTAAATATAATTTTTACTGCAGTATTCTGTACTATCTGGAGTAGTCTTATTTCTTTTTTTGTTATGCCTTTGTAGAGGGCATTGCAGTAGTCTATGCAGGAGATCACAAGAGAGTGGATCAGGATGTTCAGAGAGGAGGGTTCTAGCCCTGTTAGTAGTACCTTCCTTAAAAGTTTTATACTCTAAGAGAGATATGATCTTTTCCGTCACAGCTCCACAAATTTGGAATTCACATCCACTTAATATAAGAGAAGAAAAATCTCTTAGTAAGTTTAAAAGTCTTCTAAAGAGCTGGCTATTCAAAGACACTTTCCAATAGATTGGTCATACTCTATAATAAGTTTAGGTAGATGATCCAATAGAATAAAGCGGGTATTTGTTCCCTGACCTTTTGTGTCTTAACCCTTCCCTAGTTTTATTTTTACTCTTAGTTTTTTTTTTTAATTATATTTATGCTCATTGTTTTTATCCCTTTCTTTCCTTACATACACCATTGTATTGGTATTGAATATTATGTCTGTTAGTTATAATGTCTTGGTTTTTAAAAAATTTTTGAACATGTGTAATTCGCATTGGATTTGGACTATGCGAGCTAATCAAAATACTAAATAAACTTGAAATTTGAAACCTGAAGAGAGATCTGATCATTCGTAGATGGTGAAAACAGCGCTGGACCACTGCACTGATGTGAAGGTGATAGTTGAATTTGCTGTCAAAGGTGACTCCTAACAATTTTAATGATGATACGACTTTGATGGATATAGGAGCCTGTAAGGACAGCCTTCTTTGATGGGAAAAATCATTAATTTGGACTTTTCGATGTTGAGGGACAGCATGTTGGAATCTAGCCATGATTTAATTTTTTCCAATTTTTGATTTATGAATGTTACCTTGTCTGGGTTATTTAAGTCTATAGGATGAATTAGTTGGATGTCGTCCACATAAGAAACATTGTGAAACCAATAGATTGACCTAAAATTAATAGAGGGGCCAAGAAAATATTGAAGAGTAAAGGTGATAAAATTGAACCCTGTGGGATGCCATATTTGATCTTAAACGAATCTGAGGATGTTGCATTAAAGACTATCTTGGAGGACCGTTCTGTAAAGAAGGATGAGAACCAATCCATAACCTGATCTGTGATACCGATTTCGCTAAAACGCCAACTATATGCACATATCTAACCTGTTATCAGGTTTTCATTGAGCAAGACCAGCAAAAAGCCCAGGGCCCAGCAATAGGGGTTTCCTAACCTATAAAGTCAACCCTCCTCCCCCTCCCCTCCCTATCTGTCCTACACTTCCCTCCTCCCAGCCTCTCCCTTTCTCTCAACCTCCCACCTGTGTTTACCTTGTAATGTTTTACCATTAAAGGCTGCCTGCCCATCCACTGCCTGCGGCCTGCCCTGGAACCTTCTCTCTGGTGCATCATAACCCCTCTGATGAGTTTACACATGGGCAGGATGCATCAGAGGGCAAGTTCTAGCATAGGCCACAGGCAGTGAGTGTGGTTGGTGATGTTTAGCAATAAAACAAATTTGAAGGTAGATGAGGGAAGAGTTTGAGAGAAAGAAAAAGAAATTGCATTGCACGATAGTAGGCAAGGGGAGAGAGTGGAAGGAGAGATACCAGATTGCATTAACAGGGAAAATAAAAGGAAAATGTTGGACCTGGAAAGGAGGAAGGGAGAGAAGAGAGAGGGAGAGGTTCCAGATGCAGGGCTGAAAGAAAGGAAAGAAGAGATATTCAACAATAAGAGGGAAGAGATATTGGACTATTGGAAGGGGTAGAGAGAGGGGAATTGCAAGATGCCAGGGGTAACTAAATTATTGCCCTTGAGGACTTGGGGCTGAGGGTAGGATAAGAGGGCTGCAAGCTGCTATAGATGCTGGGAGTGGAAAAAGGGACAAGTGGGCAAATACGGGAGCTGGGGATGGCAGTTGGTGGGAATGGCAGAAGGGGACTGATGTTAGCAGATGGTGAGGTGGCAGAAGGAGGCTGACATTTGCAGAGAGTGATGTGGTAGAAGGGGATTAAGGCTGGGAATAAGGCCTCATGCTAGGGCTGGAAGAAGGGGGCTTGTAACTAACATAGCGGCTGCAGATGGGGCATTGACCAAACCCCATCCCCATTCATGCAAATTGAGCTCTTTTTTAAAATTGCCATTTACCCATGGATGTCTTTTCCTTTTGGAAATATAGGAATCTCTACATGAAACTTGCAAAAACGGGGCTTGTAAAATAACCCTCAAACTGGAAAACAAAATTGAAAACAATGAAATGATAACTAATGACACTGCCTTTCTGTGGGCACAACAAAAGTGGTTTACCGTATATCTAATATATGCAGGTACTAGTGGACAAGATAACCTAAGCTTAAAATAACTCTAAAACAAAATATTTTATACCAATCATGCAATAGCTTATCAAACAGTCAAGCAATCAAACAAACAGCAAATTAACAACAGGCTTCAGCAATACAATGAAAATCCTGAACCATCCAAGCTACTAAAAATTCAGGGTACAATGAAAATCCTGAACCATCCAAGCTACTAAAAATTCAGGGTACAAGAATTCATGGAGGCGCTTATGTTATTTGTTGAGAGCTTTGCCCAACAGGTGTTTCATACAGATAGAAACATAGAATATGACGGCAGAAAAGGGCCGATGGCCCAACAAGTCTGCCCACTCGAGAACCCTCCCTCCAATTAGTCTGCCTACTCAAGGACCCTTCTTCCCTGGAGTATCTATGGATTGAGCATAACTCCGTAGTACTCCCTCGCTGTTGGGGCTGCAGAATGGGTCCATATTTACTCAGTGGTGTAGTAAGGGTAGGAGGCAGTGGTACCCCCCTGCGCCTCCCATAAGCTCCTCTCCACACCCCTATTCCTTCCGGTCCCCTGTTCCACACTTGTGCTCTCCCTCCCCCCACTGTACCTCTAAATCTTCACCAGCGTGAGTGGCTTTGGCAGCAAGCTCCTTGCTCCAGCATTGGATTTCCCTCTGATATCACTTCCTGGGCTCGTGACCCGGAAGTGATTCAGAGGAGAACCAGGCTGGCGCGAGCAACAGGCAGAAGTTGCTCGCGCTAGCAAAGATAATACAGAGGTATGGGGTGGGGGGAGAGGGATGGGGCAAGCAGAGTCAGCCCCCCACTGACTCGAAGTCTGCACCCCCCTTACTATGCCACTGTATTTGCAGATTCTTTGCAGCCATATTGCTTGTGGTGTCTTCCTGATTTTCATAGCGTTCTAGCAAACCTTCCACAGCACTGCTATGGGCTGCCAGGGGAACTTTCAGCAGTTCTACTTACTTCAATGAAATTACATCATGAGTTGCCATAGAAACCCATAGGCTGTCCTAACATCAAAAGGGTGCACAAGTGACATCATGGGTTACCATAGCAACCCTGCAGAATATCCTAAGATGCCATTGAATGCCAAAAGGGTACACAAGCTAGTGAGGAAATTTGCAGGATCTGCTAAGCAGGGGATCTTTTAACAGATTAAAGGCAAATAGAAAATAAGAAAGATATCTACAAGGCCTCTGTTTACTAATGCTTAGCATGTGATAATAATGCCACAAAGTCCATATCATCCAATGAGCTATTGCAGCCCAAATGTTAATAGATAGGGGCCTTATTCCACTATCTGTAGTGGCTCTGCAAATATTTCCAGTTTGAGGGTTAACTACTAACCTGTATTAGCAGAATAATATGCAATATTTGCCTATTAAATTGTGTCAAAAAGCAAAATATTGCTTTATTTTACTATAACACACATCAGTTTAAGTTGCCATGGGCTATACAATAATGAGATGCAAAGTACCTCAATATTATGCAAATCGAATAACACAGCTTGTATTGAACAGTAGGAGATACATTATTTGTGGAAAAATAATGCCAGATTTGAGCTAGTGTTATTTTTCTGGCCTGATGTCATGAGCACCAAGATAAAAGGAATCAAGCTGTATTAATATCAATTAATATCTTCCTTCTGGCCTTTCCCCCAAGCAAATAAATATCTCCCTGAATAGACACTCACTCCCTAATTCTATTAAAAGCACTAAAAATTGTGTGTGAATGGGCATATAGAGGGGCATAATCAAAAGAAACGTCTAAGTCTGTTTTGGGCCTAAATCGCAAGTCCCCCAAAGTCGGACAAAAGGTCCATTTTCGAAAAATACATCCAACATTTTTTTTTTTTGAAAATCGTCTAATTGTACGTCCAGCTGTCTGATCGTCCAGACCGCTAAGTCATCCATTTTTAATAAAATATATTGATTTGATACTAAAACTAAAAACAAGGCAATTAAACAATTTCAAGAAAAAATACAACAAACAAAAAAGATAATCTTGTCAAGTCCACATTATTATGGGGGCTGAATGTCCTGCAGGAGTTACTAAAACTAAGGAACGAAGAAAAAAAGAAAAAACAAATAATATACCATAATCTCCAAAGTCAGGCAGATAAACATTCTATTTTCACTCAATCTCAACTTCTGTATTAGTTACAGGCAATATATCTAATTTAGGTTTATCTTGAAGAAAAGTTTCTAGATGAGCTGGACCAACAAAAATATATCTAGTATTCTGATATGTCACTAAACACTTACAGGGGAACTTTAGAAAAAATAAAGCTCCCACAGCCAAGACACTTGGATGACTTGTCTTTTAGATCATCTAAGTGCCGATTTAAGCCGGTTTTTAGATGTTTTTCTGTTTCGATTATGAGCCCCATAATATATAAGGAAGCAACATCATTACATATAATATACAAAAAGTGGACTTCAGGACCTATGGAGCCCATTCTCTAAAGCTGTGATAAAATTACAGTGACCGCAGCTATACTTTTAGGCACTCTTCAATGCTTTTAAATATATTAAATACGTGTATATACTATATAAATTATAAGACAGACTTATCTCAGATAGTATTTCTCTTAAGCTTGACCCGGAAGGGCTGGACCCAACATGTTTCGCAGAAAGCTTTTTCAAGTGTTTCCCCCGGAGCTGCCAATGTCATGCGCCTCGTTGAAAATTTCAGCGAAACATGTTGGGTCCAGCCCTCCTGGGTCGAGTTTAAGAGAAATACTATCCGAAATAAGTCTATCTTATAATTTATATAGTATATACACGTATTTAATATATTTAAAAGCATTGAAGAGTGCCTAAAAGTATCAAGATATTTATATAAAAAAGATATCAAACAAATGACTGAGCCAATGACGATTTGACAGGTAAAACTGGGCCGCTATGAAAGTTTTTTGAGCGGTGGAATGGTGCTGCTGAGGCTCCAAAGATAATATTTAAGCTGGGTTAAAGTTTTTTTGTTATTCACTTGGAGACAATATTTTGAAGATTGCCTATACAGTACTCCCCCGATATTCGCGGGGGTTCCATTCCAGGAACCCCCGCGAATCTCGAAAAACCGCAAATATGGTTTTTCATGGGGGAGGCTGAAGAGGGCAACGGGAGAGAGCAGCCGGAGCGCCGCGAGTGCAGGAAATCACTTGCAGTATGCTCCGACTGCCTCTTCCCGCACTAAGTCGGGCCTTATCCAATCAGGAGCTATACCGCGAATGACCGGGACCGTGAACTGCCGACCGCGAATGACCGGGGGAACACAGTATTGACAATCGCAGCAGCTAATCTTTCAGCAATTCAGATCTGTCTCCCAGGCTGGAGAAGGTCTGTTGCTTGCTGCCACCTGCTGCATGCCAGAGGTTTTAGGCATGCAGAATTCGGGTTTCCTAAGCAACCAGAAGCCAATCAGTGGGAAGACGCAAACTGCTGGAAATTTGTACCAGCTGTCATTATATTTGTATTATTTGCTGCTTTTTCTTGTCCACGTCTGCTTGTTGCAAACTCGATGTTTTGTTTTTTTCTAGAACAGTGCACAAGAGATTGATCTTTCTGTTTCAGTCAGTAGCGATGTAATTGCTGGACTCAAGGAATGAAACCCAATTGCTTTAGGACTGGGCACACTGAATGCTATTGTTCAGTGACTACAGTTTCTGAAAAGAGTTCTGGAACTTGCCGTGTCTGCATTTAATTTTTATTTCAGCTGTAGCTGAAAACTATTCTAAATACTTGTGTGGTTGTCTTCCTGGAAACTCACATTTCCTTTTGAATAGGTTACATGAGATTGTTAGAACAGTCCATGAGGACACGAAAGGCTACCTCACCTCATGGTTTAAATACTGTACCTACAAATCATAAGAGTTGCCATGCTGGGACAGACTGAAGGTCCATCAAGCCCAGTATCCTGTTTCCAACAGTGGCCAACACAGGTCACAAGTACCTGGCAAGATCCCAAAAGAGTAAAAAGATTTTATGTTGCTTTTCCTAGCCATAATCAGTGGATTTTACCAAGTTCATCTTAACAATGGTTTATGGAGTTTTCTTTTAGGAAATTATCCAACCTTGTTTAAACCCTGCTAAGCTAACAGCTTTCACCATATTCTCTAGCAACGAATTCCAAAGTTTAATTACACATTGAGTGAAGTAATATTTTCTCCAGTTTGTTTTAAATGTACTACTTAGTAGCTTCATTGCATGCCCCCCAGTCCTAGCATTTTTGGAAAGAGTAAATAAGTAATTCAAATGTACCCATTCCATTCCACTCATATTTTATATCATATCTCCCCTGAGTTATGTCTTCTCCAAGTTTATCCACATAATTTCAATTCTGCATCAGTATTTACCAGTCAGTTGTCATCTGGTGGCAATTAGTTTATTTTTAAATTAGACCCAAATATTATGTGCTGGCCCCTATCCATACACCAGCACTGAATATTTGGGTACATGGCAAGCGCCAGGGAGTTAGGTACTCTTGATATTCAGCTGTGGTCACCACATAGCTACCATGTTAAATAAGGAAAGCAGTTTTGCTGTTCTAAGTTAAACAGACAGCTATCTAGGTACCATTGGGAAATATTGGTGATGCCCAGCCTAGATAACTCCACCGCCAAACTGCCCTGGGACTAACCACATATGGTGGCAAGATTTATATGGTGCCAAGATTTGAGTGCCCAAATTTTTGTAGCAAAGGGGGGTGGTGCACCCTTGATGGGGGCGCCAGCAACCGTCCTCCTCTCCCCCCCCTCGCACCTCCCGCATGTGTGCCTTCACTCCCCCCCCCCCTGTACTGGCTGCCAATGGAGGCACAAATAATTTTCAAGTTCTCTTGCATATGTTTCAAGCTGGTTTGGGGACTAGCTCCTTCCTACCTGCTACCTCACTTCACTCTATACAGCCCTACGAGACAAACCAGAAACAGCAACCTATTTGCATACCCAAGCATTACCGGCTGCAGATACAAAACCTTCCTGGACAGAACTTTTATGTACCAAGCTAACAAACAAAAACACTGGTTAGACAGCTACATAAATGGAGCAAGACTGACATATAATGCCTTTAGAAAAGCCATAAAAACTGCCTTATTCAACAAAACCATCACCTAAAAAAGTATCTACACCTAACACTACATATATCCACTCCTGTTTATAAGTCTGAAATGCCTTACATTAATTTTGCTGCCTTTTTAAGATTCTGCTTGCTATATTTCACTGACTTTTGTAAGATTCTATATGCTGTATCTCTCTACCTTTCTGTAAGACTCTATATGCTCTTTGTAAGATTCTATATGCTGTATCTCGGTCCTTTTGTAAGATTCTATGTGCTTTTTTGTAAGTCTTCTACATACTGTATCCCGGATTTCTACATATTGTAAATCGCTGACTGTCCAGCTCTCTTCAGTGTGAACTGCCTAGAAGTCTCACGACTATGGTGGTACAGAAGAATAAAGTTATTATTATTATTATTATTAGTACCTCTATCTCTTCACCGGCAACTCTAATCTCCCTCTGACGTCACCTCCAGGTCCCATTTTTAAGCACAGTTTATAGATTTTCCCTCAGACAGCATATTTAATGGCTCCATCTAGTTAGTGCCGACTGAATATCCTGTCAGGACCTGGTCAGATACAGATGCCCCTGATGGTCCTTGGGATCGTTGGGTGCAGGTGCAAAGCTCCCTTTCTTCTGCCTCTTTTGGCTTTCCTGAGAAAATGACTGCCACAACCACTGGGAGAGGGGATTTTTTTAGGGGATTTTAAAAACAAATAAAGGCTGATTTTTAGACAGAATACGCATGACTGCCTTATCACATCCAGTAAGTGAATATAAAGCAAGAACATAAGAATTGCTGCTGCTGGGTCAGACCAGTGCCCTAACTGAGACTAACCTTTCCTGCGTACATTCTGGTTCAGCAGGAACTTGTCTAACTTTGTCTTGAATCCCTGGAGGGTGTTTCCCCCCCCCCCCCCCCCATAACAGCTTCCGGAAGAGTGTTCCAGATTTCTACCACTCTCTGGGTGAAGAAGAACTTCCTTACGTTTGTACGGAATCTATCCCCTTTTAACTTTAGAGAGTGCCCTCTCGTTCTCCCTACCTTGGAGAGGGTGAACAACTTGTCCTTATCTACTAAGTCTATTCCCTTCAGTATTTTGAATGTTTCGATCATGTCCCCTCTCTGTCTTCTCTTTTCGTCAAAAAGTATTGAATAAAATTGTATGAGAGAGTATTAAATAGAATTCCACAAAATAGCATGACATTTGGCTTATGCAGTTTTAGAATGTGAAAAGAGCCAATCAATGAGGAGAGCTTGCCAGTTCCTATGGTACATGAAAAAAGCCATACGGAGGCACATCTGAAGATTTGGCCACAATAGTGTGAGGGTTGAACTAGTTATTGAGATATGATGACACACTATATATATATATAGCTACATTTGAATGAAACAAGTGTTGTCAGTCAAAGGAGCCCAGGAGAGATACGATCTTTTCTGTCACAGCACCTCAAATCTGGAATTCTCTCCCAGCTAATATAAGAGATGAAAAATCACTTGGCAAATTTAAAAACCTATTAAAAAGTTGGCTTTTTAAGGAAGCTTTTAATTAAGCTATATGCATTTTAAATTCCCCCTAGACTTTCTTTTCTTTAGAAAGAGTTATAAGTAAAATCGAGCAGGTAATCTTTTACCCTTCTTTTTGTTTCAAATTTCTACCCTGTTATATTTACTTTATAATTGTAATTAATCCATTTTATTTTTTCCTCCTGTTTGGTTGATATATAGTTGTGTAAATCGGTGTCAGGTCAAAAGCGCGCCGGGACAAAGGCGCGCCCAGACAATTGAGCGCAGTGCGCGCCGCCGCGCCGCTCTAAATTACTGTTTTTAGTGCTCCGAGGGGGGGCGTGGGGGGGAACCCCCCCACTTTACTTAATAGACATTGCGCCGCGTTGTGGGGGCGTTGTGGGGTTGTAACCCTCCACATTTTACTGTAAACTGAACTTTTTTTAGGGAAAAAGTTCAGTTTACAGTAAAATGTGGAGGGTTACAACCCCCCAAACCCCCCATAACGCCGGCGCGATGTCTATTAAGTAAACTGGGGGGGTTCCCCAACAAAACCCCCCGTCGGAGCACCTAAAAATTGTCATTTAGAGCGGCGCGGTGGCGCGCACTGCGCTCAATTGTCGGCGCGTGCTTTTGTCTTTCGCGCCGTTGTCTATGAACCGTGTAAATCATTGTCTTACTAAAATGTTATTCGTTTTTATGTCACCCTAATTTGCAACATTTTTTTGTAAATCGCACTGAAGTAAGATTTTGCGATCAAATCAAAATTTTATTAAACTTGAAACTTTACTGTATTGGGGCCAAGGCATAGTCATTGGTCTCCGATAAAAAAAACCCTCCACACTCCAAATATATCAATTCTTCAAATTTCTCAAACTTTCTCCAAACTTTTTAGAGTCAGCGTGCAGCAAGGCCCTTCTCTTCATCGTTGTAATGGGGGCAGTCACAAAACCGGGCACTGGTTCAAAAACAATCCAGCGCCGATTCCCAAGGAGAGAGGTCGTCGCAAGAAGAGTCAATTTCGCCAGACCTGACAGCGGCCCTCTTTGGCGTTCTATGCAATCTTACAACACACTACTATCAGCCACACACTAGTAGTGCTGGCAGTGGTATAGCGAGAGTGAACGGCGCCCGGGGCGGTGGCCCTCCTCCCTGTCCCCCCCCACCACATGCACACGCCCCTTCCCCGTAACTTT
This sequence comes from Geotrypetes seraphini, assembly GCF_902459505.1. Classification (NCBI taxonomy): domain Eukaryota; kingdom Metazoa; phylum Chordata; class Amphibia; order Gymnophiona; family Dermophiidae; genus Geotrypetes; species Geotrypetes seraphini. The sequence goes on from NC_047089.1 coordinate 21,027,928, forward strand.
TTAACTTCGGTGTGAGCAGCCGCCAACTCACTGCCTGTGTCGGCTTCAGCGCTCTCTCTGACATCACTTTCTAGGCGCGGGTTCCGGAAGTGTCGTCAGAGAGAGCGCCGAAGCCGATGCGGGCAGTAAGTTGGTGGCTGCTCGCGCCGAAGTGAAAAAGGTATGGGGGAAGGGGGAGCAGAGAGGAGGGGTGGCGTCCCAAGCAAGATAGCACCCGGAGTGGAATGCCTCCCTTGCCCCCCTCCCTTACTATGCCACTGAGTGCTGGGCAGGTCAGCTCCATTCTCTGTCTTTTACATTCTTGAAAGTTTTTCTCCTTACGTATGTAAAATCAGGACTCAAAGACCCGCCCCCCAGGCCCGCCCAGTTCCACCCGTCTCTGCCCCATTACACCCACACCACACCCCAGCCTCGCCCCCCTCAGCCTGCTCGTCTTGGTCGGGAGGGCATGCGCAGATGCCCCTCGCTACGCGATCTGCTTTTCAAAACCCGGACAAAATGCAGGGTTTTGAAAAGCCGTCCGGACATGCCCTCTAATAAGAGTACATGTCTGGGTAAACCTGGGTATTGGGTAACCCTATGCCAAGAGGGCTTTCTGAATAAAATAAAACATACCCACTGTCTGATTTATTAATTCTCTGAGCAAACCTCAGAACAGTACAAGACAGGTAGGTGGGCTGCAGGCTTCTGTGGCTGTCAGAATTTGCTTTGTTAGTGCATCTCCCAGGCCATCAATTTCTGACATGGAGGATGAAAGCCTGCTCTTGTGGCTTGCTTTAAACCACAGAGGTTTGTTTCCAATTAAATCATGTGCTGACAGCTATAGTTTAACTCCCGCAAGAGCGGAAAAAAGAAAACAGGATCCAGGATAACACCACAAGTGGAACAAATACAGACTGAATTTTGAAATTAGACCCTTTCCAGAATATGGGCATCCCCTAGACCAGTGTTTTTCAACCTTTTTACACCTATGGACCGGCAGAAATAAAATAATTATTCTGTGGACCGGCATCGGTCCGTGGATTGGCGGTTGAAGAACACTGGGCTAAGTCGTGGGCCAGACCCCACCCATCTCTACCCAATCTCCACCCCAGACTCCGCCCCCATAATAGTACTAATTGCACCTTGCACGTCCCTTGCCTCATCTGGAAGCCTTCCCTCTGACAGAGAAGGCTTCCGGTTCAGGCGCAGGATGCCCTTGGAGCCACTGCCCGTGGCTTTGTGCACTGAATCAGTTAGGAAGAGGGAGCTGGCTCGAAGATAACGCCACATCGATCGCACCGTGGACCGGCGGTTGAAGAACACTGTTTTGGGCCTGATGCACGTGCTGGCCCTGTGGACCGGCACTGGTCCATGGACCGGTGGTTGAAGAACACTGCCCTAGACCAGTGTTCTTCAACCACCGGTCCGTGGACCGGTGCCGGTCCACAGAACTTTCCTGCCGGTCCACGGCACATGCATCGGGCCCCAGACAGTGCTCTTCAGCTGCCGGTCCAGGGTACAATCAATGCGGCGTTGTCTTCGGGCCGGCTCCCTCTTCTCCCAGTGCTGCAGTGCACAAAGCCATGGGCAGAGGCTCCTACGTGCGTCATGCGCCTGAAACGGAAGCCTTCTCTCTGACGTCACAAAGTCAGAGGGAAGGCTACCAGATGAGGCGTGGGATGCGCGGCCCACGGCTTTGTGTACTGCAGCACTGAGGAAGAGGGAGCCGGCCAAAAATAACACAGGGGGGCAGGCCAGAAGGCAAGGCACATAATGAAGGGAAGGAGACAACAACGGTAGGGGGAATGATTTTATTTTTTAATTTAGTGATTGATTTATATCTGCTGTCTGTTCAGGAAGAAATGTATTTGTTTCTTTTCCTCTGGGGTTGTACTGCATGCAGAGTCTTGCATCTTAGGGTTTTGTTTGTATATATTAGTACTTTTAGTTTTTGGTCCTGTATTTGCATGGGGTTATCTGTGTCCTGGTAAGAATGAATATTGAGAAGCATATAGTGTGCTTTGTGTAGTTCAATTTTGTGGTTAACCATTATGTGCTGTTAATACAATATTGTGTGTGTGTATTGTGATAGGGAAGCTCCTGCCACTGGTTTAAACCCGGGTTTCAACCCTGCCATGCAAAGGGCTGCTCCTATTCCTAAGCCCAGGAAGCTGCCCATTAACCCTGTTCCTATTGTAAAGAGCCAGCAGGCAGGGCAAGGCAGAGAGAGAAGGACAGAAACCACAATACCTGATTTAGAGCACTCTAAACCCTTTTATAATTCCTTGGGAAGTTCTCCAGTAAAGCCTCTGGGGTAAAGAAAACTGGCCCAGGAAGGGTTAAGGAAATGGGTGGAGCTGACAGGCCAGACGAACCCAGAGGGGGAGTGAGCACGAGCCTGCAGCATAAAATCAACACAGCTGGGAACACTGGGGGGAACTCAGGAACTGGGGGAGAGAGAGGAGCCATGCAGAGCAGGAAGGAAACGGCTAGGAGCTTTTTCTCACAGCCCAGGGCTAGAGAACACCCTGTCACACAGCTCTCTCGATTGAACAAACCCCTGGCTCCTAGGCAGAGGCTCAGGGGAAGAGAAAGGCTTCCAGAGCAGGGCTGGCCGGTAGCTGCCTCTGAGGGGAATTCCTATCCAGCCTCAGAGAGCGGGGAGTCCCTAATGGAGATAGAGGTCTCTGAAGGCAGTGAAATGGATTGCAGTTTGGCAGCCTGGGACCTCCTATCTAACTACAGTCAGTGAGGTAATGAATGGGGGAGGGGAATGAAAGTTAAAGTCTCTCAGTGCAGTCCTTCATCCCTGAGGCAGGACTGTAAGGAAGTGTGAATGTGAAAGGGGGAGTGAATGAAAGGCCGAGAGATAAGCCAAGCAGAAAGAGTGAAGGAGGTGAGAACACTAATTAACCTCCAGGAAAAGCCTGAACAGGAATTCAGGAACAGCGTTTTTGTATCTTTTTGGTTTATTTGCCTGAGGGGCAGTTTGGACTCTCTCTAAAGGAGAAGCATTGCTGATGTATTAGTTGTTTCAAATATCCTCAGCCAAGGGGGCTGTTTAAAGACCCAGTGCCGTGAACTGGGTAATAAAAGGACAAACTGTGAACTCTCTAAAGTTAGCAGTGTGTGTTTTCTACTGGGATTATCCAGCGGGAGTCCTCCGGAGAGCGCTCAGACATGCGCCTGGGGCGGGAGCCGGGTTGCCAGCGCTAGGCTTATCCCTGGCCCCGCCACAGTATATGTGAAAAAATGGTGTTACAATTAATACTATTATGGGGTGGGGGCGGAGATTGGGTGGAGATGGGCGGGGTCTGGCCCATGACTTAGCCCAGTGTTCTTCAACTGCCGGTCCACAAAATAATTGTTTTATTTCTGCTGGTCCATAGGTGTCAAAAGGTTGAAGAACACTGCCCTAGACCATGCCTGTCCAACCTACAGCTTGCTGACCAAAACCCAGCCCATCGAGAGTTTTTACCTGGCCTTCAGCAGCTCAGTGGGATGCCTGCTTCCCCCTCCTCAATCAGCTGTCTGCAAGCTTCAGCCACATGGTTCCAAGAATTTGGGTTGGTCTTATATTTTTATGGCTCAAGACTTGAAACCATGAGACCAACCTGTACTTAAAGCAATGTGTGGCTCAAGCTTGCAGACAGCCAAATCATGGAGCAGGAAGAAAGAATCTGGTAGCGTTTCTGCTGCTGGAGCCAGGTAAGGGGAAAGAGAGTGGGGTAAGTGGAGGAGGGGGGTACATGAGAGATTGGATGAAAGCTGGGGGGCATGAGAAAGAGAGATGAAGACAGTAAAGAGGGAGGGGGAAGATGTGCGAAAGAAAGAATGAGACTTGGCGAAGAGCAGCATGAGTGAGTGAAAACGAATGGGTGAAGAGAGAGCGAGCCATAGGAAAGGTTAGCCAAGAAGGGGATCTGGGTGTCACTGTAGACAGTGCGCTAAAACCTTCTGCCCAATGTGCGGTAGCGGCCAAAGGGGCAGACAAGTTGCTGGGAATTATTGGAAAGGGATGGTTAACAAGACTAGGGGTGTTGTAATGCCCCTGTGTCGCTCCATGGTGCGACCTCACCCTGAGTATTGCATTCAGTTCTGGTTGCCTTGTCTTGGGAACTAGAGAGGGTTCAAAGAAGGGGACTGTGGGGAACAACAAGTACAAGGGGGCACTCGGAGAAACTGAAAGGGGATAGGTTTAGAACCAATGCCAGGAAGTTCTTCTTCACCCAGAGAGTGGTGGACACATGGAACGCACTCCCGGAGGTTGTGGTGGGGCAGAAGACACTACAGGGATTCAAAGAAGGTTTGGATAAATTCCTGAAGGAAAAGGGGATTGAGGGATACAGATAGAAGTAAGGATAGGTTTTTTAGGGCAGGGAACACTTGACAGGTCATGGACCTGATGGGCCGCCGCGGGTGCGGACCGCTGGGTGCGATGGACCTCTGGTCTGATCCCGGTGGAGGCAACTTCTTATGTTCTTAAGGGCAACCAAGATGATGGAGGAGTTGGAGTTCTTCTCGTATGAGAAAAGACTAGGGAGGTTAGGTTGGAAGACAAACAGCTGCTGGGAAATTTAATTGAAGTTTACAAAATCCTGAGCGGTGTAGACCAGGTACAGACGGATCGATTTTTTTACTCCATCAAAAATGACAAAGACTGGGATACACTTGATGGGATTGCAAGTAAGTACTTTTAAAGCCAACATGAGGAAATATTTTTTCACTCCAACAATAGTTACGCTCTGGAGCACGTTGCCAGAGGTTGTGTTGAGAGCAGTTGACATAGCTGGTTTGGAAAAAGGTTTGGACAGTTTCCTGGAGGAGAAATCTATGGTCTGTTATTGAGACAGACTTGGGGGAAGCCACTATTTGCCTTGGATTGGTGGCCTGGAATATTGCTACTGTTTAGGTTTTTGTCAGGTATTAATAAAAACAGCTACTGCTGGGTCAGACCAGCGGTCCATCATGCCCAGCAGTCCGCTCATGCGGCGGCCCTCTGCCAAAGACCAGTGCCCTGAGACTAGCCCTATCAGCATACGTCCTTGTTTAGCGGGAACTTGTCTAACTTTGTCTTGAATCCCTGGAGGGTGTTTTCCCCTATGACAGACTCCGGGGAAAACACCCTCCAGGGATTCAAGACAAAGTTAGACAAGTTCCTGCTGACCTGGATTGGCCACCATGAAGACGAGCTAGATAGACCATTTCCCATAATATATAGAATCACCTATAAAATAGCCTTATTAACTTGTAAAGTAAAAATGGTTAAAGTCCCATTATTTTTAGAAAGATTACTTGTCCCTTACACTCCTGCAAGAGCCTTAAGATTTATGAACACATGACGTTGAGAGCAGCGTGGAGCATTCAGTGTGGCTCCCTGCGCTAATACGGTTTAGTAAAAGTAGGGGGGGGGGTATGTTACACAAAATACATTGAATATTTATAACATTGTCTAAAATTGTTATTGTATGGCAGCTACTGTCAGTCTGAATGAAGAATCTAGGTTTTGCAATTTCTTGAATAATTTTTACATTTTAGATTGCATAAGGTCACTTATTTTAATTAAGAAATTACAGGTTTGGATGATATAAAATTATAGATAAATTATTTTGATTTGAATGGCAGGATGTTATAATTATACCCAGAGTCCCTTTATTTCTACCATTCAAATCAATGTACACATAACAGTAGTTTCTTAATTAAATGCATTCACCCATGAGGCTTGCAAACACCAAGAAAATAATCCCAGTCCTCACCCACAGCCTCCATGCTGCAGAAGCTCCTATCAAACTGAAACAGCTTGTTCTATATTCATTGGGTGCTGGACTTAGGCAGTAATGTGCTACCAATTAGGAGTTAATCAAGCATTTTCATGAACTCTGATCTTTCTTTTCTTAAAATAATTTGACAAGAGGTTGACAAGAACCGTGGAGCTCTGTAACACATCCCTAGCCTTAGGAAACCTTTATTTATAGGTCCTTTTACTAAGCCCTACAGAGGTATCTCTCAAACCTTTTAAGCTCCGGCACACTAAATGGAGCAAATGTTTTTCACGGCACATTTTAACTGAATTCATAAAATTGCAAAACCAACAAAAAATTTAATTTGAGAGTTATTTATTTTGGACTCCTTTTACGAAGCCGCATTAGTGGCTTTATTGCGTGCACTAATCCCCGCACTAGCCGAAAAACTACCACCTGCTCAAGAAGAGGCGGTAGTGGTTAGCGCGGCCGGCAAATTAGCGCACGCTATTACGCGCGTTAAACCGCTAATGCAGCTTTGTAAAAGGAGCCCTTAAAGATCTTTAAGCTATGTAATAATTGTAACAACTGTGAAACTATAGTATTTAGAACAGAATTGCTAATCAATGCGATGGATGTGCTTGTTTTTGAGTGCAAATTAACTCACAACGCAGCTCGATAGTCAACAAGCATACATGCATTTCATCGTCCACCATCTGCAGTCGTTCTCTTTTTTTTCTGATTTTATTTCTGACAGAGCTGAAAATCCAAGTTCGCAAAGATAAGAAGATCCAAACTGTACCAAAAACCTTGATTGTTTAGTTGCTCAAGTTAGGATAACTTCTGCATAAAAACTAAAACTAAAATTACTTGCCGTTAATTTTCAAGGACTAATAACGTCAAAGAATGATGCTTGTCTGGGCGGTTGTATCCTTACGCACACACTCTACGCATTGACAGACTCTTGCGTACGAGATGTACATGTCATCTGTTCTACTGTATACTTATGAAGGGAATTTTTTTTAAAAAAAATTCTGGAATCTCTTGAGGCACACCCGTAATCTCTTTGGGGCACACCACGATGCTGTGGCACAATTTGAGAAACACTGCCCTACAGGTTACTGCCAAATGCATTAAAAGATTTTGTGATATTTTACCACATGGGGGGTGGCCTAAGGGATCTAACCAATCAGAATTTTAGGCCACTCACAGTGAATCCCAGATTGCACTGGGAGAGAGGCCTAAGATTCTGGTTGGCCTTGCACCTAAGGCCTATGGGAGGGGCTTTAGGCCCCCCCTCCCTGGTGCATCCCATGATGCATTGGGAAGGGGAATGCCTGCCATTCTTTGGAGGCGGGCCTACTAGCCGGAGGGCGTAAGCACCCTCCAGCCGGCCAATGAAAATAGGTACTGATGGGATCTAGGGGGGGTCAGTGTGGGGGCATGCTTTGGGGGGTTCTGGCAGGAGGGACTGGGCATCCCTCCTTCTGGTGATCTTCGGAGGGGTTCCAGCAGGAGGGACTGGGCATCCTTCCTGCCAGGGGATGTCTCAGGGGGGTGGGTGGGTTTCCGGCAGGAGGGATTGGGCATCCCTCCTGTCAGGGGATGTATCAGGGTGGAAGTGGCAGGAGAAATTTGGCACTCCTCCTGCTTTGGGGTGGGGGGGGGGCTTTGGGGGGAGTGGCCATCCCTCCTGCTCGTTGTCTTCACGGGGGGTTGAATGGGTTTCCTGCCACGGCCATTAAACTGATTGTGGCAGGGAGATTCCTTTGCTGCAATCAGTTTAGTGGCCGGTTTGCATATGTACACATAACAGCATTTTGCTGGCCTACATTTCTGATGCCTATCACAGCCCTAGGGAGATGCCTAGGTCCACCTAAGCTCGCCTAAGGCCACTTCCGGGCGAAACCACATGCATGCCCAGCCCTGTGTGAGCTTAGGTGGCCCTATGCGCCATCCTAGGCTCGCAAAGATACCTACAGTGTAGGCAGCCTGCCTCGGGGTGTTTTTTTTTTTTTTTTTTTTAAATGTGCATCCCAATTGGCTGGTTAGAGAGTGGTAGGATGCCTACCGCTGCCTACAATTGGGACGCCATTTATCGAATTTGCCCTTTGGTGTTCTTTGTGATAGCTTTTCAGGATGCTAGATTGTAAATATCTTACAAACATGACTCTAATCTGAAAGAACTTTTAAGTTCAGCTACTTTCAGACAACCTGTTATGAATACTGGTCGTGACGAGAAGTTTTATACTCCCTGCGGCCCACTGTAGGACATGTGCCATTACTCTTACCATCAGGGAATTTCTTAATCCAGTGGATCAAAAAAGATATGTTTTACATTTTGACACCAACCGTGATACAGATTATGCTGTGCATCATCCGCCCTTGTAAAAAGCTCTATATTGTGTAAACATCTAGGAAATTTCATATCCGTATGAATGAGCAGCGGAGTGCTTTGAAAATATTATTTTTCAGTGGATCTTGTGCCCTGAAGGAATGGCAAATGGTTGTGAAACAATGTCTAGAAATAAGAGCCTTACTCTAATGAGAGGGGTCAAAATGACTTGAAACTCCAAAAACCAGACCTGCTTTCTATTCTCCAGACACCTGAAGGGTTACGGGCTAACTGAGCCCCTTGTACCAAATGTTTGGTTGGAAATTATAAAGAGAGTGTTACGTCAGTAAGTGGGAACTCGTGTGGAAGGTTTTATCCGAATTCACCAGGGTTCAACACCACCAAATGCACCAGCGTGCTTGGCAGATATTACCCACTCACATCATTTTAAAACACTCTGTGGGCTAATCTAAAAATCTATAATTCATAGTGCAAAAGCTTTTTTTAAACTGCTTTTTTTCTTTTTCTCTTTAGACTATAAATGAATGCAAAAATTGTTATCAATCACCCAAAAACCCTGGTGTCTATATAGTGTGAAGAATTAAATTTAAATGGGATTGAAATAAATAAATCAACAATTCAACAGTGAAAAAGCTCATGAGAAATCTAAAGCCTGGTGAATTTTAAACCCTTAATAAAATGGCTGAAAAACAGGAACTTATCTGCAAACCGCTGATTATTATATTACACTAGCTGATACCCCGGCGTTGCACGGGTATTTAATTATAGCAATAACACTGTAAATGGATTCAAATAAAGATACTTTATAGTGGTGAATGAAAGTATTTTTTTACAGCTTAATAAAAAGTACAATATTCAAATTATAAAGTGAAATATTTGACAAAATGAATACAATACAACTAACGCAAAACGTGATTATAAACAACAATTTTAGTTTCACCTCCTGGAGCAAGAACATATAAATTCTTGGGTGAACCCACCCTTGAGCAAGCAAAATAGAGTTGTGGGCCGTGAGACCCCCAGAACATATCACCCCAGGTAGTGAGGGATCTGCATACCAAGTTTCGTCCAAATTGGTCACAGTGAGAATGGCAGCTTTTTACATTTTTCCCATTGACATGAATGGGTGAAATCTGATTTTCTGTTTGTAGCTCCGCCCACGTGTACAGGAGGGCCGCGAGACCCCCAGAACATATCACCCCAGGTAGTGAGGGATCTGCATACCAAGTTTCGTTCAAATCGGTCAAGCCGTTTGTGAATTACTGTGAGAATGGCAGCTTTTTACATTTTTTCCATTGACATGAATGGGTGAAATCTGATTTTCTGTTTGTAGCTCCGCCCACGTGTGCAGGGGGGCCGGGAGACACCCAGAACATATCACCCCAGGTAGTGAGGGATCTGCATACCAAGTTTCGTTCAAATCGGTCAAGCCGTTTTTGAATTACTGTGAGAATGGCAGCGTTTTACATTTTTTTCCATTGACATGAATGGGTGCAATCCGATTTTCTGTTTGTAGCTCCGCCCACGTGTGCAGGTGGGCCGCGAGACCCCCAGAACATATCACCACAGGTAGTGAGGGATCTGCATAGCAATTTTTGTTCAAATCGGTCAAGCCATTTTTGAATTACTGTGAGAATGGCAGCTTTTTACATTTTTTCCATTGACATGAATGGGTGAAATCTGATTTTATGTTTGTAGCTCCGCCCACGTGTGCAGGTGGGCCGCGAGACCCCCAGAACATATCATCCCAGGTAGTGAGGGATCTGCATACCAAGTTTCGTTCAAATCGGTCAAGCCGTTTTTGCGTGATCGCGGCACATACACACACACATACATACACACATACATACCTCCGATTTTATATATATAGATTACATTACATTACATTATTTATTCCTCTTTCTTGGAATTCCTCAAACCCTAATACCACCAGATCCTCCCACAAATTAAAACTATCCTTCCCCTCGCTAAAAGGCATTTCCCACACAGGAAAGCTAGGGACCTCCCTCCACTTCAAAATCACTGAGCTCTGGAACAACCTTACCTCCCCTCTTCGGAACTTGAGCTCTCTCCAAGTTTTCCGCAAACATCTGAAAACCTGGCTTTTCTCAAAAAATGTAAGTCTTCCTCCAATTTAGGAATCAAGGAAACTCTTATATCTTGGCATCCCAAGTCCTCTAAATTTTCTTCACACTTATACCTCTAACCCTCTGTTGTAGTTCCTTCCTATTTCTCCTACTGTAAACCGCGTCGAGCTCTACAAACGTGGAGATGATGCGGTATACAAACCTAAGGATTACATTAGATTAGATTAGGGATTTCTATTCCTCCATTACCTTGCGGTTCAAGGCGGCTTACAAAAGATTTATAAACAGGGTTACAATGGGAGAACAATTGGTTTGTTAGATTGGTAAAGAGTTGATCTTTGGTGTTTCTTTGTTGGTAAGAACAGGGAGGCTTAACAGAAGATTTGTAGACTGGGGTTTCAATGCTTTGCCTATTTTAGTGATTTTGAAGAGTACGTGAGGTTAGGGCTGTTTCAGGAATTTCTTGAAAAGTATAGTTTTTAGTTCTTTTCTGAATGTCTTGTAGTCTGGGGTGGACATCAGAAGGTTGGAGATCTGGTTGTCCAGTCTTGCTGCTTGAGTGGCTAGGGGTGCCAGCTGATTGCCCTACAGAGCCCCGTTTCGTATCCTTCATCAGGGGCAACCTCAGTCTGGAGAATAGAGAGCAGGTCTGGTTTTGGGAGTGTGAAACAATGGCTACCATCAGGGGATCCTGTGCCACACAAGCAGTTCAGTGCATACAGACAGTGTTTGTGATTTTCAGTTTTTGGACTGCTGGTTGGAACAAGAGTGGGATAAGTTAAATGTGTGCTGAAGGTATTTTTGGGGGCCAATGATTTATGGTATGAAGTGGAGCTAGAGAGATTCCACTCACTTCACAAGTGGTTTTCCTAGACATCTGGTAACCCTAGTCAGAGGGAAAGCTGAGGCCAGTGCGAGCAGCAGGCAGAAGAAGCTGCTCACTGCTGGCAAAGATTATTTAAGAGGTACGCAGGGCCAGGCACGGCGGGGAAGAGTGCGAGGGAGTTCATGGTGCAGCAATGCCAGGTGCCACCGTCCCAGGTGCCTCCTTCCTTTGCTAAGCCCCTATATGGATGCGATATCTGGTTAGGGTTACCAGAAGTCCGGATTTCCCCGGACACGTCCAGACGGCTTTTCAAAACCCAGCACTTTGTCCAGGTTTTGAAAAGCCTCCTGTAAATTGCATCGGGCAGGAGGAAATCTGCGTATGCGCAGATTTCCTCCTGCCCGACGAGATCAGGCAGTGGGAATGGGATTGGAGTGGAGCTAGGGCAGGATTGGGGGCGGGCCTGGGGCGTAACGGGGCAGGGCTGGGTGGAACTTGGCGGGCGGGTCTAGGGGGTCCGGATTTTACTATATCTAGTTAACATTTCCTTGTCCATTCCCTGCTCATGTCATGCCCCCAGCAAAATAAAAGCAGAATATAAATAATAATAATAATTTATTTTGTATACCGCCATACCCAGCGAGTTCTAGGTGGTTCACATCAGTTAATCAGAGGTACAAACAATGAAGCCATTGAAGTTAACAGGTTAGGAATGTACAATAAAAAAAGGAGTAGGAAGAGATTCCTGGCCATAGTGGATGGTGGTGAAAGAAAGTAGAAGTAAAGTGTATTAAGAGTTAAATGGTTACCTACCACAAAACACTTCACTGTATTGTGAGGTAAGCATTTTCACATGCACTAAGCATGGCATACCTCTATATAATAGAGCCAGAGAACAGCTTAAAATGCCATCTATGAAATGTCTATCAGGATTCCTAGTTAAAAGCACCATCTAGTGGTAGATGGACAAAAATACAGCCTATTAAAACGGGGGATTTTCAAAGTCAAAACCTTCCTTACCCCATAAAAACTGTTTTAGAAACAATTTTGGGAGCGTTCCACAATGTTCAAGCTGAATTTTCTCCTAGTTGGGAACAGGAAGTAACACTCCAGCATGACTAAAAAAAACTTTTTATGAAAACAAGGAAAAGTTTAACTGAAACTTTTAATTACAATTTCTAGTCTTAAGATTTTGTACGGTGCATGGAAAGGTTCTCTACTGTGATATGGAATTCTCCAGCAGGTAGCAGCTAGTATAGCAGATATAAAAAGAAAAATAATAATTTTCCTACTTTGTATTCTGCTGGATTTATTATTTTTATGTTTGTAGATTTAAAACCTATTTTTTTTGAAACTGCGTTTATATCTGATCCTACCAACTTGTAAAAGCAACCATATCTGTCATTCCCTCTTTATTCCCCTACCTCTAAGTTCTTTGTGTTTTCCCACCTGAGTTGCATGTATAAATCACTTTTCTCCTGAATTTCTGTCATATTTAGATTGTAAGCTCTTCAAGCAGGGACTGTCTCTTTCATGTTTGTTGTAATAAATATTAGTAGTAGCTATCAGTGAGGAAAGCTGGATTCTTCCATAAGAACAGCCATACTGAGTCAGACCAATGATCTATCTAGCCCAGTCTCCTGCTTCCAACTGTGGCCAATCCAGGTCACAAGTGCCTGGCAGAAACCCAAATAGTTATTACAGAGTAAAGCCTTAAAACATCAACTGCGCGTGTCAAGTTATTTATAGCAAAAAGAGGGTTATCCAGTTGATCAAAAATAGACAATTTTAGTGATGAATCTATCAGATTTTAAACGTTATGATAACAAATAGACTACTGTCATCAATTCCTAACATTTGCTTTTTTATATACCGTATTTTTTGCTCCATAAGACGCACTTTTTCCACCTCCAAAAAGGGGGTGGAAAAGTGGGTGCGTCTTATGGAGCGAATACACCTTCCCCCTCCCCCGAATACACCTTCCCCCCCCCCTCAGTACCTTTTTAAAAGTTGTGGTGCTCTCATGCAGGATGGCTGTCTTTGTAAGCAGAGCGGTGCGACTCAGGAGCGCAACCTTTGTGCTTCCTGCCTGGTCCCATGCCGCTCAGTGATTGGCTAAGGCCATTTCTCATTGAGAACTGACATCAGCCAATCACTGAGCAGTGCAGGACCAGGCAGGAAGCACAAAGGTCGCGCTCTTGCATCACGCCGCTCTGCTCTGCTTACAAAGACAGCCCAGGAGATCACCGCAGCTTTAAAAAGGTACCGGGGCGGCTTCGGGCTGACGACTTCCAGGTGCGGGCACCTTCAGACAGGTTCCTTCACTGCAGGAAGCTTTGGGTGTGGGTGGCTTTAGGCTTTAGGCGGGCTGCTTCATGCTGCTTAGCACCAGACACACCAGACGCCCCCCCCCCCCCCCCACTGTAGAGGAGGAAATTTTTTTCCTTGGTTTTTCCTCCTCTACAGGGGGGGTGCGTCTTATAGACCGAAAAATACGGTATGTCTCTATTTGTATTCTTCTTGTCCCCTCTCTGAGCAATTAAACTAGCGGTGGACATATCATAACTATACAGATATCAGTCTTAAGAATCTCTTATGATGTGTATATCATTTCAAGTTCCTGTCTTGTATATTTTTATAATCATTTATGTCCGCCACCTCCTACCAATCCCTATTAAATCTTTATTTGTAATCCTTCAAGTTATTTTTAAATTAATAATACCCATAAATATCTTTTCTATAAAAACATTATAAATCATGTGAACAACAAACTTCTAATTCTGATTGAAAGGGTGCCACCGTCCCAAATAGTAGCAACATTCTAGAACCCCAAAGTATAGTAGGGTTCCGGAATCCCAAAGAGTAGCAACATTCCACGCTAATGATCCCAGGGCAAGCAGTGGCTTCCTCCTTGTCTGTCTCAATAGAAGACTATGGACTCTTACTCCTTTCTTAAACCCAGCTACGCTAACCACTGTAAGCACATTCTCTGGCAATGAGTTCCAGCACTGACGTAGTAAGGTGGGGGAGCGAGGTGGGGGCAGTCTGCCCCGGGCGCTTTATTGCTCAGGGCGCTGAAACCCCTCCTCCTCTCTGCCCCTTCCTTCCCACTCCTCCCCCTAACACACGCGCACCCCTTCCCACGTATCTTTTTAACATTGGTGTGATCAGCCACCAACTTGCTGCCCGTGTCGGCTTTGACACTCTCTCTGATGTCACTTCCGGGACCTGCGCCTAGGAAATGATGTCAGAGAGAGCGCCGAAGCTGACGCGGGTGGCAAGTTGGTGGCTGATCACACCAATGTTGAAAAGATACGGGGAAGGGGTGTGTTCCAGCAGGGGGAGCGGGGATGAGGGCGGGAGAGGGGGGCGCCACTGCTCCAGGTTCCACTAACCCTCGCTACGCCACTGAGTTCCAGAACTTAATTATTCTTTGAGCAAAAAAAGTTTCCTCCTATTTGTTTTAAAAGTATTCCCATGCAATTTCATTGAGTGTCCCCTGGATTTATACTTTTTGAAAGGGTGAAAAGTCAATTCACTTACCCATTCTATAGTACTCAGGATTTTGTAGACCTCAATCATATCTCTCCTCGACTGTCTCTTTTCCAAGCTGAAAAGCCCCAATCTCTCTAGTCTTTCCTCATACAAGAGGAGTTCCAACCTCTTTATCATTCAAATGTGTACTAGAAAGGCTACCCTGGATGGTTATAGAAACAGAAACATGATGGCAGATAAAGGTCAAATGGCCCATCCAGTCTTCCCATCCAAAGCATCCACTATCTCCTCCTCTTCCTATAGGCTAAGGCTCTTTATACCTGCATTGTGATGTCATAGAACTTTATGGTTATAGAAACATGATGGCAGATAAAGGCCAAATGGCCCATCCAGTCTTCCCATCCAAAGCATCCACTATCTCCTCCTCTCCCTTTTGGCTAAGGCTCATAACATTTGCATCTCCTCTTCCTATAGGCTAAGGCTCTTTACACCTGCATTGTGATGTCATAGAACTTTATCGTTATAGAAACATGATGGCAGATAAAGGCCAAATGGCCCATCCAGTCTTCTCATCCAAAGCATCCACTATCTCCTCCTCTCATTAAGAGATCCCAGATGCCTGTCCCACGTTTTTGTGAATTCAGACACAGTCTTTGGCTCCACCACCTCTACCGGGAGACTGATCAATGCATCTACTACCCTCTCTGTAAATAGCTAGTAGTCCTGGCTCCTTTAGCACAATTCTGTTCCATCATATAAAGTTGTGCTATTAAAGCATGTGTAAACATCTAGTGAATAAGGGTTCCAACAATGTCTAGTCAATTTGACCAACTGACTTTCCCACCAAAATTCAAATTGGTGACCAACGGACTGCCCTGTTCCCATTCATGTCAGTGGACCCACTACTTTCAAAGACAAACTGCAGACCTCACAGCATACCCTGAAGAAAGCCATAGCATGATGGTTGAAACCTCGATTTCTACCTGACAAGACGCAGCGAGACCCACAAACCTGCAACAGGCACAATGCCAGCTGCGGAAACCCTGAGAGAGATTCTACATGTTTATCAGCGATATGCATTTTGCATTAAAAAAAACCTGCTTAACACATGTGTTAACATTAGCAGATAATGGAAGATGACTTGTCATTTTAAAAGCATATAGGTACACAGGGTGTTAAAATGTCTTCAGGGTGAGGGCATGATTAAAATGATTAGGGGCTTGTTGACTTACAGTAAGTGTAATAGTTTGGCAATTGGAGGCCCTTTTACCAAACAGTGGTACAAAGTGGCTTTAGCAGGGCCTTAAGTGATCTTGATGCTTTTTTGGAGTGTGTTTCTGTTTCTCTCTATGCGTATTTTTATCTCTATTTTGTTTACTTTAATTATTATTTATTCATTACTTGTTGGAATATTTCATTTCTATCTCTATCTCTACCTCTGTCTTTTTATTTTCATTTTCATACTATTTCTTCAGGTACTTTAGTTAGATTGTGAGCCTTTGGGACAGTTAGGGAATTTCCAAGTACCTATCTTATTGATTTAGTTTTTATTTATTGTATCTTTAATGTATCATTTTTGTAAACCGCTTAGAAACCTCACGGTTATTAGTGGTATATAAGAATTAAATTAAATTAAAATTAAGTGGGTCATTCCCATGTGCTAAGGCCATTTATACCGCTGAGGTAAAATGGTCAATTTTTCTGTTTCCCTTATTAATGTTCATGTGCTAATTTTGCCATGAATGGCTCATGCACTAAGCACGCACTAATCGGTTAGCACATGGCAATGTAATGTAATTTATTTCTTATATACCGCTAAATCCGTTAAGTTCTAAGCGGTTTACAGAGAAAAATACATTAAAGGATACAATGAAATAAGATAAAGAAATAAAGAATTGGTATTTTGAAATTCCCTTACTGTCCCGAAGGCTCACAATCTAACTAAAGTACCTAAGAACAAACAATTTAGCAAATAATAGATAGGAAAATAAAAATAGAGGAAAGGAGATATAAAGCATCCTAACAAGAATACACAGAACTTTCAATAATATACTGTTGAAAACAAAACGTACAATTCCAAAATAATAATGTAATAGAAAGAAACTAATTAAATAGAAAATAATTTTAAGAATTAAATCAAATATAGAAATGTAGAAAGAAAAATAAACATTAGAAGTGAGGAGAAAAGCTGCGGCAACCGATTTGTGCAGAACATAACCACTCTCTGCCCCAGACTTGCCCCTGGAGGGGAAGCGCACGCACATCACCAAACTAGAAACATAGAAACATAGAAAGATGACGGCAGAAAAGGGTTATAGCCCATCAAGTCTGCCCACACTACTGACCCACCCCATTAATTCTGAGTACTAATGACCTAGTTCCTTAACTCGACCCTCGTAAGGATCCTACTAGGGCATCCCATTTATTCTTAAAATCAATAACGCTGGTGGCCTTGATCACCTGCTCTGGAAGCTTGTTCTAGTGATCTACAACCCTTTCTGTGAAGAAATACTTCCTTATGTCACTATCGAATTTCCCTCCTCTGAGTTTGAACGGATGCCCCCTTGTGACCGAGGGTCCCTTGAGAAAGAAGATGTCTTCTTCCACCTCGACACATCCCGTGATGTATTTAAATGTCTCAATCATGTCCCCCCTCTCCCTGCGCTCCTCTAGAGTGTAGAGCTGCAATTTGTTTAGTCTTTCTTCGTACGAGAGACCCTTGAGCCCCGAGATCATCCTAGTGGCCATCCGCTGAACCGACTCAATTCTAAGCACGTCTTTACGGTAATGTGGCCTCCAGAATTGCACACAGTACTCCAGATGAGGTCTCACCATGGTTCTGTACAGTGGCATTATGACTTCAGATTTGCGGCTAACGAAGCTTCTGCAGGATGCCTCAATGTGCTGTGTCAGTGCTTACTGCAGTTCTGTAAAATGGCCTCCTAAAAACACGGTTAACGCACGCTAACAGGCTATAGCAGAAACGTGTTCAAGCAGTTTGCGGTATTTTGCCCATTTCCACTTTGCATATTTTAAAAAATATATATTATGGTGGAGAGTGGGTATTCCTGTGATATCCAGCCAGTGCATTATGATTAGCGCTCACTAACTGAATAAAGCAGAGTTAACACAGGAGCAGTTCGTGCATGCTAATGTACGAGCGGGGAAGAGGGGGGGGGGCTTAAAAGCGCTCAGCCCAGCCAAGAAGAGAATGACGTGGATATGGTTCAATCAAAGATTTGAAACAATGTCAAAAACATGGAATTTCGTTTCTCAAGTTGGCGCTTAGTAAAATAAGATAGCGCTCTTTTCAGCTACAGTGGCAAAATAATGCTCAGAATGTAGGAAGTTGGTTGGTTGGGCTGAGAACTTTTCAGCACCCCTTCGTATGTAATAAAAGTGAAGCAAGTATAGGGCAATCAAGCCATTGTGACATCACTGATGAGGTTGGCTCTTATTGGTGAAATGAGGCATTATGACATCACAATCTCAGCTCTGGAATGTTGCTATGAAGGGGGCGCTGAAAAGTTCTCAGCCCAGCCAAGAAGAGAATGACGTGGATATGGTTCAATCAATGATCTGAAACAATGTCAAAACAGAGAATTTTGTTTCTGAAAATTGGCACTTAACAAAATAAGATGACACTCTTTTCGCTTCAGTGGCAAAATAAAGCTCAGAATTTAGGATGTTGGTTGGTTGGGTTGAGAACTTTTCAGCACCCCTTCGTGTGTAATAAAAGTGAGCTGAGTATAGAACAATCAAGCCATTGTGACATCACTGATGAAGTTGGCTCTTATTGGTGGAATGAGGCATTATGACATCACAATCTCAGCTCTGGTTACCAGACACTGAAACTCTTCACACTACAAGGGAGTGCTTAAAAAGGTTCTCAGCCCAACCAAGAAGAGAATGACGTGGATATGGTTCAATCAATGATCTGAAGCAATGTCAAAACAGAGAATTTTGTTTCTGAAAATTGGCACTTACCAAAATAAGATAACACTCTTTTCAGCTAAAGTGGCACAATAACGCTCAGAATTTAGAAAGTGGATTAATTGGGCTGAGAACTTTACATCACTCCACTCGTACTATTTGGGTTTCTGCCAGGTGCTTGTAACTTAGATTGGTCATTGGTCTGGTTGAGTATGGCTATTCTTATGTGAAGAAAGTATAGGACAATCAAGCCATTGTGACATCACTGATGAAGTTGGCTCTTATTGGTGGAATGAGGCATTATGACATCACAATCTCAGCTCTGGTTCCCAGAGACTGAAAGTCTTCACACTACAAGGGAGTGCTTAAAAAGGTTCTCAGCCCAACCAAGAAGAGAATGACGTGGATATGGTTCAATCAATGATCTGAAGCAATGTCAAAACAGAGAATTTTGTTTCTGAAAATTGGCACTTAACAAAATAAGATAACACTCTTTTCGCTTCATTGGCAAAATCAAGCTCAGAATTTAGGATGTTGGTTAGTTGGGCTGAGAACTTTTCAGCACCCCCTCGTATGTAATAAAACTGAGCTAAGTATAGGACAATCAAGCCATTGTGACATCACTGATGAAGTTGGCTCTTATTGGTGGAATGAGGCATTATGACATCACAATTAGAGAATGACACGGTGGCGGTTTACCCGCGGCCACCGCATTTTAGCCGCGGGTCACCGCCGAAAACGGGGAAGAAAACTAGCAGTCGCTGCGGCGACGGGGACAAGGCCATTCACCGCCCGCGGGGCGGTGAAAATGGGTCTTGTCCCCGCAGTGAGGCATGAAGGATCGCGCGGTCCCCGCAGCTCCTCACCTTAGTTTGTAGATTTTCTTTTTCGGCGACCCGCACGCTATCAAAGAGCCGCTGCTGCTCAGTTTCGATCTTCTGCTCTGACGCAACCGGAAACAGGAAGTTGCAGCAGAGCAGAAGATTGAACACTGAGCAGCCGCGCGTGTGCGGCTCTTTGGGAAAGCGTGCAGGTCGCCAAAAAAGAAAGCCTGCAAACTAAGGTGAGGAGAAGGGAGAGAGCTGGCTAAACACTAGGATCAATTGGGCAGGCGGGTGGGGGCTGCGAGGACCGTGCGATCACCCGTGTTCCCGGCTCAGACTGTAAGGAGGGAGTGAAAGGGAAAAGGATTCTGGGCCAAGGGGATGAAAACGGAAAGAAAAACCCACAGCAGGAAAGAAAGGGAAGGACAGGCAGGTGAGCCAGATGCTAGAAGCAGGGGGGGGGGGGGAAGAAAGAGGGAAAAAAGCTAGATGGGGTTGAAAAGAAGAGACACACTGGTATGGAAGAGGAAGATAGGGGAAATCTGGACACAGGAAGGTAACAGAAAGAGGGGAAATTATGTGCATGGGGCATAGGGACAGAGACAAAAAGGGGACATGCCATGGGGATGGTATATGGACACAGGGGGGGGCAATGGCAGATACATAGGGGAGATATTAGAAAAGTATATAAAATCGTACCCGTTTGAGGCTTTTATGTATGCAGCGGTGACGGTGACGGGGCGGTGAATGGGGTTGCAGTGGCGGTGACGGGGCGGTGAATGGGGTGGCGGTGACGGGGCGGTGAAGGGAATGGCGGTGACGGGGTGGTGCAGAGGATGGTGAGACGGGGACGGGGCGGCGACGGGGACCAATTTTTTCACCGTGTCATTCTCTAATCACAATCTCAGCTCTGGTTACCAGACACTGAAACTCTTCACACTAGGAGCGGGTGCTGAAAAGTTCTCAGCCCAGCCAAGAAGAGATATGGTTCAATCAGTGATCTGAAACAATGTCAAAACATAGAATTTCATTTCTGCAAATTGGCACTTAATGAAATAAGATAACCCTCTTTTCAGTTGCAGTGGCAAATTTAGGAAGTCGGTTGATTGGAGTGAGAACTTTACAGCACCCCTTCCTAAACATTTGCACATGACCTGCACATAAACCAACAGAAGAAGAACTAAAACATACTCGTTCAATCTGGGCTTAGTGTATGGAAAAGTCCCCTGTTAAACTTAGGTTTTACCAGAACTTAGTAAAATAACCCCGTTAACTGCAAAAATTAATACACGATAAGTGCACAGGCCTTGCGGTAACTGTTGCAGTCACACCCCACACGTCCTCTGCAGTTACCACACAGAAAATTCTTTACTATGGGCTCCTTTTACTTAGGTGCGCTAGCGTTTTTAGCGCACGCAGTAGATTAGCGCGTGCTAACCCTGCGTTACGCGGCTAGAACCAATGCCAGCTCAATGCTGGCGTTAGCGTCTAGCGTGAGCTATTCCGTGCGTTAAAGCCCTAATGCAGCTTAGTAAAAGGAGACCTATGTGTTATGCGTTTTGTTTTTTTTCTTTATTATTTATTTGGATTTTTTTTACTGCTTTTTTGGAGGAATTCATTCAAGGCAGTGTGCAGAAAGAATAAGTCAAACATAAGCAACAGACAATTGTGGCCGTAAAAATATTCAAATAACAATACAAAGTATTATAAAGATGGAACATATCGACAAATAGAATAGAATAGCAGAAGTTACAAAATAAGGGACTAATTTACCCCCAAACAATACAAAAATGTGAACAAGTAGAAAAACTAACATATACCTCACAAAGGGATCCTTTTATTAAGGTGTGCTAACTGATTTAGCACGTGTTAAATGCTAAGATGCCCATAGGACAGGGGTAGGCAATTCAGGTTTTCAGGATATCCACCATGAATATGTAAGAGATGGATTTGCATGCACTGCCTCCTTGAAATGCAAATCTATCTCATCTCATATTTATTGTGGAGATCCTGAAAACCTGACCTGGCTCCGGCTCTCAAGGACCGGAATTGCCTACCCCTGCCATAGGATATAATGGATGCCTTAGCATTTAGCGTGCGCTAAATCGGTTAGCACACCTTAATAAAAGGACCCCCCCAAATACTTCACTGAATGAAAATGCATGATATTATACTATCTTGTCCAAATAGCAATGATGTTTTATTTCAGGGATCTCAAAGTCCCTCCTTGAGGGCTGCAATCCAGTTGGGTTTTCAGGATTTCCCCAATGAATATGCATTGAAAGCAGTGCATGCACATAGATCTCATGCATATTCATTGGGGAAATCCTGAAAACCCGACTGGATTGCGGCCCTCAAGGAGAGACTTTGAGACCCCTGGGCTAGTCCTAATGAATATGCATGAGAGAGATTTGCATAGAATAGAAGTGACAGGCATGCAAATCTGCTCCATGCATATTCATTAGGGTTATCCAGAAAACCTGATTGGCCTGGTGGTTCTCCAGGACAGGGTTGGAGACCACTGTTCTAGAGCAGTGGTTCCCAACCCTGTCCTGGAGGAACACCAGGCCAATTGGGTTTTCAGGCTAGCCCTAATGAATATGCATGAAGCAAATTTGCATGCCTATCACTTCCATCATATGCAAATCTCTCTCATGCATATTCATTAGGGCTAGCCTGAAAACCCGATTGGCCTGGTGTTCCTCCAGGACAGGGTTGGGAATCACTGTGATGTCTAGACAGAGCTATTGGCAGAATTTGGGCATCAACTTTGCATCCTTTGCAACCAGGGTTTTTTTTTAGAGGAATTCTGTGAAGATTTTTTTTTTTTTTTTTAAATTCTTATGAGGCTAGAACAGGGGTGGGCAACTCCAGTCCTCGAGGGCTGTAATCCAGTTGGGTTTTCAGGATTTCCCCAATGAATAGGCATTGAAAGCAGTGCATGCACATAGATCTCATGCATATTCATTGGGGAAATCCTGAAAACCCGACTGGATTGCGGCCCTCAAGGAGGGACTTTGAGACCCCTGTTTTATTTGAAAAAAAGGATCTCACACATCCAAACCTCAGGCATGAAAGTCTGTTAGTTGACACTGGTCTGTCATTGATCCTAAAAACCTTCTTTTATTTTTATTATTATTAATTTTTTAAAAAATTATTTTTGAATAATCTTAGAGCCTTTGGATGAAAAAATGTATCTAAATTATATTTCATAAAAATATTATGAATCTTCTTTGCTGAAAGGCGACATGAAGCATGAACTTTATAAAGGCTTTTCCAGATGTTCAAATGGGTTTCACCTAATAACAATTGACAGAGACAGACAGGTAAAACATCTTGTAAAAAGAAGGAACCGCACCGCAACCTGAACCACAAAATGATAGAGTGCTCCTGGTACCCTGGTAGGATCAGGGTTTTTGTTTGCTTGTGGCACCAGTGATAAGTGTTGGCCCAGTTACTGACCTTTAGTGGGGAGATGTGGGATTGCAAGACGTATCCATGAACATTTTCTATTTGAGATAAGTTCTTTTCTGACACATGAACCAGTTCTGGGCTTCTCACATCGTGGGTTAATCGGGGGAAAGTGTGATCATGTGGAGGAGAATCGTCATCTTGATAGCGATACTTCTGCAAAAAAAAGAGATAAAAACAGGAATTGGTACATATAAGGATACTTTACTGCTTTGTCAAAAGACAACTCCTGTCTCCTGCTCTATGCAAACATGGGATTTTTCTGGAAGCTTCTGAGTTGGCAAGTGACATATAATCTACACAATGTTGGATTCGGGAAGGGGAAATTCTGTCCCATCCATATGTTTTAAATGTTAGCGAGTGAATACTCAAAGAAAAATATCTAGATAACACAAGAGTTATCCTTATTTCACTTAGTGGCAACAATCCAGGGACATTCAGTGGCATGGGTAGTCCCAGCAGCTAGTGATATGCAGACCACTAACCAAATAACTATCCAGATAAAGTTAGGATAGCGATTTGAAAATCACTGCTATCCAGACAACTCAGTCACTCCCCATTCCACCTGAATATTCAGCACCTGCCACAATCTAGATAACCAGCATTGAATATCTGGATTTTATTTAACCTCTGCAGTGGCATTTAAAAAAACCCCAACTGGCCACAATCCTTATTTCTGGATCTAAAATGAAGAGAATGAATTCTCTCAATAAATTCAGAGCTGAATTAACCACAAGAGGTTCCTATGTTTGACTGAAAATAGAGGCCAAATTTAGGCTCCCACTGTTCCCTCTAAGCCAGGGGGTCTCAAAGTCCCTCCTTGAGGGCCGCAATCCAGCTGGGTTTTCAGGATTTCCTCAATGAATATGCATGACATCTATTTGCATGCACTGCTTTCAATGCATATTCATTGGGGAAATCCTGAAAACCCGACTGGATTGCGGCCCTCAAGGAGGGACTTTGAGATCCCTGCTCTAAGCTGAGTGAGTGTCCTCCAATTGCACTGCTACCAGTAGGGGGTGGTGTGTTTTTAATATTTATGGAAAAGCAGGTTCCCTAGAGCAGTGGTCCCAACCCTGTCCTGGAGGACCACCAGGCCAATTGGGTTTTTCAGGCTAGCCCTAATGAATATGCAATCTCTGGATATGAATCCGATCAAGAACTTGGGCACAAGACGGCCTGGGAGACATACAAGAGACATCCAACATCAAAACATGAGTTGACTGAGTCACATATTACAGCTTGGAACTGCGTTGTCACCCCAACAAACTGGTTCACACTGTCATTTCTGAAATGACAGTGCACACGGATGGGATAAGCAATATGAAAGGTATAAAGAAGCTTGCACAGCCAGAGGAGACTCGAGCAGTTTGAAATATGGAAGAGATTTACCACCTTTCTGTGAGTTACAGAGCTTAACTATTCTTTGAGTGAAAAAATAGTTCCTCCATTTGATTTTAAAAGCATCGCCCTGTGTTTATATTCCATCATGTATTGTGTTACTAGTGCACATGGTTCCTATATAACGTTATATTCTTGCAATATTCCCAGCAGGTCGAGGCAATGGGGCCAATATTCAGACTTTGAGATAGAAACCGACTAACTCCTGCGGTTAGCGCTGAACCTGGCTATTCAATACTGGGCCGTTTCCGGTGACCGGCATGAAATATCTGGTCTATTTCTGGCTGGTTCAAACTTAGCTGGCTAAGACAATTTTAAGCGCTGGCCAGTTAAGTCGTAGTAGCCAAAGACAGATCAGCTATTTGTGCTGTCCAATTTGGCCACTAAACTTGGCCAGTTAGTGCTTAAACTTGCACAATAAATCTTCATTTTAGCCACTAAGCACTAAGGCCCGGATTTTCTAAATGGCGCCAGACTTTTAGGCACTCAAGCTAAGTGAAAATATGCCATTTAAATGCTGATTTTCAAGGCGTCTACTGGTGCCTAAAAAAAACCAGCGCTGGAATAGCACCCGCATAGGCGCTTTACGGCACCTAATGCCACTGTAAGCGTGGCTAATGCCAGAAGTGGTATTAGGTACCATAAAGCATCTATAGAGGCGCAATTCACGTCAAAGGCAGGTGCCAAAAATGTAGGCCTGAAAAACCCTGGCCCTACATTTGCAGCACCTACCTTTGCCAGAGATACAATTCTCTAATCGGCGCTGTTTCGTGATTGACACTCGATCGGAAACCACTGACAATGGCGCTGGTTAGAGAATCTAGGCCTAATGTTCAGCGGAGATAGCCAGCTATCTCTTGCTGAATATTAATGGTTAACCACCCGGTTGGAAGTGACTGTGAGGAGGATTCTCAAAACTTACCACGCCTTTTCCCAGCACATGGTCTTACCATAGTCTATTCTGCGCCTCCCTCATGTAAATTTGGCGACCCTGCATTCATGGTCTTTCGAGACTGAGTCGTCTTTTTGAAATCGTTACAACCCATCGGATTTTATTGCCAATATTAGAGAATCTAGCCCTATGTAAAATTTGATCCATAACTTCCTATGGATTACAGAGATATAGATGTTTTGTTTGCTGGTTTTCAAATGGTGTTTTCTGAAAATGTACTATTTTTTTAAATTGATAAACATTTCTCATTTTTTAAAGACATAATTAGTCCGCGTACCTGAGGCTGAAATTGTGCAGGATTATGTAGCCAATATCCTACTGGTTATGCAATTCGATATGAGTTCTGCCTTTGATCTAGTAGACCACGAGAAACTGCTGCAATGCCTAGCCGCCATTGGTATCAGGGATGAGGTACTGAACTGGTTCCGTGGCTTCCTTATATCCCGCACTTATCAGGTACGTTTTAATTATGAGCTTTCAAACACCTGGAGCAATCCATCCAGTGTGCCACAAGGGTCTCCACTATCTCCATTGCTCTTCAACGTCTATATGTCCTCACTAGGCATGCAGCTAACCCAGCTGGGAATAAAACTATTTAGTTATGCAGATGACTTTACGATTATCATCCCATTCGCTAATTCTGTCTCTGAAACTATTCCCAAAGCTTCAGAAGCCATAAACGTGATGGAGCACTGGATGACAAACTTTAGGCTCAAACTTAATTCAGAAAAAATAACTTTCTTCGTTGCTTCGCCTCATCCGCTTGACACCAAATCACCACTATGTATCAATAAACTTAGTTACCCTATCCAGCCCACCATTAAGATACTAGGTGTAACTTTGGATCAATGCCTAACCATGAAAGACCAGGTAGACTCCTTAATCAGAAAGGGATTCTTTACTCTCTGGAAACTCAGATCCATCAAAGCTTATTTCGATACAGCGGCATTCAGAACCCTAGTCCAATCCCTCGTACTGAGTCTACTTGACTACCGTAACATCGCTTATTTAGCAATTTCCCAAAAGAATATGCAACGTTTACAATTGATGCAAAATGCAGCAGTCAGACTGATCTTTGGGCTGAGGAAGTTTGACCACGTGACACCCTACTACCGGAAGCTGCATTGGCTGCCAATGGCGGCGTGCGTAAAGTTTAAATTTGCCTGCTTCTGCTTTAAAGCACTACACGGACTTGCCCCTAAATACATAACTGACCTTTTCTTCTTCTCAGCCAACAGACACAAGAGAAGCTCACATTCCAATTTCGTTTCCCCCCCCAGTTCGAGGTTGTAAACTGAAAAAACACCATGAATACCTTCTCTCACACCAAGCAGCATCATGGGGTAAAGACCTAGAACAATTGCTTTCGCCCACTACTTATGGGGAATTTAGGAAACGTCTAAAAACACACTTGTTCCTAAAGCATCTAGACAACTGATCCTCTCTTCTCTCTCCCCTCTATAGCGATTAACTTGTCCTTTTGTCCTTTTGATCTCTCTCTCCTCAACAATTCTCTTTCTTCCTCCCCTCTTAAAGTCAATTCAATTTGTTACCTTTGCTTAATCTTCTGTAAACCCGCATAGAACTTCATGGTATTGCGGTATATAAGCTGTTATTATTATTACTTGTGGAATCTTATAACTCAACGGATCACATATGGTTTTTGCTTTTGCAGTCAGTATGCAGGATCTGAAATAGACCACAAGATGGCACACTAGCCTTCAGTCTGGGACACAGCCATCAGGACTGCTGGTGAGAAAATGTGCTTCAGGACACGAGACACCTCCAAACCTGACCTCACTTCTATACTGATTGCAGTTAGCAAGTTAATATCAAGCCAATGTACGGTACACAGTCTCGAAAATGCCTCAGATCGTGCACACTCTTTCTACATTCATTGAACAGGATTACTCGTATCTGCTCTAGTTCTTTATAAGTATGAACGGATGTGACTGTGGCTATCTCCTGCAGCAAAGCATCCTCAAAATCCTGTATAATTAAAACATTAGGCATGCAAACATAGAAGGTGTAGAGCCAGAGGCCAGTTCACTGTCTAATTTTTCAGTCTTGCAAATATTAAGGTTATACATCATAATTAAGGCAGTGAAAACATGAAATTCTGACAATATGAAACCCCCACACACATATTGGGGGTCTTTTATGAAGGCGCACTGCGCGCTAAATGCTAACGCATCCATCATATATAATAAAATGCTACGCGCGCATGCGCACTCATGCTGCGTGTTCCCTGATCTGTCGCAGCAGCACGAGTGCGCATGCGCGCCAGAAAATCTTCCCTGCTCTCCACCTCACAATATGGCCCTACGGGTCGAAGTGTCTTTAAACGCTGCCGCGGCAAGGCAGTGTGGAGTGGCGGTTGCCGGGAGGAGGCCGCGGCGGCTTGAGGCAAAAGGCGGTGCGGAGCAGCGGCTGCCAGCCGCTAGCACCCATTGCCTTCTTCGTCGCGGCTCAGGAGAGTTGTGGCAGTGCAAGGCCTGGACATCACCGCCGCGCGATGTGACACCTGCGCGCTGCAGTAGGGACTCTAGAGGAAGTGGCTAGAAGTGCAGACACCAGCTCCCCGCGACACGGCAGAGGCCCCACACCAGAGTGAACTCACGCTGCCACCCAGAACTCCACCACCTCTGCTGACCCTTGCCACTGCCTGTCCTACAGGGCACCCCTGGCAATCCTGGCCCACAATAGTCGGCCCAGACCCAAGGCAGAGGAGACACTGGAACACCAACAATGCAACAGGTACTCTAATGATGCTGGATGGGGTGGAAAAAGGTGGAAATAGGAAAGGGAAAAGGGAAAATGGGAATATTGGTAGGTAAAAAGAAGGCAGAAGGGCTACTGCTGGACAGGGGGGAGAGACAGAAAGAAAAGACAGAAAGAAAGGGGGACTGGGAGAAAGAAAAAAAGACACACATACAGAAAGAGAGAAAGAAATGCCTAAGTCTACACATCTATTCTAGCACCCGTTAATGTAACGGGCTAAAAAAACTAGTAGAATATAATGGGCATGTTAGCATTTAGTGAGCCTTAGTAAAAGACCCCCATTGGGATTTCAGACATTACAATGGCTATTTTAGAAGCTCTATTCATGTTTGGGATGTCTGAAAACAGTCATTTAGACATCCTTATTGCATGGATGACCAAGTCCTGATTTAGCCAGAATATAGACATCTAAAACAATATGTCCATATGGCAAGGGTATGGGTTGGGTATACTTAGGGTGGCACTAGGGGATGCCAAAATATAGACATCCATCTTCAGTTGTAGAAGGGGAAAGGATGCCCAGTTGGCCATGTCCAAAAAGATGGATATCTGCATTTAGATCCTGGTATTTGGTAGGCCCAGATTACAGAAAAGTGTTCCGGCTGAGCATTTCTACACTGAATGGAGTCACAGAAGGAATTTTCTATTCCTGGAGGGGAGGGGAGGTTGTATTGTTTCTCACTCAGCCACTTTAACCATTAGACTAGTGGTGTCCAATGTGCAACCCCCAAAGTCCTCCATTGCGGCCCTCAATTTGTTGGCTGAAATGCTCTTGAATCCTGTAAATGTGTTAATTTCAATCGTGGCCACTTGATATAGCAACGGAATTTGCAACTGTTGACAATCCAAAATAAAGTGAGTCTTTCAAATATATCCTTGACGTGTTTCAAAATCAGCATCAGTATTCATTTTTTATATTTAATACTCGGTCCGAACAAGCAGGTCAAGGCAGTTGACAAAATTAGTAGTATGTGTAAGCTTGAAATGTTTTGGGTGTCCCTCAGAACCTTCTCGTATTCATACTGTGGCCCTTTACATGAAAAAAGTTGGAGACCACCAGATTGAACGATTTCTCCATGTGGATAAATACGTCACTATTTCATAATATAAACATTCCTCCCTGCTACAAAGACATTGAAGTCTTTGGGTTTTTTCCTAATTCATAATTTGGATGTTTCGGTCTGTAAAATAGATTTTCATGCTGGATATAGCCAGTACTTGGATATCTTTCTTCTCAAGGGACCCTCGACCACAAGAGGACATCCGCTCAAACTCAAGGGAGGGAAGTTTCGTGGAGACGCCAGGAAGTACTTCTTCACGGAGAGAGTGATTGAGCATTGGAACAAGCTTCCAGTGCAGGTGATCGAGGCACGCAGCATCCCAGACTTCAAGAACAAATGGGATACCTATGTGGGATCCCTACGAGGTCATGCCAAGGGATAGGGTCACTAGGACTTGAATGAGCAGGTCAGTAGAGTGACAGTATAATTACAATTATACTTTAGGGGGTCAGTAGACTTAAGAGGGTGGGTAAATAGTGTGGGCAGACTTGATGGGCTATAGCCCTTATCTGCCGTCATCTTTCTATGTTTCTAATCAATTCTTATATATTTTAGAAGAGGCTATATTTCAGCAGATCCTGTTCTAAAGAACAGGAGAAATGGACATCCATATGTACGGTAGCGACTCAACGAAGCTCCTGAGATTAACAAAACATTCTGTTGAAGTGAAAGTACATTCAACGCCAGGTGCTCATCCATAGGATGGGTCCTTAGATTTCTTTTTTCATTTAACCATATTGAAAATTAAAATATAGGAGGATAAGAAAAGTAAAAAAAAAAAATACCTGGAGATCAACTGGCAGAGTCTCCAGCTTCTTTGGATCCTCCGATCTACAAAGGAGCTACAAAGGAGTCTGGCATTCACCTTTGGATGTGCCCCTATGGGTGCATGCTGCAGATCCAGCATCTTTTTATTGGTCTCTAGATGATATCACGCCACTGCTCAACACCCAGGTTGCAAAGCAGCCTCAGGAGCTTTTTCTGGATGGGTCTGCCAGATATTTCTACAAAATCCTGAGAGGAGTAGAACAAGTACAAGTGGATCGATTTTTCACTCCGTCAAAAATGACAAAGACTAGGGGACACTCGATGAAGTTACAGGGAAATACTTTTAAAACCAATAGGAGGAAATATTTTTGAATTCATAGAATAGTTAAGCTCTGGAACGCATTGCCAGAGGTTGTGATAAGAGCGGATAGAGTAGCTGATTTTAAGAAAGGTTTGGACAAGTTCCTGGAGGAAATGTCCATAGTCTGTTATTGAGAAAGACGTGGGGGAAGCCTCAGCTTACCCTGGATCGGTAGCCTGGAATGTTGCTACTCTTTGGGTTCTAGAATGTTGCTTACTCTGAGATAATGGAATGTTACTACTCCTTAGATTTTGGCCAGGTACTAGGGACCTGGATTGGCCACCGTGAGAACGGGCTACTGGGCTTGATGGACTATTGGTCTGACCTAGTAAGGCTATTCTTATATTCTTCTCCTATGCCTTAACACAAACCAGTTGTTTTGGGGTTTTTTTAGGTCTTCTGACGGCAACACTCTAGAACAGTGTATTGCAAACTGTGTGCCTCCTGAGATTTTTGGTGTGCCGTGACACACTGGCGAGGAGGAGAGTCCTCTACGCCAGCTGCCTGCCTACAAGACTTGCCTCTTGCGGTGAGAGGCACATCCTGTAGGAAGTCAGGTGGTGCAACTGATTCTCCTCCTGGCCAGCATCTCTTCTCTTCTCCTCGCACCTCTTGGATCCCTGTAACGGCGGGGTTACGGCCAGGTGAGCCACGCATGCGCGGACGTTGATGCGATGACATCACCCATGCATGCATGACATCACACATGCATCGCGTCGACTTCTGTGTGCCTTCCGGCCGGGGCACTGGTTTTAGTGTGGCGCCGGCTGGAAAAGTTTGCGAGCCACTGCTCTAGAAGATGTCAGATGCCACTGTCCAATGCCCAGGTTGCAAATTCCCAATGCC